>NC_079155.1:20328000-21776000 GCF_947563725.1 Argiope bruennichi
TAAGGAGTGCAGCAACCGTCCAAAATCTTTGAAAGAATCTACATGTCCTCTTCAAGCTGAGTAGAAGAAAATACCACTGTCCATTATCCAAACACCTGTGAAAAACATACCCTGGAGGGTTAAGGTTGCAATTGCCTCAGGTAGAGGCTCTACCAACAATTGAACATCAATAAACTGTGTTTATCTCTTTTATCACATGTGTCCAATTACTTATTGATAGATAATGTATATATATTTCTAGGCGGGGGACTTACTCTGGTGAATTTTGAACACATTTCCTCTGCTTCTTTCACCAGATTGGCTCTTAACATATATTTGGCACATTTGGAATTAATATATCGATCAGCAGTATCAAGAGCTTGTGCTTCATCTAAACAATGAACAGCCTCCTGGATATCGCCTGAGTGCTGCAGATAAAAGAAAAATTTTTTTTTTTAATATCACGGCTGAATTATCAAAATAAAAGTATATAAAAAAAATATTTTTTTCTAAAAATTCTATATAAAAGGAGACTTACACAATACATTTGATGACTTTAAAAAAAGTGTAAGTAAAAATATAAAAAGAAAGTAGGCAAACTTTCATAATATATATATATATATATATATATACACAGCTTACAATTCTAAAAATGCCTCTTGATATTCCAATTTTTAATCTTTGACAATGACAAAAAAAATTCCAATTATAGTAAGTTGCCAATATCAGAGAATCTTAGTATCATCAAAAGATAAAGCAATGAATTCGTACAATTTTCTCCCAGATTTTAATAAAATTTCTTTTAAAGAAAAACAATTTCTTATAGCTTTTAAAGGCTAAAATAATAAGCTATGACATCAATAATAAAAATTTTAAGTAATATTCAAGTTTAATTGTTAAAAGCAGGTCAGAGAATAATTGACAAATACAAATTTATTTCCCTTTCACAGAATTGCAAAACCGACCAACAAATAAGATTTTAATTAATTACAATGATGACCAAAATAATCTTTCAAAGCCAAAGTTAGTCCAATCATCAAAGTAACAGGCAACAAGACTTTTAATCAAATTTAAATGCTAAATAATTAACATTTCCACAAACCACTACTGTCAACAGACATTTCTAAAATCTATTTGTTTTTTATAAATTATTAAATGGTTATCACATTTCCAATAAAAAAATGCAGATCTCTATCTTAAAAAAAAATGGGGGGGGGGGGAAGAATCAAGCAAAAAAAAAAAAAAAAAAAAAAAAAAAAAAAGGATATTTAAATGATATTCTATTTAAGGCACATTTTGAAATACAGTTAATCATAGAAAAATTGTTACATTTTCCACAAATTTATAATGCAATGGAATTAAAAGGAATGGATTTTATTTTTAATGGTAAATTTTATATCTAGGTAAAATGTTTAAATATTAAGCATTAGTAGTTCCCCATTACATCAATAATATATATATATATATATATATTGGAGCAGTTTCATAGCCAAAGAGACAGCAGGCACTTTGAATTTTTAAACTTCACTTTTATTCCATCTGGGGAGGAATAATTTATGTACAAGAAGCGATGGCAAACTAACCATTCACAAACAATACAAAAGCAAAAGATTTACCCTTCGGTAATTTTTACAATTATATTTTGATAGAGATTCTTTACATGTGTTAATTTAGAAAAGGGAAATACAGGTGTCTTTTAAAAGAATTTTCTTAACTTTGCAGATTTTTATCCCTTCACAGAGCATGTGAAAAAGCTAATTAAAGCAATTTCACAGAGTTCATGTAACATTAATTAAATAAAAAAAGTGGAATTGGATCAGGATATAAGAGAACATTTTAGAATGAAGTTAATATGGGCTAAATTAAATTAAAAATTAATTTAGATTTAGATATTATATATAACTAAGCACTAACAAAATGATAATATTGTCTCAAACTTACTTTGTAAAACCTTGCTTTAGCTAAGAACAATTCAATTAAAGTAGGAGTGTGATCTATTGCTGTATTTATATATTCTAAAGCTTTAGAAGTACTTCCCAGGTAGTCAAAATGCTGAGCTAGATAATAATAGGCCCACAAAAGAGCAGTAGCTGGTTCTTTTTCTTTTGAATTTATTTCTGTAAGATTTTTTAAAAAGCAAATTAATAGAATTTATATTAAGTACCATAAAAATAAACAAAAATCTTGGCATCTGAATTACTAATATCATAAAGAATGCAATTATTGTTAACATAATATTTAATTTTATAAATTAGTTTTGGATTGTTTTGAAAAAGAGATAAAAATACATGTTTTTTCCCTTTCAAAATGCATGAATATTCTAACACAATGAATTACTAAAATATATTCACATAAATTGTTAATAGTCTGCAATCCATATTTCTAATCGGGATTATTTTAATAAGTAGGACACCAATGTGGTGTCACTGACATTTCTCCGATAGTTTTCCCAAAACAACACCAATGTGGTGTTACTGGACCATACAGATATAACAGATATAAACATTATAGTTAACAGATATAAATATAATTTATATTTTAGATAAAAACAAAAATTTCCTAAAATCTATTTGCATATTTAAAATGCACTGCTTCACAGACACTAAAAGCTTTTGTTAAATTTCTGCAAAACACAGAAACAAAATTAATTCCTAACATTATAATAGAAACTTTGCATAATGTCCAATAAAAAAGGAAGGAAAACGAATTTAATTTTTTAAAGTTTATTCTTGAAAGGTAAAACAATTTTACAATCAAAATATCTTTGTATATTTCAGAGAATGTACAGCACATAAACACATATATATGAGCATGGAATATCTTAAAAAGTCAAATCTGAATTTAAAAACAGGTTATGAAATTCATTTCACTATTAACAACCAAAGTTTTATTAATTTGTTAATAAAATTGCATACTAAAGTTATTTACAAATTTTTCCATTAAATTTTTACTAAATGTATTTGTAGCTGTAAATTAAACTAATTATTCTTGATATTAAAAAAAATTACTAATACTTATTAATTGAGAAAAACAATTTGAAGGACTTGAGAAAACAATACTCACTATCTTCCGTAAAAACCTCATGCTTTGATAAGCACTCAACATAACCCACAACTAGGTCACCAATTATTCGTGCCTAAAATAATAATAATAAATCAAAAATCAATAAAAGGAAAGAACGGAAATAAAAACATGACAACAGAAAATGATAAGGAATTTCAAATTTCTCAACAAATAACAAAACGCTTCACAAAGTATCCAGTCTTTAAAATATTTTTCAGTTGTACTTATTTGGTCACTCATTTCTCAGAAAAAAATAATGCTTTGATAATAATAAAGTAATGGAATAAGGAAATCTGAGCTCAACTCATAGATTAAAAAGTATAAAATATGCATTAGATATGAATGTTGAAATCTGTATAGTTCATTATTTTTTATACATTTTATATGATCTATATAAAATAAAATTTCAATACTGAGTCAGTTTATAATTTAAAATAGATGTAAACATATAATTTTAAAACAACAATCAGAATTAAAAAAACAAACAGACGAAATCTAAAAAAAAAAAAAAAAAAAAATGCCATGTAAGTATTTTTTTAATTGGTTAATAATAAAAAAATATATTTACTTTTTTTTCTTCTTAAATAACTGTATTAAACCATTCAAGTAAGAACATAAAATTCAAATTGATAAAGGAAGACAAATCATTCTAAATTTAAAATTAAGGATAAGGAATGAAGCATTAAAGCAGAAATCAATATAAGTCAGAAATGAGTGACTGATAAGGAGCATTTTACAATATATTATTCCATTAAAGGCTTTAAAACAGACATATTCAACATAATAAAAGTAAAATTCTAAAATAAGAAAGTAACATAACAGAAACTGAAAAATTTCCATCCACAAAACTTAACAAGGCTTATTTCTAAAGTAAAGTCACACACTAGTAAATCAATTAAATTATTAACATATATATATATATATATATATATATATATATATAAAATTTCACAAACTTTGTAATAATCAGAAAAAAGCTGGTTTCGAAAAATGAGTTTCGTTCTTTACAAACATTCACTAATGTGAGCAAAATATATATAGGAGCTCCCACAATTTTTTTTTCCTCCCCTAAATTACAAACACTGATCAACCATGTAGTTTGTTTTAATTAATTTCATTATTGCAAACAACTTTTCGAATTGAAATATGCATATATACACTTCTAAATCGCGTGTGTGTGTGTGTCTTCTATGTTGAAAAAAATGTAAATAAATAGATACTATAGAATTAGCTGGAATGAGAAATCAAAATTTTAACAAGTAAAAATAGCCAAAAAATCAAATTCATTACATATTAATTTTAAATATAGTTGTACAAAATACACAAGTGCATAATAAATATAAGTGACACTATGCAACTAACTATAATTAATATACCTTTTCAGGGTCTTTGTACAGAGGACGCAAATCCACAAACAGAGGTGGTACACCTTTATGTAATGCTTTCTGAATATATTTTCCAACTAAGCATTTGAAAAGTTCACCTTCAAAATAGAAAAAAGTGGGCACAATTCATTAGCTATTATTGAAAATCAATATTCAACTGCTATCATTAAAGTGAAACTACAGAAAACATTTCTTATATTTTACAAAATATGGCAACTGAGCAACATATCATTTATATGATAACTAATGTGAGTGGTCACCCTGAACCTTTTTTGCATACTCTCTGATAAAGGTCTTATTCGATTTTTTCTGCATAAGATTGGGAAACTTGGATATATATATGAATACCTTGCATAGCATTGGAGAAAGAAAGTTACAAAATATAGGTCTTTGCATTTTTATTATCCTCAGAATGTGTATTTTAGACACTTTTTTGCCAGCCAAACGTTACCAAATTACAATTATAATCACAAAGTAATATACCAAATTTCACTGATTTAAGTCATGTGTTTACATGCATGCACAGACCAACAAAATTCTAACCAATGACAGATTTGATTAAAATTTTAAAATGTATATTTTAGATGCCAAATTGTGTATCAAATTTCATTTCTCTAGCTCAGTGTTTTGGAATTATCGAGTTCATCTATACTCGGACAGTCAAGCAAACAGACGTCAAAGGAATGAATTTTGTACAAAATTGGATAGAAATTTAGAAATTTGATTGTAATTCTATAAACTGTATATCAACCATCTATCTCAAAGCATTTTAGAGTTACTGTATTCATAGACAGACATAATGGGGGAAATGTGAACTCGTGGAGATTCGAGACATTAAGATTTGTGAAAATTCTGAACTTTATAATTTTTTAATGATTACAATACTTTCTCGGTTCTTCAAATACGAGAAAATAAAAAGTGATATTTTTATAATACACCATACTTGACTTATTTTAAAACCATCATAAATGAGCTTGATATTCTTTTCAGATTTCATTCAACTTAAATATAAAACTGATGAACTTACAAAATTTTATCATATTTTAAATGTTCAAATTTCATGAGGAAGAGATAAAAACAGTTTTAAGATAGGATGATTTCAGGTAATCACCTAAAAAGGCCATAACAATGGGGCACTGCCTATCAAATAAAATGGTCTTTTGTCCTCTTTGGAATTCCACAATTCTTAAAAAATATACATGTACTATACTTTTTTAACTATAAAGTATTTAAATTGATTTTCTAATACAATTAAAATTTTAAATATTTTATTATTAATGATCTGCAATTTAAATAACTTTCATAAATTTTGTTTGTGCAATAGATCTCAGAAAGATGTCAGATACAAAATTAGAGCATAAACAAAAGGGCTATATAAGTGGAAGTATATTTAAAAGAATTATATTTCAAGAGCAGGCCAAATCAGATAAAATTATAGTTGTAATAAATATTACAAAATATAAGTAGCAGTCTTGCTGCTACATGGACACTGATATCATCATGCAAATCTTGTTTTCCCTTGATTATTGCTTACAGGATTAAAGATACCAGACAATTGGAGAGGAAAAATGGCAAAATATCATATTTATAGCGATAATATTATATTGAGTTATATGTCTGAATATATAAATACATACTGGTAAAGGATAACTGTGTTTTTATTTGTCCAGAGTGTCAGAACATATGCAGACACCACTTTAAGTTATTAAGATTTATTGCATTCAGATGGCAGATTCCAAAAGAGGAAATTTCTTATTAAAACAATCAAATAACACTACTCTTTATTAAATCTATGCTCCATATTACCTGAAGTAAAATCCAATGGTCTTCGTTGAGGAGTCTGAGCTCTTGGAAATTTTTCCTGGAATTCCATATAAATTTTCATTTTATCTTCAACAGACACTATTGGATAGTAGAGAAAAACCAAATTGAAATAAACAAAATACAGAATAAATTAAAATTTTCATTAAAAAATATTAAGGATTTAACCTGCTTGAGTTGCTTTCTCTACACCTTCATAGTATGCATGATTTTCAGGATTCCTTTGTAACAGCTCAGTATAAATTTCTTTGGCTTCTTTAAAGTGATTTAAATCTAGATGTAATTTTGCTGTAAAAATATACATTATGTTAATAAATATTTAAAAGAATGCTAATTAATTGAAATAGAATTCTATTTTATTAGCAATTCTAAATAAATTATACTATCCGAATTGACTTCAAATAAGAAATAAAAAAATTATCGTAAAAAGTATCGTTCTTATTTTCAAAAGATAATAATTTTATAACTGTTAAACATGTTATATAAGTCTTATAACTAATTGATAAAATAGAAAACTGTTTAACCACGAATTATATATTATTTATTTTCTTAATAACTGAAGATAAATGCATACAAAAAAAATGAATTCATCTTGTAATAATATAAACAAAAAAGGTGAAATTGTATTTCTATTCTAATTGTATTCTATTTTATAAATTAAAAATTTATTTAATGGAATTGTTAAAATTAAAATTAAAATATTTTCTTTCTCTTTTTAAAGAAAATATTTAAGAAAAAATTATTCTATAAAAAAATTACTGTATACCTTTTGTCTCCATAACACTTAACTTATCACAAATTTGTTCTTCATATTTGTTCAAGTGACTAAGAGCATCTTCTAAGTTCCCAGCTTCTCTCATAACCATATTTTGATATAGAAGTAATTCACTATGTTCATAATCATAACCTCGTTTCTGAAAAAAAAAAAAAAAAAACACATTTATAAAACTTAAATATCTTATTTTAAACAGATTCTGCTGAAAACAAGAATCCAGAAATTTACAAAAAATAAAAAGCATTGATAAAAATAAAACAATGTTATTTTTTATTTGATTAATTTCAGGCTTTATATTATTAATACTGCCATTCAGATTTCTCATTCCCAAATTTTACATTATGATTTTCAAATTTATCTATGTGTGTGAGTGTATAAATGTTAAATATTTAATTTTTTATAATATTTCATACAGAATAAGTCCAGTTAGAACTATGGACCAAATCATATAGTGTGTCCTATATATTATATTTTTTATAAGAATTATTAAATGAAATTTTGTAATAACGAAATTAAAAAAAGAAAACACTTACTGTCTGTGTTTTCCGAAACTCCTCTAGAATTTTCAAAGCCATTTCAAAGTCTTTCAGTAAATGGTATGCCATGGCAAAACCTATCCAAGATGCTCGTTGCGTGGGTCTTAAAATAAATAGTTGATACCTAGTGTCCTGTAAAACAGTAAAAGTATCAATACACATTAGCAGAGATATCAATAATAAAAATAACTGCCCTGTATCCATTTAAAAGTATGCATCAAACTCAGCAGTTTTTTTAAAATTATCTTTTAAAAACATGGCAGAAAATGTATATATACATTTTCTGCCATGATATGAAACAGTCACAAAAATTTAAAACAGAAGTAGGCTGAACTTTTTTTCCTCCCCAATAATAAAAATAAATTTGAACCACTTCTGAGCAGATATTTTCGCATAAAAATAAATATTTTACTGAGTAATTATTAAAAAAAAAAAAAAATAGAAAAGTTTTAAATAAAATATCAATTTGATCTTTAATTTAAGGTGGTAAAAAAACATAGCATTAAATATCTGGAATACATTAAAACAATTCTTTCTAAGTATTATTACAATCCTATTAATTTTGTATCTAATTAGTCTCATAAAAGAATGGTATACATACAATACACATATTTAGAAAAATTTTTTTAAATAGGATGACATTCATATCACTACAATACATATATTTGTTGTTGTTGTGGTTTCTTATGGCACTTGCCTTAGACAAGCCCGCTGTTCGAAGACAGCCGATTTCAGCCTGAGAGGGGAGCGCCTCTTGTTTCTAAAGTAGCGCCAACTAGGGCCAAGAGAACGACTTAGCTACACACACGTCATAACCCTTTTTACAGGGTGGACTTCATTCATGCATTTCATTCACTCAACCACAGATCGTAATTTAGACCTGAATCAGAGAACAATCACCCCTGATCCAGTACCCCCAGTGGTATTACTCTCGACATGGAGGACTTTGTGACCACGACAGATTTAACGCTCGTCAGTCACCAAGCACGAGGGGATTCTTCGGCAGGCGGGGTTCGAACTCGCAACCTAAGGGACGCGAATCCGACGCTCTACCAACCAGGCTATCCCGGCCTATATACATATATTTAAAAAGTATTAATAAACTTGTAGGAGAAACTGAAGAATAAGCTGCTACTTCAAAATAAGCTTTGAATTTCTTCTGTTTAATAGAGAATAAAAGTAGCATATTAACTTTTCTTGCACAAATTTAGTCCCTAAAAAAAAAAAAAAAAAATCTCATTTTGTAATAATTTTTTGTTAGATTTAAAATTCTACCCTCAATGAACTCTTTTTTCATATTTCAAAAAATGCAAACATAACTAACACAAAAAAACTTACCCTATAACCTTCTAAATCTCGCATCTGGATTTGAAGAAGAGACAAGTCCCTTAAAATTTGTATGTTGTCCTAAATATTTTTAAAAATGTACATTAAACAATATTCCAACTATTTCAAATAGGCTATGTATTAAAACTAAATTCTAGTATACAAGAAATTAAAATTACTGTACAATAAACAATACAGAACACAAATGAGGTAAAGAAAAGGAAAACGTATTTAAAACTTTATAGTGATATACAGAATCGACTCATTAAAAAAAATTAATTTACCTTGTCCCATTTCAAAGCATTCCTATAGCACTTGATAGCTTCATCATATTTACGGTCGGATCGTTGTAGCAATCCAAAAACATGCCAACCTTTTATAACTAGTTAAGGATAATTTACTAATGATTTAACAAAGATATGATAATTGGAACTGTTGTTGAACAAAAACATCACACAATAACTTTTCTTTGGAATGAAATTAAGTTATATTATCCAGGTATTTAACCAAAACACAAATGGAACATTTGTATTTCCTACATTATAACATTAAAGCAGCAACAAAGTCAACTTGCAACACAACAAAGTTCACGAACTTCAGAATGATCAAGTGACCCCAATGAGAAAATGGCAAATAGTTGCTCTGTCAGGGCAATTACTTGCCTGCCAATTAATACAATGCCTCTATACTAGACTATTTACAATTGCAGTTAAATCTCGATCAGATAGATATTAAAATCTACTCAACACAAAACCTATGGATAAATATTCCAAAACAACAACTGAAATCTTACATTTTTGCATTATTATTTCCTACTCTGAACAGATGAAAATAATCTTTAAAAAATTGATATTCAATATACAATAAATACAAATATGAATAAGCATAATTAACTACTTATTGAATTAAGCATTTTTAATACAATTTTTAAAAAAATGCACTGAATAAATAAATAAATTGATTCTAAAAAATTCAAACAAAATATTTTATGCAGCATTCTGATGTTTACATTTTTAAAAAATCTGAACCAGGAAACAAATACAACCTTAAAAATTAAATGACAGCTTATCTAAGAAAATCACAAAAAGTAATAAAAGAAATAGAATTAATAAATTCACTTAATAAAGGATACACACATGACTTTTCAAATCATTTCTAAGGCCCTTCCTAACATATTCATATGCCTCCTCCTTCCTTCCCAAACAGTTAAGAGTAAGGCCTTTCATTGCTAATGTTTCTAAAAACCAAAGGGAAAATATTGTTTAAATAAGCAAAAGTTTTATAGAAATTTACAATGCTGTTCATTTAGTATTGTGAAAATTCAAATTAAATATTTAAAATCAAAAACATATTGTTCAGTTTGTCGTGAACTACTTCAAAGGAATCTTATATATAGTATATTTCAAAATAAGGTGATAGGAGTAAACAGATATCTATATTAATAGATTATTTCCTGCATTATTTAAATCAGTGGATTTAATGTATAGTCCTCTATAGTGTCGGTTTACAAACCACTTAATGAAAAAAAGAAATTAAAATAAAATATTTAAAACTTAAAAAGATATTTTCTTCATAAAGTGCTTTAAAAATTGAACACTAAACATTAAACAATAAAAATCATTGCAAGGAAATATCATGTGTAATTATAAGAATATACTAGAGATTTAATTATTAGTTTTTGCCCCATGCTTTGAATGTGTTTCAAAATTTGGAATGTTTATGAATTACTAACTAAAAATGTAAATAACTGAAATAGTGACATTAGATTTAAAGACTAAACAAGACATTTAAAGACTAAACAAGACTCCAATTATAAGTAATTTTAAGTAAATGAATTTACAAGGTATTTGCTTAAAAGAAGAAAATTATACTAAAAGCCTTTATTTTATTACGAAGTTTAAAAAGGATATAGATCAGTATTAAAAATTTATAAATACACTGCAAAATATTTTAAGAGTTAAAATTAAACTTTATTCTAAACAGATTACTACAAACAGATGTTAAAGTATATATTGTCATTGCATGCAAAATCAATATAAATATTTACTTTTTGGCCACATAGCCAATCTTTGGCCACTTCTGTAGTGAGCATTAATTTAGGCAATTTCTAATCATGAAATATATGCATATGTTGATAAAAAGCTATTTTCTCGAGCATGTGTAATAATTTTTTTTAAAAATTATTTATGCTTTAATTTTTTTTTTACTTTGTTGTAAAATAAAATAAATTAGCATCCAAGGCTTTTTTTTTAAAGGTGTTATATATGCCTTCAAAAGCTAATTTTTAATCAATATCTAGACATCATGTAGATAAAAGCTCAAATTTCAAAAAAGTTTAAAATTAACTCTCACTACATACTACAACAATTTATGAATCTTGCGCTTCACTTTCAGCAGATAAATAAAAACTATTTGATTTCAAATTTCTTTCTGGCGATTTAAACATGAATCTCAGTTGTACTGTTAAATATTAACAAAACGATTACAGAAAAAATTCAACCAGCAAATCAGTTAGTTGAAAAAATGTTTGAAATGTATCCAGGAAAAAGAAAAAAATTATTTCCAATATGCTTAGTAGATTTACATATTGTTGTTTCAGGAAGGTACTGTTTACATGAATATAACCTTTACGAGTAGCTCAGTATGCAATTTATATTTTGACTTGTGAGTACACTAACTTTTTTTTATTTATCAAACTACTTTAACGAATTCTCAGACAAAACAATGTATTCACTACCTACATAAATTTAAATTTTATTTCTTCATATTATTATTCTTTATATATATATATATATATATATATATATATATATATATATATAATGCCCTTTTTAGAACTAACAAATTATACATTGAATCAATGAAGATAAAAGCAATAAGCAATCAAAGAGAAACTAAGAGTTATAAAAAAGAAACAGGATTTTTATTAAATCATAAAAATGTCTTTTTATACATTTATGTTAAAATATCACACGCCAAATTTTTTATAAACAAATCCAAATAATTAGTTTTTAAGACTCAATTAATATATCAAAATTCTATTATTTTTTATACTTTGAAATTTTCTTATAATATTTAATTGCTGAATATCCCTTCTAATAAATATAAATAATGAAATCTTTTTCAAAGTCAAAAAATTATATTTTATATAGATTTAAGATAAAGTTCTCAAATAAAATAATTATGCTCAACCACAATTATTTGTGCTAAGATGGATAGGTACTTTATGAGAGCAAGCAGAGTTTGCATAGAAAATGTAGGATTTCTAAGCAACTCTCCAGAAAGGTTGTGAGCCCAGGATACAGATCTCCAATTTCTAATAATTTAAAAATTGTAACCATTCCTTTAATAAAATTTAACATTAACCATTGAAACCAAGATAAATCTTATCTTTATTTAACACGTAACATCAGATTTTTAAAATGCCTTTCTCTGAAAAGGATATGTTTCCTTAAACAAATATTAATTGAAGGGAGATAAATTATAAATATTAATACCAATACTTCTAAGTAAATCTAACATTCAGCAAACAATAATAAACTTATACCAACATTTAATCGTTAATAAGAAATTTTGTGGTACATCAATGAATTACACATAACATCCACATTACTAATATACTTTTAAAAACAAATCTAAAGTATGTAAAATTTATCTAAAACATTTAAAGTGCTTTTTAAGATCTATTTAACAAATCTGAAATACATAATAAAAAAATAAATACCTCCATGGTCACTAAATTTTGGATTCGTCAAAATCTGCTTTGCAAATTTCAACCCATTTTTATATTGCTTGTGTTCATAACATTTCTGTAAAAGGAAGAAAATAATATCACATTAAATTCCTTCCTTTTTCCAACTTAATTTTGAATTAATGTTACTGTATTTCAGCTGAAAAGTTGACCTTTTAGATCAATTTGAACTTTTTGCCATTGAATTTAAAGCTTCAGGAATCTAATAGTTTTAACAGAAACATCTTTTAAGTAACTTAGCTTTGCTGATTCCTTAAGAATATAATATATCACTGAACAATGCATATAACATTTCTAACAATGATATGATAGGGTAGGAGGAGTATAAAAACTAATATCAACAAAACAAAACAAAAACATAAGATAGTTTTTAAAAAATCTATGAGTTATCCAATATATGCATATCATAATCTGTAGGGAAATATACATAGAAGGAAATAGAGAAATATTTTAATGATTTTTTATATGTTATCAGAACTTAAAAATCGAATAAAATTATCTGGATGATATCTGCCTTTGTTACTACTCATCTAATACATTCAAGATCAAATAAAGTATAAATGTAACTTTTATAAGCCCATTTTAAATTATGCATATTGATAAGGGCAATAAATAATTCCATATTTATTTCAAGTTTTAAAATATTATAACAATTACCTAGCATGCAGTAATAAACAAAAATTGATATCAAAATTTAAAATAAAGTCATGAGTTTTGAAAAACAAATCAACCAACTTGATAAAAAATAATAAACAGAATTTCATATTACAATATAATGATTTATAATTGCTACTTGACTATGCAACTTCAATATGTACCACTGAATAAAGACAATATTCAAATTAACAATTGAAGTGTATACCAAGAATGTGAATATTTTTTACAAAATACAACAATTTTAAATCAGTAACAAATTTATAGTGTTTTATAAACACTGGTATTTCATAGATGCATTTGTTTACAGATATAATAAAATATATCACATGTATCCAATATGTCTAAAACAATGGAAATAGAAAGTTATTGTGTAGGAGAGAAAATGCAAAATCATCTAGGGAAGGTTTGCAATATTTATTAAAGCATTATAAAACTGATAACAAATATTAACATCCTTCAATATATTTGAAAATGCAATAAAAGAAATAAATACAAAGATACTATAATTGCTATCAATTTTTTTGAAAATTCATAAACAGATTACCATATGACGGAAAATACATGGGCATGCAAATATTTATTATTCTTGATTTAAACAAATTGCACTGATTAAAAAAATGCATTTCATTTGTTTCGAATTATAATAAACTTTACGAATCATAGATTGATACTTCAGCGATTTAAAATGAAATTCACACATCAGACAAGAGAAAATTATGTCATAAAATGCTAAATGTGCAATTTATTGAAACTTCAAATAAATGTAATATGATAGTTTTTGCAGTAGAATATATATTAAGTGGGAGGAGTTAATTGCCATGTGATTGATTCTAAAACAAAATTTGGACATTTTTCAATTGACATAACCAGAGATCGATCGCATATGCAATCGCTGCAAGTTCAATTATTTTTATTTCGCTGTACGAACAAACAGCATAATACTCATCCGGCTATTCCCGCTATGGTATGCAATCTGATGCCGCAGTATAATATATATTTACGTCTCTGTGGAAGTTACATTAAGGTCAAAACTTTTTATTGCGAGCTTACCAAAATGCGTTTAAATAATGTATTTTCTTTCGGAGGCAAAGGTTGACTGGGCGACATTATCGTTTTCATGCAAAATGTGTGAGTAATTTAAATATTTAACTATATTTATTTATAGTACTTTCACACCACACTCCTATTACAACCGCGTGGTTCGAACCAAAATGGCGTAGATATAAACCTATACTAAGGTTGCCAAGCTTAAAAAAATTATATTTGACAAGAGCGGAACCGGAAATCGCACTATATCTATAACAACTCTACCTCCCCCCGTCTTTATTCATATATGCAATTTTAAAATTACTTTTGGTTTGTTTCAAGCTTTTAAATATAAATCTATTATAGAAACACCTATTTTTCATTAAAATTTCTTTCGATAATTTAATCTCATAATCAAACAAATGTCAATACATTTCACCATTGTTAAGAAATTGAACTTATTTATCACTTATCATTAAACTTTCCATTTAATCGAGACTCTTTCATACCAAAGGTTTGAGATTCAAATGCAGAATATTTTTGAACTTGGAGATTTCAGGGCATTGTCTTTACTTCATATAGAAATGGATCCAATATGTATTATTCAAGTTCAATAAATTATTGTACCACAACTTTACGTCTGCTGAGATGACAATCTTTGCTATTTAAAATTCCAGTTATGATATATTTCAGCCAACTTCTATTAAATTGTCTTTGTATATATATATATATTACTTGTTTGAAATTAGCTCCAGTTATTGTAACCATTGATATTATCAAGAGTGAAATTGTTCACACAAATATGCAAAGGAAAAAAAAAAAAAAAAGGGACTTATTTATTTTTTCTACAGAATTTTAACTTTAAAAAAACATTGCCAATATAAATATTTCACCATCTTCAAAAAGGAAAAAAAAATGCTGAGATCATCCATTTTCAATTCAGTTAAATAGAAAAAGGAAAGAAAAAGAAGAAACTGTCTCATTTTTGAAATAAAAAAAAAGAATATTTTGCGAATGAATTTCGCAATTTTACATTGATTAAACGATATTTGAATCAACTTCCCATCATACAATCTTCTATACCATCAACTGGAAAATGTTTAAATAGTGGCTCATCGGAGCAGGGGAATGAGGAGAAAGATAGGGAAAATGTGCACGTATGTATCTATGTCCCTCTTCAAAGCAAAACACGAATAAATACAGTAAGGTAAAAGAAGCCACAAATCATTTTATGTTTCGGACGCTATTTAGTATCGTTACGCTGTTGCGTTTCTCCCTTCAACAAACTTGCTGGCACTAGGCTTATTTCTTACCCAAGGTTGATGTCGAATCCGCATCTAACCGACTTCAGAGTCGGGATTTTGCTTTGAGGACATTACGAAATAATATTAGCATCAAATCAGATGATCAGATATATTTCTGACGACTGAAAGTCCCAATTCAAAATTAGATATTTTCGCCATTCTCATGTTTTCTCATTGTTTCGTGCTTCTAATAATTTTAACCAAATTATTTAGCTTCGAAGTAGATACTCTTGTTGATGAGGCGGATTTATATATTTTTATTTATAAAGGCTGTCATCCCATCGTTCAACAATATCTCCAATTAATAAATGTCGAAAAATTTCAAGTGTTGAAGGAAAATATGGAGAGATAGTTTATCTGCAAATGCTTTGCTCGTGAGTTGTTTGAAATTACAGGTTGAAAGAAAGTTGAGGCCCAACTTCGACCAGAGACAACGTCTGATGCTTGAGTATTTTCGGCAGTGCAGTAAGATATGATCCAAATTATTCATGTTTCGCAATTTGGTTGATTCGACAGGTTAAAACGATGTAGAAGGCCTGGTGTAATGAGTGTTTTGGTAGAAATTCTAGCGTAAATGATGTCTTCTCTTCTATTTCTTGTCCATTTAGCAATATTTAGCAAAGATAATCTTTACGTCATTTCAAAAATTAAATTTTTCAGTTCATATAATTATATTTATTGGACTTAAGCCAACAAATTTGGTACATAATTAATTATTTACTAATAGGTAATCAAGTGAAATTCTATTAAAATTTTAATAAAAAATTTATTGATTGATAAATGTTTTCCTTAATAATTTCAAAGCATATAGTTATACAAAAACCATTTGAAAAAAAAATTAGATTTCCAATTATATAAATTTTTTCATATAAAACTTTAATTAATTAAAAAAATTTTCGCAAAGTACTTTCATTGTGCATAGTCACTATTTTTACCCACCCTCATGTTACAATGATATTTAATACATTTTTTATGCAAATATTTTTCTTAATGTGATTAACAGTATATTTATAAAAATAATTAAAGACAAACGAATCAATTATAAAACTTTATTATGCTTCGATTTTTCATATAGAGACTCAAATGTTCCTTTATTTTTTTTTCTGTGATTTGAGGAATTTTGAATATATTTTAATATCTTTTTATATCCTTATCCTTTATACATATTATTTTGCATTCTCTATCATATCTGAGTGTCGAAAAGAATCGGGGCAGTTTTCTCGATGGAATATAAATCAAATATATTCCATCATATAGCTTTCATTATAAAGATTTTAAAAAATAATAAAATGTCTTTTCAATCAATCAGTACAGCTCTGCCCTTCAGTATAGCACCGCCCTTCAATACAGTCCTGCCCTTTAGTATAGCTTTACCTGTTAAGAGTTTGAATCTTAATCCAAACAAATATCTGACTTATGTTCAAAAGCAGTGCAAACTAATAGCCATTTTTTAAAATTTGTACTAGTTAAGGTATTGCTATGATTTAGAAACGAAACAAAACGATTTAAACAAGATATTTTTTTAATGCACCAAGCTTTTTAAAAGAGACTAAAAAGTATGAAATAATTTCTCCTAGCCGTATACAAATTTATAACCCCCATATAAATAGTAGTGAACATTTGTGATTCATACAAATTTAGTGTCTAAAGCTAGATCCTTACTAAGTTTTGAACCAAATGTATTAAGATCATCTATTAAGGGATTGATCATCTGTCGATCAATATTTTCGCATAAATGATAACTGAAGGACGAAACGAAATGGTTAAAGGAAATTTGTCATACAGTTTTAGTACTGAAAGTGTATATTTTTTAATCAAATCCCTCAAAGGGTTGACCGTCTGTTGGTTTGTACTTTCATAGGCACATAAACACGAAAGAAAGTAATCTCATAAGGTAAATCAAAACTCAATGAGTTTAAAAAAATGAAATTTGATACATGATCTTGTTACTAATATTGCAGTTCTGACTCAGATTTTGGTTTCAGTCGGTCGAAAAGATTTTATTTGAAAGAAAAGATTAACACTACTAAGTACAAAATTCTCCTGTGCTTGACACTGAAAATAAAAATCTGAGCACTTCTGGCATTCATAACTTTGTCCGAGATTCAAGGGTTTATGCGAAAGAAGAGATGCGAGAAAATTCTCCCTCTGGTTTATTAAAACATGAGCGTTAAAAAAAATCAGAAAAATATTCAGCGCCGATAGAAATATTCAGATAAATAAGAATTGAACTTCATTTCTTATGTACTTTATTTTTAGTGAATTAGAAATGTATTATTTTATTTTAGAAGTTATGTTTTTCTTTTTATAATTCCCACTGTATTTTAATTTCTTCATTCGATTAACATTGTTTTCAGCAAGCTGGGCTTTTACAATTTTATTTTTGTCTTCCTTATTTTTGATTAAAAAATATTAAAAACTTTTTTATTTTCAGTATATTTTATCACGTGACTATCAGACTACGCATGCGTCGATATTTAGAAAATAATGTAATTTTTTCTCCCCTATCTCAAAATCGTTCGAGCTCCAAAACTTTATCTCGAGGCCAGAATATTTTTTTTTTCTTTTTCTTCTTGCAAAATTCTGGTTTAAATCGGTTTGGAATGATCACGTGACTATTATATTGCGCAATAGTTAATTTTTAGAAAAGCAATGGCTTGTTTCATCTCAAAATCTTTCGATCTCCAAAACTTTTTTTGCCAGCTAGAAAAACTGAAAGTGAAAGTTTTAAAAAATTGTATTATTACCATTATAATATATACACATTTCGATATCCCCCTTGTTGTTTCGTGTTGATATCCGTTTTCTTTTTTTGCATTTCTTCGGGCGATATCTTCTAACGATCCTGTCCTTTATTGGCCAAACAAGAGAAGCGTGTACATGGAGGACATCCGCGCCAAATTGTAACTTTTAGTTGGCCAAATGTGACAACCTTCTTTATCATTTTCTAATAAACCTAAGAGCGAAAAAGTAATGCCTCAAAAACCATAAGTCGTCAACTTTCTGCCCGTGCATTTTGAGACATCAAAAACCCAAAACCAAAACAACATCATGTTCTCACATAATAATAAAAAAAAACAAATAAGCAAATATTAAAAAGTTGAAATATCCACAGTTAACTTGCATAACTTATATAAGTTAATTAATTAGATTTCTTGAAGGAAGGTTACCGATGCCAATGGTTCTCATGACACAACTTTCAGACAATTTCTGCAGATATACACATTTATATGCATTCAAATTTTGCATATAGATGTATTGAGGCATGCAGATGTATCCTGAAGAGTTTCGTGATATTTAAAGGACTGGTTGTTTATATTTTTATTATTTAAAGGCTATTTTTCGCGCCTTTTTCCTATGCCAATGAGAAAACGCTTAAAAAGTGTTCGCTTGTTGCTTCAAAGGAAATTATTATTATTATTATTATTGTACTTTATGTATTGAAAACTAAACATTCTTAATTAATCGATCTTTCAGATTTATTCTGATATACTTTTGAATTAAGTTAAAAAAGAATAAAGGAAATTGAATCTAAACAATCTAATTTTTATGGACTCTAAAGACATGGAAAAGTGAAATCTAATTTCATGTATGCACAATGTTTTATTTACAATCTCACTTATAGCGGAAACGTTGAATTTTATGAAATTTCATAATGTTCAGTTATTTATTGTCTTGAAAGTTTCTTAATGTTCCATCTTTATTGTGATAATTTTGAAGCTATATTTTTTTCTGTTAAAAGGTTATTTTTATTATTATTTTTAATTTTGTGAAATATTAACTGTAATCTCCTGTCATTTGTTTTTATCTCACTGATTTTGCTATCATGGAGTTAATTTGAATGATTTTGAATTTTTAGTCAATATTCTCATTTTAGTAAAACGTTCAAAGATTGCATGTATTAAAAAATTAACACATTCCATAGTACTGATTCCGGTCAAAGCCTTTTATATCATTTAATATATATATATATATATATATATATATATATATATATATATATATATATATATATATATATATATATATATATATATATATATATATTACTGTAATATTTTATAAAGATATCACTCTAGACCGTCACCTCCGATAGATAGAAGGCCCTTATTTACCAAAGTAACTAGACAAACCAACATAAAGTTGGCCATGCATAAAAGCTGGTACGCTTCATACTAAACACAATTTATCGAAAATATGACCTTGAGATTAATTTATGGTTATCGAAAATGCCAAACGTACAAACAATAATTTCTTTTTCAATTAAATGGCTTATTACTGACTGATGGGATGAGTGGTATTTTGACCATTGCGTCATTCGAACATGATACTATCATTTCTGCTCCAATAATGTTACATTTGATATCCGCACAATATTAGCTTCACTGAAATCAAATATACAAAACTGACCATTGCCAGCATTTGACATGGTTTGCTATATATAGATGAAATTTGATAGTATATTAGGCCAAGGACTTCGAAGCAATAAGGTCCAATTTTACTTGGAAAATTATTTCTGCTCCCACAAATGCGAAGGCTAAATGTAGCATCGAATTTGCGAGTATATAGATGTCAATTACAGGATTTAGAAGAGTCGGAATATACAAGGTCTTTTATCAAGTCGAAAAAGAACAGTAAAGCTAACAAATGCACCTTGACATCATGACTACATTTCGTATACTTATTGAAATTGTTTATTTCATTTTCCCAAAAGTAGGCCATCACAAAACTCACGGATTTCTGCCATTATTTCAATAAAGTTCTTTTCAGTATCAACGTTCTGATAACCCCTATATATACAAGCATGCTGAGCATGTTAAAACGGTCTATTTCTCTTCCAAAACTTCCTTCAGCTTATTCATTTGCCCGTTGAATCCATATTCTTTTATTATTTTGATGCTGTTTTACAGCATAGCTGAGATTTATGCTTGAATCATAAAGGAAAACAGCCGAAATAACGGTTAAACCGAAATGTAACGGCAGCGTAGAACAAATTAATGGACGCTTTTAAAAGCTCAAATTAATTCAAATCATCAAATAGATCTCCAGAGAAAACGGAAACATTTATAAAAATAATTTGCGATTTT
Organism: Argiope bruennichi; assembly: GCF_947563725.1. Lineage (NCBI taxonomy): Eukaryota > Metazoa > Arthropoda > Arachnida > Araneae > Araneidae > Argiope > Argiope bruennichi. The sequence goes on from NC_079155.1 coordinate 20,348,711, forward strand.
ATTTACAGCTAGTCACCAGCTGACTCTCCGGAATCAAAGATCGCTAAGATTTTAAATTAAATATTTTATGTAATTTGATCTTAATGGCGTCTTCAGGAAAATATTTTTAAGTTTCAGTATTCATACAGTAAAATCTTTTAATTTCCACTTCAATTCATGCCATTCTGTTCATTTTACCATGCATTTTCAACATTTTCTGTCAGCTCCCCTAAAATTCGTAAAAAATGGATACACAGCTATTTTTAACCTTTTAATAAAGTAACCTAGTTTGTCCACCAAAAGTAATGTAAAATTTGATACTTTTCTTAATGTTAATAGTATTTTAAATTTAAATTTAAATCTTGAACAGATTCTTTTTAGAATTAAGTAAATTATATTACTTGTTTCCGGAAATCTGTTTTGCCAATAATGATTTATATGGACAGAAATTGAATTTACTATTCCGCACGTTTCATTGTTTCCTTACAATATTAATATCAACAGCAATTCGGATTATATAACAGAAGTGAAAAAATATATTCAATTTTAATATTTGCTCTTATAATAACTTTGGTATTTTTCTTGGATTATGTTTTTGAGTTATCGTTTGTGATGCGCTTAATATACTTTCAGAATTCATAAGTATCTTAGTATTCTTATTGAAAAATACGCTTAAAATATTTTTTAAATTCTTTGAATGCAGGAAAAATTTATACGGCATAAAAATGATATTATTGGATGTATATTATGTATATTGTTACGAGCGCCTTTGGCTAAAAACTAATTTTAACTTTAATCATACTAGAGCTATAACTTGCTTTTAGAACTCTAAAATCAGAATTAACTGCGCGCGAAACCAATGTATGTTTTTGTATATGGCAACTACGCAAAGAACTAACTATATATATAGCATGTAAATAGAATTGTAGTATAGATAGAAATGCGCCCTTGCAATTTAAATTGCAGACAAATAATACATAACACTTTTTTTTCCCACACACAAGAAAACAATACTTCCAAACTAAAATAAACCATGCATGATGCACTGTAATTACTAAGGTCAGTTTCATATCACTCCAAAGTTAACCATTCTTAGATTTACGGATGGTGGGGCCTGCGGCCCCAATGAGCCGTAATCCCTCTCAACAAAGTATAGATAGAGAGAGATAATAAAATGGAGTCAGATTAATAACGAGTGGATTATTTCACATTACGATCCCACATCTTTGAATCTTATTAGCGGAGAAACGACTGAATGAAATGAAATTCAGGTAGAGTCTCAACATATATGTATGTTTGAGTTTTAAGAGGATTTAAAAGCCATTTTTATACTGTAATATTTTCAAAAATTATATCGGAAATGCGCCCCAATGTAGCTTAATGTTTAGTTAATAAAAATTTAAAAAAATCTCTCCGAAGTGCACAATTTTATTCTTCAATTAATACATTTATAAGTTTTTAAGCTTTAGGAGAAATTGAAAAAACATCAACTCTTCTTTTAATAATATTATTGCTTACTATTTTTATTAATAATAAAGATGAATCAATTAGTGTGTGTATTGGCTCGTAAAAATGCGCACAGCGCTAATACATGCAAACATTTTCATCTTTATTATAAGTAAAGATAAAGATGAAAAAGCAATTTTTGCATTTCAGTACAATTTCACTTTAACAAAAGAATTCTAAACTGAGTTACAATTTTACCAGAATATATCGATGTTTGTTAAATAATCGTTTGCATTTTGATTAGAAAAAATACTTTAGGTGTTACCAAATCATTTAATTAAATAAAACGCTTTTATTTGGGGACGGCATAAGTGAATTATTTTAATAGATATTTTAAGCTTTGAAACAAACTTTCCCGCGCTTCATTTTTATAATATCTGTTACCTTAAAATTATTTATTTTATAATAAATTCTGTGTTATGAGTTAACTATAAAGTCATTATCTATGGTTGTTTCGATATGCAATATTTCATTGTTTTTGTCTAATGATTGAAAGAAGTCGAAAACAATAAGTTGGATAGTTTAGAATCTGGCTTCGATTTCCAGTTTGCCGCGAAATTTTTTTTTTATACAGCTCTTAATTTATTTTTCGATGAAATACAAATTTATTGTTCCCTAATTGATTACATTTTTCTTTTTGTGTTCTTACAGAATTCTACTAGTGCGATCTAGTTTATATTCTTGCTTATATCATTTCTTTTAGTGTTCGTATAGGAGAGGAGGGATGATAAAGTTCATTGGGCAATTCTTCGCACAGCTGTTTTGTTTAGTGAAAAGAACGGGAAAAGTTTTGGATACTTCTCTATATTTTGGAAGAGATATGTGCCAGGATAAGCCTCCTCTTCTTCTAATCTTTCCTTTTTATTTGAACATTTTCGGATATTGAAAGGAATAGACATTTTCCTAATAATTTCCAACCTCCAGCTTTTAATGTAAAACTCTTTTTGTAAACGATAGAAATAACTTCCATTTGCAAACATTGTAAGACCCTGCATTTATCAATACAAAAAGTAATTTAACGATTTTTAAATGAAACAATACATGTTCTTCTGTTATGAAATCTAAAGCAGGAGGATACTGTCTAATATCTACGTAGTAAGCTAGACGAAAAAAAAAAGTGAAATTACAGTATCATGAAATTTAAAAGATAGATGAACCAGCTATTTATATTTTAAATTGGACTATGACGTTATGGCATTGTTTCCAACAGAAAGATCACGTGCACAGTAAATAAAACGTAGGTAAGACAATAAAAATAACATGGCATTAACGTTACATAATTTAGAGAAATCAGGAACATTCAGTTAAATCTAAACAAATCAGCTGGTCGTCTGAATCGACTATTATTATAATACAGATATCGCTTTTTGTGTAGATTTTTTTTCATCATATACGGTATTAGATCACTGTTAAAATTTAATGGCTAAGACACATCTTAACTATTGATTAAATGATTGAGAACTTGGTGATGAGAAAATACCGTTTTCTTAAGTCTAACTAAATTTATTGCTTTTACATTGGAAGTAATTATCCTGAAGATTTCAAGAAATAATAATACAAAAAGATATTAAATTAACAATCATTTATTTCTTGGTGACCAGATTTCTTTGGTGAAGTGAAGGAGATTTAAATTGTAGATTTCAAACGGAAAAACTTTTGTAGTATTTCCCTACCCAAATATTTCTATTCTTTTCTCATTAAGTAATTTGAAGAATAGAAATTTTTCATTATGCATCCAATTTATTTTTTACTTTGTTGCTGTAGATTCTTTATTGTAGTTCGAAACATTATTTTCTTAAAATATATGTATGACTTAAACACTGTCGGTTTGTTTCCATGAAGAGTTTCAATTAAGATATTGAAATTTTGCCTTAAAGTTCAAATTTTGGGTAAGATTACAGATAATTAGATAGATGCATAAGCATGAGATGGACTACAGGCACAGGCTACAAAATGCAGTATTACATGTATATCAGAGATCCATAATTCTTGTCCTGAATTCTTTATCAAGTACTGGATTATCGACTACCTCTACCAATCTTATTAGCACAGTATATCATTCAGTGTTTTAAATATCGCACTTTATCATGAGGATATCGTATTCATATTATGGACTTTATATTGGCGATTCAAACGCGAATAAAAATCAAGTTCTTGAAAATGATTTTATTCTTTAGTCCATCCGCTATTGCTGAAAGTTATTTCTCCTATCGGATGCTTCGCACGTTAAAAACAAATGCAACTTATCTTCAAGTATGTAAAGATGTATATTTTTACTTTCTCGTGTATGTAAAGATGTATATTTTTACTTTCACTTATACGTAAATTAGAGAAAATGTAGTAATCGTCAAAAAAAATTCGAACTCGAGCGTTTGAGTAGTCTCTGATCATTAACCTCACTGAGTTCGGAAAACACATTGCTGGGAAATGTCCGTCTGTCTCTCTATGATAACTCAACAACGCTTTGAGCTAGACGGTTGGAATTTCGTATACGGTCTTTGGGCCAAATTTGTAGATTTCAATCAAATTGAGCAAAATTTGTTCACAGGAAGTCTTTCTGTCCAGCTGTTCGAATATAAGTTAAAAAGATAACTTAAAAAACGAAGAGAGAATAGAGATGGATAGATAAAATTCCGTTGACAGATTTAACATCTATACTTCAGCCACTTATCAAATTTTGAGCCTAATTCAGCAGGGGGGTTGACTACCTCATCTGCCGATCTGTACTTTCAAAAACCTTTAAATTCGGTAACTTAAAAACGCAAAGACTGAAAAATATTAAATTTGGTATGACATTTTGTATCTACAAGTGCAGTTTTGTGTCAAATTTTTGTTTCAATCAGTTGAGAAAAACATGTCTAAGACTTAAACAAATATAGAATCCTCTTTTGGATTACTAACTGAACAACTTAAACCAATAAAATTGCTGTTATGTATTTTTAGTACATTTTGATAGTTTTGACAACAATTCAAATGGATTATAGTTCCTTAGGTCGGTAAAGCATTTTACGCTTAAGAATATCTTCTTACACTTATTTTTAACGGTTTAGAAATTAGCTATCAGCCTATGATTAGAATTTGCATTTCGTATATATATCACTGTCTGTCTATTTTATTGCAATAAAAAGCTTTCGTACAATGCTTTTATTATTATCCATATTATTTGAGCTGGTTGATTTCTAAGATATCTATCATCAACCTCACCATTATTGTTCTAGAATATCAACAAGACATTTTTTTTTTCTGTATGCGTTTGTTTTTAATTTTTCTTTTTGCTTAATCAATCATCTCGTTTATCACAACACATCGGCCTTCACTTAATGGATTTCTAAATACTGAGCAAAAGAGAGTAAACATACAAAGAAAACCTATAAATAATCTAAAAGCAGGAAAATGTAGATATTTGTATTCTTAGATATCATCCTATTTAGGATTTGGTAAAATGATTAAAGTGATTCTTTTTCTGTAAAGAATAATCCTTTTTCATTCATAAAAAAAAAAAAAAAATGTCTCAACAAAATTTTTTTAAAAATAAAGTGTTTGAATTATAAATTTCGTCTTTTTTGTTTAAAAAAAGAAATTTTAATACGTTAGCAAAATAGTTTCAAAAATAAAGATATCTGAAGAAGTTCACAAGAAATTAATTATCATAAGAAAATGAAAATAAATTTTAGTTATTCAGCTTTACAATAAAGTTTAGTTTAGTTATATTAACGTCAAGTTTTAAGTATATAGCGTTTAGTTATATTAACGTCATTTTGAACTGCGGTCAGATGACGACGATGGCACATGAGCTGCTACCTCCTCTCCAAACTTCCATACCACACCAGTGGAAGGACGTTTGGTCCTGACGGATTTAACGTGCACTATATCCGTTCACATCCCAGTTCCTCGGTGGAATCATATCTCGAACTTGAAACCCTCCTTACCACCAGGCCACCGCGACCACTGTGCAATAAGGAACATATATGTAATATGTGCGTGTGTTTGTTTACTAATAATGAAAGTAAATGTGTGTCTTTTGGCTCTCTAGCAAATACACTTTAAAGAACGGGAATATACAACTATGAATGATGTTTTTTTAAAAAATTTTTGATTGAAATTTTATATAAAATGGGAAAAAAACATTGGATTTTTTTTTGTTGATAACTTTTAAATCATAATCATAAAAAAAATTACGCCATCTTGAAATTAAAAAAAATTTTTTTCGATGATTCAGGTGATATGATATTTTTAATGATATTAGTTGTCATGTAACTTATTTTTATCTATTTATTTATTTTCTTTTCATAAATTTTAAAGGAAATTTTAAAAATATTTTTATTAAAATTTTTCATTGGTGCAAAGAAATTTATACAATTCTTACTCAAATATTCTGCAAATATTTCTGCACGCACTTTTCTTCTATTGCTCAAAATTAAGAAATAAAGATTTCTTTAAAAAATAATTCTTTGTTAGGATTTATTTTTTATTTTATTTCATTATTTTTTATTAAGTCTATTAACAAAGCTAAGGTATTAAATAATGTAACCCAAAGTAGAAATATTTAATATGATAATGTCTATTATTTAAGGGGATGGCGGACTCTATATGACACTTTTACGATTTATTCACTTAGGGTTATAAAATTTTTTATGAATATGTATTAAAAAATAAATACATCAAATTTCTTAAAAAACTTTTTAAAACAAAATATATTAATTTAATTTTTTTTAAAAGAAAGAATATAATTTTTAAAAATTTCAAAACATTCCAGATGATTTAATTTTTAATTTTTTCCATTGTTTTTTTCTTATTACCCAAAGTAAATTTATTTCTAACTAAACTATATATAATTTTGTAATTCCAATTGAATGCTATTTTTTAGAAATATTTTTATACATACTTACTGGATTTTCATAGGAATTTTATGTTTTTCTGAATTAAAATTGACTTATAACTATCTAAAAAAAAAAAAAAAAACTCGATACATAAAATGCATACCCCATTTTCTTTTAATGTTTGACAAAAATTTTATTATCAATTTCATTTAATTTCTTCAAAAATTAAAATACCTGGAGCATTTCAAAGATGTCTTAATCTAATTTCAATATCATTTTGTGAAAAGTCATTAAGATATACTTTTTTTTCTTCTTAATCTTTCAAATATTCATTTTATTGAACAATGCATTTTATAACACTATTTTAGTTGATATAATATATTTTGTTGATCAAACGATATAAATAAAATTCCATGTTCTCGTTCTTTTTGCTTATTTAAAAGTCCACTGTCCTCCATTTAACATATTCAATGCAAATTGTGACTTAAAACATGTAAAATGTAAAAAAAAAAAAAAAATCTTTTGAAAAGCTTTACAGAACAAATGAACAAATTACTGAACCTACACTATAAAAATATATGCATATATAGAATATAATTACGTCCTTTATTATTAGATGATTCATGACAAAGCTTTTAATTAGATTCTTAATAAAAAATAATAAAAATTCTAACATATTTTCTCAATAACTTCGAAGAATATTATTCTACAAGAACAATTTTATATGACTTTGAAACTGAAAAAATAAACCTTATAGATTTTTTTAAAAAATTAAAATTTATAAATTTTAATTTTACGATTTTTTTTTAAACTTTGAAATAAAAAATGAATAATTTTTTCTCTAATTTAAAATTAATAAAAAACTATTTTAATTTAAAAGAATAATTTTCATTATCTTAGTTATCTGCTTTATGATTATACTCAATCTATACTTTTTTTACGTACGTCACCGCTTCTATATAATTAAAATAGAATAATAGAGAATCAAGTTATACTATGGTATCTCGGTCTAGGGGATTAAATCTCCTTTAAATTTAAAAAAAGTTTCATTAGTATATTTCTATTAGGCTTGCTAATATCAATAATATGTTGGAATGAACACAGCTTTTCATATGAGAAATAAAAGAGTGAAGTTACCTTATTAGATGAGATCAAATAGAAATTAGGTGATGAGGTTCACTGACATTTGTCTGCTGATGTGTCATAAAAGCAGGCAATAAATATCGATGGCGGATTCCGATTAGGCAGCTGTCTAAGCTTAGAAGGGGAGGGGCACAATGGTAGGTCAGTTTAAAGATTCTATTTTCCTAGATGTCAGGCAGATAAATTTGAAGAAAAAAAAATCTGTGAATTATAAAACATTAGGATAATATTTTAATATTTAACATCTTACCAAGTATAATTGGTTAGGTTTCTATATCGTTATGGAAAAATTCGTCCAGTTGGAATACGGTGTAAAGTCTAACAGGCTCAATAATTGATAACAGAGTGTTATTCTACACGAAATAACTAAATAGTAGATAAGAGAAATACAAATGACAAACACAAACGAAATGTACACAAAATGGTACTTATAAAAATATACAACACTCAAAGCAAATCTTTATGAAACAATCGCAAAAGCATGAAATGCGCAAAGAGAATTCGCTGGAGATCAATATTCCCAAGTGAGTCTCTCACTCAACTATTCTCTCTCAACTCTATCACTTGACTAATGATTTCATTTTTATAGCTCCAGTGACAGGGAATCGAATGTTCCAGAATAAATGACGAAAGTTGAATCCCAATGGAGCTATCGCCAAGATTCTTGAATATTTTGGATCCTTCATCTTTGTCACTAAAGTGGCCAAGCGGTCGCCAAGACGGGGAGTCAATCAGGCATATATTCATCCTCCGTTAGAGCCATCTGTAAAACTTTCTTCCTTACCAGGAAACTCATTATGCAAGGAAGCAATATTATAAATTCGTAATAAATATTTCATTATGTTCACATAACTATTATATATGATAGTTTTTAATTTTCAACATCCTAATAAACGCTAATATCTGCTTCAATAATATTGCTTACAAACTAAATAAAAAAAAAACGCATTTACATAATAAGATGAAATATTAACCTGAAATGAATTATCAAGTTGATTAAGTTAAAAATATTTGAAATGTCAAATTAAATTGATTAATTTAATAAAAGGCCTTCATGATATGCATGGCCTAGGGCCATAAAATGCTAAATTTGTTTCTAATAAGTAACAAAAATTTAGAAGAAATTCGATTCTACAATCCTATAGAATTATGTTCAGTGATGTATAATTCGTTCATCTTTATTTATTTTTTAAAAATTTGCTGTTAACTGTACAGCAATGATAACAAGAACACAAAATTTGCATTTAATCCTTCAAAAATCCTTCAATCCTTTAAAAATGAATCTAGTAACAAAGATAATAAAAAAAAATTATTGTAAAATATCTTGAGAAATATTTTTAAAAATTATTAAAATTTGAAAAAAAAAAGTGTTATGAAAATAAAACAGGTATCATTGAAAAAAATGTATCAATTTTTAAAAAAATTATTTTAATGAAAGAATTTTTTTGATACAATAATATGCGCCGCAGCTATTGATAAAAAAATTTCTAAAGATTTGAATAATTTTTGTTTAAAATTATATATATAAAAAAATAGTGAACTATCCAAGTAGTAAATAGGTGTCTTTATTTACAGATAATATGCCAATCTATAAAAAATTATCTTGTTGAAAACATAGTGAATGTTTTCGATCAAATATTGATTATGCATTGATGATTCATTATATATGACTAAATAAGATAATATACAGGGTGTTTATAAAGTCCCGGACCCATTTTGATGTTTAATAACTCATAAAATAATAAAGATATAAACACACTTATGGCATTTATTGATGGAATAACTCATATATTTTCCTTTTCAGGTTTGAATATTTTTACTTTTGTAAATATCGTCTGCGCGTGTGGTTAATTTCAGATAATTTCATTTTCCAGTCTAAATATCTGTACTTTTCTAAGTATTGTCTGCTTATTAATTGCATTTTTCTCTCTTTTGTTTTTTAGCAACTATTGCAATGTTATGTTTACTTTTGATGTGTTTGTTCTATGTAGTACTTTTGTATGTGATGTTTTATTCGAGCGGATATTAAGGAGAATGCATACACCACAAGAGAAAGCACAGATTTTATGGGGGTTCATAGAAATTAAATCGATAGTGCAAGCACAGAGAAATTTCAGAAGAATTTACCAAAAAGATCCTCCATCCAAAAACAGCATCTTGCGTTGGAAAAAGAATTTTCTAGAAATTGGAAGTATCGAAGATAAGAAACGTTCCAGACGTCCTTGCACAAATGATTTTGATGTTGAGCGTGTCAGAGAGACATTTTTACACAATCCTAGAATATCTGTGAGATCAGCGGCAACAAGATATGCCAATTTCGACGGTGTACAAGGTTATTAAGAAAAAATTAAGACTGCATGCATACAAAGTTCAAATTGTTCAAGTTTTGGAACCGAACGATAGGCCTAGGAGGATGGCCTTTGCAACAGATATGCTAAGGAGGATAGAAGATGCTGCTGATTTTCTGAAGAGCATAATGTTCTCCGATGAAGCATCCTTTCATGTTTCTGGCATTGTTAATCGCCATAATGTGCGCAAATGGCTCTGTGGATGCCGACATGTTTGCCGCTACCTGGCGTGAAATTGACTATCGACTTGATATTCTCCGTGCGACGAAGGGGGCACACGTGGAAGTTCATTGACAAGGGTCATGAAACTTTTTGAGTCTATTTAACCATTTATGTTATTAATTTTAATCTATCTTTACTATTTTATGAGTTATTAAACATCAAAATGGGTCCGGGACTTTATAAACACCCTGTAGATTAAAATCGAATTAAAAAAATGTTTCTATTAGTGCCATCCATGTATGTTATTTTACAACACCAATTTCAATTTGGAATTTATGCTTTTTATTTCAGCCATTTCAAAAACCTGTTATTAAATATTAATGAGAATTGGAAGTATTATCATAAAAATTAAATGATGTTCTTAAATTGTTTACTTTATTTCCTCAAGCTTTGAAAAAGCATTTTAAATAGAGTATTTTGAAATAACACAATACATTTACTTAAAAAGGAAGAAAAATAAATAATAACAATTTCAAGAAAGTAAAGAAAAAACGTTTTCCTTATATTTCTCCCCACCTTACACAGAAAAATAATTTGCTATTTTGTTTTTAACTGAATATCTTCAAATCTTTTGAAAGCATTTGAAATTCGGTTTCGAGCTCATTTAATTTTTCTTCAACTGATAACACACAATGATATTAAAGTAAAATAAAATTCGTGGTGTCTAAAAAGAACAAAACAAAAAAAAAAAAAAAGCTTTCTTAAAACGAAACATGTAAAGATTGATAAGAACGATATTGTCAAACATAGATTCGTTTATCTCTGAAATATTTTTTAATGCAAAATAAATATGTTTTCCTTTAAATAAATTGTTTCGTTACAAAATATTCTTTCATATATTTAGTCAATTCCAAGATAATCGGTATAATGCATGATACAAAAAAGAGACAAAGCTATATAAAGAATGGCGGTCCCATATGCAGAATGTTTCTAATATTATTAAAATTTAGTTTTAAAATATACCAAATGGCGGTAATCTTGTAAATGGCGGCCCCATATGCAGGATGTTTCTAATATTATTAGATAAAATTTGAAAATACTTCTGACACACAGAAACAAATTATTTTTACTTTCTTGTATACCAACTACAGAGAAGATATTATAATCGTAGAAAAATATGAATTCGAGATTTTGACAAATCTCTACAGTTCAAACCTCTAAGAGCTCGAAAAACACATTTTTAGTATTATACCGGTTTATCCGACTGTGGACACGATAGTTCAAAAATACTTTGTGCTAGATTGATGAAATTTGGCATATGGTGTTTAGATCAAATGTGCAGATCTCTATCAAATTTTGAACGAAATCCATTCACAAGAAGTCTGTCTGTATGGCTGTTTGAATACAAGCGAACGCCATAACAACAAATTGTAAATCGCTAGATAGATAAAATTTGGTACACAGGTTTAGCATCTAAAATGTAGTTTCGTACTAAAGTTTGAATCAAAATATGTCAAAGGGTTGACCCTTCGGCTGTCTGTACTTTGGCATGCTTGTAAATGCTGTGGTAGGTGAATACGTTGGAAAATCGATTTTTTTTGTGTGTGAAATTACGATTTTTTTTAATGAGTTGTGCTTCCTTTTGAGTTGTGCTTCTAAGTCTGTTTTCCGGGAAGTTACATTCATTTTTTTATATTTGCCTTTACATATGTTTTAATGCTTCATCTCATATATTTTTAGATTCTGTTTTCTGAAATTCTAATCTTTGGCAAAATTTTCTTATAAAAATCTCCATAAATGAAAATCTAATGATTTTTTTCTTCAAATTTAATAATAATAACTTCTCAATATATTCTGCATTTCCTGAACCAAATAATGAGTAATCCATTCATTTAGAAATATTATATATTTGTTTTAATGCTTCACAATGTGAAAAAAAATTGAAAATTTCATGTTATTCATCAGTCGAACTCCAATATTCAAAGAATGGGGAAATGTGCAGCTTATTTTTTAGTTCAGGAACTAAATATATTTCTGCAATATGTTTCTTAAGCTATCTGTAAAATTTTAAGAAAATAATTTAATAAACTTCTAAACCAAAAGATTTTTGCTTTATACTTCTTTTCAGCAAAATAAATAAATAAAAATAATAAAAAAATAAATAAAATAAAAAATAAAGCCCTTTTTGACAATTTTCAAAAAACTTCTGTCACTTAAAAGGTACATTTTGGTTTTAAATGTTTTTTAATCCTTTTTTTATCCAAAAATGTAATAAATATAAGCGCTTTTCAAAAATTTACCCGGAAAGTAGTCAATACCTTAAATCAATGAAATTCAATGTGTGATCATGTGGCTACAACATTAGTCTTGTGTTAAATTTGGATCAGGAAAAAGGCGCCTAAAGTACATATTCACACTAGAAATTCAATGAAAGTGCTAGATTTACGCCAACGTTCTATATTTCTTAGTTATTGTTCGCCTCTATGCTAAGCATATACAAGTCCACAATTTTCTATAGAGGGAAATAAGACTTTTTTTTGGCGAGTATACGAGAAAGTTTCGAGGAGACCAATCCCACTGATTGCGATAGAAAATAGGATCGTAAATTCGAAGAATAACATATTGTAACATTCCCCGTTTCCCAGTACTGATAAGACATTGAGTTGTACTGATTCATTGTGTCGCCGCTGTTACATACTAAACTCCTCGAGATAGCCAGATGGTGGATCTTTTCACCTGGGTGGTCTCGCATCTTTTCATTAGCGACTACAATGAAAGACCACATATGGAATTCCTCGTCCCAGAGGTATTGATAGTACCTTCAAAGAGAAAGGGGTATCCAAACATCTGGATGCTAGATGTTTCTTTTTGTGAAAGGACCCTGGCGCCGCTGAGAGAGCATATGGCTGAACCCCGATTGGCCTAAAGAGAGCTCAAATGACCAATGTAAATAAAGAGGTGAATATTGTCGCCGAAATAAAACGTGGAGATTTTTTTTAAGAGGAGAGAAGAAACGAATTACAGGAACTGTTAGACTACGCCCACGAGTCTGGAGTCTGAGAAACTACCCCTGGAATGGTCATGTTGACGAGATGAAGAACTGAGTTTCAAGAAAAACCTTCGACTTTGACTGTTGTATCTCCTACTACAGGTGTAAATAACTATTTATTTAACCAAGATTAGAACAAGTTGTTCTTTGTATATATAGGGCTGTAAAATAAAGAATTGTCTGGAAATTCTGCTCCGTTTTTTGATCAGTCTAGATCAGGACATTACAATATATTGGAGGCTCTTTAGCAAAGAATCACTTAAATTAGTGACTATGAAAAAACCTTCCCGATATATGAATCCTTGTCAAAGTTTAATCCTTCTATGATTTAAGGTTTCAAATAATATTTTATTATGGAATTTGGAGTAAAATCTGTTCAGAGGAAGAAATTAAATGAAAGCTGATTGGCTTTATGAAATTAACGGAATGATCTTATTGGATGAACCAGCTGTAATTTAAATTTTTTTATGCATCTCGCATTTATAAATATCCATATAAATATTATAGCTTACACATATTAGCCTACATTTCCGGCATTCTATTTCATTTATGATAAAATCACATATTTGTAATCTTTTAATTTTTAATTTACCTGGATTTTGTTTTTTAATTTTTAATGATCAATATTAAATGCTACAAAAGATATTAACCAAAAAATGCTGATTTAGAAACATGGATAATTTAAAATTAAAAATTCCAAGGTTCTTCCTTGAAAATAAATAAATTAATTAAAAATAAATGTTATGGTACATATTTTAGAAATTTTACAAAAGGAAAGGTATTTTTATACTAGAAATTGAAATTGAAATTAAAAAAAAATATTTGTTGTAAACCAAAGTTTAGAAATCTTTCTAATAAAGAAATAAACTCTTTTTAATTTTAATCAGAAATATACGAAATTGGAGGATGAATTTAATTCAAATGTATATTTTTTTAAAAATAATTGACAAAATTTTTTAAAATTAAATTTGACATAGTAGTTGGTAATGTAATATTTAAACAGATTATTGATTTTGTATTCTTTTACTTATTACTGAATTTAATATTTGCCTGGTATAAGAATCTTTCACATGCGCTTTTATGAAGAAAATATATTTCAAGAATTCAGATCCTTTTTTTTCATTTGATTAAATTTATGAAAATAATGAAACAACCGATATCATATTCGAAGAAATATAAAAAAAATGAGTACTGGTATAAATGAATTTAAAATACATAAAAAAAAATGAGAGCAGGATATTGATTAAAATCCTTTGCTGAATAATAAAGAAATTCAAAATTAATTTTTAAAAAATTCAAAAATATTACTTTAAAATGAAGATAAAATGCTGTACTTTTAAAAAGTAGAAGAAAGAGTTCGGCATTCAAATTCAGTACCGAAAATATTTCGAATTTTTTATGAATTTTACACTTTTTAGTTCTGTTTTAACTTTTAATGAATTTATTTAACTGTTTAGAATTTTTTCGATCAATTATTTATTATAAAATATAGTTCAGTACTCAAATGATAGTATATTAAATAATTCATTACTTTTTGGCTACAAAATATTCTCTTTCTGAACCTATTTGTAAAACAAAGAAGAATTTCCGGCAAAGAATCTGTTTTCAAATGCAAACGATTTTTTTTATAACGACAAAAAACCACAGAGATCTTTCCACTTCTTTTCTATGCCAAAAACTGCCAACGTTTCTCTTTTTGTTATTCAGCAATTCGAACTGTCTGTGAAGTAAATTCAATCCAATCTCATGTCGTAGTGAAATATCCGATTCGTAGTTCGTTATTCTATCTCCGCAAGCAAATTCTATTCGTCATAGCAAAGCTTTCGTTGCTTTTCATTTCTGCTTTTACCACTTTTATTTTTAGCGAAATTTATTTCCGGTCTTTTGATTCAGTTTAGCTTATAGAATTTCTAAGCAATCTACTAACTTTTTTCTTTCAAACAGCTAATCATTTTTTGCTGACAAATAGGAAAAGTCGGATAATAAAAATATACTCTTGTGAGCTTAATTATATCAAATTCGATGTCATGTTGATTTTTTTTCTCTTACATTTTAATTACAGAAATATCTATTTTTTTAATAAATTTTCTATTCTTTATCTATTTTCACGATTCGGTTATATAATGGCGATGTATCTATCTGTTGATTATATACATATATATATATATATATATATGTGTGTGTGTGTGTGTGTAATGATATTTAAAACTTTTAATTTAAATTTAATTAATTTCCAAGATTTTATCTTAATTAGCCCATAGTAACTTCATTCTAAAACATTCTCTTATTTCGTGATTCAATTCCACTTTCTCTACTTAATTAATTCAAGAGAAGCTTCATAAAATTGCTTAATCAGCTAAACGCCGATTCTTTCACACGCTCGGCGTGAAGGGGTAAAAATGTCCAGTAAGCACATTCTTTCTTAAAAGATCCCTGTGTTTCCCTTACATGTGATTGACATGTGTCAGAAATCCCTATCAGAATCTTATTAATATATTAGCACAATGGAGAAATATTTTCCCTATCAAAATCTAAAGTTATATAAGACGAGGGATAATTTATTTCGGCCTCTTTTTCCCCTCTTCTGCTTTTGCAACGCGCTGTGGCGGACGCACAATGTCCGCGTCTTCTCTTGTAAATAATTGTGCTTTTCCGAGGGATTAAAAAGAATTTAAAAAGATAAAAAGTCTCTTCACTGTCTGAAAACGGCATTCTACTTCACAACAAATAATGTTACATATTAAAAAGCCGACAGGATTCCGAAAAATTATTACATATATATATAGTGTGTGTGTAATGATATCTCTTTGATATAATTTAATTCTTAATTAATTTCCTATTTTTTATCTTAAATTAGTCCACACTAATTTATTCTAAAATTTTCTCTTAGTTACTGATTCAAATCCCCCTGTTTTATTTAATTATGGCCAACACGTGCTCTAAAATCCTTTTCCTTTTTCTCCCATGCCACGAGCGAAGGGATAAGAATCCCTGGCGTCTATGCAGGTGTTTAAAAAATGCCTAAGATTACCTTTCCTAAATCGACATGAGTCAACAAAGTCCCTATCGAAATCTCATAATAAAACCACTAAAGGGAAAAATTCTGTCACTTTGATCTTGTATCGCTATGTGAACAGATGTCTTTTTTTATCATCGCTTCTTCCTTGTACAAATTATGCCTCCCGGGATAAAATAAATCTAGGTCAAAATTTCAAAAGTTACTTCTTTTCGGCCATACATCTGCAAAATTATGTTTACACACACAGGCGCGCATACGCGCACACACATATACACACAAACGTCCATGACTTGGTTGTCTTAATTTATTAGTTTTGAGAAAGAAAAAAAGAATATATGTATAAATATTTGATTAAATTTCATTGTAACAATGAAAAAATGTTGTTAAATGCAGTTGGCGTAGGGAATATAAATAATGATTCGAATTTTGGAAAATTCGAGATAAATGTGGATGTTGAAAGAGGAAAATGAATTATTTTAATTTTTAAAAATCGGAAGAATGAGAGTTTTAAAATAAATAAGCACTTTTCTCTTAAATGCAACTAATTTTTTCAACAATTCGCCTCCTCTTCCTACCTGACAATGGCGCGCAGGGTACTTGCCCTATCTACTCCGCTTTAGTTATGGCACTGATGGTTAGGCGAATATTTTGAAGAGCATATGGTCTTTCCCCATTTCCATTAATATATAGTCGGCTTTCCTTTCCTCCTCTTTGAAATAGAAGTAACCAAGTAGGTGAAATTTTCTACGGAAGGTTTGCAATATGTATCCATCCCCTCCCCTTCAGTTCTATTCCTAAACTGAATGCTGTTTCAAAGGGGGAAAAGGGTACCGCAAGAACCACTGTTATAAATAGCAATCGTACCGACAGCCGTGCAATGCAAGCATGTAACATATTAACTTTTTTAAATATCATACGGTGTAAGTTTTTCTAGACGTGACACGTATTCTTGCTCTATATCAGAGAATATTTTTCTTATTAAGTATTATGATACATTTCTCATATATTATTACCTTCATTATATTAAACAGGGCTTATGTTTATGGCATTTGTATTAAACTTTTTTCGACTTATTTCATACTAGCCGGCGAGCGACAAGTTCGCAGGAGATATTAGTTGCATTTAATTTCAGTTAAATTTCTTATGTATATCTCCATGATCAATGATCCCGTCAATAAACAATTTTTAAGCATCAAATTGCGTTACATATGCTCTGTTTATTATATACATAAAACTTACTAATGGAAACCATTCCGATGATATCATGGAACTATTGATACCATAGTTTAATGTTTCATCTATCTTCTAAATTTAATGGTATCGTAACTTATTTTCTTTATTCGTTACTAGTCGCCTTTGGTGACCAGTTGGTTCATCGAAAACATTGGCTGTATTTAATTTCAGTTAAATCGTTTAGATATAATTTCATGTCCGCGATTCTCTCGAATTGCGAGATTTTAAAAATGTTAATGTGCGGATCATCCATCTGACTTTTTTATTCCTCTCCAGAACTGCAGTCATGCTTCTTTAGTTTTAGACAACAGAAGAAAATCAAGCGATTAAATATTTGATGAAACATTGAAAACGATTAGAATATTAGCCCAACAATGTAACTTGTAGCAGGAATTTAAACAAAACCAGTGGTAATGGTCTTTCCAAAACTTTCTCATGTACTCTCTAATAAAGGTGTTATCCTAGAGAACGCCCAACAGTTACAAAATATTAACCTTTGGCGTAAATTTAGCACTTTCACTGAATCCATCATGTAATCTTAGGCAACTTTTTTGATGATTAATCCTTAACATTCGGTTAATAGTATCCGAAAATCGAATTTGTGTTTTAGATGCGTTTCTCCAATTTGACAAAAAACTATACTTGTAGTCATAAAACGACACATCATATTAAATATGTTTAAGTCCCTTTCAACTTTAAGTTATCACTTTTACATATTTCTAAAAGTACAGACGGTCAGTCCTTGTTGAATTTGGCTCAAAATTTGACAGATGTCTAGACTATAGATGTTAATTCTGAGTATAGAATTTTATTCGTCTAATTCTCTTCATTTTGTAATTATCGTGATAACTTATATTCGAACAGCCAGACAAACGAATTTCTTCTGAACAAATTTTGATAAAAATCTGCAAATTTGATATAAAGGCTATATACCAAATTTCATCCATCCAGATCAAAGCATTTCTGAGACATCTTTTTCACAGACAAATAGACTGCAATTTTTCAAAAAATGGGTTTTTCGAATTTATGGGGATTTAAAACGTAAGGATTCAATAAAATCTAGAGTTCGAATTTTTGTTGACGATTACTTTCTCTATACTACATACATATACATGAAAATAAAAATAAAAATTGCCAAAATTGAGTAAAATTTTACCTGACTTTTAAATTGGTATCATTTAAAAATACATTTTTTTTTAAATTCTGAAATGATGTGAAATTTATTTGTGTGCTATACTATTTTCGAAAATTTATTGCTAAAAATGCCAACAATTAATTCAATTTTTAATTGACATTTTTGAAAAGTGCACATTTCCATCCTCCAAGATATGTAAGAATTAAATTTCGTAGCGGTCAAGTCTCAAGAGCGCTAACAGACACACAAGCATCTTGGGACAGGTCGATTGATTGATTTTTTAATGGCGCAAGGGCCAATACTGGCCAAGATGTGCCAAACTCGTGTTAACTTAAAATATATAAAAATTATTCATAAAAAAAGCGAGTTCGCAAATTGTACAGACTAAGTCTATGGCAAAGGATACCGACGTGCTCTGATTGGTTTAAGCCCTGGCATCTTTTTGGCATTGTTTTACCAAAAAGATGCCATACCGAAATATATTTTTATAAAAATAAATAAAATATGTTAATTTACCCCCCCCCCCTATTTTTTACGGTTAAAATGTAACATTAATCTGGAACACATATACAGCAGAAAAGATCAAATCCTGAAACCTAAATTCAGGAAATATAAAAATTACAATTTATTAAAAATATTTTTTTGTGGGTTTCTTCTTAATATTATTTTGATATAACTAAAAAAATTAGCTACGAAATCATATATTGCGTTAAAGCTTACATATTTATACGTTTTGGGTATTAAGTAATCATCTTCCCATATGTAGTTGATGGGAAAGTACCAAACGTTCAGCAACAAGTTGCAATAACTTCATAAATTATCTAATAAAGGAACGAAAATCAAGAAAAGTAAGAATAATTTAATTGCAGCATCATATGTTGAGTCATTACTTTCATATAGTTTTTATATTTCTGTGCATAAACAACATTAGTTACTTGTATTACTAGTATTATTAGTAATATTTATTATTATTATTAATAATTAGTATTAGTAGTATTACTAGCAATATTTAGAGAAAACAATTATATTAATAAGAATTAGATCATGTTGATATTCACTCATATCGTCCATAAAATTAATGAAAGGTATGTGCGGGTTGAGGTTCGAACTCGCAACGGTAGGGTTCATAGCCGAGTAACATAGCCACTAGACAAAAGTGTACACTCTTCTCCGGAAGTTGTTAACTGGCTTATAATGTTACCACCACAATAGTTCCCCACCAGTGAGTCGGTAGAGTTTATCGCGCCAGTTATGGCGAGCGACGAACGTTGATATCGCGCCAAGTGTTATGGCGGCCGATGGCGAGCGTGTGTGAGTGGTTGCTGCCGGTAGATGGAGCTACGACAGCAGAACGAAGGATGCGGTTGTTCAGAACCAGGGTCACCAATGTGCGGGTTGAGGTTCGAACTCGCAACGTTAGGGTTCATAGCCGAGTAACATAGCCACTAGACAAAAGTATACACTCTTCTCCGGAAGTTGTTAACTGGCTTATAATGTTACCACCACAGGTACAAGGTTTGAGCCAAGTAAGCGAAAACTACACTACTATGAGTGCAAAACATTGCCAAAAAGATGTCAAGGCTTAAACCAATCAGAGCACGTCGGTATCCTTTTTCATATACTTAGTCTATACAATTTGCGATAAAAAGCAGCAAGGAGATGCAAAGTTAAAAGAACAAAATGAAAATAGAAATTAAATATTACTCATGAAGTTGATGTCAAGTAAAAATGAAAATAGATTAACATGGTAAGGTTCGCCAATTATATCTTTCAAATTTGGATAATCTCTTCCAAAATATTTTATTCTTAGAAAGCATCACGTATGATATGCCGAACAGAAGTTATGGTACTACATTTTCAACAAATTGGAGCTGTATCCGAAAGAGGTAAATGCTTGTCAGTAAAACAAATATGACCTATGCGAAGCCGTGTCAATATGACACTCATTCTACGGCTGAGAGAGTCAGCCTTAAAACCAGAAATAGATGGTTGGATGGAATGCCATTTATTATCAAGTTGCAAGTCCCAGGAATGTTGCCATATACGGAGCGAACATTGCTTTAAAATTTGATCTAATTCTTGAAACGGAACAAACGTTTCTTCATTTGAACTGGTTGTTTTTACGGCAATATCAGCTTGATCGTTCCCAGAGATACCAAAATGTCCAGGAATTCAACAAAATAGAATATTAAAATTGTACAGGAAAGGTAAATGTCAGGCAATAAGAAACTGAGAAATGATGATTTGCCTTTAAGAGAAAAATATGTTTTTAAATCTAAGTTTCATTCTCAAAAATTAACGTTGAAGAACCCCCCCCCCCGCTACCCCATTTTAACGTCTCTAAATATTCACTCAATTTGAAAGTCTCCAAATTTCAGTTCACTACGCAAAATTCTTTTTTTGGTATTAATAATGGAGTCATGAACATTCGATGATGTTTTTTTATTATTATTATTAATAATAAGTAAACTTATGCGAGTACTATATGATAACAGTAGAGTTTCTGTCAATTCTATTCAAGTTTCAGGAGAGTGAGTGTAGTGATTGGATTTTGAAGAGTTAGGAAATAAACATTCATAGATGGCGCTAGACAACTAGCGCGAATGTAATTAAAAGAGTGATGTCATTCGAATGTTTGCTCTTGAGGTGAAGGAGTTACTGAGCAGAGTAACTCGAACGAATCTGCAATAAATTTGTTGTTAAGTTTTCTATTTGCCTATTTATTCAAAGCACTCACGAACCAGCCACGACAGTGCAGAAAAAAAATTCAACATGACATGGTGTTTGATACTCAGAAGCGCATATTTTTATTTTCCAAAGGTTACTATTAATCAAGTAAGGGAGGGGGACATTTAGTGGGTGGTCTTTTCAAAGCTTTCTCGCATACTCTCTAATAATGGTGTTATCCCATAAAGCGCCTTGCTTGGTACTGGCTTACAACAGTTATGAAATATTAACTTTTGATGCAAATTTAGCATTTTTACTGAATTTATCGCGTGATCCATGGCATGCTGTTAATAGTATCCGAAAAGCGAATTTGTGTTTTAGACACGGTTGAAGGAAACATTGGACTCAAAAATATACTTGCAGCAACAAAACCCCATACTAAATTTGATATATTCAAGTTATTGTGTTTGGGTATACATGTTTTTGAAAATACATGAAATTATAATGGAAGTTAGTCAAAATTATACCATATTCCGAACGCTGTTTACGCTTGTGAAGCTACTGATAACATAGAACATTAAAAAAAAAAAAAAAAAAAAAAACATTTTACAGTGCCCGAAAAAATTATAAGGACACGCGAAAAATTGCCAAATCTAGAAGCCTTGTTTACAGAATCGTATGCAAATTTTTGCAGCAAAAATAGAAGTAATACTAAAATATTTTATGCGTAAAGTAATTAAAATTTTCAATTTTAAATCTGCTAAACCTAAATGAAAACGGAAAAAAGTATAAGGACATTGCTTTTTCTCCAGTAATTATTTAAAAATTTGCATATTTGAAAGCATAAAATGACAATTCCGAGTTAAAAGATTCATTTGCGAAAAGAATTTCCCACTCGGCGACTTTCAGTGTGAATTTTTAAACGATGCCCAAAGGAACTCAACTTTCTGACTCTGAAAAAGGAAAAATTGTTGCTTTTCGAAAATGTGGATTAAATGGATAGGAAATTTCAAAAAGAATCAAGAGATCTAAAACGATGGTTTATAATTTTCTAAAAAATCCTGGGATGTATGGTATGAAAAAGCGAACTGGGAGACCAGAAATTCTCACTCGTCGACAAAAAAGAATGATTGTAAGGAGAGCTTGCAAAAAAAGAGAAACCGCAAATGAAGTTAGACAAAATTTGAGTTTACCATGCTCAACAAGGACTGTTCAAAATGTTTTGAGTAAATATCCTCAAGTTTCTTATGGGAAATTAGTGTCACGCCCCCCTCTTACAAATCATCATAAGAAAAGAAGAGTTTCTTTGCCAAAAAATACATTTCTCTTGGTCAAAAGTGGGCTGATGTAATTTTTTCAGGCAAAAAAAAAATTTATTCTTGATGGAACTGATGGTTTTCGTTATTTTTGGTATGATCTGCGAAAGATCAAGGAAGTGTTTTCCAGGCGTTAATATGGTGGTGGCTCGGTTATGGTATGGGGCGCTTTTGAGGCAAATGAAACCACTCCAATTGTATTTATCAACCGTAAAATGAATTCGGACAGGTATGTTGATATGTTAGGAGAAAGTTTGTTACCTGAAGCGCCACTAATTACTTCAGGGGACTATATTTTTCAGCAGGATAATGCTTCGATACACGTTTCTACGAGTGAAAAACTCTGGTTTGAAGCTAATTCTGTAAATTTACTTGATTGGCCGGCGAGAAGTCTCGATCTTAATCCAATCGAAAACTTATGGGGACTTCTAGCCCGAGAAGTTTATAAAAACGGCACACAGTATCAATGTACACAAGATCTTGTCGTCGCTATCAAAGACGCTTGGGAAAAAATATCTGTGGACATTTTAAAAGATCTTTCAGGATCTATGACCTCTCGGCTTATTCAAGTGATTGAAAAAAAAGGTTGTTTTCTTCATTATTGAAACATTTTTTAAGTATTTTATAACATGTCCTTATAATTTTTTCCGTATTTCCTTTAATGTTAAATTTTTTAAAATCAATATTTTGAAGCTAAAATATGTTTTTTATGTTATATAAGTGTTATCACAAAATTATGCTGCAGAAGTAAGAAATATAAAAAGTTCATTTAGGTGAAATGGAAATAAAGCATATTTTCACGCAATTACACGTTGTCCTTATATTTTTTTCGCGCACTGTATATACGTAAACATTTTATATACGTTTATAAAAAAACATATGTTATGAATGTGTCATTTGACATTATTTGATATAATAACCAGAAAAAGAAAACACATTCAGGCAATTAAAATATCTCAAAACCACTTTAAAAAAACTGTTTTAGCGAAGAACTATCCCGTTTGAAGTGTGCGATAATAAGTAGTAGTGGATTTCGATTTGGTGGTTGAGCAGTAGGGAGAGAACGGTCGCAGCGAAGTCAAATAAAAGTGCTAGTAGCCTAATTACCTCATAAACAGATCTATAAAAATTTTAGAATAATAATGTTATGAACTTGTAATATTGCTTTCCTGCGTTATACTTCTTGATAAGGGAGATAGTTTTACAGATATAGTAATGGATGCTAGGTAACTACAAAATCGTTATTAAATTACTGTAAAGACACAAAGAGCTCACATCAACACTGCAGATAATTCGTTCAGCAACTTCTTCTCGTCTGCGAACCTCCGTTTATATACCTTCAATTACAGGGTATGGAAGCTTCTAGAAAGAACACATATCTTGGTTTCCAATAGAGATATCGCCAAAATTTATGCACTTTCCAGATCCTTCGTTTTTGTTTTTTAAGTCATCAAGTTCGTCGTTTAACAAGGTCAGGAGATTTTCCACCCACAATCATTAAAATATCTGTAAAACTTTCTTCCTTATCATTAGACTAACTATGCAGGGAAGAAAAATTACAGGTTCATATTAATATACTGCATCTTCTCTTCAAGAGTGTAAGCAGAATCAGACTCAATTCAAAATAATTAATTAATCCCTGAGCAAAGTTATTTCAATTTAACTATTCTTCTTACTATCAAAGAAATTGCTGCACTTTTCATAGAGGTATTTCTTCAGATTAATTAATGAAATGGTCATGTTAGCAAATCAAATAAATTTAAAATTAATTCTACATAATAATATGAATTCTTTAAGCTGGTTATTAAATGTGACAAATTTATTTTAAAAAACCAGTTTTTAAAAAGCGAGTTTGGAAAACCACCAAAGTCTATAAGCAATTAGCTTTCACTTAAATTTGTGCTTTGTAATGTGAATGAAAAAGCTAAAATAAAACTTGTCATGTATTCCTTTAATGGTTGAATCACACTTTACATTAGCAAAACATATAAAAAAAAAATTCAGACCACAGACTGAGAATATAAAAACTACTCTTCACACTGTTTACATTTAGAGTCTTGCCTTTTCCATCAAAGTCTTTCAAATGGAACTTTCCTTATGGAATATTTAAATGTTAAAACTCCTGCCAGTATACAATTTATACGTAATACATTTTATTTATAAAAGCTGCAAATAAAAATTATATACATATAAATGCTAAGTAAAACAATAAATATTAAAGGAATACTATTGTTCATTTATATAAATTACAAACAAATGACAGTTCCACTGGAAAAAAAATTTGTGCTAAATGTAAATAATTAACAATATTAACAAGAAGGCTTTGTAGAGAAAAAATTTCCTTGAAATGAGATCACAAATGAGCCATAAATGAGTCATAAATAAGAAAGTGTTTAACAAGAACAACAACTGCTGCCCTCTGACTCTCTGTTGTCATTAGGTTCTAACTTTATCAGAGCTGCCGAAGAATGGTTAGCGTAGCTGGGGGATAATGAGCTTTGCATCATTGGTTTGTGGCTTTTCAATTTGTGAGCTAAAGTCATGAAAATGGCATCCACATGATCTGCTTCACTGTCATCAGTAGCTGAAGTTTCAAAAAGTGGCATATCATGACTGTCAGCAAACTTCTGGGCCATATTTGTGTTTACAGCTACACTCTCTTTGCAATCACATTTATTGCCAACTAATATTTTTGGAATGTCAGGGCAATGTCCTTGGTACTGTTTAAACTCAGCAATCCAGTGAGACAGATTTTGAAAAGAGGCCATTTTTGTAACATCATAAACAAAAATAACAGCATGCACATTTCGGTAATAATGAGGGATCATGCTCTTCCGAAATCTTTCCTGTCCGGCAGTGTCCCATAGCTGCAACTAAATTGAAATAATAACAACATTAATAATGATAATAGCCAAACAGTTTTAATACTTTTGAATAGAAAATTATGAGAATAAGCAAAAACTTTTTCACAATATTTGTTAACCCTCAGTTATAGAATACATATGCTATGAAAACTTCATTCAAATTGCTCTGTTTTTAATGACAGCATATTGTGAATTATTTGCATTGATTCTGATCAAAATTAATTTTATATTCAAAACAACATATAACAGCAGTTGTAATTGTCTTCCATAAATTAAAAGAAAAAATAGTAAAGCATAGAATAGAAGAAATAGTCTGAATATGCAGTATTTGCAAGTAATTTTTTATACAAGGAATCTGAAAAAAAAAAAAGAAAAAAGTGGACAATTAATTATTGATGTAAAAGACAAAATTATCAATTTTATTTTACATAGTACTCCATCCCACCAGGGAGCACCTCAGATATGAGGACAAGGAGTCTCCAGTATATGGTTAATTCTCATCATTCTGGTGGGTACACAAATGATGCAGGGTCAACTATCTCCTACTAATGACAAGACATGCCTCCTGCAGGAAAGACTGCACCAAGGCTAAAGATGGCCCTTAGGAATAAACTTTAGTTCCCACCAATGCTACTGTAATGGCCCATCATTTGATTTCTTCCATGTGCCTTCAAGATGGGACACAGTAGTTGTTTGAGATTATATTGTGTTCCCACTTCCAAAAGAATCTGGAAACAACCCATATCAAATTGTACTGACGTAGACCAAATCACCAATTTATTGAAGGTATGGAACAGATATTTAAGTTTGCAAGAAATATAAAGTTTTGGAACTTACTTTTATGATTGAATATAATTAAACATTTAAGAAAACATATGATCTTTTAAAAGTATGCATAAAATTTATTAGTGCAATCCATGTAGGCCACAGAAGAAATGAGGTTTACATTATTAAATATAATGAAATTAAGTTAACACAGTATGCATTCAATCCCTATAATTGATTAAAAAAATTAAATTTTAAAAAATTACCATTAAAAGAATTTAGGAGCTTTAGATGGAAGATGTATTCGATTTAAAAAGTTTTAGATACTGTTAATTTTGCCTTACTGTAAAAAATCTGTAACATTTCACTCAGTTCAAAAATAACTGGAAATGTATTAGATAACTTGCCTTAATAGGTTCACCATCCACAACAACTTGTCTTTCACGGAAATCTACACCAATTGTGGCTTCTGTCCTCATGGGGAATTTCCCACCACAAAACCTAAAGGTAAGGCATGTTTTTCCAACATTTGAATCTCCAATAACTATTATTTTGAATATCCTCTTTTGTTTCTCAAAAGATACAGAATTTCCATCAAATTTGGCTTGTGATGAAGAGCTCATTTTTATACTGCTAAAAGTAAAAAAAAAAGAAAGAAAAAGTGAAACAGAAATATATACACACATAAAATAAAAGATAATTATATCAAAACATCCTTTAGAAATGATAAATGATACAATAGAAATACAATTTGAAATTAGTATTCCAATTTCTATCGTTATTGGTTTATTGTTTAATCTAGATTAGGGATCTACGTGTAATTCAAATTGGAATGACTTGGAACAAATAATAACATCAGGTACCTTAGAAATTAAAAGAGTATATATTTGAATAGAGAAAAATATATAGCTAAAAGGTCTCTATTAAAAATAAAATGAACACCAGCCCATTCAGAATTATAACCTGTTCAATGACATTAAATTCATACTATGAACAACTTTTTAAAAAATTTATTGTGATTAATTTCTTGTTGATTAATTCTATTCTAAGATAGAAAACATTATTAAGTTTTTGTAAGAAATTATTTAATAATTAATAGGCTCTTCATTAACTAATAATCACCACATACATGCAGTTAATACATAAATACCATAGAGATTATATTAAATTATTATTACTTCTTACATAAACATTAGCAAGCATACCGATTTATTCATTTCATTAAGTCTTATAATCAAAAGTTTCTCACATAATAATAATAAAAAAAATTATGATGCATATTATTAATAACGGAATGATTTGTTACATAAAATTTTTATTTCTTTAATAATTACCATTTAGAGATCAATATTGGCATACAAAGTATCAACAAGTTAAAATAGGGATAACATAGCAAAAATTATTTATTATATTATGGTTATCAATTATTATATGACACTTTCTATAAGAAATATAAATAACAACAGTATACTTTATGTATCAAAAAATTCTATAAAATTCACAATCCTTTTAATTGTAATGTATAAAAAAAGAGCAAAAAAGTTGGTATTTTTTAAAAGTATATACCAGCGTGAATAGTTACAACTGCATTTATTCTAAATTATTAGAAATATCATTGGACACAATAAGTTTTGCTGGTAAGATTTATTAAAAAAATGAACCAGTTTTCAGTTTCACAATATCAATTCTATTAGTTTTACAATGTATAAAGATTTTAAAAATACAAATAAAGTATAGTAATGCCAAAGAGATAGTCTAATATTTTAAATACTGCAATTGTTCCTTTCATCTTTAAACGGAATATGAAAGAGTAAAAAATATTTTTTAAAAATTTAAATAAATGGAATGAAAGTTCAGGTATTTAAAATTATTTTAATACATTCATTTAAACTTATTGAAATGATTATCCATGAGATTCACTAATCATGGTAATATTATAAAATTTATTCATCCTCGAATAAAAATATAAGAATCCAACAATACGTCATAAGAATAAACATGTACATGACATTCTGTTGATTACTATAACCAGCAAGATATTTTCAGAAATTTTTTTAACAATTAATTAGCCTACATTGATGTAACTGTTGTTAACTTATATAGATATTAGATGAATTACTGTATTAAAAGGATAAGTTTATTCAGGCAACAGTTTGCTTCGAAACAAATTGGAAGAAAACAATGAAGGCAATTTTAAAAAAATAACACAATGGTATTTTATTCGTAAACTATCTACTATAAATTTAGATCACATTATTCAAATGATAGAATTGACTTAAAAATAAAATGTTTTTACAAGAATATTCAGCAAATCTTCATTGATTGTTTTTAAGTATTACAAACAGCTAACAAACAATATCTTAACTTTGACGCATTACTATGCGAACCAGAAACAAACAATTACAACAAAAAAAATTAACAACACATTTTATCAGTTACAGTTATAGGTTAATATCACATATATACCAAAATATAATTGAATAACCATTCAAATGATGAAATATAATTGCAGACAGTAAATAAAATAATTATTAAACTTTACTTTTCTTAAAATTATGAGAAAATTCAAAAGTCTGAGACGATATTTGATATTTCTTTGAAAGTGTAAGCACTATTATAGTTTTCTATCCTGCCTCTTTTAACTTTAACTGCTAGTCGCTTCGGTTCATGCTACAAAATTTACGTAAGGGAAATATTTCAAAGTCACGTTGCCGGCATTAAAATTTGTAAAATTATTTTACATACGAACTATAAACAATGAATACTCTTAGACGTTTAACAGGAAACTCTGTACTCTCAAGATTGTTTCAAGAAAAACGGACTGTTACAAGTAAGATGAATATGAATGTTTTGTAATTTCTGAACCCTAAATATAAGGTTATATTTCATAAGTTTAACTATATGAATTTTAAACTATGTGGTGAATATTTATTTCCTTCCGTTTACATATCCAGTATAGTTAATTGTAGTTAAATGGCAGTATTCAAATTAGTTGTTTCAGCGTACATTTTAGAGTCATAACAAATGCAAATCGACGTAATTTAATGAATCAGTAATTTTTTCATACATTTAATTTGAGTCAGGAAGTTTATTTGAAGCAATTTTTGCATCAATACTTGGATGGAACATGAATTAACAAAAATAAGTTTCCATTATATGTATTAATGACATTGATGTTTGCTGAAGCATATTTAATTCGAATAAACATTTTAGACTTCTATCCTGTTGTACTGTGCTACTGGGAATTATAAGAGTCCATATATATAATATAATTTAATGATGTTGTGTACTTAGTGATGATGATGACCGATATTAAGAAGGATTTGCAGTTGTAGATGATAAACCATAATAATATTCTCTTATTTTTGTTCGCATATATCTTTAAAGATGATTATTTGCAATAAACTTAGATGTTATTCAGATTATCAAATTTATATCTCTAAAGAAATGCTGCAAGTACATACACACAAAGGAGAATAGGAGGTTTAATTACAAAGAAGGGGACTTTCTCTTTAGAAGTGCTGGTTTAGCTGTATATTAAGTGGTAGCAAAAAGTTAATATAGGATTGTTGTAGTTACAGTTATTAGATTTTTAGAAGCATCATTGGGAAAAAATATGAATAAGAAATAATCAAAAATCATGCTTACTCAGAAGTTGGAGTGAAATTTTTATATTTGAATTTAAGTAAGAAGAAATGCATTAATTATAGAACTAGGAAAAAGTAGATTCATTACATGTATAATTTTTATGATTTAAACAAACAAGCTGCTAGTGAGCTTTTCTGTTTGTTGGAATAAATCAAAATGCTGGTACATTATGCTAGTAAAAAATGCTAGTCATATTAATTATTTTTCAGACTTAGAAATTATTATAATTGAAGTAATTTAAATAATGATTTGTTGCAACATATATTTATACTTCCAATATTTTATAGGTGTGCGTTTTCTATATAATGAGCAATTTCTTGGTATCGACAGATTTATTGATGCTCGGCAAAGGACAATTAATCGTCTTGGAAGTATGAAAGGTAATTTGCATCTTCTATAGTTTTTCTTCCTTAAATTTTTCTGTTTACAATATGTGATTATAGGCAGAAGTTAATTTTCAAAGTATTGCTTAGAAAATGTTTGAATTTTCTTTATTTCAAGATGATTTTATGTACATTGAATATTCAGAAAAAAAAAAGTTTTTGTATATGAAGTATTGTTCTTCACTTTTCTGCTTCAACTATTGCTGAAAACCGGAAGAACAGTAATTGAATAAACATAGCTTTTTTTTGTTTGTTTGTTTAAAAAAGAGCAAGTCTGAAGTAATGTTACATATTTTGCAATGAAAAAAAAAGATTTAATTTTAAGAGAGTTATCTAAAACATGAAAGGTTGTCCTAATGAGAAAGTATTAATTATTCCTGATTCAAGGCATAGTTTGTAGAATTGATGATGTTTATATTTTCACTAGTCTGTCAAAAGTATGAGGTAAGATTCAGAATAGTGTACAGAGTTGTCTATTTTCAGGATTTAGTACTATGTGCTCGTCAGAAGAACTCTTACTGTCAAATATTTTTATTTATGATGGTCACTATATTAACAAGTTAAGGGTGGATCCTAGCACAGCCCACCTCTTGGCGTCTTTTTGAATTCTCGCCAAACGAGTGGCGATAACGTCACCAATGTGGCAACCTAGACGGATTTTTTTTAATTTTATTTTTTATTATATTAATTTTATTTTTATTTATTATTTTATTTTATTATTTATTATATTTATTATTATTTCTGACCTTCAAGTATCGTTTTTTAATTGAAAAACAATAATAACAAATATTTAATTAGTAGTCAACTTGGCGAGATTTCAAATAAGTTGCCAAGAGGTGGACCCATCTAGAATTTTACGCAAGTTAATATAAAAAGAGCTCATTTTAAGTAGTTAGAAGCTCATTCAAGTTTTTATATTGGATGCTTAGGTGCTAAATTGGCAGTATATGGTATTCCTAATTTAATTTTTTAAAAAATTCTGAAAATAATTTATTAAGCAAAAAATTATTTGAATGCTCAGAATCTTGAAAATATCCAGTATTCTTGTCACAAATATACAAATAACTACATAAATCAAATTGAGAAATTATTTGTATGCTTAACAACTGCGTGATGAAGAGAAAAACAAAATCAATTTAGAAACTTAATGTTGGATCAATTCATGCAAAAAATTACTTATTTTCATTTCATTTACATTAAATTCATGCAAGTAACTAACACCAAATTCTTCAGAGCAAATTTGTGGTAACTTATCTAATTTAATATAAAAATGATAGTTTAATTAATTTTAAATAAATTAATAAAATTTTATTTATATTCTAATATATAATGAAATGTTCTTATTCAAAGCAAGAAAGCTTTTTAAAATTTATATTTCTTTCCTCTGAGTATTTTCTTTCCTCTGAGTATTTTCTTTCCCAACCACAAACAGTTCTCATATTATCAATTTTTAGACATTTGATTTGTAATGCCATTTCTATATGCACAAGCTTTTTAAACATCATTAAATTCGCAAAGTTTGTGTATAAAATATTTGTATTTTAAAATAATTCAAATATGCATTCAGTTACATGACAGAGGCCCTGGATTTAAGGGAAATTCCCAATAAAGCTTTAAAAAATTATTTGGACATTGCTTTACATTATTTATGCCAAAAATGATATAATATTAATCTTGGGGAGTATTTATTCCAGATGACTAGATATTCATTTTCCTAATGTTGGAAAAGAAACCCAATTAAAAATAGCATTGTGCAATATTAGTATTCTATTTAATGAATATCACTAGTCATTAGTTGTATAGTAGTAACGGATCCCCGTTTCCAGCATTCTTATAATCACTTCAGTGTTGAAAATCCTTCATTCCCAATGTTCTTCAGTTTCTCCTAATTTTTGTTCAAAGTCCATTCAATGTCACTAGAGAATACTTGCGAGCTTTGTAAACCTCCATTTCGTTATCACAATCGGGGCACGTGAATAAAAGAAATCTAATGAAACATTTTTATTCTTCTGGTTCGTATTAATGTGGGAAAATTTTAGCTTTATAGAATTACATTTGTGAAATAAAGCACTTCAATTCTATTTAAAATTGCTGGAAGACAAGAAAAATGCCTGGATTGATTTTGTTTTTGCTTTATTTGATTAAAAAAACTTAATGTATTTCATATGATGTAATATTCTTCGTATTTTTATAGTGTTGGATAATATTTGGCAGTAAATATTTAATGAAATTACTTCTATAATAGTGCATAAGCTTTGAAGATAATTGAATTTCATATGAGATATAATGGAAATAATTCAATAATTTTTATAGAAATAAAGTACTGAATTTGTAAAGTATATTTTCTGTAAAAATAATGAATCTTAAAGTTTTTGCAAAAACTTACTCTAGCTAATATATTCAGTGCATCTTTTGATTAAAAAGAATTCAAAATTTATTTAAATTTTCCTATACAAACAGAATACTGGTGCTATTTATAAATTATTTAAATATTTATATATAATTTCTTAATCATGTATAATAGAATTTCCATTATCTGAACTGATTAAGATTGTGACCACTTTGAATATTTAAAAATTCACTTAATAAAGGCTAAATTTTAATCATGATTTTTCTTGTTTTGATAAGGATTTACCAAATTATTTATTGGATATAACTCAAAATTAATCTATACATAGTATACAATGAAGTCTCCTGAAAGCGCCTGTATATTTAGAAAAGAAAAACTTCAGAAATACTTAACTGATATTGGAGATATTTGTACCATTTTGTAGGGCATTTATTGGGGAAGGTTTTAGTATATTGAAGTCAGATCAAAATATTAAAAAAAAGGAGTTTTGTAATTGCGATTTTAATTTTTTCTACTATTTGCGTATGCGTAAAACAGCAGCATCTGTGTTTTGCACTTATCCGTGCATGTGCAGAAACCTCAAACTGCACATGCACAAATAGCAAGAGCTGTGGTATGCACATGCCATGCATTTCTTTATTTACATCTGATTTAAAACTCATTATGCAAAAAATTAACTGATATTGGAGATATTTGTACCATTTTGCAGGGTATTTATTGGGAAAATATATTAAAGTCATACCAAAAAAAGAAGTTTTATTATCTTCATTTAATTATTCATTTTAATTATCTTCCTAATAAAGCCCAAGGACAGTTGTTGTTTCATACTGTTAGAATTGACTTAAGCAAAGAATATTTTTCTCATTGACAACTTTATGTAGCACTTTCTAGAGTTGCATTCAAACAAAATCTT
Source organism: Argiope bruennichi (assembly GCF_947563725.1). NCBI lineage: Eukaryota > Metazoa > Arthropoda > Arachnida > Araneae > Araneidae > Argiope > Argiope bruennichi. The sequence goes on from NC_079155.1 coordinate 20,382,011, forward strand.
TTTGTCTTGGTGGGAGGAGGAAAAACAACCAATTTAGCTTACAAAGAAATATTATAAAGGAAGCTGAATTTTATTTTTTTATCAGATTATACAGAATATATTAAACAAATGTGGAACAATGGGTGCAATGACTTATTTGCATATTTTGAAATTTTAAAACAGCTTTTCTGTTGTATATTTCTAGTGAATTGTTTTATCTATGAACATATGATATTTTTACTTTTTTAACAGTCTAAATATTTCTGAATGTGTGCTATAAAAATTGTTTTGTAGTTATTTTTGATGATTTCTAAATGTATTTTTATGTTTGTTTGATGTTGCATGACATGCCCAAGTCGTATTGGGTAGAGACTAGACTTAAGTTTAAAACTAATTTTTCTTCTTGGATGTTATGCCATGTGCAATGCTATGCAGATACTGCTAGTCTCTTCTATACTCTGTTTCACCCTAACTTGGCAGTAGTGTATATTCTAGGATAGCCGAATCGCAGTCGTTGTCAGGGGAACTGGGTTACTTTAAAGTACAAAGTTACTAGAAATGCAGACCGCTGGCGAAACTTTATTTCGCAAATTTTTCGCCAAATAGTAAATATTTATTTACTTTATTATATTATCACTTTTTCGGAGAATTAATTGTTTCCTTATTTTCATTATTTCTTCAATATTATTGATACATTATTTTAATAAATCATTAATGTTATTTCATTTCGTTTCATCGTTTCTCAAAAGAAAACCCTAAATCTTTCAATATTCTGTAAAGCGTAGTTCGGCTAATGTTTTTCTAAAAGATATCTGTATCATCGTTCACATCTTTTAAAACTTTATCTAATGTTGGGATCTCATTTCTACAAAAAAATTCATGGATTTTTCGTCAAATATAGGATAATGTAAAATCATCATATTTTACAAGACCTGAATGTTTACCTACTGAGCCAGGTCGCTTCTTTCCAGGGGTACTTAAAGGACTGGATGCCTTTATTTTTTTATTTTTTCAAAAAGAAAACTGTTTATTGCGAAATAACTGTAAGGTGCGAAACTTTATCGACGATTTGATTGATAGAATCTTGAGGGTTTTCTCGGAGTCGAGAATAAACATTTAATATGTTTCTGCATGCTTCACTTTTTGTTGGTTTCATTCGTCTTGAAGGTGTGCACAGCTTAGTCGGTGATAACACTTTCTATTTTTCAGATATTTTAGAAGTGAATAAAAATGACGAATTGAATAAATATTCAACAATCAAAACTAATAACTACTAATGTGATTAATAGTCTCAAAAATATCAGCTGGTAAAAAGGCGAGAATAAAGAAGTACGAAAGCTGATAACGGTTGTGAACTGAATGAAGCTGAGTTGGCGGAAACGTAAAAGAAAAGCGCGCCAAATACTTGACCTTGAAGACCGGTTCTAGCCAAAGTGGAATTCATTATGTCTATCTTTTAGTTTTATTCGTTCGCTTTATTTACAGAATACTTAACAGATAAGCACTTCTAACTTGAGAATAATTTTAAATACATACTGATCAAAAAAAGGATTTCTGTAATTTATGATATTATTTGATAAATTTCCGCGCATTTTAACTATTTTAAAGTCGGAATTGATGGGGAACTCTTTCCCAACGTGGAGCGTCACATTTTCTACCTTTTACAATACTGCCAAGTTAGGGTAAAACAGAGTATAATAGGATTCTCAGATGCTGGTGATTTTTACTGTGCATTAAAATGTTCATTTGAATGAAATCTGCTGATATCATTATTAAACTTAAGACTGAATTAGCATTTTTGTTACATTTTCTTTAAATAACTCTGGGTTATGGAAGATCACATCCTGTTAATGGGCCTTTATTAACAGGAAATCGGTATCATGAAAATCGGCTCCACAATCTTATGTTCTTTCTGTTGAAATTTGTAATTAAAAAATGGGAAATGCTGTTTGATTTTGTGGTATTAGCTTAGTTAATAGAGACAAATATTAGCTTGGTCTATGGAAACTTTGCTGATCAATTACCTATTGTAGTAATAATTCTAGTTGGCCACTTAGAAATCTTATTCATGGGCCTCTATGAAAGTTCAATTCCTTTGTATATTTCAGAATTTATGTGATACATACCAATCAATTTTTACTTTATTTCATTTGCAGAAAACTTCTACAACAGGATGAAGACTCAATTAAATAGTTCTGTTCCATCTATGATCTTCACTGAAGATCTTAAAACTGTAATTCATACTTGTGAAGATAATCCCGAAGAAATTGAAACATGCACTCGTATGATGAAAAGGTATATTAAATAGGAATTATGCAATATATATTTTCAGCTTCCATCTAAGCTTTCCCTGTTACGGTCTTATAAATATTGTATTATAATATTTTGTTCCAGTTCTCTGTATACATATATGTTATTTTTTCTCTATAATTTAATAGGGGCTTTATCCCTCTTGATATAACGTAGAAACTTGAAATGATAAAATTATTACTGATAAGCATTTTAATCATTTTCCCTTTCCCTCAGAGTTTAAAGCTGCACAAATTTAAGAAATTCGACCTTTTGAGAATTTTACAAATAATGTGCTGCTGAGTTGGTTCTTTAAATTAATTTTTCAAATTTTTATATTTTTAACTAGGCTTTTTGTTTTTGTACTAAACATTAAACATTTCAGAAGATGAAATATCAAAATCTGGCTAAGTGAATATTATTTTTATATCACTTTAATAAAAGACATTAAATGTTTTGTTAAATTCTAAAACAAGTAATGATTATATTTTATATTTGAAGTTCAGCTGAAATTAGAATTGTGCAGGTTTTTAAGTTAAGATTCGTTCTGTTTTATGTCAGTTTATTTTATGTTGCATTTTATAATGTAATTGATATGCAAAAAGTATATAATCAGAATATTAACTGAATTTCCACTTTGTCTTATTTCAACATTTTTAGAATATTTGTCATTAATGATTTATATTTCCTAGGTTTCACAAACAGAATAAAGAATTAAGATTTGGCACATTTGTTTTTGGACCAGTTGCAATGCGCCTCTTTTATTATCTTAAAAAGCAAGATATGATGCTTGAATTTTACAGAGATCCTGTAAGTTTTAAAAAAAAAAGTTATTGATTTTATTTTTAATATGTCTCAGTATAATGAAATTTACATTTAATATTTGCAGGAATTGGAGGGATTTTTTGATCAGTTGAAGTCATATTATTTGAGTATGGACTTATATTTTAAGACTGGCATGTATGATGAAATTATTAAAGCTTTTGAACAACTACAAAGCAAGAAATTAGGAGAGACACAATTTCCCCGTGAAGCTGTAGTACTTACTACTGGAGCCTGTTTCAAATTGGTATAGCATTTCTGTCTAATTGTATAAAAATGAAATAAGCATAAAAATCTATTCTGTATTTTTCAAAAAAAATAAAAAATAAATAAATAAAAATGGCTTTATTTTAAAAATTGATGGTTAATAATTAATCCATTGAAATTTTGTTCTTAATCTACTCTTGATAATATTTTTGCATGCTTACAAAGAAAATATTTGTATAGAAATTTGTTGGTGAATTTCCTAAAACTATAAGTTAAAAATTCATCAAACTTATTTTCTATGGTATTTCTTGATGTTTGGATATCATGATTGCTTTTACCTTGCTCTTAAAATGTTATATATGTATGCAATGAATAGTCTATGAAAAGATTTGCACATTTCCTGTATAAAAAATTTGAATTTATATGCACTGTTTGTTTTCTTGTATGTTGATGAGTTGAATTCTTTCAGAATACTCCAGAAACATATCAGTTGGCTACTGATATTGTGACACAAGCTCGTGAAGCTAGAGTTCCTATTCTACGAAAGGCTCTAGGTTTTGTTGTAGCACTGGCTTTGAAACAAGTAAGTTGTTGACTAATATTTATTTCTTTGTTGACTTGTAATATAATTTCTTATAAGTAAAAATATTGAACAGTTTCTATAATTACCTGAAAAAATATTTTATTTTTCATTTGTTATTTGATATTTTTTTATTGCTGTATTTCAAACTCAATAATGTTTTTAACTTTTGAAAGGTGAATAGAATAAAGTGGAGGATCATAAAATCTTTTATTATAGCTAAAAATTGTTCCACTTTGTGATTGGTTATTAGTTTTTAATGGTATTTTTTAATTAGAAATTAACAATACGTTTTATCTCGTTTTTAATTTTGAGTACGAAATACTTTAAAAAACGTATTAAATATATATATTTTTTTATTTAAACAATTTTATATTGCATATTCTGTTGTATTATTTATTGTACTTTCTGTGTCTTCTAAGAGTTTCAATTTGTAGCTAAGAATTTGTTAAGCTAAAGAAGAAGAGAGAGAGAGAGAAAAAGATATTGTCATAATCTATGCTATCTTGCTGAGTAATTAAAATTGATTATTTGAGCTTTGGCTCTTGAGGAAATTTCTTTTTCTTTCAAAAGAATAAAATGATACAGTTTATGAAACATCTTAAAAATGTTTATTGAAGATTAAATACATTTTTTTATTGTTAAACATGCAATATACTTTGTAATTTGGTAAATACAATAAATTTTTACATCAAGAAATGCATTATGTTTTATTATATTTGTATCTTTACAGAACAGACCCGATGTTGGACTTGAAATTCTTTCCAGCATAGATCGTTTCAATAATACGACTGCTAACAATCTGAAGGTTTGTTTAGTTCATACACAATGTTTCTTTTTCATTTTACAAGAGCAAAACTAATAAGCTATTTTTTTTATTTTTCGATTTCTTTTAAACATTGCATAAATATCATTTGGATTCTAGCAGGTTTATCTACTTGAAATGAAATTTGAATAATTTTTCACTGATGTTTATTCTTTGTAATAAAAGAATTTGCTTTGTAAGAATTAGAAGGAAATAAAATAGAAAAGTTTTTATTTGGAGGATTGGACTAAACATAAATATTTAAATTTATTACTGAATTAATTTATTTATTAAATATTTTGCATTGGCACTATCTTTATATTTGAAGTAAAATTTATTTTCATTGTTTTTTGCAACTTTAAAATGCAATGAATTAAATCAAATGAAAATTAAATAATGAATTTGCACTTGTAATATGATTTGTTTTTGAGAAAGTATACTATTTTTAATATATTTTCTCAAATCTATATTTTTTAACTTGGGAATTTCAAAGAGGTTTCTTTTAAAGATGCAAATCAATGATTGTGTAATATCAGCAGCTTAAATTATTTTATTTTGATGCAGGTTTTTTTTTTAATACACTTAGTTTCTTATCTTGTGTAGAGTAATTTTTATAAATTATCATTTTATCTGGTCAAATTTACGTCTTCTATCAAAATAACCATAAACCAATATTTATATTTTTCTGTTAATGTTAAATTCTAAGTAGGTTTGAGGTTTTGATTCATCATATATAAATTTATTAAAATATTTAATGTAATGAAACTCAGTGCTTAGCAGAAAAATATTTTATATTAAATATTGATGGTAAGAAATTAAGATATAATATATTGGTAAACAATATTAAGATATTGTTTACTATTTGGTACTTATTAAAGCCAGATTTATTCTTAGTTAAATTTGTTGCATGTTAAAAGCAGCAAGGAAAAAATTTGAATAGTCCCATTTTTAATGTTTGTGTTCATATATGTAATATTTTGTTAAATTTATTTTATTTGTGTTTTAGTTGACTGCGCTTGCTCAACTTGATAGACTTCAAGATGCTTTTAGTATTCTGCGACGTATAACAGATCAAGATTCACCAGTTCAATCTAGAGTTCGAGGGCAAATTTGCCAAACCACAGTAAGATAGTAATTTTTTAAAAAACACTTTTTGGAAATAATTTTTGCATTATGAAAACTAGAATAGATGCTGTTATATAAAAGCAATTTTAGAATTACAGAATGGATAAAAAAGATATGCATAAAGAGGATGTTTAATTGCATTTTAGAAAATTATCAAAGTATCCGCAAAGAATTCCTTGTATACAAACTTTCATTTGGCATAATTTGGGGTTTAATAGAATTTCCCATGCTTATTACTGTTTGTGTAAATTTTGAATTTTCTCTCAAAATCATTGAGTTGATATTGATTAATATGTAATTTCTGGTATTTTTTTTAATTAAAATATGATCTTATTTCATTATGTATAATATGCATCAGTGCAAATGTATATGTATAATATACATTGTTAAATCATTTAAATCATCAGATAAACTAATATTTATGATTATAGAAAAATAAATAAATTGTAATATGGATTTTGCATTAAAATGTGGTTCCTCTGGCAGTAAAGCCAGTTTTGATCACACTGTACCTATTTCTTTTAGATGATACATTAAAATACACTTACATCATCTAATGTTTTGATTTTATATCAGAAGGGAAATGTAGTTTTTAGGCTTCATTTATAAATTTAAATAAAAATGCACATACATTGAAGATTTTTAATTGAAGCATGCATGTTTTGTCTATAATATTGATGTTGCATATATTGTAGTATACTTTTTCATAAATGAAAATTTTTTTTAAATTTTTTACTTTTTAGATAGTGTAGTGTATTTCTTTCTATGCTTCAAAATTGCTGACCCATTGTTGATATTTGTATTAACATAATCATTTCCTTTTCAAGGGGAAGTCTTATTCTTTAACATATTTCATACTATTACAGTTAAGCACTGTTTATATGTTTCTTACATATAAATTGTGCTTTAATTGACTGCACTTGCTCAACTTAAGACTTCAAGGTCCTTTCGTCATAGTTTCAACTCCTCCATGAGCATTTGATATTGATTTTTCTTCTGTTATGACATTATATTAGTTAGCATTCTAAAAAAAATATTGTCATCTTTTGCTTTCCTGTAATATTTTCTTAATTTGAAAGTTTCTAAGTGATTATTCTTAATATATAGCATTATTTTAATATATAGTTTTATATACTTTAATTGAATAGTTTAATTTTTCTTAAATAAAGGTTAAAAGTGGGTTAAATTTTTAATTGGTTAATTTGTATTATAGTTGTATATATAAATTTCACTGATGTTTTGTATTAGTATAACTGACTGTATTTAATATTAATTTTTTTATAGCTAGATACCATTCAGCAAGCTGTGGATAAAGCTGGTGACAAAGAAATGAGCCATATTTTTGAGCAGCTTTGCAGATCCTTAAAGGAAAGCAATTCTGTTACAAGTCAGACAATAGATGATTTGGTTTGCTTACCAATTGAGCCGAGAGCATTTCCAAGAGATGCTGATTCTTTCAATAGTGAGTAATTTTTGAATGTAAGATATTTAACCTATGTAAGTATGGAGACATTCTTTCCTGAGCAGAAATTCTGCTACTATATACTTTTTCTTCCAGCTGTGATGCCTAGTGATCTTCAGATTTTTTTCGACAATACTGATAAAATGATCGGGGTTCATTAAAATGAACTTTAAAAAATCTTGTTCATGAACCAAACAATTTCATATATTTTTCACTTAAGAGTCTAATGACGGACAGCACACAAATATTTCTCTTCATACAAACTGCCGTCAAAAAGGAGTATTATTTATAAACCAACTTTCGTTTTAACGTTAATCTTTTTAAGATTATTTTCACTGTGCTATGTACGCAAAGAAGTTTGAGTACTTTGTCAAACTTGACATCTACTTGTCTTGATAAAGTATATATGGCGAATGGAATGTGCCAATCTTGTTATTTAGGGAAACAATATATTCTTGACATTGTATAACCGGCATTGTTATTTCATCATCTATTTTTTGAATGAACCTGCTGATATTTAAAATGATCTGATATAGTAGAAATCAAATTGATTCCTTGTCAAATTTATGATTATTTGAAAAGAAATAAAATTAGTGATTATCCAATTTTCTCAGAAATCTATCAATAAATTCAAGATATATTTGAAGTGATCTACAGCAGTAGTTCTCACACTTCAGGTTACAAGGACATTTTTGGTAGGTTATGGCATGTTTCTTTCTATAATTTGTAAACAATATGTTTATTTAAAATTATCATCAAATTACATTTTATGTTTATTGAACATTTACTCAAAATTATGGTTAATTATAAATGTTTCTTTACAAAAATTCCATTTTGACCCATAAAACTTTTGGAAAGAATATCTGCCTTTTGTTTCCAAAAAAATTCAGTTTGCCGAAATAGAAAATGAAATTTCTAAAATGTGAGCTTCTGTGAATGAAAATTTAGGAATCCCTGCTGTATACCAATTATTAAACTATCCCTGAGAATTTAAAATTAAGATGAGCCATTTTCTTTGAGTTATAATGATTGACTTTCTACTCGTTTTGTATTAATTTTTCAGCATCAAGTTTAAATTTGAAATTAAAAGGTCATACCTAATTAAGATAGATAATTGCTTAGAATTTAATGCAGATTATTTGTAAAGAGAAGTATAAAAAATTGTTTTAATCTTTATGAGTCCCCTGGGGTGGGAAGTGGGGCACCTAGTAGTTGAGGATGAGAAGCTTCCAGTATGGTGGTTGGTTCTCGCCACCCTGGTGGGTACACAAAATGGTGTGTCCTCCCATCAGTGTCGGGACATACTTCCTTAGGGAAGTGTTGTACCATAGCCAATGATGGCCCTTAGGACTCTACCACAGCTACCACCATTGTTGCAGTTTCAGCTGTCTGGTCATTCTGATATATACTTGTGCTTTCTGGCTGTTTGCAATAGCCAGTTTGTAGTTCATTTCTGTGAAAATTTATTTTATATATAAACTAAATAATAACAAAGGATAAAATGTTTTAAAGGAAAGATATGTAGCATATAAACTTTTATGTATTTTTAAAAATAAATAATTTGTTAATTTTGCTGTTATGCATCAAAATGTTGCAATGTCTATTATTATAATTGTCCATATCTTATTATTATAATTGTATTTTTAGCTCGAGGAAGAGAACGTTTTCCAGAACAGTCATTCAGAAGTAGAGAGCGATCATTTTCTGAAGGTGATCGAGCCGATAACGAATTTCAACCAAGACGCAGGCGTTTTGCAGGACTGTCCGAAGAATATTAATCATAATATCAAGTACAACCACCCAGTCCTAAGTTTTGCATTGTAAATTAAACATTATATGCAATTCTAGATCATTTATTGCTTGTTGTGCATTGTTAAAGTAAAGCATAAGTTCATGTAAAGAGGGACTGAAACAGTAGATAATGTATAGAATGAATAAAAAGCTTTTCGTATTTTTATGTAGTATTTAATGATCATTTCTAATTGTAGGATGGTGCACATCTTAATATATTGTTTAATTATAAAATTTTGCCTTTCATATGAAATTCCCAATCTTTTCATGATATAAATTACTTTTTATTTTTGATTTGTTGATAAAACTGATCACAGGGTTAATTTTTAGAAAGTGTAAAGCACATGTGTTTTTATCTGATTGATCGAACAAATGAAGATCAAGTCAACTATTTGCTTGTTTCTAAAAGTAAATATATGTCCTTATTGATAAGGTATATTAATTTGAAACTGTCAGTTGTTCTTCAACCCATTAGTGCCTGACATTTTTGTTTCCAAAAATGTTTTATATACTGGTTTCAAATGTTTAATCAACTTAAAAAATATGTAATATATAATATTCAATTTTTTTTTCTTAAAAAAAATCTAAACATTCCTAAAAAGGGACAATCTTAAACTATTAAAAAAATTTAAAAATGAAGAATCGTTTATAGCAGTATATATCAAATATAGATTAAATTATCTATAATTTTAAAAACTTTTCTTATTCATATTGAAAAGGTTATTCTTGAAGAACTTAAAAACAAAATGTATTTCGAACATGCTTTATATCATTTGTGGGCTGTTTTGTGGTTAATTTATTATTGACAGTTGGCATAGGATGAGATTAAAATTGAAATGTTTATTTTTGAAAATTGAGGCACATTTTCAAACCGCTCTTGAAAAGGGATTATGGTTTAAATCATTTAAAGTTATTTTTGTATTTAAAAAGAATACAGGAGAAAATGATATGTCAAGTCTGAGAACGTAAAATTTGATGTCCAGAAATTAAGCTGATTTCCAAATTTTTAGCTCAAGAACAATACTTTAAAACTGAACTTTTATGGGTGTTAAAACTTGTTGAGTCACATTTGTCCTTTAATACATTCAATGACAGAAATATTATATGTTCACTGATAATGAAATAGTTAAAGAAATGTACTTTAGATTGTATATTATTTGTTATCAATAATTTCTTCAAAAATTTTTTTTAAAATTGTGATATACTTTAAATTGGGAAAATATCTGTGTTTGCTAAAGCACTCTTAAAAGTTTTTAACAACATAAGGAAATACATATATTTCAATGTAAAAAAATCTTCCCCTACTTCTGCTTCAAGTGATATTATAAATGTTTATCAGGATAAACTGATTCCGAATAAAAGCTTCTCTTATATTGCTAATGATAATATATGCTACTTGTATATTTTACAATCAATCCAGCCATAATGGTATTGGACATACAAAATAATTTTAAATGTATACTAATTTAGTAGTGGAATCAATTGCAGATTTTACATGAGAAATAATACATTGTTTCAGGCAACATGGATTGGATGTTACATGCGATTTCCAATTTTCATACATTTGTAAAACCATATGTACATAGCGAACAAAAAAAACTGAAATAACATTTTTCAAATCTATGAGAATTTCAAGTTGAACAGGGAACATGAATATTGAGTTATGCATGAGAGTTCATTAAAATGAAATCAGCATTATTTCCAGCATTAGTTGCCAAAGATAGCTAATTTAAATATAAATGCAATTTTCAGTTTTCACAGGCAATTTGAAGAAACAATTGATTTCAGAATAAACATTTTTATTTTAAAGTGGAGAATAATTTATATAAATAGATTTTCTTTCTTATAGAATATTGGAGAAAAACCACCCTATCCCTACAACAGTGTATTTTGTAAATTTATCATTATTTACAAAGTAGATTAAAAATAGTTTCTAATATACATTTTGAAATTCAGTCTTAAAACTTCAAGACCAAAGTAAAATCTATATGGAATTTTTAATCAAGACAAATAATGAAAATAAGATAATTGAATTTCTTTTTTTCATGTTAAGAATTATCAGTTGATATCACAAGAATTTATGGTTAATCTTGAATACAAAGAATTTTTCTGTACAAAAGTGAGGAATGAATTTTCATACCTAAAAGTACTAGTGGCGGCTCATTTAATGCAGCTTCTCTTATATTTTGCAGCAACATCTTTTGGAATAACGGGATTTGCTGTTTCTCATGAACTTTAATTATTATTTAATAATAATAATAAAAAAAATCAAGTTAATATTAATTAAACATGTTTAAAGTAGAAAATTACTAATTTCTTAACAGAATTGTATGCTACGACCGTACATATGCACGATGGGTGTTTTCATCTTTGCAGCCACTTTGCTTTATACCAAGTGACACTTCAATGTTTTCTATAGAGATGTCTGGTATTGTGGCCCAAAAAGAAAAGCTTTTTAAGCATGGAAAGCCAGCATTATCGAAATAAGCTACAAACTGTTAAAACTAAATGACATCAAAGTTATATGTTTTATATCTAATATAAATTTAAAAAATAGCCTCTTGACATATTGCCCACTTGATTGCAGCATATAATATACTAAAGTTTAATAAAATTTTATTAAATGCTTTCATTTAGTATTCTTTATTCAGCTGTGACTGAATAATTCATGTTATCATAAATACAAATATATAAATGCTACTTTCATATATATTTGTGAGAGGGGAAAAAAAAAAAAAAAAAATCAGTTTCAATTGTTAAAATATTTTTGATAAATAATAATTTTAATTTTTGTATTTAGATTTAGACTACAGGCCCATGAAAAAGTTTTTCCAACAGAAAAACAAAATACATGCTTCTGCAATTTATAAAGGAAGGTGATGACAGTTTTGCTATTTCTAAAAATTTTATCTTTTCTTTACAGTCTGTCCAGAAAAAAGTTTTACTATGCATGTGTAGTGGTAGGAATTTGTACTTTTAATCCCCCCCCTTTACTATGCTGTCTCTAGATGGTGAAGAATCTAACACTATTTTTTGCTGTGTTTCCTTTGAATAATGAAATCTCTTAATTGAATGCTATTAGAATAGTTGTTTTAGATACTACAAGTGCAATTAATGATCATACTCATAGTTTAAAAAAAGTCAAGTACATTGCAATCATAAATGTACACACTTGAAAAAATTTGAATGGAAATGGATGAAACACACTAGGAAAAATTTAGAAGCATTAACAGATTCTATTTATGCTTTAAATAAATAAATAAAAAAAGTCTACAAATAGCAAAATTATTGCTTGAACATACAATAACAAAATTACTGCTTAATCAGTGAATAAAATAGAAATGGATATTCTTTTCCATTCAATTGGAGAATTCTCACCTACAAAATTATAAGTATCTTAAGTATAAAAAATCTTTTATAAAAACAATATTTTATTATATACATTTATACAATCATTCTTCTTCTTGAACAATATGTTTAACACGCTCACTGACAAATGGAACAGTTCCAGGTTTGCTGTGTGCACGGCGATTAGCCTCCCTGCAATAGAAGAGAATATTTTAACATGATACTGTTTAAATGCCAACATGCTATCTGTAAACTGTGTCACAATGAAAAAAAAAATATACATTAACTCGGAGTGTGTATAAAAACCATTTTGAGGATGCATAAAAAATTATTTTTACACTATTTTAAAAACAAGGGGAATAAAAGAAAGAAGAAAGCTTTTTTTGTGGTATCTATTTAAAAACAATGGGAATAAAAGATAGAAGAAAATTTTGTTCGTGGTATCTATTTTTTAAACATATAATTTTTCAGTAATTTTTTTAAAGCTTTTATGTTTTAGTTACCTAATTGCAAATAAATAAATAATGTACTCTATATAATTTATTCTTAATTATATGGACGCATCAAATAACATTTTGCTGCTTCTGTATTATTAAGAGTAAATTTTAAAAATTAAAGTCAGATTAATTTTGTCAAAAATACCTATAACACAAAAATATTTTGGGTTAGAATTTTAAATCTCCTTAAATTCCCCCCCCCCCTACTGCAAAAGACTTGTCCATCTGTAAAGATTTTGGCAGTAATTCTGAAGTGTTTTATATTTGTATGAAACCAGAATTTAATATTGTATTTGAAATAAGCAATTCATCTTTGTTAGTATAAACTTTTTTTTCTGTTTTGCTTATTCCATTATGCTTTGTCTTCCTAGCTAATAAATTTTCATTCTTTTTATCCGTATTAAATTTAGAAACCTAGCAGTTAAAGCAGAAAATTTATAAAATTCTACATAATAAAAATTTGGTATGGGAAACATTTTTATTATTCCAAAAGGAAATTATTTTTAATGTGGAATGTATTGTGACTGCAGGGGTTTTATCATTCTTTTGGTAATAATATTCATGATCTAAACAAAGATAAGGATTATTGTGACCCTATTTCTAAAATCCAGAAATTTACCAGGAGGAAAAGCTTGATATAAGATATAAATGTGATACACATATATGCAAATCAAACAAATTTTCAAATAATTTAATTAGTAAAACAAAATATGAACTAAAAAAAGCTATTAAAAATTTATCTACATTTTGAAGCAGCATTTCATTGAATTGCTTACTTTTTCAGTTTCTTAAAAATTCTAAAAAAACTTAGCTTCCTTTTGGCACGGTTTGGCAAATTATATTCAGAGAATTGCTACATTTACATTTTTCTTTGTTGGTAATTACAAGTTTAGTAAAATAAACGTAACATTTTATATATACAATGGCTTTTCACTTTTCCATTGAAGCATTAAAACTGAATCTGAAATATGCATTTGTAAAACTTTTAATAGGGTAAGAAAGACTCAAAAGTTACATATCGGATTTTGAAACATTGTTAAATTATTCCTAAAATTCTTGCATCGTATGTAAGTTTTGAAGAGGGATTATCTAGTCCACATTTTTGCTTATTGAGAATAAAAATTTTACAATATATAGAATTTTTATTATTTCAAGGTTATGTATGCTCAAGGATATTCTAGATTTTATCATATTATTCTTTTAATTAATTTTTGAAAGATATTTTTTGCTATAAGACAAAAGTTAAGGAAGATAATGTCTATATTTTACTCATTTTTATAAATCTACTTCTTTCGAAATTACATATTTTAGAAAGAAAATAAAAGGACAGAAAAAAAAATCATGATTACAACTACACCTGTAAACATTTCTAAATAAAATAAATTTTCACCAGATAAATAACCTTATTTATTTAATTAAAAAGACAACAGAAAATGCAGAAGAACATTTAAAATTATTAAATTATAAAAAATGCAGAACATCTAAAATCATGAGATTTATTAATTTTAATTAATACATTGGTTAAAGAATACTTTATTCCTATTTTAGAATGTTTGTTTATTTGGAGGGATATCAAAATTATTTCTACATTTCAACAGCTATTACAATTCTATATAACTACTTGAAATGGGAATATGGATTTTTATGAAGAGATAGTAAGTTTTATATTTTGAACATTTCTTACATTTTGAGTTATCAAAAGCATATTTATAAAAAGACTAATTAGGGAACTTATTTCAATTAATAAGATTTTTAAAAAAATGAGCATTCCATTAATACATACTTCTTCTTCTGAGACTCCAATATGATACGATGCTCCTTTGCAGCATTGTATACATGCTTAGGTACATGCCTGTGTCTTGCAATACGCTGAATTTGAGGATGTCGAGCAAACTTTTCTTTAAGTTTCTCGGCATGATTAAGAGCCATACGTTCTCTATAAGCCATCTGTAAAAAAAGTAAATTCATAACTGCCTCAAAAATAACAATGATAATAATGCAAACATATACATAAAACAATAACAACAGAAAGATAAGACATGGAATGGTGAGGGAATAAAGAACATTTCAGAATCAAACCGAATGAAAGTTTATCTAGTTTAAAGTGACATATAGATAGTTAATTTTAATTGTGTGTATATATATATATATATAGCCCCCCCCTCTTTTTTGCAGACAGGAAAAACATAAAAACATATTAATTGCTGTCCCAAACTCAGTCTGCATGTGGAATGTCACATGGCAATCAAAAGATAGATGCACTGAATATTTGTACAGACTGAGTATAAATAGACTGTAAATTTGGTGAGTATTTTTACTGATTGCAAATATACAGTAAATTTACTGACTGAGTACAAATATACTGCACTACAGAGTAAATTTACTGAGTATTTGCACAGACATTTTGGGATTGTTCCAAATGTTTGCAGAACTAATGATTGGAATTAAATTGATTCTAAAAGAAATTGATCCGATGAAAGTCTAGAAAGCACTCAAGTAATGAGATATTCAGTATCTAATTTCTATATATAATGATCTTGCACTTGAAATATGCAATTAAAAATTCTATTTATCAAATGCAAATAAATAATTACATCACATTATTATAGCTCAGTACTCTTAATATTTATCCATTACCTTGAGATACATTACACGTGCAAAATTCCTATACAGAAAATACTTCATATCAGAGATGTACTATTAATTTTAACAAAATATTTATGCATTAGATAAAATTATAATTATAATTTTTCTGAAAATGTTCTTTAATAGCTAGGTTAAGTTTAAATGAAATATGCTTTATATTTTAATTCAATAAACATAATAAAAGAATGCTTAAACTCACCAGATAAAAAAAATTTTGTAATCATAATTTAAATATATATTCTACAAGTAAATACAAAGAAAATGAATGATATGAAACTGAATAAATTTGACTGCTAGAGTATTTCAACAATTGTACTTACAGCACCAAGTTTTTCAGATGCTTTGGATTTCCACATTCGAATATTCATTTCATCCGATCCTGTTAATATGTATCTATTATCCAATGACCACAGAACAGAAGTAAGTCTTTGCATACGTTTTGTATGATAAACATCTCTGTGGGAAAGAAAATGATCAATGAAAAAATGTATGTGTTATTTAAAAACTTTTGATGGAAAATATATATAAATTAATATAGATATTTGGTCAGATTTTTAGGATGTAAAAAACTTAATAAAGAGTGTCTTATTAAAATAAAAAGAAGAGAGAGAGAGAGAAAAGAACAGCTTTACTTTAATACAAATGTTCTTTTTACTATCACATAAAGACATAATAAGTTAATTTTTTACCATCATAATAATAATAAAATACATTTCACTTAAGACAATTTATATTCACAAATTATGATGAATTTTTGTCTTTTAAAATTCTCATCATGTACTCATAAAGGTCAGTGTATAATTTTAACTACATAATTAATGGCATTCACATATGGGATATTTGTAATTCTATCTGTATTAAAAAACAAAAGATTTTTTTAATGGAGATCTTAAATGGAATTCAATAATTATTTATTTAATAATTAATACATTAATAATTATCAAATATATTAGATATTAAAAAAATCATGGCTTGTTCACAAAAGGTATATAAAAGAAAGAAAGACATGAAATAATTATCAATTGCTTATATAAAGTAGAATTTATTATTTATTTAATTAGATATTAAAAGAAATTTACTGAATGAATATAAAAGGGCACAACATATTCGGATCACCTATATTGATTTTTAGTTAAATAAACTTGCAATTTAATTTATTCTTTTTAACAGTTTTTCTATCAAATAAAGAATTTAAAAAAATTAAAATGATTTGGATTTATAACGTCAATTCAAAAATACTGTGTAGTATTATTTTTCTTTCAAAGATACCAGTTTCATCTTCATTCAATTTTCTTCCCAATATTAACAAATGTTTGAAAATATTTGTATACCTCATTTGCAATACTACTTTTGATTGTTTCAATGAAATTTATATTATGGTGTATATTTCTAGAAATCTTTAACAACCAACAAACCTTTGATGATCAGCTTGTTTGCAGAATTAATAATTGGTATAAATTTTCAATTAAATATTTTATGTAGATTGCTGTTAATGGCTTCAGTATAAACTTCAAATTAGAAAGATAAAAGATAATTCATAGATTGATAGAAAGATAATTCATATTATTTTAATATCCTGTAGAGAGACATGACTTTTCATAACTTCACTGTGAGGTAGATGAAACTAACAGACGAATTTCAGAAACATTTATTTAATTATTTTCCACATTCCATAAAACAAAACACAAACACAAAAATATATGACACACACTAAGAATACAATCTAATAATGACTCCCAAGAAGGATCATGGGATATAGACCTTGATCATAATAAGGTAACACCATCTGTTGTATCAAAAGAGAAGGTAGAAGAATTATGTAATTGCTACAAGCCTTAAAAATGCCCTGTTTATTGAGCAATGCAAATTCATAATTATCAGTCATCTCACTTAAAATTTGATCTTTAATTTTAAATAGAAGTGATTAAACGTTAACTAATATGAAAACTTTCTTGATAAAACTAAATTTTCTCAAATAACAAATAGCAAAAAGGCAAATATTCCGTTAATTTTTTTCATACATTTTAGCACTATCTTGATCATTTTTGACTTTTATTTCATCAAAATTTTTGTGGAATTTATTAACAAAGTTTTTTAAAATAACAGGTTGTATTTCTGATAAATTGAAAGATTATAATGGTTATCCAATGATTTTCTCATAAGAATCTTTCAATGCACCTAACCATCCTAAAAAAGAAATGCACTGTTTCATTTTAATGTTAATAGCACATTCTATGTGAAAAATTGTGAAAGTAAGATCACTGCACTAAACAAAGTGTAACTAGCTAACTAACTGATAATGTGGGTAGGTTTCACTTGCATGAAAGTGTAATATCATTTGATTTAACTCCATTAGGGAGTTCCACAATAAAATAACAGGCATACAATTACTAAAATATCACAACTTAAATATTTATCACAATATGAAGCTTAAAAATGCTTTGTTTGGGGTTCCCACTCTTATTGAAGGGGAAGAAAATTTAAGAACTTTAGTTATTATTATTTTTTTTTAATTCAAAAATTATAAAATTACATATTTTAGATATAGAAATGCAAATAATAAATTTAAATAAAATATTTTCACTATTAATTTACAAATATAAGATTACTTTTTTGCCGACTACTTCTAAATGCTTAAGGTAAAAGCACTAAGTGAATTTATTATAATCTATCTGTTTAGTAAGATAAAACTTATAGTTCAAAGTGTGTTGCAAAATCACAACTTGTTATTGAGGAAACCATAAATACCAAATAAACCAAAAGAAATTTAATTGGATTTAAACACTAAAACATTCCCAATCAATCAGCTGGACACCCAAACAGGCATTAATAAACAGCTAACAAATTACCTGCTTCTGCCAGAATTGAGAGGAAATATTCTAACTGTTTTGTCATAGCTTCCTGAGACGAACTCTCGACCAGTAGGAGAATAATCAACATCTAAAACTATAAAAAAAAGCAGAGAAATATGTAATATTCTTTTTATGTGTGCAAATTTATTTTCATTACAGCAATCATCAAGAAAGTCAGATAATCTAAGAAACACATATCTAAATGAATGATATATTTTTTTATTAAACTATAATGACTTTAATAAAATTATAAGGTATTGTTTAGCAAAATAGATAAATTATGCTGACAAATGTCTATCGTACAATTCATGCCTAATAGTTAAAAGATAATACTGAATAAATTTTTACAATTTATAGTGCATAATAAATTTGAAAATAGAACTTATCCAAGAAACATTTATCATAACAGTTTCATTTTAAGACCAATATAATAGATAAAAATAGATAATGTTAATTTAAAAAAGATTAATAACTGGATATATATATATGTGTGAGTGTAATATTAATATATATACAATTGTCCATCGTCATCTGTAATACTGGGTGAGCTAAAAAAAATCTCGACCCTTTTGGTTTGCATTATTATCAGATATGAGATTCCAATTTATTCTGGTATTTAACAATGGAGACAGATTTTTTAAATGTTTAAATTGGCTGATTTATTGGCACTCAAATTAAATTTAGATTTGCTCAACTTGTTTTTTTTTTTTAAATAAGGTTCCCCCCCCCCTTCATATGCATGGATGATTTTTAAACAAAACAAAACAAAAAATGCTATAACCCACATTGTATTCATATATGGAGAAATATATATCAATATTATAATTTTTATTGACAAAATTTTCGTTCCTCTCATTCAAAAAGAAAATAGACAGGTAGTCATTCACAGAAGTTCATAGTTTCATAGTTATTTTTTAACTATATCTCCAACTCAAATAATATTTCAGACAATTTGAAATTCAACAAATCCCAATGAATTTCTAAAAATTGGAAAATTATGTAAAGCAACCGGGCCTACATAATTTATTTCATATAAAATTTGTTGACAATTTAAAAAAAACAAAAACTTTATTTAATCTAAAGAATACAATCAACTTTTATATGACAATAGGATAAAAGTATTTTCAAATAAAAAAACTGCAGAAAAATATAACATTAACAAAGTTTATATTTCATGTAACTTATCAGTTAAATAATTGTTTCATGTTTCACTTTATAATGCACCAACAACCATTCTCAAAGACGCAGGATGCATTTAAGTGTTCTGATTTTTTGTACCTCTTCTCCCAAGCAAAACAAATTTTCTCAAAATGTTTTGTCCCACTGTGAAGAGGATTTTAAGCAAGAAAATGCTTAGAGCAAAAGAGCAAAGACATGCACTTAGAGATAAGAACAAAAACATGCACAATCATTAATAAAATGGATGGAACAGAATACAGCCATTAATTATTATAGACAAACAGAATCAAGAACAGTTAATTATTAGCCAAAATAGTATCAATATTTATACAATAATGCAGCTTGAAAGCAATACAGAAAATTACAATACAACATTGAAATAAATTTAAGAAAACTTTTTACAAAATTAATGCAAAAATTTAAAAATTTAATACAAAGAATAAAAGCTTAATCTTAATAAAACAAATTCTATATTGAAATAAACAGAATAAATTACATATTAATTTTTCATATCATACTTATTCTATGTAAATTTTTTAAAAATTCTTTCAAAATGAGAAATTTCAACAAATTTCTATGACTGACATTTCAAAATGAGATTATGAAAAGTTATTTTTCAAAATAAACATTCCCTTTTTATATTCATGTATTAATTTCCAGACTACAAATAACCTGATTATTTTGAAACAGATTTTTTACTTTCAGGTCAATATATAAGATTCAGATAGATAAAGAAATAAGATGATCAGATGAGCCATAAAGCACAAATGTTGATAACAGCTTTTACATTAGCAAAACAAAATCACCCTATTTGGGCACTTTTTAAGGAACCAGAAGAATAACAGCACAAAACATAAATTACAGGAAAACATTTACATTAATTATCACTTAATCAGATCGTAATTTATAACAAAAAAAAAAAAAAAAAAAAAAAAAAAAAACACTGCAACTGAAAAACATTGCAACAGAAAAAAGTTAAGAATGGAAATGCAAAAATTAAGAAGAAAGATTGTATTTTGAATACTGAATCTAGATACACAACAAATGACTTGTTATCAGTAAATTTTAACTAATTCTTATTAATGATAATCAAAACTTTAAAAATTATAATTATTTGCATTATTTCAGAGGTTATAATAATTGCTTTATAGCTCAGAAGTCCTCTGAAACAGCACTGAATTTGTCTTCAGCAGCTTTCAATAATATTGAAATGTCTAAGATGCATTCAATATTTAGCAATTTTTATTTTAAAATTCCTTTTACTTTGTAGCTGTTTTAGATTATTCCCTTCTCTTTCCATTTCCTCTTTTATAACACAGGGTTTCATTTGGTGAGAACTACTGTTTTCTGGTATAAACTGTTTTGAAATATTTATGATATCGAGAGAAAATAATGTAATTAGAATATCTAGAATTCAAATATGTATTAAAAGGATACCTGAAATTAATAAAAAAAAAAAAAATGAATTCTCAGTTATTTTAAATATAAATTAGTATCAATAAAATATTTGTTAAGTGAAAAATCCTGTTAGTTTTAATTAGATATTCTATAAGTAATAATTTTGGATAAATAAATAAATATGCACCTTTTTTCACTACTGAAAAACAATCTACTAATATAGAATTGAAATTAAAAAAAAAAAAAAAATGGCAGTTCTTACCAGCTGACGTATGATCTTTATGAATTTGTATTGGAACATTCAATTTTCTCATATCAAATGAATACAAACTGGAACAAAGATAAAATGTTACAATATACGACAAAAAAAAAAAAGTTTTTGAACAACTGGCATTTGTACAGTATTATTCATAATAAATTCAATTTTATAAATATCCTAAGCATATTAATTAATATTGATAATGTTAAGAGTTACAAAAAGTGGATCTATCTAGTCTGTTGAGAAAAACCTTGTAGCAAAAAAGAGTGATAATGAAAAAAAAAAAAAAAAAAAAATGATTATAGGAATCAAGATATTAGATAAATATCACAGAAAGTAGAGTTAACATAAATACCAAAATGTGTAAATATCAAAATCAGTTTTCATATCATATAATGATATGCTACCAAATTAACTTTAAAACAAAGAGGAAAATGACAAATTCTTAAGATTTTATTTAAATAAAAAAGCAATTTTTAAAGAAATATAAAAATTAATAAACAAATGAAAATACTGAATGGTAAAAAATAAAATAAAAAAATCCATTTGGAGATATCATCATTTAAACTAATTAATAGAATGAAACCAAATTTCACATGCAGATTTTGAAAATGAAGGGGATGAATTTGAAAACAAAATTTATACCAAAGTCACAGAACGTACAGGGAAGATCAGCATATTAAAAAATGCATTAGGGCCAGGAATTTTAAAGTGGAATAACAAAAGATTAATTTAAAGAATTTTATATTTATGTCACTCATTTTTATATGCACATTTTTTTTTCTATCATTTAGACATAATGAAAATTTTGCATAGTTCATTTGCGATATATTCATTGTAAGTAATTGCCATTTTTTATATTCTAGTAGACATACATTGGTTGATTATTCACATAGTTACACTGAAAATAATTCTCATATACATACTCTATTCAGAGAAATAAACAAACACTTGATGGTTTCATTTGCAAAAAAAGAAAAAAAAAAAAAAAAAAAAAAAACAAGCTTACTGTAAATGATTATGAAATTGTTCAAGCCTTTTATGAACAGCTACATTATGCTGATAAAGATTAAAATAAAAACTTTCAAAAAATTTATATATTTCCTAATAAACTGCTTATCCTTTTTAAATGTTCTAATTAATTGTACAATATCAGAATATGCTTTACAATCAAATTGTATTTTCAAATAGTTCAGTATGGTGAAACAGCTCAAAAAGTTTATGCATAGCTTAAAATAGAGAGTGAACAAATTAATCATAAAATAATCAATTCTACAAATAATTTTAAAATATTATTTAATTTTTAAATAATTGTTTAGAAAAGTATACATGATTACAAGTATTTTTTAATGTTTATTATCATTTGAAAGAAATAATTGTCTTGCTACAAAATTAATTATTAAACACATAATTATTATGAAGATTGCATCACATATGCTACAAGCAAAACTTGGCAACATTCTGTTTGTAACAAAATAAATCAGACTAATTAAAATAATTCCTTTATACTAAGCAGTTTTAAATTGACAATGAAAATTTATAACAGAAAAATTATTTAAAATGTTAAGCATCAAAACAATAGTTTAAATAGATGCAACAAAAATAACAATAGTAGTTTTATTTATAATATTTTTAATAATTATATAAAGTTTATTTTGAAATATATTTGTTTTGTACAAAATAGAAAAGTAGAATTTTTTTAAAAAAAATTATGCATTACTTGAGCAATGAGTAATAAAATAATAAACAAATATAATGGTTTATAATCAGGAGCGAAAGGAATATAAATACTCAGAACCATTATCCATGGAGAGTAAAGCCTGATGCAAAACATTGGAATGCATAGCCTCATATGACGGGGAAGAAATGAAAAAGAAAATACTTTCTCCAGATTCTATTAATCTTTGCTGTCTATAGGTTTAACAAACACCTACAGTTTAAATTGTTTTCTGGAGATTGGTAATACTCATATTCATACAAGTATTCTTTTTCAAAGTTTCTATGTCAATAATAAGGCGGCAAATATAAAAGATACAAGGAAATAAAGAGCCTTTTGATTAAAAAAAACTGTTGTAGATACATTAAAATGTGTTGAAAACATATTTTAAATTTAAATTTCATATTTAGCTTAAAAAAACTTTGGGTTTTATTTACTGCCTCAGTCAGCAATTTATATAGCTTTTAAGATATGCGTATCATACGATGTTAATATATAAATTCAATTTATTTTTCCATGGGAAGGCATGATTTGTAAATGGGAAGAAGAAATGAAATGTATCTGTTTACATCACAACACAAGAAGAAAAGTGTGAGAAATTTTTTATTTAGAGCTTTTACTAAAAGATTCTTTTAGGGATTTCTTTAACACATGTCAATTTAGGAAACGGAATCTTAGGTATCTTTAGAAGGAAGGTGTGGCATTAGGGATTTTTGTCCTTCTGTATGGAAATTGAGAAATGAGATGGATATAACTTTTTAAAGTGCATATTAGAAATAATTAAATAAAAAATTAGCTTTGGATCAGGAAGTAAAGAGAACATTTTGGAATACATCAATGTGGTTTAATGTAAAAAGAAAAAGGAAATTAATATGCATATATATATGATTCATCTGCCAGGTAATTTTCATCATATGTCACATACAATATTTTAAGAAAACATTTACTTGTAATCTTCTGAGGCTGCCACAAATATAAATGCTTCCATTGGATTCCAAGATATTGCATTTGTACATAAACTCATTTTCACCTAAAATATATATTGAAAAATTAAATACATTATATGCAAATGAAAAAACTTTTTTCCCCCTTTTCTTTTTAACAACTTAAACCTTAACAAATACATTAAACGATTTTCAGTTTTCTTAATTTTTAACCCAATATAAATATTACATATTACAATACAGTCCAAAATTTCAGATAAATTAATTAAATAAAACCACATACTAAACAAAAATTACAAAAAATAAAGAATATAAAAATTTGCCATAATAAGTTTAAAACAAGTGATACCAAGAATAATATAAATGGAAAAAATAAAAACTTACCCTTCTTAATGGTTCAGCTTCTCTAACATCATATAAAATGATACTGCGATCACTACATGTACTTCCAAGAATATTTACCTTAAAAAATTAATTAGATACGATATTTAACAAGTCAAAATGAATAAACAAATTCAACTTTCAGACAGAAGTTTTTTTTTCTTTTTCTTTTCTATAAAGCATATTTTAATCAATAAAATTTAAAAAATAATAATAAAAGTAATAATATATTAATCTAAAAAGGAAAATAGAACCAACAAAAAAATTATCTTAAAATTTCAAATTTATTACCAGTAAGACAGGATACAGAATAGATTCTGTATAAACAGAATTTAACAAAAACAGTATATTATGAATTATCAGAAGATTATTTGTCTGCAATTAAAATTAATATTTGAATAATTGTTAATATATGGCATAATGTACTAACTTCATACTACTGGTTACTTGTAAGCTTAAATGCATATCATATTGAATTTGGTTAATGTGGCAACTTTTGTTATGAATGTTTATAGTTATTAAAAATATGATATTTCGTTAATTATTTTTACAGGCAATTAATCTTTAACACATGATTGATATATAAGTAATTAGTAACAAAGTAGTAGCCTTTAGTAAAATTCTAACAATTAATTCAGTAATATAAATTAAAAATCTGCCTAATCCACTAATCAGTCAGTGGTGTCTACTCCTCATTTCATAAAGAGTAATTAGTTTGAAATAATTAAAAAAAGAACATAGTCAATATGTTAGATAGACAATAACAAACAACTAAAATAATTACACATACTTCAATAGGATTAAACTTTATAGATTTTATGGTGTCTACTCCCCAAGAGAGAGAACGCAATGGTTCTGATCTGGTTTCTTCCCAAATATCTACTCTTTCACCACAAGTGGCATACATGGATTTTTTTCTATGATGACTGATGCCAGTAAGCACAGTCTAAAAAAGTATAAACAAATAAAGCTGCAGCAAATAAAACACAACTTTACTAAAAAAAACCCATTAAATAGTGTTCTCTCAATATATAAAAAATGATACACACATTAGTTACAATTTAGGAACAAGATACAATCAACTCTTATTTATTGAATGATTGAATCCATTGATTTTATTTTCTTTAAGGTATATTTAAATACAAACAACAAATTTTCTTAAATTTTTTAAGCCATTTAATTTAACAATTTACAAGCTCATCAAATTTAAATCAATAATTTATTAAGACATGAAAAAACAAAAATAGGAAAGTTAACAAGGAATGAATTAAAAAGTTGTTTAATTATATCACTCATTCTGATTCTAGAGATAAAATGTCCAATGCAAATGCTTTCAATAATCAGTAATGTTTATACAATAATAAATGTGATGCTAGTTATTATTTAAGTATTTAATTGAGGTTATCAACAAAAATAATCAGGAGAAAAAAAGAACATGGAACTTTGCTAATCATATGTAATATGAATGAAGATTTTTTAAATTACATTTGTAACAGAAATTAATATTAGGAATAAAAACAATGAGGAAAATGTTAAGAAAAATAATTTGAATGTTTCATATTTTTTATGTTTTCCAATGGTAGTATGATATTGTTTAAGCACATAGTAGGTTGCAAAATATAGTAAAAACGGGCACTAACCTCCCCTGACCCCCCAAAAAAATGTAACAAATGCTACATTTTACTGACATGAAAAATCAAGTAGGTGGAGAAAAGTAGAGAATTTGTTTTACTTATAATTGATTTGTTCTTTTTCATGTAAAGCATATTAAAAGATGTAGGAGCAATAAATGATTAAAACATATAAATAAAGGGGAACACCAAAGTCAACATTTTAGGAACTAACCCTTTAAAATAAATATGTTTAACTATAGCCAGATATAGTTCTCACATCAAAACCAGAAAATTGTGAAAAAAGAATTCAAGATATTGGTTGAGAATTAAAAGCAAGTAGAAATAAAATTTAATTTGATGATTATCACTTATAATGAATTTCCTTTCATGAAGGGTTTTTAAAACCATAAAAATCTACAAATAATTTGAAAATCAAACTTATACTTTAAAATATAAGTGGATATATGAAAAACTATACTTTGACTTTATCATTTCAATCATGTTTAATCATAATTTCAATAAAATGTATAATTAAATGCATTTAACATATACATCAAAGAAGCTAACAATTGTTTAAATATATATATCATGGCAGGGGGAATTTATCAACAGCAATGCACATTTATTTAAAACAAAAAATAATATTCATTCTATAAAAAAAATGTATGAAATTATTTAAAATATCACATAAATGAAACTCTATATAACAGTTTACATCTATAAAGGAAGAATACATAATAAAAATAAAAGCAAGAAGAGTGTTTAAAATTAAAACGAAATACTTTAGTAATAATGGCATCAATCGGTTCAGTCAAAGCTGGTTCTTCTAAACTCCAGTGCTTGATTATTTTGTCATCACCCACCTATTTTAAAACAAGTAAATAAATTTAAGAAAGAAAAACACCTCAAAAAATGTAAAATTTAAGTTAATTACAAGAAATATATAGACTACAAAAAGTATTAGTATTTGAAAATTGAAATTTAAAGAGTGTTCAGTAATTAGAATAAGATAAAAATTATTCAAATATCTACTTTTATTACTAATATACCAATCTAATAAATAAGGTGCACTTAATCTTTTGGTTAGAAAAAAAAAAAAGACTGTAGTAAATTACTTCTGGTAGCAATCATGAATGATGGAACGGTGTTTTATTTTCAATATTAAAGGATGTGTAAGCATAAATTTCAAATGAATGCAATTTTTTTTCTTTCTATAAATTTCTTAGACACATTTTATAACTAAAAGAAAATATTTGAAGGGGACAGAAGATATTTTTTAAAAAATTACAAACAACCTTTTTGATGAAATGTTTATACTACATTTGCTTATCAAATCTTCAAGAATATGATTTGCGGAAATACATATTCCGCTGCACATTTCCTTTTAGCATTTAATGTAACCATATAAACTAAAATATTTTATTAGTATATCATATTTATTTCATCATAAAATTTACCATATTTTATTTTCATATATTTTTAAAGTGAGAACATTCACTTACACAGTTTATAAAATTCATTTATTTATAGTTTTAATTTAAACTCAAGATTGTATAAGTATTTTTAGAAATAAAAATCAAAGCCTAAATCAAATTTTAAATGGTTAAATGCATATCTAATAAAATAATTACTTTTGTTATAGCTTCATTGTATGTCATTAGCCTTAAAAAATATATTTCAATACCCTATGGTGTGAACAATATTTAATGAGAGACAATACACAAATCTTTGTTAGAAATGACATTTAAAAATATAAAAACAATTTCATGTTTTTCTTTAAAAAAAAAAAGTCACATAAAATTAAGGAATTATAAGATTTTGATGCTCAGAGGCCATTTCAGAAGCATCAATTTATATACTTTTCACCATAGATAAACAAAGGGTTTTAGATAATTTATTCATATGACAAATAGAGGGAAAACTGAATTTATTAAGATAAAAAAAATAATAAAACTGATTGAAAAGATCAATTTAAATATTTTTTGGGTAGCATATTTTTTTTCTTTTAAGCCACAAAGTTAAAAGTACATTCCTTTATACATTTTAAACTAATTGTACGCTTACAGATAATAATCGGTCACCACTCCCAGGCATACATAATCCTCGTACTATTCCATCATGTGCTTGTACAGAATGCAAACATTTTCGTGTAGCTAAGTTCCACATTAGAACCTATTTAAAAGAAATTTTATTATATATATGCATTAAAATTTATAAGTATAATGAAAACTAAACATGTTTTCAATAAAAAAGTATGTATTTTTAAAATATATAACTCCAGAAATGCTGGGATTTTTTGGCAATATTACAGAAGTATTTATTATTATTTGTGAATTAAAATAGAAAAATTCTAAATCAATAAATAGAGTGCATTATGTGCATAGTAACTTTTACTATGCACATAAATTCGTAATGCATAGAAATGCAATAGTTTTCTGCAATAAATAATATACAAAAGTAAAATTAATATTAAACAGTGCTTATTATTGTATAAAAACCAATTCTTTAAAACATTTTTGGGACAAGAAGAATAGATTTTCAATAAATAAAAAATCAGGTTGGATTGTGGAGCTTTATTATAAAGCAAATATATAAAATTAAAAATCTACATAAGTATTAACAAATAATTTCAAACATCACTAATTTACACGTATAAATATTTACTTCTTGAAAAAGCTTACAAAATTTTCTAAAGGGGAAAATACACATATGAATAAAATATTTTACCTCTCCATCATATGAACCTGATAACATAAGTGACAAAGAAGTAGAATGCTTAATCATGCACTGGATACCATCTTTATGACCATCTAAGGAATATATAAATGGCTTTGCAAATACCCTCTCCAGTTTAACTGCATTTAGAGCTCTGGTGTATTCTCTGGCAACTTCAAAAGGATGAAGAGCAGGATCATAATTTCTTTGAACTTTAAAAGAAATACATTATTAGAATATTGCAAGAATAAATGAGTTAGTAATAAATAATACTTGTATTACACAATTTCAGAAATTTCATATTAAGTTTTGTCTATTATTTCTTAAAACCAACTGTTTGTAAAAACACATTAAAGTTAAATTTAAAGAATGAACAATTTTAACCTAGTTTCTTTCCAATGTAGCAAAAGATATGAATTGATAATAAAAATCAGTATAACAATGATATTGATATACTGAAATAACTGAATAAATTCAATTTCAATTACAAAACAAAAACACTTTCAGCTCACCACTGAACAAAATTAATTCCCTATACCCACTTTGTTTTTTTTATTTATAAGTAGCATCTTCTTTAGTGTTATAAGTTACAATATTCCATTTTATCCTATGATGAATTTTTCCACTGTTGAGTTCTATTTCCCAAAAAATAATTTCATAATTTTTTTCATTAAAAATTACACACTAAGATTTATAAATTTTATTAGAAATTCAGAATTATTTAACTCTATCAGATGTTTGTAAATTTTCAGTATGCTTTATTTAATTACAGCCTTAATCTTAACTAAATGAAGCAACAATGATATAACAATTACTTAATCAATTTATCTTATTTGATTTTAACTCTTATTTTAATTTCAAATTCTTGATTAGAATAAATTAGAATCAAGAATAATGGGTTGAACCGGAGTTTAACCCCCTTCTTCGCCAAGCTGTGATAATGCGCCAAAACTGGCAACTTCCAGACTGGCAAATTATCTTTCGTCTTTATTATGCGCTATGATTGGACATCTGCTCCCTTGCTTTTGAAACTTTCGCACAACACAGCACAAGACCGTTGTTCGCGAGTTGGCGATTTTTGAAAATTGCGCCAAGCAGGGGGTTAAACTGCGATTGTACCGGATAATGTTAGATAAAGCAGCCAATTGCATTTCAAATTATTTCCCCATATCAGTCACTAAGTAATAAATAAATAAATAATAATAATCCAAGCTAATTTAAATTGAATATATAATAAGTGAAAAAATTGAAACAACATACTTTTATGAATATCATGCTTTGTTTCCCTTAGATAGTCATCTGGATTTCTTGACAAAATTTTCACTTTCATATTACAGGAATGGTTGTTGCAACATAAAATATCTACAAAAAATTAAGAAACAAAATATATATCAAACTACAATTAAATCTAATGAAAAATTATAACATAAGTACATCCAAACAATTAAATTTTCTTGTGCAATATTATAAAGCACAAATCTTTATACAATCAGAAATGATTAATATAGAAAGAACATAAATCTGCCTTCTAAGCCATTCAGATGGGATGTATTTCTTATGATTTTATTTTAGAATAAGTGAAAGATACATGAATTTATTAGCTTTTAAACATGATTTTCCTCTTTAATAACATCAATTCCATAAAGAACGCCATCAAACATGAGATTCAAAAACCACTTGCTTTCTATTTCTATTTTTTCTGTCCACCAAAGAAACTGATCTTGATATACAATTTTATGATAAATTCAAGATTGATTTATGATAAATTCAATTCAGAATTAATTAATGTAATAATTAATAATTTTTATAAATAATTTCTTTAATAATTCCACAGCTACATTTTACAAAAGAATACTGAGTATTAATACAAAAATAATAATAAGTTTTCTTTTAATAAAAAAATTGAATATAGATTAAATGTTCAGAACAGTAGGATGCTATATACTTAATTTTTGAAGGGGTTTGTCTAAAATGGGCAAAAAAAAGTCCTTTGCCAGAATTGAAAATGAAAATTCAGAATTAATTTATATAATGAAACTCATTTTAAAAATAAATAAAATACCAAATCAGTATCAAACAAGTAATCAAGTTCATTTCTAAAATTTCATATATTCTACATTTCTATTGCTAGATATACTTGTAATATTTATATAAGAGCACTTGCGTTTCAATCGTAAAACACTTTTACAATAAATCTCGACAGCCAAAAACACTCAGAAAACTTTCAACCACAAAATCATTGCTATTTTACAGTTACAGTAAACATATCTAGCAAAATATTTTCAATTCTTCACATCAATATATATTAATTTTATTTCCACAGGTCTTCATTTTTTTTAAGATTTAGATTTTATCACCAAAAAAATAATATTTAGCTATTTCAATAATTGAAATACTTGACAAATAACACAATTTCACCATCTGCATTTTGTAAAGAAAATCGGGATTTGATTCTTACTCTATTTAATTTATAAAAACTTGGTCTTTCGGACTAAAAAAAATCAGAATAGAATTATGTTCTAAATAAATTTATAAGGTGTGCGATCCATATCTAAGGATCTTGTTAAACACTGGCAGAGCTAAAAACGAAAAAATTAATACATTTAATTGCATAGTAAATTATAGTATCTAATTTTCCATAAATTTCTTATTTTCAACAAAGATGGTTTCTTCATAAATCATTGAATGACTGGCAGCTTAATTTAATGACTCTTTATATTTTTATGAATATATATGTAATTCTCATAAGTGTGAATTCTCATGAATATACAAGTAATTCTCATGCAAGTATTAAGTATAGCAAACAAAAGCTTTGAAGAAATGTACAAATAATTATCAACTCTCAGTAAATCATAGTAAGTACAAATAATTTTCCTTTTTTTTAGGCAAACAATTTCTGGTTGGCTCTGTAAATGTACTCATGACTATATTTTCATTGAAATGAGAATTTAAGCATGTACATCACATGATTGAAGTCTAAGAGTAATTTGTTCTGCCTTTTTGTCAATATTTGATAAAATGAGAAAAGCTGATAATTTTTTTCAAATTAGATTTTGATTTTTTAGTGCATTATATTATAAACTTTTTCCAAAATACTATTTATATTAAATACTATGATTTATATTAAAAGTTGTATTTGCTTTCCAAATTAGGTTCATCATATGAATATGTCTAATATAAGATTAATATAGATAAGATCATGACATAAGAAGTTTTTTTAAAAAAATAAATGCATTGAAATGCTTAAGAATGAAATAAATTCAATAAATGAAGCATTTAAGCTTACTCGGGGGGGGGGGGGTAGTTTCAATATCAGTTTTTTACTTAGCAATTGAGTAGATAATTTGGCAATAAGTGGATTGAGTTTATGCTTCTATTATATACTTGAAATCTTTCACGTCCATTAATGTTTGAAAGTATTTTGCATTTTTCATGTTGAGAAAGATTGCAATATTGCAGTAAAATATAAAACAATATGGAATTTGATTATAAAAAATAATTGATATATTTAACATATGCTTTAAGATTATTAACTTTTACTTTTGAGAGAGGATTGGGAACACAGCTATAGTTAATTTAGGTTTATAAATAAAATTGTCGCGTAATTAGCAGTAAATCAAAAACAACAAATATGTACTGTATGAAGCAAATTATACTTAAGTTCAACAACTTTCTTTTTTTCAATATGAAACAATAAGTAAATACCTAATAAGTAAATGCATATTGACTTACAGATTTTTTTAAATGAAAAATAATCTAAATCTACAATTTAAATAATTAAATTAAAAGTTTTCATCCATCATTTCATGTTTATGGAATGGCAGGTAATTTAAATAGGGTAAATCACATTATTGTAGAATATATTAAAAAGAATTAATATAAAAATCCTACCGAAGTCAGCTTTTAAATACTCTTTCAAATCAAATTTCTCAAATTTTCATCTAACTTTTAAAAAAAGATTAAACTACACGTGAAAATTAAGAAGAATAACAACAAACATAGTTGCTTCAGTTCATTTCACTTATCTTTTATTAAGGTCTGAATTAAGAGGATATTCTGAACAATTAAATTTTACTTTTTCAAAATGCCCCCAACATAATGTCA
Source organism: Argiope bruennichi (assembly GCF_947563725.1). Lineage (NCBI taxonomy): Eukaryota > Metazoa > Arthropoda > Arachnida > Araneae > Araneidae > Argiope > Argiope bruennichi. The sequence continues at coordinate 20,414,724 of NC_079155.1, forward strand.
CAAATTCCAATAAAATTTTTTCAGTAACAGATGGGTAACTTTGGATAAATAACAAAACATTTTGTTATTAAATTTATTTTATTATGATATTTTTGTAACAGATTTCACTATAGGTATCTGGCAACTGCGTGCACTGACGCTGAGAAGTCAGATTATCGACTTTCTTCCTCGGCAGACGTTCTTTCTTCTAACTGTTGATCGTTTGTCTTTGTTCTTAATAATTTTAAGAACAGCACCAAAGAACTTGCATACATCTAAAAAATCTATTCAGTCTCCGTCTGTTGTGGAGATTTATAAGTTTTGACAAATTATTGTCTTTTGTTACCTTTTCCTACAAGCAATAATGCCTGATAATAAAGAAGAGCCTGTATATGGCGGCTGTGAAGGCCCTGATGCTATGTACGTAAAACTCATCTCTTCAGATGGTCATGAATTTATTATTAAGAGAGATTATGTTCTTACATCTGGAACCATTCGAGCCATGTTGAGTGGACCTGGTCAGTTTTCGGAGAATGAAACAAATGAAGTGAATTTCAGGGAAATACCATCTCACGTGCTGCAGAAAGTATGCCAATACTTTGCATACAAAGTTCGTTACACCAACAGTTCTACTGAAATACCAGAGTTCCCCATCGCGCCTGAAATTGCATTGGAATTGCTGATGGCAGCTAATTTCTTAGATTGCTAAATTGCAGCAAAGTTTTTGAACTGAATATCGAGTGATTATGTTACGATTTACTTCAGTGTGAACATGGATATTGTCTGTATACATTTTTTTGCTTGTAAATGATCATTTTAAAATATTAAAATCATTTTTTGTTTGCCTTCCATTTCTGGCGTTTTTTTTCTGTGTTTTAAATTTATTTTCTTGCATTTCTTTAAAATTAGAATTAATGATTTGGCTTATAAGATGAATATATTTAAGATGCTTAAAATTAAATTAAATTCAAAATGTAATTATTGAAAGTAGAACTATGAGAATTATTTTCTCAATATTTGTTACCAACTTTATGCTGAAATTTTACCATATTTGTAACTTTAGTATATGTTTCAATTTGTGAATTTCTTAGTTAAAAGGTTATTAAATTGTGGATATTTATTAACTACTTAAAATAAAAGATCTAGTAAGTATTTAGTATCTAGTGGTATTTTTTTAAAAAGTTTAATCCAGACAGTTTTTTAATTCAAGTCTTATCTAGGATATATAGTTAATCATAAGTTTTTAAAAATGATTTTGCTCTATGATAAATAAGTAATCAACTGTTAATGACACTAGAAAATGTATTTACTTATTCCTGTATTATCAATAATTTGATATCCTGTATAAAACTTAAAAGTTGACTGAGACATCTGCTTTAAATGTATTTATTATATGTATACATACTGATTAATATTCAGTTTAATTAATGAAGCTATTTTCTTGTATATTATAACTATTTTATCTCTTGGGAATATATAAGATAAAAAATAGCTTTGTAAACAAAATGTAAAATTTTTCATGTATGCAAGGAAGGAAATTGTTGGGATTCTTTTTAAAATTTCCTATACTAAATGAAGGATTAACTATGGTAACTGAAATCTGGTTTTTCAAACTGCTGATGAGCTTATACAATTAAAAACCAAAACTGTAGGATTGAAATAACTTGTATAATCTTGTTTGTGTAAGAAATATCTCTTACTTTTGTTGTAAAATATATTTTAAAACTAAAAATTTTCTTTAGTGATATAGATAAATATCTGTGTTAGAACTAGGAAAAAAGTATTTTAGATGCAAAAATTTCTTTTTTAATAATTAATATTTACATTATGCCTTAAATTCCTTTTCATTATGTTTTAAATTTATAATACAATAATTTTCTTATTTAATAAAGATATCATTGGTTTAAAAAAAATTTGAATTTTTCTTATAGAAATACCATATAAAAGAAGAATAAATTTTGACTTATTAAAGTAATGTTCCTGAATTTGCATATAAAGGTAATCAAGAAATTCTGATTTTAATTAGAAAGAAAGTTAAATTACTCAAATTTATATCTATGTGTCTTCTTTTCTTTTTTAATTTAAATTACTGAAAATTATATTTTGTATACAATTGTAAAAATAAAGAATAAACTGAACTAAATGCAAATGCTACCTAAATGAGAATTTTCCTCTGAAGTCAAAAATTCTTAATTTAGGATTTAGTAAGTACCATTATTATATAAAACATTACTAAAAAAATATTTAAAATAATAAATTTTTTTAAATAATATATATATTTATTAAAAATTAGTTCTAATATTAAATTAATATAGAAAAGAAATGTAGCTTTGCATATACTGTTACTAAACCTGCTGAGAATAAAGTCAGTGTGATGATATTAAATGAATTTCTTACTGAATATAATTTTCTTTTGCTAACTGATAAAAATATATTTAAAAGTGCTGAGAAAAATTAATGACAAATTGATAGATTTAATAATATCATTGGTTCAATCTAAAAGTAATGAAGCCATGAATGGAAAAGTTAGCTTGAAGTGTATGGCTTATTGGGTGATAATGTTAATGAAAAATGTTAGTACTAATAATAGAAATGATGAAGTGAGGAAGATGGTAAGGACAAACAAATTTCTGGAAGCAGCTTTTACCTCCTGAAACTCAGCCTTCTTTGAAATCTAGTTTTTAAATTTCTTTATTATTTACAAGTATTATAGACATATTGCTAAAAATGGTCAATTCAAACGTTATTTTAAAATATTGTTATATCAAGTTAAATATAAAATATAGTTGCAATGAAGAAAAGAAAAATACCAAGTTTTAATTAATGTAACAGTTTAACTCTGGACTTTCTAATCAACAGGATTTTTTCAAATATTTTCTTTTAGAAATGTAATTAAAATTATTTGCTGTGTACTGAAGATGTAATAGCTGCCAATCTTCAAATAATCTCAATTTTTTGTTTTTAAATTTACAAGCATAGAAGTCAGTATCTTTGTAATTAAAACTGTTCCAAATACTGGTAGGAAAAAGATTCAGTTAAAATAGTAGCATATTAATTAAAACTATCTGTAAATAGTTAATTAAATTTAAATAATCTTATTTTGTTTAAAAAATGCATCTGCTTTTATAATTTTTTCTTTTAAAAATTTAATTTTATTATGTATTTTGATAATAAATATTTATTTTGGATGAAAAAAATTAAAAACTAATTAAGAGTATTTGTAAATTTTTAATTGACTAAAAGTTAAAGAAAAAATTTTTTTGCCAGGTTTGAACCTTGACCTTCCGCATACGAGGCAGTTACCTAGACAATCATGCTATTGGGACGTGAGTCAAGTTATCAGTATACAAGCTTTACGAAAAGTTTAAGAACCATTTTCTCAAAATTGACTGGCCATTGCGTTTTAATATTTCCATGAATGAACATTCTAAATGTATACCATCATTATACTAAATCTCCTCCCGATCTGAGATTTCAACCCCGTGCCCTTCCCTTGTCAGTGATAAAAAATTATGCATATCAATATGTGCAATATATATAGATATATATTAATGGGTGATTTTTTCCCCCTGCTACAGAGATGACATTCTAAAATAACAAGAATATATACAGTCACTGTTCCTTTTCTTTTTACTTATTATATTTATGATATAAAGTTTACAAATTGTGTATAGTCTTCAAACTACAAGCATACGGAAGTGATACACAAAGCAACGGGAAATAACTTACAGTATTTTTTTTAAAGTTCATTAAGAAACTTGGGATAACACAGCAGACAACTTGTCAATGGTCAAAATGCATCGATGTTTTTATATCATGCAGGTTTTGATGAGGATTAGTTGAAGATACTTAAAAAAAAAATGTAGTTTAGATGTTCTAAAGTAAAAGGAAACTTGGATTTTTCTCTTTGAATGAGTCCAATGTTATGACAACATTTTGGCACATTAGAATTAATTTAAACACAAGTAAGAATTCTTAATACAATTATTATTAATCTTGATATTTTAATTTAGTTACAATATTTATTTTAGAGTTTTCACAACAATAAACAGCATATATGTATGTTTGTGCATATAACTATACAATTTAAAGCTGAATATAGAATGTGTTTCAATGGATGCAGAAAAAATTATTTATTGGTTTGAACTCAGCTGTACTACCATAAGCAAGCACAAATATGTATTGCTATAAATTCTTAAGATGGAAATGAATTCTTATTATGGATTGTTATTAAACATTTAGGCCATAGGTTCCCAAAGTGGTACAGGTGGACCCCCAGGGGTTCATAGGAGACCACACGGGGGCCCATATAGACGTGAAAAGAAAACAGGGGTTCACAAGTTGTAAGTGGGTAAAATTTTCTGGTTTTCATTACAAGGAACAAAAATTTTGGCTTGGATTTACCTATCAACGTAGGTAGGTAGCATCATTCACTAGGTAGGTTCTCAGAAATATTCGAGACTCAGTTCAAACACAGGATTAAATAGAACAATAGATAATAGTACAAAAGTACACCTCATGTCGAGACTTCCCAAGTGCCGCCCGTGCGCCCGCTCATCCGGGATGCTTGTTTAGACCTGCAAAGGGATGAAATTCGACTTGCGCTGTGCTACTTTTTTGAAACTGAAAATGTGCTACTTTTTTTTCTCTTCTTAACACACCCAATTTAGGGTGATGTTTTTTAGGAGTTTTGAGAATACAGTAGAAATGTAGCAGCAGGGGGTCTACCGAAAATAGTAAAACTTTAAAAGTGGTCCACGAGAAAAAAAAGTTTGGGAACCTATGATTTAGGCAATACGCAGAAACAACATATAAAATAAATTTTTTAAAACTTTTTGTTTTTATATATATATTAAGATTAGTATATTAAGTAAACACAGAGGAAAAGATTTTTTATTACATTCAATTTATTAAAAGGAAGAATCGTGACCAAGTTCTAATTGTTACCAAATGTTTATTTTTAAAGTCCATAATAAGTATGTGCAAATTTTGAAAATAAAATCTTTTTGTATTTTAAGAAAACTTAACTCTTTATCAAAATGCTTCCCTGAGCTACATTCAAAAATATTTAGTCCAGTGCAGCAGAAATATTCATCACTAATTAAAAGTCTTATCAATAACATTCAAATAATCACTACTTTAACGACCCCCCTCCTACAAGAGTGCTTTGTGTAACCAAAAAAAAAAAAAAAAAATCCAGGAATTCTTGAATTAATACATTGGAACATAAATGTCAAATTGCTACTATCTTTGTAAGTCAAATAGGCATGATTTTTGATATTTTAACTTTTGAGACAGTACTAGATTACACATTAGGTTCACATTTATCACAGTTTAAATCATTTCTCTTAAAAATTGAGCAATTTCCTTAAAAGCATTATTTAGGTAGATTTGACACGAAAAAACAATTTCAGAATTAATATGCATAACAAGGTTGTTTTTAAGATCTAATTCATATGGCTGGCAATAATAAATAATAAGTATTAAAATTTGTATGAAGTGAAAATGTTTTATATTCTTTCTTATATATGGAATTTTACACTGTATTATGTTTTAATTACAAAAATTGCTTTTTCAATAAATTAGTACTGGAACATTTAAGAATAAATAATCTTTATTATCAATATATATTAAAAATTTCAATTTCTGTACTTCTCCAGAAAACTTATTAAATTGTTCCAATGATGAATTTCAAAGATTATATTTAAACATATATGACAAATTGAGATTTTTAAGACAAAAACAAAATATGATATTCTTAAAACTTAAATTTGTTTGAAATAAATAAAATCACTAAATGTTTTGTGATTTGATATATGTAAAAAAATAATAAAAATTAAAATGTTTTTTTCTTTACATAACTGAAGTACACAACACACATAACATTTAAATGATTTACATTGCTTTAAAAATACACATATATTGTTTACAGTTTTTTCCTTCTTAATATTATTGACTAGGTAGAAGTTGTTGGGGTTGCCTGACACCTTCCAACTTTTCAAAGTGCTTCCTAGCATTTTTAATGTTGAGAAGAGTGATTGCAGGAGCTGAAATGAGAAAAAGAAATATTTTATTAAGTATAAATTTAAGGAATCCAATAAAACTTTAACCATGATGCAAAGTAACAGTAATTAAAAAATACTTGAATATAAGCTTTTTACAACACAAATTCTAGTTTTAAACTTTTTAATATGAAAGTCATATTTTAAAATTCTCTTTGGATTAAATGCAAATTATGTATATATCGTAAAAATCAAAACCGAATATTTTGATAAACTCCTTAATAAATTAACTTACATATGATAATTAAACTTCATATTATAAAAGTATAAAATAACACTTGGACCAATTTTTAGACTGAAATTTTTCCATGCTTTGACATCTTATTAACATTTATACAAAAAAAAAAAAAAAAAGCTACACTTTCAAAATAGATAACTAAATATGTCAAATTCATATAAGGAAAAAAAAAAATGAATTTACTATTAAAATGATATTATGGTTATTATATAAAGAAGTAATATATTACTCACTTATATTTGGATCAGATATGACAACCATCACATAAGTATTAGGAGTAAAAACATCTATGTAAGCTGAAAAATTGCCATTGGACAATTGCATACTTTGAAATTGGGCAGCAATTTTACTACAACTCAACTTGAACTGTTTTATGATATTTGAAACTTTTTCAAATCTATGAATGTCACTGTGTTCTTTTCTTTCAGCTCTAGCAATAACCTAAATAAAAAACAATTATAATGAATTTATAGAAAATTTATCAACATATATATTCTTCATGGCTAGCTTAAACATATTACATAATTATATAGCATAGATAGCATAAACATATTACATAATGAAAAGACTTACTAAAAATGTAGCTCGCTCAAATAAAAGTACTTCATCAGCTTCTATAATATCTGCAAACTGCTTTAAATTGGTCTGTAGTTGCTGAACATTAGGTATAAGTTTGTACACAATTGAAGACCATGCCTACGAAATCAAAGACCAAATTTTTATTAAGCATAAAACATCATCATATCTATTGCATGTCAAGACAGCAACAAAAACTGAGAGGAAAATTTTATTTACTTCATATAATGTTTCATCCCAAATGGAAGTACGAAAACATGTGCACTCCAAAGGTCTTGACAAGCGTTCCAAATCCCTTTCTCTTTCCCGAAAAATCTACAAAGAGAAAAATTGTTCACTGAATATAATATTGTTATATCACAGAATATAACAAACAGAAAGTTATAAACAAAATTCTGACTATAATAAACAGAATTATAATTTGAAATAACTAAGAAAGCATAATAGAAACTTTAAATAACATCTTTTTATTATGAACAATAAAGTATCCTTAAAAAAATATTTGAACTTTTTTCAAATGGGATTATAACTTTACAGTATCTGTCATGCTTATCAATTTCCAAATCTTAGTAACTTGTTTCCATATTCTTTTTTGGGGGGGAGGGGACTGCATGCTTTGTCTGTGTGATAACATAAAAAAGTGGATGGGACGTAGAGAAAGAATAGGCAGAGCAATTCATTTACACAAATTAACAATCAATTATAAATTTAAAAAATGCATATTACTGTAAATGTAAAAAAAATCATAAAGAGTACTTCAAAAATGACATATATGAAACGAATAAAGCAGCATAAAACAATTGTGAAAAATGTTTAAATCATATCCTTAAAAAATTGGAAAATCCATCAATTTATATAATAAATTTTCAATTCCCCCCCTAAAAAACACTAAATTTTCAATGGGAAGCACACCCAGAAATTTTTTCTGTTACTTAAACAAACAATAAAAGGAATAGATAGAGGGACATTATAACATCAAAACATTATTATTTATCAAACTCTTATTAGTAAATTTAAAGATATACAGTACACTCCTGAATATCTGGTTCGCGACAGTCCAACCTAGTTTTCTTTTGTTGTAATAAACTGAGGAAGGCAAGGCTTCTATTAAGTCATTTTTAAGGGCTTTTTCAAAACCTAAAAACTGTAAGTTTTGACCTCAGATATGAATAGAGAAGTTAGGGTTACCTTTTCATAACTGTGCAATCATTTATTAACAAAATCAGTTTGAGTCAATTTTCTTAAGAATCAGGCCTACTACTTGCGTTAATGTTATTTTTATATTTCCGGCATTTAAGTTGAGCATTACAGAATTTATGTTAAAATGTGAACAGTTTATATCCTTTAACTTACTTTTTTTCTTAATACATTCTTGAGATGTGCAGTGCACTATATAAACTAACAGTACACAGCCTTCTATTTTAATTCGACACACTACCGGCAACTGCTTCTATGATTCACTGGATCGCGGCTGCATTCACATTGAGATAAATGGAGGGTTCAGTACTGAATAAGAAGTGAGACAATACGTATTATTACAGTGAGTTTTGGTATAAAAACTTTGTCTTCTGGTATTGGTGGGCAAAGAAATAAATTCATAGAACTCCGGCCTGTCTTATTTTTTTATTATTCGACTTGCCTTTCAGATCGGACACTTGGGAATGTACTGTATTAGCAGTTTAAGAACTTTTTTGATAAGAAACCAGTGAACTTTGCAAGTAAAAAATATTTTAACTTGATGATATTCATGCACTATTAGTGGGCAAGATTAAAAACAATCTTAACAATTAAATAAGCTCCATTAAAGAAATAAATGAATTTTGATGAAAGCCTATAGTTAAAATATTGAAACATAAAAAGATATGAACAATTCAAAACTTACCAGATCTCTTTGATCTTCTTGAACTAAATCCATTTTGTGGATTAAACAAAAAATTTTGGCTTCTGGAGAACTTTGTAAAATAGCTTCTAGGCAGGATTGATAATAATGCATGTCTTTTTCTAATTCACGAGATTCAACGTCAAAGACATATATAAGTACCTAAAAGAAAATTTAAATTTTTTAATTAACTTAGTAATAATATTAAATGAATAGCTTGCAATCAAAAAGCACATTTTCTAAGAAATTTCTTAAAATCAAAACAATCAAGGAAAATGTAAGCATTATTTCAAATTTATTTAAAACCATAAACAAAAACATTATTAGAGTTTACAAAAAAAAAAAAAAAATCTGTTGAATTACCTCTACATTTCGAAAGATATTATCTCTTTGACTGGCAAAGAAGTTTTCCATAAAAGCTTCTTGGCCACCACAATCCCATAAGTTTAAAACAAGATTGCCCAAAAAGCGCACATGTGAATGCTCAACATCAACTAAAAAAATTAACATATGACACATTCATTTAAAATATAAATAAAAAGTTAATACAAAAAGTAATATAATGGTTGCAAAAAGAGAAATATTTTTGATGAACTCACTAGTGGCTCCTAAACGGCGGGTATCTCTTGCAATGTAATTTGCAAATATAATTGACCGCATACTGGTTTTACCAGAGCCGCTTTTTCCCATTAAGAGGACCTAAAAAATATTTACAAATTTTTATAAAAAGATTGATTAAAACTGAATAATATACGACATAAAAATAAATTACCACCACAAAAGATAATATATTTCAATAAAGTTTCAAATTTTGTATTATTTTATGATTTATTATTATTATTGATTTATGTCAAATTATTTATTACTTGTAGAATATTCTTTGTAAAATTTACAGACAATCTCAAACAAATATGAAAAATATATATGTATATATATATCAACAGAATTCTATAATGATCATGCAATTAATTTAAGAACACTGTTTACTTATAATAAAGATGAATGTGTGTTTGTATATCTGGTGTGTGTTAGTGTTCTACAAGCCAGACAGTCTGACCTCGCACATACATACTTTAGAGGGTGGGAGAAAATAAGCAAAACATCTTGAAGTTATTTAAAAAAAATATTTATTAAAATTTTAATCATTATACAAAATTGTAGTGTGTTTCTGCAATTACTTCCAAAATTGTCACAGTACAAAATAATTTTTTTTTGTTTTTTATTTTTAAATATATTTTAAGCATACTTTACAACAATTTTCTTCATTTTCAAAGCGAAATTCAAACCTTACACATTGTTATTACTGATATTTTATCTATGCTTTTTCCCATTGTTATGATCAAGATCATGAAGGTACAACTTATTTTTCCCATTTTGAGTAAGTTTCAGTATAAGAAATGTTTTTATAAGTAACAGAAATAACATAAAAAATTTGTTTTTAATTATAATTAACAGACAAGCAAGATTTAACAAAACAGAACTAGTTTATCCCTCTTTCTTTCATGCCAAGAGATGAAAAAATATTTTCAATAGAATAAGAAGAGAGAGATAAGAAAAAAGACAGAATTATTACAGATCCTCATTGTAAATAGTACAAGGATAATGAAATTCAAATGATTGATTGATACTACTAATGCACTAACCTGCATCAAGTTGGGGAAAGAATGCTTCAAATCTTATAGTAAAAAGTATGAAAGAACAATATGAATTTAGAAATGAATGCTTGATATTTTATAGCTTAAATGTAGAAATTCTTAACAAATAATGATACACATAAACACTTCTAGCTTACTTTTCAGCAAAATAAAAATTAAAATAGTCATTTCAGAAACAAATATACAAATTTTAAATTAACAATGGAAGTTGGATTTTTACTATCAAACTTGATAAGATAATAAAATTATAAATAGAGAACATTCATTATAAATTAAAATAAATTAATATATGAATGCTTCATTTGCTCCAAAAAAGTAACCTGTATAATTTTCACCCAGATAATTTAGTTTCACACAGTCTTGAAATAAAACATGTCTTAATTACACATGATAATGATTTACTTTGCTCAATTAATTATTTGTTGCACATCTAATTATGTTTTATTTCCAACTATGATTTTAAATCTTAAAAAATAATTTAAAAGCTTAAAAAATCTATTAAAACAATAAGAAATAGCATAATTTGAATAAAAAAAATGCCCTTATGCACAATAACAATTATTATGAATAAAAATACTTTGTTTCATGTAAAATAACTAATAACTTTGGATATTGATGCAAGTTGGGATAATCAATGTTAAGTAATTCAATAGTTTAAATAAATAATAAATATTTATTTCAGTTTCAAATAAATAATAAAAAATAATATTTTTAATTATTTAAATATATTATAAAATAATGTAAAGCTGTAAATAAAGGTAACAACTTTTTTAAAATTTAATACAATTATTACTTTAAAACAGCTACACATTCTCAAAAATATATATACTTGTACATTCATAAAATTTAGATATTGAAATAATATTTTTTGTAAACAAGGGCACTGAAAAATACATACATTGTTTTTACAAAGTAGGTTACTGAATGCTTATTTATATTTAATGTTATATATATAAAATGACACATCTTCAAGTCAAGATTCAAGGACAATATATTTATATACATTTGAGAAGTATTCATAGACAATGAAGTTATAGTAGTAATAAGGTATGTAATATAATTTCTTAATAAAACCTAATGAGAATCATACGTTGGTTTGAATATATAAGGTAAAACTTGTTTGAAATTTTAATACATGTTTCAAATATGAACATATGACAAGAAAGAAGTGGCAAAATAAAACACTTGAAGCAAATGCTATATATAATTTATATTTCCACTAAAAAGCCCCAAACGTTGAAAAAGAAATTAACTCTGAGAAATATTTTATCACAAGAGAGGTTTTAGAAGAATCTGAACTGAATTCGATATATTAATAGAAATTTGAAATATAAAGCTTTTGAAAGCGAAATGCATTTTATCTGCTGATATGAAAATAAACTACAGCATTTCATATGAAAGCTAACAGCAAAGTGAGATTGTAAATTAAGTAAAATAAAGCAATATACAACACCTTTTTCTTCATTTTGATGGACCTTTCTTCTGTTGAATCTCTAAATAAGAAATTAAGAACACTTAAAATTTTAAATAATCATGAGATAGTGATTGTCACACTGTCTCCAAAAATTACAAACTTCGTCTGTCTCTGTCATGTGATTGAAGGTTTGTTGCCATTTTAACCATTTGTATAGTTTCTGCAATTTTTACTTCTGTTATCTGAATTGAAAGTAAAATATATGCTTTTCCTAAAAAAATGTAGTGTTTATTTTATACATTTTATATTAAGAAATGAAGAATACAAATTATATAGCTTGCTACGTTTTCTTTGAGTATTATGTTTTATGTTTATGGTTATAAAGTTCAAATGAAGTGAAATGAAATACTCCTCTAAAAGTCGACGTGAAGTGAATGGCCGATACGATTCACAACATATCCTTCCTTCTTTCTACGTTTTTGATTAGAAAAGGTGTTTTACATGGGAGAAATCTGATGTTCTACGTATTAAGTTGCGGTACTTGATTTGCAAGGTATTTCTTGGATTCCTAATTTTTTTCAGTACTAAATTAATATTTATATGCATGTGCGTATTACGCAATTTTAATAAATTCGTGAAGAGTTAATTTGTTTGTTTACACGTTTTTCGTGCATCATATGTAGTATTTATTTACATGTGAATCGGTGTTCACGCGCCATCTGAAATGGTGTTAGAATGACTCACTTAAACTTTAATTAATATAAAATGCTAATCAAAATTGATTTAAATTCTATTAGAGATATATATTTATTCCTCTTATTTCCTCCCTTTTTTTTCCTTCTCGCACTTAATATTATATTCTGAAATTTCCCTTCAATTGACACGTCTTTTCGACTAGTATGTTGACCTTGTGAAATATGTTATCTGCTTTTTGTCCTGCAAACATCGATTCAGTATGTGTGAAATATAATGGCTACTGAAAAATCGATATTAAATCCGCTGATTTCAAAACGCATATTTTTATTTGGTTTTTGGTGGATTTTGTGCATGTTGAATTTTTTTATGCGGAATAATATTATATAATATATTCTTGTTGTTAAATTTCTTTTTCTATTCTAATATTTATTAACAATCATTATACCGCATTTTAATTTTAATAATTATATATATATATATTTTCTTGTATTTTATTTTCTTCCATAATTTTTGTCCTTTCATATATATGTATATTTAATTAAAAATTTTATTTCTAAATTTTTTTTATTTTAATTTGAAATTCGGCTATGTGTATATTGCTTGAAATATTGGTGTTTAAAATTCATTAACGTTTATTTTAATATATCTCTATGTATTGTAAAGAATTTGTTATTTATGCTGTTTTAATATCTAGATGATTTTAAATATAAAGGATTTAACAATTTCATCTCAAAGTGCTTGACTTGTGTATGATGGAATTGTTAATTTATACTCTTAAAATGTTAGAAAAATAAAGTAAAAGTTAATGAGCTGTTTCTTAAAATTAAAATGAATTTTCATATTTCATAAACTGGCTTTTGAAAATAATGTTGAGAAAATCCATTATTTAATTTTTTTTTTAAATCTTAAGAAATTAGATGTTTTTCAGTTCATTATAAAAATTAGTCTGAGAAAATATATTAATTTATGTTGAATTTTATTTTATTCTTATAGTAATCTTTACAAATAATCTATAAGGGCATTAGTTTTGTGAATTATTGTTTCAAAGTCCTGCTTTGTAGAAGTACAGTTTTATAATTTAGAACTATTAAAACTGGAAACATTTCCTTTGACTGTAAAATATCAAATAATTACTAAGGAATTTATTTGCAAAATCATTTTATATTCGATATATTTTAATGAGGTTAAGATTTTAATTATTAGTGTACCAAAATTCTTAAATTGGGTACAACTTTAATTATCAAACCATCATCTTTGTAGAGTTATTTTATATTTACATTCGTTCTCTATTTTTTAAACTCTTCTGTATTCTCCTTAAGTTAAGATATTCTATTCACTATAATCAGTTTAGTAGTATTTTACTATAAAACAATATTAAATTATATATGATGAGAGTTTGCGGTTTTTAAAAGTTTATTTTTGAATAAAAATTGTTGAATCTGTAGATTGAATAGCTTAAAATAAAGTATGGGGTATTATTTTTCTACAATGATTTTATTCATAGACATCCGAGGACAATTGATATGCTATAGAAGGAGAAATTTACTTAGTCATTAGTATAAAAATCACTGGATCATCTGAAAATTACATTTTAACACAAGCTCAAATCTTTAAAAATTTGACTATATAGTATCAATTTCACTAACATCCTGTGCTGAAAAAAGGTGGAAAAAAAGCCATATTACTGCGGTGCAATGCTACTTCTATTTCGATTAGTGACTTATTACATGCACCAACCTTATACTACATTTCTTCTGTTATACACAACCATCAATGAGAAGGGGGAAGGGAATAATCAAATTTATTGGAAAGTTCCATTACAAACAATGCTGTTAGAAGCAACTTTCTTACCTTCATATTGTATCATCTTTAATATTTGGAAAAGTATTTAGTTCAACAACTTTTTTCGTCAGAAACTTATTGTGGTTTGTTGAGAAAAATGCATAGCACTTGATACTAATTTATTGAATGTTGAGTGCTAAATAGATCTCTATTCTAGATGCCCCCCCCTCATCTATATTTTTGAATTCATCATCTTCATATCTCTGATCCATGATGAATGGATGAAAATAGTGGCAGGGAGTTGTTGGCATTGCTAATCAGGCTGCTTGTGGGCTCATATCATGTGTAGTTCTGATTTCAGTCTAAAATTGCAATAGGATAAAACATGGAAAGTAAAAATTAAAAAAAAAATTAATTCAAGTCTGTTTGAAGCTCAGAACAATTGATGCCATTTCTACTCTTTGTGTAGGTTTTTTGCAGAGTCTTGCAAAAGTATTTTTGGTGAAAATTGTGAAAGAAATAGTCTAATATTTTTAAGAATTTCTCTAGACACCCTCTGATCTTGAAAGTTTTGGCTGGCAGTCAATCATCTACAATACCAATTGGTTTCTGTCTCTAGTCAAGACGTTCATATCTTTCTTGGAATTTTGAATATAATTTCTCTTTGAGGGATTTTGAATTCACCTCCTGGACGATCAGCGGAGCATTGATCAAAGTGACAGACAAATTAATCTACTTTTTATTTTAGATAAATGTATAAAGTACCAATTTTTAGTGCGATTCATATATTTATATCCATAAACATTCTGTTTGTGATGTGCTTCTTATTGATTTGTTATGACAAACTTTTAAATTCAATCAGTTTTGTACTTTCCATGATTATTTATTATTTAAATAAATTTAATTAATCTTAAAATTCCAAGTTCTGTTTTTATGTATGTGTGTGCGTGTGGATTTAAAACTGTTTTAATATACATTGAAAACAATATTTTAACATATTTCTTAACTTTTAATTTAAAAGATATATATACACTCGATATTGTTATGCTACTTAAATAGCTAAAAGAAAATTTGCAAACATACCAATGTCAAATTTCAGTGTAAAACAGTGCACTGCTAATAACACAGACTAATAAATTTGATTTTAATTTAATTATTTTAACTGAATTTTATAACTTCTTATAAACCTCTCATCTGTAATTCAGAAAATTTATTAATAAATGTTACTATAAGTATGCTTAAATTTTGTTCTCTTCATCAATATTCAAAATTACAAGATTAATATAAAATTAATTATGTAATTTCAATATACATAAGTTATAAAACTTGGTTAAACTAAAACATTTAGATTTGCATTTCATGCCTAAAAATTGGTGAGATATTCTGAAACTTTGATGTTTTATAATCCTGCTTTCTGAGCTATTGCACAATTTGGGATGTATTAGTACATTGATGTCTTCATTTTTTTATGGATTAAATTCTTGATTTTTATATTCTAGTAATTGTAGTGCATTTGATATCATTATATATATTTTTCCCACGATAAAGATTATATATTTATATAGCATATTAAAGATGCCCTTAAGTACGGATTTGGTATACTTATGTACAACCGACCATCCCGCTACCATTGAACAAAGCAGTATCAGCAGATGTTGGTATACTCTTGGTATTGATACAAATCAATAATGTCTGAAAAGTAGCACTCGTATTCATTTTTTACTCATAAATTGTACTCAATGACAGTTGGCAATGTAGATAGCAGTGAGTGAATTGTAAATGAAGTAAAAATTGCGATATAAATAAGTAACATTCATCATTACAATATGTCAATAATTTAAATCCTATTTATTCACTTTTAAGCTGGCCTCATTCAATATCATTTCAATTAATTTGTTCTTATATATGAAGTATGTAAAAAGGGAAGGTGTAATTCGAAGAGGCATACATTTCATCCACTAATTTTTTAAAATAAATATAATACTTGTTCCATTGTTCTGAACTAAATTCTTTACTCCAGAGTTGCTAAACTCTGTACTAATCTGCTGAACTTTAACTTCAATTAGAATATTTGGAGGTCTTAACTTTTCTCACCTTTATACTTTGTGAAAGCTTAATAACTCAGATATTGTTTTAATCTCAATAACTGAGATTGTTGTTTTTTGTTAACTGAGTTAACATCCACAATAATATACATAATGTAACTTTTCAGTAGAAAATTGCATTATGAAAATAGACTATTAAAAATTAATTATTTTTCTGTATAGTATTATTACTTGTAATTATAAAAGGATATATTAATTTGCTTTCTGCATTATTATCATACACTCGCCAAGTAAAAATTTTAAAAACAGTTGTTCCGTTCTGTTTCATAATATAAATGCTGTGTAACCTGTATGCAAATGTTTTGAATGTTTAAGATTGTGTCATGTATAACTTTTTTTTAGAACATATATCTTTGTTACAATGCTGTGTCAATTTCTGCACCAATTTCTAAATTCTCACATGATTTGTATCATTGTGATGTGATTTCATGAAGATATGAAGGATAAATAGGTTGGGAGCTGAAATTTTTATAAAAGTTTTGACACTTAATTTCATCATTATTTTGCATTTAAACTATTCATTAGTGAATTGTAAAAACTTGTCTATGCATGTTAAATGACTTCTTGGAGCAGGATCCTCTTGTTGGGGTGGCATGGAAGTTTGTAAGATTATTCTCAGGAAAATTGGTTACCTCAAGTGCCATTCTCATTATCTGGCCATTGCTCAAAATAACTTCCTTCCTGAAATAATCTTCATGAGGCTTCAAAACTGGATATTAATTTAACATAAAAAAAAATTTAAGGCTTTTCTTATTTTGAATCTCTTCCCTTTTTTTCATATCGCTTTTATTATGTAAAGCAATTTGATGCATTTCTAATAAAATGCAAGTTGATGCACATGTTTTCTTAAGAAATTTTTATATGAAAATACCTTAAAAGAAAGTAAACACAATTGTTCCTTTATTTTATTTTATTTATTTTTTAATTTCTTAATCGGAAGTATTTCTCCGAAAATTATGCATAATATGGAGGGGGGGGGGAAGATGAAGGCATTTCAGAAAACATTTTTTTTTAAACAGTTCTTCTTAAGTGTTGAAAAAATGTTTAGGAAATTAACTAAATTTAACAAATAAACAATAAGACTCTGAATTTTGCTTTGCCTAATTATTAAATGTATAATGATTAGGATATAACATGCGCTTAGTTGAATCCATAAGAATTTTTTTTTTTTTTAAATGTCACGAAGAATTTTTACTTTTTAGTGAACTTTTTTGTTTCTTTCATTTCACTTCCATGTCAGTCCCAAAAATTTCTTACAGAATAAATATGGCGATTACTTTATTTGTCCAGTGTTGCAAAATTTATAATTACTAACTTAGATTTATTTTTAATTTTTCGTCAGTACGAGTGGTAGAAATGGAATTGTCAAGGAAAGAAAGCTTTTTTAGTATGTTTTGCCGGATGTTTGCCGCTCTGACTACGATATGGCTGAACCGCTTCTGACCGTGATCGCTCAAGGCTGACTATTATTTGTAGTTTATCCGTTTCTCATACTCACGTCCCTTTCCAGCAAATGTATATTCTATATAAAAAGGTTTTATAAGCTCTGAACATCCAGTGACACTTGCGTTTTATTTCTGCTGTAGAAGAAGGATACCTTTCTCGACCAGAGTTTTTCCTTTCAGTTCTTCCTCCTCTACTCCAGTTTCCGGTTAGAATACTATTAGCAATGACAATGAATGGATATTAAGGTCAAGCAGTAAGCAAAGTTGGGTTTCTTTATCAGTGAAGCATAATGTATTCTTGAAGGATTCCGTGTTATTCCGATTTGAAGTAAAGGGCCATATTAACATGAAATGTAAAACCAAAAAAGGATATTCTATGAATTCCATTAAATCGGATTAAATGGGTCTAAACCAGATCCGAGAAGTTAATTTCAAAAATGGCTATTTCTTAGAGAGGAGAAGTTACAATTTCTTATAACGTATTAACACTAAACCTTCCAGCATTTTCCCATATATATTGGAACTCTCATTGGAAAACGTTCATTTGACCGCTCGCGGTAGGCTTAGTGTTAAATTAATGATTGCAAAATGAATAGTGTTAATTTAATGAGTCAGCGAAAGTGCCCCCCCCCCATTTTTCTCTCATACCGTCTCTGAAATTCCCCTCCTACTCCACATAAAACTATGAATCTTGAGCAATGTCGTGAATGTCATTGGTACACAGATTTTTATTTTCACACATGACTGACTGCACTATACTGCGAATAAGCATTATGAGCTTTATAGGTTAGAAAAGAAAACCTGTAGTCGTGTATTATTAACTACACAGCGTTGGCGAGAAACGGCTAAGACAAGTGGATTTGTTGTTAAATGCTTAAATCTATTTTTTCATTGAATTTATTTTGCATTCTTTCGCATTTTTTTCTATTTATTGTTGCAATTAAATGCTGGCGTGCGATTAAAACGGAAGTACCAAAAAAAATAATATGTATTTTGGACACCTTCTTTCCAACCGCTTGGAACCAAAATTGCTCATAGAACTGTCATTATAGTTACAGGGTTACATATGAAATTTCATTTAATTCTTTACGTTTTTGAATTACTGCATTTGCATGTATGAAAAAATACAGACCGCCACACGGTCGACGTTTGTCAGATTTTTCTAAAATTCGATTTAAAAAATCTACACTTTAGATGCTAAGATCGCGACCAAATTTTATTTGCCAAACTTGTTATGTTTTTGAACTATCGTGCATGCAAAAAGTTTGCATGTACCGACAGATAGTCAATCCCTTGACGACTTATATTCTTAATTTTATGCGGATTTATAGATGTTAAACCTGTATGCCAAATTTTATCCATCCAGCTTTTTTCATTTTTTAGTTTTCATATTAACTTAGATTCGGATAAGCGGACAGACTTTCTGTGAATAGATTTATTCAAAATTTGAAAGAAATCCACACATTTGTTTGAAGACCATATACCAAATTTTATCCTTCTTGCTCAAAGCATTTTTGAGCTATCATGTTCATAGACAGACAGACATAATTCCAAACATGTATTTGTTAGATTCAGAGAGATTGGAAACATGGGAGATTCGTCAAAATCTCGAGTTTGAGTTTTTTGCGAATGCAATACTTTCTCTTTATATGAACCGTATATAAAAAGGTAAAAACGAGGATGCTTACATATAGTATTAAAATATGACAGTTAATTTTTACGTATCAGTTTAGATGAGTTTTTTTCACTCTATTTGGAAATATTTTATTTACTGATTATTTCTTTCTTGATATTTATTCTATCGAAATAATCTCTCTGCTTGGTTTATTGTTCACAAAATATATTACCCACCAAAAGACTTGATTAACAGATTTAATTTAGTTGAATCATCTTGCTGTTTTGAAACTATACACGAGTCATTTTGAAGCAAGGTTAGATGATGAAGTCAATATCTGAAGTGGCACTCTCTATCCAAACTGCATCCCATCAAATGTTCAGATTCATAACCCTTGATGGATTTAATGCACAAGGCCATACACGCGACGGATCTTCCGTGAAATTGGGCCACGAACCTGCGACCTGCGAAGAAATCGATATCCTTTCTTGACTGCATTAATTAAATGTAAACATCAAAGCAAATTGAAGTAAAATAAGTAGGCACCAGTTTTTGGAGGGGAAAATTAAAAAAAAAAAAAAAAAAACCAGCACGAATACAAAATATTGAAAAGGTATTTTCTTTGATATCTTTCGATTTTAATGCTACTCATTAAAATTATCTGAGAAAGGTGTCCTTAAAACTTCCTCGTCTATTCTCGTATGAAGGTGTTATCTCCCGTCCTCCGCATAAAATTGTGAACCTTGAGTAAGACCGCAAATGCCTTGCATGGTATTGGTGAACAATAGTTGTAAAATATTTATTTTTATTGAATCTATCATGTGATCTATGGCAATGAATCGCTGGCATTTATCAGTAGCTAGCAGGAAATCGAATTTGTGTTTTAGATGTGATGAACCTCATTGAAACCTAAATTTGACTCGGAATTACAATTGGAATCACAAAATCACATGCCAAATTTCATATATTTTAGTCAGTACATTTTTGAGTTATGTTTTACATGCTCACGAAAGCATAGATTGACAGATATAGGTATCTATACTTTAGTTGCTAAACTTTTGTTCCTCATTTTAGTCTATAATTTATTTTGTGCCGGCGTCCTGGGTTAGAGTCCCGGTGTGGGCATGGTTGCTCTTCCATTGTTCTATCTGTGAGATGCGTGAATGTGCCCTCCTATAAAAAGGGGTCGTGCAAGCGAATGAGTGATGCGTGAGTAGCAAACTCGTACTCTTGGTTCTAGTTGGCGCTACTAAAAAAAACAAGAGACGCTCCCCCACCGGCTTAAATCGCTGTCTTTGTAACAGCGGGCTCGTCCATGGCAAGTACCATAAGAAACAACAAACAACATTTATTTTGTAGTTTTCTTTTCTATGTCAATTTTTATTCTGATAATCGAACAGACAAACTTCTAAATTGGATTTCGCTTAAAATCTGACAGAAATTTACAAACTTTTGGGAAAGACCATGTACGGAATTTCTTCTTTGTAGTTGAAAGCATTTTTGAGCTATCGCGTTCGCAGTCAGACAGACTTATTACCGAATATGTGTTTTGGGGACTTTGGGAGCTCTAAAGCATAAGAGCATAAAAAAATTCGTTAAAATCTCGAGTTCGAATTTTTTGACGATTACAATACTTTCTCTATACTTCGTATACGAGAAAGTAAAAATACTTCATAAAACCTCGAATATTTGCACCATCATTCATTTACATTTTAATTCTATCATTGTTCCCATTTAATCTAACGTAAGCCCAACAGCTGGTTATCGTGCTTCTCGGCTGATTAAAACTATCGAAATTATGCAATATAATTGGTTCACCCTTAATTGTATTTCCAATCAACTTCCACCCTTTCTAATTTGATTTCCTTGAATTTTGACTTTTTAGACCTCTCTGAGCATGGGGTTGGGGGAACGGGAGGACGGTACATGTTTGGAATTGTTGGTATGAGAACTCTGTCTCAAAAATACAACTAGTTGATAAATGTTAATTTGGCGCTTTTACCTTTGCAGCCAAATTGAATCTCTATATCAAATTTTGGATGAAGTATATCCATAAATTTTTTTATTTCCTTTATCCATAATCAGTTTTTTTTCCTCTTTTATTGTGGAATCCCACAAACATATTCTATATTTACTAAGATGATTTTTTAACCTTTGATAGAATTTAAAATGATTATTCTTCCCCATTATTTAAAATGATGGGTCATATCATCTGGCATCCATGATTTCGCAATCTTTACAATGCTCTAATCTTTCTTTCAAATAAAAATTTTAACGAATGTGTTTAAAAGCAAATTGAATGTACTATTTCAGAAATATTATCCACAGAAACCTTATTCATTGCTGTAGGCTTTATATTGTTTGGATGTTGACAGCAGAAATAAAATATTGAATAATTTAACGCATTTATTTGCGTACAAGTGATTATGATTTTAATCTGGGGGCACGGAATCTGGGGCCAAGTCGAGCAAAAACAAGCGGCACGGCCGTACCATCCTTTTCTCGAAGCAGTTCAGGCCATTTTTGAACCCCTA
The DNA here is from genome assembly GCF_947563725.1 of Argiope bruennichi. Lineage (NCBI taxonomy): Eukaryota > Metazoa > Arthropoda > Arachnida > Araneae > Araneidae > Argiope > Argiope bruennichi. The sequence goes on from NC_079155.1 coordinate 20,436,704, forward strand.
TAACTTCATTGTGGATAAAACTAAAAGCCTGAATTTTCAGTAACGAAGCAGGCATTATATAAACACGGTATATTTCAAATTTCATTAAATTTGAACCAGTAGTTTAAGAATTATAACTAGTCAAAGTTTGTGAATTTTTTCACTGACTGACTGACCGATCATCAAAACTCTAAGGCCCTTCTAGCAGACATAGAAGTTTCAAATTTAGAATACAATTAGTGTTTAATGTATAAATCAAGGAAAAACTAAAATATGTGTATAATAATGGACGGATCGATAAATTTCTCGAAGTTTCGAGCATTATCCATTTTGTCGGCAAATTCGTCGCCAAGTCGCCAAATGGTCGCCAAGTTTGTCACCAAGCTCTGGGATCACTGGCTTGGCATCCGACAGCATCCAGAAATAAAACTTATAGCTGTAGATAGCATAGATTGCCCCAGATACCTAACAAAAAGAGCTCGTGAATGCATAAAAAAAATATGAAGACGATGCTTCTATGACTGCAGGCCTGAAAGAGAACATAATTATGAAAATAGGAGTAGAAGTCATGTTAAGTCGAAATATTGACGTACTCCATCCATACAAAAATGACTATCTACAAAAAGAAATGGGATGCCATCAAAAACATAACTTGTAAAAAAAACCAGTCTCGCAACTCATTCTTCTATCGTAAAAAGTTGTGAGATCCGTGTAATACCAAGTCGGTCCATTTATTCAGTCTCTACTTAAGGGTCCTTCTGTCTTAAGTTATTACGTAATTAGCTAACCTAACAACATCTTATAGTGGCCATCGCATGAAAACACATTGTATCTTTACATTAAATTAGATTATTTATTTAAACCGTAAAAGATTTTTAATATTGATATGGTTACTATATGATGTTGTTAGGTTAGCTAATTACGTAATAACTTAAGACAGAAGGACCCTTAAGTAGGGACTGAATAAATGGACCGACTTGGTATTACATGGATCTCACAACTTTTTACGATAGAAGAACTGAGTTGCGAGACTGGGTTTTTTTACAAGTTATGTTTTTGATGGCATTTACATTTTCTTTTTTTAAAAATGTAACAATCAAGGGAAAAAAAAAACGTGACAATCAGATTTATGTTTAGTAAAAAAACATTTACGATTTCATCAAAATATATTTTGGATATTAGATTTCGACAGAGATATGGAATAAAGACAACTACAAGACAAAATCAAGAAGGAAAACGCAGTGCATCTTGTCAGCAGAGAAATTAATGCAAAATTTTATATTATTATCAATGCCATTCGAAGATGCTTTGATTGCATCACAGAGATACATTTATTTTTCATGATGCGTTATAAGAGATCAAAAATGAAAGTCGCTCATTATATCACGTGAATTGTTATTTTAAAATTTTATATCCGATTTAATCTTTGCACATTATGTTTATTTAATATTCTGAAAAAGTGACCACTTCCTGCCAAAATAGTCAGCGCGTTTTGAATTGTACTTATTCTATAATAATGTTTTATACCATTAAAAATTTCTCTTTGTTTGCTATCGTAAATGGATTTATTTATAGGAAAAGATAATTATTAATTTAACTAATTGCATATTCTATGCCATTTCTAAAATTTAATCATAAGAATTTTTTTGTTAAGTTTCAAATATTCTGTTGATTTTTCCTTGTGCCGGGTTTGCACTCTGCTAGTTATAAGACGGCCATTAGGCAGCACATGCGCAGGAAGGGACTGATTTATGTTTGCCACAATTTCATAAGATATTCAGGCATTGGCTATAAATTGCCGTTTTGGCGTCTCTGAATTTTTCACTGCGTATCGTATTAAAATGATGGATATTTACGCAAAAAAAAAAAACATGGTAAAATAAAAATAAGAAAAAGGGTCAATATACCTAAATTTGGAAACTATAGAAAAGAAATAGTAAATAAAATGAAAAAAAAAAAAAAAAAAAATACAACTTCGCACCAGAAAGAACAAAGAGCAAAAAATGTCGGAATTAATCTATGGTAAGTGATCAATTTTTTGCACGCCAAAAAAATCCCTCCAAATTCTAAGAACGCATGCGCAGTAAGAGAAAAATACAATTCAATGGCATATTGTTGTCCTGTCGGGACAGTTACTTGCCATCGCCCGAACGGCATTTTTCAGCCTCCCTACCTATGCGCTGCTTACTGGCCGTCTTATAACTGGCTGAGTGCAAACTCGGCATTAAATTATGTGACTATGTTCGGAATAAATTTCTTGAAAAACACTCTCAAATTCTAATATATTTTTGAATTTAGCATACAGACTGGAAAAGTATCAGTAGAAGCAAAATATACCAGTTAAATGTCAAAAGTTTTTTCCCCCCTTTCTAAAATGAAGTATAAACGAAAGAAGAAAAAAAAAACTTTCTAGTTTATTACTTTCTCAGAGTATTTGTTCAAAATCTCGTAGATAGCTTAATAAATGTATTTCCTAGTTTCTAAACTAAAACAGCTTTCCTTCTAATCAGTCTTTAAATATTGGGATTCGATTGATAAATCATATCGAAATTTCAATTTTCATAGCATTGTGAAGCATTAAAACAACTCTATAATATTTCTAAATGAATACCAAATTTGAGCAAGAAATATGCATTAGACTTTAATTTATGAGGTTTTTCGTAAGAAAATTTTATCAGATTCGAATTTGAGAAACTAGCATCTAAATATGTAATGGGCATTAAAAATGTTTTTTACAAATATAAAAATTAATATAACTTCCCAAAGAATAAGCTTAGAAACAAAATTCAAACGGTTCTGAAATTAAAAATATCGAATAAAAAAGTATTTGATATTTTTGCAAAATATCGATTTTCAGTCGACTACCTTAAAATACGTATTTGTAATTTTGATTAGATGACCTCGGAATCGATTGTGTTTTCGATTGCGGTTTTTTTTTTTTTTTTTTAACAACTTGTGTGAGCTTTCAATTAATTAGATGCCTTATTTTGACAGATTTAAAGATTGTTATTTTTTTTAATACTACACGTGTAGAATTCGATAAAAATACACGTGTGTAAAAAAAACTAGGAAGCACACAACAAATTTTGTGGATCTGATTAGCTTTCATTTTTATCAACATTTCACTTTTCTTTTTTCTGTTAAGCTAAAGTTTTTAATTCTGGGTGATATTCTGTCCTTGGATGTCGAATTCACTTCAATTGTTTCTTATACTGCCAAAGGTACTGTAAAAACTTTTGTATGCTTATTGAAATTTTATTTTCACTTCAAACAATTTATCATATGTTTATGATAAATTTTATTCATTAGATATGGCAACAGCGTGGTGTTAATAAAAGAATACCGCATAGATTAATCTCTATACACCTCCAAATCAGAATTTGGAATATGAAGTTACATTTTTAGTTTGTGAAAAGGGAAAAAATATTTTTCATTTAATTTTAAATGCGAATGATCTGCATCTTTGAACAAAGTCTTTTTTCTTAAAAAGAAATTATTTTTTCTTAAGGATAGAAAAATATTATTACTTGATCGTATACGAAGTATAGAGAAAATATTGTAAGTATATTCGAACTCGAGATCTATCGATAACATATTGTTACAAGCCTGTAAAGTTGCTTCCCAGCACGGTTGGTTCTGTCACTGGAAAGACCGATTTACGATCATCTGTATTGGATGGTGCTCGGGTGCCGAGCCAGTAATCCCAGATCTTGGCAAGAAACTTGGCGATAAAATAGATAATGTTGGAAACTTAAATTTTAACGATCTATCCAATAGGAATTGAGATATGCCTGATTGGCCCAGAAGGTTCTCGACCCGCCTTCCGGGTACTATAAAATGGCGGCAATCTCAAGCTGCAGGGAATTGCAGTTGGAGAGTATCAAGTATCGAGTCTTCGAGAGGACGAGAAGCAACGGCGGAGTGCCAGCGTTGTGTGGAGACCAAGCTATTGCTGAACTGTGCTGTGTTCCAAGTCCTGTAGTCTGTTGTGGAAGCACCATCAAGTTGTGTGTGGAGAAGCCAGCGGTAGTGAGTCGGCAGTTGGAACAGCTAAAGCGAGGAGAAAGTGGAGAATTTCAGCCGTTTGGAGAGAGCGTAGAGCGAAGCTCCGATATCCCCTCTCCTGCTGAATTCTGTCTGGTTGCTTTGTGTGCTGTCCTGTGTTCGTCTCGGCTGTGTACTTGTCGTTTTTGTATTAGTGTCTTCGTGGTAAATAAACGTCGTTGTTGTTTTCTACTGAGGCCTGCTGATTGTGTTATCACACCATACACCCACTACAGGCGAACGCGGCGACTTTACGGGCATAGTAGAGTAGTAATGGATTCCGTAACAATATCGATATATTAGATCTCCCTGAATTCTAAAAACACTTTTTTGAAAAATGTCTGTCTATTTATCTATCTGTGACAAAGATAACTCAAAAGCACTTTAAGTTGGAAGGATGAAACTTAAAATGGTTTTATCAAATTTGTAGATTTTTTTTAATCAAATTTTGAACAAAATCTATTTAAAGGAAGTCTGTCCGGCTGTTCAAATATAAGTTAACACGATGACTACAAAATGAAGGAAACTAGATGGATAAAATTCTGTACACAAATGTGTACACCATCTATAGTGTAGACATGTATCAAATTTTGAGCCAAATCGAATAAGCGGTTGGTCAGCTGTCGGTCTGTACTTTTAGAAGCATGTAAACGCGATAATTTGAAAACGTAAAGCCTATCTGGTATGTGATTTTTTGAACTTATGTGCAGTTTTATAACAAATTTTTGTTTCTATCGGTTCTAAAAAACGCATCTAAAACACAGATTTGATTTTCGTATACTATTAACCGCATGCCAGGGATGAATTGTTTAATAATTCGGCAAGGATTACATGATTCAGTTAAAATGCTATATTCACTCCAAATATCTCGTGTAACTATTGTACGCCAAGGTCATTCAAGGCATTCTCTTATATAACACCTTTATTAGGAAATAGGCGAGAAAATTTAGGGAGACTGCCCCCTCTGGTTTAGGATTTATCAAGCGATTGTAACTGCTGGATACCTTTATTATGAGAAGGAGGGTATCAAGGTTTCAAATTAGGTCTGGAGGTTCTAATGTCCGGGCCTCACCTCCACAACAACAAAAAATCCTGCTTTGTGGTGCAAGTTAAATATTTCCCCGGAATTTTTGAAGTAGATGCTCGTTCTAATATTGAAAATTACTAGATCCATCCCAAAATAGATCTTCGTCGTATTACTTCGGATGTATTCCATTTTCGAGCAAATGATTTAAGAGCAAAAACTATGACCATCATTCATCCTGTTATGTGGAATGAAATTGTTGTCTGCATTGCAGTCGTTGACATTTCATTGTTTCATCTTATTGACCAAAATAAAAACTGCATTAAACGAGGTGTTAAAAGCTGAAATAAATTTGTTGAGTTGACCGTGACGGATTTAGGTATTTTGCTATCTTAAGCTTTCTTTTGATAAACTGATCAATTTAATTTCACAATTCAACATATTTTTTAATTTTAATCGGCATGTTAATGATTTTTTTTTAAAAATCTGTTAATACTAGTGGAAATGTATGATTTTTATTTATTTACTCGGTCTTCTTATTGATTTTTTTCTTAACTCGCAGCACACTTTCGTATACAATCACATTTAAGCAGGTACTTGGTATTTCTGAATATTGTGTAATATAAGTGTGAATACATTTAAGGAACTTGATCAATTATATTGAATAAAATGTTAATATTAATCTAATTTTTTATAACATAGAATTTATAATCTTTATAAATTATATTTCTGTGGTAACTAGGTTACTAGAATCTTTTAATCGATTTTCCTGTCCCTCCCTCCAGCCCAACGACCCTAGGCAGCTGCCCTGTCAGAAACCCATCTCTGACTATAAATCCTGCTTATTAAAATTAAATTAAACAGGGTTCTGTTTAAATTTTACATTGATTTTGAAAATAAACATCAGAAAAATGACAAATTTTCTTCAGCTTGCAACATTTGCAAAGTCCAATAACGCGTTGCAAATGTTATTATTGGGCATTACACCAAAGTTTTAGGACGACTATCCTCTACCCATAATGATGATTTGTATGATAATTTGATTAATCGAATTGCGTAATATATATCTAATTTTAACAACATTCAGCTAAAATACTTATGAGGAAGTAATTTTCTGTTATTTATAACCTACATTATTCGTTTTCATTTGGTCTGTCGTCTAAATAGTATAGTATAGTATTTATTTCATTTCAGAAATCGTTTGCATTTATATTTTCCTCCAAGTGATTACAATATAGCTGACTCATTTGAGTGCGATAACTAAATTTTTTTTCTTTTATATTCATATCATTTTTATTATTTTTATATGCTCGTTTAGCTTTAAAATTTTGATCATAAATAAGTTTAATAAGTTGGGTAATTCGTTTTTTCTTTTGATTTATGGACTAGTGGAAAATCTAAATATCTGGCTGGTATTTTAATGACGAAGTAGGATATTCCACTTCATATAAATCTTAAATATTTAAACGGGCAGTTCTTGTATATATATTTATTTCGTGTATCTCGGAAACGGCTCTTAACATTTTTTTTATAACTATTAAAGCCTTTTTTTTTTTATCTGCTCTCATGCTGACATTATCATATAGCACCATCTTGGACCCATTTTCACCTTGTTAAAATTGAGTGTAAATTCAAAAATATGAGTTATGATAGATAAACTGTAAAATGAATGCTATAATACAGCGGATTGTTTCGAATAACATGTTAAACTAAGTGCATTCATGATTTTTTATTTATTTAAATGACCATATGTAGGTAAGATTGAAAAATATTCATATGTAGTCAGTATGTGATTCGTATCTAAATATTGTCCCCAAAAAACATGTTTATATATATAATATATAACTGACCCGTTAAGCGCAAGGCTCGGGTTAAGCTGGTACTAGTAGATCTTCTTTGATCTTCTAAGATCTAGAAGATCTAAGATCTTCTTTGATCACACCTGAGTTATTATTGCTTCTCCTCGTTAGCATTCAGTATACCTGATACATATTGAATGCTAACCAAGTAAGAAAGTAAAACAGTCACCTGGTGATTAGAGAGGATAGTTAAATGAGAGTAAAGGAGTGTAAAATTTTTATTACTTGCTGTTACAGCATCTGTACCACTTGCAAGTAAAAAGTTAAACCAGAGCCTCTAATATTGACTCGCGCGACCGAAAAATTGTTTAATATTAAGATCACTAAAATTCCCATTGCTTTTTTTTCTTGATTGTTTTTTTCTCTATCATTTGTTACTAAAAATAAGCAAAAAAAAAAAATGATTTTAAGATACCGTCAGTAGCATTTACTTTATAGCTTTATACGGTTTACTTTACATTGTGCCATTAATAATGTGATTTCTTAATTGAATTTTCACGTTGTTATCGTTCATTGACATTTTTCTTATTTATTCTTCTAATAGAGGATTGTACCATTTTACGAAAAGGGTGTTGCAAGTGAGAAAAGTTTTTAATAAGTTTCTTGTTTACATAATGACTTCATTAGATAGTGCCAGATATGAAATACCATTCAATAATGGTGTGGACAATTTTCTATTTAACTATTTTCACATACTTGCAGTGATCTGGTATTAAAATTCCATAGTATTGGCTGTTATTTATTTTTCGGGTTTAAATCGAACGTTTCATCAGTTACTTTGAATAGGGTGAGGGGAGGCCGTTTCAACTTTCTCGTGTAGAAGTATTGTATTTCTCAGAAATTTCGACCTCGGGATTTTGACGAAAGAGGAAATATATAAATTCTGTAAAGCACATTAATGATTTTTTTTTTTTTCTATATAGGTATCTTTTGAAAGATTTCGATTTACATGTAACTCCACAAATGGGTAACTTGGAAATCCTCTCTTTTTAATAGACGTACTAAATGGAAAACTTTCATTTAATCGAAGGTCGTCCATATCTTTAATTGATGTTTAGTTGTTTTACCTCCTGATGTACCTCTAAAAATCATTTTATAGTTGAATTTTTTTTACTTACTTTTAACATAAAAAAACACTTTCACGTGCACTTAGTAATACTCTTCCATTTCTATATGATAATTTGACCGTTAAAAATGTCGTGATCATCTATCGTTAAAACGTATCGATGTCCATATGTCCTGAAGTGCCGTCACAATGTAATGGTCGTATTTGATTTCTATGCTTTTCTAGAGCAGCAAAGTCTATTTCAATTGTATCGATTTTTTTTTTTTTTTTTCCATCAGTAAACCGTTTTCTTTCTTTCTTTTTTTTAAAAATTATTGTCATTATTCGATTTTTATTTTTAAGTTCGCAAAGCTAGGAAGTTAAATTTCTGCTTTTATGCTGAGAGACAACAAATTGCTTAGAATTAATTTCATATTAACATGACTTTTTTCATCAGTTGATGGTAAAATACCTGCGACAATTTCAGTATACAAAATTTCTTAAAGATGCTACGTTTCAGTTTCTCTAATACAAAGTCCTTTGCTTGATATTGTTTCAAAGTAGCTTTTACTTTTTCTAAATTAGGAAATGGGTTATCTTTAAGAAATTGATCGGTTTTATTACCTAATCCATATCTGCCTGGATCGTTTGTAATCAGAGCTGCCTTTGTTTTTATATCGCCGAGTTCACAATCTGTTTTAACTTCCACTAAGGGTAGACACATTAAATAATTACTGAACATGTTCACTAGTAATTTTCGCATAATCTACAAATTTTTGAGAAATAGCATCCACTATGGTTTTTGTGTCTCAACGAATATGCATTTCAATACCACTTACTAAATCCATAATAATATATGTTTCTGACAAATTAGGGTATAAACAATGTTTTTACATTCTCGGATACGAAGTAGAGAAAAAATGTTGTAATCATCAAAAACTTCAAACTTGAAATCTTGATGAATCTTCACATTTTAGATGTCCATGAGTTAAAACACACGCACACACACGCACTTTTAAAAAATGTCTATCTGTTTGTGACAAAGATAACTCAAAACACTTTGCGTTAGATGGATGGAATTTGATATATGATTTTTACACTTAATTTGTCGATTTATCAAATTGTGAGCAAAGTCAATTCAGAGAATGTCTGGCTAAAAGTCTATAAATTAACATAACATCACCAAAACAAAGATAATTAGATATATAAAACTCGATACACAGATTTAATATTTATAATGAAGATACTTAACAAATTGTGAGCTAAATCCAGTAAGGTATTGAACGTTTATTATAAATACTTTTCTAAAACTGCCGGAATTTAGAAAAAAATTCGCACGGCGATTAAATTGGTATCTTTCAAAAGACTTTACATTTTCAAACGATGTAAGATTCATTTTTGTGCCATATATTTTTGAAAATTATCACTGCAAAACGACAAAATTCAGCAAAATTTTCAGTTAATTAAAATCTTTAAAAAATCTCTCAGAATTGCTTATTGTTGTCCTCTAAGCTATATATCGTCAAATTTGGTAGCTGTAAATCAAATGATCTGGTTTGTAGAGCGCCAACACGTACACTCATTGATCTTTATTATTAGTAGAGATATCACACCAACCTTGCCAACAAAGATGGAAAGAAATGGGTGGGGGATTTAGCTCAATACAGGAAGAAGTTTAAAGTTATGCTTTTAAACATAATAATTGCATTATGTTACTTCCTTTGAATTATTTTCCTATTTTTGTTCCTTCACACGACCAAAATCATATTGTAGTAGTCAGTTTCACACTAGACGTTATAAAACATATTTGCAGTCAGTCATACAAGTGTATTCGATGGTCGTCACATACATGTTTTGCACGTAGTTGTTTAAATTCTATGAGTTGTATTTTCATTGCATTATTCCGCAGACTGTGGTTTAATGCTTTCATTGCACCGGCCAGTGCACGAACTGAGTGAATGCTTCGGATGATAGTGACACTGGAGCTTATCGTGAACAATGAAAGTCAAATAAGGTAATTATTACGTAAGCAAACAACACTTTCATTTCCTTCTGTATTGTTTTCAAATTTTCACTTCTATCGTTGTTTACAAGGAAATTATTGCCACTTGTAATCGAGTCGATTGTTTTGAATAACCTTTGTGTAGCTCTACTAATTAAAAGGAGCATGTATGTGTGTTGTATTGTCGTTTTACAGAACTGACCGTTAGATTTAGAATTACCAAATTTGGCTCTTGCATATTTTGGAGAGTGGAAATATCCATATCGAAACATTCGTTTTTTCAAAATATTAATTAATTAAATGTTGTCTTTTTTTTTTCTGTGATAACTGCACAGATATCACTTTCACAACATTTTAAATTTAAAAATGCATTTTTAATTATATCAATTTAATAATCAAGCATATTTTTCTGTAAAATTTTGCTGATTTTTTTCTTTTAAATAAGGAAGTGATTTTTTTTTCTTTTGCTTAATTTTTAATAATAGATTACATCTTTACACTGCATTCAAAACATTTTCATTGTTTTTAGATATTTAGTGGAGTGATTTTTTTTTTCATCTTGGTGTTTAAAAAAAGGATTGTGTTAAAAAATGTCTTTGTTGTTTATATCTCTACTAATAATAAATATATGTGTGTTGGCTCTTTACGGCCCAGACCAAAATATAGTACTTATATGCAGTAGCGGCTAAGAATGTGTTCTTTGGGGCAGGTTTTAAAAAAAAATTAATTAGAATTCTAATTCATTAAAAATTAAGCTGAATATTGGCGTTTTTTTCTTCTATATTTTTTGCAAATATTATCGCACAAAAATAAATTTTACACTGTTTCAAAATTTTATAAAAATATGTTTTGAATGATGCCAATTTGATCGTGCGAATGTTTTCTGAATTTCGGCATTTTTAAAAAATATATCCTCTAATTTCAACAGTAGATTACATCGAAATTTAAATCGTTTTCATTTTTTTTTTCGATAAAATATGTAAAACGCGTGATTTTCTTCATTTAATGGAAGCTAAAGATGAAGGATTCTCCTTAATATTTGTGTTGTTTGCAAGACTAACAAAAAAGTGATGTTACAATATCATAAAATTCTGATGATAGATAAAACGGATATTTACGTTTTTAATATATATAGCTATGATGCTTTGGTACTGTCTCCATTAGAAAGATTCATATAAAAAGAACTTAACTAACACAATTAAAATCACTCGGCTTTAATGTCGGATTATTTAGCGGAATCATGGACATGGAGTTATATCTAAATGATTTATTTGGATTATTATGTAATAAGCTTGTCGCCTTAAACGGCTGGTGAGAAATATGGAAAAGAAGTTAAAATATCATGAAAGTTGGAAGATATATGAACAGAATAATTGTTTCTTTTATCAATGTTTTGTCATAGGATTTGTTTCTTTTATCAATATTTTGCTTTAGGATGCTTCATGTACACAATGAACAAAATAGATGTTAATTAATTAAACGAGCATGGCTTTAATTTCTTTAACAACTAATCTGTCATTATATTTTCTTGATGGAATCTACAGATATTAAGTTAGGCATAAGATTCAATTGAAAATAAATTCAATCAAAATTCTTCGCAAACCAGCTGTTTGTAAAGGTAGTTTGTTTAAATCCGTATCTTGCAATTTTGTGAAACGAATCGAATATTTTAGACTTGAATTTTAGAAATATTGTTTAAAAAAATTATTAATGTCAAAATTTATTGCAGTAAATAAATCGCCAGCGGTTAAATATGCCGATGTTTTTACTTCACTAGAAGTAGTGAGAAGATGAAAACGATAAGAATCGGGAAAAGATTAGAGGTAAAAAAAAGGGTAAATAAATAACATCGCGTGACTTTTTTCATTCGCCACTTGGGTTAAAACCGTGGGACAACCGACATAAGGTGTGTACTCTTGTGTGTCGCCAAAGGCAGATTTATGTTCCTAAGTCGAATTTGTACGTGATTGTGAAATTAAAGCATCGATTAATATGAACTCACAGTTATAAAACTGTGCGCGCAGGAATACTAATCGCCTTTTTCGTATTAAAAAAAGACTGTTTGTAAACTTGTATAAGTTATATATTTATTAACATAATAACATCGGAATATTCTTAATTTTTATTGTTCCGATGAAGCTTCGTTTGGAAATTAACTCGCCATGTGTTGAATTTTAATTCTGTGTATTACCAATTCATTTCAAATTTTAAATAATTTAGTACATATTAATTAATATGTAAACAAACCTTGGAATTCTTTCAATCGAATCGTAGGTTTTCTTAAAATAAAATAAAGATATTAATTATTTATGGAATTTTTTTCTTCAGTTTTTGAATAGAAAAATTTTGTATAAAAAGAATGTGCGATGATTATTTGATCCAAAATACTTTTTTAATTTTTTATTTGCCTTTCGTGCTAATAAGAAATGCGAACTACCATGTAATGTCAATTGTAAAACAGCTTCAATTTATTACAGCATGAAATTTCTAATGTATATCCGTTATTTTGTTAGCGTTTTGTAGAATTTTCATGTATTAGGGGGTTCTACCTGCTCGCTAGCCCCATATATTCTTCTGTTTATTTCTCCCGCTTTAATAAGCGTACTCATCTTAGAAAAAGTATTGTAAAAAACAATTATGGTTGAGCTTATTACATTTGCTTATTATAATGCTTTAATTCAGATCAAAAACTAAATAAAGCTTTTTGGGTTTAAAAAAATGTTTTGTGTAAACATTTAGAAGGCGAATGAAATTTCCAAAGAAAATTATGTAAGTGCATAAAAGAGATAAGAGTTTCTAGATTATTTAAAGTGAACTTTGAAAACATATTATTTAGATTTAACTATTAAGAACTTGTTGTGTGACAGTTTAGCATAATTGTATAAAAAACCATATTTGTAAATTAATAAAAATTGTAAATTAATTTTCTTTTGATGTCTTCATTTTCATCAATATAGAATAAAAAATTTTTAGGCCTTGAAAAGGGCCGTTTTTGTGTATTCAAAGTATTATGATGACAAATTAAACAGAGAAATGAAACTATCTTAGAAAATTGTAAAAATCTGAGAGAAAAAATGTAATAAATAAATAAAATGTATACTGCAGTTATGTAAATAATGAATGTATTGATGTCTTTGAATTTTCTAAAACAACTGATAGGATATAAAAAAAAAATCAATTTAGTTCCATGTCAAAATATAAACCACACATTTAGCTATCGCATGAATTCACTCAAATTTCTGTCATTGTTCCAAGTCTCTTCAATGTCAACGCTTTCACTGTTCATATATATGAAATGATATTTTTCAATTTAATTCCTAATTGATTTCCTAACTTTTATCTTAGTCCATTTTAACTGCACTTTGAAATATTCTCTTTATTTCCTGATCCAATTTCCACTTTTTTATTTAATTATTTCTAACAATCGCTTAGCAAAATTCGTAATACTTCGTCGTTCCCACATCAAGTTCCTGAACATCTACTCTATTTTTAAAAAGTTACTCAAGATTCCCTTGCCTAATCGATACTTGGCGAAAAAATCCTATCAAAATCTTATAATAAAATCACTAAAGATAAAAATGTGGGCCACCTTTGCTCTTAAATCGTGATATGTCAAACAAACGTCATTTTATTGTCACTTCTGTTTTGTACAAATTATGACGTCTATGGTGAAATAAATCGAAGTTAAAATTTCGTCTTTTAGGCCACGCATTTGCAAAATTATGTTTACATATATTATATGCAAGTTTGCTGAGGATTTTGGAACAATCTACTAATTCTAGAACGCTTTACTAAACTTTCTTGAATTAATTCATTTTCTCGATGAATTCATCTTCTGGGTACATTTGTACTTTAAGAAAAAATGATATTTAATTTTTTGTCTAATAACATGTAGGATATTTCATTTCGTTACAGAAATGATTAATAATTTATATAGTTTTGAAAAATTGAAAGTTTATAAATGATCTTCTAACATTGAATCTAACATGAGCCCTATGATAGAAAGAGACAGTTCTTTGCCTTTTTCTTGAAACATGTTTTTTTTTTTTTTTTTTTTTTCAAATTTCGGTTTGTATAAAAACGTTCCATTCATTACAATCGTATGAAACATTCTTCTACAAAATTTACAAACATTATGAATCTGTTAAATTTCTTTTTATTATTATTATTATTTTTGTATGACAATATTAATCTTTAGAGTTTATATATTCAAAATATATATTTTTTAGATTTTTTGAAGTTACATGACACTTAGTATTTTTTTGGAAATATTTATTATTAGCATATTTATTAAAGTAAGTTCACTGTAATCATCAGATCTATGCTTGCATATTATGTTAATTTTGGAGTGATTTTACTCAGAATTATTTTTATAAGCATACTGATTTGTAGTTAAGAATTTGAAAATTATCGCATCACAATACTAATTCAGTTTGCCAATAAAAAAATATTTTAATCAAAAACAATTTCTGCTGTTTTACAATTAAAATAAAATATTCGTTCTATATATTCTAAATTTTCTATCGGATATAAAATTTACTTGCGAAAAAATACTTTTAGAAAAATAACTGTTATTGTTTTGGAAAACACTATTTAATTTCTCTTTTGACAGATAGTCACGAGGCTCTAAAATCGTTTGGAGGGGGAAAATAAAAAAATCTCTTGCAATACAGATTAAACAGTTATTGCGAGAGCTGATAATTTAATTGGTATCTTGGGTTTCCTCTAATCGTGATTAGAATTTTGTGTTGGTACTTCTCCTCTGGTTATCTCTGTTTTGGCTTGTCTTAATTGCTTTGATTCAACGCTTATCGTTTACTAAGTAGACTATCTAGTGTCTTCTACCAAACTTACAATGAAATATTCCCCCGGGTTTGAATTTCTAGGGCAGCTAAGATGCCTTTTTATGAAATGGAGTATTGCGTGTGTAAAGGACGAACCTACAAAAAGTAATTTTTCAGTCGAAGATGGCTTGCAATTTATTATTCTTTGTCACATAGCGACATCTGTATAATTACTCTTAATTTTCTTTTTCTATCGCTAGTAGGTTCCCCTCTTCGAATTTTGATTACGCATTTTCTTTTTCGATAGTATGAATTTTTCAAAACAGAATCTTCCTGCTTAAAAAGTTTGGTTATCAGAAATGAGCTATATGAGCCGTTAGTGAGAATTTTAATAAGTAAAAAATAGTAGCTCTTTTAGGAGATCGTTTAAATGTGCTTGAATCAATTTGCATGTGGTTGAAATAAAAGTTGTTTGCATAACGGAAAAATTAAATAATTTCAGTTTTGAAAGTTATCCTATTTTGTTGAGAAACTGATTTGAATTATTTAATATTTAAATTAACTCAAATTTCAGGTGCATAATCATTTTTTTTCGAAATTATTAAATTTTATTTATTCCTTAATACGAGTATAAATAAAATTTAATCATCTCGAAACAGGAAGAGTTTTTCAAAATTTTATTTAAATTTTTAATTAATTAATTTATTGAAATATTGCAATTTTTTCTTTTGTAATTTTGGAGAATATTATAGTGCAAATCTATTTTTATATCATTTTAAAATTAAACAAAAAACAAGCTTCCTTCTGATTTTTGTTTTAGTCCGGTTTTTTTCCTTTAATTTTTATAAATTTTTTGAATATATTTTAAAACATTTTATAACAATTCTTTTAAACACTAAATTTATTTACGTTCACACCGCGGCAGTATACATTTATACTTTTTTATATATTAATAATTTTCTGTGTATATTACAGCTACTACGTAATTAAAGAACAAAGTTTATATTAAAAAAAAAGATTGACGAATTAAAATCAAACGGTAAATACATTATTGTGCTGAAATGCTTTGGACTAGAGCTTCGAATCTTTAACTTTCTGGTATTTTTTTCCCCCCTGACTAATCATAA
Organism: Argiope bruennichi; assembly: GCF_947563725.1. Lineage (NCBI taxonomy): Eukaryota > Metazoa > Arthropoda > Arachnida > Araneae > Araneidae > Argiope > Argiope bruennichi. The sequence goes on from NC_079155.1 coordinate 20,452,568, forward strand.
ATATCCTCTCGTAAATTAGGATTTTTAATTTTACTTCAGTGTGTAGGTTGTAGCCTTGGTGAAGAATGAATTTTTATTAGGTTTGTCATATGATTGGGCATATTTTTTTTTTTTTATCGCTTCAAATTCATTTTAAATTTACTGTTTTTCATTTAGTCATTTCTTTTTAACTACACATCAGAAAATTTACATTTATAGATTGTTATTCTGTATTAATCCATTTATATGGAATTAATTTTTACATAATCTTATTAACCAAACTGCGCATGCCATCAAATATCTTACTGTTCGTTGTTTTATGCTGATTTGTTGCGACATGATGTCCTTTTTCCTCTTGCAAAACGTACAAAATTAATTAACGCCAGTGGAGAAGAGGAAAGTAGTACATAGACTAAACCAAGGAGAAGATAGACCCCTCATCTTCTGCTTGGAACGGGAAATAAATGGCCAGTGGCATGGACATTTCATTAAACATTTATTAGAAATTTAAAGTTTTAAAAACAAAATAAAGTGAAACGAGGAATTAACGCGATACGCTTGCCTTGCTTCGCGTGAATTTGAATCGAGTTCAGTGAGGAAATTTTATAATAATGACTAGCTGACTTTGCCAAGCTACTGAATTGCCGGGAATGGTGGTTGTGTTTAATTTTTATTAAATCTTTTAAGCGTGACTTGATGTTAATGTTTTCATAGCAAAATGTTTCATAGTTAATGTTTTCATAGCATAGAATTATGATGCATAATGAACCGATGTTATTTTAATAATCTTATTTTTTTTATGTTTAACATGCGCATAAAGCTTCTTTATAGAGTCCAGCATAATTGTCTATGGCACTATAAAGCATTATAGTACCATTAAAAACAGCGAGTTCGCAAATTGTACAGACTAAGTCTATGGCAAAGGATACCGACGTGCTGTGATTGGTTTAAGCCTTGGCATCTTTTTGGCAATGTTTTGCACTCATAATAGTGTAGTTTTCGCTTATTTGGCTCAAACTTTGTACCTTTCATTAGTTTTATGGAAGATACGAGTGAATATCAACACGATATAATTTTTATTAATATAATTGTTTTCTCTAAATATTACTAGTAATACTACTAATACTAATTAATAATAATAAATATTACTAATAATACTAGTAATACAAGTAACTAATGTTGTTTATGCATAGAAGTATAAAAACTAAACGAAAGTAATTACTCAACATATGATGCAGCAATGAAATAATTCTTATTTTTCTATGATTTTCGTGCCTTTATTAGATAATTTATGCAGTCATTGAAACTTTTTGCTGAACGTTTGTTACTTTCCCATCAACTACATATGGGGAGATGATTACTGAATGCCCAAAACGTATGAATATGTAAGCTTTAACGGAATATGTGATTTCGTAGCTAATTTTTTTTTTAGTTATATCAAAATAATATTAAGAAGAAACACATACAAAAATTATTTTTAATAAATTGTAATTTTTATATTTCCTGAATTTAGGTTTCAGGATTTGATCTTTTCCGCTGTATATGTGTTCCAGATTAATATTACATGTAAACCGTAAAAAATAGGGGGGGGGGAGGATAAATCCACAAATTTTATTTATTTTTGTAAAAATATATTTCGGTATGGCATCTTTTTGGCAAAGCATTGCCAAAAGGATGCCAAGGCTTAAACCAATCAGAGCACGTCGGTATCCTTTGCCATAGACTTAGTCTGTACAATTTGCGAACTCGCTTAAAAACATAGCTGTCCTGTTTATATGCCTACTAAATGCCTGTTGACTTTCTCGCTGCTGTTAGCTGTAATTTAATCTTCTTATTTTGCTTGTGAACTACGCCGATAATAAATAGAATAGAATTTAATTTGAAACAATGGAAACAGATCACCCGATTAAATTCATATTCGGTATATAACAATGAAAACTTTTAAATAACATCTCAAAAATAAAAGATTACTAGGGAGATCAGTCCCTTTCTCGCTACCGCTCTCCAACCCCCTATAATTTCTGCTCAATCTTTTTGTGCATTTCTTTGCCATGTTTTAATTACCTCTCGGTTATTTTGTCGATAAATACTATCAGCTTCAGAATATTCAGCTGCATGTCGTTGTCGATTGGATATATGATAATTGCATCGATTATTCAGATTTGTATCAATTTTTAAGCAAAATGAATGCTCGCAAACAACGTAAACAAATTAGAATTTGAATTTAGGAGCGATGTTTTGATGAGTTGAGTCGTAACTTTTCAGCAGATGTGTTCTTCTGATTGGTTGTTTGGTGCAACTATTGTTATTTCTTCTGTGATTCGCTAAGTTATCGTTTCATTCGCTTTTTATATTATATAGAGATGTTGAAAAATAGGCAAAATAAATAAATTAAAAAATAAAAGAAAAAAACAGCTAAATTCGAAAAGGGGGAAGGGATTGCAAAGCAACTAAATTAACATCATGAAAAAGACAATTTTCTGAATATTAAAACAATGCTAAAGTGATTTTTGTGTACTAGTATTTTCAGAAACCATAGCTGGAAAATATCAAAATCTTACTTATTATTTAATCACTTAAATTCCTTTCCCCCTGCCCCCACCAAAAAAATTCTACTATGCGCATTCTATCATTCTATGGTATACTTATGACTTTTTTTATCTATAGAAATTTTTAGATATAAAAATGTTCAAACTAAATAACTAGTTGTGAAGCTCCGTCAAGACTGTCTTCTAAATTTTAAAATAATATCAAAACTATTTTTGTGCAATAATATTTTTAGAAATCATCGTAGGAAAACATCAAAATATTAATTAGTCAATTAAATTTATTTTAAATCTATTTGGTGCATTCTGGCGTTCTAATGTATATTTGTTTCCTTTATACATAAAAAAAAAGTTTAGACATAAAATTTTTCGAATTAAAATATTGTTTCTGATAGTTTCGTCACGGAACTCAGATCTGCTCTTGTATGAAAGATTGAATCATTCAGGAAAGATTCATAGGGGATCGCGGTTATGCTCATTGAATATGATCGTGCTTCGAATGTTTTTACGTACTTTTATTTAACTTATTTCATATTTATAAAGAAGAAATTTTGTAATCGATTTCTCGCTGGCTTCGTGCTGAGTTGAAGTTTTGAAATTTTGTGCGTTTTGCGAATTATCAGTGATTACATACTATTTTAGTATTTTCATTACTTAGTTAGTTAATCAGTTGATTTAATTGGAACCATACGCGAGACACTACTTCTTAGTGAATTTAAGAAGAAAAAATTAATTTCAAGATTTCAAAATATTTATTAGGTCGAATTATAAATTAAAGACCAAGAAAATAAGAAGTAATTAAAAGGAAATCGGCTTTTTCGAATGTTTATAAAATGTGTTTTAAAAAATTGCTTTTAGTTATCGTTTTAATATAACAAAGTATTTTTTCATACTTCTGTGAAAATTTGAATTGTCTGAGCATGTCAAGCCTGACCGCCACTCAGAAATATCAGTACCATCCTTTTATTTTCATTCAAATTCGAAACTTTCAACTTTTTTTCGTTTTGTGATAGAATAACGGCATATCTTTTATAGTATTAATATTATTATCAAAAGATGTAAAAAAAAGCAATCAAAATAGGTTTCAAATAATTTAAAGAAAAATTATTTTTAAAATTATATTAAAATATTTTAATCATAAGCATATAGAATGCAAAATACTATTTCATCCTGCAAAAAGAAATCAAATATTCCGAGGCATATGATACCCAAACGGATGAATATTTTGCAGATGTTAATAAGTAGTCGAGTTTTCTTTGTTTTAGCAGGTGGGACATGTGCCAGCTGTTTTTTGCATACTAACTGACAAGTTTTGTTGTTGATCTGTTTCTCCTTTTGTTTCTATATAATTTGAACTCTTTGATGCTACGTTGCCGGGTTAACCGACGTGGCAATAAACGTATTAAAAATTTATTTTATCGGTCCCTATTTTGAGAATTGTTGAATACGTATCAATGCTCTTTAAACGTATGGATTATATTTAGTGTTAGTTTTGCTCACAGATGGTACTTATTTGTCTTTTTAAATCCTGCATGAAAGGTCATTTGACTTAGGGATGTTTTGCTAAATTTCAAACTCATCTGTGGTATTAAATGCACGTTTCTCATTCTTTTGTTCTTTTCGTACTTAGAATTGATAAATTCTTTAGGGCATAGAACTATTATCGTACTGTACACATTAGTAGTTACTACTACTACTACTACTACTATTATTATTTAAATCTACGGTTACATTCACCTTGAAGTTTTGCCATTCTAGTGAGAATTCTTTTTCTCTTATAATACTTTTTAACTAAAATATACTTTTCCTTAAATTTAAATTACTCAAAAGGGATTGCTGTCCTAATGGCAAGGTCACGGCTTAGAAATTGTTTTGCATTCGAAATCGTATTCTGCCGTGTATGCGGAATTATTGAATTTTAGATTTTAAAAAATCGCACGTCTTGCTTTAAAAATAGATGTTAATATGAATTAAATTAATTCATCAAATTATAGCAGGTTTTATTTCATTTCTGGACCTCACTTTTGGTATGTTTTTGTATTTCTTAATGGTATTTCTGGTATGGTATGCTTTTGTATTTCTTTGGTATGTTTCTTAATTTATTTATGTTAGGAAAAATTTAATTGAATAACTTCACTGTAGAAATTGTTCCGACGGATTTGGTTCAAACGTGAAAGGTTGTTGTTTTATATCACAAAGGAATATTTCAGCTTTAAAAACGTACATTCCATTTGACAGAATATCTTTTTTTTAAGTACTTTTTTGTTCAACATTTTTGAATCAAAGGCACACACATACACGGGTAATAAAAAATAAGTCATTTTCACGTGACACACGTCTAAATGCGTCATATTAATTAGTTGGGTTCATGTGCGTCTTTTGCAGGTGATAAAAGAACTCGAGTCTATGTACAGAATAGCGTGCACTTAGAAGTTGATGACTCGTGAAGTGACCTTTATCACGTACTTCGACTTCATTGGAATTGAATCCATTGTACTTCTCAAGTCAAACATGACAAATTTTCGCGGAAACACTATTTTAGCGGTTTCGGTATCGTATTCAATCATGAATTAAATTTTTTTTCGTATAATAATTTCACAATATTTTTAATATCTAAATGCACTTTTTTTTGTGTAATTTATTTTATTGTTTAATTAATCATACTTATTTTACTTCTCGGTATTTATGTTTGTCATGATTCATTATTTATCAGGTTCAGCTTTTTTCTTTTTCCTCCGTAGCCCAGCATCATGTCTGTTAATTTGATCACAAATCTATGTATCTTTTAACTCTTATAAACTTGACCAATATTTGATTTAAGAAAAAAATAATAGTAATAACTGCTTTGATTCAAATATGTTTAACTTAATAGCAAGATTGGTGGATCAATTACATATGTTTTTACTTTTGATGTTAAATATCTTTAGGTAATTAATTATCGTACATATTAGTTATTAGCTTAGCGCCCGTTTATCTTCTTTGGAGAATATTTATTGTTTTTTGTTATATTCAAAATTGTTATATTGTTATATCCCCCCCCCCCTGTTTAGAATGTTACCTATTTCTAACTGTTGTGAAATTTCATTTTTACATTCAAATTGTATAGAAATATAAATTTAAATTTGAGAGTTTAGTTTATTAACAAGAAACACTCCTAACTTGATCGATTTATTTTAATGCATCAGAAAAATTTATGTGCGATTCATTTCTAATAAAAAAAAAATGGATGCATTTTTAATTTCCTAACATTTTCTGCACACAAACGTTACAACTTAATTCAACTTGATTCAAAATTCATGTTCTTTGCAGATAATTAATTACTACATATTAATTTGTGATGTCTTTTATAATTGTACAGTAGATTCTCTAATCTGACATTTATGGAACCAGACACTTGTCGGATTGTAGTGTGTCCATAAACTATAGAGACCATATAGATATCACTGATTTATACAGTTACTTATTTTTTTATGAATGGGAAACGAGCCAATAGTATATTGAAGAGAAAATACTATATTAAAGTGTTGAGTAGAAGCACTTTAAACATATTATTCATTCACTGAAAAGGTAAAGGCTATGAGTTTTAAGAAGAAGGAATTGACTCATCACTAAATAATGTGTTCCAATAGATGCGTCTGATTGGAAGAAGTATATTACTTTTTAGAATAATATTCGTAATTTATTAAAATATTTTTTTTGCACAATATTGCTAATCGATTTGACACTTATTTGCTGGGTTTTCATATATTAAAAACATAGTGAAAATATTTTTCAATCCTAGATACCTTTTCACATTCAATAGCCAGTTAATTTGTCAATAACCAAAACTTTTAGGTCTTAGGTTTAGGCAAAAAAAAAAAGTTTTATACCACATTACAATTTAAAAAAAAAATAAATTTCCAATAGAGAAAGCGTAGTTTAAAGAATAGAACTGTGTAAGATTTTTAAAATTGTGCGAGTCTCATGTCTGTCTAAATTTGAAGTTAAAAAATACTTAGCTGAACCAACGGGATCGATCTCTAGTAAAAATTTCTCGCATACTCTAATAAATTTGTTATGCCATAGAACGCCTTGCATGGCATTGGCGCACAATAATTATGAAATATAACTTTGGGCGTGAATTTAGCATTTTTAATGAATATATCGTGTGGTTCGTGGCGAATTACGTGGCGATTATTCCGTGGCATGTGTTAATAGTATTTAAAAATCGAATGCTCTCCTTAAACACGTTTTTCTCAACCGAATAAGGAAAGAAAAAAAAAAAAATTGACACAAAACTGCACCTGTAGTCACAAAATCTCGTATCTAATTAGATATATTTAATTCGTCGTGTTTTTGAATTATCGCTTTAACATGTTTCTGAAAGTACATATCGATAGACAATTAAACCTTTTGTTGGTTTTGTCTCCAACTTTGGCAAATGTCTTCTCTGTAGGTATTAAACCTGTGTAACAAATTTTATTTATATAACTGTTTTCGTTTTGTAACTGTTCATGTAAACTTATATTCCAACAGACACACTCCCTTGAACAGATTTTACTCAAAATTTAATAGAAATCTGCAAATTTGGTGTAAAGACGGTATACCAAATTTCAGTCGTCAAGCGCAAAAAAATTTTTGAATTATCTTTGTCCCAGAGATACATTTTCCAAAAATGCCCCCCCCCCCCAATTTGGGGTCTAAAATGTGGAAACTTGTCAAAATCTCATAGTCGAATTTTTCGACGGTTACTATACTTTCGGTATACTCCGTATTTGAGAATGAGGCCGCGGTGGCCTGGTGGTAAGGTCTCGGCTTCGGAACCGGATGGTTTCAGGTTCGAGACCCGATTCCACCGAAGAACCGCCGTGTAAGGGGGTCTGTTGCACGTTAAATCCGTCCTGACCAAACGTCCTCCCGCTGGTGTGGTGTGGTGTGGAGAGGGGGGTGCCAGTTCAGGTGTCGTCCTCGTCATCTGACCGCGGTTCAAAATGACGAGGTCCGTCCCAAAATAGCCCAAGTGTTGCTTCAAACGGGACGTTAATATAACTAAACCAAACCAAACCAAACCGTATTTGAGAAAGTAAAAAGACATGAAGGCCGGGTTACGTATAAAAGATTTAATTACGATTTTTTTGCAATCCGTAATCGCTGCGAACCAGACTGGTTACCAAGGGAAACTATTTTTTTTTTTTTTTAGTGTCCTAAATATTTGACTTTATAATTATAATTTCCAACGTGAGTTCGCTGAGAAATAAATCCATATATTTTTATTTCTCCATCTTACGCACTGCAAGCGTTTTTCGTTAATTTAATGCATTGCTGTGGCAACCTTGTGATGTTTTCGCTTGTTCGGTTAATTCGTTGCATTTTCAACATGTTCCATGTTGAAAGTCCAATAATGATTGCTCTGCTGCATATGCTTAGTAATGGTGATTATTTCCGTGTATTCTTTCAGCGTTTCTCGTCGTTCGATCCTATAATTCCCTGCCGGATCATTACTCAAACGATTACACAACTGGAATTCAGTCTTCGGTTTAAATTGTGGCGAGTCATGGCGTTTGTATGTTGGAGTTATTATCGGTAGTTATAGTTTTACGCTTTCTCATGCTTTTTCAATCTTCAGGTTGCTGCATGGTTGCAGAGTTTTGTTGGGTGAAGAGGAAAGCTGTTGTATTCTTGTTTTATAATTTCCTTTCAGTCGAACGATAGAAAGTGTCATTTGTTATCGATATGTTTATGATTGGGTTCTGTTTCGTTCTGAATTCTATAAAGTTATCGATATTTTAAACTTTTTTTTTTCTCTTGCTTCTTAAAGGCTTAATATTATTTGTCGGAAGGACAGGAAAAAATGAATATCAGATAATTATAGCGCAGCAGTGAGTTTTTGTTAGGTATTTTTATGGAATATTTTTATTTTTATCATTTCACTTTTGGCGTCTGTAAATTAGCGTTGCGGTTCTTGATTGCACAATAATTTATTCGATAGTGAAGATTGTGTTCTGGAGTGAAATGACTTGAAGACACAGGTTGTCTTTTCTGGGGTTTATTGGTAACATCAACAACAAAAGGCACATGAAAACGCCTTAGTGTAGAAAGCCTAGAGAACTACACATAAAACTCTCTCGTAAAGAGCCGAGAGCCGAGATAACACTCCCCCTAGTACAGGAGTCCAGTTCGCTTCTGCTAGAAAAAAATATACTAAACAACAACAGGGAGACCACGTGACACATGATTGGCAGCTAGTTCCGCCCAGGGATATCACGTGGTTAACTGAATTCTCAACAGCGTCTTTTAAATTCTTTTACAAAACAACTATATTTAACCAAAAAACACTCAAAATTTTTTTTTCGCATACTCTCTAATAAATGTGTTGTTCCTGAGAAAGCCTTGCTTGGCATTTGGTGTAATATTTACGAAATATTAACTTTAGGCGAAATATTAAACTTTGGCATTTTTACAGAATCTATCGTATGATTCTTGGCAAGTTTTTTGGCGATTAATAGTAACCGAAAATCGAATTTATGTTTTAGATGGGACTTTAACAAGAATTTTACCCAAATCTATAGTTGTAGACACAAAATTGCATACGAAATTTGATATATTTAAGGCATTGCATTGTAGAGTTATTGCGTTTACTTGCTTATGAAAATACTGACAAGAATATGATCAATTCCTCGCTGGATTTGGCTCAGAATTTTAAACGTGTCTATTCTATAGATCAGGGATGGCGAACCTTTATGGATCAATGTGTCATTTTTTCTAAAGAAATGTTCAATGAGGTATAGACGTGCCGTCAAATAATTTTGACTTGTGATTATTGGGAAAATAATAAAACTAAATACTAACAACTCAAGACTTTATTTACGACGAAAAAATACATTTTGCAGTGTATAGGTTACGTTACGTATATAATATATGTGTAATTTCAATTAAAGCAACATTAGTGTGACTTCTTTTGTTGCAGATTAGATGATAAAGAACTTATATTAGGATTGCAAGTTGTTACTTCTGGCAGAATGCATGCTGAATTGGTGTCATCTGCCAAACGGTTTCTAAGAGACTCTTTGATGTTATTCATCTCTGAAAATAATGACTCACAGGCATAGGTAGATGAAAATAGGGTTAAAATAGCATGAGCCAGCTTCTCCAAACAGTTAAATGTGTCTGGAATCGAATTCCATGTTTCCGAAATTTCGTTACTGGCATTTTTACGTATATTGCTTGGTAATCTTTCAGCTTCAATCAATTCCAACTTTTTCCTTGTTACATTAAATTTTTGAATCCATATTGAACATAACTGAACTGGAAATCAATCAGTTGCAATTCAAATTCTTCAATTTACAACTAATAGAATTGGGACTAATTCAGTTTATCAAATGAAATCACATCAGGGTACATAATAAACTTGAGCGTTTCCGATAATTCTTTGAACTGAGAAAATCTGGCTGAAAATTCCTTGATTGGCGAATGAATTACGGAAATAAATTCTTCAATAAATTTTTCTTCATCTGGTTTCTCATGTACATCTAAGTCTTTGATATTTTTTTTTCAAGTTTAGGAAGTGCTTGTAGTTTCTTGTAATCAACCAGCGAACATTATTATACATTTGTAAGCTATTATACACCGAGTTGACTTCGTCCAACAAAGCCTGAAACTTTCGCTTATTTAAAGAATGCGACGATATGAGGTTGACTATTTTTGTGATTAACGGCATTACATTATCAAGAGATAAACTTCTCTTAGAATACAAGGCTTGTTGGTGAATAATGCAGTTAAGTTCAAGAATCCAATGTCCTACATCTGTTTGAAATAATTTTTTTCCCTACATACTTGGAGCACCATCATTTACTGAAATAATTCTTTTCAAATTTCTTTCTCAGCAAGCGAATTTTTGACAACCGTACAAATATCTCGGCCCTTTTTTAAATGGAATTTGAACTCTCGTATTTGTTTGCCATACTTCATATTGAACTTTGTTATTTTGAAATAAAATGCAAACCGTTTTGATCTGCGGCGTGTCCGAAATATTGTGCTCCTTGCCATCAATGGCACGCGTGCCAGTGGGTCGCCATCCCTGCTATAGATATTAAATCTGTGTACCGATTTTTATGTCTAGCTCTCGTCATTTTGCATTTATTTTGTTTACTTTTATTCCGACCGCTGGACAGACATCTTCTGAATGAGCTTTACTCGAAATTTGATAGAAATCTACAAATTTGGTGTGAAAATCATGTGACCAAATTTTAACCGCATTTTTGAAAGTTTGAAAGCGCATCCGCTCGAAGAGTTTTTGAGTTATCTTTGTGACAGACAGACGCATGGACGAATTGCAGTACGAGTTTTTGTCGATTACAATACTTTCTCGATACTTTGTATACAAGGAAGTAAAAATAGATATTAGTCGATGTAGCGACCAACTTGGATTTCAAAATTTAAACCTGTTTGCAACTCTTTTTATGAAGGTTAATTCACTTTTGTAACAAAAAGTCTAAAAAAGATTTTTTTTTTTTTTTTTTGAATTTCATATATATAATTGGTCCTCCACCTTTATATCATGAATGTGAATGATATTATGAATTGGTCAAAACTTGTATTTATCGTATCATAAATATTAGAAGGAGAAAAAAAGAAGAAATGATTATGCTAAATGAATAGAAATGATTTGCAAGTTAATATTTCAAGGATTTTTTAAAAAAAAATTTACTAAGACTTGGAAAAGAAATTTATTTAATTCTATTAATTAAATTACTTATTAATTAATCAATTGCTCTTAAATCAAGTTGCTATCACAGTGACTTTGTGGCAAGGATAAAAAAGGATTTCTTAGAAAATTTGTCTTTCTTATGTGGACCTGATGCACATGTATCTATTAGGTCAAGATCAAACGCCTTCTCATTAATATGGGGAATGGGCTGTCTGCTGAAATGTTGCCTTTGGCGTCTGACCACATTTCTGAATGAAAATATTCTTCCCAAAATAGCCTTCATGTAGCTACAAAACGAGTCAATGTAACTGATAAGTCAAATTCTATACTTTTTTTTTTCTCGATTTATTCAGTTTTACTAAGACATAAAATATGTAATTGTAATACATTGTGTTGCTCAGTCTCATAATTTAGATTTTACGTTTCCAAATCGTGTAAAGATATGTTTTTAATAGCAAAATTATCCTTATAAAATAAATTCAAGCAGCGCTATAATTTTTATATATTATTAGAAAATGTGCCTGTTTAAACCATTGCTATGTATCCTTGTTATCCTGTTAACGATATGATTGTCACAGACTACGGTATGTGACTAAGTTCAGGGTAAATTAAAAAAAAAAAAAAAAAGAACAGTCGAAAATTGTTATATTATCATGTAAGAACATGGTGTTGTTTTAGATAGGAGGTTTTAATGCTTGAAATCGCGTAGGCAATGAATAAAGCAGAAATGGCAATTTTCATCAACATCTTTTAATCGCATATATTTTTTTACCTGCTTTTACCAGTATTGCATTATTATTATGTATGCTTTACCAGTATTGCTTTATTATTACGTATACTTCTTTCACAGCAGATGCGTTTTCAAAAAGTTGACTTAGAACTATGACATCACAGCTGTTATTTCGTCTCAAAATCGCTCGAGCTCGAAAGCTTTCTTTGCCAGCTAGAAAAATTGAAAAAATGAAAGTTTAAAAAATTATCATTATAGAGAGAGAAGGATAGAGACCGATAGAGAAGTCCCGTGATTCAAACCGCTTTAAACTGGTTAATGACTTAAATTAATTAAGACAAATAATGACTTAAAATATAATAATGTTCTCACATGATAACTTGAAATTTGCGATCGTAGATTTCATTTTTTTCAGCATTTTCTTAAAAATGTTGAAAAAACATCCATGAAGCGAAAATATTCCATTTAAATAGCAAAAGTGTTTTTGAAAATTGGAGGGTAAAAAAAGCAGTTTGTTGTTGTTGGCGATGGTAAAATAAGAGATATAAAGCACAAATCTTTTGGTTTAAAGGTTAATCAAATGATTTAAAATTTTGTAGATAAATTAAAAAATATAAATTTCTGAAATTTCTAGGAAATATTAGCAATAACCTCTGCTGAAGTAAGAATATTATTAATCAACGTAAATATAAAATAAAAAAAAATGTGAACACCAGATCATTAACTTTCGCTGTAGTCAAGCTTTAAAAAAATAATTAAATACGATCTTTGATTCCGTAACTAATTTTTATTCATGTTTAGCTTTATTCACGCATACATAAGTCAGTTAATGAATGTAAACATAAAAAAAATGTCTCAGTTGCTAACGGCAAAACGGAAGCTGGGATTTCCCAACCGATGATGATGCAGACCGGCATATTTTTTTTTTAATTCTTCCCAGCATTACAGACTGTGGAGGACGATTATATATACCGATTTCTATCAGCATCTTTTTACTCAAATAATGCAAGAGTTACAGAGATAAGGTATCAGTAGATAAGATTTTACGTATTTTTGAGATAGCATGTTCAGTTAACAGGAAAGGCATTAATTGTTTAAAATTTAAAAAATTCTCCATTTAAATTAAATGGAGAATTAAAACATTATAGGTATTTTGACATCATGGGTACCCAATTCCGTCACATCTCCCTTTATTTTATGGTGCTAACCTGCATCAATTACATAGCCTTACTTACACCAGCCAAATCTAAATATTAAGATTCAATAACCTATCAAATGGCTAAATCTTTTCCGAAAAGTGCGAAAGTTTTTTCTGGTTTACTGATAAATAAATGTAAAAAATATATATATAATTTTATTTCACAAAATTACATAGTTTATATATAAAGTTTGATATTTGCATTATCATTAACCTCTACAATAAACTACATATTGTTTTTATAAAATATACAAAGGTTTAAAATTAATTTTCTCAGCTATTTCTCTTTATTCCTAATATTCCGTTATGCAAAAATAACTGAATCGATAGCTAAAAATGTAGAAATTAGAGTTAAATCTGAACTAAGACTTAGCTTGCTGTTTGTTGCACTTATTTATTATATGTTGTAGAAATAGAAAACAAATAGCTATTCATTCAGTGTCGGTAAATGGCAAAAAGTTTTTGAATGGCTTCTCAATAATCTGTTTGCAATTCATCTTAGCTCTCTACCCGGAAGATACAGAATTGCTTTCTTTTAAAATGAGCTACTTTTCGCTAAGCCACGCCCTCGCCAATCATCCTTCGCTAATTGAACGAGTTTTCAAGTGTCTTCCTGTATCCTCATCCAGATTTGACATTTATTATAGAAGACTTTCTTTCTTTTATTTTGTTTCTTCGACCGGTAGTGAATACATTTATTTCTCTTATTTTTGATTGCCCGACATCTCTATCGGGAAGCATACTTGATGAACGATAGACTAGATCCGATCTTCAAAAATATATGCAAACTGAGCTACGAAAATTTCCAGAGTTTAGCTGAAATGTTGCGGATATCAAGGTGAAGAAGTCGGAATGGGACCCAACAGATTTATGTGCCAAGTAATATAGAACGGCTGATCACTTAATATTGATACTAATTATAGGTACGCGTAACGGAAAGCGATATTCAACGATATAATGATAATTAATTGTTGTCAGGTCCTAAAAAAGAAGTGGCTGTATTATTTAAATAGTACACTTTTGAAAGAAGAATTCATTAGGAACTAATCTCTTGAAAATTAAATGGGAATTATTTATTTATAAGCAAAAAACGAGATGACATGGGCATTTTTTTTCCCATCCTCCATGTCCGCGCAAAGTATTAAAATCAGGAACTGTCCTAAGATTTCGAGTTATTTTATAGATGATTTATTGTAGGATCTAATCTACTTGTACACTTTGTAAGTGTTAATAAAAAGAACTTTTTTCTCCTTATCACACACACAAAAACACGGGAGTGTCTTCCCTTCAACTTTGTCATATATATATATATATATATATATATATATATATATATATATATATATATATATATATATATATATCTTTATACAATATAGCGTGTCCTCATCATTTCTCCTTATAATTCCTAACAGATAGAACGACAACACTCACAAGTGAGTCACCTACCTGAAAGGCGCAACTGGCGCGTGGGTTTAATAATACAGTGTGATGCGTGTTTTTTTTTTTTTTTTTTTTTTAAGCTTTTATAATAAAGAAAACTGCGTATGTATTTGGACGACTTTTTTTAAACCGACTGGTTTCAAAATTTCACTCAATTTTGATTACTAAACAACATACCAAATTCTGCTTATCTAAACTGTTGCATTTTTTGAAAAAATTGTAGCATTTACAATGAATTTAAATATATACAGATAAACAGACGGCCAACCAGTTAATGTCTGCAGTTTTGATGGTAAAACTGTTCATTCATATAATCCTTACGTTATCGTTTATAAAAGTCTATCCGTCTTGGTCTTAAAAGTCGTCCGAAATTAATGTAAAAAGTCCATGTTAAATTATATTTGCTCACCTTGTAATATTTTAGTTATAACGCCCACAATATAAAATGCAGGCAAATGGACGGTTAGGGTTATGTAAATCTTGCAACCTCGACAAATTGCCATAGTTGTATTTTTTAAGAATTGAAATATTGTTTGCTTTGTTACTAAAAAATAGAGAAAAAGAATGTCTATAAATTTTGACAGTTCAAATCGTTTTAGCATTTCGATCTTTATTTTTCGAACGACAGATGACAAGAATATAATGTCTCTCGATAGCTTACACCGGGATTTCCTTGTCATGTTCAAAAGAATGAGTTCTTGAAAAGAAAATTGGCTGCACAAACAGGTTAAAATGTTTTAAGATTCATGCAGGACTCTACCGGTTAAGCCCCAGATTATTATAAGAAAAATGACAACCTAGTCTCTTTCGATATTTACTTATACTTTTTGAGAATTGTTAAATGTTGCATATGCTCTTCTTCCTGGAATGGCTTCTGGACTTATTTGATAATTTCCTTCCTAATGGTCAACTTCCTATAACGGCATATCATTGCTGGATCACGGGATCAGCCATCCCCAAAAAGTGGCACGAGTGCAAAAATCTTCAGAATCTTTAAGTATTTTTTCAAAAGTAAAATAAAAATTTGAGAACAAGTAAATTTCGAAAGGCAAATCCAAAGTAAACACTAAACAAATTGATGAAAAATGTTTTTATTTAAGTATGTTATTTCATATTGGATGACTTTTGTTGAAAAGGAGTGTATACTTTTGTCGTACCTATGATGCGTAATATCATAATTAGGAAAGTTTAACAATTTACTACTTCTGAATGTTGTTGAATACAGGACCACAATGGCACATCAACATCATATAGCCTGTTTTTTTTTTTTTTTTTTTTTTTTACTGTATGATCTTCATAAATTTTTCATACACCATATAATACGCATTTGTTACAATACATATAATACATATTTTTAAAAACAAATATAATAAAGAGAAAATGTTGCCATGTTCCAACCACACATTTGCTCTTGCTAAGCCACAGATGACGACTTGCAGATGAAAAATCATATGCTGATCTGGATGCCACCTTAGTCTCGTTACGCCACTGACTTCTTTTCTTTAAATTTGGTACGTTCTAGATATGGAGGGAGAGACGGTCAAACAGCGAAAAAAGGAGAAGCTAGGGATATCTCGGTTAATCCAGAATATTTAGTCATTTTAAGATTGATATATACGACAGCTCGAATTTGCAAATTTGGGTACTTATTGATATATTTTGAAGCATTATGGTAAATAGCATAATTATCCACTGAGACATATTGAACATTTTCTGTTTGTTGTAGGATTTTGGAAGGATAATTCTGCACACAGATAATTATGGTAAATAGCATAATTATCCATTGTAACATATTGGACATTTTCTGTTTGTTGTAGATTTTTAAAGGCGAATTCTTTAATAGATGAAGATATTTTTATTTATTGCTTCGAATTGTTTATTAATTATTAAAAATCGGCATAATGACTCATTTTATTCTAAATCATTGTGTATCCAAGGCATCATGTGTCGTTACGTAAGTTGAATTTACAGTTACCGACAGAAAAAAAAAGAAAAAAAAAACATCTGGATGATTTATCGATTTAATTCTAGCATAAAACGTTTCTTTAAAAATTTCAAAGGTACATGAAGTTCATAACATAACCATGTGAAGCTGATGCAACCAATAGCAATTGTTTTTACTTTGTCGCATACGTAGTCTAGAGAAAGTATTTTAATCGTCAAAAAATTCGAACTTGATATTTTGACGAATCACCGCGTTGAACAATATTAGAAAATGTCTGTCTGTCTATGATAAAGGAAACTTAAAAACACTTTGAACTAGAAGATTGCAATTTGATATACACTCTTTACATCAAAATTGCGGATTTCTATCAGTTTTTGAGTAAAATCTGTTCGAATATAAATTAACATGATAATTACAAAACGAAAAGAGCTAGATAGATAAAATTCGGTACACAGATTTAACATCTATAGTGTAAACACCTATCATATTTTGAGGCAACTCCAACTACTGGTCGACTGCCTGTTAGCTTGTACTTTGAGAAACATATAAGCGCTATAATTCAAAAATGCAAGGACTTATTCAAATTTGGTATGGAATTTTGTGTATGCAAGTGCAGTTTTGTATCAAATTTTTGTTTCATTCGGTTGAGAAAAACGTATCTTAAAAAAAAAATCTGCCAAGGATGACAGCCTAGATTTAATAAAAGTGTTAAATTCACGCCAGTAGTTAATATTTCGTAACTTATACGTCAATGCTATGGAAGACATTCTCTGGCATGGCAAGTTTATTAGAGACTATGCGGTAAAATTTTGGAAACATCACTCTAGCTAATGGAAAAATTTATTAAACAGAATGCACAAAGCGGAACCAGAAGAGTATTTTCCTTCCACTTTCTGGCGTATAAGCACCAGAGTGTATAGTTCAGTAATGGCGAATCAGTGGGATGGCTCGCGACACAATATTTTGGGCACGCCGCCGATCAAAACGGTTTGCATTTTATTTCAAAATAACAAAGTTCAATATGAAGTATTACAAACAAACGCGAGTGTTCCCATTCCATTTTTAAAAAAATACATATATTTGTACGGCTGTTAAAAGTTCGCTTGCTGAGAAAGAAATTGATTTGAAAAGAATTGTTTCTGTAACAACTGATGGTACTCCAAATATGGTGGTCAAGAAAATGTTTTCATGGTTTATTTCAAACAGACGTAGGGCATTCGATTCTTGAATTCCACTACATTATTCACCAACAAGCCTTGTGTTCTAAGAATGGTTTAACATTTCTTGATAATATAAAAGCATTAGTCATAAAAATAGTCAACCTCATATCGTCGTAGGCTTTAAATAAGCGAAAGCAATAATAATTGAATAGGTTTGAAGTAAACGAAAACACTTTGAGGCTTTGTAGATTGAAGTCAACTTGGTGTATAATTGCTTACTAATGTATAATAATGTCCGCCGGTTGAGCCGCGGAAACGTACTTCAAAGATTTGCTGACTGCTTGGAAGAAATCAGACTGTTACTGCAAAATGAGCGGGAAATTGAACAATACTCACAGTTGTTGGATATTATGAAACTATCAATCCATAAATAAACAATGTGCAAAGACACCTTTATAAATTTTCTGAATCTATATAATAAAATATAAAATAAACATTGTATTTAGAGAGCGCTAATGCTGCTACAGCTAAAACACAAATGAAGTTAACCAAATTAAAATTAGAAATAAATATTAAGTTAACAGCCAAAGAATCAAAAAGAAAGATTAAATGAATCCGGCCCGAAGACTTTCTCAAGGGTCACCCTCAGGCAAGGATTCAAACCAGAGATTTTTTCTGTGAGGGGTCTGACTTTCGTCCAACAAACTGACCCCTCGTGACCCGAAAATCCCAGAAAATTGAGGTTTTGGAGATAAATTAGTATCACAAGATTAAAACAAGTAAAAACATTTGCAAAGAAAACAAAAACAATCCAAATAAGACCACAGCAAATCAAACCACAAAATACATGAAAATAGAACCAAAAAGTAATAAACAAAAGGCAAAATACTCACAAATTGAAAATACAAATCCGAAGCAAACTACTTGAGGTTAAAACTTGCGATTGTAGATGCACTTTGTTAAACTAAACTAAATTTTAATTTTTCCACGTTTAAAGCTATATACGCCTACCACGTTTCGTCATAATGCATCGTCATAAAACTTGAAGCGCCATGAGGGTGACCCTTGAGAAAGTCTTCGGGCCGGATTCATTTAATCTTTCTTTTTGATTCTTTGGCTGTTAACTTAATATTTATTTCTAATTTTAATTTGGTTGTTGGATATTATGTGACTCTCAAATTGATGTTTTTACAGACACGTGCCAACATTTCAATGAATTGAAAGTAAAGCTTCAAGGCACAAATAAAACAATTATCGTCATGATGGATCTCATTCACGCTTTTGGCACTGGACTGCATGTTTTCAGGAACGATATTATTACAAGAACTACAAGTACTTCCCAAATTTATATATATATATATATATATATATATATATATATATATATATATATATATATATATATATATATATATATATATATATATATATATATATAATCTCAAAGATTTAGATGTACATGAGAAACCAGGCAAAGAAAAAGTTATTGAAGAATTTATTTCCGTAATTGATTCTTCATTATCGGAAACACTCAAGTTTATTATTTACCCTGATGTGACTTCATTTGATAAATTGAATTAGTCCTAATGCTATTAGTTGGAAATTAAAGAATTTGAATTGCAATTGATTGATTTCCAGTCCATATACAGTCAAAAATTTACTTAAACAAGGTAAAAGTTGGAATTGATTGAAATAAAAAGATTAACAAGCAATATAAGTAAAAATGCCAGTAACGAAATTTTGGAAACATGGAATTCGGTTCTAGCAGAAAAGAAGCTGGCTCATGCTATTTTAACTATACTTTCATCCACCTATGCTTGCGTGTCATTATTGTCAGAGGTAAGTAGCATTAAAGACTCTCTTAGAAACCGTTTGGCATATGACACCAATTCAGCATGCATTCTGCTAAAAGTAACATCTTACAATCCTAATATAGGCTGTCATCTAATCTGCAAGTACAGAAGTCACACTAACTTTAATTTGAATGACTCTTATAACTAAAACCTTTACTTCTACGCAGTGCAAAATGTATTTTTTCGCAGTAAATAAAGAGTTTTGAGTTGTTGGTATTTAGTTTTGTTATTATAACAATAATCACGAGTCAAACTTTTGACTGCACGTCTATACCTCATTAAACATTTCTTTAGAAAAAATGGCACGTTGATCCTTAAAGGTTCGCCACTCCTGGTATAGTTTCACAATGATGTGAAAAGCTTCATATATCTCGTTTCTCCCCTGAGGCAGATTGATCAAAAATATGATATACAGATATAATTTTGATATCAAAATCACGTGTCCGATTTCAATTATCTTTGTGTATACATGGATGGATACACTTGAGACATATTTGTTGTCTGATTTAATCCAAAATATGACTGAGGTTTGCAGTTTTAGTATAAGCATTATATATTCAAATTCACCCATTTAATTTGTTTCATTTTTTTTTTTTTTTTTTTTTTTTTTATTTTCTGTTATGCGAAATATAAAGAGAAAGTGTTGTAATTGTCGAAAAACTTATAATCAAAACTTGCGTAACCTTGTTTTTTTTTTTTTTTTTTTTTTTTTTTTTTTTTAATGCTTTGATCTAGACAGATGAAATTTGGAAAATGGTCGCTTTTGCAGATTTCTATAAATTTCTTGATTTCTCTTAAATTTTGAATGAAATCCATTCTGAGAAAACCTATCCACTTGTAGGTGAAAACTATAACAAAATGAGAAGAACTAGTTGAATGAAATTTAGTGCGCAGAATTAACATTTAAAATGTAGGTTTATATCAAACTTGGAAATAAATCCGTCAGGGGATTGACTGTCTGTGGGTCTTTTACAAACACGTAAATGTTGTAACTCGAAAACGCAATGAAATATTTGAAATTTGGTATGTGACTTTCAATTGTAATTCAGCAACATATTTTAGTTTTAATCAGTCGGAAAAAAAGGCATACAAAGTACACATTTGATTTCCTAGTACATGTTTATCCCAGCGTTTAATCTCCATCGGTTGCCATCCAATAAACTTATTTGTATTTATTATTTGCCAATAGCATACTCTTCATATTCATTAGTTAATAAAATTTACCAGATGTTTATCTAACGTGTTGTATTTTTGAATTATTTTTATAGACAGATAAACATCTTTCACTGATTTCGAAACATAGGATGGGAAAAGTAAAGATTATTACAAATTTCATTGATTTAATGCGTTTCCTTTCGGATTCCCAGACAGACTATTAAAAAAAAAAAAAAAAAAAAAAGATTACCGGACTTGAGAAGTTTTCAAACGTAATGATGTAACCAGTGCCGGATTTAATCTTGATGAGTCCCTAAGCTGTTAAGAGATATGTTGCTATTTATAAGTCAATTTACGTAGTATATTTAATATATAAAACATACTCCCTCTGGTTTTTGGGGGAGGGGCAAAGAAAATGAAATCCCTTAGCCATAGCATGTGTAACTGGCATGTAAATTCGTCTCTGGATATAATGACCATGTAAAGTGCTTCAAGTCGAACTTTTGACAATTATAGTGCTTCTTTCCTTTTATATACTAAATATTCCAGAGATTTGTAATATGAGAATGTCGCTTATCCCGGAAACATTTGCTTCTCATCTACGACTCTTCATTCGTATTTACCTCTATTGAAACTGAAATTTTAAATTATGAAAAGGAAACTTTTACCTTTTGAAGCACAAGTTCAATCATTCATTTTAAATATCGATAATGATAGTAATTTGTTTTATATGCTTTAATTTATTAATTTTGATAACATTCATCCATGTTAAATTTCATTTATGATTCCCGTAATCGATTACAACTTAATCGATGACATTATCAATATCGTTGAGCTTATTCTGACGTAATTTAATTTATTAAAATCAGGTTAAAAATGCTGTCTTGCAGGATGGAATCGAAATCGTTTTGAAAATGAATTTCAACTAACAGATTGACATTTTAACCGTTATTGCTTTCTCGTATATTAAGGTTATAGAGAATAGGAGGGCGGGGGGAATCTGATATTTTAAACATTTCTTTTTTTGGGATGGAATGTTGATATATTTGTTTGTTTTATTTATTTGCAATATTTTCGGATTAACAGCTACGGATAATCGAGAGTTTACTGTGCATTTTTTTTTATATATTTTTATTCTTGGTTGAATAATCTACTTACTTATCATATTCTATGTGTAGTAAATGTTGAAAAGGGGAATCTATGAAACTTTTTAAAAATTTAGCATTTATATCATTTTTTAGTTTAGAGCCATTTGTTGAGAAATAAATAAAAAGAAATATTTTTTTCTGTTTTTTTCCATCTACTGCAGATATATATTGATTTCCAGTTCTTAATTGGAAACAAAATTGTATACTGATATACTGATTTTATGAAAAATTTACAAATTTCATTTGTCTAGCTCGTTCCTGTTTTAAGTTTTTAATTTACTAGCGCCTGTTGAGGAACATGGTGGCAAAGCCAAAACCGGAACAAATTATAGGTCTTTCTCATGTGTTATACTTCCTCAATAACCCCTCCCCCTCTATTGGGGCGGCGGGCGCCTTCTCTGGGTCCAAACCGTGAGGATTTTGTATATTTCCCCCTTCGGCGAGCCTCTGCAGGAAGACAACATCTCCCCGTCATGCGGGGAAAATGTTTTTACTGGTTTCTTTTTTCTTACTATAATAAAAGTTAAACGTACTGGAAAAACCCAACATTTAATCTAATTTGGGACACATTATAATCCAGAACAAGCAATCGAAATTTCGAATTGTCCCTGCTAATTGGAAGGTAAAACGAAAGTACTCAAGTATTACAAGAAACACAATACGTATGGAATAGGATTGTTTCTTTCCCACTAAATGTGAAAAATAACTTTTTCTCACCAGATTGTTCTGAGTTGCTGAGGCAAAACATGTTGCCATATTTAACATAATGCCTTACATGATGATGATGATTTCCCTCTTTGTGATAACAATTGGTAGTGCATTTCCGCTGTCTCCCATCCCAGTTGCTACTAACCGAATTTCGGTTTTCCTCAAATGGTTGCGATTTCCCAGTCTTCCCTTCGCGCTTTCAGAGTGAGTTTGGCGAAAGGAGGACAAGAGAAGCGCGAGAAACGTCAGTGCTTCAAGGTCGGTACGCTCGGGTTATCGACCACCGCGCAAGGTTAAATTATTTTACCGCCACATCTGCGAAAGTCTGGCCGCGGCCTCGTTTCTGGTTTCTTTCTTTCGCTTCCCCTTGCTCCGCTGCCATTGTAAAATGGAGAAAATAAAATCTTTTTTAACCAGAAATGTTTTTTTACTAAATGGATTTTATCGTCTGCAAGTGAATTAATTATTCTAATTTGAAAATATTATTTCTTTTGTGAATTGTTCTGATAAATTTAGAATTTTTATTGCTTTTTATAAAAAAATATTAATATTAATATTTAAAACGAACATTAAAAAATATTTACAAGCAGGTGCCTGCTGCCTAAAGTGAAGTAGGTCATATACTTGTGAATATTTTCAAATAAGAAACATAATAAAATTATTTTGACCAAAATGTGATTGAAATTTTTTTTTTCTTCCTCTTTGCAGTTCATGCTCTATGAATTGAAATTTAATGAGAGTAAACATTCATATATTTTTTTGAATTAATATTAATAAAATGTTATGAAAGAAACTTGTAACTTATTCATTTTAATATTGTTTACCTAATAGAAAAGCACTGGATTTTATTTTAAAATGCGACTTAAAGAAGTAATCATTAGTGCTAAATAATTTTGTAAGTGCGATGTATCTTTATAATTAAAAAACTTTTTACTGATTCTTTTAATGTGTTTTTTTAAAGTTTATCTTAATAACTAAATTTGGAACTAATGATATAAGTGAGAATACCTCACATGAATTTTCCATATTATGTTAGTATGTTAGAAATTGTGTATGAATATTTTTTCTATTGCCAACTTTGCTTCTTTAATTGTTGTTTCTTCATTATTTTTTGTTTCATTATTAGTAGCCCAAAAGTTAATACTTATTAGAATAAACTTGAGAGTTTAAAACTGTTTTCTGTTAATAGTTTGAATGTTCTTGTCATTGAATATCAGATTTGATATTATTATTCAAACATAGTTTTAGAATAATATTGAACAAAAAGAACATTCCGAAACTCAAAATTAATTTTATATTTTTATAAATTATTGGAGTATGCAAAAATAATATTACACTATTTCAAATAAATAGTGCACCTATATTCATTTATTTTAAATAAGACATTACTTTGATATCTAATGTAATTTAGTGTTACTTACGAGTTAATTATGCTAATTATTACAAGTTAATTATGCTAGAAATTGTGATTCGTATAATATTTCAAAAAGTAGATGTCTCATCTATCCTATTTAATTATTTTCATTGGTGAATCATTTGAAGGTTTTTCGGATATATTGTTCATCAGGCCTCTCAAAAGTATGGAATATCAACTAAGCTATGAATCTGATTTAATTGCTTAATTCATTAATCAGTTATGTTGATGTTGAAATAAAAATCTGCTTCATTCCGAATCATTTTTATATGTGTTTTGGTTCAACATAATGTTTTCCAAAGCTTCAAGAACTATGGGTTTCATTTTAAAACTGACTTATTTAAAAGAGTTTAAAGTTATAGAAACTTTTAGCTCCAGTCAGTTTTTGATTTAAATTGGTTCAAAACCTCAAATTATAAAGAAATTTCTTTTTAAGCATGAATACATCACAATTTTATTATTATTATTATTATTTTTTACATTCCTTGATCAATTTTATATTTTCGGGTGCAGGAATTTTTTTACATGAAAATTTTTTTGCTTCATTACTTGTTACTTAATGCATGTATAATTTTTAGGATATTTTACTTATTTATACATTTATACTAATATTTTTTAAATAAATGGATTCATTCACTTTATATTTAAGATTATATTTTATTATAAGTTAGTAAAATTTTATTACATCATAGACTGGTAGTTATTTTATTCTGATATATTTTCATTCTTTTTGTGTGGTGTGTGTGTAATAATTTGATGTTTGTCTTTAATATTATATTAGCTGAAGAGCAACATTTTATCCAGATTATACGTACCTTTTACTTCATTTTAATACACAAAAATTAAGTAAATTTTCTGCTTTTCCAGGTAGAAAAATGTCATTAATTACTTGAGCAGCAATAATGTGACAAAATTTTAATGGTAAGTTTTTATATTCCTTTTTTATAATGCTCATCTCATTTTTAAATCAATATCACTATTGTTGTTCACTTTTTAATTAGCATTATAGTTATTGAAGAAGCAAATATGGAATTTATTATTTTATTTATTAATAGGATTTACAGAACTGTAAAATTTATCTTTATTTATAAATAAATATTCCTGAACAAAAATTAATTTTTAAGAAAAAATTAAATGTTAAATTTATGACAGTTGAATTATTTATAAAGCTCATCATGGACCTAATGTATTTGAGTGATATGGTAAATTTTATTTTTTACATGCAACATAAGGAAAATTTTTGTTATTAATTATGTATTTCCTTTTGAAACTGTACGAGTTACATATGCTGTAACTAATTTGGAAACAAGATTAAATGTAACTTGTATGTTTTTGGAAAAATACTTTAAAATTTTCTCAGAAAATAAATTATGACTGAATATAAAGGTCTTAAACTCATTAAATCACATTTTCTTCTGATATTAGAACCTTTTTAAAAGTTTTTATTACAATGCTTTGACAATTTCATTTTGAGAAATCATTCAAAACATAAAGGAAATTGCTTGGGCAGAAATGAAGTGGGGATATGCGAAAAGCCTTTTGTAATAAATAGTTGTGAATGTATTTGCATGATATTCATAAATTTGAAACTTTTGATTCTTAATATAGCTTCTTACTTTTATAACCATCAATTCAACTGAATAATTACTTTTGTCATTATTATTATTTAAGGAATTTTTAAAGAAAACTAAGCAAATCAAATGGAGATTTAATACTATCATCATGGTAGAACTTTTTAAACTAGTTTTTGTTTGTTTATAAAATAAATTTGAGTGAAAGAATTATTTTAAAAAATTACATATATATTATTTGGAAAGATTGGACGAATTATATGCTGAGAAAAAAAATGAAAAGTTGATAATTGGGCTCTCAGTTTAGAAATATTAGCAAATGTTTCATAAAAAGAAATAATTTTTGGAGGTTGCTGCAACTGATATTGGCAAGCTATCTCTGAACTTCATTTTCTTGATGCAGAGCAAGACATATACTTTTATCAGTAATGAAAATTTGATACAATATTATTTTAAGTTATAGTATTAATCTTAGTTGCGAAACTAACCACATTCATCTGATTGTTTTAATCAGTATTAATGTAAAGCTTTCATTTCCCTCAAAAAAGTTTTTATCTCCAATTTGTAACTATTCATTTGCACTTGGTCTTGATTCTGAGTTAACATCAAAAATTTAAATCCTAAATTTGTATTTGATGGGATACATATTAAAAATTGAATACACATATGAATATGTTGATCTAAAGATAATAAGAGTGCAAATGCAATATGCGAGTTTTACTATCGAAACTGTTTATTTGAATGTGAAGTATTTCTAGTCTGGGAGGAAAAAAAGGTGATGGTACTAAAATTCTAGAATTCTTCTTATGTGGGGCACAGTTGGATCTTGAGTTTGCACTGTTAACAAAATTTTGCCTTTATTGTGTAGTAAAGGAACTTTAAAGTCGTCTTTCTCATCATTGAATTTTGATCATTGATGATGTCATGTTGATATTTAAATAAAGATTTTTGGAAAAGGTGTTTATGTTATTAGCAAGATATCTAAGACTAAGAGAATATCGTTATTTTTGGAAATAAATTTCATTAATAAGTTCTTTTATGAAAATATTTTTGGATGAATTCATGCCTAATTCTTTTTGTATGTTAAGCAAAAAAAAAAAAAAAAAACTATATATTGTTAATTTGTCAAAAGTAATTTGGAAATAAGTTTTCCTAATACTTAAAATCTAAGATTATAAAATATTTGGGAATGGAATTCTGCTCTCTGTTTTTGCATAGTTATGCAATACTGCAGAACAATAACTTAATTTGAATATGTACATATTGAAGAGGGAGAAATAAAGTTAATAATTAAAACTATTGTTATATTTTTAATTAATACTTTTAAAATAATAAAATTTGGAAATTTCAATAAAATTTTATTGAACTGAGATAAATTCTGAGAAGAATGAAACAAAACACATAAATCAATGTAAAATAAGTTTGGTATAATGTGTTTCACAAATAATAATTCTGTTGTTAAATTTGCTGATGAAATATTACAATCAAAGCTATTAAATGTGCATGATATGCATTCGAGATGGAAAAGATACTTCATGGAATATCGTTAATTTAGAATTAATCAAATTGTCGCTATTCTATTTCATTTGATTAATTTATACCAATTTGCAGCATTTGAATAATACTTGTTTTTTTTTTTTTTTTAATGGGAATGCTCAATATGGAATTCAGTTTTCTTCGTGGGTGGGATACCCTACAATTTTACTTTAAAGAACTTTTGTTCTTCCTTGATTTAAATAGTATACTGATGAAATTTATTTATTTATTTATAAAGAGATTTTTGTCATCTTCTTATAATATTTAGCTTAGTAATTTCAACTGAAAAATTTTATGACTATTTAAATAAGTAAATTCTCTGAAACCAAACAATAACCTCACTAGATTCAACAGTTGTCTTTTTCTTCTCCACTTTTCTGAATATTTATAATAATTTAGAAGAAATAGTATAATTGGATTCATACTAAATAAAATATTTCTAATTAATTTCTAAGTATTTCTGTAATTAAATACACTAATTTTACTGTATGTAATAGACTTATTGAAATGCACATTTTTGATGCCTTTAGTAATAAATTGTCTAATCCCTCAGCCTTTTTAAATTTTAAATTGGGATCTTTAGTAAACAGGATTGTCATCCCCCTAATGCCAAGAAGTCGTAGTTATGCCATAAAATTTCTTTAATAAAATGAAAATTTGCTGATGGGAGGTGGTATTAAAAACACTTTTTTTCTACGGAAATTAACGACCTATTTAACGACGAACCCTATTTTTATTGCATTATCTCTAAATTGAATAATCGGAAAATAGCCAAACAGCTACCATCGCTGACAGTTAAAAATATTTTATTATTTTATTTTATTCAGTAAATTTTCATTTGTTAAGTTATATATCTTTAAAAAAGTATTTCTAATTATTACCTATTATTTTCAAGAATTTTTTTTGTTTTTTTCAATTTATCATTTTTTTAATTTAATTTATTTTTATTTTATTTTTTTATAAGATAATGAAATTTTTTTGTAAAAAAATTCATTTATTTATTTGTTGTAAACATTCTTTGATTTCGTTTAGAATGAAAATATTTGAAATAAATTAAATATACTTAATGGTTTTTCTTGCGCGAAAACTTTTGTTGGCTCATTCTTTTTAATTAAAAAAGCGCCGACGAAACTTAGGTGAAAAGCGAACGTAAGTTATCGCTTGTTGAGTCAGGTAACCACCACCGGGAAGTTTTATCCTCTAGTTTCATCGATTACTTTTTCCTGGTACTCAAACGTTGTCGGATCTCCATCTTGTCCAAGTGATTTTTGTTGACGATCGCAAAATGGAGAATCAATTGTGGATATTAATCATGACATCTTTCATAGGTAAGTAAAATTCTTATAAAGGAAAGATATTTGAGTTGAAATGCATAATTCCCCTGGTATTTTGTTTAAAGATAGTTTAATGGAGCTGAAATGTTTTGCACGCTAGCGGCGGCATATGAAAAGTTGCCTGGCCGGGATGGGATGAAAAATATAGGTTATACTTTTTGTGCTGGACGTTTCTCGCTGCTGGCCGAGAACTTGACATTGACCATTGTGTATTTTATTTTGTGCTCTTATTCACCATTCATATTTGCCACAAATCCCGGAATTGTATATGTTTCTGGTTCAGTAATTATTTTTCCCGATGTGTATTTTCCCGTATCCCAACAGATGGCCTTGCTTTGAAAAAAATGTTAATAAGGTAATTTGTAGTAATTTTAAAAGAAAAATTATATGTCGTCCAAAATTTTGATTTGTAATCTTTTAATCCGATTGAATTATCTGCATTTGTTGTCATTTTCTGCATACAAGAAGGGGGAAGGGGGATGCACTAGTAGGACTAGGCCTAAAGTTTACCTCTCCCGAAAGTGGGTCAAATAGTCCGGTTTCCTGTGAGGGGCAAAATGCTTCAACCCTTTTTTACCCTCTTCGTGAGCGGGGAGGAAACGGGGGCATTTTTCAAGTAATTTTTAGTTCTAACTTTACCAACATTGGTCAACGATGACCTTGAGAATTGGGTCACTGACCAGTATCAAAAATTGAAGGTCAGATATAATGTTTATAAAAAATATTTATAAATTAATGTCATCGGAAATTCTCAAGTCCATAGTATCTTTTAAAATTGTTTTAATTTTGTGGTGATAAATGTCTTTACAATAAACAATGGAGATGATAATTTTATGTTTAAGATTTATCTGTGTATTCAACTCTACTACTTATTAAAATTTCCTCAGATCTAATTGTATGCAGGAATTGAATATTTATTTTTTCTGACTAAGTAGCATTACTTTCAAAAATATTTTATTCCTCACCTGAATTTATTTGCTTACTTCAAAAATTAGAGCTGTAAAACGCTTAATTTTGATATAGTTTGAAGTAAAAGCATATTGCTAAACATTTATTTTAAAGTTACTGAGTATATATAATTGAAAATAAATTGTGTGATTTTCATCATTTTTATTTCTGCAAGATAATTTAATGTTTTTTGTATCAGTTGTTTGCATATCACTTTTTTGGCATTTAAGTTAAAAATATTACTTTTGTTTGTTGAAGATTTTACCTTTTTTCAAAAGTTCATTTTATTTAAATGATGATCGGCCTACTTAAATAATTACTTCTGTAGCATTGAATTGTATGTTTTCTTGGATCTGATTCTGATTCTTAAGAATTTGTGCTTTATTTATTTATTTTTTATTAAAAAGCATTTTGAATTATATTAAGTATCTTTGATTAATGCTAAATATAATTCATTACCTTATAAAATAATGCATTTTTATGTTATATATATGTATGAAAGGTGCACATCTATTAGATATTTTGAGTAATTAAATTTTGAAATCTGTAAAACCAATTCAACATCTCTTTAACTTGCCCCATTAATTTTATTGTACGTTATGATACATTCATATAAATTGTTAAAGGATGGATTTTATTTAATCGTCATATTTTTTATCATGAAACATGTTCAATTTATATTTTTTTAACCCTTGGAAAAATGTTTTCTTATAATAAGATAATTCAATTTTATCATACGTTTTATATTGATCTTAACTTTTATGAATTCTAAAAAGAAATTGCTTTCTTGTTGTAATTAAGAGTGATTGCTGTACGTGTTTGATTTGCAAAATTTGCTATTGTAAAAAAATTACCTATAAATGATATTAATAAAATTTAACTTTTCATTCTTCACTTGGAAGAAAATAAAAGTTTTTGTAGATTAAAGTTATCATTGATAGGAAAGGAAAAATTTCAATAATTTCATTGTAATATATGTCGTTTACTTTTCCATGGTGTGATATTCATTTGTATATTATTATCCAAGTATAATATTGGTATGTTAAATTGGATTTTTTTTTTTTTTTCCCAAAACATTATTTTAAGTTTATGACGATGAATTAGATTTTTAATATTCATTGTAACTGAAATAAATTTAGTATTTTGTGAAAAAAAAATATAATTAAAGGAGTTTGGTAATGATAGCCAAAGTAACAGTTGATAATATAAATTCTGAGGTGTCATCATAATTTTGTTTATTACCTGTTGTTTCTTTAATTTGCTTGGTATTTATTCCCCCCCCCCTCAAAAAAATGCAAAAGCCTTTGAGGAAATAAATTTTGGGCTGCCTCTTCTCCTAAAAGTATGATTAGCATTTATATATTAAAAGTGTTTGCATATAGAGTAAAAAAAAAGTTTTTGAAGAAACATGTGTTTATCAGATGTGTAAGCACTCTGTTAAAGAGTATGTATAGGTGCTCTGTAGGAGTAAAGTTATGGCTTTCATGTAAAAAAAGTTAACCTTTAGTTAGCACTATGGTTTTAGTTCAATTGAGTAATTATTAATTTTGGGCATTCTTTGATATATAGTAAGAGAAATTTTTGTCAAATTCTGTGTTTCCATTTTTGAAATTAAATATATTCCAATTTTTATTTTATCATAAATTTTTAATTGTTTTACATTCAGATATTAATTGCAGAATTATTTTGTGTAATATAAAAACTTTGGCTATATTAATCAAAATATTATTATGTTATATTAATCAAAAATTTGTTTATTATGTTATTGCTTTTATAAGCCCTGTATGTCTGATAAGTTTGACCTTTAGAGATTATTTAAGGTTATTGTTAATTTAATGCAATTTTTTATGGCACATTTTAATATTTTAGTTTTTGTATAAAAAAATTATCATCAGCTTTCAAAATCTTAAAGCAGTGTACTAGAACTTTGTAAACTAAATTGTGCTTCTGTTTTGCTTGTATTCTTTATGAATAAAATCTTTATTTGAATTCTTCAAACGTACAAAACCCAGCATAACCTTCAGTAGAAGCATTTTCATTGTGGAAATGATGAAAATTAACAAAAAAACAAATACTTTTATTTGCTACACAGGGTTGTCAGCCACCAGGAGAACAGGAAGAACACAAGGAATTTAAAAATCATCTGGAAAAGCAGGAAAATACAGTAAAGTTTTAAAATGCTTAGAAAAACAGGAAATTTTTTCTTAGTTATCCCCCCCCCCCCCCCACCACCACCATAAATTGGCGATCTCTAAAGATTGCAAGAATAGAAGATCGTAGTCATTTCTTCTAAAAATTAAGCAATACCATTCACGATTGTGTAATGTGGAAACTCAACCCTTTTCTCAGCATTAACAACATTCAATCTGTGGAAGCAGCACAGTGGTGTTTAGTCAGCCATACTTGAGTTTATTGAATGGTTTGTTTATTATTTGAGAAATTGTGAATTTATTCAAAGTAGGTTAGAATTTTTTTAAAAACAATGAGCTGCTAAAAATCCGTATTTAATATGAATTGGACATATAAAAATCAATCCTGATTTTGCTGAATGGGTTCGAGAAGCTCCACGGAATCCATTTATTGTGTACGGCTCGCCTTTTTATAAAGGTAATGAGCTTAAGTAATTTGGGAAAAGATGCGCTTACTAGTCATACCGAAAGGAGAAAACCTACAACCTTTTCAAAAAAGTCATCATTGGTGTTTGACTTAGTATTTAATGAAAATAAACCAATTTCGAACTTGTTCAAGAAATATCATTTAAAGCTGAATTTTTATGGGTATTAAGACTTGTCCTGTCACATTCGTTCTTTAATGCATTCAATGATATATTGGTATTATTTTCACATATGTTTGCTGAAAGTAAAATATGTAAGTTAGGGCAACAGAAGTTTTGTACCTTATTTGTTACGGATTAGGCCATTTGCTCTATAAAACAGATGGATGAAGAATCTACAATAATTAATGCTCAAATGCTTGAATAAGCAAAAATGAATAATTTTTTTAAAAAAAGTAATCTTTCATTTCGATGATTTGTTGTTAAGTAATCATGATAACAAAAATGTTTTATTTCACCCAAGTCTGATTTTGTGCGACTTATAATTAAAGAACACAAGATATAATATATCCCCCCTCCTTTAATATATAAATTTTGTCTTCCTGAATTCTAGATAGTGAACAAAGATAAAATTACTGAGTCCCCCCCCCCCCCCCCGTATGTAAATATAAACTTTTTAGTATGCTATTTGAAATAATGTTAAATTGTTTCTTTTCCTTGCTTTTTCACTCCTTAAAACCATATTATAAACTAGCACATGAGTGAGGGAAAACACAGGAAATCTTTTTCCAAATTTGAGTGGCGACATTGCTCAAGTAAAGTGAATTGTCAATATTTATTATTAGAAATACTATATTGCAATTAATGTAATGATCACCAAAATACATTTATTTTTAAACCTTTTTTCCCCAACACAGCATATGTAGTTATCAGACAAAATGCTAATGAATGAAATTTGGAAATATTTTAAGAAATATTGTTTTTATTTTTGTTACAACTTACAAAATAAGCACAGCAATTTTTGAAATATTTCATTTTCTTATTTTCACCTTCTCTTAGTCACATATAAATTTTTAGGCAGAATAGTGCAGAGTTTATATAAAGGAAGGTGAAAATATTATTGAAACTGCTGTTGAACATTGTTTTTAGAATTTCCAGGTTATCATCTTTCCTATTTTATTTATTATGTTATGTATGTGGGATCTGAAAATTGTGTTGAGAACAATTCGATTACTTTAAAAAAAAAAAAATTAATAAACAGCTTGCAGTTTTGTTTGCTTGGTTATTAAGAAATTAACAACCATTTTATCACATTAAAAATATGTTTTCTGTGTTTTGTAATTATATAAAGCTGTAAAACTGTGCACATGCTATTGTTTATTTAATAATTACTAGTAATAAAGATAAACATGTGTTTGTTGTTATTATACATGCCAAATCATTTGACCTGTAATTATAAAATTTAGTACATATATATCTTAGAAAATGGAAATGTGCATCTTAAATTTCTTTAAAAATTCTGATTAATTGATGTTTCTTCACAATGACCCCTGAAAATATTGCAGGAAAATGTAATTTTGCACAGTTTTGAAATTTTAAAAATTGTCATTTTAATTATACTAATTTAATAATCGTGCAATTTTTTTTTTTCCTGAATTTTTGCGTTTTATTAATTTCCAAAAATAGTTTACATTATTGTTCTGAAATTCAAGTTATTTTCAGTGGTTTATCAAATATTGAATATCATTATTTCCTTTCATTGTTGAAAGTAAAAGATGAAGGATTTTATTAATTATCTCTGTTTTACAAGATGAATATAAAAGTGAATTTATGATACCATGAGAGATGAAGTGAGCAATTCCATTTTTAATAGAGTTAAAATGTCATGATTCTTCGCTAAAAAGGTTTATGAACATAATGAAGAGAACATATGTAAGACAGTTCAAATAAAGCTTTAATGCTTGACAATTTTTGGAATTACAGGCATGAAAATATGTCTTAAATGATTTAGCAGAAAGTAACTATAAATAATATTTCCAACCATGGGGCAGTCTTTTTTTTTTTTTTTTTTTTTTTTGCTTTTCAAATATACTGTTTCTTTGCTAGGTTAAGAAAAAATTTCACCCATCAGTGGGTCTATATTTCATTTGGACTAGGGTTTGTAAGTGAATGTGATTGAAGAGGCTTGATTGTATTTATTCTGTTTATAAGGATACCCATTTAATACACTTTGCTTTTAATGTTGTTGTTGTTTGTTTTTTTATGTTATAGGGTCTGGCACTGATTTCTTTTTATGGTTTGGGTTACGATGAGTGTAGCTCCTCATGCAGGAAACAAGAAAAGGAAAAAGAGCGAGTCAAAACCACATTCACAAATGTAAGAACTTTTTTTTTTTTTTTGCCAAAATTTATTTATTCTCTCTATATATGGTCATGCACCATGAATTTAATAGTTATAATTTATATGTGCATCAGATTTTATTTTACTGTAGTTGCTTTTCAATGAATATGCTGGTTTCCAATTAATTAAAAAAAAATGCTAGAAAATGACTTAAAGTAATTCAAAAAATTTTTAATTTGTTTATTTTTACAAATAAATTTGAGCTGCATCAATTAGCAATATGCAAAAGAATGATGCTTCTGTCACTTTCATAAATACAATACAGCATTAACTAGCTATTTAGGAGGGATTTAGGATTTTATTATTTAATGAATAGCAGTATGTTTATCTATTTCAGGATAACCAAAAGCATAATAATAATGAATTTGAGACAACAATAAAATTTCATTATAGAGCCACAAGTTGGTCAACAACCATCTGCAAGATGGTTAAATGTTGACCCTTTCATGTTGAGTTGACTGTAGAACCAGTTTCTAATAATTGAAATTAGGCCAAGATTTACCATTCTGATGTTCAATGCTTGCATCTTAGTATATATAAAGGTAACTGCTCTGTCTCATAATAAATCCATGTTTATAACTGCTACTGACAGGACAATGCACAGAAAGCTACATGAAGCAAGTCTGTATTAGACAACTCCCCTGGTCTGTCTCTCTTACCTCTGATCACAGAGAGACTGTTTGAATTAGACATAAGCTGGACTGAAAATAAATGTAAGTCTGTTCTGTTCATTTTGTGCATCCTCTTTTGCTGAGTGAATCCTCGACATTTTTATATAAAGAGAAGCAAACATTTGATACCTTCCATGCAATATACAGGGAAAATGTACCTATGCAAAAAGTAATATTCTTGTATGGAGGAGGGATAGCTTTAGACCTATTTTGATTGTCATATAGGCAATGCTAAAAGGTACTGAGAGGACATACTGGATCTTATCATTTCTTGCATAATGGCTAATATCTTTTTTGCAAGTAGTTTATGTATGCTTTCTCATCTCGTATACAAATTTCGGTACTTTGGGATTATTACCCTGTCGGCCATTTTCGCCAAACTTGATGTTATCGCTTAAAGGTAGCTTTGTGCCAATAACTGCAAATTTCGCCAATAAAAGCAAAATTGCTTTTCATTATGATGACCTCAAAGGATTGGCGCAATTTCACGAGTGTTGACAGGTCGACAGGATAATCCCAAAGTACCAAATTTCTTGAAGTTATAGTCAAGTGGAATAGCTAGTATGCTCTCTTGACTTCAATCTGATTGTGTGTGCTCCTGAAATGTGTCTTCCTCCTCAAATCCCTCATAAGCTTTAAGCAATCAGATAATATATTAATAGATACCAGTTAATATTGGTAATAATGCATCATCATTTTGCAAGATATGGCCTGTCGGACCTTTCTTGTTTTTCAGAGTGATGACACTCATTGTTGTGAAATTTCTTTGCTTTTAATTTGTATGCCAGAAGTTAAGATATTTTATGCATTTGTTGATATCACAAAATATAAGTGCTTTGTGTAATATTTAGTTTTTTTTTTTTTTTTTTTTAAATTATACATGATATAATAAATATTATCAACTTTCATCCATTTGGTTTGCACATTTTTAAATAAATTTTCAGTTATAATCAGTTTTCAGTTTGTTGCTTCATGTTTTGAAATCTATATATGTATTTAAAAATTTAAGCATGTGTTTGTATTACTGACATTTATTACATGATTTTATTATAATGATTCTTAAATCTGATGGTTTTGTTTTCAAAATGAAAAGTCATGGTCATTAGAAAAAATGTCTATATATATTAGCAAAGAAATTGATGTATGCTTTTAAAATTAATTTTTGTTTAAATAAATTCCTTTAAATAACATTCTGTAAGTGAGTAATCACTACGGTTTTGTATGTTTTATTTGTATCCCCACAAATTTGGACTACTATAATGACCCTTCCATACTATAATGTTAGTAACAGAGAACTTATGTAATTTTTTCTTTTTCTAAATTCATCTTGGTAATTTGTTGAAAATGTATGAAATGGTGTAGATTATAGGAAATAATTTGAGTAATTTATCACAGAACAAATAAAGATAATTTAGTATTATAAGTAAAATTTTTGATATCTTTCATGAAGGATGTGCATTGCAAACATTATTACTTTGTTCACAAAACTAGAACTGCTGTCTTATTTATTGCTATGGGCCTTTAATTATATACAGATTGATAATATTAAATTTGAATTTATATTTTCAGAAATAAGTGCCTTAATGAAAAACGTCGCAGAGAACAAGAAAATATTCACATTGAAGAACTGGCAGAACTGGTTTCTGCTAGCCCATCTGACATGAGTTCGCTTTCTTGCAAACCAGACAAGTGTGCCATACTTAAAGAAACTGTTAATCAGATCCGTACACAAAAAAAGTCAAGTAAGTCGTTTTGCAATATTCGATTCAAAATGTTGGTAAATTGAAATGTATTTGAGGAAATTATTTACAGAATTATTTTTGGCCTTTCCAAAAAACAAAAGTGAGAATTTTTAATATCTTCAGTGATTAAATCGGAAAATTTGCATGCATTATTATTTAAGAGTTTTATTCAGATCCATCCTTTGGCAGCACACACCTGAATTTTTTAAATTTAAAACATGCTCAGCCTAAACATTTATTCTCATTTTGATTTCCTTAAAATTGAAAAAGTACCAGAACAGTAATGTAGTAATTATTAATGCATTAAACAAGAAATAAACATTTTTTATTATTATTAATGTTGAAGAGTTTTATTGAATGTCTTAATCCTGCCATTTTCTGCAAATAAATATTTTTAATGATTTGTCATTGCAAATGTATATATTCTCTTTCTAAGGTATTCTAGCCCTTCCTTCCTGCTTATGATTATTCAAGCATTTGTTATCACTGTTGGAGGAAGATGGTCTTATTTTTTTTAAGTAAATGAGCATTTGCAATTTCAAAAAATATATTGAGATATAAAAGAGAAACTTTATTAATGGAAAGAAATTATATAAAGAGAAGAATTATTTTACTATTACTTAAATACTGCATTTGATTATTCTGTTTGTGTGCTCTATTGTAAATTTCTTAAAAGATTTTTAAATCTAAAGCATAAAGCTTCAAGACTTATGTCTTTCAAAAGGAAAGCTTATTTGAAATAAAAGTTTTAAAAAAGATGATTTGAATAGTGCAGGGGTGTTTGTGCTCCGGGGAAACTCCGGAATTCCGGGGATTTTGAACTTTGATACCCGGAAATTCCGGGGATGGTCGTTCAAAAGGAAGTATGAATAATAATGAATTATTTATTTTGATCTGGGTAATTTTGTTTGCTTTGAAAGCAGAAAACGCAAGGTCAGTGTGTGTGGTGAAAACTTTTCCTTTCTTTCACCAAAGGCAGTGATAATGCGTGAAAAGGGGGAAAAAACTTCTTTTTTGTTCTTTCCTTATTGCGAGTTATGACTCATTCCCCCGGTTCTCGGACATTCTCTTCTGGATTCTTTTCGGCAAGTAGGCGCGGCAGAAAAAAAAGGGAGAGACTTCGTTCGACCAGATGTGCGATCACGTGACCTGGGTTCAAAGGTCTTAATTTTGCAAAAAAAGTAATTCATTGAACTTTTATAATTAGGTCATTCAATACTTCATAATCGTAATTTTTCATTTCTCTCCCCCCCCCCTTCTCGAAACTCCAAAATGTCGGTAGTAAGTCCGTAAAAGTTTCAGGGGATTTTTTGGGGTCCCACAAACACCCCTGATAGTGTCTTGAGAATTTCATTCCCACTCAGTATTTTTTATAAAATTAGTTTAATATGTGCATTTTAATTGTGCTTTAAACTCCATAAATTTTTCAGAATTTTATTCCCTATTTATTATGAAGATATTTTTCTTCTGCTATATCTTTAAGTTACAACTTTAAATCTGTGCACTGTTATAGTTCTCTTGCTGCATCTACATTCTATGTTTTATGTCAAGTGATGATATTTAAATCTTCTTACAATATTTTTTATTAAATTTTTCTAGCTGAAAATGAGCTTTGTGAAGAATTACAACAAAGTGAAGTTTCTTCTAGTAAACCAACTATTATAGATAATCACGTTTTTGGAA
The DNA here is from genome assembly GCF_947563725.1 of Argiope bruennichi. Classification (NCBI taxonomy): domain Eukaryota; kingdom Metazoa; phylum Arthropoda; class Arachnida; order Araneae; family Araneidae; genus Argiope; species Argiope bruennichi. The sequence continues at coordinate 20,490,972 of NC_079155.1, forward strand.
CAATTCTTCTTGAGGTAAAAATATTTATTTTTTATAAACATTCTATTCTTTGACCAATTGATTATACTTGCATTTAAAATGCTACAATTCTAATTTTTTTTAAAAAAAAATTCAATCTATTTCTTTTTGAAAATTGCATTTGTTTATTATTATAACGCTATTCACAAAGGAACATGTAATTTGAATTTTTTAACATAAATTTATACAATTGCATGCAGTAATAGAATTTGCTGATAGATGTTAATAAATGTGAATCATTCACCAGTTAGTGACAAATTAAATTCATTATTATTTGAGCCCAAAGAGCATTTTCTTTTTTTTTATTTATAAAGTTTCTTTCGTTCTTAAAATATAATATTACATTAATAATTAACCCTTAACTGAGGATGTGTGATCTGTAATATGTTTTTTCAAGAAAATTATTTATTGTAACATGTAATTTGAGAAGAAAATGTATGTTCCAACACATTTACTTTTTTCAATGATAATATATTTTGAAAAATTTCTAAAACATATCTATATATCAAGAAAATATCTGCAAAATATATTGGCAGTTTTTCATACTAATACATTCATAAGAAAATTTGAGTGTAAATGAAGTGCAGCCTCATAGACCACATCTCCCCAGTTAAGTCCTAAAATTTCACATCCCCAGTTAAGGGTTAATAATTTTTAGAAACTTAAAATAGCCTGTTATTAATAGATGAAGTCTTGTATTCTGATGTAGCTTGTTATTACCAAACTAACTTCATGAAATTAAATAGCTCTTTCTTTTTTTTTTCAAATAAATAAATTATACTAAATATTTATTACTAATAATGAAACTGATTTATTCACATGTGAATTGGTTATTTTGAAGTATGATAGATCATATTCAGAACTATTTTAGGTATGATGGCATATTATATGGGTTTCATTTTCTTTCGTTTATAAACAAATGAATAAACACCACACATTTACCTTCTCAGAATGAGTGAAAGGAAAAGTCCTTAAGCTGTGTTTGAATCAAAGGAAATTGAGAGTTTTCTTTTAGAATACCATTTCTTATAAATTTTAAATATTTCATCTTATTGGAGCCAAATATACATTTTATTAATGAATTTTAAACATCTAATAATCTTACTCCTTTTTCCTTTTAGGCTTTGGACGGCTTTCTTTTTATTGTCAATTGTGATGGAAAAGTAGAATTTATATCTGATAACATTTCTAATTTTTTGAAATTCAGAGAGGTAAATATTTTCTGTACAAAGCTGCATTCTGTGTGAGTTTTTTTAAAGGGTTTATTAATATTAGGCTCTTTACATTGAATAGTTGCAACTATTTTTCTTCTAATTAATATATGTTTAAAAAAATTGTCTAATTTTTAAAATTTGGAAAAACACAAATTTACTTCAATATAAAATTTTAAAAGCAGTAAGATTTCTTTATCGTTATCTAAAAATAATGTGGTGAAAATGATATATATATACGTTGGAATAATAAATCAAAAAGGCGAATAAAAGCTCCGAAATATCGATTTAAAATAGTTAGAAAGCTTCATCGAAATTAAAGTTTTAAAGAGATTGCTTGAAATTGTTGTTTTCTGTACCATCTTTTTGCTATTTTCCTCTTGTGGCATTACTCTCTCAACAACCAGAAATAGAAAATTAAACTTATTTTATAACATTTATTTGTACATATTTAAATATTTACATAAATATTGAAAATGCACCAGTATGAAATTATATATATAAGTGTGTGTTATTGTTATGTCCTCTTCACACTTCAGTTTTAATAAAATAAATGGATTCAGGTTTTATAATATATTGTAAATTGAAAATTTGTTGTTTTAGGACGAAATTTTTGAAAAGAATATTTACAATTTTATTCATCCAGATGACCAAGCTATATTCCACAGTAATCTGCTTCTTATGATGCCTTTAGGTACTGTACTTTTTCGATCATTAATATTTGTGCAGTTGTATGTGTAGCTCTCTTGATTTTTTTTTTTTTTTTACTGGAAATGATTCAGAAACTTGGTCATTATATTTAGTGGAAATTCAATATTATTGTAAATGAATTGTGTGATAAATAATTTTGTGAGATCTATTTTAAATATTTTAAAGCTTTCCGTTAGTTATTCATTTTTTTGCATTGCTAGTATTGTCGGAAATTTTATTTGAGAAAAGAAAACGTGTTTGAAAGATAAAATTCTGTGTTTGTAAAGTTTACTCTTTAAATTTCTTGTCTTATCCCATATAATCAGTCATATTGTTTTCTATGTTGCTTAAACTTCAGTCTTATGAATGACTAGCCGCCTTTGGCGACCAGCCGGTTCGCCAATCTTAATGTTCGTTAAAATTTTAATAATTAAATATTTTATGCAATTTCTACTTTAATAGCTTCTTCATCAAAATATTTTAAAACTTCAAATTTTGATTATCATATAATTCCTTCATAATATTATAAAGGCCTTCAGTCATAACGTAATATGTATCTCTCTCATTTTCTGTTAGCACCCGTAGAATTTATGCTTTAAATTAAAGTGAAAAGAATTTATCTTCAATTAATATAATAATATTTTTTACTGAAACAAAGCATTTTTTTATAATCTGATTACTGAAAATAGAGTCACTCAGCGTTTAAACTTTATGGGCACTAAAGAATATCTTTTTAAATTTATGTAATATCTCAAGAGTTGGTCAACAAAATGTTCTTAGATTCATTATAAGCAGATCGATTAATTAACAATGTTTAAGTTTAAATGCATCAAACACTAAGAAAATAAAACGAATCGTTTAAAATAAACGGTTGAAAACAGGTTTTAAAAAAACTACTTAAAAAACGATGCACTTAAAACTATAAGCATATACAAAATATATATAACTAACATAAATACAATATAACTAACATAAATACAATTTACTTACAAAAGCATGCAACTAACCCAAAAATAATTTAAATCATGCATTGATAACGTTGTCATGGCAACAATCAGAACAGAATGCGCATGCGTGAATTCTCTTCGCCGGTTACGTAACGCAAATCCATGATTTTTTCTACGCCGGTTGGGGTAACGCTATGCAGATTAGAAATTTTTAATTTCCTTTATTCTGTTTTATTTTAATTCAAAAGTACTTCAGAATGAATCTGAAAGATGGATTCATTAACAATGTTTAATTTTAAATGCATCAAACATTAAGAAAATGAACAGAACCGATTGAAATAATCCGCCGAAAAATTTTAACCCTAGCCTCATTACTGTTGGGAGAAAAAATAACTGAAGCCTTTCTCGTTTGGCGCTGGGGATAATGGAAGATTTTTTTGGCGGAAAAGTTGGCGGTGGGGAAAATGGAAGATTTTTTTGGCGGGAAAGTTAGTTTTTAATTAATAATTAAAATTCTAATTAAAAATTCGAAAAAAGAAACCCCAGGTGCACATTCCCAACCTCCAAGGTATACATGTACCAAATTTGGTAGCTGTATGTCAAACGGTCTGGCCTGTAGAGCGCCAACACACACACACACACACACATTGAGCTTTATTATAAGTATAGATTAAGAAATGCTGAAATTCATGAAAATAAAATTATTAAAGCTGTGTCTTTCTATATTTTGTGTATTAGGGTAATCATCTGTTGAACATTGAAGCTTTTTTATACTTTCTACAAATTTTAATAAGAGAATTCTCAAATATATGCAGAAGTTTGTAATATTACCAAGATTTCTTCTATGATTAGGGAATATATCAAAAATAACTTATATCACTGAATACCATGATTATAAATGTAAGACCCATTTTATTGAAAACTTTCATTATTTTTAAAATGTTTGCTTTCTCTCAAAATGCAATTTTTTAAATAATATTTCTGATAGAATAGGACAGCATTAAATTACTTTAGCTTAGTGTATAGTTGATTGTATTAAATTTCAGCCATAACCTTATGTGGTTTTTGATTTTAAATACTTGCTTAATATAAAATCGTAACTGCTTTTATAGTAAGAGAATTGTTATCAGATTTTTTTTTCAGTTTCTCATTATTTTATAGGTAATGGGCGTGACTGGTCAGCAGATAATAATTGTAAATCGAATAAGCAAGCTAAACATTTCGCCTGCCGGTTTCTGGTCAAGCAAGAAGAACCAGAGATTAAGATGGAAAATAAAGAACCTCAGCAGCCTCAGTATGAGAATTTGAACATAACTGCAAATTATATGCCTTTAGATAATGGCACTGAAGGTTGGTGATTTATTATTATGTATATGTATGTGCACACGTAATTAAGAGAATTTATGAGAATTATCAGTTGTGCAAACTTGGTGTTTAACATGTACTTTTTTATCTTCAGAACCAAGAAATGGGATGACATGTATTGCCCGTAGAGCTGCATTTGAAGAAAAGCGAATTGGAGCTAATAAAATTGAGCAATTTACTACCAGGGTCAATCGAGAAGGGAAAGTTGTAGGTGTTGATGCTGGGTAAGAGAAATTTATTGTCACTGTACGTGAAAAATTTTAATTATGTATTGCATTATTTTCAAAAGAATCATTTTATACTAAGAGTTTGAGTCAGCAGTTCCTATTATTGAATTTTTTTCTTTGTTTTAATAAATTAAAATATTTATCATCATCATTTCTTCATGGAGAATCTTTTCTGGGGGGGGGGGGGTATCTAGATTTTTCACATTTATTGACAACATTAAAAAGTTGATGCATATATGATTTTTTGGGGTGTGGGATGGGCAGTTATAGAATTTGTAGTTTCTTAATGGTGGCGATTTAAATAAACAGTTTTTAATGTAGATAAAAGTATATATAAGATTTTAAGTGCACCAGAGAGAATTGACCACTTTACATAAAAATTGTGGAATGAATATTTGCAAATAAAATTCATTTTGCACAAATTATTTCTTGATTCTTTAAGAATTTTTAAATTTATTAAATTTTTATTCATCTTGTATACATCTGATTTTTATTTCCAGAAATTAGGATTTAATTTTTAAAAAGCTGATGGGTTGAGTAAACTATAGTTACTTATTTGGAAGAAGGAAGAGCGGGAGACTGATTATTTTCTTAAATGACAAACTATATTTCCAGGGGAGTTAATAAAATTTTTTTAATTAAAGGAGGGGAGGTAAATGATACACCCCTGGCTGACAAGCAGGGCTGGCTGATATCATTTTGTTCTTTAAAAGCTTATGAGTTTTTATGTAATAAATTTTTATTTATAAATAAGCTATAATCCTCCTCTCATCAGTAGGTTTTATTATCTCAAAGATGAAAGAGATTCGATGGTGTTTTGTTTTAATAATAATCATCATCAATAATTGAAAATAGCAAATACATTATATATATATAATTGCTTTATTCTTCAATGGGGTATTTACTAAAAGTTGTTCTTGCTTATCTCCTTTTTCCTTGCCAACTAAAATTATTTTAATTAAAAAAATTAGTAGTGTAGATATATATCTTGAATATGTTGCCATCTAGACCTTATCTAACCTTCTTTCAGCCCGAATTAAAAATAAAAATGTATAAAAACATATTATCCTAATGTTAATTGGCATTGCAGAACTTAGAAAAGGTTCAACAGGGAAAGCTGAAGGGCTTGGGATAAATTTTTTAGTTTCTTAATAGTGGGAGGGGAAAAAAATTTAATAATGTAAATGATGAAATATATTTTATTCCCTTGCATAGAAATAATTTCCCTTTCAAGACCCATTTTATTATGTTAGTTAAGGGAATGCTGTTTTACTATAACAGTATCAAAAATTATACTTTCTAAAAAACTGTATTAGTGTGGACTAGCTATTTAAAATTTGATTATTTAAAAATGAAGTAAATAATCCATTGATTTAGAAAAGAACCTTTAAGGGAAATTAGAAAATTCCCTAGAAAAAAATAATTTTAGTTCCTTGTTTTTACTATATATATGCATATTTATAGGAACAGTGTTTATTCCTGTTTGTGTGTGTGACCATGTCCATGTTCAACGGATTTTCTGTTTTTTTATAAGAATTATGCATTTTCAGAAATTGATTTAAAATATTATCTTTCCACTTTTTTTATAGTTCCCTTTCCCCGTCTTCTAAGAAATTTCTTACTGAAGAATTAGACGGAGCCGCTATTTTGGACTTCTGCCATCCTAATGATGTAACAACCTTAAAGCAACATTTAAAAGAGAGTGAGTATTTATTGTTTATATAAATAAATAAAACACATATTTTATAAAATATGTCATTGCAAAATAAGGATATGTTTTTATATCATATTTTACATTTCTTAAAAAAATCATTTATTTGTTTTTAATATTAAAAAATAAATAATACAAATAATAAATTTTTAATATCTTTTTTATTACTATTTATACTTTATGGGAAATTATTTTGAAATAAAATACTTAAATGTATTGCAACAACTAATTAAGGCATAAAATGCCATCCTGAATTATTTTGAGAAAGTGATGAGATAAATTTTTTCATTTCCTGAGAAATTTATTGTGGACATATTATTGCAAGTTTTGACTTTTCGCAAAACTTGTTGCTGATTTGATTGACCAGTATTGATATACTATTGATGCGTTCTGTGCCATGATATCAGCATTACTACCATTAAGCAGTCAAGCATGTTACTGTTCAGAATGTGTTTTTTACTTGATATTACATCTCATTTCTCTGTATAAGTATGGCCATTTTTAATTTCATTTTGGATATCTGAAGTTTTAATAATTTTTTTTGCTTTATTGTTATATTTCAAAATGGTTTTATGGAAGGTTTTTAGAAGTTGTGAGCAGTTGATTTGATAATAGATTTGAAAATCTTGAAACACATTATATCATTTGTCATGTTGATAATTTTTGAATATCTAAATTAATGAATTCACACAATAGAATTTTCTGCTGCAAGATATGATTTTAAAGAAATGTTCACGAATAGTTGCTTGTCAAATACTTAGAATGTTATAGAATATAGCATAAAAGAGGCAAAGGATGAATTGAAAACTTAATTCACTAGAAATGTTTCGCCATGATGTCAAAAAAAAAAAAAAAAAAAAAAAAAAAAATCTTCCCGACAGTAAACACAAAGCAATAGTCTTTTTATATCTTGCTTGATTTTTTTTTCTCAACTTAATCATCTGTTATGCTTTTATTATTTTCTGATTTTGACAAACTTCAAACTGTTGTTTTATTTGTTTATTTATACATATTTTTATAATCTGCTATCAATTTTTTTAATTGTTACATTTTTTTTTAATTTAAAGTATTCCATTTGTCTTTCCTGTAAAATTTATCTTGACTATAACAAATATTGCATAAATTATATGTGTATATTTTAATAATTTTTATATATTTTCATTTGTTTTTGGTTGTTTTGCCCTGAAATTTTTGTAGATCAAACCCAAGTTTGTTGCATTTTGATTAATGAATACTTTATAGTTATTTTTAATTGTAGTGTAGCGAAATGGGTTGCTGAAGTATTTAAGCATTTTGTTCAAAATTTCCTAAAACATTTATGGTTATTTATAGCAAATTATCGCACATAATGTTTGTATGCACTCAGAATACAGCAAATATACTTATTCTAGTTTGTGAATTATGCCCTTTTTGCTATCTATCTTAATCTAATCAAGCATCATTTAGAATTTTGATTACAAATGCAGAATTTAATACCTGAATTGTAATTACAATTTTATTATATGTAATTATTATTATTATTAATTTCAGTGTTTTCAATTCTTACAGCATTTGAATCGGAGGCTACTACTTGTGTTCCATACAAGTTTCGCATCGGACCTGAAAGATATGCAAAAATTAAGGCTAAAAGTAAACGTTTTCAGTTGTCACCTGAAGATGATTATGTTATTTCGACTCATTCTATTATAAGGTATATTTTTTAATTTCTGGATACATTCTACTTGCTTAATTTTCTTATTTTAAGTTATATAAGGGTTTATTTTTCCATACAGAAGTTATTAAACGAAATATAGTATAATTATTATTATAGGATTCTTAGGTGTTTGCTAGAAACTAGATTTCAATAATTTTGTTCTTTCTTATCAACTTTATTATTACTCTTACAGAGACAATGACAGTAATCTGGATGGCCAGAAGAGCATAGCTTCCCCATCAAGCGTTGTCAGCACTTCAAGCGGACCTGGCAGTGTTTCAGATTCCTCTACCAGTCTAAATGGTAGCATTGTATTATCACCATTGACTCTTCCCAGTTCATATGGAAATTATTCCAATTCTCTGAGTGCTACAAACAATATTGAAATGATCAATGAACTTAATTTAGACTTATTCCCAGATTCTAACTGGAACATGGAAGCTGGTTCAGCACAATCCAAGGAATTTGAATGTACAAGTGTTAACAGTTTTGTTTCTAGCCCACAAACTGCCCCTTTATCCAATCGTTCAGAGACGAGTGTTGCTGCTTCTCCGATAAACAGTACCTTTGTCTCTGGCATAGCGTCCAGTCGCGGTGGAACAGCATCTGTTCCATCCCCTGCAGTGCAAAGTCGAGCACCTACACCTTATGGTGGTAGTTGCTACAGCCCATCGGCAGCACAACAATCTACTAGTGTCAGAAATTCTCCTCCGCGTGCCTTGCCGGCCAAATCGGATTCTTTAAATAGCAGCTCAACTGACTCTACTGGAATCAACAGTATCAGTCAAGGCATACGAGTAGAGAGGCGATTTGACATGAAGTCAAATGAAAAATTAAGAAATCTGTTGACTCAAAGTACGGACGATATTAGGTCACGACAAAGTGTCTCTAGGCAAACATCTCAAGATGATGTAACTGTGCTAATTGATTCTCGTGTGCTTGATGGGGATTCTGCCAGAATAAATCGGTTGAATCCCCAACAAAATATCCCCAGAAATACAAATGTGATTTTGCGTGATTTGCTCAACCAAGAGGAAGACTGTGAAGTGCCTGTGGAACCTATTTATAAATGTGCAGAAAGTGCTGTGCCCAATCCTCTTCTAAATGCTGGTTCTTGCAAGACAACTGAAAATAGTGCACAACGGAGAATGGGAAGCAATGATATGTTGAGAAAGGTAATGTTTTATTTTATATCTAAACATTTTAAATGTCTTATGTTATTTTGAATTATGTTGTAATATGTTCTGCTTTTTGTATTGTAATCTTGTGTTGCTATATTTTAATGTTATCAGTAGATAATATTCTAAATATTTTTTTTATTATATTTATCTATTGTGTTTTATGTAAACATTTTCTTGTAATTTAAAAATTTATTCATTTTGTTTACACAAATATCAATTATCCAATAATGATGTAGCTTTTCTAAAATTCTCAACTTGTGTAGCAAATCTCTTGATAATTAATATATCATACAAAATTATGGTAAATCCATTCCCTTGGGAGAAAAATTTAATAAGGATCATCAATTCCTTTTGCTTTTAAATTTTTGAAGAAAACTTTAGAATTTTAGATGAAATGCTATCCATTTTGCATTACTGTAGCAGCTTACTTAATTTTTAAGTCTTGTGTGAAAGAAAGAGAGATAAACGATAGTTTCAAGGTACTTATTTTGTTTAAATAAATAAATATTGTCAATTTATCCAATCGCATGTCTCTTTCATCATACAGTAATGGAAAAGCTGAATAATATATTTGGAAATCAATTTCTATAATATTCTACTAATATGATACTTTTTTATTATGATTTCTTTCTTTCTTATTTATTTATTGAATAGCATTCAAAATTCTAATTGGTAGAATTTTTCAGTAACAATTTATCGAAACATTAAGGTGAAAATGCTTGTACATAATACATATACCTTTCTCTAATTTTTATATCATAGATTTTGCTATACTATAGCTAAAATCTCTATTACATACTCAAAATTGAAAAAAATGAAACCATTTTTTTTTTTTTTTTTTTTGCTAAATATTCACTGTAAAGCCATCAGCTTGTTCATATCTATTAGAAAGGAGAAACGAAAGATAGGGAAAATTATATTTCAGTTGTTTGTGATTTGTTTTCACAATTTTCAATTGAAATGTAATGATTGGTTTAGAAATCTGTAAAAATATTTATTGAAAAACTTGTAATAATTATATAATTATAATCTTTGTTTTGAGTTTTTTCAAATTGTGCTTAAAGTTGATTCCTATGTTCTAATTTAAGTATTTTTTCATTTCACTGAATTGGCTTTGACAATGCTTGCTATAATATATGTAATTGTATAATTCATTGAATATGCTTCAAGAATTGTAATTTAAATATAATAATCCTTTATTTCTATATACTGATTTCATTATTCACATATTTTGTATGTTTGTGTCGATGATTCTTGGAATATTAGGCAACTTTTTAGGTTTCCAAATAAACTTTTTGTATTATGTATGTTCAGTTTAGAATTTGGTACATCACATCAATTTGCATACTTTTTTGGAGCTCTATTATTTATATCTCTGGTTTTTAAATCAAAGCTTTAGTTATGTTTTTCCTCCTATTTCTTGTATACTTGAACAACATGGCATATTTTGTATTTAACAGTTCCCATATTATACTGAAGAAAATCAGTTGTGCATTTCTTATCCTACCTTTTCTTTTAGACTGGTTGCTTCCAAATTTACACACAAATGTACAATTGATGTCAGAATCGCATATTAAAATTTTTGAATAATTGCTTATGCAGACAGATAATTAACATTTTGGATGATTTGATCCTCAATCTATTTATGTTCAAGTCTAGTAAAAGGGAATGTCGATTTTTTTTTTTTTTTTTTTTTTTTTTTTTTTTAACAACGTGGCTTTTTGGTGTTTTTGAGTTATCATGTTTGTATTTACTTGGACTTGTAGGTTTTGCATAAATATATTTTGCTGAAAATTTTATAAAAATTGACATTTAAAAAAAAATGAAAGCCGCATGCTTAATTTATCTATTTGACTTTTGAATTCTAAATTCTTCTGATTTTTTTTTTTTTATTTTTTTTTTTAATTCTGTTTCAGATGGATTTAATTTTATGGGTTTTGTGTATTCTAGAATGTTTGCATTAGAATGCTTTATTCAGTTTTTCAAATTTTAATTGAATTTTGAACTTTTTATTGATTATAATATATTCAAAATCTTGAGCACAAAGTGTTTAACATTTGTAACACTTCTTTATATACTCCTTATATTAGACAGTAACAAAAAAAGGTTATTAAAAAGATTTGGAAAATGATTGAACAGTGAATACTAACTTGATAGAAATGCTGATGATTTGAAAAGTGCAAATGATTTAGTATTTCTCCTTTTTTATATACAAGTGATTGATATCCTTCATGGCAAAGAAAAATGTTCAATGCTTTTATTCATTATTTCAAATACTAAATGAATTTTGTAGCATGTTACCATTGATTTAATTTATAAATCAAAATTTTACATTTGTTAATTCATGCTTTAAAAAAATTCTTGCCTAGAAAATTTTTTGAATTGCCCAGAGAAATTTTAAATTTGATTCTGCTACTATTTGATGCACCAAAATTTTTTAGTAATTTTTGTAATAATAATAATTAAATTAAGAAAATAATAATATTAATTTTATTTTTGTTCGGCCAAAAAAATTGTGGGTCCTGTGTTACTTATTAAAAAGTAAATAGGAATTGCTAAAAATATTGATTAAAGTTCTTGATATTCATGTAATGTTTGAAGTTGTAACTGTATATGAATTTGTTCAAACCTGGATGTATGGATTATACTATTAATTTTGATTGTGATTTTATTATCTTATTTTGCTTTAACTTTGAAATGAACAAAACCTCCAAGCAGACTGTTTATAGGATAAGGATCATAGTTTGATCATCATTATTTTTAATGTGACATGTATTATTGGTTTATTATAACACAAAATTAATTATTATACTAACATTTTTCTGTGTGATTAATATTTAAATAGGATATTAAACTTGGTTGAATCCTTTCTCATAACTGTTTTTTCCATCCAGCTTCTGAACACTGATGATTCTGATAAGGGATATCGAAAATCTCAAGACATAATTCATCAGTTGCTTATTAATAATCCTAGTGGAAAAGTTTCTTTGCAGGTAATTATTATTATTTCTATTGTAATGTCTAAAATAATTTTAAGGATCTTTTTGTGATATAATCTGCTGCAATTATTATATATTTTAAATTGTAATTTCTTTTGTAGGGTGATAGATTAAGACCAGGTGGTGCATCGAATTCAATCGTTACAGAAAATACGGTGCCAAAACCAGTCTCAATATCCTCCAGGCAAGGGATGTCTGATGTCACTTTTGTCACAGAAACAAATGCATTGAAACGAAAAGCACCAGAAAAACCCAACTACCCTAACACAGTAAAAAAGCCGAACCATGTAAGTTAACTCTGATCATAACTTACATCATTGATACATTTTTTTAATAAATATTTTGTGATTTACATTATTGTTTTATGACACGTTGAGTTTGCTTGAACCTAAAATACTTTAATTGCATATGTAGGTTTATCTTCTTTACAATTTAACATTTTTACACCATAACTTCAAATACATCAAAAGAAAATTTAATATACATATTTAACATATATATTTTTTTTTCCATTGAGACGATTTCAGTTAACTCCTCTATATAGCTGATTCAGATATGTTGTAAATGTCTCTCACTAAATAGATTTCCCCAAAAAAAGGAATTGTGTGTGAATATTATACGAAATAAGTAACTTATAATTTCTTTTATTTAAGATTTCTCTCTTGGAATCCCACCTTTCCATTATATTTTGTAAAAATGTTTTTATTGGAATTTAATTATACAGAAATAAACTGCATTTGTATTGTGCAGAATGTAAAATGTACAGATGTAAAGTATTTTGAAATATATATAATTTTAAAAATTACCTTTATGTATATTTTTAGATAAGCATTTAGTAATAGAATCTTTTGTTTTAATATAAATCATTATGATTTTACAAAATATAAATTGTAGAAAATTTTTAAAATGCTAAAAGTTACATTTTCAAGTTAATTTAAATAAATTGGTTTATTGCATACTTTTAGATTGGAATATATAAATTCTCTTGATAATTAAAAATTTTAACATTAATTAAATATTTACATGATTTTGTAATAAAAGACAATTATTTAAGAATTTTATATAATACATACTACTCAAATGAATCTAGAGAAAGGGATAATTCTTTTTTTAAAGAAATAATTTTAAAATCTAAGCACAATAAAAAAATATATTATTTTTCAGATAGAAAAATTGCGTATAAAATCTAATTTAGCAAAAAGCCAGCTTTTGGTTTCCATTTCAATAAATGCTTTAAAAATAATAAATTGATATTTTTACAATTTTTAAGTTACTCTCAGTTGTATTTTATGTATAGCAGTAATGTGCATATAAAAAATGTTTATTTATGTAAATTCTGTAACGAATTCAAAAATTGTTTGTATGATATGCTTAATGAAGAATGATACAAAAATAATCGTTAAGTGTATTTCTTAAATGTTAAATTGATATAAAAGTTTGCTTTGACGTTATACAGTAATATCATAAACATTTCAGTTAATATTTTGAGAAACAAATACCTACTATATAAGAAATAACTAAATTTGGTGGGTCTAGATCCAATAATCTGTTCTGTATTCATTTTATATGGATGGAATCTTGCTCAATCATAATAATAGTATGTCATCCTAGAAACATTAGCCTATGAATCTGCATGCTTTTTGACATTAATTTAGTATCTTAACATTTCACTGCTATCCATTATTATAGCAGAAACATAAATTTATTGATTAGAATCCGTCTTTTTGCCATGCCCTTTAAATTACAAATTTGAGCTTTAAATATTTTTCAACTAATGTGCCAATATCATGTTCATTGAAAAAAATATAGTTCAAAAGAATTTGAAAGAATTCTATCTTCTTACACGCCAACTTCTAAATGGCCAATACAGATATTTGATTTAAAATATTACCTCTATTATTAATTAAAGTAGTCCAAAGTCAAAAATTGTAAATAAAACTTTTGATACTTTTTTTTATAGAGATAAGTAATTATGTATAGTAAAATTAAAGAATTTTATTTTTTATTCTTAACTTTTAAGTTGCCAAAAATTTAATTTGCCTTGCCTTTGAGCTTCTAAATTAATGGAAATGTCTTGTAAATACACGAAAAAATACTTTGTGGGAATAATTTATTCTTTCTAAAATGTTTTTCTTTCAATAAATGTTATAATATTGATAGCTAAATTTTAAATTTGTTTCAAAATTTTAGGATTGATGCTGATAATTATTTTTGCTTCAGAAGTTTTTGATATATAATTTACAGTACTGAAGAAAAGCTTAGTCTCTAAATGAATGTTCAGTTCCATTTTTCTTAACATGTCAAATACGGTGGAACCTCACATAGCGAACACAAACTATGGGAAGAAGTAACTCGCAACTTAGATGATGAAGTGACATCATCACATCTTATTCAGAGTCTTTCCTTTATTTCGGTGGTCAGTCTGCATTTAGTACTTGTTTGGTTTCAGATTAAAAGTGGAACTATAAAATATACATTTAATTTAATTGGAGCTTCAAAATAAAAATGTGGAACACTTTGGTAAGTTTCATAGTTTTATATGGAGATTCGAGGAAGAAATATTTTAACAATTTGCAAGCACGCATAGAAGCATAACTAATAACTGCATTCTATATAGAAATAAGTTGTAGAGGAGATTTCATCAGCAGAGGATGATATGGCTATCTCTATGTAGCATCAACCTTCCATTTAAAATAAAGGAAATACTGAATGTATATGAAACTGTTTCATTGTATTTCAAAACACCATCTTAATGAAATAGCTTAGTGTGTTAAATTTATTTAATAAATATGTTTTTTCTGACTTTTGCTGAACACAGCCGAAAGCAAATGTCTTATATGAATTTCATTTAAAAGGGCATATATTATAAATAAGAAATTGCATTGTTATAATTTTGTTTGAGTATTTTTTAGGGATTTCACATTGTTATTTTACATTAATCCTATAGGAAAAATCGTTTCTCATTACAAGTAAGATACAGAAATGAGTTAAGTTCATTAAGCAAGTTTCCACTGTATATGAACTTAGAAAAATATCTGATAATTTTAGTACCCACTATTCATGGCCAATTTCTTATCTATTGATCAAGTTCTATATAATATGAATGTTAATCAGGAAATAATTCTGTTAAAATGTATAAAAATATCACTGCCTCCTTATATTTTTTCTTTATTATATCTTAAAATTGATTATTTATTTTTATTTAGGCTCTAAACTCTGGAGGCTTTTATAAAATTGTTTTTGGAGATGCCCGGTAAAAAGTTTACTACTAAATATGTACCATGACATGGTTTTAGAATATTAAAAATAAGAAGTTTTCTTTCGCAGTTTTTTTATAGTTTTTATTTATAGGTAATTAAATCCTATATGACCTTATATATATATATATTCTAGGCACATTTAGCTGGGCAGAATCCCATGCTTGCTGAAATGTTGGCAAAAACACCGGTGACCACTGAAGTTCAAACCTCCAAGGCTCCAACCTCTTTGATTACTCAGCTGCCTCAGGAAAAGCTTCCTAAACATCTTGAGAAAAAGCTCATCCATACACCATACACTGCCGGATCTATAAGTGCTACTACCTCATCATTAGTATTCACTACAAGTGCGCCAACTGTTCAAAGAGATATTGTTACCTCAGATGCCAGGGCCCACATATTACAGCACAACCCTCAAGTGAATGTTCAGACAGCACTGAGGACAGTATACAGCTCACAACAACAGCAACAGCTGTTTGATAAACTTGTCAGTGGTACTGAAGACGACATTCTGTTGGCCAAATCAATGGCTTCAGATTTTATGACTGTTGGACCATCAACTTCTGTGCAGAATCCTGTAACAAATTATGCACAATTGTTATCATTTAACACATCTACTGCTAGTAACAACACTCAAATGAGTGTGTGCGCTTCTGATATCTCGGCCGCTGCAAGTTTAAACAGCCTTTTAAGTGATAATACTCTTGCAACGCCGAGTTCTTTGACTGATTCATTACAAACGAGCCAAACAGCTGACACTAACTTTGACCACATCATTTTGGAGACGGTAAGAATTGCTTTTAATATCTGTGACTCATTTTTTTTAATCAAATTTCTTTTGTATAAATTTTGATTTAATTTGTACTTTTACGTTAATTTGTTAATCTCATCAATATGAGGACATTTTATGTGTAGCTCTTGAGATGTTTAAAATATTGAGGAAAATTCAGAATTTGGAAATATAAGATTTATGGATTGATTTCTGATATTTTTTATAGAATCACCATTGACTTTTCATTCCTCTGAACATACCATTACTCACTGATAGATTTGTAAAAAAAATTATTGTTTATGTGAAATATTGGGAGGTTAAATAATGCTGTAGAACACATTTTGCAATTTTTTTTAACTTCTTATTATAGCTAAAGACTTCATTATGTTTCAATGAATTATCCTAATATATCAGATATGATATTCCATATCCTGAAACTGCTAGTTTTTTGTATCCATAGTTTTATTTTAAAAATTTGATAAGAGTATAATTTTGGCATCAAGTATAATGTTTGTTATTATCACATTTCAGTAGTTACATTTTATTCGGTGAGAGACATAATATCCTTTGGATTCTATTTTGTATAAAATGTGCTCAAACTTATGATATAAGTTTAAGGAAAAGATATAGCACTTTGTGAAGTTCATGGTAAAATAGCTTATAACACATAAGCAATTTTACAAAAAAAAAAAAAAAAAAGCATTTTATTTGTATGTGTGTGCATATGTTACGGTCAGTGTGATTAAGCGATAATTATCCATACTAACTGTTATTTTTAATAACAGCTGATTAATTACATTGTGTACTAGTCGTGTTTGGCGACCAGCCAGTTCGCCAATCTTACTGCTCGTTAAAATTTAAATAATTAAATATTTCATGCAACTCCTATTTTAATAGCTTTTTCATCAAATATCTTAAAGCTTCAAATTTTGATAGTCATATAATTTATTCATAATATTATAAAGACCTTTAGACTTAACGTAATATGTATGCCTCTAATTTTCTGTTAGTCCCGGTAAAGTTTATGCTTTAAATTAAAGTGGAGATGGTTAAATTGCAATTAATATAAGAAAATTTTTTACTGAAACGAAGCATTTTTTTTTTTTTAAATATGAGTACTGAAAACAGTGTCACTAAGTATTAAAACCTTATGAGTACTAAAGAATATCTTTCTTAATCTATGTAATATCTCAAGAAGTTTTCTACAAAATTTTCTCAGATTATTCATGAACAGATCAATTATTTAACAATATTTAGTTTTAAATGCATGAAACATTAAGAAAATAAACATAATCATTTGAAATAATCGGTCAGAAACACGTTAAGCCTTCAAAACCCAGTTTGTATCCGCTGAAAATATTGTTGTTAACAATCGAACACAATGCGCATGCGTGAATTTTCAATACCAACTATGGTAGAACAAATATGTGAATTTTCTACACCAGTTTGGGTAACGCTACGCAGATTAGAAATTTTTTATTTCCTTTGTTATGTTTTATTTTAATTCAAAAGTACTTCAGAAGGAATCTGGAAGATCGATTAATTAACAATGTAATTTATTTAAATGCATCAAATACTAAGAAAATAAACAGAATCTTTTGAAATAATCGGCCGAAAATAAATTAAGCCCATCCTCGTTAGCGTGGGGAAAAAACACTGAAGCCTTACTCATTTGGCAGTGGGGAAATGAAAAAATTTTTTGGTAAGAAAGTTAGTTTTTAATAAATAATTAAAATTCTTATTAAAAATTCAAAAATGGGACCCCCAGGTGCACATTCCCGACCTCCAAGGTATGCATGTGCCAAATTTGGTAACTGTAGGTCGAACGATCCAACCTGTAGAGCGCCAACACACACCCATTAAGCTTTATAGAAGTATAGATAATAAATATATATACTTGATGTAATACTGACAGTTCACCTTTTATCGTGCTTTAAGGCTTTTAATTATAGACGTATTTCTCCACTTCAGGAAAATATTTTGATATTGTAAAGAATATATTTTAAATTATTTGAATAAATAAATTTACTACCAAATCATATTTAGTAAAATAATCCTGATGTATTATAATATTAAACAATTTAAAAAATTCTGTGAATATAATTAATAAAGTTATGAAACTTTATGCTGTACTATATTAGACCAGCCAGCAGATGTCTTGCTAAAGTAATATTTTCCATTGATTTCTATGTTTTCCTCAAAGCAGTCATTAAAAGGAACAGAAGATTTTTCATCATTTTTTTAAGCCTTACCTCCTATGATCACTAATCTAATACATATTTTTTTTAATCTCAAACCTAACTTTTGGATTTGAAATTTAAATCTTGAAATTAATTTTTATATTGCTGTTTAATTGACTAGTATCTTGACCATATTTTACTGTGTTTATTAACATTTATGTGTACATGCAAAAAAAAAGGAAATTAAGTTTTTACTTTCAAATATATTGTAGCAAACAGATAATTTGCATTCATTTAAATTTATTTTAAAAATATGAAGCATTGTTTAATTTAATTAAAAATCAGATGTGTTTAAACAGTTTAGGAAAAATGTATTATGAAAATATACTTTGTAATTTAAAATTTTCTTTTAAAACAGTTAACAGAAGTGTTCAGTGTTAAAGTTTATTTTGATTTTGGAAGCATGATTGAAATCACAAATGGTGGTGCTTTTTAATTTATGTAATTAAGACTAATTGATTTATATTAAGTTTATATTATATTAAGTAAAATACCCCCTCCAACTTTCTGTGCTGTGATTTATGTACAAATGTTTTGTATGTGCTTTTAATTTCATGCTTAATTAATATTTTTTTTTATTTTACAGATTTACAGCTTACAAGAGGATCATAATTTAACTACTCCTCAAAAAGCAATTAACCCAGCAACCATTTTAAAAATTCTTAGTGAAAATGCAGAATTTCCTGAAACCAACACAAATCCTCACCCTGTATCTGTAAATAGTAGTATTGCCACCAGTAGTAGCAGCAGCAGTACATTAGATATTAATGAAAAAATTGCAATCAGTGCCATCCAGAAGGAATTAATGGAGGCTGGATCTGCTGCTATTGCAAGTAAAGCTAATAACATCCAAATGGCTGCCAGTTTGATACCAACTTACTCTCAAGCTGGCCGTTCATTGCCCCAAGTATCTAGAACTTCTGTTCAAGCTCAATTAACCTCCGAACAAATTCTGTTGCTGCAACAGCAGCAACTAGTATCTGGTTCTCTACCTCCCAATTATAATTTGGTTGCAAATAGGGTACGGTTGCCTGTCACAACACAGGCTAGTGTCAATGTGATCAGTCCAGAAGTGTTGGCTCAACGAAGGAACATGGTGCATAATGTGACTGTGGGAAATGTTGCTAATATGAATCAGGTAGGTGTATTATTCACTCACTTATTGTTAAAAATGTATCTTAGAAATTCCTTACTACTTTTCTTGTTATTTACAAATTTTCTATAGATTCCTTTGTACTCCCTTGCTTTTACTAACATGTTTGTGTTTCAGTTTAATTTGGCTTATTTCTTCAGTTACACTACTTTTTTCTGTGATTAGTTAAATTAAAAATACAGAAACTTAACTTCCTAATTATTTTTTTTTTTCACTTAAAAAAATATGTTTTTCCCTTTGATGTATATGATTATAACGTATTAATTAACTCCTCACCTGCCACGAGCGTATATATACATCTTCCTAAGTCAATGTGTTAACTGCCCCTGACATATATATACATCTCGCAACTAACTATATACGTATATATACATGGCTCTGGGGACCGAATCTCGCAAGTTATCCTTGGCAGGTAAGGGGTTAACAAAAGACATATTTGATCTTAAAACATAACTTGAAAATGGTATTTGTATGCTCATTAAAATTAAAAATATTGCTGGTCATAAAATTCAGTCATTAAAATTTCATTTTTTTTTTAATTTTAAGAATATTTAATCTAAATAACTCGCTCATAATAAATAATACCATTATTAAAATTTAAAAGAATGTTTAAATTTATTTATTAGCATTTAAAGAGAATGAAGTTCAAAGTTGAAAACTTAAAGTATATTTAGGTACTTAATTTCACTCCCATTTTAAATTACTGAAATTTATTAAAAACTCCAAAATTTAGAATGAGAGAACAACACAAGATGCAGCAGAGAATATTTATCTGGACAAAATATTCTCTTGCTGGCGAATGTTTACAAATATTGTAGATTTATCGACTAACGTAACCCTAGTCAAAATGTCTCCTTTCCCTTTCAAATGCTTTTTGCAAACACAAAATGTAAACATCACAAAAAAAGATCTAATTTTATTACGTCCAGACATTTTAGCACGAGATTTTAATAGTTAGCCAGCAGAAAAGCCTAATATAAGTTGTCTCCCCTCAAACACTTTCTGGAGACTTCGGTCAACACTGACAGTGGGCAAGGAAACAACCATTGTCAAAAATAGAGTTGCCTGATACCATTTTATGGTCCTGTTTTAAAAGGAGGGAGGAAGTTAGCATCTGGTATATCGGCCTTTTGTGTTGTGTGATTGACCAGCTGTTTCAGTCAAATTGGTAGCCAGGACGTTAATTACCTCATCAATTGAAATCTAGAAAATTTATATCAATCATAAACTCTGTTCTCCTTACATCTAAATGTTATGAATCACCTTTTACTTTTATACTATGCCTTTATTTTTATTCCTTTTATATCTTTCTGTGATTTACATAATTTTGTATATTTCTTTTAAATGTAGCTTCGAAGAACTATGAAGCAGAAAATGTATCTACAGCAGCAACAGAAACGACTATTGGAACAACAAAAGCAACAACGCACAATACCGACTCAACAGCCTCTAGAAGTAGCTAGTTCTGCTGGAACTGCTTCATTTCCTGAAAATATAAATGATTTACTCAACAACACAGTTGCGCCCAATGTCACTCTTATGGTATGTTATTAATTCATAAAATAATATATAAAATACAATTAAATATTTTGTAAAGGTGCTAAATAATTTTTTTTGAATGCAATTGCATTTGAGAAATAATTTGTCTCCTGAATAATTTCAAATTAGAATGTCAATAATTGAATTTAAAATTGAACTTAAATTGCTATTCCATTTTATGTGATATTTTGCTAATCTGCAGTAGATATAATTCTGTTTAGTTTTTAAAATTTCTTTTAACTTTTAATTATTTTAATTGTTTATTAGTTTAATTATTATTAGTAATAAGTTAATAGCTGTTAAATGAATCAAAGATTAAAATTGGTTTTATAATGAAATAAGAATTTATGTGTCAAGTATATTATATATGTTTCAAAGAATGAATTGAAAATCACTTTATTTCTTATAAATAAGCAGATGGAAGTGTTTTAATTTCAGTTCAATCATTTTATCTCAGATTATTAATCCTTGCCTGGCTGTTTTCTTACAGTATCTTCTTTTGCAGCGTTCCTCTGGAATACCTGAGGCTGCTCGTTTCAATTTGAATTCGGCCAGCTCTCAACCTAGTCCCACTAGCCAGGCTTCTCCCACTTCTGCACAATTGTCACCTGGTCAGAGAGTCAACCAGGCCTCTCCTTTCTCTCCCCTTTCCCAACAACCATTCCCTAGCCAGACACCCCCACCTGCAGCAACCTACCAGGCAGCTCGACTTTCCCCTCTTCCACCCCCCTCGTATCCCCAGGGAGGGCCTAGTCATTCTCCTTCACCCATCACACCTACCGGCTCATCTCCTCACATGGTTCTATCACCCCAATCTCCTCAGTGGGCTCAAAGGCTAGCCACGAGTCCAGTTCAGAATCTGCAGTTGCAGAATCCTATGCTGAATGCTCAGTTGTCTCAAGTAAGTGTGAATTCTCTGTTTGATATAGGTCTCATGCACATCTGTTAATTACTTGAGATTTATTTGAAGAAACTAAAATTATCGTAGTTTAAACTTTGCTGACTATAAACAAGTTAACTTGAAATTGATTGATAAATATTGCAACATTTTCAGTAGATTATTATCCATTGATTGTATTTCTCTGTATCTTTGACTAAAAAAGGTACTTCATAAAATTAAACTTGTTTTAATTCTTTCAAGAACAAAATTCATTTATTTATTTTTGTGAAAACTATGGTAATTGGTGTTAAAATCCACAAATGGAGGGGGGGAGCAAAATTCGATCGGCTATCTGTTGGTTTCATTAAATACTAAAAACTGTATCCCTCCCAAAAACTCTAGAAGGTGGTTGATAGGAAGTCATCATCGTTGAAAGGATTAGCTCTATTATGATTGTTAGGTGATCTGAATATTTAACAATTTCTGATGAAGAAGGCTGTGATTAAATTTTGTGCATTAAAGAATTGTGTGCAAAATGCATTACAAAAAATAGTAATAATATACTAATGATTTTTAAATCTAAATTTTCTTAAGTGTATCCCATGCTTCTAAGTACATTAGGATCGTACTTGTGCTTATTTTTTAAATGGATGATATATCTTATAATCCACATAATGTCACTAAATTTAAAATCCCTCTGTTGATTATCCTTTGTTTATTATTTTCATGTTGTTTGATGTATTTATCATATTTTGTCCTTTTTTTTTTTCCAGTTAAAATTTTTGTGCAGTTGTTAGTAAAAGAAGATATTGCAAATTTGTTAATAATAAGAAGAAAATTGCAAAGTTGTTAAGATAGAAGATATTTTAAGTCATTTTGGGTAAATTCATTCCACAAATAAATCAAAGAATGAATATTTAGATAAATTTGATGAGAGAATAGAGGTAGTGAGAAAAGTTCAGGTTATGTATCTTTTCCCTCTCCACTGACCCCAATTTTAGTGAGTAATTTAAAACTTTACTCATATGTACTAGGTTTCTTATAATAATTTTAAACAATAAGTACTCAGTATTTAAATAATTAATAAATAATAATTATTCATCCTTATACAATAACTTTTATTTTTCATGATAGAACTTGATTGACATCTTGGAAAATGATCTAAATTATATTTTACTGCTATTATTCTTTTAACTATAATTTAAATTCAAATTGATTATTATAAATCAAATTGATTATAACAAATACTTTAGTCTCTAGCTTATAATTGCTGTGAAGTGCTTATATGTTTCTGTTTGATGTTTCTTTCCTAAAAAAATGTTTCCACTTTGTTTTAGGCTTCTATTGGTGCTAACCAGATACGTCTAACAGCCCAACAAAGACAGCAGCTTGCCTTACGGTCAATGCCCAGTCCTACATCAGTACAAAACTCTAGGGGAGCTGTATTTTCTCCTCAGTCAGAAGCTAATGTCTCTCCATTGTCACCTGTTATGGTTCTTCAATCTCAAGCACCTCAGCAACAAAGAATACAAAGAAGTAAAACTAATTTAATATTATAAATTAACTTTTACTTTTGAACTCAATACATTCTTACAAACCGAATTATACAAAAGAGAGTCCTGTGCAGCATTTTAAAATGCATTAAGATTTATTCATTCTGTTTCTTAGGATTTACTGCCTTGTGTATCAATAATTTCTGACTTCTTAAAAACATGCAAAAATTTGATAATTTTGATTATAAAAATTTAAATGGTGATATTTTTCTTTCGAATAACAAAGGTTTGTTATTCTAATTCGCATGTTTCAAATAATATTTCTTTAAGCAAGGTTTTTTTTTTTTTTAATTTGTGTTTAATTATTAGTATGTCAATCAGTTAAGTTTGTTTGGTAATCATCATAAACATTTTAAATAACATATATGAACATTATTGTAATTAATTTATTGAAATTTCATATATTTAATAATCCTTAAAAGTTTTAAATTATATTTGTTCAAAATAATCCTAAAATTAATTTCCTTACCCTTATTATTGTTTTGTATTAAATTTGACTTAACTACTACCCTATTTGCATTTTATCTTTAAGAGGAATGGTGGATTAAGTATGAACTAAAACAAAATGAAATGTTAGCTATATAGATATAGATTTAGCGAAGTTCAGAAATTGGAACTCTACCATAACCTATATTCTTAATAGCTTAATTTTGTTTATAATTAATATTATTATCACTTGTTTAATATGACCAGGAAATAAAATATCCATGCAATATATGGATTAATGAAATATTTTTATTAATATATTTAATAAAAATGAATATTATTTGTTTTTAATATTGATGTTATTCTTTTAGCTCGCATGGCATCTGGTTCTCAGAATCAGGCCACTTTTTCAACAAATGAACCTCTTTTATCTCCACAATCACTGCCATCTCCAAGTTTCAGCCAGTCTGTTTCTACTACACCTACTTCTTCTTATGTTTCAATATCATCATCTTCGGTACCTATTTCTTACAGTGCAACACAAGTTAGCCAACAGTTCACTTTTGACAGACAAAATATTCAAGCATTTGCCAGCAGTTCAAATGACAGGTTAGAATTTTTTGCTAGTCTTCTTAAGTATTCAAACTATTTTAACATTTGACTTGGTTATTTGTCATAATTAAACTAAACAATTAATAATTGCTTTATAATGATATAATAATCTGAAAGAACATGCTGACAATATATTTGTGGATGTTCCATTTTTGTTTACTTGAACTTTAATTAAATTTTTAATCCCATTTGGCTACAGAAATGTGCCTCTCTTTGATACTATGGTATTTCAAAACTTCATTAGTAATTTATTTTATTATGTGTGTTGATTTTTTTCCTATTAATTTATGATCTTGAATAATTGTGTATTAACTATTTGTTTATCACATTCTGTAGTTAGAGTTTTCCCAAAGCATTGCTACACATGAAAATTAAAAAATTTAGTTGTCAGACTCTGTACAGAATAGTTCCTGTCTGTACTTGTGTGTGCATCTAAAGTGATTACTAACTTTAACCAAATTCTGTTTGTATGTCCATTAATATGTACATATAAATAGAGTGAACAGATACAAAAAGTGTCATAAACTTAGATAGTTCAATTTCCGGTTTTATTACTGGCATTCTGGATTACCAAAATGTTGTAATCAAATGTGATAACTCATAGTTGCATTTACTTAGATAGGTGAATTTTATCTTTGGATATTTACACGAAAATTATATATATCTCTAATTTTGGTGTATATCAATCAAAGAATAGATAGTCCATGTGTGTGTGAACACTGCTATCTAAAATAGAATAAGGAAAATTAATTAATTTTGAATGGTGTTTTGACATTAAAACTGATTTTTTTTCTGTCCTCCATCTTTACCTTTTCCCTCTACAAATGAGAGAAAAGATACTCTCACATAATTATACCAATCAAGTACAAAGAAAGAATTGCTTCTTACTTTTACTGTTTTTGATCTTGCTGTTTGGTTTTTACAAATTTTACGGATTTTTAAATGTTTGTCTTGACAAACAATTTGACTTTTACTGCTTGATTTGAACAACTTTCAGACAAGTTTTTAATTCCACAAGAGATAAACATGTTTAGAATTTATACACCATTTCATTTATCTATCACCATATGGTTTTACATTTTGGTCCAGTTTATCCATTGCATGCTTGTTGCAATACAGCTAAGCTTGACTCTTACACTAATAAAACAGAACACAATAAACCCCTGCATTTGGAACTCATTTGGTCAGAAAATGCCCTGTAGACAAACTTTATTTTCTTATTAAATTTAAATATTAGATTTGAACATATTGTGTAAATATTTGAGAAAGCTGAGAGAGGGGGGGGGGTATTTCTGCTTTTTTAGACAAATAATGCATTTCAGCCCTTTAGAAATAGTTTTACAACACTGCTGTATTTTGAGTTGACAAGCTGTCACTGCTTGAACCATTAAAAAAACATTTAAAATATGTTAAATAGTTTTTAGCCCCTTTTAATCTCTTAGAAATCTGAAAGCTGTGACATATATTGACTGAAATTTTTAATGTATCTAAATATCTCTCTGCTTGTAAACACTGCAAGCTCATATTTATTAATTAGGGGTCTTAATATTTGAGCAGTGTATTGAATTTAAGGCTCTGGCTGAAATGTTGTATTAAGGTGTATAGTTGATAAAAATTACCTATTCTGGATGATGATAGTGTTTTCTGGAGAAGGAGAATGGGAAGAATATGAGAAGGAAGTAAAATATTGCATTAAAAAAAAAAAAGACATGCTAACTATTGTGTTTTAAATGAAACCTCAAGTTGGCCTCACACTGTATGCAGTGTGATATATCATTGTAGCCAATTAAATAGGCTTAAAATATGTTGTTGACATATTAAAATTAATTGCTATATTTTACACTGTAGCAATTAATATTCTGTTAAAATTTCAAATGGAAATAATGCATTATGGTTCCCCATTCATGTCATTTAGACATATAGAAACATATTTCATCATTCATTTCTCATACATCCCATATAACTTTCTATATTCTGTCTGCTTGAGTTGCTACAAATTGTAATTTAAGTTCTCTTGTATTATTTGGTTATTGATTTCTATATTCCTTCATTGGTTACTTGGTAGCATAAGATAGGAAATAATTGAGGGTGTTTTTTTTAATATATATATAATTATCTTAAGAGAGTAATATTTTTAATTCTAAAATCTTACATTTTGTTATAAGATAACTCAGACATAGCATATGCTTGGAGCAAAATAAAATGAAAAAATTTATTCATAAAGTGATTGAGATATTAAAAATATAAAATTGTCATATTAAAGAAAATTAATCAGTCTCAGAAAGGGATAAGTTTCAATTCTGAAATCCTCATTGCTTTGAAATTATCATTTTTGTTAATTTAAACTTTATTTCTCAGCAAATTATCTATGCTCATTTCTGAAATTTGAATCTCTGAGTCAATAATGATTATTACTTCAGTTTATAAACTTGAAAGATATCCTGTCCATATAAATTTTTATTGTGTTTTTGTTCTTAATTTTTATATTTGGTATTGGCATTAGAAATTTGGGAAAGTCTGATGATAATATTACTAAATGTATTTATAGTTATGCCTGGATTTAGTAACTGAATTTATAATTTCATGTTTTACAGCTTAAGATCACCAGGAGTTTCTAATGACCAAGGTGCTTCTGATTCTTTGCCACAAGAACTAAGATCTCTTGTTAATTCCCCAAATCTTGTTCTTTCCTCCAGCAATGTAAGTATCTATTATTTATATTAAATGTGTAAGTCATATTTATTTTTATGTCATTTGCTTTTTTTTATGTATTTTTGTTCTAAATTTTAAGTCTCGTACATTATTTTTAAAGATGTTTTTTTTTTTTTTTTTTTTTTTTTTGTTACCATTTCCATGTTTAATTATTTATAATTAGTGAACATAGTCAAGTGGCTAGCATGATTTTTTTTTTTTCAATTAATTGTTAGTCCCAATACACATTGCATTTTTGGTGAGCCCTCCCCATTCCAATTTGTCATTAATATCATATTATTAATAAAATGTCACATCATTAATAAAATATATTATAAGTATAGTGTTTTTGATCCCAGTCTATTTCATGTCCATAAAATTGTTATTTTACAAAAATTAGATTTACTAAAACCAAAATTAATTCTTTTAATAAAAAAAACACATTATCTTTGTATCTGATTGTATGAAATATGCTCTCTTAAAATGTTATGATGAATTTTTTTTATTAAATTTTGAATGTGTGTAATTTTATTAAATTTATTATCTAGAATCAACAGTTGCTTCAATCATTGTCATCTAATAATTCTGTGACTAGAGTGCTCAATCTTCAGTCCCTTACTAGGTCAGACCTTGAAGAGCTTGGATTATCTGTGGAATTATTACCTTGTAAGTTTTTTTTTCTCCCCTCTCTCTCTCTCTCTCTCTCTTATTTGAAACTATATCCAGTCACAGTCTTATTGTTTTTTGCTTTTACGTTAAAAGCTTTTTTTCCCCCCTTAGCTGGTTCAACAGAAGCACAAGCTGCAACTCAGGCTTTGTTTGCACAGGCATTGTTAAATGATGCAAGCAACCTTGAAGCTTCAGTGCAGCCAACAAGTCCAAGGGTAAATATATACTTTACGGTTACTAATGCGTTTATTGTAACAAGTGTTGCTATATTTCATGCTTATTTATTACCAGCTTTTTAAAACTCATGGTTGTTAATGTTTTCTAAACTGTGTAATATAAGTCTATTATAAAGTCAGTGCTTAATTGCTGTGGAAATTGAAATGATAATGAATCTCTTGCTATAAAAGAATTATAATAGAATGAAATATGCTGAAAATAGACTTTTTGAAATATATATTCAAAGTAAATTGTTTATGGATAACATAGCTATACTTTTTTGAATACAGAAAATTTCAGAGGCTGAAACATGTAAAGAACTGTAAAAAAAGTGCAATAATTTTGAATGTTTACATCAAATATTTATTACAATAAACCCCATTATTTATTAAAATAAATATAAAAAAAGGGCTTTCCCTTATTCTATCATCGACATTTTAATGAGAAGTTGCTCAACTTTTACTTGCCATATATACATGTATCTGTGTATTTCTATAAAATTAGCTTATTGGCAATGTCTTGCAAATCTTCTTAAGAGAAAGATATTTATTTTAAACCATATTTCTATGCTTCTGT
Source organism: Argiope bruennichi (assembly GCF_947563725.1). Classification (NCBI taxonomy): domain Eukaryota; kingdom Metazoa; phylum Arthropoda; class Arachnida; order Araneae; family Araneidae; genus Argiope; species Argiope bruennichi. The sequence goes on from NC_079155.1 coordinate 20,519,598, forward strand.
GTTTCTATTTCTCACAAAATATTAACTACCATTTTGATTAAAATGTGTAAGGATTAAAATTTTAGCATTTGCTGGTTTTTATGTACTTGATTATTTAGAAAAGATTTTTCCTCCTATACTTCTGGGCATTTCCATTTATTTAGGTACAAATAGTGGGAAAATTTTGTGTTATTTGAATAAACTATTTTGATAACTGGTTAAAAATCAGTTCTTGCATTTCACTTACAATTTGAACTTTAATCTGTGCATTGATTTAATAAATCCAGTGCTAAATAATTATTTTAATATTTATTTAGTTTCTAATTTTACTAGTTTCAAAAGTGTAAAAATTATTGGAGTTGTTATGAAAAACTTTCTTCTATTTAAGTTTAGTCATAAAAAAGCTCTTGAATTTACATTTTTGTTATTAGTATTGTGAGAACCTTTACTATTTATACACCTACCAGTTATTGTCCCTTTTTAATCTTAGAAAAATAATATTTTTATATTGTGTCTGATTTTATGTTTGGTAAAGGTTTTATACCATGATCATAATGATTGAGTGTTTATGATTTTATCTTGCCATTCTTCATAATTTACAAAACATCTTCAACTTATACTATTCTTTTAAATGTATCTTTAATAATTTAACCTCCATTCCTCAATTTGTCTTCATTTGAAAAATTAATAAATTGGAAAGGTATTCCCTCCTCCCTTCATATTTATGTTGTATGGGATATCTGTAAAGTTTGGAACCTACAAGTGTTCTGGAAAATTAAGTAAAATTTTGTTATGAAATTGAATTTAAGTGATTTCTTATTCGTGTAATCTAGTGACTGAATCTTTTTCTTATTGTATTCTTCTAACTTTAGGTTCAAGTGGAAGAACCCAAACCTGCAGATCAGAAGAAAAGTTTGCTTCAGCAACTTTTGTCGGAGCCTACTTGAAGGTCTTTGTGTAAATAATTCTTTCTCAAAATGTACAAAAGAAGTTATACCTCATATTATGTTATTGTTTCTACTTTACATTGATCTGTTGTTGTAATGGGTATTACAAAAATAATTGTTCTGTCAAGGTCTTTGAATTGTAAATGGTTTTGTTTTATTACTTGTTGGCTGAAGCATGTACAGTAAGGATTTTCTAAGCATGGATTAAAGGATGTTTCTAATTTAGAAACTTTATGTTCCTAATAATTAATATATTGAATGATTTGACATTAAATTTTCAGTTCCTTTGTTAATTAGGATTCTTTTTCCCCTACTCTCCACTGTTTTTTAAAATGTATAGCTTTTCTTTACTTAAATGTTCAAATGAACTATGAAAAGTTACTTTTTAAGTGCACTCACTAGCACTTACTATTTTATAATTTGAGCATGTCATTTTCAGATGATCGCTGAAAGTGTTAAATGAATCACAAATTATATTGCATAAAATGCCAGTTAATTGTAATTTACTGATGTTTATATAATCAATTTAATAAAATATATACAGAACTTTAAAAAAAAAATCAGTTTGTGCTACGAATGTTATATAAATATATAGCAGTTTTTTTAAGAGTAATCCAACAGTTGATCTGAAGAATAATTTTGACTTTTGCTTATTGTTAATCATTATTTTATTTAATAATGGCATTCTTATTTTTTTTTTAATGTTTAGAATTTTATTAAAGGTTCAGAACTACAGATGGTGAGTTTTATTTGGGATTCAAATCAGTTGTGTGGTAGGATAAGTGGTGTTTATTTTAATTTCTTCCCCACTTCTTTTTCTTTTGGTTATTTTCGTCAAATATTTTTAAATTGTAATGGTAGTCTGGTATATGGATTTATACTTCTGTAAAATATTGTAAAAAAGTAGATAAGTATACAGAATGTTACTGCTGAAAATATTTTGTTAGTAAAATAAAAATGGGATGTTTTACATTTGGCTTGTTGTACATTAATGCATTATTATCATTATGTTTATACATTGAAAAAAAAAAAGTTAAATGCCTAATATAGTTAGATCCTTTAAAATCTAACTGTGTTTGGTTTGAAACTGTTATGATTAAAATAATTAACAGATTTTATTCCCTCCTTTATCTCATAGCATCTGAGATAAATAAATAGCCTTTTCCTCCTTTTTATTTTGATTGCCTGTGATAATAACATTAATGTAGATTATCCCAATTCAAATAATCACAGTTTGTGATTGTAGTTGAAAAAAAAATAAATAAGCTTTCCAAGTAGTCACTTATTGAGATTATTCCCTGACTGTTATTGCGACTTGTAAATTTTTGGGGCAATTAATAATTATTGTTTCGGCGCCTTCCTTCTGCAAATTTGTTTACAATTTAATAAAACGAAACCTTGCTTGCGAAATAGTACACAGAATTCTGTGATCCTGTTTATCTGTGTTAAGCCATATGTGAAATGTGATGACTGTGAGAATTGTCAAGTGATATGATCAGTACCAATTCTACTGTGAGTTGGTCTACTATATAAGTCCTGGAAAAGCATTGTTATTGCAGCTCTCTAGGTTTAGAATTATACTTATGTACTTAAGTTTGGACTACTAGAGACTCTATCTGTTGTGTAACTTATATAGTGTGATTATTTCCCCACCGTATGTGGGGAAAATATAATCCATGGTGCTGCATTTTGTGTTACATTATTACTGTTGACACAGTCTGTGGCTTTTAGAAGAGTGGCACGCTTTCCATCCTTTCTAAGAGATTAAAGATGGCCTTATAAAACACACCGTAAATACGTTTGTTATTACATAATAAACTGTAATATTTTTGTATATTTTCCTAAAAAGCTATCCTTTACTAATGCTGTGCTTGTGTATTGTTTGTATAGAATAATTCATTTGTTGTTATGTTTTTGCATCTTGACTAGAATAGTGTAAAAAAAAAAAAAAAAAAAGACAAACCTAAGCTCCATGGCGAGGAATCATATCTCAGTCTTCTCTGGAGATCATCATTGTAACATGAAATTCATCACATTCTGGTGGGCTGTAAGAGCCTCTTATTATTTGCTGTGGGCTACTTGTATAGTGTTATTTTACTTGTAATTTTTTTGTATTTAAGAAGGCGATCTTTTAATTCTGGCAAATTATACATTACTCAAAACCTGGATGTAAGGATAATTTGTTCATACCTAATGATGCAGTTAATGGTATATACATATATAAATATGTGTATATTTCATCAGTAATGGCTTTTTATTGTATGTTTTGTATGTATACATTTCTTAAGTTCCTGAAACATTTTGATTCATGTAAAATTTGTTGTAAATCTTAATAAATTTGGGTTTATTAAAAAAAAAAATCTTGTCTTCCATTTTCAACATTTTTAAGATTACATTTTTTTCCTAGTTCCATGCCAAAATTAAAGCAATATAATTTATTGCTAATAAATGTTAATTTTCAGATATAGGGATTTTTATTATATTTCTCATGCCTCAGTGAGCTTTAATTTCACAAAAAAGGTCATTTTGTATATTGTTTCATAAAAAAAAAAGCAAGTTTTGTATTTTAAAAATAGAACAAAATCTTTAAAGAATAACTGATTTTCTTTTTTAAAAAAATCTCCTAACCAAAAACAGGTATTGAAATCTTATTTTACACATTCTCTGTATACTAAAATAGGCCTAAGTGATCAGGGCAGATATTGAAATGAATATTAAGGGAAGAAATATTTTCTGGAAAAGAACTTTATATGACAATTTTTGTAATCTCTGCAAATGTGAGAATTTTAACAAACATTTTAAACACTAATTTATAGGTATTGATATGGAATACTTTTGAATTCTAAAGCAAATATTAAATCAAAAAGATTAAGAAGTTATGTAAAGTAAAAGTTATCTAAAAAAGCTTATATATATATATATATATATTTGTTAGCTTACTGTGCATCTTCATTTATATTGATTGACATGACAAATGGCACTTCATATAATCAAAATTCTGCATTTCAGAAAAAAATTTAATTGCTGAAATCAAGACACTTGAATTTTGAGTAACAAGAAAACCCAATAAAAGATTTGTATGCTAGGAATAGAATTTACTTTCAGTTGGGCTTCTAAAACTAAATATTAAAAATCAAAATTTCATCAAGTCTGCCAAATTGGCTTTTGTTCATAAGAAAAGGTCAGATTACAACAGGCTTAATGGAATACAATTTTACATTAGTCTGATAACAATTTCATGAATAACAACAAAAACTGTATCACTTAAGCTCTCCAGAAATTTGTTGTTGATGCTGCTTCCTACTTGCCATTATCATAACTCACTTTCTGCTTAGGATTCCTGATTCGTGTCACTGGTTGTACTACTTTGTATTCCCTTAAATTGTGTTGTACTTTTTATCATTGTATTTAATTCATTGGAGAAGCCCCCCCCGTACACCCTTACTTTTCATTTGCATTCCCATATTCTACTGCAAGATATGGCTTATTTCTGCATGGCTCACCTACCCTTTTAAGTCAAGTAGTACCTTTGCTTGAGACATTCTATATTTCTACTTATAATAAAAATTAAAATGTGTGTCGATGCTGTTCAGACCAGACTGTTTGATCTAGAGCTTTAAAATTTGGTCTAGATATACTTCCTTCGCGAATGGAAAGCCACGGTGGCCTGGTGGTAAGGTCTTGGCTTGTGAGCCTTAGGATTTCAGGTTCGAGATCCGATTCCACCGAAGAATCGTCGTGTAAGGGGATCTGCCGCCGTTAAATCCGTCATGCCAAACTTCCTCCCGTTGGTGTGGTGTAAAGGGGGAGGGGGTGCCAGCTCAGGTGTCGTCCTCGTCATCTGACCGCGTTTCAAAAGTATAAGGTCCGTTCCAAAATAACCCTAGTGTTGCTTCAAACGGGACGTTAATGTAACTAAACTTCGAGAATGGGAAGGTGCACCTCGTAGAACTTTTTGAAAATTTTTATCTATTAATATATATATAAAGAAAGAGTGGGTTTTTTATTATTATTATTATTGCGATAATTTTCAAAAATATTCCTGTGCAAAAAACTGTTTTTCCAATGCAAGTATTCCACAAGAAAGAGACAATTGAAAATATAAGGTGGCTAAACAAATCAGTATTTATAGGAAGAATACGATAATAGAATCGTAAGGTGTAGAAGAAGTATAGGAAGGTATGAGGTATAGAAGAGGCTTATAAGCAAGAAAGTCGTTAAATATACGAAATAAAAAAAAAAACTGGAAAATGATATTTTTTAAGATAAGATTAGTTTCAATAGGATGTGGATAGAAGCAGTCAGTGGCATAGTGGGTGAGGCAGACAGGACCCGTGACCTAGGCGCAGTTACCAGAGGGAGTAAAAATTGAGGAATGAATCCGTTGTATTTAAAAGAAGATTAATTTTCTAATAAGCTCATATTTTCAAAGCTTTTAAAAATTAACACGGTTTCAGCAGTATGTGATGAAATCAATAGTAATAGGTCCTGATTAGGAGTAAGGGCTTAGTAAGAGATTCAGATTGTTATTTTATGGCTTAAAGATTATGGTTCATTTATTTGTTAAACAGAATAAATTATAACCAAATTCTTATCAAATAACTTCAGTTTTTTTTGTTTGCTTTTTTGCAAGAAAATAAAGATTTGAAATCTTGCGGATTTATATGAAAAGAAATAGCATGGAATAATCTAGCATAATTAAAGACTGTAAATTTCAAAATCTTTCTATAAGACCATCCAGAAGAGAATCATTTCTTAAACATCTGGGCAATAAAACAAATTACGTTCCGGAAAATCCAGTCATGAATATTAGAAAGTATATTTATGATTGAAATAACCCAGACATACATCTCAAGATAAAATAATGAATAGAAATTACTCATGATAAAACTAAATTTCCCGGCTATTCTTATTTTGAGTTTCGGAGATGGGGAAAAACCGTGGTGCCATGCTAGATGTAAAAATAAGCCGGAAAGATCATATTTATTTTTGTTCATTGTAACTTAAACCTCTATAAATCCGGAAAAAAAGTCAATAGTATTTTGAGCGGCTGCTATTTTAGAATTTGGGCTAATGTTTTTGAAAGCAGAAAACCGGAAATAAATCTCATTAAAAAAGACATATCGTGGAAATTATAAACAACAAAAATCTAAATTATGATTTAAGATAGTGTAGATATAGTAACCAAATATCAAGTCAGTGTTTTTACCATACGCAAATTCATAAATTTATTTTCTTTACTTTTAAATTACGAGAGGATATTTTTAATGATAGCAACAGCAAATAGAGACTGTGGAAGAACTTGTAGCTATCTAAGGCTTCTATATTCATATCTCGGAGCAAAAAACTGTGACTTATTTATTTTTTTAATATAAACTGACTTCAAAGAAATTGTCACTTAAACACTTTCTCGTTGATAAAACTGAGGAAGGCAAATTTATAACATTGCCAACACTTGAAGCCTTCACAGTTTTTCAAAAATAATGCACCGCTTTTTATATATATATAAATAACTTTTACTAAAATTTATATGTCATAGACATAAATAATGTGCCAATTTTAATTCAATTTTCAATCAGATCTTTGACTATTTGTATAATTATAATTATATATCTTTTTATTTCATTCAGTGCATTTCAACTTTGTCACAGATTGCTACATATATTAATAAGCGTTATTAATTGTAAATTTTGATAAATAAATTTAACCATACGCGTGAAATAATTCTGAAGATTATTATAGATATGAACTTAATTATTAAGATGTTTGAATGTTATATGTGTTAACAAAGGATTTCCTTCCATATTAGGAGATACCACATAATGCCTAAAGGAGCTAACCTTATCAAATATTACAACAAACTTTCCAGTTATGGCATTCAAAACAACACCTCAAAATACCTAAATAATTGGACTAATCTCCAAAGACTCAAGAAAAATAGTCCCTTAAGTCAGATCTTGTCTCAGAATGTAATTCCTAAAAATGTGGAGCCGCATTCTCTTCACTCCTGTATGAATCCAACTGAAGAACTTACCAGGGTTCACTTTCATTTCAACCTCTCTGTTCCCATTTATAAAAAGGAAAATGCGTCAGAATACATCAGACAATTGGCCTTGGAAGTCATTAATAAAATCCCTAAATGTGACATTAAATTGTATACTGAAGGCAGCAAAATCGACAATTTTGCAGGTAGTGGCATCTATATTGTAACTCCTCAGACTAGTTTTCGTCTATGCCAACGAAATCCAGACTTTTGTTCCGTTTTTAGAAGCGAACTTCTAACAATCGATGAGGGACTTAAGACCATTTTACACGAAAATAATTATAAGAACCTTTGGATTCTTACTGATAGCCGCAGCTCAATGGAACACCTTAACAATTGGACCTATGTTGGAGATAAAGCAAGTTTGTCTATTCTTCAGAAGTTGAAGCTGATTTCACTCCAACATGATATTTTTCCAGTGGATTTCCATCCCATTTCCAATGGATCTCATCTCATGTGGATCTACTTGGTAATGAAATAGCAGACAGGCTTGCAAAGAAAGGAAGCAGCCCAGCGACTTCATCTTCTGCTGAGCTCACATACTCAGAACTGTTCTCTCAGGCGAAATTCCTAAATAAGAAGAATTGGATGGTACCCCCTACTCATGATTGGTATAGGGCCAATAAGCCGGGCCAATCCTTAATTCTTCCTTGTGATAGAAAAACCAACACTTGTCTGTCGCGCCTTGCCAGTGGCCACCTTAAATGTCTTTCCTTTTCTCAGGGTGAAAAATCTTACCCTGTTTGCCCAAAATGCTGTGAACATCGGGCCTCTGCTGAACATATTCTAGACTGTTTAGGACTTCTTTGGGGAGAAATTTATTCTTCTCCCTTCCTCGTTTTTGACTTTCTTCTTGTCAACGGATTTTTGGATTTAATCTGACTAAGTCAGGCCATGGAGATTAGCAACAACAACAATAACCTAAAGGAGGGGGAAAAAGTAATATAAATAACTTTTGCATAATTATTTGTATAAATATTTCTTTTCGGTGGATTAAGAGATTTGTGCACATATTATATATATTTTTTCTAGTATGTTATAAATAAAAATAATTTTTTTATTTGTATTTATCTAATGCATTAAATATTTTATTGTTTTTCAATTCCTACTATTAGCTCACTCTCTCTCTCTCTATATATATATATATTTATATATATTGTTCAAATTTTCAATCGTTAATAAAAAAATTTTTATTCATCCACTCAAGTTCAAATACATTTTTTTAAACTTGTAGTGGATGACACTTGATGTTAATACAGTTTTTTAAATATTAATTAATTAATTAAATTTGTCCACCAAATGATTGCCAATTTTGTCGCCATTTAATATTGTAATTCTGTTAATATTGTAATTATGTAATATTGTAATTATGTAATATTGTAATTACAACATATTTATATTAGTTGTAATTATTTGATAAAAAGTAACTAAAATAATTTATTTTTTGTTAACCTAAGTAGGAATGGACTTAATTTTATATATATATATTATTTGTTGTTATTTATTTCGGCCTTATATAAATTATTAAAATTAGAATAGAGAAAATCATCTGTATATATTTAGCATAACACTTACGAAATGATTTATTTTAATTTGTTTCTGAAACATTTAGGAAATATTTTTATATCTTTTACATTTAAGTGCTCTCTATATATACAATTATCGTGAAGCTATTTGTAATGTTTAAATGATATTAATTACAAAATATTTTATATATTATTAGTTAGGTTTAATTGCGCATTCACTCTTTATACTCTTCGACATAAAGAATCATGATTCTTATATATACAGGGTGGTCCAAAAAAAACTTCCCCTATATATGAAACCCCAACGGCCTATCCGCTCACCCAATCGAACCAAAATTTCAGACATGGTTGTTTCAAGGTATGCGCTGGAGATTGTGATGATTCTAAACAACGCAGAACTCACGGTTACGGTTACAGTGAGAGAATTTCGAAATTTTCGAATGGCAACACCCTGTTTTTCCTAGCGCAAATTGATCAGCGTATTGAAAAACCACAAATGGCGTTGGAACGATTAGCGTGTGACGAAAATTGTCGCCGTAAAGCATATGCAAAGAAGAGTATTATAAAGGAATAATGACAACACAGAGAGGAAAAAGAAAAAAAGTTTTTATTGGAATGGAAAGTTATAATTACAGGTTTTCAAAGTGTTCATCTTCGCAGGCGACAACGCATTGCATTGGGGAGGTTGTGGACAACAATGCCGAACGTAACATGAAAGGAAGAATCTGCATAACTTTACGTGTTATCGCATCTTGCAATTCTGACACAGTTGCAGAATTCCATTATTCCTGAATTGCAGCAACGAAATGTCATTAGGGACATTGTATGGATGCAAGATGGGGCTCCTCCACACGTCGCCCAATGTGTTCGACCAGTGCTGCAACAACACTTTGATGATAGTGTCATCTCTAGTAACTTTGCAGTTTCGTGGCCACCGCGATCCCCCGACTCACTCCTATGGATTTCTGGTTCTGGAGTTATCTGAAATCTAAGGTGTATACGCCTGGTCCACGAGATGTGTCAGAATTGAAAGATGTCATAACACATGGAGTTATGCGGTTCCTCCTTTCATGTTACGTTCGGCATTGTTGTCCACAACCTCCCCAATGCAATGCGTTGTCGCCTGCGAAGATGAACACTTTGAAAACCTGTAATTATAACTTTCCATTCCAATAAAAACTTTTTTTCTTTTTCCTCTCTGTGTTGTCATTATTCCTTTATAATACTCTTCTTTGCATATGCTTTACGGCGACAATTTTCGTCACACGCTAATCGTTCCAACGCCATTTGTGGTTTTTCAATACGCTGATCAATTTGCGCAAGGAAAAAAACAGGGTGTTGCCATTCGAAAATTTCGAAATTCTCTCACTGTAACCGTAACCGTGAGTTCTGCGTTGTTTAGAATCATCACAATCTCCAGCGCATACCTTGAAACAATCATGTCTGAAATTTTGGTTCGATTGGGTGAGCGGATAGGCCGTTGGGGTTTCATATATAGGGGAAGTTTTTTTTGGACCACCCTGTATATATATATAGAGAGAGAGAATAAAGAGGAGGGCGCATTTTTGGTATTTGCCTTGGGCATCCTTTTATCTACGCCCAGTAGATACGATACTGGAGGAAATGCATAGATTTTGAAGAACATTTTAGTGCCGTCATGGAAAGGAACTGATTGAGAATCCTTCAATTGCAGCGAAGAAAAAAATGAATTGTAAAATTCTTTAAAAGTTTTGGATAAAACTTTTTATTTGAATGGAATTCTCAATGAATAATTATATATGGAGGAACTAAAAGATCATGAGCTGAAAAACAACAAGGTATTTAAAATTAAAAGCAATATCTATGGTTGATTTATTACTATCTAAAAGAAGTTCAGAAAATTTCTAACACAAGGGGGATTTTTTAAAAATCTTTTGATATCTGTGTATATCATTAAAAAGAAGGTAAAGAATTTATTCACACTAGAATATATATTGATAATTTTTTTAGTAATCTCAAGTTCGGCAGAGATGGTAAACAAGTTTTTGACAGTGTAAAGGAAAAAAAAAAAATTAATTAAAAAAAAAACAGATTCAAACATATTTTTAGAAATGGAAATGAGAAATAGCATAAGAAAGCATTTACTGTATCCCAGAGAAATTATATAAAGAAAAAAAATTCAATATGATTGTTTGTAATCCAGTGAAAAAATGAAGCATTATAGGCGATACATCTATGATGATTCTAAACCTCTTCTCATTAAACATCTATCCAAAAATCTGTAGGATTTGTGGCGAATTGAGATGAGTGAGGATCGAACCTGTGACCTTGTGGTTCGCAGTCCAGTAACATGACCATGATACAAAAACAATTGCTCGGGTAGCGTAGTTGTTAACTGGCTTATAAGCTTTCACCACAGACTCTCCCTCCAGTGAGTCGGAGGTGAGACGAACGATATGCCTGTTGAGTGGTGATGTATTAGCTGTTGATTCTAATGCGCCTGTACCCATTTGAATAGCGCCAAGCGTTATGGCGAGCGTTGTATGGGTGAGTGGTTGCTGCTGCGTCAAGTGAGTCTGACGACTTTGGGTTGCTGCGGGTAGATGACGCCACAACAGCTGTACGAAGGTTGAAGGTTCATCGTCCGAGGTCACCAATGTAACGAATTGGGATGAGTGAGGATGGAACCTGTGACCTTGTGGTTCGCAGTCCAGTAACATGACCATGATACAAAAGCAATTGCTCGGGTAGCGTAGTTGTTAACTGGCTTATAAGCTTTCACCACAGATTCACAGTATGCCTTGAAGTTTTAATTCGTGCTGACATTTCATGCATTTATAAATAATTTATGGCAGTGTAAGAAAAATCTAAGAGAAATCCACTGCGCAGTTTCCAAACGAATCCTAAAATGCCAAAAAGGAACCATGAATTATTATCTAAGATTTAGCTCAACTGAACACCATATATTTTGAAAGCTTATTCGGATGTAAGTTTGAGATACTTGAGCAGGTTCAAAATCTCGCAGTGGATATTTCCTCAGACTTGGTAGAAATGTTACTGTTGGAAAAGTAATAAACATAAACTTATGGTTTATGTCAACAGCAGAGTCAGAAATGATCATAGCATGTGACTGCTTATATGCTGTGAAATAGTATATTTTGCATATGGAGAAGATAAATGAAAATAATATTTTCTGAAACAACGACTCATGTCTAAAAACTGATTGCCAAGAGTTAATTGACTGAATTAACAACTCAGAAGTGAGCTGTTGGATTAGACATGTCAATAGAAAATTTTATTCCACCAAAGACGAATTAATGAGAACTAAACTATGGTTTACATATAAAAATCTTGAAAATCTCTGACAGAAGATGTTTTAACAAAAATTTTGTTTAAAGATTCTTTAAGAAAGCATTTGATTAACATTAACTGATATAGTTTTTTTTATAATAATAATAAAAAAAACGTATTAAAGGTGCAAACTATGGGCAGGCGATTGTTAGATAATTTTCAACATCTAATGGCTTTCTTCCCATCCTGTTCTTGTATATTAGTTCTTAGCTTTCTCTGGTGGAATAACTTTTATGCTTTATGATGTAATTTTTTTTATTTGTTTGTTATTAATTAATATATTCCATGTCTACAAAAGCGCTCTCTTTCAAACTAAATTTTATTTATTTATTTTTTATTTATTTATTTATTTGTAAAATAGAATAAATAGTACGTGTTGACTATTACACGGATGAATTTCTGACTCAAACAACATGCAATATCACATTCTTATGATAAGAAAAATAATTGATTTTTCTTCTTTTCTTTCAGTAAGGGCTAAAATAACATTTTCTAAAGTTTATGACAAATTCAAATATAAGCAAACTAAGGAACTAGATGTAAGTTTTTCTCAATTTCTGGCTAAAACTCCTCTATTACTTTGAATATCTCCCTCTGCTCTAAAAAATATGAGCCAGTATCGATTTCATCTCTCATACCAAATATCGAATTTTTAATCGATTCCCATTTTTGCTCTCTTAATACTAACCAACAAAGGACTGCTATGGAACCTGGTGAATTTATATTTCTTTACTTAATTTAATGAATTTTCCACTGTCGTTAAAGCTTCAAAATCCTCCAATCGAATCACCAGTTTTTTTTTTTTTTCAAAAAATAACAAGCTAAATTAATTTAATATCTTCTAGATACAATACACCTTTATTTTTTTTGGTATAAAGTTGATTAGGTTAAAATCTTTGCCATGTCACTTTTTTTATCATTACTGCAATGAAGGTGGTACGTTTTTTAGAATCTCTTTAGTAAGTAAAAGTTCTAATCTTTTGATGGGAAATCAATTTTACTTTTTGTTCTAACATTTTAGAGTGCAATACCCAAGAATAAAAAAAAGATAATTTTTAAAATGTGAATATAAATGGCATGGCAAGAGATTGCTGTGAAAAAAAAGCGAAAAGTTAGTTTTACAATTGCTAATACCAGTTTGAAGAAAAATATTATCTGTCAAGATTCCGGCAACCAACCTGGAAGTTTCAGTTTAAACAAATATTAAGCCAGTTTAATTTTTTACTACTCAACATGGAATTCAACAAGTATAAATCACAAGCAGAACTCATGCAGAGGGACTATTTATCAGTTTAATGCAGCTTTATACCTAGAACGGTTATAATTTGAAAATATGGAACTGCTTTCATTAATTAAAATATTTCTTTAATATGTTTTTTGAAATGGCAACAACTGTAGTTATAAATAATTCTGACTTCTTGACAGCAGATTTAAAAAAACAATTTGGAATTCTATGGACTGTCTTTGAAATCGCAGGAATATCCGTTCTTGATCAAAGACATAAAAAGGGATTCAAACGCATTTTATTTATGTTATGTTATCCCTTATTCCTTTATTGCAACCTTTTTTATTGCTTGTATGCCACAATCAGCTTAAATATATTGACTTACTCAACAGTTATTGATGTAATATTACCTTTCTTGTCATGTATTCTGTGGGCAATGATGTTCAAGCGCAGGATGCCACTGAAATTTTTTTTAACTGATCTTGCTATTACGTCTTCAAAATATTTGAAGCAACGAAGTCGCCGTTTAATTTACGGTATAAATATAGCTGTGTGCGCATTATTTGTCTTCCCACCTTTACTAAATGTGATGAAATTTTCGCAGTTGGGTGAAATAAGAGTGGATGAGATATTTCGTAATCTTCAAGAAATAATCTTTCCATGTCTAGTGGCCATAACATATAGTTCAACTTGTTATTTGCTGCTGCAGATTTTAAGGTCTTGTAAAAGCATGTTCCACAAGGAACTGGATCTATCTTATTCGCTAAATGTCGAAAAGTTAAAGAATAATTACTTGGAATTAACCAGATGCGTTGATACATTTGAGGATATATTGTCTAACCTTATATTAATAATTGTATTTAATGACTTTTGCTTCGTGTCGTTAATAACAATGGATATAATGTACGAGCCAAAATGGACGTCGGAGTTTCTATTAGAATCACCGGCTTATCTGCTATTCATTTTAGGAATTTTAGGATTCTTATCCATATGCGCGGCGGATATTCCTCTAGAAATGATGAACATTAAGTCAATTCTCCTGGAAAAAATGTTGACTCATCCACATCAAGATGCCTTCCCTTACAATGAGAAGCAGATTGCTTTGCTACTGAAGAAAGATCCTTGTGTTCTCACAGCTGGAAAAGCACTTCTGTTTGATAGAGGATTTCTTCTGCATGCCGTGACAGCAGTCATTGCTCAGGCAGTTGTCATTTATCAATTGGGCTCATCTCTGAAGCTATCTAACAATTCCACCGCAAATTGCACTTGTCATTAGATATATAATCAGATATACAATTTGAAATCTAGATATCCAATTAATCACTGAAGCCATTTGCCAATTCTACCTCAAACTACTCTTTTAATCAGATATCAAATCATGTAGTTTGAAACTCCGACATCCAATTCATCTCTGATGCCATTTGCCAATTCCATCGCAGATGCTCTTGTTATACAGTTTGAAACTTCGACATCCAATTCATCTCTGAAACCATTTGCCAATTCCAACGCAGATGCTCTTGTTATACAGTTTGAAACTCCGACATCCAATTCATCTCTGATGCCATTTGCCAATTCCATCGCAGATGCTCTTGTTATACAGTTTGAAACTTCGACATCCAATTCATCTCTGAAACCATTTGCCAATTCCATCGCAGATGCTCTTGTTATATAGTTTGAAACTCCGACATCCAATTCATCTCTGAAACCATTTGCTAATTCCATCGCAGATGCTCTTGTTATACAGTTTGAAACTCCGACATCCAATTCATCTCTAATGCCATTTGCCAATTCCATCGCAGATGCTCTTGTTATACAGTTTGAAACTTCGACATCCAATTCATCTCTGAAACCATTTGCCAATTCCATCGCAGATGCTCTTGTTATACAGTTTGAAACTTCGACATCCAATTCATCTCTGAAACCATTTGCCAATTCCATCGCAGATGCTCTTGTTATACAGTTTGAAACTCCGACATCCAATTCATCTCTGAAACCATTTGCCAATTCCGCCGAAAGCTGCTCTTTTCATCAAATACCAAATCATGCAGTTTGAAACTTCGAAATCCAGTTAATCTCTCAATAAATTTGCCTGTTTCCCAACAAACTACTCTTCTCACCAAGTTTCAAATCTTACTGAATGACCCGAAAATATGAAAAACATTAATTCGTCTCTAAAATTCGAAACAGTGATGACTCCACTATTGATAGTGAGACTTGCATGTCTTCGAAACAATGATTCTCCCTATTCTGATCCAGATAAAAAATGGGCGACTTAAAAAAAATTATTAAAAAATTTAATAGAATATAAGATTAAAACTTATGTTAAGAATTTATATGTTGTTCAAAACTTTCTGCGCTAGTTAAAAATATGCTAAAAATTTTTAAGATTGGTATAAAATGCTGGTATAAAATTCCTCAGTTTGAATAGAAAACATGTTTTACGAATACGTGAGCATTGTGAGCATTTATCAAATATTTCAACAGTCATTAATAAAATTTCAGAATGTTTCACTCGTTTTTCGTATGCACTCATATATTTTATTTGATACTTCGGAATCACTCTTACAACCACTTTAAATATGTCAAACATATATTAACATTCTAATTATAACTTATCATTGAAAAATGGCATACACTGATCGTTATTTTGTTTAGTCCAGATTCTATTAAAAATCGGTCCTTCAGTTTGTAATCAAAAGAAGTTGATATGATTTGATGATGTCTTAAAAAAAGGGGAAAATATTAAATAAAGGAATGTAGTATTTTGAATCTGGCAAAACTTGTCAGAGAAGGGAGAAACGAAATCTTTCATATTTTAATTTCCACTAATTAGAAAGGAAAACGCTTGTACTTCTTTGTTGCATTACAGAAAGACCGTTTGAACTAGATCCATCAAAGTTAACAGAAATATATTTGTAAAAAATGGGAAGTTTTGTATTGATAATTAGAACTTCAGTACATTAAAAGTCAAGCGATAATTTGGCTTTTCCGATAACGTTTCAAAAATATTAACTAATAATGAATTCTTGTAAGATGGAATTGTTTGTTTCAGAAACCGTGCTAACATTTTTTTTTCTTCTATAGGGATATAATACACAAGGAGTTTGAAAAAATGTTTATCCACTGTGTTTTGTTATAGGCGTTTTTCTTTCAGTAATTCGTTTCCGCACTTGACATTCATTTTATTTTTAAATCGTAGTATTTTCTTGATTCAAGGTTCGTGCAATGTTTCTATTGGTAACAAAGTAAAAAACCCAACAGAAGTGGTCTCGCCAAAATTTTTTTCCTATACTCTCTTATAAAGGTGTTATCCCAGAAAACGCTTTGCATGGCTTTGGAACACAATAGTTACGAAATATTAACTTTTGGAGAGAGTGTAGCCTTTTTACTGAATCTATCGTATCATCTTTAGCGAGTGTTTTGGCGATCTCTGGCTTGCAGTTGATAGTATCCTAACCAAATTTGTGTTTTAGATGCGGTTTTCCCAATTGATTGAAACAAAAATTTTATGAAAAAGTACATTTGTAGTCACAAAATCCCATACAAAATTTTATTTATTTATGTCACTGTGCTTTCGAATTATCGCATTTACATGTTTCTGAAAATGCATACCAATAGATGCTCAACCCCACTTCGGATTTGATTCTATGTTTGATATATATCTACACTAATGATGTGCCGGCATCCTAGCATAGGGATAGCGCGTCTTTTCCGTGATCTGGGCGTCCCGGGTTAGAGTGCTGTTCTTCTTTTGTGTTCTATCTGTGAGGAGTGTGAATGTGCCCCCCTCCCCACTGTTGTGCAAGCGAATGTGACGCGTGAGTAACTAAGACGTACTCTTGGCCCTAGCTGGCGCTACTAAAACGAGAGACACTCCTCGGCTTAAAATCGCTGACTTTGTCAGCGAGCTTGTCTATGACAAATGCCATTAGGAACAACAACAACAACAATGTTGAAGTTAAATACGTGCTTCAGATAATTTTATCCATCTAGCTCTCTTCGTTTTGTAGTTAGTGAGTTAACTCATATACTAAATCCGGACAGGCATATTCCAATGAACAGAGTTTCTCAAAATTTGACAGAAATCTGCAAATTTGGTGTAAAGACAGTATACCATATTTCGATTACCTAGATAAAATCATTTTCGAGTTATTTTTGTTACAAACTGACATACGGATGGACATTTTCCAAAAATATGGTTTTTGAACTAAGACGGGTTTAAAACGTGGATTAGTCAAAATTTCGAGTTCATAATTATTGATATTTGCACATTTATCTATAATTAGTATACTAGAAAGTGAAAAGCCTTTTTTTTTTTTTTTAAATCTAAGGTTTCTTTACAAATATGTGAAATTTGATTGTAAGTTGAAGTTCTCGTATATACATTTTAGAGAATAAGGTGCAAGAATGAAAAAGTTGAAGAATTATCAAAATGAGAAATAAATATGACATAAAAACAATAAACAGATGAGAAATGCGTATTATTACCATTTATTTATTCATTATAGTTATTTTTACCATTATTTATACTATTTTAACGGAAACTATTATTTTTCAATACATCAAAATTTCGACAATCGATGTTACATTTTTATTTTTAAACGAATAGTGGACCGCACGAATAGTAGAATATAAATTATTCTTTTTTAACTTGGAATAAATAACCATGATTTGCTCAGCACAAAAACAGGACGTAAATATTAATTTAATGCGGCTTTACGTTGAAAATAGTATATTGGAATGGGACTGATATCATTAATTAATATATTTCTATAATACATTTATTGGGATGGCAACTGTAGCTGAAAGTAATTCTGAATTCTTCGAACAGATTTCAGAAGGCAGTTTAAAAGGCTGTGGACAGTCTTGCATTCGCCGGAATATCTGTTCTTGATCAAAAAGAAAGAAAAAAAAAACGAAAAAGAAGAAGAAGAAGAGGATTATCTAAATTATACCTTTTCCCTTTCATTGCAAACTTCTTCATTGCTTGCATACCACAATCAGCTTTGATTAATAAAAATACTCAAAAGTTATTGATGTTATACTATCTTTCTGTCATATATTCTGTGGAAAATGGTTTCCAGCGACGATTTCTCTGAAAATTTCTTAATTGATCTTGCTCATAAATCTTCAAAATATTTAAAGCAGCGAAATCGCATTCTAACTTATGGCATTAATAATTGTAGATAGTCCGTGTTATTTACTTAATCACTTTTACTGAATGTGATGAAATTTTTGAAATTGGGTGAAGTAAATGCGCTTGAGATATTCGTAATCCACAATAAGTAACATTTCTATGCCTTGTAGATATAATATATAGTTACTTCTGTTATTTGTCGCAGCAAAAAAGAGTTTGTAAGGGCATATTATTCCACATAAAATAAATATCTCGTTTCGTGTTTTGAAAAATATTTATAATTTTAGTCATAAGCAATCGACTATTCCAATTCCGAAGACATACGGAACCTGAACGATTGGACATATGGAATACAATAAGGAACCCGAACGATACGGTACAAGACACTGAAGGTCGTATTCCCGTATGCTTCCGACCGAAAACATACAGAAATTTTGAATGATAGAAACAACACGACAATATAGACTGGAACTGTGATTGAATCGAAAGAGCCATCACTGGCCACGGTACAACCCCTCCTGTCATGGGTAATGGGAAGTCAAAACCACAATATTTCTGTACCTACCAAGGAAGTGAGAATCAACCATCAAACCAAAATATTCTCATTCTCATATATGATATACTTTCCCGAAGAGATGTTTCTAATGCTAAAATTAACAAAATTATTGAATGCTTTATATGCATATTGTGAATGAATAGTTAAACTATAAAAACATTAACTAACATTTTTCCAAAAAATTGTTTCAACTACCCCCTGATCTCAGCTACTTTTGTATTGTATCGTTAATGATAATTGATATAAAGCGCCAGCAAAACTGGATGTCTAGAATTCTTACTAGAAGATCCTGTATATCTAGTGCTCATTTTATTAATCTTGACCATATGTTCAGTGGATATACTGCAGGAAATGATGAGCCTGAAGTTAATTCAGGAAAAAATATTTGCTCTTCCACGTCTGATTATCTTCTCATGCAACGAAACATAGATTGATTTGATGTTAAAGGGAAAAGTACGTGTTCTTACACCTAGAAGACAGTTTCATTTTGAAAGTTTTCTGCTGAATACATTGGCAACAGTCATTGCTCAAGCCATTGTCATTTACCAGCTGGTATCATATCGGGAGTAACTTGCCGTTTTCGAGGCAGTCTTCTCAGCTCCAATATAATTAATTTCTATCCACTTATGGACGAAATCTATACACGAAAAATTTGTCTCTGTCTGTCCGTTAACATGCATGTGAACTCTTTTAGTGAATTATCAAAAGGTAAGTAGGATTCAGCAGACGGTGTCTGTCATCAGAATTACAAACCTATATCAAATTTTGAAAGAAATCTATCAAAAACAAAAAGTTTTATCTGTCTATACATGAGTGGATATTTGATCATCATATTGAAAAAAAGCAAATTAGAGAGACATAAAATTTGGCATGAGATCTGCTTACCAAATTTGCATTTCTGTTTCAAATTCTGGTTACGAATTAAAAAAAAAAAAAAAAAAAAAAAAGATCGGGGGGGCATTCAATATTCAATAATTATTCTTCATTTTCTTATTATAATACAAAACACAAAGCACGCCTGTTGTATCATTATACAAGGGAAAAAATTGCTGTTGGTTATTTCTTAATTCTTAATTCCCAGATTCTCAACAAAATATGAGCCAAAATTATTTCCAATTAGGTCCCACACCCCTTAAGGCCGGCCTTGTTGAGGGAAACATGCATTAATGACTAATATTAAGGCAAACTAAAAAAATTGTTTCAATATCTAGCATCTTCATGTTTTTATAGATTTCTCGTATATCTAGTATAGAGAAAGTATAGTAATCGTTTAAAAATTCGAACTCGAGATATTGAAGAATATTCCCGTTTTGGACCTCACTGACTTCGGAAAACATATTTTTGGAAAATATCCG
This sequence comes from Argiope bruennichi, assembly GCF_947563725.1. NCBI lineage: Eukaryota > Metazoa > Arthropoda > Arachnida > Araneae > Araneidae > Argiope > Argiope bruennichi. Next base: position 20,539,696 of record NC_079155.1, read on the forward strand.
TCTGTCTGTCTATCTGTAACAAAGATAACTCAAAAACGTTTTGAACTAGAGGGTTGAAATTCGGTATGTGCTCTTTACACCAAATTTGTATATATCTATCAAATTTTGAGTAAAATATTGTTACAAATCTGTAATTTTGCTACCCGGTACGAATAGTGTCATCCTAGGAAAAACCGTTAAAACCTTTGTAAGATCTGTCCTGTGCGTGCTGAGCTTGGCGACCATTTGGCGACTAAATGGATCATACTGGAAAGTTCGAGAAGTTTCATGATCCATCCAGTAGGAACCAAGATACACTCACATACGCCCTGATTAGTCTGAAGATTCTAGTCCCGTCTCCCGGAACTATAAAAGACGGGCAATCTGAAGCTACGAAGAAGTCGTGTGCATCGTCAGAAGTGGTGAATGAGAGTAGTCGGAGTCATCACGAGTAAAAGAGATTAGAGGATTAGACAGCAAGCAAGCTGTTGAACTAGCAATTGAACGTGCTGTGTCATTACGATTGATTAGTTGTATTTTTGTAGAAAAAAATTTTTGTAACAATATGTTCAGAGGCAGTCAGTGTCTTCGAAACAAGTTAACACAATAATTACTAAACGAAGAGAGTTAAATAGACAAAATTCTATTCACCGAATTAGGATCTATAGTGTAGACACCTGTCAAATTTTGAGCCAAACCCAATTATAGATTGAGTCTGTCGGTCTGTACTTTCAGAAAAATATAAACGCAATAATTCGAAAATGTAATGACTTAATTTCAATCGGTTGAGAAAAACGTGTCTAAAAGACAAATTCGATTTTGGATACTATTAAGACATGTCAGATATTAATCGCCAAATAACGTGCCAAGGATGATACGATCGATTCAGTAAAAATGATAAATTCACGGCTAAAGCTATTATTTCGTAACTATTATTAACTGTAAGCCAATGTCATGCAAAGCGTTCTCTGGCATGACAAATTTATTAGAGAGTATGCGAGAAAGTTTTGTGGAGACCACTTTCGCTGATTCGCAAAGGATATAATTGTATGTATAAGATCATTGAACTCTTTCAGAATATGATAAAGATGCTTCGAATACCAAGATTTGAAATATTATCAATAACTGATTTTGTTTAGTTAATGAAATGGGGATTCTTTCAGCGAACATATTGATTCAGAAGAATACATTTAAAAACCATCGAAATGAATTTTGAAGAATGTAGTGGTTATGTAATAAATATTTCATTGAAAATCATTTTCTTGAAAAAAGAATGAGAAGAATTCATAGGTTTAAAAGGAATCGATTACTGTTTATATCAATACATGAAAAACAGAACGGCGAATCTTTATTTGAAAATCAATAATGGCTGCATGTTTTTAGAACGATCAAATCAGTGCCTTTTTTCTTTCTTGCGGAAACCTTTAAAAAGTTAAAACAACTGTTAAAAAAAAAAAAAAAAAAAAACCTTTTAACATATCAGCAATTTCGAAAGATTATCTTCATAGAAAATCCATAATGTGTTTTTCCTGAGTAAATAATAAAAAAAATTGATTGGAAAATTATAGAAGATTCTTGAAATAACAATTGCGCGCGTGTGTGTGTGCGTGTTACTTCGAAAGAATGCTAGAGAATGCCGACTTTCACAGGTGAATATCAGCATTCATATAATCGCTTAGTGTATGTTCGAAATATTAAGGTGTCCCATAATTTCTTTCCCATTTCTAATATAAAATGAATACACAATATTTACTGTTTAAGATATTATTTATTTTGTTATATAAGAACGCTTTTGCTTTATTACCTTCTTCCATCTCTCAGGAAGCCCCATTATGCCTTCTTTCCAAAATTGTTGCGTTTTGGGCAAGAAAAAATCCCTCGAGGTGCGCTTTTATTTCGTTGATGGATTTAACAAGCTTATCACGAAGAGAATTTTTTAAGGACAGAAATAAGTAATAATTAGATGGAGCGAGATGCAGGATTCGGTAAAGCATCCTAATCAAACTGTAAGAGCTTTTCTCTTACGACTAATGTAATATGCGGTCTCGCGTTGTCATGATGAAAAACAACGCCTCGTCGATTCATTCTGGCCGGGGTTTTTTGCTATTGCAGCTTTTAACTGATCCAGTAGATGACAGTATTTCGTAGAATTTATTTTTTCACTTTGAGGAAGGAGCTCGTAGAAAATGAAGCCTTTCCAATCCCACCAAATGGACAATAGAACTTTTTCGGGGTATAGTCCCGGCTTGTGGGTGTAGTAGAGCTCTGGTACGACTGAAACCGACGACATAGACGGCTAATAGATAAGCCTGCAGCAGAGCCACAAGCAGAGCCAGAGAAGGTCATTCATAGCACAATGAGAAAAACACTTTTGGGACACCTTAATATTTGCTTATATATTCTTATTTCTCATTTACACTGGCAAATGTCGACATTCACTAGGCATTATTGGTGAATGTTGAATTAGTGAATATATAGAAAATGTGCATTTTCTTCGTATTTCAGGTGCGATAAAAAGTCACAAGGGTGATGTTACGTTTTCTCTTCTCTTACTGAGAAGAGTGACCAATCACGGTCAGGGGTCAGGATAGGGGTTCGTCATTCTGTAGAGGAGTTTTCACTACGGGACTAACCCGAAGAATTTAAATGCCGTGGTAGATTTAAAGGTCAAACAGGGACTTTTTTTTAGATTTTAGATTCTGGCTTGACAAGAGGAAGGGATGCTCATTATTTACTTGCATTCTTAAAAATAATATCAGTTGTACTTGAATAAATGCTCAGCGTTAAGATTAAAGTTATAAGTTTGGCCAACGAAAAAGGTATTTGGCATTTAAACCTTATTGGGCTTTTCTGCTATAACTATACCATTAAGATTCACGGAGAAATAACCTCTCCAGTATAACGAGAATAAAAATATATATACAAATTTGTAGATTTCTATCAAATTTTAAGAAAAATCCATTCAGAGAAAATTTGTCTGTCAGACTATCTGAATATAAGTTAACATGATAACTTGAAAAAGAGCTAGATGGATAAAATTGGGAATACAGATTTATCATCTAAAATATAGATATCACTCAGATTCCGAACTAGAAACGTCTAGTGATTGACTTTCGGTCAGCCTATACTTTCCCAAACATATAAAAGTTATTTAATTATATGAAATAGGATATGCAATATTCTGATTACAATTGTATTTCTATGTCAAATTTTGGCTTTGATCCGTTGGAAACAACGTGTCTAAAATATAAATTCCATTTGCAGGAACATACTGCTAAATGCCAGAAATTTATAATAAAAAAAATCTCCAAGGATCACTCGATAAATTCAGTAAAAATGCTAAATTCTCGACAAATATTTCGTAGCTGTTGTTCGCCCTATTAGGCATTGGCGACCTTAGGACAGGTTCAAAATTTCATGAGGGTGGGGGGGGCGCCTTTATTAGAGAGTATGTGAATATGTTTTGGTGAGACCAATTCTGCTAGTTTGTAGATTAGAAAATACTTCCATCTTAGTAGGCTTAGTAAATGAGAAAGTAACAAGGGCAGTCATTTTTTTTTAAATTCTTTCTTAGAAACTATGTAAATTTATTACTTTTCACTCTATATGGAAAGATTCACTTAATTTCAGCTTATCTTTTGCCATTAAGATGAAAATAGCTTTTATTAGTGCTTCATGGCCAAATATTGACTGACGCTTTTACATGGGATAGATTAGCATTGTCATTCATGAAGAAATATCGGTTATTTTTTCCCTCCCTTCTTCATAAATGAGCTACAGACAGGCATGAAAAATAAATCAATAAATAGATGCAAATATAGGTATAATGGACTTTGCTTCAAAATTTCAGGAACATTAACAATTAAAGAATAATTGAATTGTTATGAAAAAACCCCTCAAAAGTAGCGAAAAAATGATGGATTTAAAGTTCCCGACTGAAAAGAGCTTTATTTGCATTTCTTTTATCAGTACTGAAGCATTTCATTTAATTTATCTGAATAGAAATATAGAATCCAAAAATGGTTGCCTCATTAGCTAAATGAATTGGAATGGTAAAAAAGGAAATAGCCTAATGCCAATGAATCCGATGTAATATGATTTAAATTACAAGCTTTTGTCATGATTAAAAAAGAGACATAGAATATTTGATGAAGTATTTATTCATTTAGATAATTTTAATAAGTATGTCATTTTCTAAAAATGTTAATTTTTTAGAATAATAAAGCAATGTATTCTTTATGAATTCTGATTCTGACAGATGAGAATTCAGCACATAACGAAAAAGAGTGTTTATCAAGATGGAAATTTCTTTTAAAATCAACGAACATGTACTCATAAACGGACTACGAACACGATTCGGAATGTTGTTTCTTGCTCTAGAATTAGCAGGAATATCTATATTAGATAAAAGAAAGAAAAAAGGACTAAAAGGCCTTTTATATTTAATTCTAAGATCTTTGTTTCCTTTGTTTCTACATTGCAATTCCTTGTATTTGTGGTATTTCACAATCAAGACAGGTAAACTGGGTTATGCTACAGTAATTGATTTTTTACTACCTCTCTTATCTAGCACTCTGTGGTTCCTGATGTATATTCGTAAAAAATATTTAAAAAGATTATTAACTCATTTGGCTAATATTGATAAAACTAATTTAACATTTCGAAGTCGCTATCTTCCGTTTGCAATAAATGCATCATTGTGCATAATATTAATTTATCCACCTTTGTTGATATTCTCGAAGATGTGGAATTCGAAAGATGAAAATTTTATTTTTGGAATAACTACCTTGATAGAAATTCTTCGTCCAATCCAAGAAATAATATTTCCCTCTATAGTGACACTTTTGTACACAGCGATATGCTATTCCCTTTTAGAATATATAAGATACAGTAAAGAGATCTTTAAGAAAGATTTGGACGTGTTTTATACACTAACTACAAATACATTAACTAAAAATTATCTTGAAGTTGTCAAAGGAACTGAAGATTTCGAAGAATTATTCTCCAATCCTGTTGCCATTATTGTTTTCAAGAACTTTTGCACAGTCTCCATCGTAATAATGGATATATTGCATTTAAAAGACTGGCTCTCTAAAATGGCAATGGAGGCCATATTATATTTCGCATTAATTTTTGGTTCCTTAGGAATTCTGACTAAATGCGCAGCTGATATACCACTGGAAATGCTGCGTATTAAATCAGTGCTTTTGGATAAAATATCTGAGCAGGCACAGAAAAATAGATTTCTAAGATATGACATCCAAATAGATTTATTACTGAAGAGAAAAGTTTGTGTCTTGACAGCATGCAACCTATTTTCATTCGACAGAGGTTTTCTTCTCAAAGCAATGATCACTGTCATCGCTCAAGCTGTTGTCTTTGATCAATTAGGATCTACTTTAAAAAATTCCGAATAAACATGGCTTTTAAAAAACAGGTATTGCAACTATTATTTATTGTTTCGGTGATTTGTGAACAGCCAGTTTCAACGAAATGCATGTATAAAAGAGTAGCAAGGAATTGAAATTATCTAGCCTCAAGTTTATGTTATGATGTGTTTACTTGAATTTTGATAGATGCTCATTTTTGCTTACTCATATACGTAGTATATAGAAAGTAGAGTTATTGTCAAAAAGCTGAATTCGAGATTTTGATGAATCTTCACATTTTAGACTACCCTGAGTTAAAAAAAAAATCTGTATACATTTTTTTTTTTTTTTTGTAATTATAACTTTAAAAACAAAACAAAAAAAATCTGTGACAAAGATAACGAAAAACCGCTATGAGATGGAAGAACGAAATTGTGATACGGCTTTTGCCCCAAATTTTCAGATTTCTTTCCAATTTTGAGTAAAATATGTTCAGAAGTCCGGCTGTTCGAATATAAGTTAACACAATAATTACAAAATGAAGTAAGCTAGATAAATAAAGTTCTGTGCATAGATTTAATATCTATAGTGTAGACACTTGACAAAGTTCAAACCAAAACCAACAAAGGGTTGACTGTCTGTCTGTACTTTCAGAAAATCAGTAAACGCTATGATTCAAAAACGCAATGCATCAAATTTGGTGTAAGATTTTGTGATTACAAGTACAGTTTTGTGTGAAATTTTTGTGACGCGTGAGTAGCTAAGACGTACTCTTGACCATAGTTGGCGCTGCTAAAACAAGATACGGTCCCTTGACTTAAAATCGCTGACTTCGCCATCGACCTTGTCCATGGCAATTGCCATTAGAAACAACAACAAGTATATATCAAGTATTTGATAGATATATACAACATATTTGTATATATCTATCAAATTTTGAATAAAATATGTTCAGAAGCAGTCACTATCTTCGAATACAAGTTAACACAACAATTATAAAACGAAGAGAGCTAAATAGACAAAATTCTGTTCACTGAATTAGGATCTATAGTATAGACACCTGTCAAATTTTGAGCCAAACCCAATTATAGATTGTCGTCTGTCGTTCTGTAATATAAACGCGATAATTCAAAAATGTAATGACTTAAAGATATCAAATTTGATTTTATGGCTACAAGTGTAGTTTTGCGTCGAATTTTTGTTGTAATCGGTTGAGCAAAACGTATCTCAAACAAAAATTTGATTTTTAGATACTATTAAAGCAGGCCAGGAACTAAATCGCCAAATAACTCGCCAAGGATGACATCATAGATTCAGTAAAATGATAAATGCACTGCAAAAAATTAATATTTTGTAACTATTATTCGCTAATGCCATGTTAGGCATTCTGTGGCATAACAAGTTTATCAGAGAATATACGAGAAAGTTTTGGGACGACCACTCCCACTGGCTTTAGTTATAAATTTGTTTTTCCAAAGTATACACAAGTATACATATATTTATGAAGTTGCATTTCCATAACGTATTTAAAATATTCATTGCTATGAGAAATTTTTAGTCAGGTGTTAAGTATGAAATCCGTCTAGCTGAAATCTATCTCTGAAACTTTCGGTTTATTGATCATATCGAAAAATCTTCACAAAGCTTACTTTTGCCCAATTTTACATTTGAATAATACATTTGGATACTCTTCTTATCTATGGTAGCAAATATACAGAAAAATTACTAGGCAGAGACGCTATGTGGTATCTCCTTATTCTTTTTATTCACTTGAAGAAAAACTGACGATTACTCATTTTAGTTGCATTAAAAATGTTTCTAGCCAATATGTTAAATAAAAGCAGACTACTCATCTGGCAGGAAAAATTAAAGAAGTAAGTATAAAGTGTGCTAACCGTCAAATTCATTGAACTGAAATCTATCTATTCGAATTTCGGTTTATCGACGCTATCGGAAAAACAACAAAAGGCTCGTTTTTTGCCCAATTTTAGAGAATTTTACATTTGAAAAATCTCTATTCCTCTAAGGCGACAACATCCATAGAATAATTATAAGCCACAGATGCCATACGACACTTCCTTTTTCTTTCTTATTCACTTAAGAAAAACTGATGGCCATACACATCGGTTTTAGAAAACATTTTCCATTTAGAAATGTGTTAAAAAATAAACTATTCCACTGGATGAAAAATTAAAGAAACAAATATGAAAACCCATGTAATATTGATTTTGCTTCTAGGAACATGAGAATCGCACAACAACTTTGTTGTATCTAATATATCTTCAAAAAGTGTCAGTATCATTTTTGCAAATTTAAACTTAAATTAAAACAGAAGAGATGCAATATAACATTAAGATAGGGAAGAATTGTTTCTACAGCGTTTTAGAGATATTCAGAAAAAAATCAATATAGTGTAATCAATTCTAACAAAGATGCAAGCTTTACAACTTTCCGTGATGGATTAAATTAGCAACTGGCAAATGATTGGCAACTGCAAGATAGTGTAATCATGACAATAGACGGATTAAAAGTTACGGGTCGTTTGGAAAATTTTAAGGGCATCTGAAAGCACATATGCACATTTTGACTGATCATTCATTATTTTTTAACCCTTAACTGGGACGTGCGATCTGTGAGACAGCTGGCGATGGATTTTCGTTCACCCTTATTCTATTTTTAGCTCAATTGAATGGATTGACCCTGTAGCTTCCTGTTGTGTGAACTTCAATACACGTGCACTTTTTCAATCGATTTCAGCGGATGGTTTTTAAAATAATTCAGCTATTTCATCCAGCGCGATCTCTAAGACCGCATCTCCCTGTTAGTGTCCCAGTGATAAACAAGGCTTAGCAGATATCGCTAAAGCTTGGACCCCGAAATATCATCCAGTTTACTGATCCTTTTATGAAGCAGTGCTCGAGACACTTTTAAATGAAGCAGAAAGTGATTTTAGTGATAAGGATAATTGTACTGAAGAGTTTTTCGATGAAAGTTCGCATTCGCTGATTCTGATAAGTAATGTTCAAACATAATTAACTTTTCTAGTGATAATGTATTTTGAAAAATTTATAAAATATATTAATATACCAAGAGATATATATACAGAATTTATAGTTTGATTTTTATACTAGTTTTTAACCTGTATGTTTAAAATGCCCTAGAAAGCCGTGCTATGAAAGTCACAAGCTAAAAGCTAATTTTACCCATTGTCAATTTTTTATTTTTTATTTTTACATAAAATTGTTGAATTTTACATTATATTGTCATTATATATTACATTATTTATATTATTACATTATTTTATTATTATATTATTATTTATATTATTACATTATTTTATTATTATATTATTATTTATATTATTACATTATTTTATTATTATATTATTATTTATATTATTACATTATTTTATTATTATATTATTATTTATATTATTACATTATTTTACATATATACTGTAAAAATAAATATGATTTAAAAAGTAAACAGTAATATGTTTGTTTTTTTCAAGAATATTATTTACTGTAACATGTAATTTGAGAAGAAAATGTATGTTCGACCGCATTTACTTTTTTCAATGATAATATATTTTGAAAAATTTCTAGAACATATCTATATATCAAGAAAAATATCTTCAAAATATATTGGTAGTTTTTCATACTAATATTTTCATTAGAAAATTTAATTTGAGTGTAAATGAAATGCGGTTTCGTAGACCGCACCTCCCCAGTTAAGGGTTAAAAAAAGCTGTATAATTTTGCATACCTCTAATTTAATATATGATTAGTATGCATAACTGATCCTTGTAACGATATATTTATTATTAATAATTACTATAATATTTTAATAATTAGTTTATTTAATATTTGTGGACAGTGGAAATGTTTTGAATTTAATAATTTCAAATTTATATTTTAAAATAGGGAACTTAAATATTTACATTTGTCTGATGAAAAAGAACTTCAAAAATCGTTGCATAAAAGAAAATGTAGTTAGTTTTTAATAGTAAAATTGCTTTAATTATTATTATCGAATAAATGGTTAATATATTATACTTAATACTCAAGCTATCATTAAGCTCAAAAATAAATTTAAAATTTGATTCTAAATGGTCAAATATTGCCACTAATTTAATTCTAAATGCTGAAAATACGAATAATAAAAAAAAAGATAAGTATAAAACAAGATTCTTTTTTCAAATTTTTCTAGTTTATTTTATTTTTGATGAACCAAAAAAATGTTATGACCCATTTGATCGTTCTTTTCTGTAATACTCAGAAATACGTTAGTACTCAGAATTTTTTTTCTCATGTTACACTTTTAAGCTTAAGATTGATATTCAATTTGAGTCAGTCTACAGCATTTTTCAACCTTACAAGGATGAAAAAAAAAAAAAATATTATTATATTAATAATTCCAATTTTAAAGAAATTTCAGAGAAGAGTTGAAATAAAATGCGCTTACAATTAAAAATATATAAATAAATGTAAAATCTGACAGTTTTTGTTAGAAAATAACTTGGTTCTGCCATAAAGTTAGAAATATTACCATAATATATTGACTCTAATAAATTTTTCATTTTTTCGGAATACCTTATATTTTTGAATGTGACTTTAAATATGAAATAAATTCAAAATTATTCGTAAAAATTGTAAAGAAGTTTCAATGTGATGTGAACTTGAAAGCAGTAGGAGATTAGGATTTATAGCATCAATGGCTGTTATCCCTGTTTCCAGATGAAGAGAGCAAAATAAATCATATCAATAAACTTAAGAGCGCGCACGTACACAAAAACAAATTGAAGTTTCAGTCAGTTAACAGTTACAAAGCAGTTCCGCTGATGCGATTTAGTTCATATTCGAGATTCTAAAGTTCCAGTGAAAAGACTAGGTACAATAAGACGGACAGTTCCCGCAACATGGAATGGTGACAAAAGAAAGAGACTCAAAAAGGCCTCTACAGAGTGTGGTCAATAAAATTAATAGATACTGAAGTGCTTCAATGCCTGAAGAGAAACTTACAGACTGGTTTTGTTTGCAGTTATTTTACCCAAAACATTTTTGAAAGAGATATCTTGTCTATCTAACTGTAGAAAAGTCCACAACTTGTCTCTGTAATATGTACAATGGCTCACTTTTACTTTTACTTGATAAATCTGACTTTCAATATAAATAACACACTACCGAGAAGTGCAAACATGTTTTTATTTTTACACATAACAAATAGTTTAATTTAAAGTAAAAATAAAGAAAAATCAATGAAGAACTTCTAATCTGAAAAGTTTCAGAAGCATTTTAAATAAACATAAGCAGAATTTTGTCTCAAAAAATTGAGAATGCACCAATAAAATTTTTATAATATATCGCATAGAAAGAAAGTGTCAATATTTAATCGCATGTCTTTTGGCTCTTATAATGGCCTTAAAATGTCGCGGTGCCGATTCGACCCATTTTTGACGGTATCTGAAGATATTTTACCCCATTCTTCTTGAAAAACTTTTTTTGTTTCTAATTTTGTGTTTTTGAATCACTGTTTCGAGTTTGGCCCACAGATATTCAATGACATTGATGTCGGGGTAATTAGAGCAGGTAATCTTACCTAATACCCAAAAGATGAAAACTAAAAGCTAAGATAAACAAAATTAATTGGAACAACCACACTTTGAGAGCACACAGTACGTTACGCACCAGCGACCTCAACTCCCAAACTTCAAGAGACTCAAGTATTCCCACTTGGAATGAAAGGATTCCTAGTTTCCACTTGATTTCCTTTTCACTCATGTTAAAATAATATGCATAAAAATTTGAATGTTTAAATATTCGAATCTTTGTTCAGAAAAAGAGAATTTCATTCTATTACGTGATGGCATTGACCTTAATTTCCCGCCAACAACCTTTCAAAGTCCTCAGTTCATATAATTAACATAAAATAATTCTTTTAATTTTTCTCGTCAATTTATAAAGGCATGACCTTTTTCGAAGATTGCATTTAATTATTAAGAAATTAATAGCATAATATAAATGCAATATGAAATCCTAAGAATCAACTAATTAACTAAGTCCTAAAAATCAAGAAATCAAGTAATGTTAGAACTCCAACTCTATTTAAGTAATTGTAGCCATGATTACATGGATACGATTGTAGTCTGAATTAGTATCTGATTGTAGTAGTGAATTGTAGTCTGATTTACATGGATACGACATTATTTAACAATCAGTAGTCATTAATAAAAACTTTATACACGCATTCTTTTTCAAAGAATCGATACCGTAAACTGTTTGCCTTCCACTACATTTTTGCCATCAAATTAAAGCGATAAATTGTATTCGAAATAATAACTTAAATGTTTTTCGAAAAACTGATAAAAACCTATTTTTCTTCCTATCTTGTTTCATCTTACCCACCTACTTTAGTTTTCGTCCTAATTGGATATCGTGTTTGTTGAAACACGTTTCAGAAAGTGACATTGAATTAAAATCGATTTTCAATCTTCTTATGTCAGAAATGTGATGTCATGACTTTTAATAAAACGATAAAAAAAAATTCAGTGAGATGAAAAAAAAAATGCAAACGAGCTTACAAAATAAGTGGAATTAGAATAAAATACAAATGCATAGCAAAACAAGATTTAAATTGCAACCAATGATTCAGGAATACCCCACCCCCCTCCTATAAAATAGGAAATCCGGAAGAATTCATTAGAAAGATCATTGAACTGGAGTTCAAAGAACAAGATTCTGATACAACGATTTCTGAAAAAATTCTTTTCATAAAAAAAGAAAGAAAAATTAGCAGTTTTAAAAGGAATTGTTTGTTTCAATTATAAAAACCAATGGGTGTGGTCTCCCCGAAACTCCCCCCCCCCCAAAAAAAAACAATTCTCTAATAATCTTGGCCTCAAATGATATTTGATAATAGTTACAAAGTACTAACTTTTGGCGTGAATCTAGCATTTTTACTTAATTTATCATGTCATCCTTGGCGAGTTATTTGGTGATCACTTTTTGGCATACGGTTAATAGTATCTAAAAATTGAATTTGTCTTTTAGACACATTTTTCTCAACCAATTGAAATAAAAATTTGACACAAAACTGCACTTGTAGTCACAAAATATCGTATCAAATTTGATATATTTAAATCACTGCATTTTTTTAATTATAGCGTTAACATGTTTCTAAAAGTACAGACAGACAGTCAATCAACTCTTAGTTGGATTTAGCTCAAGCTATGATAGTTATCTCTACACTATAGAGGTTAAATCTATGCCCCGAATTTTATTAATTTTATTCTCTTTATTTTGTAGTTATTGTGTTAACTGATATTCAAACAGACAGACAGACATACTTCCTCTGAACAGATTTTACTCAAAGCTTGATAGAAATTTGCAAATCAGGTGTAAAGACTGTATATCAAATTTCAACTGTCTAGCTCAAAGTTAATTAATTTTTAAGTTATCTTTGCCAGAGACAGAGACAGACAGACGGTCATTTTCTGAAAAACATTGTTTTTCGAACTCAGAGAAGTTTGAAACGTGGAGATTCGTCAAATCGAATTTTTTGACGATTACCATATTTTCTCTGTACTACATATACAAGGAGGTAAAAAAGTTAATTATTTCTGCACATCGATGTGTAAAACATGTTATCCTCTTTTTCACTTCAGTAATTTACTTTATTGTTGGTATGTAGTATTAAGCACATTAGAATTGCATTGTGCTTCAATTCTTGATGTAATAATTCCTTTCTTGTCTAATATTTTATGTTTTCAATATACTTGCTCAAATGTTTGTTGAATCTTAATTCTTCCTAGCCAAAATGGTTCACCATAATTTATATTCTTTAGTGGCAGGAAGGTTCTATATGTCTTTCACTATAAACGCAAGTTTATATTTGATATTTTTTTTAATCCTTTCATTCCGATGTTAAAGAGAATTGCTCAGAGCAATAACATAAAAACAGTTGTTTTTTTTCATTATCGCTAAGAAATAATATTCCCTTCCATTGCCATGCATATGCATATTCACTTTTGAAAAAATTGCAGTGGTATAAAAAGATATTCCAGTAAAATTTGATATTGCAAATTCCATGAGCTTCGATAAAACGGAACATATCTCGAAATTACAGAGAAATCGAAAAATTGTTCTCTCCATTTGCATTTATTGTCATCTTCAAAAACTTTTGCACAATATCCTTCATATTAACCCTCCAGCTGCTAACTCTAGTAGCTCACAAATATTGTACAATATTGTATTCGTAATATTGTATAATATTGTGGAATATTGTGGAATATTGATTAATATCATTTAATATCGCATAATATTGTACAATATTGTGCAACAGGCTGCGCTACCGGGTATCCCACGATTTCAGCGGATTGGTAATCATTCCATTTTTTACAGTTTTCGCAGTTTAGAGTGTTTACTTTTACGATTACAGATTTTTATTATGTCATATTATTATCGTGTCACATATAGTATCTGTTCACTTTGTCTGAAAAATATTTGAACTTATTTGCAAACATCGCATCTAAATAGTTTTTTTTAACTACTACGCACTCAGGGAGTTAACACTTTAATAGTCACATGTCTATGCTGTTGACAGGGTCTGGAAATATTTTTAAAGAGTTAATTTAATAATTCAACATGTACGATATGCACATAAAACATAAAGATATTATCACACACATGTTATGTGAGTGTTGTTGTTACTTACAACAACAACAACAACACTCACACAACATGTGTGTGATAATATCTTTATGTTTTAAACATAAAAGTGTGTGGTGAGTAGTGTAAAAGTGTTAATGAATATTATAAATGATATTTGGTTTCCGATATTAGTTCTTGAATCGTCGCTTTATCGCGCATTTGTTTGCGATTCAACTGGAGTTTTATCGGGTTAAGCATAAAATATTTCATTAAAAATACAGAATATTAACTATCATAATTGTAAACAATGTCAGTAAAAATATCGTTGCGGACGCCTTTTCTATTACAATTCACTCAAATGATCAAAAGATCTCCAGATGAGTGATATACTCACGAAAAAGTGTATTAATCAGTGTTCTTAAATGCAATTAACGACCTGATTGCCTATCACAGTTCTTTATTAACGGACAAACACATTCAAAACAAACTACACTATTTACAAGATGTTGCCATACAGTACAAGCTAAATCAAAACAAAACAAATAATTCTTAGGTTATAGGTGGACGGTTTGTATTCAGACATTGAAAATAATATTGCACAATCTTAAATTGAACACATACATAAGACAAAAAAAATAAACAGAGTGAAATATTTTACAACATGTTACATACTCCCACCTTGCAAAGTGAAGGGTTACAAACTGAACTTTGCAATATAAAACAAACTGAAATTTATAACACTTAATTCCTCGTGAAATCTGTAAAATTGAAAGGAGTTCACAAGTCCAATTTACTAGGAACCTTTATGGTACTTCCTAATCTGGTTTTGGTATGGTGTACCTCCTCAGAAATATCAGTCCTTTCAACAGGAGAATTGGGAACCTGGTCAGCAGGTAAATCAGGAACATGATCAGCAGGTGAATCAGGAACATGGTCAATAGGTGAATCAGGAACATGGTCAGTAGGTAAATCAGGAGTCTTCTCAACAGATAAGCCACTTTTTCCTGGGGCCTTCAAAACATCAATTTCAGTTTTTGCTGACACTTCCAATGGATAAAGCCTTTGGAAGGGACGGATCCTCTCACCATGGGAGGTTCTAATTCTCGCTACTCTAGGGACACCATCTTTGCCAGGATAAACCTCCAAGATAACACCAAGAGGCCAGTCAATGCGTCGAATATTGTCATGACCAATCAGTACAACATCGCCCACTTCTAAAACATCACTTTTCCTTGTTCCTCTGTGGACCAGAAGAGCAAGATATTCGTTTCTAAATCTTTGTCTAAGATCTTCCCGCAACTTCTGCAAATATTTGGTGCGCTTTACCAACGAAGATCGATCTACTTTATCTAAATCTGGCGTTTCATAGTTGCTGTTTCCGTGAATAAACATGGCTGGGGTCAAAGGTAGCAATTCATTTGGATCATCTTGTATGTATGTCAACGGTCTAGCATTAATTATGGACTCACAGTCACATAAGATGGTTAGGAGTTCTTCATAATTTATAATAGATTTTCCTAAGACTCGACGTAAAAGCTCTTTGAGCATTCTCACAATACGCTCCCACCATCCACCCCACCAGGCTGCTGTGGGTGGGATAAATTTCCAAGTGATTTTCTGAGCAGTTGAGTACACAGAAATTTTATCCCAATCTAATGCTCGCAACGCATTATTTGTCCCTACGAAATTAGTACCGTTGTCACTGTAAAGTACTGAAATCCTGCCTCTTCTTGCAATGAACCGTCTTAAGGCTTGAATAAAAGTATCAGTAGTGAGTGATCGGACTAATTCAAAATGCACTGCTCTGTAGACAGCACAAGTAAATAAAACAATCCAGGCCTTTCCTTTCGACTTAAGATAAAGAGGACCTGCATAGTCTACACCTGTTACTTCAAATACCTTTGTCTGAGTAACTCTATCTTTAGGCAGTGGAGCGAAGGGCACTTCAAGATGTTTAGCTTTATAACGCTTGCAAATCACACACTCAGAAAGAACCGGCTTAACTAATCTTTTGGCTCTAATTATCCAAAATTTCTCTCTAAGCCGGGCGAGTAATATTGAAGAGCCTGCATGCATAGCTTTTATATGCTCCTCTCGAATTAATTTTATTACAACATCATTGGCAGGTAAGAGAATTGGAAACTTGAAATCTTCCTTCTCACAACTGTCTGCTAGTTTGGTTCTTATTCTCAGAAGCCCATCTTCATCTTTAAATGCTTGCATTTTAGCAAGAAGTTTCTCATCTTGAAAGGCATTTGACTGCATGGACTTGAAACACAAAATCTCTGCTTGTCTGAATTCTTCATAGACTAAGTTTCCTTTTAGCTTGGTTGCATTTGAAACGTTATGAATAAAACGTAGAATCCATGCCACTACTCTGATGTTTCTACTATAGGTGGAAAAATATTCACTCTTTATATCGGTTGTTTGAATATTCACCAGAGAGGTCACGATAGCTCTTCTCTCTTTATTGACTTCTTCCTCATTGACATCTACTACCATATCACTGACAGGCCATTCATGAGACGAAAGGTACAACCAACTGGGACCTTCCCACCATTTCGAACTGCAAAGCTGCTTCGCTGAACACCCTCTACTCGGACAGTCCGCTGGATTCAGTGATCCAGGAACGTGTCTCCAGGCTTTGACTGGTGTCAGCTTTCGAATTTCTTGAACACGGTTGTAAACAAATACACCCCACGGTTCTTCTCTCTTCAACCAAGCCAGCACAGTAGTAGAGTCTGTCCAGAAATAAACATTGTCTGTTGGAAACTCTTTCAAGACAGTGGAAGAAAGACGAGCAGATATAGCAGCACCAAGAAGTTCCAGACTTGCAATAGTTGTTTCCTTTTTTCCACAAGGTGCAATTCTAGTTTTACTCTGCACCAGTTGTATGTGTACAGAGTTTCCACTATCAACTCGTAGGAAAACAACCGCAGAATAGGCTAGTTTGCTCGCGTCGCAAAAAAAAAATGCAATGAAATATTCTCAAATCCGCTATCACAGTGTAACCATCTTGGTACTCTAACATGCTTCAAATATTCCAGCTCCATTAGCCACTTCAGAAAATCTTGACGTGTTTTTAGATCTACTTCTTCATCCCAACCGATTTTAGATTTCCACAAATTTTGTAGCCAGAGTTTTGGTAGTAGCAACACTGGACTAGTAATCCCCAAGGGATCAAACACTTTGTGGGAAGCAGCAAGAATATTTCTTTTCGTGATAACCTCTTCCATTAGTTCTCTCAAATCCGGAATATTTATTGAAAGAGTATCACAATGTCTGTCCCAAATCGTTCCCAGGATGATTGTAGGACTTGTTATTGGATCAGATGGGCTAGAGTGCTCCCACCCTCGTAAGTCGAATTTTCTTTCAGCCATGATCTCCGTGGCTACATCAATAAATCGTTCTAGCTCCGACTGGGTTTTGACGCTTGCTAAACAATTGTCCACGTAAAAGCTGTTCATCAACTTTTGAATAATGCACTCAGGGTATCTTCCACGGCCTTGCTGCGCTTCTTCCAACTTTCTCTCCAAGTGGTATTGGATTGTTGACCCAAGCAAGAAAGGGCTGCTGGAAACACCAAACACCACTCGGCAATGTCGGTAATGTATGAGTTCTCCTTCTTCACTGTGCCACAAAAATCGCAGGAAATTTCGATCCTCCTTATATAGACTTATTTGTAAGAAGGCCTTCCGTATATCAGCCGAAATGCCAAACCTATACAGTCGAAACCTTGTTAACATGGAAGGGATCAATTCAATCAAGTTTAATCCCTTTTCCAAACAGTCATTGAGGCTGACCGCTCCCTTTTGTTTTGATGAAGCTTTAAAGACGGGCCTAATTTTCGTAGTGTTGTTCGGCTTCACCACATGTCGATGGGGCAGATAGTGACAAGCAGACTTTATTTCCTCTTGGGGAACTTCTTCAATTATGCCTTCTCGTTCCCATTCTTTAAAGACATCACCGTATTCTTGAAATAAGTTTTCCTTCTTCAGCTTATGGGTTGTCACTTGCAACCCTTTGAGTGCCAAATTGAAGTTGTCTGGAAGAGGCAAATGACCGTCAAGCCAA
Source organism: Argiope bruennichi (assembly GCF_947563725.1). Classification (NCBI taxonomy): domain Eukaryota; kingdom Metazoa; phylum Arthropoda; class Arachnida; order Araneae; family Araneidae; genus Argiope; species Argiope bruennichi. Next base: position 20,557,766 of record NC_079155.1, read on the forward strand.
GGTAGGGAGACAAGGAATCGCTCTTCTTCATCGACCTTGACAGTTCTTAAGAAGTGCTCCATCGACGCTTTATGAAGCTCCTCTTTGGTTTTTTGTTCTGAAGGATCTTGGATCCCCAAGGAATCTAATCTCCATAATTGGGAGATATCCATCTCTTTCACAAATAGGGAGGCCACCAGCATAGCATTGCATGATGACATCTCATTCTCAGGAACTTTACCTGACAGAGTCCAGCCAAGTAGTGTCTCCATGGCAACAAGCCCACAGGATAGAACTCTACGCTGGCCAGTCATGAGCTTCCCTATCACATCTGAACCAAGAAGCACTTGAATAGATTGTGGCTCCTCCCCTACATCTGATAGCCTGATCTTCATCTCACGGAGTTCTGTAATCCATGAACCTGGAATGACTGATGAAATTTTGTCACATATAGATGGCTGGTCTAATGCTTCCAGGTTGCATGTAACACTGTTGTCTTGATTTCTCAGTTTTATCCTATAGCAATTATGTTCGCACTTGTCAGATTTAATGCCCCCAAACAATGAGTGCATCAGAATTTCCTTTCTGAGTGGGATATATCCCATTTTCTCAACAACATTCTTTAATACATAAGTCTTTTGTGACCCAGAATCTAGAATTGCCCTAACTGGGATTTCTTTGTTACCACACACCATTTTTAATTTCAACGTTTGGAGGAACACCCTGGGACTAGAAGTGTTGTTGGCCATATTAACTTCAACATTTGGACTCTTATTCTCACTCTTGAATGAATCTTGATTCTTAGCCTCTAGAGACTCACACATAAGTGGGACATGCTTTTTCCCACATATTACACATCTTAAAAATGCCTTACAGGAACGAGATGTATGCTTTGGTGTTAAGCAAGCAAAACAACATTGCTTCTCTCTTAAAATATTATACCTTTCAGCCAAACTCATCTTCTGAGCTTGAAAACAGTCTGGGCTCGAGTGTTTCCCAGTACAGAAAACACATTCTTTCTTCACTTCTTTTGAAGCTGTAGTAAATAAATTGGCAGCTGTAGGTACTTTTTTCATTGGAAAATCTCTTACTTTTTTCTTAAATGATTGGCGATTTTCATCTGCACCCAAGCCAAAACCAGCCATAGCCAAATTAATTTTTTCTTCGCCCTCCGTTTCTACTTTAAGAAAAGTCATCAAGTTGGTTAAACGGTCTTTAGCATCAGTTGAGACTGCTGAAGAAGCACTTCTATTCCATGCTTTCAAAAAGTCCTCTTGAAAACAAGACTCCACCATGGGATAAAGAATTGAAGCACATTTATCAGTAGTCACTCCTAAAGTCTCTAAGGCTCTCAAATAAGATTCGAGTTTATCATAGAGAGATGTCATCGATATTTTCTCATGTTTCTGAACTGAGATTATCAGCTTTAATAATTCCCGAACATAAACTTCTACTAATAGTTCATCTCTCCCAAATCGTGCTTTTAAACTTTCAACTGCTTTGGCATAATTGGCTGCTGTTGCCGGGAAGCTTTCTACTACTTCTCGGGCTCGTGATCCATTTACAGTAGCTTGCACAAGATATTGAAATTTTTTCTCAGGCGCGATTTCATCATCGTTATGAATGTGTTGAAACTGGCTCCAGAATTGTAGCCAATCTTTAATATCGCCATTAAACTGTCTAAATTCTAATTTTGGCAGATTAAATTTCTTTTTAGCACCAGATATAACAGTATTTTGAGACTCACCTGTAATTGGCAACGTTGCTCTGATTCTCGCCAATTCCAGTTCGTGTTCTCTTATTTTTCCACTTTCTTCGTATTCTAGCTGTTTTAATCTTTCCGCTTTTTCAAATTCTGTTTGCTTTTGTTTTTGTTCTTCTTTTAGTTTTCGTTGGCTCACGGCCGTTACTAAAATATTTGTCACAAAGTCTGGATCATCCAAATACTCTTTGCTATTCAAAATAATATCTTTCAGTTCAGAAATTTTTACCTTATCAGGCAGTGTCTCTCCAATTTCTTCTGCTACAAACAACAAGTCCTCTTTCAAGAAGCCCTTAGCTGTTTTAAACATGTTTGTATTCAAAAACAATGTCCTGTCGCGTAACGCCAGAAATGTAAACAATGTCAGTAAAAATATCGTTGCGGACGCCTTTTCTATTACAATTCACTCAAATGATCAAAAGATCTCCAGATGAGTGATATACTCACGAAAAAGTGTATTAATCAGTGTTCTTAAATGCAATTAACGACCTGATTGCCTATCACAGTTCTTTATTAACGGACAAACACATTCAAAACAAACTACACTATTTACAAGATGTTGCCATACAGTACAAGCTAAATCAAAACAAAACAAATAATTCTTAGGTTATAGGTGGACGGTTTGTATTCAGACATTGAAAATAATATTGCACAATCTTAAATTGAACACATACATAAGACAAAAAAAATAAACAGAGTGAAATATTTTACAACATGTTACAATAATTATAATCAGATGTTGCACTCTGATAAAGCATTTGTAGCAGTTAATCTAGTATGTTGGGCCAGTAATTTCCTTACCAGTGCTGATTGATATTCAGCAGTTTTAGTTATATTAACATCCCGTTTTAAAACAACATTAGGTCTACTTATGTGCAAACCTCGCTGTATTGAACAGTGGTCAGATGACAAGAACGACAGCTGAACAGACGCTCCTTCTGCGAACTTCCACACCACAAAAACGGGAGAACGTTTAGCACTGACAGATCTGGTGCACCAGACCCGCTTACATGGCAGTTCTTCGGTGAAATCCAGTCTTGAACTTGGAACCCTCTGGTCCCGAAGACTACGTGGTCTGCTAATATTCGACAATCAAAATATTAATACTACAATTTGGCAAATCTGAAAAATATGTTTCTTTGAATTGTTTTATTAATTTTTATTTGCCGATATGCTCCAATATGATTAAAATACCATAACTTCTCATAATCCAATTTAATTCATAATTGCTTTTTGTTGTGAGAATCTTTCGTTAAGATGTAAAATTAAGACATCCAGAAATTGTTTAAAAATTCTTATCCTACATTAAGATACGAGTAATTCTGCTAGAAAATTAAAAGGATGATTTTTTTTTTTTAAATCATGAGAACATGATGTTTAGGTTTAGGGTTTTTGAAGCCTCAAAATACAAGAGCAGAAAATCGGCGGTATATCACTTTTGAGTCTACAAATTTTCGCTTTTAGGACTATTAGAAAATGATAAAGTATGTTGTCGCATTATCGCCAACAAAAAGTTACAACTTGGCGCGAATGTTCATTATATATCCGATTCTCCTGTCTGGTTCATAAAGGGCAGGATATTAAGAAGTTATCGTCCGAAGAAGCATAGAGAAGAAAATCGGAATGAACGTGAAACAGCGAGAGGAGGGAAATATCGAAAATTATATATATATATATACTAGCTGACCCGGCAAACGTTGTTCTGCCTTATAAATTATTTCTATTGAATATTTTGGTTGCTAACGAATGTATTGTAAGTGTGTGGGGATGGGATCTATGACAGAAAGAGGAATGGAGCGCTGTAGATGATGATCGCCGATAAACACCAACCATTTATTTTCTCAATACAATGTATTTCATTCACATAACGAACATATACATTATTTGATCTCTTGAAAGTTAAACGTAAAAGGAAAAAAGTAAACTATTTTTTGTCCTCAAGTATAAAAATGAAATAAGAAAATCAATATTCATTCCGAACAGCAATTGAGTGCACAATATTTTTTCTCAGTCCGTCTTTAGCCAACGCAAATAAGCTCGATAGTTTGCCCACGGGAGAACATGCCACGTGTGAAAAACTTTTTTTTTTCTTTCTTTCTTTTCTCATCTTAAAATCGTTGGAGTCCAAAAGCCCATAGTTTTCTAAATATCGACGCATGCGTAAGCTGTTAGTCCCATAAATGATTAAAACCGGTTTAAACTGGTTTTTCATGAAAAAAAATTTTTGACCTCGAGGAAAAAAATTTTTGAACATTGATTTTGAGATGGTCAAAAACCATCGCTTTACTAAATGTTGGTGATTTTAGTGATTGCGAAATATGAGTCATGTGAGTATATGATGTTTTTCTGTCGGATTAATACCCTTGATTTAAAAAAAGAAGAATGTTCTCACATAACTTGAAATTTGAGATAGCAGATTTCAATTTCTTCTCTTTTTTTTCTGGCTGCAAATACATTTTCCAATCATGCTGATTTCTTTCTATATGACTAAAAACAATTGACTAAATGCTACACCTGATTCACTTATAACAATGTCAGTTATTGTATAGAATGTAGTGCAAATTACAGGATGAATGAACAATAACTGAATCAAATGTCTAACATTCTGTCGATATAATGTCAGAAACATCCATCATATTAATTTCTTAATCAACCGACCAAAAGAAGCCGGCAAAATTGTATTAATATGATTATTCTATCAAATATAATGTAAACTATAAGCTAAATAGATGACAATCGAAACAGATATCTGAAATTGTGCTGACTGGATCAATTCTGATAAAATTTTCTTATATCCACTGTTTGTATAGTAATTAATTAAATATGGGATTTAAATAATCAGATTCTTTCATATCTAGCTCTTTATACTACTTTCCGAAATTATGAGGACTTTTACCGATGAAACTTTAAATTTCTTGCCAACCTTTGGCAAGCAGTCGCTGAAGATTGGAAACTGAACCTTGCCCTCACCCTAGCTTCACTGACTCTGTTCATCAGAATTTTAGTATCACTCCTTAAAGCAGTAAATATTAACATTTCAGTTAGTGAGTGAAAATTACTAGTAAATGTAATACTTCAATAAGCATAAGGTGGCAAGTAGATGAAAATGGAGAATATGAAATACAACAAAACATGAAAGCAATTTTCTTTATTAAAAATAGATATAATATTTCTTAAACACAAAATGTATAAAAATTATAAATATATAGCTTAACAATTTATACATATCGTTCATAATAGCACACACATTTACATATATGTCCATAGATAAAGCAAAAATTATATTCTTTGAAGATTGAATACAAAGTCTGTTATATATTTTTAAAAATTAAAAAAAAAAAGTTGGAACATATAAAACATTTTTAATATAGTATAATTCATTTCAGAAATATACTTTATTTGTTTTGGACAAAATTTAATTTTTGTATAAAAAAGTAATATATAGGATCTGTATCTGATTTTCAGAGCTCATATGTATTAGAATTCAGAAATTTATCACAACACTTTCATTCAAATCTTAAAACAGGTAAATGAAATTTTCTTAATCCATATATAAACCAAAAATGAAAATCCTCCATATAGTTGCATTCATAAAATCAATTATTGTTAATAATAAAATTACTGACAGTAATTGATAGGAACTTTAATAATTACTTTAATAGAAATATAGATAATTCTTGCACAATTTTTGAAAGTAAACCTGAATATTCAAATGATATACACATAGACAAAATGTAAATTATATATGTGAAATTAATAAGGCTACTATGGATCAAACAAACAAGACTGGAAAAAGAAACCAACTTCCAGTTATTTTAGAACAGTAAAATTATTTAATTATACAGTAGAAAAAAGAGAAAGGGTACTGGCAAAGTTAATATTTTTATCATAACATTTGCCATTTTTTTTTCTACATTACCTTCTTTCCTATTATGAAGGGATATTTTGTTTGCGGTGATTGATTTTAGAATCAACCCAAGGAGAAAGTCAGCAATTCTAGATCTAACAGAAGGAACATAATATTTTAATAGTGGCTTCCATCAGGTGGGGAAATGTTGGCTGATGTAACAACTAGTAACTGTAATAGTAATTGGCCAATGACAGATGTTAGGGTTCATTAATAATAATGAGAAATTTAAAAATCAAGCTATAAAACTTTTATTAGAAATTTTATTACATACTGTTATGTTGAAAAAAATGCAAGTTGTACAAACTGGATATAAATCATGGTTTCTCATATTTAGAATTATGTCTTATATAACCTGTGCCATGCCATTTTTTGTTACAAAAAGTCTAATACATTTTATTATTCAATTAAAATCTGAGTATAAGAATTATCCAATACTTGAATCCAAATTATAACTTTAATTGTATATAAAATTAAAGTTGTACTAATTTTATGCTCTTAGGTTACTTACATATGCTTTTATAACACTCATTTAGGTTTGAAAATTCACAGGCAAATTAATACAGAGTGTCATATATATAACATTAATTAAGTGTATAAAACATTATAAATTATTTATTTATGCTTGAATTAAAGATGAAATAATAAAATAAAACCACAAGAAAGTATTTCAATTTAAGATTTTAAAAAGTTAAAATTATTAATTATTTCCTAACTAAAAAATAACTTTCGTATCATTTCAAAAATTTATATTGAATGGTTACAGGGATGAAATCTTTTTATCAGTTTAATTAATACAAAATTTTCTATCATTATAGTTCAAAATCTTAAAATTTTAATCTAGATGTATGAAATTAATCTAGATATGCTCTAAGGACTGCAATTCATATTCTCTTGCTACACACATTATGATTTGTTTTTTTTTTATAATAAAATATCGATTTCCTGTCAGATATAGAATCTTAAAACATTTAAGAAAAATATTTAGTATTTTTGAAATACATTTTACTAACATTAAAATAAATAATTAAATATGTATAAACTGAACATTGAAATATAACATTAAAGTATTGTTTAAAGAAATTAATAAAAATCAATAAATATTTTGACTAAATGAATTTGAATTAATTTTTTTTTATGTACTGTTACAGGAAATAAATTTTTATCAGACATACATACAAAAAGGGAAAAAAATTGAATTATCTTTAGTTTCATACAGAGTAAAAAGAGAATAAAAATGACCAAGAATGAGAAAAAAAGTCATTTCTACAAATGAATTATTAATAGCAAATCTATTAATATTTCTTCTCTCCTAATTTTAAATTAAAAAAAATTGATTAAAAATTGAATTACCTTTTTTAATGCAATTAAAATGGAGACTGAAGATATAAAACAAGAGTTAACAATTAATAAAAAAAGCTGTTATTAAATATTCAAAAGAGCATTTCATGAAACCAATAAATAACTTTTGAAGTCTTGAGCGTAAAAAAAATGCATATTTTATGAATTGTGAAAATTTTAAAAAAATGACAAATAATAAATAAGTTAAAATAAATGTTTTTGAACAATAGTAATTAAATACATTAACAATTAGGATGAAAATAAATAATGTAGGAATATGAAGACATTTTAAATAAGTTATTATGTTCATTATATATGAAATAATAATTAAAAATATTATAAGAATTATTAAGTAAAACAAATTTCTACATATATGCATAAAAGCATACACCAAGTAAAAAGCAACTGAGAATATCAATGTAGTATGTAAATGAAATGAGCTAATTACAATTTTATAAAGAATTTTTGAGTATAGTCATACAAGTTCATGAGTTTGGAACAAGGAAAAAAACTCATTCTTTTGAAATTTTTTACAGATTATAAAAATAATAAAGCATACACATTGATTAAAAATTTAATGGAAGCACTGTGGTAGGTGACAGTTAATTATTTTTTTTCCTTGGAATACTCATAATATCTTCTAAGGATTAATGGGAAAATTACAAATCAATTCTATATTTATAAACTTATTTTTTGTCACAAACATTTTTAATTATTTACAAAATCCTTACTATATTCTGAAGAGCCTTTACTACAGAAAAAGACAACTGTAACAAAAGCGATTCTTACCAAAATAAAATTAAAATTATTTGATCAAAAACAAGCAGAAAAAGAAAAAGGGGTTTTACATTCTCAAAAGCTAGGGCAGAGCTGTTTTGGCTTCTATTGGCATATTTTCAACATACCAATCATGAACAGATTCTAAATAAGTAGCTAAAACCCCTCTTGCATTGACATGTTCAACTTCTGCATGATATTTGATGGGGTCACCATGAATGTCAGTCAGCTTCCCACCAACAGCATGCAATAGGGCTTCAGGGGCACAAGTGTCCCATTTTTTGCATCCTTTGCTGGGGAACACATAGGCATGGGCCTTTCCCTCAATAAGCAATAAGACCTAAAATAAAGTTTTGCAAGTTTTTAAAATCACACTTTTATTAATGTACAAAAAATAAAATTTCTTTTGATTTTAGTTTTTACTCTTTAAGCCTTCAATATGCATTATCATTATTATACATATTTTGGGACATTGATATTAATATTTTCTCAAATATTAGGTGCCACTATGGTATGCAGAATCAAACTATTTGATTTATTCATAATAAAGTTAAAAACATATTATATTGTCATTGAGAACACACAAATGCACAAGTTTTCACAACTTTAATACATCAGGAAGTTAGCAAAAATTGATAACAAAAATTCCATTGATACAAAAATTCAAAAAATTAAGTTAAATAAAACTATTTTAAAGGATTTTTAACACACATTTTTTGCTAGTTCAATAAACAACAGAATTATTTTGATTCTATTTATTTGGGTTTTTTTTTTTTTTATCTTGTGAGCTTGAAGACTCAATATCATTTGTTGCCACTGATACACAATTAAAATTTAATTAATGATTAACTGATAATAAAGATACGGAAATATTAAAACTGATTAGTGGTAGATTTAGATGTTTTTCTTCTCTAGACTAGGCAACCCTTTCCTAACTAGTATATAATCACTAACCAAACATTTGCAAATGTATAAAGTTTTTAAAATTCTAGCACATTGAAAAGCAAGAGGAAATCACATTTTCATAAATATGAAACACACCAAATTAAGTTTTTAATGATTGTAATGATTCTATTTCAAATCTACATTATTTTAGTCCAATGTTTATTAACCTGTAGTCATGATCCCACTTACCATGTGGTACTCTATACAAAAATATCAGGGCACAAAATTTCTAAATGTAATTTCTTTTTACCCTGTACGATTCTTTAATATTTATGAACAAAAATGTTGACAAAAGAGTCTCAGCTTGGGAGGCATTTTTTTAATGATTATTTTTACATATTTTCTGACAGAAATTTATCAAATATACTTTTGTAAAGTCACTGCAAAATTTCACATGTCATATTCTTTTAAAGATACTAGTTTAATAACTATGCTATTTTTATTTAATCACATTCAAAGTATACATAATAAGTATTACAACCATTAAAAAGTCTGACTTTGTAACTTTGAGATTTCAGAACATTTTGCTTTTGAAATATAAATAAATAAAATAAAGCAATATACAAAAAATATTCTTATATTTCAAACTTAACAGGAAATTATTAAAGGCCTACAGAAGGTGACAGTTGTCAGGTGGAAGAAATAGTAGATATTACTGATTGCTTGATGAATATGCAAATATTTTGAACTACAATAGAAGTACACAGTTACATAATTGGATAAAAGATGTAGTACAAAATATAAAAAAAAGTGCATATATTATGCAGAAGTTTTATGCCTTTTCTCAATAAATCAAATGATATATCAAAGGACATAAGCAAAATAATTTATCTATGCAAGAAAAGAATTTATCTTATGCGCTGTAGATAAGTGAAACGTTAATTCATTCACAGAAATTGTTAACAAATTCACAATCACCAAAATTGTACTAGAAACTGTACATTGAATAAGGACATTTGTATTTAAAGTTATAGTTATTTTTATACAGTACTATGAGTCATGTTTAGTAAAACATTCATCACATACTAATATTTAGAAAAAGAAGGGGTAAGGGGAAAAAAATACCTATATTTCTATGAGTAAATAATGTTAACTTCCAGATCAAGATTTTTAGGTGGCCCAACACAGAAAATATTAAATATCATTGAAAAGCTAGACCATTTTAACGGCCATATACTGAAAGATCCTTTAATTAATGCCCAGCATTATCTTTTAGTAAAATATTCCCCTCCTCTCTGAGCAAAATTGTCAGACTTAAAAGCCTTGTATTTATCATTTTAGGTCAATCAATAGCCACTTTGAGAAAATACAATCACTGACTGGCAGATCTTCTTCAAAATGACCATTAAAATGGTCTAAAATAACAATATTCAAGCTTCAAAATTCGACCACTTTAGTTGCAGTAGAGGAAATTTTTTTTGTTTAAAGTGTTAGTGTCCCAAGAATAATTTATATGACTAATTAATAGGACTGGGGTATTATAAATATTTTGATATACATTTATTGACTAAAAAACATAAAATGTAACTGTTTATATAATTAAAAATACTTTTCTAACTGAAAGTATATATCTATTTCTAACAGTTAAGAAATTTATTATGTCACCATTAAAGTAGACATTTTATACATACTGAATGAAAGTAAATAAGAGCATTCACTAGAAGAATTGAAAAAGCAACTTCCATTCTTTCTTCAACTTTAGATAACTTATTACTATATAAAGAACATCATAATAAGGTCGTAATGATAAGTTATCAAGCATGAATTGCAAGACAACTGGAAAATTTAAACAGCAACTGTTAGATAGTTGGATTGGTAATAATAAGTCTAAAACTATAGCTTATGAAATAAAAAGTCCAAAACATTAATAAATATTAAATCATTTCTTTAGGGGGAACAAGAAGTGGTATTTTATTGGATAACAAAATTCAAATGAAATATGCAAAAGAATATTTAGCTGCAACACTTTGCACATTGTGGCACATATATTTAGTAGCTAATAATAGTGTTTTATAACACAAAAAATATAGAAGAACAACAGACTAACAAAATAAATTCTTAAAAAGGTCAAGCTCAATATACAATATTCTTTTATTGCTACTTTTGTGGATGTATTTTAAATACTGAATCAATGATTTAAAATTCTTGTTCAATATAACTGGATGATAGAATTAATGTGTACAAAAAATTGAAAAAATTACCTTATGTCCTGCCCCTCCTACTTTCAAGACTTCATCAGGTTTCATAGCTGCAATTGTTGAATTTATCACTGGATTGGAATGTGACCTTGTGGTAGTGACAATTCTTTTATTTTCAGGGGGTTTCTTGCAATCAATTCCATATGTGCCAGCCCCAACAATACCCCACATTGTACGCCCCAGTTTCGAAAGATCTTCCTCATTCTGAAAAACAAATTTAAAAAATTCTTAAACAACTTTTAACATTAAAGTAAAAAAAAGAGTATATAATTTTCTCTATAATTTTTAAGTCAAATATTTTCAAATCAGAAATCTTTCTAAATTTAGTCATATTAGGTTGAATTAACTTATAATCCTATACAATGTTTATGTCTAAATGAATAATTTATATTCCTATATATGTGTATTTTTCATTATGTTTATTTAGTAAAAAAAAGAAACTTCTAACCCCAATTCCTTCCAAATGGGGTACTAACTTATTATTAATAATAACAATAATTTGAAGATTAGTTTTATAGAATATATGAATTATTGAATTCAGGAAATATATATGTATATATATATACAAAAGAATCAATGTTAAATGAATTAAATAACTGAAAGTAAAGGTAACAGATGATCAATAATACTTTTATAAATATTTAATTAGTTAGGATATTATAATATTAAATGCCAAAAGAACAACAACAAAAAAAAAATGGCATGAGCAACAAATAAATAAATAACAGTAGAAAACAACTTTAAAAGTTTTACTTCAAAGAAAATCAATACTTTTCTATTTGAATAATGGTAAAAGTTCCTCAAAAAATATTTGCTCATTTATTTTATGCCATATTAATATTTAATGTATAATGTCAACATGTTCCATATATTTTTCATATTCCTTCTATGTATGTAATGTGTAATGTAACACTACAATATTATTATTATACACTTAATTATTATTAATATATTGTAGTGTAATATTATACAATATTATTCTACAATATATTTTCTACATTAATATATTATTTTGGACAAGAGTATCTCAATACATTTATTTGAAGAAAATAATAATTTATGATCAATCAATCTGCATAAAAAGAAGCATGTGTATTTAATACAATTACTAAAGTTATTGTATCAAATACTTTGAATATTATAATTATTTTAATATATATCAAACTAAAAAGAAAAAAATATATAAAAAAGTTGAAAAACAAACAGAATAAAATTCCAAAATGTCAATTCACTACTTTTCAGCCAAATTAACAGGAAAAGAAGCGAGTAATTTTAATAATGGTATCAAGCACTTTGAAATAAGACTACAACAACTTTAAAATAAATGCATACTAAATTAAAATTATATATATATATATATATATATACACACACACAAAATTCGAAGAACAAGTAGACAAACAAATAAATTTAATAATTTAAAAATCCAACTTTATTAAATAAAATATGAAATTGTATGCAAAATTCAAACAATAAATTCAACATTAACAATGCAGCATTAAAATTTCAATTCTTCCAATTTCCAGGCTGTATTAAACTAAGATGCGTTTAAAATGATACAGCAAAGTTTATCATGCATTTAAGTATAAAAATCATGCTTGTTCACACACATAGGGTAAAAGTCTAGAAACTCTTACCTTTGCATCATATGGGATAGGAAACTGAATAAACAAATAAGAGCAAAATTTAAAATATAGGTACTAAGAAACACAATAATACATAAACAAAATTATATATTTGAATATTAATAAAATCGTGAATTTCTAAGAAAAATAATAAAAATTATTTAATAAAGAATGATAAAATGTATCTGCATTACCAAAATGACCAACCATTCAATAACCATTTAGAATGTTGAACTGTTTTTAGCAAGAATTATTATTGTTGATACACTAATTTCAAACATGAATAATTAATATAGCTCTGCATTTAACACATGAGCACAGTTCTATTGATCAGATATCCACAATTTTAATAGTTAGATGCTCCAATTTATTAGTCCTTCCCCCCAAAGAAAACAGATTAACTTATACATAAAAAAATTTTTTTAAATAGTATCTTTTCATATTCATTATATCTTTTGTTCTGTATTGTTAAGAATTTATTTACTTAAAACGAGTTCAAAATGAGAATTTTAAAACTTAAATTAATTTTCAGACTATTATCTTAAATCTTCAACTGAAGAAATGTTTTAAAATCACCCATAACATACAGAAACTTATTAAATGAAATTAATGACTAAATATATGGCTTATTTGCAGTATTACATAGTAGCAGGCTCTTTAGTATTACCCATAACAGAAAAGAAAATTAATTATTAAAGATGATTAATTTCATAAACACTACTTGGTTATAAAGAACAAAACATTAGCTAATCAATAATCTTTTATGATAAAACGAAATGAATAAAATTATATTATTTAATGTGCATCAAATAATTCTTTGAATTAATAAACAATATTGAGGTTTTTATCAGGAGGATCAATTATTTATTGTGAAAGGAACTTTAAAAAGTACAAAGGTAATTGTCCTAAAACAAAATATCTATTATAACTTTTTAAAATTAATTGATATGCAGGTTTTAAAGCAATCCATTTGGATAAACAAATAGTGGGAAATGTCATTCTACCCATACAACGCTGTATATGCATTATATTAAATCTAGTCAGAAAACAATCTGATGAATTTTAGTAATGATGCCCAAAAATATGAACTCTCTCCCACAGAAGTCCAGTTTCTTCAATCCCTCTTAATAACAAAGAAAATGAGGCGCTAGCTCTTGTGACCAGTTAAAGGAATATCTTTAGCAAATTTTGTAGTTTTGTTTGCATAAGTGCAGGTATGGGGTCATTCCAATCTCCTGCATTTGGTAAGATCAGAGATACCTATCTGTATGGTTGCCTGCCTCTAAAGAGAGTATCCATTCTAAAGTCGAATATCAGAATAAATTTATGGCTATATTAATTGAGCTAATTATTTATTAAATTATGGCTAATTTTTTTTTGTCTTAAGAATAAAGAGACTTATAACAGCTATCAACATGACATTTTATCGCATATATGGTCTATTTTGGTACTGGGAAGATTCCATTTTAAATATATCTGTTTCCTAAATTAATTTTCATATTCTAACAATGGAAAACATATATAAATCAATGTATTCACATAGCAATTAGTCCTTTTCATATCTATAATACAAACCTAAGATTTAGGGATATTATAGAAAAGAATAACAGAGCTAAAATTAATTTCAAAATCAGCCTGGTGAATGAATATTAAATAGTAATGAATAGTAAGTCATCATGATATTTTTAAATGAAAATTATAATATATAATAATATGTTTTAGATTTAAGAAATATTCTCCATAAGCTAATTAAGATTTTTAAAAATGGCATAGCACTTCATTTCATATCAAAAAGGAAAAAAAAAAAATATTACTAATTCAATGAAAACAATTTTTTACGAACAGTCAAAATAAGAAACTAGATACTTGGCATTAAACTACTTTTTTTCTGAGGAATTCTTCTATAATTTTTCAGCAACATAATTTTTATAACTACATATGATAATTTGATAAATCAGTTTTACTACATACTTTTTAATACATTCAGATATAACATTTCACAAACAAAATATATTATGATAATGCATCAACCTTCTTTTACATTTAATATCAATGTCATAATCTGGCAGATGCATTTAATCATTGTTGCAATAAGTCTTCACAAAGTTTGCGGCATGTAAATTGCCAAACTTAACTAAAAATGGAACTTTGTTTATAGCTCTCAAAAGGAAAATTAAGCTGATGAAAAGTAGAATTAAAAGTCAAAATTAATGAATGAATGTAACTGAATGCAAAACTATATAAATCATTAAATTCAGTTTCATGTCCAGAAAATTATACAAAAAAAGTTTTAATCTATACATTTTGAAAATGAAAAGAAATACTATAGCTGGATTTTTTTTAAAAAGCAAAATAAACATTTCTTTTGTTATTTTTAAAATTTCTCATTTTGCCAGAAATTACAGTCACAAAAATTTCAAATAAAAGAATATTTAAATATGATCCAAAATTAACATGATCCAATAACATATTCATGATTAAACATGAAACTAAGTACTTACTTGATAATTATAATAGGGCTGATGAATAACACCTCCAACAGCTTTTCCGTTCACAGCTAAGCCTATCAGGACAGTTACATGATCTAAAAGACCTGAAAAATACATTTGCACCAACTGAACATTAAAGATAAAGGAGGTAGAAAAATTATTAGTGAAATTGTGATCAATTAGTTTAAAAATCAGTATATTAAATACATAACAGCATATTAGCCATGTGTATTTAAATTATATAAAATTATTTTAACATTAAATGAAAAAAGTGGCTTACATATTTTTTAAAAATTATATGGATAAAATAAAAATTATTTTACAAGCTATTAAGGATAAGATTTCAAAGCTTCAATCACATATTAAAAAGAATATTTTGCATCACTTTTTAGAGCCTAAAATTATTCAATTAAAACAATTGTTTGACAAGAAGTTAAAAAAGATTTTTGGTATGGTGTAACAGTGATAAGATGAAAAAAGCATTCACAAGTTTCATTAATATAATTAAATATGAAATATAAATATTATAATCAATATGAAATATAAATATTATAATCAATATGAAATAATAAACTTATGCATTATTATTTTCATATTTAAAACAATAAATGATCTTAAATTTTTTTTATATTTTGTAGCTTACAGATTAATAATCATAAAATCTTTTCTCTAGTAACACAAATCATCATGTCCAGGATTTATGTATATGACAAATTTATGTGAACATTTTCACATTGTATCTGTTCACAACTAACCTTCTTTCTTTTTATCAATATGCATGATTACAGATAGTTTGTCACACTTCCTGCTACTGAAAATCAGATGTAATGATCTGAAATAAGGAAGTGACCTTATTTGAAGCAGTAGTAACTTTTGCTTCAAGTCAAATAAATAAGCATATATTTTCACCATCAGTGCTGCCAAGAAAATGATATAATAAAACAGTAGTTTTGATTTTGTTTATTTTGCTTAATCATATGGAAAAAAAAAGCGTATCAAGAAGTGTAATACTATTATCATAAGAATAGATGTAAAATTCTAGAACATATTTTTTAATTAAAAAATTGATTGGAAAATTTGATTTGTAAATTTGAATAGTTTTATTGGTGATTACTTGTTACTATTTATCACTGAATTATTTGCTGTTTTACTTATTATAATCTTAACATATTAAATATTAAAAAAAATTATGAACAAATTATAATTACTAAAAATTATTGAAATAAGCTTGCATGATTCACCCAATTTTAACAAGGAAAAATCAATAACAAAGAGCAATTATATAATTTTATCATATAAAATAAATAACATGAAGCATATGGCAGATATATTATATATCAGAAATCCCTTTTTAATATAACTTTGCATATACATAGACTTTTCTTGATACTTTTTGCCACGAAATGTCCATGAACAATTTATATTTTCTTCAATGTAGCAGAATATCTTTTCCCCCTCCATTTACAAAGTAAATCAAAATAAGAAGGCATCATTTGAAAATTATTCTATGAATGATTATAAATAGAAATAATGCATACATTTATCTCGCTTTCTCTTTTTTTGAAAAGTACAGAATAATAATAATAATAAACTGAAATGCTTACAAATATGCTATTAATATGCCATTTTGTCACCTGTCATTTTCACATTGTTATATTGAAACATAATAAGTTATTGATAATCTAAACACAGAGAAATAGTCAAGTAACAAAATGCAAAAGATTTGGAAATGATTTTTAGGATAGCATATGGATTTTACTGTATATGAAAAAAATTTAATAACACAGAATCATCACATTTTGAATCACTAAATAATGAAGAAAGAATTGGCCTCTTTAAATTTATAGACAACATAAAATGAAATTTTTTTAAAAGTCTTATAATACAAATCCTATATTTCATTCAATTAAATTCAAAACCAATACAAATTACAAAAAGTTATTCTTATGATTATTTGTAAGAAAAACTGTAGTCATCAAATCACAAATTGCTCATAAATGAACCTTTGAATTGTACAAAATTAATACAATCCATTAAGATATTTTGTTTGCTTTCATACACATACACAAAAGAATAAGCCGTTAAGACACTAAAGAATGCCTTCTCCTTTTAAGTTATGCAATTTTTTTTTTATTTGTAGAGGTCTAATAACATCATACAATATTTTTAAAAGAAACTGTGTCATATACATTAGCATTTTGATACAGGAAATTTTACCTTGAGTGTATTCTGCAGTGCCATCAAGAGGATCAACCCATATCACAACCTAAATAGAAAATCATTACTCAGCAAAATAAACTAGTAAATTCTAACAAAGATATTTTAATGCTATTTTAAATCAAAGAGAGTGGCAACTCAGCAAGATGGAGTATTGCATTGTCACACTTGAAATTTTTCTAAATGTATTCTTTATTTATTTAAAGATTCACTCTCAAACTGAATACAAATTACTTATAAAACATATCAGATTATTTAATTCATTAATTTTTTTTAAATAATTTTTTTCTAAAATAATTTTATTAAATTTTGCTTCCAGTCATGATTAATAATTTTTTCAAAAACTATTTAGTTTTTGAAAAAATAATTTTTATAAATTAATAATAAAAATAATTTTTTTAAAAACTATTAGTCCGTCTAATATGTTTCACTCACTATCTAATATGTTTCATATTTTTTATCTTTTGGATTGCATAATTCACATATGCTTACAGTATTATTTAAGGATAATATATATATATATACATAAATTTTCTAATTCAGTAGATGCAATAAGATGAGGGTGATATAAAAAGGATTTCTGTAATTTAAAATTTAAAGTGTGATAACCTTATATATACTCTTTCACAAAATCCTCACACTCTTTTAAAAGATTTGCTTAGTTTAGTTAGAATAGTAATCCGGTTTGAAGCTATATAAATTTTGCTTGAGGATAGACCTTTTGATTTAAAACCATATGCAGCTAATATTTGAATTAAACTCCACTCTTTAAATTTCCATTACACAGAGATGCAAGAAGTTTGACTAAAATAAAACTTAAGAACAAAGAAAACTGATATATATATATATATCAGTTTTCTTGAAAATTACTCATTTTAAAATAAAAACGCATCTTACATCTTCTTCTTTCACCGCAGTTAAATCCGCAGGACACTCAGTAGTAATAGTTTCACAGTTCTGTAAGCTCACAATTAAGTCATCTTCATTTTCTACTTTTTCAAGAGTCTAAAAAGAATAATAAACAACTTAAAAGAAAATGTTTAGTAAACATCAAGTACAAAATGCGGCATAAACACACTAATTCAGAATAAAGTACTATATTCTTATTCTTATCTTAAACATATTCAAGAATGATCTCATTTATATTCTTCATGCCATAATTTTCTTATCATTCTTTGCGGCTAATTTAAGCATTAATAGAATCTTTTTAGTACATAAACTATTACTCACAATCTTAAGGGAAGTGGAGTTACTCATAAAAATATTAGGATTGAGAGATTTCACACAAGGTTCTTTTACATCTAGACTTTTCACTTTTAAAAATATAAACTTACAAAGCATCTTTACTTAGAAGCTTCTATGAAAGTTTTCTAATTAATAATTCTTTAATATATTTTTTTCCACTTGAAAAGAAATTTTTCTGATGGATTTACTTTAAGAAGTTTTCTAGTTAAAAAGATATCATGTATGGATAAAATAAAGAAGTCACATTTTTTGAAATTGTATTTCATTGAAAGATAAATGAATGTAAAACTTTATGCACTGATTATAAATTATATCTAATTATAAATAAACTATTTATTTTTGATGAATTTGCTATCTGGTTAATTTTTATTAAAACATACACATAGAACTCTGTTGTACTGTACCTACTGCTTAGAAAATACAGATAATAATTATTTATATTTTAATAAGTTTCTTTCAAATTTGATTTATGACAGAACTTATAATTACATTCCAAACTTCACTACATAAATTTTTGAACAAATTTGCTCAGTTAAAAAATAAACAATAAATACATAAGTAAAAGCTTTTCAAGCTATTGTTTAATTGTTTATTCGACATTATATTGGTATTCTATTTTAAAAATCAATCAACATCTAATATGCAGTAATAATTGCTGATTGCAAAGTTAAACCTAGAAATCAAGTAATATGGCTATTACATTACACAGTATTTCCAGACATACATAAAAAAAAAATTTCTCTAGAAATATAATGTCCCCAGAAAGTTAGTCCCCATTTTGTAAGATACCAAACAAGAACAGATATTTCCAAATGAGATTGGAAAATAAAGTTGCTGTATTCTTCTTAAGTAATTAAAATGCACTGCAAAAATATAAAAGTTATAAATATATTTTAGCAATAAACAATAACACAATTTTACTAACTTCTTCTCCAATGATGGTTACTTTTGGAAACTGCTTTAACAGAGAATTTATTATGCATCTTTGTGCAGACCTATCAGCTTCAGTTTGTAAATCATTGATGCCCTGAAAAAGAATCAAAGAAAAATAATTATAATTTTAAATTTTGACTTATCTTTTATTTAAAAAATCTAATATTTTTAAAAGACAGTACAAAAATGTTCATATTTGACCTTTATATTACATTTAAAAAATGCAATAATGACTATCATTAAAAAAAAAAGGACAATTATGTCCAATAAAAATACTTATCTTTATGGAAAAAAAAATATTTTTAAAAAAATTTCATGTTTTTTTTTTATTTATTCTATTTATGGTAGTCTAATTGAATTTGTTGGTAGAATAATTTGACATATAATTTGGAGATATGACAAAAGGCATGTATAAAATTCGGCAAGAAAATTACATGGCATTGTACTTAATATCCATAGAAGAGTACTTTCTTCATTTTAAAAAGTATTAAAATATTTGAGAATTTAAAAAAAATCACATTAATCTTGAATACATTAATTACATTAATGTAATAATTTTAAGCTATTACATTAATGTAATAATTTTAAGCTATTACATTAATGAATGATTTTACGTTCAGAAACATCAAATAGATTTCCATTAATATGAGACACCACCATAAAAACACAAATATTAATTGAAATTGAATGCAAAATTTCCAGTACTAATAAAAATGAAAGTTTGTGTGTTGTTGGCCATTTATAACATAAACCATTATACCTACAGATACCAAATATGCAAATTTTACAGAATATGAAAGTACATTTCAAAATTACTTTTATTTTCAATTACAATTCAAATTTTCATTATTTAAAAATTTAGTCAAATTTTAACATTTTTGGATGCCTTTTTTTTTTTCCCCCAGTAACTTCAGAAAGAATTATTGCACAAAAATTATTTTTACATCATTTTAAATTGCACTAATTTATCTTTCCAATGATATTAGTGCAAGTACTATGTAATATTTGGCACAATTTTTATATATTATTTAATAATTGTGAGTTGTAGTGAAGATCATTTAAAGAAACAATTTCAGGCAGATAAGAGGTTTAAAAAATAAAAAAAAACTACAGAGGGAAGGAAAAAAGTTAAAAGGAGTGAAGGGATATTTCATATTTAGTATAAAGTGTTTTTTTTTTAATTCACAAATATTTTAATACTTTTTAAAATGAGGAAAGTACTCTTCTATGGATATTAAGTATAAAGTCATGTAATTTTTTTGCCGAATTTTATACATGCCTTTTGTTATATCTCCAAATTATATGCCAAATTATTTTACCAACAAATTAAATTAGACTACTATAAATAGAAAGAATAAAGAAACATTAAATTAAAAAAAAATTTTTTCATAAAGATAAATATTTTTTATTGGACATAATTATCGTATTTTTTTTTAATGTTAGACATTATTAAATTTATTTTCAATTTAAAGAAATGCCTTTTTTATTTTTATACCATTTTATTTGAAATTAAAATATTTTCAAATTGCTTCAAAATATACAATAAGAAGCTTACATCAATATTTTAGAAGTGGCAGCATATATTTGCATTCAATTAGAGTTTCAACACCAGATCTACCTATTGATAAACAATGAAGTACCTTCTGATGCACCCCTGAGAATGATTTTTTTGATTCTGAATGCTCTGATTTCCATTTTAGAAATTAGAACAATTTTTTTTTCATCTAAAAAAAACTATATTTCCTTAAACATTTTAAGTGGTTTATGGTATTCTTATGTTTTAGTCTTCAATTTTATTTACGATCATCCTCTGAAATAATAATTCTATTACATTCAAAAGTTTCAGTTGAAAATGATTTTACTTGATACTTTTAATCTCACGTTATTAGCATAAAGCATAATGATAATTGTAAACAAATTTCAGATTTCATGTGTAATAAGATGAGCAAACCAGTTAGTTGATATATGCAGCTAGTATTAACTAAATTCAATTTAAATATACAAGAAAAATAACAATGTATTTAATTTTTCAGTTTAATAAAAAAAAAATGTTAAAATAATACATAATTTAACAGAAAAAAAAAGGTTTTGAAATATGAAACTTACTTATATTCAGGTCTAATATACCTGATTTCCCCCCCCCCCCCCCCCAATTTCTATGACAGTTCTACCAAATAAAAAATTGTTTGGAGTAAGGAGGGTTTGGCAAGTTTAAGTATTCTAAAATTGTTTTATCTAAAAACCTTTTCAAAAGGGTTTCTTAAAACTGATAATAGGCATATTTTTGTATTGCAGATATAAGTAATTTTTTTTTCCCAAATCATTTTGCCATGAATTAGCATTGCCAGATATTTGCTCAGATCCTCACCAGCAATGGTATTGATTTAGTTTTATTATACATCAAATAGATAAATTTTCAATGATATCTCAATTAATAGCATCTATGCATTCTAATGTACATAATTTCATGAATATATAAGGAAATAACTGTCGCATAAAAAGTAATATATATATATTAATAATTAAATACTTAAAGTGGCATGCCTAAATGGAATTTCTTAATTAAGGCCTTGTTTATTAATATGTTTCCACTTTATTTATATATTGGTGTTTTAATTCTTTCTATAAAAAATATATTTATTTAGGAACTTTTTATTTATTTCCCAGAAAGTCATATTTATGAATGATCTCTACAAAGAAATTGACAAGTACTATGTATTTAAAAACGTATCTGTCAGATAAAACAGTTCAGTCAGATAACATTATTTTTTTTTAACTATCTTGAAGCAATATTCTCAATATCAGCGGAATGCCAAGATAAGCTTTTCATGAAACAGCGTAAAGTGTATTTTTACTTTTTATGTCTCTTTCATAATAAATAGTAATTTGAAGCGGGATTGTTAAGAGGTATTTTATAAGAAAAACAATAAGGTTACTGCTTCATAATAATAAATGAAAATAAGTTGTTTCCAAATATTAATGTAGGCCAGGGTTACATATTAAATGAACCGTGTCGGCTTTCAATTAGAATACAAAGATTCTAAAATTTATAGATGCTTAGTCCTTTTCGAAAGAAAAGTTTATCGATTAAAATAGGAAAAAACATCCCATATTAAAAATTAGGCAAAAGTAAATTTATTGCAAGAAATAAAGAAACTCTCTTACCTTTTCAACAATTCTCAAATTACCTTTTTTCATTATATCTCGAATAATTTTACCCGCTTGATTGGCAACTGCAACAGATGCTGACATCAAACGCACAAATACTGAACCACTCATATTTTTTCCTTAATCAAATCTTTTTTCAATATTTATCAACAATCGTAGAGATACAATCGCCCTCTTCAAAAAACTACTGCTCTCTGGTCTGCTCTGAAGTTTGTTTTGTCCTCCTAGTTTCGTAATCTTTGATCATCCGGTACACCTTTTCACTTCACTTCGAAACAATAATTATCTTTTCAGTCAAATTGCTCTAAATACAAATAAAACAAATCTTATTTAAATATATATTTAATGTATAAAATGTTTTTAACCGCAAGTCTATCATTTTTCTCTCACTTAACACCAAACTTAAAAATGGCTCTAGGCCACCTCGCTTCTCAAACTCCTATTAATATAAAATTTGAAAAGATTAGAACATCAGAGTAGAAATTTATCAAACTATTTCAATTTAATTTAAAATTAATGACAGAAATTTTATTTTCATTCATGTATTTATTCTTTTAGTTATCCGTAACTTATTCGGAATGGGAGGTAGAGAGGGAAAACAGTCAAAATGAAATGAATATAAAAAAAATTAATTAAATGAATATAAGAAAGTAAATTAAATGAATAAATTGAGATTAAATGAATATAAAAATTCAATTCTAAATATTCATTAATGTTTAATGTTTGTTTTTATTGACAAATCAGAGAAATAAATTAATTTTTACTTATTGATGAAAAGTAATGAAAAAAAAAAAAAAACTCAATCGTAATCGTAATCGGTTTATCTTTCCCGGAGAATTTGAAATTTGTCCTTTGCGTTATATTTTGAAAATGGCTTTATTTTAATTAATGAAATTTGAAATCCCATCTGTTTTCACTCATAAGCTATTCTAAGTGTTTTAAATGATCTGGAGAGAATAATATAATTCGGTAAGCAGATTCACTATTTTTCAAAATCCGTTACCGTTTGAATGCTTGCAAGTCGGCGAGATTCATGATTTATTTTAACAGCTACTTTGACAAGTAAATTTAATGATTGTAATTAATGCTGATTTCCTGTGAGTAATTATCTGATAACTATTAGATAGTAAATTTTATTTTTAATGTATCTGTAACTTTTTGAAAGTATTATTAATTAGTTCCAATTTATATTTTCTTGGCATAAATCAAAAATTTTGATTCTGTGCTTTTAATCCTAGATATTTCTTTTTTATTTCAATGAATGTAATTTTCATTCTTGAAATTAATTCATTTTTATTAATTCATTCTATTTTATCCTTTTATTTTCACATTTGTTGTGTAATTAAATGTTCCAGTAGATAGATAATACATATCCTTCAAGCTACAACCAATTAAATTATGATTTAGTTAATTTCA
The DNA here is from genome assembly GCF_947563725.1 of Argiope bruennichi. NCBI lineage: Eukaryota > Metazoa > Arthropoda > Arachnida > Araneae > Araneidae > Argiope > Argiope bruennichi. The sequence continues at coordinate 20,581,768 of NC_079155.1, forward strand.
AAATGTATCATGTATGTTCAGAAAATAGATAAATGCAAATCAAAATATGGAGTTTTTTCCCCCCTCTAAAGTAATATAAGTTTTAACAACCAATTTTTTTGCACATGCTTCATCATTTATATAAGAATTTTCTGGTGTAAACTACCATCCTTTAACAATTGCCAATAATTAAAGAGTGATATCCTTTTAGCAACATTCAGCTGCACTTAAAATATTGCTAAAGAAAAATTCTACATAATACTGTATCAAATAAATATCTAAATTTATAAATAAACATGAATTAGTTTAAGAAGTAGTTTCATTACAATATGTGTATTTGGTCAACATTTACTTATGAATGCATTGATTATACAGTTTAATTTTTTTATTTATAAATCAACAAAATGCACCAAAAACATAAACTGATTTTAGAAAGAAGTTTCGCAAGCCAATTGTTTTCAAACGTGTTGATTTTTTACATCTCTTACTATATTAGTTTAGTGAGTTTTGACAGAGTTAGTTAGACTTTTTTCCACCTTTTGAAGAAACCTGTTACCCTACTCTCTTATTGGAAGAATCTCCAGTAGCTCAAAACATTGAACAATATTGGTATGATATTGTATGACGTTCAAAATATTGAATATGGAGCTAGGGTAAAACAGAAGAATTGAGTACCAGATTCTCATCAAGACAAAAAAGTATTCTAGAAATACCTCTGAAAATTTGCCATACTAACTAATATAATAAGGCATTTAAGAAAAGGAATAACACATTTGATGATTTATTGTCTGAGGAAGGAAGGAATGAGGTTTGTTTTCTGGCGTATGCTCCTGAACGGATTCTTAGCTTGTGCCCGGTTAACAAAAATCAAAGCTCGAATATCACAAAAATTATTGTCTGAAAAAAAATAAATTGGTGCGATTCACGATGCTTCTGTAGGACTGAGTTCTGTGTTAGTAGGATGATACAGTACAACATCAGATTACCGTCTTTTTAGGTTTTTGTGTCATTATTTATTTTAATATTATATGCCATATTTTTAAGTTTATAAATAAATGATTATCTGTATTAACTGTCATTTTTGTATATGACATTACCATAAGTAACTTTCTTTTTAAATTGTGCTGATATTGATAAATAAATTAATGACTTATTAAATCATTTATAGTTTTAGTTTATATGTTGCACTAAATAGTTTTTGATGATTTTTTTGCAACTTATTATAAGTGAATTCTTGATTAGTAGGATGTGACATATAAAGTCTTCATAAGAATCATTAAAAAACAATATGGTCATAGTGGAATTGTTTATTATTGACAAATAAACTTAGTAATAGATATACAGATTTTGGAGAAACAGTTATAATTTGCCTTCATTTTCTTAATTATTTTTTTTTCATTATTTAACATTATTTTATAAATATCTTTTAAATTAAAACTTTGCCTGGTTTATTGGCTGCAAAGACTTTATTTATATTTTCCTTCCTTTATATTTCTAGAATATTTTTAGTCTGCTGATGAGGGATTTGTGTGCACCAAGTTTCATCAAAATTTTTCCTAGCTATGCAGAAATGATGTAGATCAAACATATAAACACATGTTAAATTTTATGTATACAAAGATTTGCATTAACACTAGAATGTCTGAGATTTCGATTAGCCTTAAACTGGTGTTGTTTTGACACTGCAATATAAAATGTACTGTTCAGTAGGGTTTAGTTTTTAGAATTTTTAATATTATTTCATGTAATTATCATATACTATGATCCTTCATATAAAAAAACTAACAAAACAAATTACTTAATCTTATAAAATGGAATAAAAAAATAATATTCATAAATATTAGTGTAATAAGCAAAATCATAATTTTTGTAAGAATGCAAGTTTTTTAATCATTATGTATCATTTTTATGCATAATATTTTGTACATACCTCATTTGCAATGGATACAATGATATTCAATTTTTCCTGTACATTTTCCGCACACTATTTTTATGCAAGAGACGTACATTTTTTTTAGTTGCATTTCGATTACACTCTTTAATTTTGCACTTTTTTTGTTTTAGCGAATTTGTAACTTCTTTAAATTCAGTATTTATTAATGGAATATTATCAATTTCATCTGCAATTTCTTCAGATTCTTCGCAGTCACTTTCACATAATCTTATGTCTTCATTGGAATCTAAATTGGAACAAGACAAGCTGTCCACCTTCTGATTCCTCCTCAGAAAGCTCTTGCAAAAAATTAGCAATTTCATGAGAGCTTAGATCTTTTCTACGAGCCATCATTTTAGGGTGTCTGCTCTGCACAAAGTTTAGTTTAGAAATCTAATGATTTTTTTTTTTTTTGAACAGATAAGCAAAGGCTGTGAAACAAAACACTTAGACACAATGATTTTAGTATAATTGATTCATTTCTGCTGTGAACCAAATAACATTGCATTCAAGATTACACTGTGCAAATGTGCAGTTGCTTACTTTGGGAAGTTTGTTTTACTAATGGTATCTACTTTTTGTTGAATGACAGCTATTTACTATCATAAATTGCTTGGTGTTAAAACAACATCAGCAGATGTTAAAGGCATATTTAGTTGTAAAATCTCTCCTAATTAACCTAGAACCACAAAACTTTTTTTGTATAATCACCATGGAAAATTATTAAAAGTCACGAAAATTTTTCAAATTCTCTGCAAAAATGCAGAAAAAAGAACAAACTAAATAGGCCCTGATGTCCAATCGACACCAACGGACATTCTAGTGTTAAATAAAGCAGCATTTAAAAAAATACTATATAAACATTAAATTGAATAAAAATGTTGCTATAGTATTAAATTATTGATTAGAATGATGGAGATCAAATTTAAAAATAACTTTTTTTATGCTTAAGATAAAATGTTAATTGCATAGCTATATAATTTTCTGTTTTCAGGCAAACCAATGTCTGCTTCAAATGATGAATGGGAACTTGCAAAGGAGAATATTCAACCTTTGCAGCAAGGTAGAAAACCTGAAGTTTTAAAGGTTGCCTTATCCTCAAATCCAGAAGATCTTATACTTCAACAGCGTCAAGCATTTGAAAATGAATTACGTACGTACACAGGTGATGACCCACTTTCAATATGGTGTAAATATATCAAATGGGTAGAGCAGAATTATCCTAAGGGTGGACGGGATGGTCATATTGAACAACTCATTCAAAAATGTCTTTCTATAATGAAAGATAAAAGTGAATATTATGATGACAATCGCTTTATTGAAATATGGCTCAAATTTGCCAACATTGCACCAAAACCAACAGAAATTTATAATTATATGTTCAGTCATAAAATTGGCTGCAAATCTGCTGTATTTTTTACTGCTTGGTCTTGGGAACTAGAAAGTCAAGGGAGCATTAGCAAAGCTGATCAAGTATTAAATGAGGGAATTCGGCGCAAGGCAGAACCTTTTGAGAAATTAAAATCATACCGATCAGAATTTGAAATGAGAGTAGCAGCTAAAGTGATGGAAAATTCTGAACAGGTGCAAAATAGTGAAGAACCCAGTCGTTCTGCATTTGCTGTTTTAAAGCCTGTAAAGAAGAAAAATGTTGCCCCAGTTGTAAGAGTAGGAGACAGAGTAATGGATCCCAATAAAGTTAATATGACAATTGGTCGACAACAGCCTCTACCAAAAAGTAATTTACCTTCGGGGAAGGTACCTTTCAAAATATACAGTGGGGAAAACATTCAACCTTCTCTTCCAGTACAGTCAGAAAACTTAGCACCATTTGTTTTACATTCAGAAAATTCAAAAGAAAATGAAAAAAAGCCATCCAAATGGAATAAAGTAAAACTTAAGCAAATGCCAGCAGCAAGCAGGGCAGTACAGAATGCTACTCCTGGATTTAAACTACACCGTGATGAATTTTCACCATCAGAGAACACTCCAAAATCAGTTCCGAAAGTTTCCAATATATTACGTACTCGAAAAGAACCTGCTGCTCCTCCTTTGGCTTTGTTTGAGCCACCAGATCCAATGAAAAAACCAATGTATGATAAAGAAAAGGTCTATGGAGGTGCTGAGGAATTTTCTTTTGAAGAAATTCGAGCTGCAGAATGGTTTAAGAGAAAGAAAGATATCGAAAAGGAAAGAAAGTTAGCTGAACAAGAAAGAATACTGCATGAACAACAAGAACAAATTAACAGATTAAAGCAAGAAGTACAATTGCTAAAAACTAAACAGTGCTCCTCAAATGAATCAGATAATATTCCAGAGAAGAAAAACACTGGCACATCATGTTCAAAGAACTTCCAAAATGATAAATCAGATGCTGAAAACAGCAAGGACATAAATAGGACTTCAAATCAAAGAGAACCATTTCCTAATTCTAAATTAACATCAACTTTCAGAGAGGCATCTTGTATTGTACGAGATTTTTATAATGATACCATTTCTCGTGATACACCCAATATCTACTCAGAAAATGATGAAAGGCCACATCTTCCTCAATCTAAAATGTCTGCATCTCAAGATCAAAGAAACCTTGTGTTTTATGATCCTCTGACCATCGTAAAAGATACATCTACTAGAGAAAATGCTTCAGCAAAACAATTTGAACCTATACCATCAACTAAACCAATACCTTTTAAATTGTTTCAGGATCCTACAGAGGTTATAACACAATTGAGTGAAAATGCTAAATTACAGAAAGCTAATGCAATGACTAATGATTTTGAAGATGAGAAGGGAGATGTTGAAAACATACCACCAAAAGGTTATATCCAAGAAGCAAATAAACGTGAACTGAGTGGCATTTTGCAGCCTTCTAAAAATATAATGTTTGTACCTTTAGAAGATCAAGAAGAATCGGATGAAGAGGAGGATATTATATACACAGAAAATAATAATCAACCCTTACAAAATGAAACTTTGATTCCACCTTGTAACACAGAGCAGTTTGTAGCAGCAGCATTTTTAGCTTCAACCCCTTGTTCTCGTGTAAAAACAGAGCGAAAAATAACAATACAAGACGAAGATAATTCATCAAAATCTGTTCAACCATCTTATGAAGGCTATAACCTGCCTCCAATTCAGAATACTTTAGATGGTGCAACCTGCTCTAAACAATCAAATAAAACTGAATGCAAATTATCTGGGAAAGATCATAGTACATTACGAGGATACACAGGTCAACTGAGTGTAATTATGGAATGTAGCCGAGAGACTTACAAATCATCATCATCTGGTAGTTCTGCAAGTGCCACAAGACTGAGTCATTTTGAACAATGTTTCAGTCAAGAAAAAAGCAACAATAAGAAGCATATTTCTAGATCTGATGAATTTAAGGAGCCAAAATCAGTTATTCCAGGTCCAGAATTGACCCAATGTACAAATGATACAGAAAACACCTTTGGTATTTTGAAAGAACCAATAGCACTATCACAAAAAACAATGTATGCAACAACAAAGGGAGAGAATGATGTAAAAGAGTTAAAATCTGCAAGTAATATTGAAGGATTATTTAAAAAACCAATTGCTGAAAGATCCAATGATACACATATTAGTCAAGAAGAATCTAAATCAGAAAATGCAGGAAGAAAAGATATTTATTGTACCAACATTGATCCTTTTGATGCAGATTTGAATACCAAAATACTTCAGTCATTGCCAACTGATTATTGCTCAAATTTGCATACCACAGAGAAAGCCCTTCGTACCTTAGAACTGAGAGATGAAATAACGGTTGGTGATTTGATATGTGAAGTAGAAAATCTAATAAGTGAAGGTGCTTATGGTAAAGTGTATGAAGCAGAAATAAAAAGAAGACTAAATCAAAAGCCTAATACTCATGTTAATTCAAAGGTAGCTCTAAAAGTGTGCAAAAAGTCTAATGATTGGGAATTGTATATTTGTAACATATTGCACAACCGATTAACAGATTTGAAAAAGCTCCCAGATGTTCGAAGCTCAGTTATGGAAATTATTTCAGCCCATCGATATTCTAATACTTTGGTTTTAACTTCTGAATTCAGTCATCAAGGTACATTATTAGATCTTGCAAATTTTTATAAGAAGCAACAACTCTGTGTGCCAGAATGCATTACAATGTACCTGACTCTTGAAATGCTTCATATCATGTCTCAGATTCATGAATGTCAAATCATCCATGGAGATATTAAACCAGATAACATCTTGATACGGGATATTTCAAATCATGATGTTTTGGATAGTATGTCGCAAAGAACTGTTTTCTTAAAAATAATTGACTTTGGTCGAAGTATTGATCTCAAAGTTTTCAAAAATGGTGTTTGTTTTGAAAATGTTTTAAAGGATGGTTGTATCGAAATGAAAGAGAGAAAGCCATGGGTTTTCCAGATTGATTGGTATGGTCTTTGTAATTGCATCCATGTACTATTATTTTCGGAATACATGAAAGTGAAGAAGAATCCTCAAGGACGATGGACAATTGAAAAGAACATTAAAAGGTATTGGGACCAAACTCTCTGGTCTGCATTATTTGATGAATTATTAAACATACCAGCTTGTTATCAAGAGCCAAACATATTAAAGTACACAAGTCTAATTGAATCAAAGTTAAAAAACAATGCACAGGTGTTTAAAATGAATTTTCAACGTCTCTTGAATTTTTTTGTAAGGAAGTAATTTCACCAAAAGTATTTTAAGTCTTTATGTAAGGAGTTTTCCCTTAAAAAAATTTTTTTTACATTGTATTGAATGACAATATAGTGTATAAATCTATTAATTATGTTATATTTTGTATTCTATCTTTTTTAAACAAAATTTCTCTTAATTTTTATCCTTCATTTCTTTATATAATTGTGTTAATAATCTTTTGTAAATCTAATTACTAGTTAGTTTTGCATTTCTCTTGTTTAAGTCTTATATGTGTGACTATATATATGTCAAATATAAAAGTTTACATCTGCTTTGAAATTAGTGAAGAATATATTTATTCATTAGAACTGAATGTTGCACCACCTCACCTGTTTCTTTAATTGTAAGGTAAATAATAAAAATTAAATCTTGGGAGACTGATTGCTGATGCAAGGACAATAAAGAATTGTTAAAAAGGGAAATATATTTTAGCATAAATATTTCTTAAAACTTTCCAGTTTATAAAATTTTAGTTTGAAGGAGGTATACAGCAATGACATAAAATATCAGAATTTGCGACTGTAATTGAACTGGGCCTATTTCATCTGTGTTCATACTTTTCTTACATGCTTGCTCATTTTGTAATATAGTTAAAAAACTTTTAATGAAATGTATGTCGTAGTATTAATTCAGTATTCATGTATTTTTATTCAGTTATTTAAATACTAGAATGTGTAACCATGTATATATCCTGTAACTTTTTTTTAAAAAAAATTTAACAATTAAATGCGACATTTACTTTTTTACATATCTGCCTTTTTAAAATATGTAAAAATATTCTTAGTGTAGAACAATAAAAGTAATTTTTTTTTTAATTTTGTGTCTTTTTCATTTTTACCATAGATTTTTAAAAATATATATATCTATATTAACAAATATTGTTTAAAGCATACCATTTAATATAAAGTACTTTTAAATAATATTTGTTTATATGAATATATACAACAGTTATGAAATATTATTATACATATTTGTGACTTAATGATAAATTAAAAAATTAATTACTGTCCATATATTATTTCTATTAAATCAGATACTTAAAATAATTACTTGGATGTTTATTATATTAAAGTAACTAACCATCGATATATGCATACTGAAAATGCATGCCATGTGGGTGAATTATTTTTTTGTCTCCTCATTGTATTTAACTTTAAAATTAATATGATTGCACAAATGTTTTGTCTTCATGGTATGAAGGTATATATATGCACAGGGCATATATACATCTCTCTCTCTTGCCTCCCGATATATGCCAGTGTTTCATAAGGTAACTAATGTATTAAGTTTCTAAGCACCTCATTGTTAAATTTTTAGATTAATTAAAATAAAAAAAGTTCCAAGCTTTGCTTTCTTATTCAAAAGTTATAAGAAAGGCATCAATATATTCAGAGCATAAATTCTAAAATGTCTTATTGCTAGAGAGTTTGATGGGAGGAAAAAATTTCTGTCCTTTCAAGAAATCAGAAAAAAGTTCTGTAGTTCAATTCGAAAATCCCTGGAAAAACTAGATTTCCTTCATTACCAATCACACTACACTTCCCATTTAGGATATTGGAATCAGACATGAGAATAAAATGAATTAATTAAATAATTAGGACAAATATATTTGAATGGGAGGGGCCATCTAATCAATCTCTACTTATTAATTCAGTTATTTCTATTCATTAATCAATCTAATTAAATAAAATAGAATACTAAAATGTAACATTTTTCTGATGATCAATTAATCGATATTAAGTTACCTGTATAAATTATTTTCCTTATCTGATTAAAAATGTCTAAAAACTATTACAAGTTTTTAATGTAACCAGTTTTTGTGATCTAAATTTTGAGTAAATTAATATATGATCTTTAGTTCCACTTCATAATCGAGCTATATTGGCAAATTATAAGCTACGTTTAATTAATCTTATTAGTTCAGAATGTTTAAGCTTAAAAGCTGATATTACTTTATTATCAAACTAAATTATACAATCTATTCTGATTAATTGTCCAAATGAAAACAATTATTTCTTAAAAGATATTTAAGAATATGATAATGACTATAAAATAATTTTAAATTAAACATAGCAGAGATTTACTGGTATTCGTATTTATTTCAATAAACAAAATTGGGAATTTTAATTTTTTAAGAAAAAAACTGCATTGGAAAAGCACTGTATTATAATAAAAGCTGTCACATTATTATAACTAAATGTCTCTAATCGCAACAAACGGTAACATTATCATAAATTTTTAACGAAAATCATTTGTTTTCATTAAGAAATATTCATAAAAAAATCTGAAATTTTTGAAAAATAAATCTGAATATTGTAAAGGATTTCAAAATATCTCTTAAACACAATCAATCAACTATTCAGTCTTAACTATCTATTTTGGATCCATAGAAATGCCCCCAAAAATGATCCTAGTGTTGATTTAATCTAAATATTAGTAAAAGGAAAAAATATGTTTTAAGTATATTATCCAGTAAGCTTGAAGAGATACTGTCACTTCTGAAAAAGAAGTAATATACTGAAAATGCCTTCTAAATTAAATAAAAATTTCACCAATATTTTTTAATATTGTAATTTTTAATTCATTAAAAATTGCATTAATATTTTAATTGTTTTATTTTCCTATACATACATTGGGGATTTAATAATTTGTAAATCACTTAATAGAATCGAAAGAATGCATGAAATGTTTATAAGACATTAAAATGAACTAAAAATTTCTTAAATCTACTCAGTTTCAATAAAAATTCAAAGCATTTTTCTCCCCTATTGAACATTTGAAGCATTCGCCTTAAATATTCCTATTCTTTGGATTTATTTTTAACTGAACTTTATAACAGAAATTTAAAATTTTTTGTATGCTATGGAAATAAAATATGCAATGATATTCTCGTAAAAATTTTATTACATCTGCACACTAAATGAAATGGAATAATATATATATAAATTTATCTTTATTATAATAATAATTATAATACTTATTATGATTTTAATAAATTTATTTTGCATTTTATTTTTATTCTAGAATTTTCAAGTGAATCAGTAAAACCGATGTAGAATCTCTTTTAAAAAACAAGAAGGTTTACATGTTGAACTAGAAATGCTTACATTTATTTTGTAAATATTTCAAAAGTAGCATTTAATTTACAATTTTACCTTCAACTTCGTATTATTCTAATATCATCTTCATATCTGGATTCTTATTTAGTCAGTTTCAACTATAATCAAATGGTATTAACTATAAAATATATTTAGATTATTTACTTTTCTGTATACTCATGATCTGGCAAGCAAATAGCTTCAATTAAAATTTCCTGAAGTTATAAACCAAAATTTGTTAGAAAGAAAATTCTCATACAATAAATTATCACTACTACTATTCAAAATGAATGTATGTGTATTGATACACTACAGGCAAAACTGTTTGACCTACAGCTATCAAAGTTGGCATATATGGGTGGGAATATATATCTCAAGAGATTTTTTTTGTTAATATTTTTATTTATTTAGCTGAATTTTGACATTTTCCCCTGATAACTCCTGAAAATATTATTGTACAAAAATGAATTTTGCACTTAAAATTTCAAAAAGTCTTTTCAATAACTTTTCCTGAATCCTTACATTGTTTTATCAAATATTTAACTGTGCGATCTTCTTCCATTGTTGAAGATCAAAAAGGAATGATTTGTTTAATATCTATGTAGCTAATAGAATGTATAAAAAGGTTACAATACTGCTAAATTTAGATATGATAATAAAGCAGTGTGATGTCAAAAGAACTGGTCTCCTTTAGAAAAATTAATACACAAAATGAACAGACATAAATACCAGAATTAAAATATCACAATCTGAAAAGTTAATAGAATCATGCATTTATATGTAAAGAATTTAGCTGAAATGAAATGTAACTAATATCGTAGGCAAACTCAGATTCGCTAAAAGTTGTTTATAAAAATAATTTTATCTTGGCAGAATGTTTTGAATTTATTTTCATTCCTGATTTACTAAAATTATTAATTTTACTGAATACTTTTCAAGCTCATCGTCCCCTGCTCTCATATTTTCTAAACTCTGGTTTGTAGATAGTCTGTAGCAATATAGTTTACCAATTGAAAATTATTATACCTAACACTACGAGCACTTTCGTAAATTAAAACACCATGTAATACTTGTTTTTAATGTCTCGATCCCTGAAACAATGAAATGCTCACTACTCCCCAGGATGCATTTCATTTTGAGAGCAGATTCAGTGGAGATGTTTATTAATTCCATGCAATTTTTTAAATAAATTTTAACATTTATGGATCTTTAGATTTCAGTTTATAAGTTAAGAAATACGATGCTAGGTGACATCTGATAATTTCTTAATGATTAAAACTACAAAAAAGATTTTTTTTTTCACTGATGAAATCTAAACAGACATGAAAAAATTTATCAGTACATTTCTTTTGATACTGCTTCGTTTCCGGTTTGTGATGTAGGTCAGCAAAACAGCGATCTGTTGATGCATTTTTTTAATTACTTTTAATAATCTTTCGAAAATGCGTATGATACTTATCACTGCGAAAATAAATAGTTACAAATTATTCTGTTCTATTTTAAAGACGTAGCGTGGCAAATAAATCGAAATTAATTCCTCCTTATTTTAAAATGCTTTATAAATTATTGTATGGAAATTTTACACGAGAAATTTTACGAGGTGATTGTGAAAATTAAACGTGCTAATTATTGAAGCAGAAATATCGACACATTAGAGTATTTGATATAAAAAATATATCTGGTATTAGTGAACTGAATTGCGTTAATTGAAAATGGCAGCAAGATTTGTTAAAAGGTAAACAAATAGTAGAAATGGCTTCGTTAGGCATTCTTGCGCAAAAAACTTTTAAATATCATACAATGTGGACACCTTTACTATCTGGTGTTCGCAGTGGTTATATGATTCCAAAATGGCATCTTGATCCTCTTGCGAATAAAGAAGAATTAGCAAAATTGGAAGTAGATGGAAAACTTGAAGCTTTAAAGGCCATGCCTGTTAAACCGGCACCTTCAAACTTGACAAATTCACTTTATGATGATCCGGTTGTTAAACATTTTACCAACGTATGCATGCAGTGGGCTAATCGTACCCTCGCTAGACAACTGGTGTTTGATACTTTTACGCGAATCAAACTCATACAACTTTCGAAATATCACAAAGCATCTGCAGAGGAAAAAGCTTCGATTGAGTTAGATCCTAAAAAAATATTTCTACAAGCAATTGAAAATTGTAAACCTGTGCTAAGCGTCATGAAAATTAAAAAAGGTGGTATTGCGTACCAAGTACCTGTTCCAATTACTAATAAAAAAGCGACATTCATGTCCATGAAATGGTTAGTCATGGCTGCAAGGGATAAAGAGGGTCCTATCAGCTTTGTTGATCAATTGTCAAAAGAACTGTTGGATGCTTACAATTCAGAAGGACGTGTTATCAAAAGAAAACAAGACTTGCATAAATTGTGTGAAACCAACAAAGCATATGCTCATTATCGATGGTCTTGAATAAAAGTGTTTTTGTTTATTCGATTGATTATTCTGAAATTTATACTTTTTTTGTTCAAAGTGTTTTAATGACATTGGAATTATTGCTTAATAGTTGAAAATTTAAATCTGTTGAATATTGTTACTTTTACTAAGAAAATATCAATAAATATGTCTAAAATATTGTAATAAAAGTTACTGAAGAATATGATTTCTAGTTTTAAAGCACAGAATGAAAAACTTTTCTTAGGTATCTTTTTACTAAGTAAACTTCCATATATGTAGTTTATTGGTGGAAAAGGATGAGAAAAAAATCATGAATAGTTTAAGAAACTACATTTAAAAATGTATAAACCATTTGAAATCAGGCTATGTATTGTGATAGTAAAATATTTTAAAATCTCTGTTATTTGCTAATTCTTTCTTCATCAACTTCAATTTTAAATTTGCTAAAAATTTTATTTCTCGAAATTTGCTTTAAAATCTCAGGTTATTATTTGTTTTGCAATTGCTATGGCAAAAAGGTGAGGTTCATAGATTATTATGCATTGAGTACAACTCCGAATCAGTTAGGCTACTGCAATATTGAATATTGTTTAACTTGTTTTAACTTTGCATATATTCAATCAATTTGCATTTTATGTGAATTTTACTGTTTTATTAGGATGATTTGTTGTTTCAATTAAACAAAAATTAAATGACATAAGACTAGAAAATATTAAATTTAAAAAATTAGAATAGATTTTAATGGATTAAATTTTCTTAAAATATCATAATAGGTCTTAATAAATTATTCTAAAAAAAACAACTTTGGATTTTAATGAATTAAATTGTTTGCATTTTTAACAATATGGATAAAATAAGTTAGAAAACAAAATATGAACCAGAATTCTTTAAATTAAGAAGTTTTATGCATAAATAATAAAATATATATTTTTTAGGGCCAAAGGTGGGTTAACATTCAGCCAGTTATAAGATTTCATTAAGATCATGTATGTGATGAAAGAACGGACAATAGCAAGTGCTTATCTCAATGGGATAAGTACTTGCTAATATGTAATTCCTCTGCATGTGTGATCTTACTGGATTGCATTGTAGTTGGCTGAACGTAAACTCTGCTTAACAATATTTGTAAGTTGATACTGTCCAAATCATTGCTAATATTATGCTTTTGGGTTAGTAAAATATATAGTGGAATGGAACATTAATTCATGATGATTTAAATAAATTTTAAATTATTTTTGCCTGCAAATTATGAAGGATTTGAAATAAGAAAACTGTGTGCAAGTTTTAACAACTCCATTTATGATTTTATAACCATACCTAAATTTGCAATCCAAGTTTAAGAGCTATATATTTTATGTTGATAGAAAACAGTTTTTCAACTTTAACACAAAACTGCTAATAAACAATGATTAAAATTATGATGTCAGGGGGAAAATATACATATCCTAACTAAAACAATGCAGATAATTTTAAAAATAGCCAGGCTACCATAGTTTTAATATCAAATCTATATATAGTTCTTTTGATTTGTAGTATTTTATAAAAATTATCCTAATATTGATATTGCTAAATAATTTAATGATGTAAAAAATTAGTTTGAATTGTTTAATAATTAAGGTATGATTCTACACTTCATAAATAAACTTATTTCAGAAGGTAATTTCATTTTGTTTTCAAATAAATATTTGGAGCATATGATATTTTGAAAATTTCTTTAATTATATTTAGTGAAGATGCTCAATCAATATGCATCTGCTGATTGGTGCTGCTTGATCTTGAATACAAAATGTTACTGTATAAAATCAGTGATTCAAGGGCCACTCCATACAAAAAAAAAGAAAAGGAATGTGAATTTTGAAACCAGTCGGTTTGTGGAAGATCGAATATTCAACCTTTCTCAGTTATCATCCTTCCTTATTACTTGGAATGAGTGTTCATCCAAGAAAAGTTTGTGCTGTACTCGAGCAGAATATTCATGGGAGGAGGGACTAACATTGCTAGATTGTTGTAATTGTTAATAATGAATGTGGTGAAAAATTGAATGGTGTAAAACAGAACTATGCTTTTTGTGAGCTATGAAGTAGCATAAATGACCAGCCTGAGGTTATTCTACACTTTTGTTGTGGCAATAATCCCATCTTCAGTGATGAGATATGCCTTCTTTATATTTACAATGTGCTTTTCTTGGATTTAATTTGCTTGACTCTCACCATTATGTTGTTATCCACAGCTATTTGGTCAGTTAATTTTTATCATGCATTTACATAACAAAACAAGCTCTCTTGTTAATTCAAATCTAATGTATCCTTAAAATTATGCTCTAAAAGTTATTTATTTTATAAGAATTTCTGCTAATTGCATATACACTTTAAAAATAATAGTGCTAAAAATGTTGTGTTTGTAGAAGTAAGATAGTGTGAATCAAAATTTATTCTTTAAACAAATGAATATATATATATAATTTCTGGTTTATATAATATAATCACAAAAAAAAAAAAATAAATAAATAAATAAATTTATGTTGACTTCATAGTTGTTACATATAATTTTATTTCAACTCTCCAAGGGCCAGTTATAATAAATTAATTTTGGTCATGAAGGAAACATTTTTTTAAACTGATAATCCGTGATATGTTATCAAAAATTTTAATCTTATAAAATTTTTGTAAAATAAAATATTTTTTCTATGAATTTTTTTATGAAAATATGTGAATGTTTTCACCAAGAAGAACTGAAAAATGTAGTATGGAAAATTAGAGAGTTGATAAATAGGATCTCATAAAATAATTTCTCTTTCAGTTTAATGCAGTTCTGATGAAAAGAACTGAAGATTAAATTCTCTCTTAACAGATCTTCAATTTTGTTTGCACTCTCTATATACAAAAAAGTTAATAATTTTTGTAATTCAGAGAAAACAATGCCGATTGATGTAAATCTTGAATCAATTATTTAAGTTTATATAGTTGTAATTCTCACCATTGTTTTTCTTTCACTCATTTAATTATCTTAAAACTTGACAACCAAATGTCTTTGGGACTGTTCTTTTGGGCTATTTGTAAATTTGAGTCATTCTTTATTTTTTTTATGAATATTTATATAAAATAACTTTTTAAAAAATCAAGAAAAGCGTTTTTCTATTTTCAAATCATTTCTTTCTTTAAATGAAGTCAGTCATTCTATTAATATAATTTTAATTAGAAATTTAATATAATGATATTAATTCATTTTGTTATACAGTGTGATGTCTTTTTTTGGTTAGATTTTAATTACTAAAATTACTCATTTTTTATGGGCCATTTCTTGGCATCATGACTCTTAAGTTCTGTTTGCTATTTTTTATAATTTTTCATGATGAACAAATCACTAAGTACTGCAATTTATATATATTTTTCATTAAGGATAAATCTATTACAATTGTATATAAAATCATTTATATAGAAGTTGCATTTTTTAAATATTTGTTTTTTGCTTGCTTTTACTGCCCAATCATTAAGTTTTTAAATGAAAATAATGCAGTGGTTGTTGAATTTTTGATAAAATAAACAGTATAATTGCATAGAAAACATCATTTAAAAAATTTAGAAATGTGTTATGAAAGACAGGTAATAATTGTTCATATACATTCTAAAACTATTTTGTATTTAAATATTATTGCAATAGTTGGAAGAAATATTTTCTTGAAACAGGTAAACAAATTTTAAGGAGAAAAAAAAATTCTTGGGACAGAAAGAAGATATTCCTTTCACGCATTTCAATGATGACTATGGCATTGCACACTACTTTTTTTTTCACTTAAGGTACTAAAATTTAAAAACTATATTTTGGAAAGAAAATAGAGCACATTTCTATATTTCCCTTCGAAATCTGCTATTTTTTTCTTGTTAGATACCACATTGAATCTGTAGCATTGTTTTTTAATATTAGGTTTATTATAAAGTGACACAAAGATAGGAATGTATATTATCAAACATACTTCAGCATGCTTATTTTTGAAGTTGTTCTGTTCTTGAATGAGCAAAATGTGAAAAACGTACTTGGGAGGGGGATACTGGAGAATATATTTTTCAAAACAAACCCTCTCTGAAATCGTAGAAAGTTCATAAAATACATACATAATACATAAATACATAATATACATAAAATACAAATTTTATAGATAACTCCATTAAACTGACTTTTTGGCTGATCTTTATTTTTTTAGCTATTTTTTGTAACTTCCTTATTGCATTACAAGAAACATTATAACCTGTTTTAATAAATTCAGTATAATCACTTTATTATAGGTACGTTACTTTCGTGACTTACGAGACGCTGCTTTCAATTAAAAGGATTTAAATTAATGTTGTTTTTGGCTGTTTTAAATTAAAAGGACTAAACTGATCTGTAACTCTGTATGTTACCAGCTACAATATGATTCAAAAAAGTTCCAACAATTTTTAAAAGTAATAAAATCATTAAAAAATGTTTTCACATATAGACATCGCAGATGGAAACATGTATTCATGTCACAAAGCTTGAGTTGTGTTTACAATTGAAGATGTATTTGTAATAGAATGGAATAGTACAGAAATACCAAAATGGCATACATGTATTAGAATATGAACCAGCTAATTGAATTCGGTAATCAATTGATAAATCATCTTCAAATATTCCAAATAAATTATGTCTCAGTAGGACAGAAACTGGGGCAGATAGTCATTTCGAGGGATATAGCCATTTTTAACAAAAACTGGTTTAAATATTTCACTAAGCTAATTAATACTCATCATATTTATTATAAAAACCATGTAATAAAGTTATAAAGATTCTCAATTTTAATTTAAATAACATCTGCAAAAAAAGTTTTATTTTTATTTTATTTTTTTAACTTCTTTAAAAACTACACAACATTTACACAAGAATTACATTAATACTTTAATCCTTTGAATTCAGTATAATACCCCTTGATACAAGGTTTATATTTAAAGTTGTTTTCACCTTTTTTTTTTGCATTTACAATAAACAATACAAATTGGTTGCATATGATTTACTTAAATGGATCTAATCAAGCTGATGAATACTTCCAATGCAAAAATTAAAATCATCATATTTAAATTCAGAAATTGCACTGGAACAGTATTCCTCCAATTACGTTTATATGAAAAACTATTTTTAGCATATCACAGCAATATATTTCATTAAAAATGAAATGAAATATCTAAATGCATGATTTCATTTGTTAATAACTTATTAATAAATTTATATTGATCTTTTATATATAGTAAACAAATAGTTGCTTATTAAAATTATTTTATTTTATTCTTTTTTTTTTAGTACTAATCATAATGAACTTTTTTTATTAGATTTTTCACAGAATATTTTATGTTCAAAGATTAATTTAAAATGGCTTTAATTTGATTTCATTTCAAAGAGATATATATTCTGTATACGTCAATGCTTGAACTGAAGATATACACTGAGAATACTTCACGAAGTAGTGAAATGGACTATAACATAAATGTTATCACATCACCCAGGAAAGTCACATGGGCAATTTTAACATATGCAAATGAAAATATTTCTGTATTGTACATATAAATTTATTTTTTATCACTGTTTATGAAGAAGTTGTAGCTTTTTGTAATGACCATAGTTGCTTCAAATAACTCTGTACATAACCTGAACTAACATAATCTGTTTAATACATAATAATCTAAGAATATATTATATAATTAATTGTAAGAAAACATTGTGTATTTTTGATGCAAAATTTCACTATATAGACGAACCTGTTAATCCCCAAACACATAATTTTAATTTTAGCTGTCAAATAAAACAATTCTGTTTTAGAAACAAATTTCTCTTGTACAAAAAAAAAAAAAAAGAATTAGTATTATATAAAATCATTTTTATGCTGCATTAAATTCAACCTGTTAGATACCTGTATAATTAATTTTTCTAACAAATTTTTCAAAATGAAAAAACAGAAAAAGAAAAACAAACAGATTTTATTTAAACAGTATATATTACATTATAAGGTGCATCTTTCAATTGATAAAAATGATAGAAAAACCTTGCAATTGTGCCTTTAAAACAACACACATACCACTTACAAATATAAATAAACCTTTTAAAATGATTCTTGGTAACATGAAAAGAATTTATTTATTCGACACAGCATTGAAACATAAAATATGCTTGAATATTTTTTACAATCTACAATTCAAGAGAATGTAATCAATCTGATAAAATTATCCATGAAGAATAACATCCTTATAATATCCATTAATCAATAAATATTTACTACTTATACAACAATTTAACATACAATTATCTCTTTCAACATAACATTATATAAATAATACGAAGAAAAACATGAAAACTGCTATAAAGAAAATTAAAAATTACAAATATACTAATTTTCAAAAAAACTTAAATTAATATAAATTATGAATGAAGATCATTTTAAATGAAATTTAAGAAGAATAACTATAATAAAATTTAACATTTCAGTATCTTATTTATATAAATATTAATTTTTTAAAAACAGAAATCATTCTTCAAAATCAGTTGCCTGATCTTTCAAATTATATTCCATTCCAATGTATTTTAGAAAACAAAATGTCACAGACATACAGTTGGGGGAAAAAAAAATTGCTGTGTCTTGCATTGCCTTTTCATATGAAATTTAATATAAAATATAGCTTGAACTAAGAAAAATAAAGATTTTTTTTAAAAAATTCAGTTAAAAGTATTCTTTATTTTATAGCAAGCACACTTTTGCAACTAAGGATAATTGAATGCAGTCTTACAGTTTGAAAACAATTATCATTTTGTGGAATTTAGGATTAGTATTTTTAATGGTATCGGATTGTTTTGCAAAACTATACCTAATTCATTTTGTAGCACAATAATTTCACAAAATGTAATAAATTTCTAAAATTAAATACAGCATAAAAATTTTCAAGTGAAGTGTCAGGAAAGCAAGTGTAAATTCAAAATGTATATTTAGAAGTTGATTCTATATTTCATATGTGTAGCCATATGATATGCATATATATAGTCAGAATTTTTTTCAGCAAGACTGAGTATTACCCATCAATGGTTTGGTACAATCAGTTCAGAATTTCTTAAAAATAGATTTAAAGTTTCGTTGAACTATTAAAATTCTTTTTTGCAAATTTGGAAGCCCACAAAATTTCTCAATTTAGCACAAATCTATTAATTTTTATAGATTCTATGAATGCATGACATTTTAACAAACATACTGTTCAACACTGCAAATATCAGAAATATTCACAGATGTGAAATCAAAAATATTAGTGAAACTCTGTTTGAGCTACACTGCACCATATCCACAGAAAATGATAAGCACATTATTGATATGATTCGTGCATATGAATGCCTTTGATCTTAACGTTTAATTTATTCTTAAAGAAAAACTTTAAATATCATTGATTGCATGAATTTTTCCATTGTAAGTGTTAGAAGAATTGTTTCAAAAGATGGATGGATTGATTTGAAAATTAGTTCTTGTTTTAAATTTTCTTGCAGGAAGATTTAAAACTTTCCAAATTCTCTTTGTGAGTATTCTGGAAATGATTTCAAATGTTAAAGAAGAACCTGTAGATAATTTTTTTTATACTGAGTTAAAATCAGAATTTATGTTTCAAATATACTTCTGCTTGTATTTAACAGTTACATTTTTTAAAATAAATTTTTTATAGTTGCTTTATTGTATTTTTCATTCAAAATTGTGAACACTTTCTGTTCAACAGAAGTGATTGCTTTATAAATGAGCAGTACAGTTGTCAAGAGCAATGTCATTAGATATTATGAGAAATATCTTTATAAAGAGTACAAAATTTAAAACCAATCAAACCAATTTGAAAGAAAAAAAATCAATAAAAAATGAAACTATTAATAGATTTATTTTTCAAACATAAAAGTTTATTCTTTCAGAGCTAAATTATTAACAATAAAAAGTACAAATACCAAACAATACTTGCACAAATGTAAAACAATATACCAATACTTAAAAAAAAAAAAAAATCAGCACCATTTCAATTGTTATCTCCTTAGCTGTGATTTGTACAAACCAGCAATTGTCTTTGCAGCTAAAAATAATATTTCTCTGCGTGAAACACCAGTCATGGCCTGATGCCATTCTGAATGATGAACACCCATAGCTGAGCCAATTATCTGACCAATAGTGACAGCATGGCCAGACCAGCCAAGTGGATAGTCTGCAGGGGTTTGATCCTTAGCTTGTTGTACAAAATGACTAGATATTGGTATTGCTTCTGTGTAGACTTGTAAAGAAATCCCTTCATTGTAATCTTGAAGAAGCAAACATCCGATGTCAAACCAACTGAGAATAGAGGGGAAAAAAATCAGCAAATATTTTTAATTTGAAGAGAATTAATAAATGACTCTTAAAGATGTTTTCAAAAATATAAAAAATACATTGAATACGGTATTTTAGAATGAGCCTTTTTAAATTTTGAATAATAATCTCAAACTGATGTCTTAGGAGAATTTTTACAAAAAGTTTGCCAGCTTCTGTAAACATAATGTACTTTATAAATCAGATTATTAAAAACAAATAACTTTGAAGTCCCATTCTCATAAAGAATTGTTAATTTATAATTCATACACATAAATTGCTTCAAATAACAGCCAAATAAGCAGATAAACTTTTACTCTTTCTGAATCAAAACATTGACATTTTTACATGAAATGAAAATGCATTTCATCACTTTTGGCTTTAAGTTTCAGAACAAGTGAATATTTTAATAAAATAAAGCAATAATTCATTCATTATGATTCAATGTATTATTCGTAGAATTAAAAGGGGAAGTTCTTATTTTTAAACAAAATTAATTTATAGAAGCACACATTTTTTGAATAATAGTAAGTGCATTAATTTCTTTTAAATAGTGGCTAACAGAATATTATGTATTTAATCACACATTTAACAAAAGGATAGAAAAGAACACAAAATGACCTTTTAATCGAATAATTTTGCAATTCTACAAATTTTTTTTTCCAAATTTATTGGGATTTTATTCATTACTATCTCACAACTGTCAATTCATATGATATAACAATCATTTATAAAAGTAATTGCACATATCATCTAATGACCTACTGTTTTTAATCCATGCAAAGATATCACATCTGCCCTTTTGAGCAGAATGCGTAAAAGTCTTATACAAACATACTTTATCAGCATCTACAATTTAAAGGGGGGGGGGAAGGAGTAGGACTAATATAATTGAAAAAAAATAATAAAACAAATCTTGAATCAATTAAATTCAGAGTAAATTTAAAAAAAGCACTGATTTTAGACTCATATTCATAAATTTTAATTTTTCACCTTTTTAGTAAGCTTAAGCCTCCCCCCCCCATCTTTCTAATATACCAATTTTTTTTTAATCCTAATATGATAGAACATAAAACATCTACCATTATAAAGCACTATTTTTAATGTTATATGCAACTTTAATTGTTATTAATAGCATAACTCACCATTCAACAAACTTACAATTCCAAATTAATAAATAATCAATACTTTATAATATGCTATCTCTTATCAATTTCAATGATAAGAGATAGTATATTACCAGAATCAATGATATCAGAGTATAAAACAGCTCAACTTACTTATCTGGAGTAAGTTCAGCAATAAAATTTTCAACAGCCAATAAAACATGATTTCCTTGTAGTAATCCTTGTTGCCTTATATTTCCAATACGTTCTTCAGCAGCTTTTAGGCCAGCAGAGTATCCCACTGGCTGGGGAGCAATACTACTTGCTTGAACAGGTATTCCTTGAACAGTTGCCTTTCCAAAAACTTGCTGAAAAGCTTCTCGCACAGCTGATACTTTCGCTTCATTTCCAGAAGCGACTATTACATTAATATCCCCACCTGAATCTGAAAATAATAAGAATTTCTGACTAACTAAAACTCATAAAAATATTATAGGTCAATAATTAGATTGTAGTAATTCAATTCTATGATTAGTAGGCTTTTTTGCCATTGAACTCATTTTACATTAAATTCTTCCATCTGATTAAAAATATGCCTTTTTTTTTTCTTCTTAAATTGGCTTTTCCCTTATCAATTCTTTCAGTGGTTGTAATAAATAATGTAATAAAAATACATAGAATTTTCATTGAAAAATAGATTTAAAAGTAAATTAAATTTACTTATTTTCGAATGATTTTATTTTTACTAAAGATAATATATTGTCACATGTTTGCAACTGTTACTGAACACACAAATGTAAAGTTTAAAAACTGAGTACACAGCATTATATAAAACATTCTTTTTCTTTTTTTTCTATTTAATATATTTATAGTGTTGTCTGTTAGCATATTAAATTTTGTGTTAAAATAATTAAAATATATACATACTGTTAAAGTATATTTCAGGAGAAACAAGCATGAAACTCTAATTTCTTTAACAATATTGACATGATATAGACATATGTAATTTCAATAACAATATTTGTTTTGTTTCTTTTGAAATAAAATTGAAGAATTAGAATACAAAATGGGTACTCCACATAAAGTCTTGCAATGTTAAGAAAATGGTCAGTTAAAAAAATAAATAAAATAATGATTTTAATTGTTGGAATCCAATGTTTGGTGTAAAATAAGAATATACAATATTTGAGTACCAAATATATGAATGGAGACATTATTAATTCAAATAAAGATGAAAAGGTATAATGGCATAAGGTATGCACATTGGTAGGTAAAATGGTAATATTCTAACATAACAGTAAGCCACATTTTTTGTTCATCTTAAAAAGACAAGAACAGTCACTCTAAAATTATTGAATAATTTGTATTATTTGAAGAATAAATATTTTATTAGGATAACAAGAAATCTACATCAAATATCCAAATTTCCCCAGTAAATGGAATAATAATAACAATAAAACCATTGGCCAATATACGAATGGTCACAGAGAAAAATACCAATATCAAATGCAAAAATGTTTTTTAGATACCGAAATAAATTAACAGAAATTATATTGACTGACAGTACTGGAAACATAAGAATAGATTTTAGTGATTATACTTTGAAACACATAACTAACAGCAGATCTTAAGGTAAATTGTTTTAGATTTTTATGTTACAAATTTTGTCACATAGAAATAAGAAAAACCAATATATATTTATCATTACAATTGGTTTTTATTTGTTGATTAAAATATTCACGTATATTTCATTGTCTTATGTTATTTCATATTTCAGTCATTTATATGATAAATCTGAAATTTGTAGAAAAAGTCTGAAGTGAAGCAGAAAATGGAAATACATACTAAAATCTACAAATCTTAAAAATACAAAGTTAGTTAAAGATTAAAATTTAATTTTTTTTTTAATTCAGTAAGTATTTATTTGTTTATTTTTACTTTTTTTGTAGGCCTATGACTTGATAAATTAAAGTTGTTGGAAAAGGGATTTAAAAGCAACTAAACGTTGTTTTTTAACAAATAATTAAAATTTTATAATTTGAAGAATATTTTCCAAAGCGGAATTTTTAAGATGATATACCAATAAATATCAACAAATAATTTGGGATCTGAATATATATATAAAAAAGAAAACCTATTAAAGTGTTTGGCAGATTCTTTACAAAATACAAATAATTAATTCAGCAATTTAGAGATAAAAAGCAATAGAACTTACTAATTATTTCTTTCATTCCGGGGTCTAATGTTGTAATAACAGAATCCACAGAACTCTAAAAACAATGGAAACAGGCTTCAGTAAAAGTGATTTATTTAAGAATACTTATCTGATTACCCATGGTCTATTGTTACATATTATAATTAATATATTACACAAAGGAAAGGACACTATCATTGATTATAGGAATAAAAAAAGTTATAGAAGATTTAGTTTCTTTATTCAAGAAAACAAATAAATTCCATTCTTATTTTCATTTTTACAAATTTAAGAACAATTTATTTCAAAATCATAACCATAGAGATAAAAAAAATACTATCAAATAATAAAAACTGAGTAAAAATTCTTTTCTATAAAAATAATGGATTATTATACAATGGAAATGAACATTTCAACAGATCAAGTAATTATGATTTCATGTATTGAATACTACTTATTTAAAGTAAACAAATCAAAGAATTTTCTGAATGTAATTTTTTAATAATGCTCATTAAATTATGTATGCTCAAGTTAATTTAAAGCACAAATTTCAGCAAAATTCTTATAAATTAAAAATGCCAAATTTATGATAATGGTAAAAATTTCACGTCCAAAAATCTTTTTTAAGGAACTAAATTGGAAAACTGGTAGATAATTATTAAAGACTCCTCTATAAATAAACATAAAAAAATTTCCAAATATAGTAAAATATTTAAAAATAATGATAATTTTTTATTTTCTTTTCAAACATCAAATTTCTTATCAAGCATTACCTTAAAAGTAAATCAAAGGGGGGGGGGGAATTCAAAATGAGAACACTTTGACTTCAAAATCTGATATGCCAGATATAAAAACAGTTTAGAAGATTTAGGAATACATATTAACTTATTAGACAAAGTAAAAAAAAATAATGCAATATGATCAATTAACTTACAGCATGAGAAATTCAATTGTTCTTACATGAAGACATTGAACATTTTTAATTCATTATTATAGGCCCCAAATGGGAACATCAAATTCAAAATTCATTTAAAAATAAAATTTCCTTCATATTAAGTTGGAAAAAAAAATAGTTCGATTTTTTTTGGTGCAGAAATCATTATTTTAGATATAAAATAGGCAATGTACAGTAAATAATAAAAATGGCATTTATTTAATTTTTTTATGTATGCATTATAAAACTTTGGTATTTAAATATTAAGCTCATGCCAGCAGTTAATTGGTAAAGAACTGCATGCTAATACGTTTTTTGGTAATTAAATTTCTCTATGCTTATCAATGATCAAAGGTTAATATTGAAGGTTTTCAACAATAGCATGATGCAATTAATGCATCAGTATAATTTTCTTTTTATAAAATTTAAAAACAATCCAAATTTTTTAAAATTTACTAAACATTAATAAAAAAAGATTTAAGTAACTAACATATAAGATATAATAATAATAAAAAAATTGCACTTGCAGTAATTCATTAAATTTCCATGCTCCCAATTAGGATTATTTGCCATTGATATTATTCTTAACTGAGGATATCATAAAAATGACATATAAATTTTTTTCTTTATATTTTAATTATTTATATCTTTAAATTATAATAAAATATCAAAAGTATTTAAAAAGGAACTTGATTCTAAATTTGGTTAGTAAAAATTTAATTTTTGATCATTTAGTACCACAAGAAAAAAAAATGACAATGTCAATATATAAAATGTTTAGTAAAAAATTCAAGATAACAGAAATAATAATATTATGCAAATGACAAGGGAAAAAAACAGTAAGACTTTTCTTTTAAAAACATTTTTTTTTTCTGCATACCAAATTTTATATTTTTTTTAAAGATTAGTTTTGCAAAAGATTTTTTTTATTTATTATATTCAATAATTTTGAAAAAGAATAAAATTTTGAAAGTTAATGAAACTTACCTTTGCCTTTTCAGCTACTTTATTCAAAAATTGAGTACCTTTAATCCATCCCCATACACCACCTTCACCACTACCTTCTTGGAGCACAACAGGATTCCCATTGCTTTCTTGGGATAAAGGTATATTTAGAGTAAGTGCTTCACTGTGTTGCTGTGGTAGAGGAGGGGGTTGATAGCTCTGAGATGGCACTCCCGCAACCTGTGAACTAATTAAACATAAAATGTTAGGTTAAATAACAGTTATAAATATACAATGATGATAAGAAATATATTTCAATAATATGGTATTATAGTTACAATAAAAATTTACCAATCCCTATATTCTAATTTTATACTTAGATTTTAACCAACAACAAAAAAAAAAGTATATAAAATCAGACTTTCAGATATCATGAAAGATTGATTGAAACAGCTTTGCATTTGTTTATAAACATTATATAATGCAAGGATTTTCAAACTGGAAAAAAATAAACTAGATATCCAAATAAACTTGATTTTACTCAATGTCTTTAATCAAGAATGTTCCATATTTGATTAAGCTGCTTTCAGTGAATTATTCTTAATAAGTTTGTAATAAACATGAGTGGAAACATAATTGTTAAAATATGTTGAAGTTTTTTTTAAAAAAATTAGTTGCTTTTGGCAACAAATTACTTACTCGCCATATTAATCATATCACTTTATTCATGTCAACTAAATTTGATTAACTACATCTTATTGCAACAAAAGAAAATACTATTTTAAACTTTACTTGTGCAGTAAATATAGAGCATAAGAAATTGGTAAAATTAATGGCAGTTAGTCCAGTTGTAAAAACTGTGGGCTCTATCAACATTTCATCTTGCAATATCTCTTGAAAAATGAGGGATGATGGTTGATTCAGATAACTTTTGTATATCTCTCTAGAGATCACGATCTTCATGAACTAAAAATTGTTGAAATTGACACAATGGTTAGGGTGAAGATCTCTCCATGTTTCTCCCCAAAGAGACAGTAGTAAAGTAGTTGTTTTAGATATAAATAATGATATTTAAGTTTTATCTTAATTCAGCCCATATTTACTTCACTTCAAAATATTGTCTTATTTCCCAATACCATTCCACTTTTTCAATTTATTTAATTCAAATGAAGCTTTGTAAAAAATGCTTAGGTCAGCGGTTCACATGCTCAGAGTGAAGTCATAAAAAATTGCTGACCTAAACAAATTCTTCTAAAAGATCCCTATAATTTCCCTCACCAAAGTTGACTCATGTAAAGAAATCCCTATCAAAATCTCACAGTATATAAACACTGGGCAAAATATTTTCACTCTCTTTGAGCTTGTCCTCATTTCATTTTTTGTTGTTCTGTGTTGGTGTGCTCATTGCTGCTTCTTGTACATATATCATGCCTCCCGGGATGGAGTAAAAAAATTATGTTTATATGATTATATATATATAGGACCGGTTTTATGGCTTTGTCAATTATTTTAAATAACATAGACATCTAAGTAGAAAATCTAATCTAGTCTAGTAAGAAAATCTTAGAATAGAATGACTAAGAGAAAATGCTTAAAATAAATTTCAGTATTAATCAAAATATAACAGGAAATGAATGTACAACACTCAAATACATGTTATAATAAAATCATGATATCTAGTTACAGTAGACAATATGGTATAAATCACTTAATGAATAATTCACAAAAAACATTACAAAGCAATTTTTTTTTTTAGAACTTATATATTTGAGCATCAGTTTCTACAAGTTCTGTAGATTTTTTTTTTTTTTTACTCATCAGTTCTTTTTTTCTCTGGTGCAACAATTTAATTTGCATAGCTATTTTACATTTGTTGGACTCTTTTTCATTTTCCTTAATTTTTTCTGCTTTTCTAAAGCTTACTAATATCTCATACATGCTAATTTAGCATACTGAAGTAAATCTCTTTAAACTGGAATATTTTAGACACATCCATAAAAATTTGAATCATTATATACAGTTCTTAATCAAATTAAGGAATACACTTTCAAATTCATGTAATGCTTTTTTTTATACTAAATAAGTTTCTACAGCCATATTGTTGTGTGACATTATCAGAATTATTTTTACAACCTCAAAAAAACAGAAAATTCAATGGATTTCAAGCCATTAGAATATAAATTATCTAAAAGAATTTCTTCATTAAATGAGTCAAGCTGTTTTTTGCATTCATTTTTTAAAATTTAATCGCTAAAATTTCAAATTGGATTTTGCACTTTCTGGGAAAATTTGTGATTTGGATAAAAGAAGTTGAAGCTAACTAAACATTTGCTTTTTACATAATACTGCATTATTTCTTGAGAAACCTGGAATTAAATTTGATACAGCTTTTAAATCAGCACAATTTTTTGACATATTCAAATACTTTTTTTTGTAATATTCTTCACAAAAATAATACAAGAATAATAAACAGATAATTAGCAGAATGTCTTTTCTAGCAGTTATGAAACAATGAAAATCTCTCTCTGATATACACACACACATTCTAATTATAAATACAGACTTATTTAATTTTTTTTTAAAAAAGAAATTTACTCATTTCTGAAATAATTGAGTAAGAGGTAACAGGTAGAAAGTTTAGAAGTAACTTTTAAGAGTGAGTACTCAAGTTAGTTTCAAGAAAAAAAGCACAGTTTTTAGAATTTGTCACATTATTTTCCAACACTGAAGTAGTATAATGGATTTTTGATATTTTATACCAATGCTCGAAAAAATAAATAAATAAAAAATAATCCCAGAGCATGGGTCATTAAAGTGTTTAATTATGTTTGATTGCCAAAATATTTAAAACGCATTAAAAACACCTAAATAAATTTTTAAAAAAGAATCTTATTGAATGCAAACATTTGAAAGTATCTACAAAATTATCATTCATGTTTTACAAGCGACTATACCAAAGAAATAAATCAAATTAAATAAGAAAGTTTTAATAAGAAACATATACATCTTACCTTTGCTGAGTGGACATATATTGATTTGAAGGTGGCACATTTGTATTTTCTTGTTGAGGGATATATGGTGTGAATAGAGTTGTTTGGGTATCTTGATATTGAGATGGATCATAAAATGGAATGCTAGATACTGATGTTGATGCAGAAGCACCCGATGATGTTGCCACTGGTTCAGTAGATGATGGAATCATGGAAGGTTGTGTATTAGTAGTCTGAAAAAATGGTAAAACCTGTTCCATACTAGGAAGTTCTTTTTCAGAATCACCTAAAGAAGAATTAAAATCTTAATTTTATATCCATGTTCATTATGCAAAATCAAAAACTAATTGTAACAAAATGTTTAGAGTAACTAATTATTTAGCACAATGGCACAACTAAACATCAGATGTCTATCACCCACACTCCCATACAAAATGTTAATGACAGAGTCCATTTTCTCCACAATGGTGGTTAAGTCAATTGCTGTTCTATGTAATTTTAAATTAGATCCCCAAAGATTGTCCTGGTATTTTTCCAATTTTGCAATCCTATAGTCAAGATCAGATCAGACCCTGAAGAGGCTCTTAGGCAATGAAATTTTCAGAAAAGACTTTCCACTCTCCAATTTTCAAAATCTAATTTTTATTATCAATTTTAATTTAATTTTCACTTTAATAGTCTTTAAATAATAAATATTGCGACAATTTAAAACAATGAAATATTTGACTGTCACAAGAGTCTGTTTTAATATTTCGCATATGATAAAATAAATAAAAATTACAGGAAGATGGACAAAATGTATGAACTAAAGGTTCTAAATCTCTGGTATGTCAAATGGATGGAGAAAAAAGTGGTTTAACTATTGTTATTATTAGCAAGTGACAATAAAAAAAATTACAAAACTCTTTTTTAAACAAATCTAAATACTATTAGAAGAATTACAAAAAAAGTAGGTCACATTGATATTTGAAAGCATGAAATATATCAAAAGAATAATGCTAATAAATCTAGTTAATACTTAATTTTGATTAATTGATATAATAGTCTTTTTAAAGCAAATTGAAAATACAAAATTAAATACCCTAAATAACAAATCAAATTCAACAAAAACAAATCAAAGTCTCAGGGGCCTCTGACAGTTGTCTACTTTGTCTATTTAATAACCTGCCCTACTAATACTGCCTTGTATTTAATAACCTGCAATATGCTACACAACTAAGTAATGGTTCTCTAGCCTTTTATGGTATTTTTATCTAATAACTTATCTACTCATAATGTAGAAGTGAAAGTTTTAAATTGTTATGATGCAAAGAAGGTTAGTTAAAACCTTTTGAACTGAGAAGTAAGAAGCAGATATTTAGGTATGAGGTATTTTGTGATTCTAAGCAGTGCACATATTGAAATAATTTCAAGGTTTTTTTTGTTTGTTTGTTTATTTACTTTGGAAAAAATGTGTAGCCAGAAATCACACTCTTACCTATAATGTCCAACTTTGCATTATCTGTCAAGAAGAAAAAAATATTTAAAAAAATGAGAAACAGAACCTTTTTTTAAAAAAAATCATTTTTATGACTTTTAAATCTTGTGCAAAAGCAAAAGATATTGATCAATTTTATAAATTTTTTTCTTCATTATATTTTTCCTTAACTGGCAATTTTTCTGTGATTAGAAACAGAGAATAAAAAAATACTTTTTTCAGCTCAACTGAAGTTCACACCTCTGGCATAAGAATAAGAGTTATGTTTTTTCCTGTATTTGACATTCATGCATATTTTCTATTCTTGCAGGGCAAAAATATTATTACAAATATTGTTTATTCAGATATATGTTTCTTATTTAGAATCCATCAAACTGAATAAACAGAAAGACTACTAAGTCCCCCAATTATTATTTTTTTTTTTTTATCTAAAACCAATTAACATTGAAGAAGAACTATTCCAAGTGACTAAAGCATAATTTTTGACATATGATCAAATTTTTGCAAGTCAAGAAGGATTTTGATAGGCAGCTTTTAAAGAAATATATAAATATGTGGTTAGCTATCTCCAAGATTACTCTGAAGGATAGAAATTTTCATTATAGGAGAATTCAATTATGATTTAAATCCCTCAATATTTTGTTTTTCTCTCAAATGAAACTGGCTTGGGAATGCACTGCCAAAACAATTTAACTAAAAGCCAACAGAATACTTTTTTTAAATGAATATAATATTTTATGAATGATTTAGTTTTAATTTATTAGTATAAAAATACAATAATTCCCAACAGTAATTAAGTTAAAATATCATTTTATTAATACTAATAATCCTTAGATGATTTTACTTTCTGGTATTAATTTTGTTTGTATTTCAAACAAATAATAACAAAATTTAATTTTGTTAAAGGAATATATGCATATGAAAATCTAGTTCAAAACTTAATATGATATGATCTTGATTAACTTAAATTACCTTGACTGGCACTGTCTTTAGAAGTACTTTCATCACTTTTATCGCCAACAAATTCAAAAGTTGACTCTCCATTCGTGTCGTCACTGACTTCTTCCATCATGTTGCTAAAATAAACCAGTAAAATTATTAAATTGTTAACTTGGCTAGAATATTAAAAAAAAATTTGTTTGTTTTAATATCCTTTTTATCATCAGTGCTATTTAACAAGTACTTGCAAGACTTTTTAATGATTTGAATAAATATCATGAATAATATTTAAATTGAAACAAATTTTAGAGACATCAAATTATATTCTAATAAAACTAGAAATACAAAATTACTATATATAAGAAAAGCAACCACACACACATATATATATAATTTGTTAAAGGAATTATATCCAGACTAATAATATATATTAATCTGAATATATATTATCAGTTGAAAGACTATAATATATATATGTCTTTAAATTTTTAATATTCAGTAAAAAAGAAAATAACTTCAGTTTTGTAGTGATAATAAATTTATCTCATTGCCCTAAGTTTGAATAACATAACTCATCCATTGTTATATAAATATATAACTATATTACATTACTAGAAAATTGTCACCCATCCTGTATATTAGATAACTAGGAAGGAGCGAAACCATAGTTATGACAACATAGTAGAAAAGAGAAATCCTCATAACCATCACTGTCTTTAATTGATTGATTGTCATCCTGTTGGAAGTACAATCCATTAACAGAGTGAAAATAATTCACTCCAAACCACTGCCATACTTATAAAGGAAACAAGAACCTACTTACTTATAAGCAACTTTTAGTCTATATATTTATGATGCACTACTAATTAGTGAAAACTACACACTTATTTTTTATAAGCTATACAGATTTATAATATTATGTGAATGTCAACACAAATATATCTACTTTGCTTAATAAAGAAATTTAAAAACATAAAATACTCAAAACAAAAATGACAATAGAAAAAAAAAACACCAATTCATAACTAAGCAGAAAATACATTAAAAAAGCCTGTTGATTCAATTAAGTAAAAAAAAACACATGAAAAATCACTAAATTAAAGCTATAAATAAATAGTCACAAAGGATGTTGGTAGTAAATATAAAATAAATAAATTTTTCAAAAATCATAATAATTAAAAGCCACTTTACTACCCCAAATTTCCCACAAAAGTTTTATTTCCTAAAATATACACTTGAATGATAATTCTTATAAATGAAAGAGATATAAATGCATCATAGTTATGACAGAATCTATAAACAGTAATTTTAATTTGTTCTAAATTATTAATTATGAATATATAAGGACATTCTTTAGTAGTTCTATAATCAAATATATGTTTTTGTAAAATTTAATAAATGCTTGCAATTATTTATTTGAATTTTTCTACAAATATTATTAATGTTTCATATAGTCATTATTGTAAAATCTTTAGCATGGTATTAAAGACTAAGATGGATTAAAGCTTAAAATCAAAATATGAATTGATTATTTTCTGAATAAATTCGGCAAAAAGTAAGCAAAAAAATATAATAAATAAAAACTAAATTATTCTTTTATTCTATATAGAAGCTCCAGAAATGAAGAAAACAGAAACACAAAGAGAGACAGAAAAAGAAGGCAACTCAAAGCGCAAATTGTCCATTTTATTTCATACCATATATGCAGTAGTAAATAATAGTGCGATTTTATTCTAAAACCTTATAATGATAAAAATTCCAATGCAATAAACAATCTTTCATCATAAAAGCTAACAAGTGACCATATGAAGAAACATAATTTAAAATCACAACAAGATTTCATCTAAAAAGGAATAACATTTTGACGATTTAATATATTTATATCTGCCATTTTCAAACATATGTAAAAAATGGTTTTAATTGAATAAAAGTAAAATAATAAACATATTTACTATTTTGTTCTAAATTTAAAGGGCCACGTTTCAGCAGAACAGTTGCAACTCTAGCCAATCAGAGTAACGTTTGTTTTGTTTTTGTTTTATACCGTCCCCTATACCGATTACTTTAATTTTTTAAAAAAACATTGCTGATATAAAATTCAATCCAATAGTTTCGTTAAAACATTATTAATATTGCTAAGGTTATGAAAATTTTACTAGAAATATATATTTTTAAAGAGATAATCATTAAAACTGTAATTTAATTCATGATATTGTTTAATAAAATTGGATTGGCAACATAGAAATTCTATAATAATTTGTTTATTATTATTGTTTTCGAAATATTTTTAAATGATCGGATATGTTTGTACGCATTTTTTCCTCTTTTTGAAGATTTAAATTGGAAAAAAAAATAACTAATATCGATTTTATAGTATATTTTGTGATTTTCTTTTCTGTGAGAGACAGATTTCAGCATTCTATCCTATTTTTGTTTGCATTCAATCCAATTTTGGTAAGCTATTTCGCCGGCTTTTCATTTTTTATTGTAAGATTGTATTTTTACCTTCGTGACGTGAGCTACCTTAGTTTTGATCAGATTAAATATGTAGAGGAGGAGAATCTTCTGCGCTGTGACTAAATGCTTAAAAAACAATTGAGTGTTTTTCGAAACTATCTCAAAAAGTAATTGGAAAGAATTTTAATAATGCTTCTTTAAATATTTATGTTATCGCTATGTATGTTTTAGAATTTATAATATTACCTAAAATCTTTCCCGTGTTCTTTAATTTTACTAGGATTTACCCAGCTGTGGGATTCTTAGTGTTTTCTAATGTTATTGTTCATTTTGTGGAAAATGTATTTTAGAATAGAATATTAACAAGAAAAATTACAAAACAAAAACAAAAAAACATTAAAATATTCATTATATTCGCCGAAAATTTTTTTCATATCTATGAGACCATTGTAATTTGTTATACATTTTCGTTGATGTATGTTGCTATCAGTTGATGATGCTATGTGTACATGCAAAGAATTATAAATTTTTTTGAGATTATTTATGAAAATTTTTTAAAGTATTTAATATAGAAAAATATAATATTCTCATCAAGTATGCATGTGAGTTCAAAATTTCATTGAATTTAAAATAAAAGTCGTATGTCAAGTTAGTTCCTGGTTTTTTTTTTATTCAAACGTATAAGATTTGTAGATTAAGTGAAAAGTAAAGGGGGCAGGAACCTAACTTACATTACAGATCAATTATGAAATAGTCATATGGATAAGTTTAATTATATCAGTACAGTGTATTTATATTTGAAGGTTCTTAGAAGGAAAGTTTAAAGTACTCTTAGTATCTGAAGAAAAAAAAAATGTTTTTTTTTAAAACTAATTTAAATAATATTTTTCAATTAACACTTTTTATTGATCACATATTTTGTATGTTTCATCAATTGAAATTTGCTTCTTCATTTGGCCCTTTTTATAGATTTATTTATATTTTTATTGAAAATTCAGATGTTTAATGCCTTTTGGAGGGTTATTGTTTTATTATTATTTCCAGAATAAAACATGCCTTCAGTTATTGTGCTAGATACTTCTCTTTCAATGTGTCGCCCTGTACAGATGCCAGATGTAACAGAATCATTTCAATTCAGAAATCTTGCTGTACATGGTATAACATGTCTTTTAGATTACCTGAATATCAATTTCAAATTGGAGTTTGCTGCTTTGGTAAGTATCATATTTTTATTCTCATCTTTTAAAAAAGTTATTTCGTTTGTATTTTTTTTTTTTTTTTTGTCATTGAAGTGTACTTTGTTAAGTCTTGATAAATTTTATGCTTTGGAAATTATTTTCTGTATATTGAATATGATCTTCAAATTTTTATCTGAGATATTTATTCTAGAGGCATATTTATTAAAATCATTATTATACTTGGAAGCAGCATTACCAGGGGTGTAGAGGGGGGGGGCAATTGCCACCTGTCGACAAGAGATTGAGAGTTTCGTCAGCAAAAATCTTTGCCATTTCAGACTGGTTGTGGAGAACTGCACATTATCAAATATGTTAATTTAAAAACCACCTTAAAGTTAAAAGACTGTGAACAATCAAAATATCCAAGTAATGATTAAAGCAGTTTGACAATACTTGCCAAAATATTTGATAGGGAATTGTGTCGATAAGATGGTAGATTTTAAGGTCAATTTTTGATTGACCAACTAAGAACTTAATGCAATGAATGTCAAAGACATTAAGTGTGCAGAATTTCAGACATCTGATTCAAATGTCATTAATTCAGAATATAATTTGCCATACTCTTAACAATATAACTAACAAGGTGATAAGTGAATAAGATTGTTGCATTTTCCAAAAATGTTTGATTGGTCAACTAAGAATTCTATGTGATGGATATCAACAATGTTAAATTCTCAAATTTTCAAACATCTGATTTAAATGTCATTCATTCAGTTTATAATTGTACTATATTTAGCAGAATAGCCAGTAAGCTAGCAAATGAATGAAGCATCATGTCATTGCCGACTACTCTTTGTCTTTCAGCTAAAATTTTATCTCAGGTCGTAAAAAAAAAAAAAAAAATGTTTTTATTAAGTATTTGGATTACCTGCCAATGGAATTGTCAGGGAAATATACTTCTATACTATATATGAATAGGGCAATAGAGTTGTTTTTCCTGATTCAGAATTCAATGAATATTAGTTCTACAATTAATTATCATTTTATTCATATAATTTTTACTTCCTCAATAACATTAGATTTATTTTATTTATTTCACTAGTAGAATTATCTGATTAAAATCTAGTTAATAGTTAAATAAAACACTCTTTTCTTTTGACAGTTTTAAGCAGTATGCATGTTAAGAAGAATTATTTTGCTGTAGACGTTTTATGTAAATTCATTATAAATCACTGAAATAAGTTAATGTGTACTTGTAAATTAAACTTATTTAAAAGTAAAATATCTGTTTATTTTTGCAATGTAGTTTATCAGACTGTCATTATTACTCTAAAGAAATAAAGGAAGGAAGGAATGAGGTTTGTTTTCCGGCGTATGCTCCTGAACGGATTCTTAGCTTGTGCCGGGTTCACAAAAATCAAAACTCGAATATTCTAAAGAAATAAATATTTGTGGTATGATAGTTTTTTTAGCTACACTAATAGAGCTTAGCCAAATATGCAGTGAATTTGTTAAATAAACTACTTCCTAAATTCTCCAGATTCTGCATTTAGAACTATTACTATGTAATCAGGGAATATATTTTTTAATTTTTTTTCTTTGAATTACTCTTTATGGCAAAAACTATATAATTTCGGGTGCTTTTAAATTTTAAAAAAAAATGACAAATTTTTCTCAATTGATTGAAACAAAAATTAAAAAAAGAACTATACTTAATTCCCTACCAATTTTGATAAAATTTTAAGTTGTTTCATTTTTGGGTTATCGTTTTTACATGTTTCTGAAAGTACAGGCAAACAAAACAATCAACCCCTTATTGGATTTGGCACTAAATTTGATAGGTGTCTGCAATACACAAATCAATGGTTTGTGTATTGAATATTATCTATCTGGCTTTCTTCATTTAGTTGTTAATGGGTTAATTTATATTTAAACAGCCAGACCGACAGACATCCTCTGAACAGATTTTACACAAAATTTGATAGAAATCTACAAATGGGGCATAAAGACTGTGTACCAAATTTCATCCATCTAATACAAAGCATTTTTTAGTTTTCTTTGTCACAGACAGATGGACATTTTCCAAAAATGTATTTTTTGAAGTCAGGGACGTTGGAAACGTGGAGATTCATCAAAATCTTGAATCCGAATTTTTTGACAATTACATTACTTTCTCTATATCACGTGTATGAGAAAGTAAAAAATTATTAATCCATCTATGTTCAGGACAAAGGTAATCAGGCATCATTATCAGTCTTCTGTGCAATTCTTTTTCTTCCTTTTTTTTATGTCACAGAACAATGAGGAAATCACTATATCATGAAAACTACAGGGCATGGAAGCCATGATGTTTACTCTAGTAACCATCTTACCTGAACATTATGCAGTAATTTGTCATCAAAAACCATTCTTTCATTAAGTACTTCCAAAGAAAAGAAAAAGAAAACACCATTTCTTTATCACTTCTGCACACTCAACTCTATTGCAGAAACCAATTTAATCAAAGTTCAACAAGAAGAGGAGATTTTTATCATATTGAGTTATATTTTTACTATCCAAACTTAGTGGTAGTAAAAAAAAAAAAAAAAAAACAGGGGAAGGGGGGGGGGGTGATCTTTTAAATTTACATAGTCTCCATGATTAGTCCTCATGAGGATTGGTCTGTCATAAAATATGCTAAATAAATAAATAAAAGGGCTAAGGAGTTCACTAGAAGTTGAAAGCTTTCTTGTGTTGAGTGCCGTATTGAGAATTCTTCCCTAATAATTGCAAAGACATTCCAAATATTCCTTGCAAGTCTTCAAAATTTCCTTCATAAGTGAATTTCTCTACAAATTTCAACACAATACATTATTAAAAAAAGTAATAACGTATTCATGTTTATCATAAATAATGCTTATTCACTTAATAATTTTCAATGTCTCATGGAATTTAGCTACTCATGATAAAACAAAAAGTAACATATTTATGTAATAAGTTTTAACACATCATGAAGCCTTGCTATAAACTGTAAATACAATTCCCGATACTTTTAAACAATATTTTATTCACAAGTATCAATCAACAAAATAAGGTCAAAGTAAGAAAAAAGAGAAAATAATAAAATAGTAACATTTTGGACAAAATAAGCATTGCTTATGTTATAAGTATTCCAAATATCTTTAAAGTGTTGAGGTTTCATCCAATCAAAATTTATTTCATTTTAAACTGTCACATATAATCATTTAAAAGAATTTTTTAATTAATAAATATATTTTAACAAATTAATTGTTTATCCAGATTTTTTGACCACTTTTCCTTTCTATGCATGTTTTTTTTTTTTAATTCACAAAAGAAAGTATTTTGGTTATTTATACATCAGCCTCCCACCCCCTCACCATAAATTAAAATTATTGAAAAAAATGATCCGCCATCCTTTTCCGAACCATAGTAATCAAAATTGTATTAATTTGCATAAATTTAAAGAGACTCGTTCATTACTACAGAAGTAATAAATTAAATGGGAAATAATGCTGTTTTATTTCCATAATAGTTTTTTTCATTTGGCTAGTTTCTTTAGAGTAATAAAATTATTTGCTGATTTTCAGTAATTTGATTTTCATACTCCGCTGAAATACCGATGGTTAGTATTTATTATGCTTCTTTTTAAGTCGGAATATTTTAGTTGTTAACAAGAGAGGAATTTTGAATAATGTTGACTGTTTTTCATAAAGTGCACTGTCCTCCTATTTTGCCAAGAATCTTGGGATCTGCAGATCCACAACAAATTGCATTCAATAAACCCCAGGACTGATTTGTGACCTGTTCACCATATACGAGAGGTTGATGTCAAATTGACACGCCTCCATATAGGACATACACGCTATACGCATAAACATCTCATTTTTGGCGAGGCGGCACCTAAATGTCCCACATATCGTGTGGATTTCACCATTAATCATATTTTAATCGAATGCCTGTCTTTTAATTCCTCTCGTTTAAACTTTTTTAAGTCATCGTCATTAACTTTACAAGACCTGGTGGGTGAGAAATTCCACCCAAACATTTTTAAATTTTTAAAATCCATTGGCTTTTACACCTGTATTTAATACTTTTAACTTTTGTTCAAGCTTGACTTCTTCATTGTAATGCGTTTTTTGCACCACTGTTACATTTAGATTTTAACCTTGTACGTACTTGAACTTTTATTTTTGAATTTGTATGTAG
Source organism: Argiope bruennichi (assembly GCF_947563725.1). Lineage (NCBI taxonomy): Eukaryota > Metazoa > Arthropoda > Arachnida > Araneae > Araneidae > Argiope > Argiope bruennichi. Next base: position 20,620,715 of record NC_079155.1, read on the forward strand.
ATAACTTTTTCTTTTATATTTTATCATGTCTGGTTTTATAGTTTGGTATATGATTTTACTATTTGCTTGGCGCAGCATGATCAAGTATGGTTCTTGTGCCAAAAAACCCCTAACGAACCAACCAACCTCCTATTTTTGCATAATAACAAATTTTTAAAAATATTTTTATAACCGATTTTAAAATTATTTATTTTGCAGATGTCCTTCAGCTCATTCCGAGATTCTCTTGTGCCTTTTACTCGTGATTTTGAAAGTATTAAGGCTGCCCTTATGCAGCAAGAATACAATGAGCGTTCTCGAATCGCAAAGGCACTAGAAGGAGTTCAAAGTCTTGTAATGGAAGAATGGGGTGCAGGAGTTCCATGCCAGGTAAATAATTTTTTTTTTTGTTTAAACAGCCATTTTTATTAGACTCTACTAACATTAAGTTTTGAACTCAAGTGTGATATTAAATTAATGAACATAATTTTGTTTCCAATTTTTAGTTTTTATATTTTAATTCATATTTGATTACATTAAGTAATTTGTTTCACAGGAAGTAATTTAAGTACATTGTTTTATTTTTTCAGTTTTAAGATGTATTGCTAACTAGATTAATATAAAATCTCTATTCATATTTTAATAATACATTAAAAAATATAAATGGATGGTTATGTCTAGTATCATTTGAATGATACCACCAATTATATTTGTTAGAATAAATTTAAAAAAAATAAATCATAAAGATTTAAACATGGGAATTTGATTACCATTTGATAATTAATTAAATAAGCATAATTTCAATGTTTATTAAATTTTTAATCTTGTCCTTTTCATTTAAAAAGTATCCCATTATATTTTTACATGTAACATGTTAATAAAGGTTTGTTCTGCATTACACTTCAGAGTAGTTCTTATAATCAGTTATCTTTCCTAAAAATATTAAATATCCTACTAATAATTTTGTGTTTATTCCATTTTCTGTCAGCAAGATAGTGTGTATTGTAAATTTACTTTCTTTTATTCTTAACTTCTGATATAGCATAGCCTTAAATGTTTTAAGAAACTCAAAGTGTTTTCATTTGATCATTCATACAATATTGTCATTTTTCTTCCATTAATAAAGAAAGATGGAGAAACATATCCAATATAAATGGATTATGTGGATAGCAGATGAAGATTTGAAGTTAAGGTATTTTTCCATATAATGAGAACTGTTTTATTATAACTGGAAAAGTTTTTTTATTAGTACATGTATATTAATTATACTAATAATTACACATATGTTAATTAGCTGTATTATTTGATATTTGTTTAAAATATTAGTATTTACTCAGTTTATCATCTGTTTCTAGGTAATTATGGTTACTGATGGAGTCATTGGCCCTGAAATTGAGGCATTAAAGAAAGATATAGAAAACCATTATACTGTAACTGAAAAAGGAACTGAAGATAGTACCTTTCCTTTACCCTTCCCTTTCCCTTGTAAATTGCATATTGTTTGTATCGCCAATTCAACTGATCCATACTTGCAAGCTTCTCTTCCTGTTTATCAGAAACTGATTGATATCAGTGGAGGGGGAGGCCAAATATTTATTCCTGAAGGACTTATAAGTTTTAAAAGCATTCAGGGCATGTTCTTAAAATTGGCTGAACTTTATTACAAGCCTTTTCATGGTATTCTACATTGTGGGACATTGACATCTAATGTTGCTCTATCTCCACCTCCAGAACCTTTTTGCAAAGCTCGAGATTTTGAATTGGTTAAAGCAGAAATGTCAAATGATATTGTGATATGTGGTTTCATTAGTATTGGAGATGTATCGAGTCCACCATCTCATTCAAGGCATTTGATTTTACCTCTTCAGAGTAATAAGGGTAAATATATATATTTTCTTTTCATTTGATCCCTCTAAATGGTTTATTATTTTGTATCAATAAAGTTAAGTTTTTGAAAGTAAATAAATGATGATCTTGTTATTGAAAGTTTGCAATTTGGAGAAATTTTACCTGATGATTTTAAAGATACGCATCAATAACTATGAGCTGCTTACCTAAAAAGTTAAAATTTACTTTTTTTGAGGGATCTACATTTTGTTAAAATATGTAATTACTTCCCTTAGTTTATTTTATAAGAAAATTATAACTGATAGAAATTTCATGTTATTTTTTAAATAAATCCTAATTGTATTTAATTTTATAATGTGATTTCCCTAGTTATGATTTTGAAAATTTTTCAGAGCAAAGCCTTTGGAGAACTCTTTTTTTTTTTTTTTTCTTCCCCTTTTTTTAGAAATTGCACTTATTTCTCATCTATTAGTTTGAGCTTCTGTATATTTTAATTTTTTGTCACTTTTTCTTCATTTGTATGAAGCAGCTTAGTAAATCATGGTTTGATATAGTTTTTAGGTACTTTTCCGTCAGCCGGGTGCATATGTCGCCAATTGTGAATCAAACGCGAATTTGGCGTAAGAAATTTGGCAGAATTCTACATTATTTGGCAATTTTTTTTGCTTGAAATAGTTTATTGATAGTGTTAATTTTGGACAATAGTGCAAACCATACTATTAAACATAAAATAAATGCCATTTCTTGTATTGCATCCAATTAATTTTAGCTTCGTATACTGCTGTATTATCGTTACTTACATCAATAAATTCTTTTAGGGCATTAGAAGTTTGTTCAAACTATGGATACACTGTTTTAAAAAAATATTTTTTAGCTTCCCAATGAGTGTCACATAATGGTTTAAGAGTAATATTTAAATGCTTTTGTATAATTTCCCATCATTTTGTAGATGCAGAAAATAAGCAATATAAGGCCTTGCAATATCCCCCCTCCCCTAAAAAAATTACAATATATACTGCAGAAAGTGGTAATACAAATTAATAAATTAAAGGAGTATGATAGGCAAGGCACATGAATTGCATGCAGGTTTAAAGAAAGTATTCGAAACTGTGCACCTTTATATTTACCTTTCATGTTGCTACCGTTGTCCTATGCTTGCCTTCTACAATTCATAATATCTAAATCAATTGCGTTTAATTTTTCAATTAACAGATTTTGCTAGTCCTTTTCCAGTTACACCAGTTATTAAAATAAACTCCATAAATTACTCATTTATATTTAACTTTTTCTCTTCAAAATCTACATACCTAATAATGATTGAAGTTTGTTCCTTCTGAGAAATATCAGAAGTACAATCCATTTGGATGCTATAGTATATGACTGATTTTATATAATGTTTAATTTTGTTAAGGACTTCATTTTTTAATTCAGAAATAATTTGTTCTTGTGACCTATGTGCTAAATGATGCACAATTCTATTTTTAGAATTTATTATTTTGTTTATATAATCCATTAGCACAGGGTTACATTTATTTTATAATTCGATTTAATTTTAAAAAATTCAATTATTAGGCATACCTATTATTTCGTGGGCTCCTCAGAATGGAAGATTATTACATGCTAAAAATAAAATCACATCTGCAATTCTTTGATATAATAATTTGAGTCCTGCCATTTCTTTACTTATATTAACTTGATTTGTTTTATCAACAGTCAAACTTAAATTTAGTCATTTTAGTAATTCTTTCCAAGTAATAAATGAATTAAAATGACAACTAGAACTCTCAAGATCTTGGATTATAGTTGACAGCTGTCTCCAGTTATTATAGTCACCTATAAATCGTGTAGTTTGGTCATTTTCCTCTTCTTTTGGAAAACAGTATACAATAAAAACAAAATACAGAGTCTTGCGCTTTTAACCGGTTGCAATGCTGGGTTCCACCATTTGGCATTTTTTTAAAGTAGCATATAGTGGATAATGATCTATCTTCAGCATTTTTAGCAAAAACTCTTTTGTGTTGTATAGGTCCGATTTTGTTGTACAGAGCCCGGATGCATGGCACCCACCGCACCTTCCAGATGGCCAGCACTGGTTTACTATAATTAATTGTTTGAATTTAAAAAAACTAAAACGTAATAATTTTCTTAAAATGCATATTAAAAATTGAAACTTGTAACATATTAAAAATACAACATTGCTTGTATGTTATTGAATTATGAGATGTACACAAGCAACACACAGAACATACTAAAACAAACAGTAGTCCACAAATAGTAATCGCTAGTAATAACAACCACAGCACACAAAGTGACCAGACAGAATTCAGCAGGAGGTAGGAATCTTTGTAGCTAATCTCTACAGTCTCTCCAAATGCTTGCAATTCTCCACTGTCTCCTCGCTTTAGCTGTATTCAACCTCCGACTCACTAAAACATGGCTAGCTACTCCTTGCACGACTTGATGTTGCTTCTATAATAAATACCAAGACTTGGCACACAGCTCAATTCAGCAATCGCTTGAGCTCCACACAATCTAGCTCTTCGCTGGACTGATCCAACTGTTCGTCATTGACTCTTTCCTCGACTGTCTTTGGCTTGAGACTGCCGGCCTTTAATTGTTCTTGGAGCCAAGCAGAGAAGGTTCTGGAACATTTAGGCATGCCTTGATTCCTATTGGCTCTATCACCAAAATTCTGGAATATTCCAGATTATCTATTTTGTTGCCAACTCCTGAGATGACTGATTCGGCATCCGGTCAGCTTCCAACAGACTGATCGTAAAACGGTCTTTTCATTGATTGAACTCACCATGCTGAAAAGCAACATTACAGATTTGTAACAATATTTAAATGTCTAGCAAAAAAAAAAAAAATGTAGACTTTTTGAATATAAATAAAAATTTTGTAATATTTTGAAAAAAATGCTTAACAGAGATTTCTTTTCTAGATGAAATAAAACCACCTGTTATTAAATTAGAAAGCTCTGAAAGCATTGAAGATGAAGCTGCAAATGAAGATGGCAAACAACCTTCATTTTGTGTTTTATTACATGGAAGTTTAAGGGTGGAAGGAATGGTTGCAATATGCCATTTAGGGTAAGAAATACTTTAGCATTATCTTATTTTAAAAAGCGGGCTAATAACTTTGATTACTAAGTTTATTTTTTGAGAATTTTATTTCATCAAAATAAAAAGTCCCTAAAAATGTTCAGAGAAGAGGTATTAATTGAATACAGTAATAATATACTAATTAATTCAAAAATAATATTAATTGGTGTAATATAACATTTAATACTTCCTTAAATTTAATCGTTCTTTTATATAATTTATTAAACTTTTCATGTACTGAATTGAGTTTAATAACATAACTTTTAAATTATTTAAACAAAAAGTCCATTCCTGCTTCAATTTCACCAACATTTATGCAATATTATCTGTTCCCATTAGTTTCTAATTTTAATTTCCTTTAGTGGTGATTGGTATGGCATGTTATATTCATGGGCTGACAGCAAGAAGAAGTCTAATCTTATGCTATCTGCATTTGAACCAGGTATGGAAATTATAATATAAAATCTGTTATGAATTTTATGAAAAATTATGATTTATTATGAAATTCTTTAAAAATTTCCTTTTTAATGTTTATATTAATCTAATCTGTGGTTCAGAAAAAAGATTTGAGAAGTTTAGCACTTTATAATTTATATTTACTGTTCCAAAATTTCCATATAATGTTTTATCAGTTTGTATGCACATGGAACACTAATATAAAAAAAGCTTTTAATGAAAATATATATTATTTCCAATACTATGAGTAAGATGAATATAGATAATTATGCATGCTTTAACCATTACTGATTTTAGAAATATATTATTTATTTTAAATAATGTTTATAATTATGATATTAAATAATACAAAAGTAATTGTAGTGTGAATGAAGAAAAATGGTAATGTTATCATGTAAATCCAAACAACATATTCACAAAATTATATCTGGATTCTCAATCAATTGAATCTCTGGCTCTTGACTGACCAATTTTTCATGGACATTTTTTTTATATATATATAAATTTAAAAATGGATGTATCATGTTAGAGCTTTGTGAATTTTTTTAAAGCATGATTGTCAGTTCTGTGCTTTAGCAATTTATTTTCTAAAATCTATGTTGAGCATCAAATTTTTTGATAAATTGTCAATTCTAAAAAACAATATTTTGTACTTAAATGATTAATAAATTCAGTATAAGCTGCTTTCTAATAAAATATTTTTTCGTAGCTAGTGAAACATATAAATAAGGGGTATTTTGCAATTTAGAGGAAATTTATTTATAGAAATTTGAAACAGATGGGGAAGACATTATGAAATATCTGGAGAGTATGTTGCAACAATATTATATTGAAGCTTGTTCAATTTTTTTTTATATATATATCAAGCTATACACTTGATGAAGTTTGACATATTGATCTCAAATATCCATTTATGCTGATTAATTTCTGACTTTTAACACCTCATCATATCTCTTTAATTCAAATCACTAAAAGTTTTCACTCTTACCATTTAGGAATGCATTTGTTAGGAAGGCAGGGATAGAGGTAGATTGAAATGCTAACTCTGACACCAGAATATGTTCCCACACCTAAGTTGCAACATATGATTTCTGAAGAGTTGCACTCTATTGTTGCTGTTGTTGTTTTCCCTTGTTTATTTTTCTTTTGAAAAAAAAAAAAAAAAAAAAAACCTAAATTTTAGTAAGTGATATTTAAAGACAAAAATGATGTACTTCTTATTTGAATTTTCTTTGGAGATTTATGGTTATAGGGTTCAAATTTAAGTTTGATTTCTTTAAAGATCCTTGTACACATTAACTACTAAGTTTTATGTTTTTATATCAACATGTGTGATGTGAAAATTCACTTAATGGTATATTATTTTGCTTACCATTCTCATCAGTTATTTAAATGTTCAAAATTGCAAAGATTCTTTTATAGCAGTCTTTATATAGTTTCAATAAAACATTTAAAAGCTCAATAAAACATTTATAAATTGATTTGACTGTATTTAAAAATAATATTTTTATGTTATGTTTCAATAAAGAAATTAAGATAATTTTGTTTAACCGTAATTTAGGTCTTGATGTTATTCCTTGGCTTGGTAGTTTCACCAACATGGGGCCCGTTGAACTTTTTCCTGATAGTGATATACCCACATTTCCTATTAAACCATCAGAAAAGAGGAGTTATGCACAAAACTGTGTTGTTTGGATACGACAGTCTGGTCTTCAGGTATGAATGAAATATATATTTTGATTGAATTTTTTATATTTTTGGAAAGTAATTGTTTTTACTTTCCTCCATATTCTGTTCTTCACTAATAATTTAATTTTTATTTTTTAGGCGGATATACAAAAAATATTAAGACACGCTAGGAAACTACCAGAAAAGACCCAGAACTTTTATAAGGTACTAGCTTTTTATCTGATTTCATTTGGGATTGTTTAAAAATTTTATTTTTCATTATAATTAATTTTATTGATCATTTATAATAAAATTTAATTCATTTTTTGGCTATTTATTACATTTTTTTGGTGCTTGTTAAAAGATAGCTTATTTAATGTTTACTTTATTAGACTTTTAACTCAGCTTAGATTGATATGCCAAAAGATACTAGGATGATAATGTTTGCATAATTATTTTAAGTTCTTATTGAGGCTGAATTTTTTTTATAGATTTATTGGGTTAGGTTATCCATCTTAGTAGTAATAGCAATTCCATTTAATTAATAATATTTGAAATTTATAATAAAGCTGACTAATAAAAGCCTTTAAAATTAAAGTTTTAAAGTAAATTTTTGGAAAGAGAATATAAAATATTCAGACCATTTAGTATTATTATTGTACTACTATTGGTGAGTGTGATTTCTCAATGAAAAATAAAATTGGGATATAAGTGCATGAATTGACCTTAGAGAATATCATGAACTTCCTTTATCTCCACTCTCCCATAAAAAAGCTTGCTAAAAAGTAAAGATAAATCGGCTGAACATTATTCATTCATTATTTTCCAAATGATGACCCAAAACTTTTTCTCTTTTTTTTACAGAGATGGCAGGTTGTATCATTAGATTTAAATGCATGTTTTTTGTTTGTTTTGTTTCTCTTACTTCGTGGAGTATTTCCCAGTTTTAAGATTTAACAGCTGTAGCATGAACGCTTTCAAAATAATGTTTTTCCAATTTAATACCATCTGAATGCATTATTTGCTATTATTAATCATTTGAAATCTAAAAATTTGTCTATATTGTAGATAGATGATTCTTCAGTGCATTTTAATGATTTTATTACAAATAAAATATTGAAAATATATTTGTATAGAGAGTTTCTTTACTCAACATAGAGAGTTATGTATGTTATGCTTTAGTTATTTCATTAATCAAACTTCCAAGTATCATCTGTTGAAAATAAAGAAAAAAATGTCATGAAAAAATGAAACATATAAAGACATTTTAATAACTGAATTATGGTTTTTTTTTCATCTCAAAATCATACAAGGTAAAAAATTTTATCATGAGGCTTGATCCTCCCCCCCCCCTCCCTAGTTTTAACTGATTTGAAGGGATTACGTGATTATTGTATTGCACAATCGTCAAATTTTAGAAATTTTTTTTTCTTTTTTCGTTCATTTCAAAATCGGTTGAGCTCCAAAACTTTTTTTGTCAGATGTAAAAATTGAAAATTAAAAAAACAAAAAAAAAAAAATTATACATATAACTTTTGATACCTTTCCTTGCTGTTTCACATTTATTTTCTTCTCTGTGCTTCTTCAGACGATAACTTCTTATGACCTGTCCTTTATTGGTCAGACAGAAGAATCTAGTACATGGCGAACATTCGTGCCAAGTTGTAACTTTTTGTTGACGATAAGTGGCCAAACGTGACTTTTTCATTTTCTAATAACCCAAAAGCGATAAATCACCACTTTTCTGCCCATGCATTTTGAGGCTTCAAAAAACTGGTGGGACATAGCCTATTTCTTGACAGAAATGGAATCCACAGTGAAATTTTCTTCTTTGTTTTTTAAAATAGGAGTTAAATCGATTGAGAAAGGCTGCCTTGTCTTTTGGCTTCCATGAGTTGCTGGAAGGTATGGCGACTATTCTTGACCGAGAATGCACTCTACTCCCTGGATCGGCACATCCCGATGCTGCTCTACAGTTAACACATTGTGCAAATGCGTTGAGAAGCAACAGTAAAGACTATAACTCGCCAGTTCTTCCACTCAAGACAAAGTTTATTCTGGAAGACTGATACCGAATGTAAAAAGGTGGTGTTATTTGTATTGAAGGAAATAATGCAAGTCACGGATTTGTCTACATTGTGAGAAATTGTAAAAAAATTGTTTTATCATTGTAAATAGTTTTGTTGAAAAAATATACAATAAATAAAGATATTTGGAAAAGTGGATTTATTGTATTATTATTATTTAAAGAATTATGGGAAGTTAGGCATGTGCTTGATAGATAACTTTAAAACCATCATTATTTGCGAAGTTCATGTTATTCACTTTTAAGAAAGATATCGTTTAATAAATGGTAAAATGCTATAAAATATTTCTGTAAAACCGTATAAAATGAAATGTATTTTATGTTTTGATATTGAAAAAATTTACTATATTTCCTACATTATGGCTTGGTTTTGCTATGGAATTAGCAGGGTTTGACATAAGAATTGCATGTCTTCAGATGAGATTATTTTGCTAAGTTCAAAGATGTACGTGGTAGAAAGTTTGCCAAATCTGTCTGTATTTCGCTCCTAATGTATTAATTTTGCCAACAACGTCTTGTAGAAAAGAGGCGGGGGGTTGTGCCGGTTTCAATACATTCGAATTTCTTACAAGCCTGTTCCACCATACTGTTATTTGTGTCAGCAATGCTCATTCGTCGGAGCCATGCTATACTAACGTATATTAAAATTTTACATTGAAATTACTTAATTATAATACTAATTGAGATTAACATAAATAAAAAAAATATTCTTTAACATTTTCACTGAGTCCATGTTGACACATTCTGTGCAAGTTTATTTAATTACAGCACTATTATATTATATCTACAACACACATTACGTTCAAGTTTTTCATCAAAAATAAAATATAAAGTAAGACTTGTAAAATATACATTTTTTCAGTGTCTATTATTTCATGATTTCAATATTTAGGTAAAATAAATAATTTTTAAATGTACGAAGATATATTTTATTATAAAACTAGCTGCCTTTGGTGACCAGCCGGTTCGCCAATCTTAATGCACGTTAAAATTTTAATAATTAAATATTTTACTCCCAATTTAATTGCTTCTTCATTAAAATATTTTTAAACTTCAAATTTTAATAGTCATATAATTCACTCATAATATTATAAAGGCTTTCAGCCATAACATAATATGTATCTCTCTAATTTTATGTTAGCTCCCGAAGAATTTATGCTTTAAATTAAAGTAGAAATAATTAAACTGCAATAAATATAATTTTTTTTTTTTTTTTTTTTTACTGCAACGAAGCATTTTTTTTTTAAATATGAGTACTGAAAACAGAGTCGTTGAGTATCTAAACCTTATGGGCACTAAAGAATATTTTTCTTAATTTATATAATATATCAAGAAGTTTTTAACAAAATTTTCTCAGATTCATCATGAACAGATCGATTCATTAACAATGTTTAGTTTTAAATGCATCAAACACGTAAAAAATAAACAGTATCGTTTGAAATAATCTGTCGAAAACATATTAAACCTTCAAAACCAAGTCCGTATCCGTTGTCAACAATCAGAACACAATGCGCATGCGTGAATTTTCAACGCCAGTTACGGTAACGCAAATGCGTGAATTTTCAACGCCAGTTACGGTAACGCAAATGCGTGAATTTTTCTACACCAGTTGGGGTAACGCTATGCGGATTAGAAATTTTTAATTTCCTTTATTCTGTTTTATTTTAATTCAAAAGTTCTTCAGAATGCATCTGAAAAATCGATTAATTAATAATGTTTGATTTTAAATGCATCAAACATTAAGAAAATAAGCAGAATCCTTTGAAATAAACTGCCGAAAGTTTCTTGAGCCTATCCTCTTTAGCGTGGAAAAAAAAAAAAAAAACTGAAGCCTTATTCATTTGGCGATGGGGAAACGAAAAGATTTTTTTTTGCACGAAAGTTAGTTTTTAATTAATAATTAAAAAAAGGACCCCAGCTGCACATTCCCGACCTCCAAGGTATGCATGTGCCAAATTTGTTAGCTGTAGGTCTGGCGAGTAGAGTGCCAACACACATACACATTGAACTTTATATAAGTATAGACAAATGATCCCTTACAACAATCGCCCATTCCGTGTCTACCCTAATAATACCACTTTAGTTAGAGAATTCTGACATTGCTTAAATTACAATTACATTATTATTTGATAGGTACTATGGCTCCTTTCTTTGAATATATTCAAGTGCATGACTTTTATAAAAGCGCAAAATTAGATAAATTTGAAAATACTAGGCAGTTACTACTTTACTTATTCGATAATCCATCTTGACAACGACATGCACATTTCATATTTGACTCTGCATTGCTATAGGATTTCAAGTCGCTTAAATGTAATCTTCCCTTTCTGAAAATTAAAACCTCGCGCTTAAACTCCCCGCATAAAATAATCATGGAAAAAAAGTTATATTTCTCTCGCTTGCCTTAATATTAATTCTCAAATGTGAAGATTTTTTTATGATTTTGTGCATGAATTGCAGAGTTTATTTCACCAAAAAAGCAGCTTGAATGATATCCCCAAAACTTTTTCTCATAAAGATGCCCTCCTTGAAAACGTCTTGTATGGCATTGGCGCACAATAGTTACGAAATATTTATTTTTGGCGTGAATGTAACATTTTTACTGAATCTGTCATGTCAACCTTGGCGAGTTATTTGGCGATTAAACCCTGGCATGCGGTTAATAGTATCCAAACACCGAATCTGGGGTTTAGACACGTTTTTCTCAACCAATTGAAAGCAAAATTTGACGCAAAGCAGGACTTGTAGTCACAAAATCCCGTACTAAAATTGATAAATTTATGTCAATGTGTTTTTGAGTTATCACGTTTATATGTTTCTGAAAGTGCTGACCGACAGATGGTCATTTCTTTGTTGGATTTGGCTCAAAATTTGACAGATGGATAGATATAAATAGATGTTAAATCTATGTATCGAATTTTATCTATCTAGCTCTCCTCGTTTTGTAATTAAAGTGTGAACTTATATTCGAACAGCCGGACAGACAGACTTCGACGGAACATATTTTACTCAAAATTTGGTAGAAATCTGCAAATTTGATGTAAGGACCTTATACCAAATTTCAACCGTCTAGCTCAAATCGTTTTTGAGTTTATCTATGTCAGTGACAGACGGACGAACATTTTCTAAAAATATGTTTTTCGAACTCAGGGAGATTTAAAACGTGGAGATTCATCAAAATCACGAATTTTTTGACGATATATACTACGTATGTATACGCATTTTCTATACTACGTATATTTTCTATACGAATTTTCTATACTACGTATGTGAGAAAGTAAAAAAGGTGAAATGAAAATGAAAGAGGAGCCACAGGGACAATCAATACACAAAATTTAAAGTAAAACAATGCGGCCAAAAGCAATAAGCTGGGGGAAAATCTTGCAAAAAATGCTTCTAATGGGGCGGAAGTGAAGGTGTAGGCCTGACAATTAATTACGGAAATATGCTCATCTTACTGCGCGACACCCCTTTCAGCTTTAAGTGATGCTTTTCATCTTTTATTTAATAAATAATTATAAAAGAGAGAGTGAATGAAAAACAGAAAAAAAGAAAAGAAGAAACCCTCGAAAGAATATTGGAAATTTTATCCTCTTTTTTCTGAATTATACCTTGTTTTCTAAATAAGCGATTCGTTTAGAACAAGTATTCAAAAAAAAATTATCATTTTTATCAATATTCGAAGTTTCTAAATAGAGTAAAAGAAATAGTTGAATTCTGATATAATCCCCCGCCCCTCTTTTTTTCAAAGGACGTTCACATTTTTCGAAAAATAAACACTTATTCTGCTGTTCGTGTTTTGATTTATCTCTTACTCTAATCAAGAACAATATTTCATATTTTTATCACGTGGAAATATCTGCTATTAAAGTTTTTGTGGGTTTTTTAAAATGAAAAGTTTATTTCAATAAACAAATATAAAAATTCTCTTTGATGTTAGGAATAGAGCGAACTTTCAATCACTTAAAATAACATTTACATTTATTTGATATATTTCCTCGTAAAGTTCAACGAATGACGTTCATTTATCTAACAAGAATGGTTTTTATTCTCCGCCAGTATGTCTCCCATCTGACAAAGCTTTTAAAAGGAATTGCATCAGAGGCGGGTTTGAGGTTTTCTGTAGTTCTAGCCTAGGCGTATTATGAGGTTTCTCTCTCTCTCTCTCTCTTTTTAATAAATTGATCAACGTAATCTTACATTTCAAAACAGTTTTCTAGCTTAATCAATATATAAATGATTTATTTTCTATTAATATTTTTTTGTAGATTTATGAAAATATACATGCTTTTATTTATTGGTAGTCATCTTTGGTAACCAGCTACTAAAAATATTGATAGGCTTAATTTCAATTAAATTGTTTAGATACAATTTCAGATCTATGGTTCCGTCAATTTGTGAAAAATTAAATTCATGTCATTTTAATTGTATTGCATACGTTCGTCATTTACACAAAGCTTTCTAATGGAGATAAGTTTTATGCCTACAAAGTACTATTAAAAAAGTAAATGTATGTTATCATCTATTTTTTAAATTTCGCGGTATTCTTTTTTATTACTTTCTCGTGGATTTAGTATAGAGAAAGTGTAGAAGTCACCAAAAAATTCTAATTCGAGATCTTGAGGAATCTCTTCGTTTTAGCCCTCCCTGAATTCAAAAAACACACTCAAAAATGCTTTGAGCTAGGCGGATGAAATTTGGTGTATGGTCTATGGACATCAAATTTGTAGATTTCCATCAAATTTTGAACAAAATGCGTTCAGAGGAAATCTGTCAAGCTGTTATATTTAACATCTATAGTATAGATACCTATGAAAATTTGAGCCAGATCCAATGATGGGTTGACCGTCTGTCTGTCTGTACCTTCAGAAACATATAAATGCGATAATTCAAAAATGCAGTGAGTTAAATATATAAAATTTGGTATGGGATTTTGTGATTACACTTGTAGTTTTTTTAACAAAGTTTTGTTTCAATCGATTGGGAGAAATGCATCTAAAATACAGATTCGATTTTTGGATGTTACTAATCGCATGTTAGGGCTTAATCGCCAAATAACTCGCCAAAGATGACATGATAGATTCAGTAAACATGCTGAATTGGCGCATCAATGTTTGGTGCGCTGTAGTTTTGCAAAATGTTCTCTGGTATAACAATTTCATTAGAGAATATTCGAGAAAGTTTTGAGAAGACAATCTCGTTGATTTGCTTTGTAAATTAGATAGGTATTAAACTCTTCTTCTTTAACTTTCAACAATATAAGGAAATCACGTGATTAAATATTTCATGAAACAAATAAAGCAATGTCAATTTCATGACAACAATGCAATCTATTGTGGGAAATTAGGCAAAAAATATATTTAAAAAATTGCCCAAGTTCAGGAAAAATTCGCACGACTATTAAATTGGTATTATTAAAAAGACATTTTTTTTTTTTTTTTAATTTCGGAACGGTGAAAAATTTATTTCTGTGCAAAAATATTTTGGAAAGTTAATGTGGAAAGACTCTAAAATTTAGTATAATTTTTAATTAATTAAAATTTCAAAGAAAGTCGGTCTGAGATACACATTTCCACCTTCTAAGGTATATATTTGAGCCGACTTTGGTAGTTACTCGTAAAATAGTCTGACCTATGAAGCATTAGTACACATACATAGGCACACAAATTCCAAGCCAAATATTTCCTCTGATCTTATAAATACTGTAGCAACCCTAAAACTTTCTTGCATACTCTGTAATAAAGGTTTTATCCCAGAGAAAGCCTTGCATTGCGTTGGCTTACAATAGTTACGAAATATTAACCTTTGGCGCGAATTTATAATTTTTACTGAATGCATCATTTGATTCTTGACGAGAATTTGGTGATTAATCTTTGCCAAGTATCCAAAAATCGAATCCAAAAGTATCAAAAAATCGAATTTGGTTTTTAGACGCGTTTTCCTTAATGAGTTGGAACAAAATTTTGACTCAGAACTACACTTGTTGTCGTAAATTCCATATCGAATTTGATATATTTAATTCAGTTTTGAGTTATCCCGTTTACCTGTTTCTGAAAGTACAGACCGACAGACAGTCAACCTCTTGATGGATTTAGCTCAAAATTTAATAGGTATCAACACTGTAGATGTTAAATCTGTGTACTGAATTTTATCCATTAAGCTTTCTTCTTTTTGTAGTCATAGTGATAATTCATGATAGAACAGCCAGACAGATAGACTCCCTCTGAACGGATTTTGCACAAAACTTGATAAAAATCTACAAATTTGGTAAAAAGATCGCATACCAAATTTCAAATGTCTAGCTCAAAACGTTTGTGAGTTATCTTTGTCACAGACAGACAGACATTTTCTAAAAATTTATTTTACGAATTCAGGGAGTTCTAAAACATGGAGATTCCTCAAAATTTCGAGTTCGAATTTTTTGACGATTGCAATTACTTTCTCTATATTTCGTATATGAGAAAATTATATTGTTGTTGTTTATAATTGCAGTTGCCATTGGACAAGCTCGCTGACAAAGTTAACGATTTTAAGCCAAGGGAGCGTCTCTTGTTTTAGTAGCGCCAACTAGGGCCAAGAGTACGTCTTAACTATTCACGCATCACATTCGCTTGCACAACCCCTTTTTACAGGGGGGCACATTCACACGTCTCACAGATAGAACAGATGAAGAACAACCATGCCTGAACCGGGACTCGAACCCAGGACGCCCAGGTCTCAGGGAAGACGCGCTACCCCTATGCCAGGACGCCGGTGTAAAATGATAAAGCATATAGGCAGGGATTAATTATGCTCAACAAAATTTTAGTTTCATCATACGAGTGTTATCCTAATATTTTATAATTCATAGATTTTGAGCTAATATTGTATTTTTATGACTTTGAGCAAATATACAAACTCTTTATTTACTTAATTATTAGGGCCACGAATATTTTTTTTAAATCCATCTCTGCGTATGTGCCCCCCTGTTTAATTCAGTGACCGTAGATAGATATCTAATCAGAAATTAGCCACTGAATTATATAATTATTTGCGGTAAATCTCGATTTAACGGCTAACTGGAACGCATAAAGTCTCAGCAAAATCAAAAGTTTATTAAATGCTTCAACGTAATATGTTCAATAGTTAAAATAGAATTTTACATTTAATATTGTGCTACGTAATGTTTAAAAAAATTAATGAAATGTAAAGCCTCTACTCCGAAAGAGGGTATCATGATGATACTTTAGGTTCAATTCTTCTTTTTTAAAAATTTTATTTAGAGAAAGGGAACTGATTATATAGCAGAGATAATGTGCACACAAAATATGTATTTAATATGCATGTGAACTGTTACGGAAATTTTCCGAAATCCGAATCTAGGTTATGCGATGAAAAGTTAAGAAGGTTCAATATTGATAAAGGTGTTTATTCTACACGGAAACATGAATTCACTGAAAAGAGGCACAGGCACAGACGAAGCATATTCAAACTAGTCTTTGCACCATATAACGGTATTCAGGTAGAAAAGCAGTAGTAAACAGCCTTAATAATCAAAACACTCAGAGAAGATTCGCTCAATTACTCGCTTGAATTCAACTCCACTCGTTCTCAGTCTTTTTATAGTTACCATGACGGGGTAAAGAAGCTTCTAGAAAGACATTGTAATTTCGCTCCTAATCGATATATCACCAAAATTGCAGCAGTTTCGGGAACTTTTGTTTGTATCGCTATCGTTGCTAAATTTGTCTCCAAAGGGTTGCTAAGGCCGGGAGTTCTTTGACCCGGCATCCATGCTGCAAAATTTGTGAGAAATAAAAATTATATGTACACTTGATCATATATGTATCATTACTTATTTATTAAAATATTTATGTACTCCTAACGTCTTCTTCAATAACAGGGTGTGCAAATTTAAATAAAGGACAGTCTGGAATCATAAATCATTTTCCATTAACTTGTTAAAATAGGAATCTAAATTCATCTTATTCAAAGAGGTAATGTCCACTATTAATGTCGCAAAATACTTAAATCCGCCACTAAATATTATCATGTAAAAATTTAATGCATATATCATGTCACAGGTTACAAAAAAATTCCTAACAGCGACATAGCGGCCTGGAAGATGCAAATAAGTGTAGACTCATGAATCGTCAGACTTAGCAGAAAGGAGTGATGCAGTGTCCTGCATCACCCCTGTACTGTCTCAAACCTAACAGCTGTCACTCTGCTATTCTATTTTTCTACTCTATCCTACTATTCTTTCAAAGATTCGGACGTGTCTATTTCGTTAAAAAGGGTTGAGAGGAAATATGAAAGGAGGAGTTTACATTTAGCATAAGGGTGAATTCAAATTATTCGCGGAATTAAGAGGCGTAATAATTGCTCATCTTGCTTCGTACCACCCTTTTTCGAAATAAAATCGTCGAAATCCTCGGTTCAACTACATTGCAGCTTTTTAGGGAGGAATCTTGATCAGCCTAAGTGCAGAGTGTGTGGGGAAAGGAAGAAGCCCAATGGAAGCAAAAATTAGCGCATTCATGTCTCGTTTTATATTGACATGTGATGAGGAGACGAAGAAATAATATTATAATCCTGGCGTCATTTACCCCTCATGATACCCAGGAGCGAGATAATCCTATTACATTTTGGAGGCAGCTTATCCTCATAATACCACTGCCATAAAGTTGAATATTAATTCTTAAAAGCTCAGAGGAAAGATGGGAAAAGGAAAAAAAGAAGTTAAGAACATTAGTAAGGATTCTTCAATTTGTCAATTGTGCTTGTCGAACACAATTGAACTTCATTGATGTATCTGTACTCTTTTATTTAATGCGACTTGTTTCAAATTTATAAATATGAAATTCTGTAGTCACTTTTCTCTCACTTTATGAATCACTAAAGATCTTAAAGTTTCTATAGTTAAAGGCTCCCCAAAATAATACAATTTTTATATTTTTTTCTACATAATTTTCTGTTTATCGGTTCATTTGATCTAAATTTGGATTTTATATGAGAAACACTATTTGGATGTGAATATGAGAAAGTTTTAACACAATGATCTACAATTAATTCAAATGAACTGTGAATAGTATTAATGGCTGGAAAACAAAAGATGTTAAAAAAAATTAAATACCTTTTACGAGTACAGTATGAATATAACGATATATGCCGAACTGTAAAAGCATGAAGCGATGCAAATTTAGTTTTATTTACATCCGGGTTCAAAGAATGTCTAGGGCTAGGCTTTGGGATAGACCTATTAATTTTGATCCTCGGTCAGACGACGAGGTCGGCATAAGAGCCGGCATTTCTTCTCTTCAAGCATCTACATCCCACCAGTGGGAAGATATTCGATTCCAATAGTCTACATCAGATCCACTTCATGGAGATCACGGAGGTTCTTCCCCGGATTTTAAGATTGGAACCATCCGACCCTGGAACCAAAACCTTGCTACCAGGTTTTTACGGTCCATCCTGTAAAGAAATTGTCATAAAGAATATTATTAGAAAGAGCATTTCTTATTCAACAAAAATATAGTAAATATGTCATTAAAATTCTAGTTTGATAAGGGTATATCTATCGACGCTAAGCAACTTTTACGATTTGGATTTGACCTATATTTTCTTGATAAAAATTTTATGCTCTATTTTACAACAGGTTGATAAGAGCGTGTTATTTTATTTTATTTTTTACTTCTTCCTTGTCACCTTCGGCGGAATACTAATTTTTTTAAAAACAGTTCGATTAAATCTCTTTCGCATAATTTGATAATCATGGTTTGCGATAACGAAGCAAGTTTAAATTTCAACTTGTGATAGATAATTAAGTCAGTGTTCATCTAAAAATTTACATTAAAAGTTCAAACGAGAACTAATTAAATTTCAGTCTAATTCAATAATATGCTTGCTGATTCGAAACATGTTCGTAAAAAACTGACAACTGATATAACGATTGAAGGATAAATACTTATATAATGATAGAAAGAAGAATCGTTCTTTCGGAATTATTGTATGCTCTACAGACTGTAACAAGATTTACATGATATTATTATTATTATTCAATAAAAAATTTCCCTCGTTCAGTCAAAAAATCACGTATTGTATCTATTTGATAAGAAAGCACAGCAAGATAGATACTATAAATAGATAAGATGCTTAAAAACGATTTAATTTTCATCCTTTAATGGGTATGTTTCTAGAGAAGAATTTAGTTTTTTATCTTTTTACCCATAAGCGATTCGAAAGTGTGATCTTTCCTATTCATCTGTCGACGAACTGCTAGTTAAACCTTGGAATTCGAAGGATTTACAAGAGACTGCAAATCTGCTCTTTGTGTTTAAAAGATATGTACAACTTTTAGGTAAGTTTCGGTATATATTACTTCCTTTTTTTTCTTCGTTGTTTCAGGAAGTAATGTCATTGCAATCAGCAAATGCATTATTCATTCAACAAACAACAAAGAAAAGTTGATTAGAAGGAAATAACTACGACAGTTGGCAAAACGCTCTTACAAAAGAATATACTGTGCGAATAACGCTTACCTTCTTACAAAGCGAACTAAAAACTAATGTAAGTGTTGAAAAGAACCACAGAGATACTGTTCTTTTTTGTATTTCTGCTGTTCTGGTAGACTTGGGTACTTTTCGACGATTGTATATCGCTAAGGGGTGAGATGCGAAAGGGTGAGAGCATTTCCGGAATTCTTCGACCTTGATTTTCGATTCATTAGATAATTTTTCATTCGGTTTTTTCCCACATGTATGTGAGAGTGGTGTCGGTCCCCCCCTCTCTCTCTCTCTTTTTTTTTTTTTTTTTTTTTTTTGCTTATATGGTTAGTTTAAGTGCCAAAAAATATTTAAAAAATGACATGAAAAATATTTTGCAATTTGACCGAGATTATCCATTGTTGATAATCTCAATATATATATATATATATATATATATATATATATATATATATATATAATTTTGTTAAAAAAAGCGAATTACTAAATTTTAAAAACAAGAATATTCCATTTATTCACATAATTTAATGTTTCAACCCTTTGCAGTAAATAAAAATTTCTCTAAGCTTTTTTATTGTGAATTGGTACTTTTACCGATAATATTACTAATTATCGGGAGATTTTACGCCTCCTAAGTTAGCGGATAATCTCAATTCACCTTAATGTTGAGTGAATCTCCTCTTCCTTTTATCCTCCCTTTCATCTTTATTGTGGCTAAAGAAATGCATCTTGGCGCTTGCGCAAAAGCGCGGAGGGCTTTAGAATCTGAGAAAGAACAGTAGTGTCTGAAGTAAGTGATGTGCCATCAGGTAAACAAGAAGCAAACCTGCCAAAAAAAAAAAAAAAAACACTACTATTACGAAATTTATCAATGAGATTTCCTAGAAATATGCTTAAAATTTTCTAAACGTATTTACTTGGACTGCTGTGATTCCACGGTGTGAATAAGACACTAATTTTTTTTAATATATAAATTTCATTTTTTTCATTTCCATATTTTTTTGTATAGTTTTGTATTATAAATGTAAAGTTTCGGTTGGAATATTGACAATTTCATTTATTTTATTTTCAGATCATTAAGCTAATTTCTTGGTCATTTTATATTGTTTTTGCTTTTTATTATAACATTGTTCCCATTCTTTTTAAAATAATTTTATAAATAATTGTACTTATTAAACTCTACTCAATTATAACCTAATTATAATAACTAGACTCTTACAAATTTATGTATTATTATAGTGTATCTGGGTATAGATGACGCATTTGCTGGAAGACTAAAACATTTTAATCATTGCTTATCTGAATTTAAACATTAACTGCAACTGTAGCAGTAATCAGGAATTTTATTAAAATCGTCAGGAAAATAAACAGCCAATATAAAAAAAAATCGAATTTATATCTTGATATTTAACAATAAAAAGGTAAAAAAAAAAAAAAAAAAAGAATGAAATATTGGTAGCAACAATGAAAATGATTTGTGTTTCATTAAGAACATTGAATGTATTGTTGTAAAATATATTTATAAACTTATTTAAAAGTTAAATGGGTTAAATTTAAACAAAAAAGGAATTTTATGGCAATTAAATTGTTATCACTGAAAAAAAAACAATTTTTTAAATTTTAAAATCGCTTTAAAATTATTTTTTGTGCTATAATATTTTTGGGTGTTATTACGATAAAGATACCAAAATATTGTTTAATTTTTGATTAATTAAAATTAAATTAAAATCTAAAAAACAAGAAAACAAACAACAGCAACAACACCATAAACGTTGCCAAGTGCTCCTATCGCCCACCAAAGTACATTATTCTAGTGTTCTAAGTCTGGTAGCTTTATATTAAAAAATCGGTCGAGCGCCCATATATGCAAGCGCATGCACGCACGTACATACACGTACACGCATATACACACACGCACACATACACAAGCACTCACACGCACACGCACACATACACAAGCACTCACACGCACACGCACACATACACAAGCACTCACACGCACACGCACACATACACAAGCACTCACACGCACACGCACAAACGCACTCTTACAAGTACGCACGCACGTACATACACGTAAACGCATAGACACACACGCGCACGTACACACACACATAAACGCACGCTTACAAGCACACACGTACTCCTGTATTATTTGTAACTGCTAGAGAATGGGCACATTACTATAAAATTTTATGCAGATCAAAAATTGTCGGTCTAAAAATGAATTTTGGATTTAGAGTCAATGAAATAAAAAGAGCAATTTTAGTGACTTTATGCTGTTAAGTGACCATAAAAAAAACTTTCATTCTTTATTTACCCAGTATTTTTTTAAAAAAGTAACGGTCTATCGAAAGCTAGAATTCTGAAGTGATGATAAAATTAAGTGAAAGTGAAAATAAGCGAGCGCAAGATTAAGCCGACCTTCAGATTTTCGTACTTATCAGATTTTAAAGAGCAGATATGTTTTATTCTTGAATTTTCTGAAATTTTCATTCGTATTATGATTTAAATTATTGAAATTCCTTTTATTGCCATAATATTTATACAAACTTTTATACTATCAATAAATGGCACAATTGCAAACATTGTTCAGAATATCTTTATAGCGTAGATTGTTGGATCTTCAAGAGTTTCTTTTGGATAAAAAATGCTTTTTGCCAAAAAAATGTGTAAGGAGTTAAAAAAGTTTTATTTAATATTTAATTAAAAATTTATCAAAAATGTTAACGTTTTTTTTCGATGAATTAGGAAATTATTATTGCTTAAAAATAATTTTTATCTGCTTTAAAAATTCAAAATTAATTGTTTTAATAATGTCAATAGTATCTTAACATAATTTTTTCTCTTCAATTTTAATCAATTAAAAAACAATTTTAGTATATTTTAGAACAATATTTTTCATGTGTTTATTTGTATGATTATGTAAATACGCATTATGGTAATATTCAATGCATTTCTTTATCTGCATTATCGCAACTTTATTGTCGAAATTAATTCTAAAAATAAAATAAAGATAAACAAACTAAGGTTGAAAGATTATTATACTGCAATATTTTAGACTAGAGGTTCAGATAACCTTTAATTTTCTAAAAAAAAAAAAAAAAATTGAAATATTTATCTTATTTTTTAACCTAGATTCTGAATTTCGTATTATAAAAATTTAGCCTACTCGTGATGATTTGTATGTATATGTGTGAGTTTTTAATGCAACCACAGTAAAATATTCTGCATTCAGTATGTTTACAGCATATATTTAAAGTGACCCACTTTTTTTATTTCTGATATATGGTGTATTGAGAATGTTTTTGTTAACAAATTTAAACTCATGATTTTGATAAATCTCCATATTTCAGTCGTACTTGAGTTTGAAAAACATATTTTGGAATTATATCTCACCGTCCGTCTATAAACACGTTAACACAAAAGCGCTTTCAGCTAGATGGATGAAATGTAGTATATGGAATTTACGCGAAATTTGTAGATTTCTATTAAACTTTGAACGAAAACCATTCAGAGTAAGTCTGCCGATAACTAAAAACATAAAAACGCTAGATGAATAAAAACTAATAAACAGATTTAACATCAAAAAATATATATCATAAATAAAATAAAATCATCAAAAGTTTACCTTCTGTCGGTCTGTACTTTTACAAGCACGTAAACACGATAACTGAAAAACGCAAAAAGATAAAGGAAATTTATGTGATTCTGTGTCTACAACTCTATCTCTGTATCAAATTTTGGTTTCATTTTCTCAGGAAAAAAATGTTCAAAGTATATAATCGGTTTTGTGGTACTTGTGTATGAATTGCATACCAGCAATTAATCGTCACAGATTACATGTTCTTAGGCTATTTCGTTACTATAGTTCGCCAATGGCATGCAATTAATATTATACATTTATTAGAAAGTAGGCGAGAAAGATTTGTAGAGACTACTCCCACTGTTTTTGTAATAAATTCGTTCAATTCCTTTTTTCTTTAATCGTTTTTTTTATATATTAAATTGTCTTACAATAATAAGGAATGAAAATTAGCTTTATTTATTTTATTTCATAATTAGTCTGTTTTAGTAATCGGATGGTTCATAATGCATCGCATTAATAGCATTGATTAGGTTATGCCAACGAATAGTTCGCAACTTATTATATTTAACGATGCTACAATTAAATAACTCATAAAATTTACAACATTTAATTTTGAGTACACTGAAAATTTCAATTGCTATTTTTAAAAAACCGGGAAATTAATTTAAAAATATTAGAAAATAAATAGTCGTAAAGATAAGCATAAATATTTAAATTAAATTTCAATCCATAAACAAAACGAAAATGTTTTTGAACAAGCATCAACCAAAATAAATAACGATAGACTTTTCTAACGAAATAATTTAATTTCAATGCATCTCTGTTACAATGTTTTAAACAAAATAAGTCATGAAAAAAAATCTAAAATTTAATTAATGTTTTTCGTCATCCTCTGCATTCAATTATTACACTTTTTTTTTGCTAATTATAAAATAAATATTTAAGCTAACTATAACATATAAGTGATTAACAAAGTAGAGCACCTAACATATTCGTTTTGTATTTGTTCAAAAAATCGTTTTCAAGATCGTTGGTAAAATAAATTTTATCCATCAAAATCAAAGGAAAAGCAGAATTTTGAAATTGCATTGTATTCTTTTTTTTTTTTTTTTTTTTTTTTTTGAAGGAACAAGAAAGAGAATTGGCAAAACGTTTTATTTGAAATAGCGGAAGAATAAACATAAAAGAATTAGCGAAGCAATCGAAGTAAACCATTTTATTCCAAATGAAAAAAGTGACAGTATGATTTATATTTAAGAATTAATTTATCAGATTTTTTTAAAATAGAAACAAAAAATCACAGTGATAAAATTTACTTTATGACAAAGAAATAGTACAGTGGGGGGGATTTCATAAAATTGGTTGATTTCCATTAAAACAATGAAAAGAATTTTTGCGAAGCATATTTAGCAATATTTAACAAATTATCAAATGGAGGATGAAATTGTACGAGTATTAGATTGATATCATTTAAAAAGTTTAGTTCCTTTTTTTTATATTAGCATGATATAAAATTATTTTTTTTGTGTGTGTGGTATTCATTTTCTGAGATTATTTGGATAAATCTCTAAAGTTTTAATTAATTTTGGACTAATAAAAATTTCTAAAAACAAAATATATTTGAGGTGCATATTCCAGTTCTCCAAAGAATATTTATGATATTTTTTTACTTTCCAGTTCAATGTTCTTCTCTTGGTGTATATGGGGGAGGGGCTATTCATATAATCACAGAAATTGATGCAAATCCGCTTTTATTATTATTAGATAATGAACTAATTAATGTGTAATTAATGTAGTTTAAATTTGAATTATGAATGATAAAAAAATCATAAAATTTCGCACTTTTTTTTAACAATTGAAGAAAAAGATCTAAACCTATTAAATCCACAGCATGCAATAGGTTTTATTCTGTTATTCAAACTGACACACTTTCATTTTAACCTGAAGACATTTAAAACTGAGCTTAAATTTATCAGTTTCATATTTGCATATTCAATGAATGAAGCTTATGCAATAAATAAGATGATGGAAGCGCCATGTTGCCAAAAGATGCTTTTTAAAGCTGTTGCTATATTTTTTAAAAGATTGTCTTTAATAATAATATTAAATTAACTTTGGTTTTAAATGAAATATTATGAATAATTGGAATAAAATAAGTAAATGAATTATAATGAAAAAATAACTGAAAACTAGTTAAAAGTTTTGAAATATATTTCATCTTTTTCTTCAGTGGAGTTTTTATATATTAAAGATAACTCACACATTAAAAAAAAATTGTAATTAAAAGTATTACATCTTTTTGCAGCAATAGGTATTATATAATAAGTGGATTTTTCCATCATTAATCGTCTTTGGCGATCATCTGGTTCGTTGGGGATATTGGTGATCTTCGTTTTTCAATTAAATTGTTTAACCATAATTTCATGTCCATGATTTTGTCAAATTTTAGCACATCACAATCTTGTCATTTTAATAATTTTGCACATGCTTCGTTCATTGTGTACATGAACGTTCTAAATGAAGACCTGTACATGACATCATAGTGCTATTAAAAATATAAATACTCGGTTAACCCAACCTTCCAATATTCAAGCTATTGTATTTTCACTTTTTTAATTCGTCCTTTAAACTACACAAATCTTAAACACAATTTTTCTTTCCTAGTTTTCCGCTATAGAAGAAAATCACGCGCGTAAATATTTGATGAAAAAATGAAAACAGCTCTAATGAATTTCTGGGCAACAATGAAGAATATATAGTTAGCAGTTAGAACAATTCAGAATGCTATAGTTAGAAATTAGGCAAAAAATATTTTTAAAAAATTCCCAAAATTCGAAAAAATTTTGCACTACTATTAAATTACCATTATTAAAAATGTTTTCTTTTAATTTTGAAATGATTTAAAAATTATTTTTGTTTAGTAATATTTTCAGAAGGTATTGAGGAAAAAATTCAAAATTGAACTCGTTATTTAATTAATTAAAATTTCAGAAAAGTTGCTCCTAAATTCACACTTCCATCCTCCGATATGTGCCAGATCTGGTAACTGTAGACCATATGATCTAGCCTGTAGAGATCCAACACATACATATAGAAATACAGGCATATACATGTTCATTCTTATTATTAGTAGTGGTGGTGAAAATGTGTAAGCAAAACTTGCACATTGTTATACAAAACCATGTTATTATATTTTATTATTTTTCTTCTTAGAATTTTCCTGATTTCAATAGTGGTTCGAAATTATGAGGTCCGTTACAAAATAGCCTTAGTGTCGCTTTAAAACGGGACGTTAATATAGCTAAACTAAACTAAACCAAATCAAACCTGATTTCAATACCACTTTTCTTAAGATATTTATGAACTGATGACTAAGAAATTCTTTTCAGAGAGTTTATATCAAGAAAAAGAAATCGAATGCTGTATCTACAGAAACCACTGCTTTCATTACGCTTCAGATTACGTCAGATGTGAGAATACCGAAACGTGCACGTCAGTGTCATTCCGTTTGACACGGCATTGCACGCAAGTGTCACGATTCGAAATACGGTTGTCGGAAGGCGTCTTTGAGGCTGTACCATTGGGCGCGCGTATTTTATTTTTTTTTCCCAATGTCAGCAGCGGATGAGTGCAATTAGCGCATGTGTCATCATTCACTTGAAAGTCTGCTTTCTTATTTTGAGAGTGATTCGACATCGTCCGAGGATGTGATTTCATTCAATAATATAATTGAGTTGACACTAATCTGTGATATTGCCACCAGGTTGCAATGAAGATTAACATCAAAACAAGTGATGCCTTGCTTGTGCATGAATGGTGATAGAAGACGAAACCTTTGAAACATCTTTTTACTTTCTAGTATACGAAGTATAAAAAATGGAATATAATCACCAAAAATTCGAATTCGAGATTTTGACGAATTCCTATGTTTTTAGACCTCCCGGAGTTAGAAATATACAATATTAAAAAATGTCTGTCATCTGTCCGCCTGTCTGCTTCTGACAAAGGTAACTCAAAAACGTTCTGAGCTAAATGGAGGCCCGAATTTTACATCAATTTTATAGATTTCTATCAAATTTTGAACAAAATTTGTCCAGAAGTCTGTCTGTCCAGATATTCGAATATGTGTTAACATGCTAACCACAAAACGAAGAGAGTCAGATAAATGAAATACGATGCATAGATTTAACATCTATAGTAATGTAATGTCATTGTCAAAAAACTCGAACTCGAGATTTTGTCGAATTTCCTCGGTTTAGACCTCCTTGAGTTCGAAAAACACAATTTTAACAAATGTCTGTCTTCTGTCCGTCTGTGTTTCAGTGACAAAGATAACTCAAAAACGCTTTCAGCTAAATGGAGATACGGTCTTCACTCCAAGTTTGCAAATTTCTCTCAAGTTTTGAGCAAAATTAGTTCAGAGAAGGTCTGTCTGTCCAGCTGTTCGAATATAATTTAACACGATAATCACAAGATGAAGAGAACTAAATAGATAAAATTCAGATTTAGCATGTATAGTATAAACACTTATAAATTTTGACCCAGATCCAATGAGGGGTTGATTTTCTGTCGGTTTGTGCTTTCAGAACCATGTAAACGCGATAATTAAAAAACGCAATGACTTAAATATATCAAATTTTATTTGTGATTTTGAAAGTAGACGTATAGTTTTGTGTGAAATTTTTGTTTCAATCGGCTGGAAGAAAGGCGTCTAAAACAAAAATTGGATTTTCGGATTACAATTAATTGCATGCCAGGAATTAATCGCCAAAAACTCGCCAACGATCAAACTATAGATTCAGTAAATATGCCTACTTCACGCTTAAGTTAATATTTCGGTATTCTCTGGGATAATATCTTTATTTGAGAGTGTGCGAGAAACTTTAGGAGAGAAACCTTTAGCTGGTTTTGATAGCGAATTTGTTCTCCTCTAAATTATACTTTCCTTCCTTATTCGATAGAAAATAGATTGTAGTTCGCAAATATCATAATTCTAACAATCAAACGTTAAAACAAGCTAGGCTGGGCTTCCTAACCGTTTTTGATCGCAGCTGCATACCTGAATCCAGAATTTTTAACGGTACTCTAAGTTAAAGCTCATCAAGCAATATTTTTTGGCAAATCTATACTTTTAATGGAGGAGAATGTGTGTCTATATATGTATATTGACATTCTATAAGGCCAGACCGTTTGACCTAAAGCTACCAAATTAGGTACGAATACATTTTGGTGGGGAAGGGGAGTGAATATGTTCGATGTGATTTTTTAAAACTGTAATTCAAATTTCAAATAACTAAAAATTAAGCGAGTTTTGGACGTTTTTCCGAAATAATTTCTGAAAATATTATTGCACAAAACTAATTTTTATGTCATTTTAAAGTTAAGAAAAAAATAATCTTTTTAATGACACCTACTAATTATTTCACTGCTGCACAATTTTTTTTTTCCTCAATTGGGTTAAATTTTTTTAAATTCATAATTTTCTAAGTATAGAGTTCTTTTTTTGCGCTATAATACAAACCATTTTCAATGTTTCGCAGCTTCTGAGATCAAATGGGGAATTTATCATTTCTTTTGATATGATAATGCTTATAGTCTGGTTCAAACCATTAACCACTGCAAACCTTGAGTTATTAAACCAGTATGTAGTTACTTCTAAAATGATCGGAACTCGCAAAAAAAGGGTTTTTCAAATTTGAATTAGATTATTAATTAAAAATTAATCGAAATTTAAAAATTTTCAATCGATAATATATTATTTGTTCAATTATGTAACGCTATATCCATGATTAAAAAAAAACTTTTGAAACATTCTCCATTGCAAACATAGAATTACCAAATAAGTACGTAGTTATTTCTTGAATAATTGAAGTTCACTGAGAAAGGGTTTTTGAAAATTTAAATTATGTTTTTGAACAAAAATTATTCGAAATTTTAAATTCTTCCCTCGGTAACATGTTATTACACAATTATTTGCATTATTTATATTATTTAATTATTTAAAATGTATTATTACGAAGCATATTAAAAAAATATTTTTACAACACTTTAAAATTTAAAAAAAAATACCTTTTCAAGGAATTCATTATTATTTTCGTACTTTCTGTTTGTTGAATCTTGAGCTATTGAGCTGCCAGATATTACTGGAAGTTACTTCGTGAACAATAGGTACTTACTATAAAAAAAAAAGGCTTTTTTTTTCACATTTTTGATTAAAAAGGAACAAATTTTTAGGTTTTTCCTCTTCAAAACATATTATTACATGAAAACAATTTTTGTACTAGGTTATAAGTTTAAAAAAAATGCTCTTTTCAGTCCTATTAATTTTATTTCAGTGCAGATTTTCCTTATAATTTTAATAAATTTTTAAAAATATTTTTAACTTTATTTTGAAGCAACATCTTTTGCTGTTTTAGTTACTTCATGCGTATTCAAGCTCATTTTTTATAAGTATGCTATTGATTTAATGCAAATTTTAAAAAATAAAATAAAAATAGACGAATCAAACTAAAACATTTTCATGTTTCAATGTTATAGCTTAGAAATTCTAATCTACTTTAATATTTTTTTCGAATAAAGTATACAAAAAGAATTTTCGATCATCTGTTTTTTTCTTTTTTTTTCTTTCCTAATTTGCAATTAAAATATCTTCAGATAGTTAATCGACCGCAGTCGTAATGTTCCAGCATTTTCACAAAACGCCGGTTACACTTTGCACCTGCCACTTAGTGAACATCTGCTACTCGCCAAAGATCATTTTGATTCACGCATTTGTGAATAAACAAATCATGAAGATACGATTCAAATAGCGTAAAGAGTTTTTGAAAATTTTCTCGAATTTATAGGATGATGAAGAGCAAATGAAAATTGGTAATGTATGTACGAATTACAATTTTCATTTGAAAAAAAAAATGTGCAGTTTTTATGTCTACCAAGCTTTCCTTTCCATACAGAATTTATAGAGAAGTAGTGTTTTTGAGTTTGTTTTTAAATCAAAAATGAATTGTGGTATAGAGGACAAGTGACCACTGATGACGTATCTTGAGGTCATGAACTTTCATATAAAATAAAAATTAGTAAAGGCATACCAGTGGTTGTAATTACGGAACTGGTTCTCACACTTTGCCAATAATATGTACCCTATATGTTTAAAGTGGTTTAATTTCATCAAATTCTTCCTTTTAACCTAGAAAGAAGAAGAAATAAGCATGGAGTAATTCGTTATTATATGATTGTTCGAATTTTTCTACATTCTGTATAGGCGAGACATCACTGACCGCAGTAGTGAATTAAAAGCATTATGCGAGCATCATATATTAAGTTTATTCTAAACTCTGTAAAAAAATTCGAAATTATAAGTAAATATTTTCACATTTTTTTTTTCTTTCTTGCTCGGGAAGAATATTTAGAGATAGTACTGTACTCATCACAAAATTCTACCTCGAGATTTTGATATTCCTCGAGCTATAGATATTCCTTAGTTCGCTTTCTTTCTTTCCTTTTTTTTTAGAATTATATGTCGCTATCTGCGAATGGGATTATATAAGAAATATCGAGCTAAAAAAGAGAAATTTGGTTTGTGTAATCTCTTTGTAACTGAAATAGTAGATTTATATTAAATTTTGATCGAAAATCCGCCAAAATATATATTGTTTATACATTTGCAAAGGAAAGTGATTACACAATAATGGAACGAGCTAAGAGTTATAATCACAAGTGCATATAAATTACATACTTTTAGAAGCATATTAAATTTTAGACAAAATCCAGTAACACAGCATGGTGGAGGTGAGCCCGGGCGGCATTTTGAAGGGGGTGTCAAAATTTCAACATAAATAATAATAATAATTATAAGCCGAACTAAAAATTTGTACCATTTCTTTTTATATATTTCTTATATATTACAATTCTTACAGATTAAAATGAGTATGGAATGTTTCGTTATTTAATGTGTGACAGAGGAAGGTTCATTTTGGAGGACGGAGACTCCAACTTGGGCGAATTTGGCGAAAACGTTGGCTTACTTAACGTCGGCTGTATTACTGTTTCGGACGGAATTGAATGCAATTTAAACTAAGTATCTGCCGAAATTGACGAACAGGACTTTAAGTTGGAATACGCTCGACTACGTGCTTTCATGGTTGCCAACAGGCAATGAAAATAGATTAATTAATGTGAATTCATTTGAATTATTGCAATTTACTGTGAAATCCATCAGTTCATTATTATAATAATGCTTCTAAAATTTTTCACAACTGCCTTAAGCAATACCGGCTTTGGTACAGGATTCGGACGACACTGAATTCAATTTAAACTATGTATCTGCCGAAATTGATGAAACGGACTTTAAACTCGAATAAGCTCTACATGTTTTTGTGGTTGCCACAGGCAATAGATAAAAATTAATTAATGTGAATCTACTTGAATTATTGCGATTTATTGTGAAATCCAAAGGGGGAAATACTAAACCCTTTATTATAATAACGCCTCGAAAATTCTTTAGAATTGCTATAAGCAATACTAGCTGTGAGAGAAGCTTTTCAAAACTGATAAAAAATTATTTAAAATCAACAATAGTTTAAGACTAATGAATCTGGCTGTCTTATCTTGTTTGTGATACTATAGACATTAATAGTGCAATAAAAGATTTTTCTCTAATAAAAAATAGACGGATAAAGTTTTAATTAAAAGACAGTTTTATTTTTAACTCTATTAATCTTAAAAAATATATCTTAACAATAATAACAGTAAAATTATTTATCATTCTAGCTCCAATTGGAAGTTGATTTTTACTTTATATTCTATTCGCTGTTATTCGTTTCCTGTTATTAATTTTATGTAACAGTATTTTTATCGACGCATAAATGCTATGAATATATCAATGAATGATATAAGTATAAGAATATTCATAACAAGTGTTCTTATTGTATTATAAAATAAATATTTATGACTTCATTATTTACATCTTGTACAATAAACTATAACAAATTTATTCTTGTCGAAAAATTCTTTAGAATTTCTGTAAATTTTAAAGATTTTTGTATTTAAATATTTAAATAAGGGGGTGACGAATCTGGGCGGCTGAAACTCACTCTACGCCCCTGGTCAAATCTATAAGCAAGTAAAATATCTGTTGGTATATCTACCCATGTATATGTAAGCACAGTTCCTCAAAATGCAGTGAAGTTAAACGCTGCTTTTACCGGTATTGTAGATAAGTGCCATAGGCGCTGATTAGCACGAACTACATCATTATCTTCCAAAACTTAACACTAAACTGCATCATATTGTGCAAGTGTACGATAAACATCAAGGAAAGTCACAGTGGTTTGTTATTGGGGCGAATCGGCTTAATCATGAATTGTTTACTGCTGTTATATCTTTTGGGGGAAAAGAGGAAAAAACACTGCTTTTTATAGAAAGTATTCTTCTAGTTTCCGCTTTTAATAGCAGTTTTTTAAAAACATAAGTTGAAATTAAAATGGGAACAAATGTTTCCTCCAAGAGATTAAATGAATCAAATAAACTTATGAAGTGATATTTCAAAAAATATCTTTGTTAAAAAATTTCCAAATAAACTTAAAATCTGGCTAATTTTTATTTTCTCGTGCACAAAGTTTAAAGTAAGTATTGTAATTGTCAAAAAATTCGAAGTCGAGATTTTGACGAAACTTTATGTTTCAGATATATATGACTTTGAAAAACACGTTTTTGCATTATGTTTGTCTATCCATCCATCTGTCTGTGGTGAGGGATAACTAAAAAAAGCGTTGAGCTAGATGGATGAAATTTGGCGTATTGTTCTTTGCCCTAAATTTGTAGATTTCTGTGATATTTTGAACGAAATTCATTAGGAGAAAGTCTGTCTGTCCGGCTCTTCGATTGTAAGTTTATAATTACAAAACGAAGGCAGCTAGATAGATAAAATTTAATACACAAATTTAACAGATGCAGATATGTATCAAATTTTTAGAAAAATCTGTCAATCTGTCAAAATCTGTCAAAAATCTGAAATATTAAGAATTTTTATCTCTCTTTATCTTATTTTTCAAATTTAATCTCTGTTAATTATCAAGATGAATATTTGTGTGTGTAAGCGTTATACAGGTCAGATCGTTTGCTATCAAACTTGGCAGAAAAGAATTTTTTAAAATTTTTTTGAAATTTTTTATTCATTAAAAATCAAGCGAAATTTTGACGTTTTTCACGATATTTTCCAGAAATATTACAGCAGAAAATTATTTTTACATCACTTTAGAATTAAAAAAAAAAATGTGTATATTTTTAACTATACCAATTTTTTTGACAAAATTTTTTTAAAAAATCAACTAGTTATCCTAAAAAAAAATCAGATCAATTTTCACCGATTAATCAAATTAAAAAAAAAAATGTTTTAAGCATATTTTACAACACATTTCATTGCTGATATGGATATTATTATGTAATCCTTCTTTGCTTTCATTTTTCATTGATAATCAAAATATGAAGATTCATTCTACGTTGAGTAAATGGTATGTTTTTAATATTTTTTTGAAATTTTGTTGTACTTACAATGAAGTATTAATCAAAGAATGTAACAATGGTGAAAATATTTAAAAAAGCAACCCTTTTTAAATCTGCTATTTTTTGTGATATAATTTTATGCATAAGGATATAAACAGAAAATTAAATTAATATTTGGAACATTAAAAAAGTGAGGCAATGTTTCTAAAATAGAACCAATTATATGTCTATAAAATTTAAAATATTAAAATATTTTTTATTAAAATATTTAAAATATTTTTAAAATATATTTGAAATGTCTAAAATCGCACGTTTTTATAGAATAGAGACATTTAAATTTTGATAAATTTTGATCAGCTTCAATTGTAAAAGAGTGGATATTTTTTTTATTTAAAATATTAGTATCTTTAGAATATTTTATTAAACATAACTCAGAAAACAGAGGTTATGCATAAAAATTTAAAATTTATAATTTATCAGAGCATTTATTGATAACAAACAACACAAAATATAATTGTTTATTTAATTTAGTCCATTTTTATTAGATATGTACACCAATTAATAAAGTGTTAAAAATTGGCTATTGTGTACTGATTAGAACTGTTATTCTGTACATATTAAACTGTGTATGTCTTAATTAAAACTGAAATAATAATATAACTATTTTAAAACGTCAACAAAAACTTTTTTTGCATTCACTTTTTTAAGAGAATGTCACATTTTATATTCATTCCATTTCATGCAAACGCATGTTGAATATTACACTTTCCTAGGTCTTTAATTTATTTTAAGAATTTTTGAAATTTAATTGTCTTTAATTTTTCAATTTGAATTTTTTTTTTAAAGTGATGGCAACTTTTTCTCACGCACTTATGACGTGCTCGTGTAAGTTAAATTTTATTTCCAATTTGTACAAAATAAATTGTTAGGAAATATGATTAAAATACTTTTAAAAAAAATTAAAAATCCAAACTTAATTTACAGGTTAAAACATTAGCATCATTGAAAAGATTATTGTTTGAACTTTAAGATGATGTAAAAAGCAGATTCGAGTTGTAAAATTTTCGGAAATTATTTGGGAAATATGCCAAAAATTTTGTTCGATTTTTAATTAATTAAAATTGTCAAATTTTATAAAATTAAAATATAAAAAAAGTCTCTCCCTGGTATCCATTTCCTCTCTCCAAAGAAAATATGTGCCAAGTTTAGTAGCCAGATCATATGATCTGGCATTTAGTGCGCCGACACATACACACACAAACACATATTCGTCCAATTATCAGCCTTTAAGAATCTCGGGTACTGCTTGGAGTATAAGGCATTGGATGGAAAAGTCCCAAATCGAGTGTTTTTATTGGAATGGACATACTCAAATTTACATAAATGAATCACTTTTTGTGATTGATTTAGTAGATTGGATATATTTTAAATAAAAAGATTTGGCATATCTTTTTATTTAAAACATCAGTGTCTCAAGAATATTTTATTAAATATAATTTACAGGACTGAGTATGTAAAATTTATAGGTTTAAACATTAGCATCATGTAAAAATTTAATGTAAAAATTTAAAATTAGTAATTCGTAATTTATCAGAGAATTTGTTGATTCATGTTACAAATTTAAACAATTTTGTTAGCAGATGCATAAGGTTTACATGTTAGATGTCGGAATTTTATTAAAGTGAATAATATATCAAACTATGTATGCATTAAAGGAAACATTTATTAAATTAATAACATGGATCTTAAAGATCGTAGAAACTTTTTTTTTTGTATTTACTTTTTTGAAATATTTTTCTCATTTATTTCATTTCATACAGGCACATACTGAAAATTACATTTTTATATGTTTAATTTGCAATAATAATTAACTTATTTTTTATTTGAGCTTTTGTTAATATAAGCAACACGTTGATAAAAGCTAATTTGTTTTTCCCGTTAAAGTGCAACGTACAGCTTAAATTTTATTTTTAATTTGAGTGAAATAAATTGTTGAAAGATATGATTAAATTATTATTTAAAAATTCACTAAAAATAGAAATTTAATTCGTTGCTTAAAACGTTAGTATCATTAAAAAGATTATTTTTTAATCTTCAATGTGATATAAAAATCAATTTTGTGCTGTAATATTTCCAGAAGTTATAGCAGAAAAACGACGAAATTGTGCTTAATTTTTAATTAATTAAAATGTCAATTAAAATTTCAAAAAATCGCTCCCAGGTGCACATGCCCGTCCTCTAAAGTATACACGTAGGTCGAACAGTCTAGCCTGTTGAGCGCCAGCACACACACACACACACACACACACACACACACACACACACACACACACACACACACACACACACACACACACACACACACACACACACGCATGGAGCTTTATTATAAGTATAGATTAAAACTGCTGTGGATTTTTATCAATAATTCTATTTAACATTTTCTATTTATATTTGAGTGGATCTAATTTAATTTAACTCGGTGAGTTTTCATCGTTCATGCTTTCAAGAGCTTTTAAATGTTAAAACAAAACGCGAAAAATGTTTTCATGCGATAATTTTTTTTCTCCTTCTCATCGAAAATTCAAGAAATATAACAATAGCACATTTTTTCAACTGAAAAAAAGTTTAAAAATTTATTTATATAATAAGCACAGCGCATTGCTCTCTTAAGATGTTAAATATCAGATGCATACATATTGCATCATGAAGTGCAAAATTTAATCATTAAACGTTACACACTGACGTTTCTCAATTGACAGTGACATCATTTGAATTGAGTACAATATATTTTCTTTGAAAACTCAACTGCTGAATTATTCTAGTTTTCAATTACTTTGGTTAATAATTCAATTATTCAAATAAAAATTATATAATCAAAATGTATAAGATTCTTATATGCAATGTGTTATTAGCCTTTTTTTTTTAAATATTT
Source organism: Argiope bruennichi (assembly GCF_947563725.1). Lineage (NCBI taxonomy): Eukaryota > Metazoa > Arthropoda > Arachnida > Araneae > Araneidae > Argiope > Argiope bruennichi. The sequence continues at coordinate 20,657,370 of NC_079155.1, forward strand.
ATTCGTATACTTTAGTGTTCCGGCGTACTTTTTTTATAATATACTATATTATTTTATACTCTTATTATTTCATTTTATGTTTGTTGAAATGAGATTACGAAATTGATTTTTCTACTCCATTCTTTATGTGCTAGAATTTTGAAATTTTATGCTTGTATCTTCTCAATTATTCTCAATATTGATATATAGAACATTATATCAATATTTTTCAGAATTTAATTACAATTAAACAATTATTAAAATTTTTTTCAGACCAGTAGCACTTTTTTTAAAATTAATTTCAATATTCTACAGTATCTGTAATAATGAATTATAAATTCATTATTCTTAAAGTCAAATTAATTAAAACAAAAAAAAAGACCTTTTAGAACACTAATAAAAATGTAGTTTTAAAAATTGATTCTGTCAATTTTATTTTTATTGATTGCGAAAGAATTCTTTTGAACAAACATATAGCTTGATTTGATTTTTCTATTACTAACACGAATTTACGCAGACGATATGATTTTACAAATGCTTTTTTCCTCTTCATTCTTAATTCGACAGCTGTTCTTTGTCACATTGACTGCGTCAATTGGTATGCTGTGAAACCTTCAAAATCACAGAGACAACTTGTTTCTAAACAGGAAGAGCACTGCACTAGCAAGAAAATAGTGAACAAGTCCTAACCAGATGTAACAATGTTTCTTTTGTGAGTGCGGTATTTAAAATTTCTGAACTAATAGCCAAAACTGGAAAACCTCATGGCATTCTAAGATTTTTATGTCACATGTTCCAAAAAAAAAAAAAAAAAAATGAGTTCAACAGAGAACGTTGAGAAATCGACCAAGCACCAGTCAAATTTCACAGTGAAAAAATTAGTTATTTAATGTAAGTTCACACAAGAAAAATTATTTGAAATATCGTCTATTTTCTAATTCTTCGCTGTAAGAAAATTTTCTTTTTCGAAAATACAAATAACTTTGCTAATAGCTATGTTTAATGTCTGTAGATTAGTGCTCTACAGGGTAGATCAATGTATTTAAAGCTACTATTTTTGCACATTCATAGTTTGAAGTGTGTGAATGCCCATCTTGAAGCATTTTCTTTGTAATTTTGATAAGAAATTTAATTAATTAAAAATTTAGCAGAATTTCAGCATTTTCCCATAATAACATCTAGATATTTTATGACAGAAAATTTTTTTTTATACTATCTTGAAATTTGTTTTTTTTTTCGAGCTAAGAATTGAGAAATCTGAATTTTTTAAATTTTTATTTATAATATTTAAAATTTAATGACATCTTTACATGTCATAATTTTTTTTTATTCCAACAACTTTTAAGAATACCTTTAAGCGTAATTTGCAACAATACAATTTAATTTTCATCCAATACAGTAACCATCCTCTCAAGGAAAAATAATAATCATTATTACGCATTGTTCTTTTCTGAAATTTATAACCAGCGATATTTTATAAGAAAACATAATTTCTTGTCTCACATTGTACAAGCAAGAAAATAAAACAAGAGAATGAAGCCTTAAGTAGATGATAAACAAGAAAGTTTATTTATAATTATAAAAGGAATTGTCGTATGTGTTGTCCAAGTGAATCTGTAGCACATACAGTCATGAAATCTGACTTCTAAGTTAGAATTTTAAAATTTTAATAGAAAATTTTTATTTCATATTTTATATTGCTTTTGGTGATGTTTTTCTAGTATTTGTCATTAATATCTTTTTTGACTACAGTAAAAAGAAAATGAAATCAATAATCTGTCATGTAGAACAGACAATTTTCATTGTACCGAAATTTATTGATTAATTTATTATTATTAATTAAGTTATTATTATTTTGTTTGTCTGACATAATTTATTGAAGCCTAAGAAATTTTTCAATCATAGTCAGTTTTCTTGGGAAAAATAAGTTAAAAATAAAATCTCTGTATTCGTCATTTTAAATTCATAATCTTTTTCAAACTTTTTTTTTTTGAGTTAATCGCTGGTATACTTTTTCCTAATAATAATTAAAAAAAAACTGATTGAAATATTTTTAGACGTGGATTTTAAATTCTTTTATATATATATATATGTATACATACACACACACACTAATATATATATATATATATATATGTCTGTAATGATATTTTAAATCTATATTGAATCTCAATTATTTTCCTAATTTTAATTTTAAACTAGCCCATTTTTTTATTTTTAAATGATCTCTTATTTCTTGATCTAATTCCACTTTTTTTATTTAAATAATTCTGCACACATTTTATAAAACTGCTTACTTCAGCATTTTCTCACGCTAAAGTGAAGGGATAAAAATCCTTAATGCTTACAACATTTTTTTAGAGATACCTAAAATTCTCTTTCGTAAGTCTGCATACTTCAAAGAAATCAATATGAAAAAATCTCATAGTAAAATCACTAAAGGGAAGCATTTCGCTTTTATGTCGCGATGTAAACAGATGCATCTTTTACCACTTTTTCTTTGCACAAATTATATCACTCGGAATAAAATAAATCAAAGTTTAAAATTTTCAAAAATTTCATCTTTTCGGCCACACAATTGCTAAAATATGTTTACACACACATATATACATATGTAAACATATTTTAGCAACAACATATTTAGTACTTTGGAAATTATTTTACCCAAATGTAAGTAAAATAATTTCCAAAGTACTAATTATTATTTGATTATGATTTGACCAAAGAAGGCGGGATCAATTCGTAGCATTCACTGCCAAATTGCTCCAAATATTATTAAAGGGGTTAATAGCTTCATAGATCACTCAATAAAACTAAATACTTCAGATAATCTAACTAGAATTGATGTAGAATTCTTAAGACTTCCACTTCAATGGAAACAAATTGCAAGCATCGCCGGTAAACGCGTTGAAGGGATTTAAGTATTTCTTGCAAGCCAATATTTCATTGTCTATAATTATATAATTACCATAATTAAATCTCTAATGCTTGTATTTTTAACTCTTTTTAAGAATTTAAATAGAAAGAGTTGTCTCTTTGCAAACGTTATAAGCTTTCTTTGTTGTTATGTTTGCAAATGTGAACCTGTTATTTTATGTGAAGAGAATCGCTTTTATAAAAGTTTCACTTTGTACAACGATTTATTTCTGAAGAATTCAGTGGAGAATTTTTTTTTCTAGTGCATTTTAAATTTTAATCCATTTATATGTTAACTATAAAGTCAAATAGCTATTTGTCCGAAAAAACTCGAATCTATTTATTTCTAATCAAAGTCTCATTCATACAGCATTTCATAAGCACGTTATTTGCCACAAATAAATTAAACAAATGTTATGAGTTCTCTCTCTTCATAATTATAATAGAAATTTATTATAAAATAATATAAATTAATTATAATATAAAAGAAAAAACGCAGTAATAGAATATATATATATATATATATATATATGAAGAATTTAATCAAATTTTTTATATTTAAAATTAACACTGAATTAATTTATGAATTTTAAGCAACTAAAAGTAATAGAATCAAAGTAATTCAAACGTAAACTATTAGAAATGATGAATTTTTCAATTTTTTTCAAAGCAATCTTGAAAATTTCATATATTTTTGTCTTGTTGTGCATTGAATTAGATTTATTTGAAGATATTTTATATTGAATAAAAAATAGTTTTCGTTATAATCCATTATTTTATTCAAATTTAAAAACAAATGGCAATAGTTTAAAAATTGATATTAAAGAGAATATTGGCACAAATGAATTTTTTAATTTTAGCTCGATTTTGATATCTTTGGAACATATGCTGAAAAGTAAGAAGAAAATATGACGTCTTTTAAAAATGTGGAATGTCTTTAGACCACCATTACTTTAGGAATTTCGAATTCACTACTGAAAATTGTTCCTTAATGTGTGCGGTTTAAAATATAAAATTGAAGCAGCTGTAATACGTTACATAGCAGAACTACCTTTAATAGAAAAATTAATTTGGGAAAAATGCAACATTAGATAGATTGGGATTGGGATTTACATTAAGGGTTAAAATGAAGCTAATCCTTAATATAGATTCTGAAATATTTTGCAAAAATAAGTATTTTTCAAAACGTACACTTTGGAACTGCTTGTATATTACATAACTGTAAAGTTTCAGTTTAATTTATTAACATTTCCAGTCCAATTAACGAGGGGAAAAAATCCCTGTGGGCTTCATTTTTTACGATATGTTCGACAAATCTCGTGTTATTTCCTGCATATTTCACAGAAAAAAATATTGCAAGGGGACTTTCAGGATATCATAGAGCTTTATTATGAGTGGAGCTAGATTGTTGAATATACAATATTAAAAACATATTTCAAGCTACTAAAATATCCAGCAAACCCTCCCCCTTAAAAATGATCAGAAATAGACAAAAGGAAGAAATAGTTTAAGGGCTTATTAGAAGGGTTGTGCCGATTTTCGATTTATAAAAAAAAAAAAATGATTTTTTTTTATGCCAGTTTTCGAAAAATATCGATCTATCGAAATCATGATCATAAATAATAGTTCACGATGAATCGCGATATAATAAATCGATATTCACATTGTTTTTTCGATTTCGTTTTGGTTATAGATTAGTGTTTATTTTTGTTGCTCTTCATTCTTTTTTCACCTTCATACATAATTTTTGTTAATATTTCTATAAATACTGCCATATTCTAATATATAATAATGCTTGTTTTCAGCATGCTAGTTTGGAATAAACTTTTTTCTTTTCCTTAACCCTTTTTAAGGCCGTGGGAAGTATGCTTCCCACCAAATTTATCAATCTTTGTATGAAATTATGTAGGTTAGCATAAGTTCTGACACATTTTTTTAGAAAGACAGAAACTTAGAGGCTTTAGTTCTTTATCTCACACAAAATGATGTGTCTTGATTTGTTACTTAATTATTAATTAACCAAATTAATTAATGAATCAAATTAAATTTAACTAATAAGCTAAATGAATCCCTTTTCTTATTCTAATTTTAAGCCTAAAATATTTTAACATAATATGACTAGAAAAAAATGGCCCTTTAAAGGGTTAACTTAATGATACCATTACGAAGAATTGCGATTATCAGAAGGTTCTTGACTGTCCTTTGTTTAATCGCTAAATATTCATCTTCAGAAATAAAAACAAAAAGGATTCATTCAGATTAAATCGAAAATTTTATTCACAGCCCATATTTTTACACTCAAATGTACTCGTATATAAAAAAAGAAGCTCTAATTTTTTAAAACATCAGATTTTAAATTCATGATATATTAAAAACTACTTAATTTTACTTGTTAAATAAAGAGTAAATGAAAATTAAATATTATAGTAAAAAGCGCATTATGGAATAGATAATTGAAAGCACAATACTCTAATCTATCTTTGATATTAAACCATCTTTAAAATGCGTTATTCACATTTCAAGTAAAAATGCATAGATTCCTCTATGCTAAAAGTATATATTTTCAACTATTTATTATTTGCCAGTTATTTTAATGCTATTAATCTAATTTTGTCAGTCGACTTTAATGAAGTAGATCTTACCATAACCAAAGAAAATGTGATTTTAAATTTAATATTGAGCAACAGACATAAAGCATTCTGAATGATTAGCAATTCCATAAATTAGAGAAATCAATTCAGTTTGTTAAAGTTCAGGACTATTAAAGTTTTATTTTGAAATATTTCTGGAAATCTTAGAGCGGTAGGGAGGCAGGCGAACCATAGATGACTTTTCTAAAGGTCATGAGCTTTCATATGAAATTAAAATTTTGAATAAAATGTGCATTTCTATAAAATTTGCAGCGAAGGAGTGTGATAGAAACTTTTCTCGAATTTGGAGGGCGATGAAAGGGATTTGGAGGGTGACGACATAATAGATATCATAAGCTTTTATTTTTTTAAAAAATCGACTTTCATATATAAAAAAATGATGGAATCGGAGAAGTTATTGAGGCTGGGTGAATAGTTGTTTGGTTTTCTCGGTTATTTTGAACTAGATGTATTTGGCGACCAGCTGATTCACCAGAGATATTGATTAAATTTAATTAAATTAAATAATTTAAATATAAATTCACATCCATGATACCGACAAATTGTGAGACGTTAAAGAAGTTGTATTATTTTACTTACCTTACATACGCTTTATTCATTAAGCATATTGTTCGTTTCAGTATCCTGAGACGACTACTTTTCGACGATTCTGTCACATCAAAGGGTGTGACACAGGAGGATGTGCGTATTTCCGGAATTTATTGTTAAATGTAAACATCTCCTCTCATATTTTCCCCACCCCTATTTTGTCGAATTAAACCCATCCTAACGCATGGCAAAAGAGCGGAGGGTTTTAGAATCCGTTGGCAAACAATATGAATCTTTATAATGAAGATCATTTCCATGATATCATAGCTCTAATTAAAAAGTAGATGCCCTGTCATCTGTCTTCTAATTTTCACGATATTGCAAATTTACTTTTTCTCGTTCTGTAACTTACACAAATATTAAACAGAATACTCCTCCGAAACGGCTCGACCGATTTTCATGACATTTTTTATGTATATTTGGTAGGTATGAGAATAGGTCTTAAAGTATATTTCATAACGCTAGGTAATTAGGGTGTTCCTATCCACGTTCACCGTACGCTGAGGAGATCAACGCTTGCTTGAAATCATCGCCACTGTGATGTTGAAAAAGTCCAGCTAAAAATAAACACGCACGTCCAAATGCTACAAGATCCATCTGCTGACACATTCTCGAACCAATTGTTAGATATCGTCGATGGAAAAGGTGCTGTCTATGAAAATACTGGATGCATAAAATTTCCCACTCATTTCTGCACTATCGTTGATTCGCAAAATGCTCTCATTGACCGCATATTTCCCGATGTACGCACGTAATATATAAATCATGCGCGGCTGGCAGAAAGAGCCATTTTGGCAGAAAAAATGTGGACGTCGACGATTTAAACTTCAAGATACAGCAGTCGTTGCCAGGCGACTTGGTATCATACAAATTGATCGATACAGTTTGCGATGATAACGAAGCTGTAAATTATCCAACAGAGTTTTTGAACTCACTGGATTTTCCAGGCATGTCGCCACACCTTCTACGACTGAAAGTTGGATCTCCGGTTATTTTACTTCGGAATTTGAACCCACCATAGTTGTACACTGACACGCGATTGGTCATTAAAAATTGATGAAAAAACGTTATCGAAGCCACCATTTTGAATGGTAAATTCCGAGCCGAAAATGCTTTGCTGCCACGAATTCCAATGATTCTCACAGACCTGCCAATTGAATTCAAACGCGTTCAATTTCCTATTAGATTCGCATTCGCAGCGACAATCAATAAGTCGCAAGACTAAACGATGTCTGTTTGCGGCTTAGATTTGGGCACACCATGTTTTTCACACGTGGCATGTTCTCGCTTGGGCAAACTATCGAGCTTATTTATGTTGGCTAAAGACGGATTGAGAAAAAAATATAGTACACTCATTGCTCTTCGAAATGAATATTGATTTCCTTTATTTCATTTTTATACTTTAGGACAAAAAATGTATTACTTTTTTCACTTTACGATTAACTTTTATGATATCAAACAATATATATGTTCGTTACGTTAATTAAATACATTGTATTAAGAAAATGAATGGTTGGTGTTTTTATGTTTTTATCGGCGATCATCGTATACAGCGCTCCATTCCTCTTTCTGTCATAGATCCCATCCCCACACACTTACAATGCAACAGCAACCAAAATATTCAATAGAAATAATTTATATATATATATATATTCGTGATAATTTCCAAAAATGTTATTTCTCAAAAATGAATTCTACACTGTTTCAAAATTTAAAAAATTGTACTCTTATTAATGTTACCAATCAATTTAATAATCGTGAGATTTTTTCCTGAATATTGACAATTTTATATATATATATATATATATATATATATATATATATATATATATATATGCTCAGTTTTGCCAATATATTACATTGGCATGATATTCAAAGTTTTTTTTCATTATTCCGGCCAAGGCTTAGTCGCTTGATTTTCTTCATTGTTGAACGCTAAAGAAGAAGGATTCTGTTTAGCATCTATGTAGTTTATAAGACAGACCATTTAATGAAATATATAAATGTTTTATGTTAATTACCAAATATTAAAAATATTATCAATATTCCAGGTGAACCAGCTGGTAGTCTAAGGCGGTTAATGATAAATAAGAAAGTGAGGGTACAATACTGTAAAAGTTTGAAGAAAGTTTTAATCTTTAGTTTAGAAAATTCTTTAATAACAATGTGATGCCATGGAACTTGACTCTATTAGGATGATTATTCATTTACACAGTGGAGGTGCAAGACTATTGAAATAACACATCATTAATTTATATCATAATTTAATGCTTAAAATTATTTTTTTAGGGAATCATAAAGAATGAGATATAATTCAAATTATAACAAACAATATTTTCGACTATCAATATGCTTGCCTCAAACGGCTAGTACTGAAAATATATCTTTTAAGTTACTATTTTTTTTACTTTTTTGTATACGTAGTATAGAGAAAATATAATAATACTCAAAAAATTCGAACTTGAGAATTTGACAAATCTATATGTTTTAGACCTCTCTGAGTTCAAAAACATATTTCTGGAAAATATCCGACCGTCTGTATCTGTCTGTGACAAAGATAATTCTTTGATCTAGACGGATGGAATTTGATATACGGCCTTTATACCGAATTTGTAGATTTCGTTCAAATTTTCAGGAAATTCCGCTCAGAGGAAGTCCGGATATTTGAATTTAGCACTATAATTATAAAATGCAGAGAACGAGATAGGTAAAATCCGATATGAAAAATTAACATGTGTAAGCTAGACACCTATCAAATTTTGAGCCAAATCCAACAAAGGTTTTACCGTCTGACGGTCTATACGATAACTCAATGCAAAAACGATAACTCAAAGACACAATGCCTCAAATATATCAGATTTGGTATATCATTTTGTGACTACAAGTGTAGTTTCTTGTCAAATTTTTGTTTCAGGCAGTTAGGAAAACGTATCTGAAACACAAATTCGGATTTTGGAAATATAACCTCATTCCATTCTAATATTCATCGTCCAATAACTCGCCAAGAATCACATGATATATTCGGTAAAAATGCTAAATTCACGCCAAAAGTTAGTATTTCACGACTATTGCACACCAATGCCATGATTGCCATGCAAGGATTTTCTGGGATAATATCTTAATTACAGAGTACGAGAGAAAGTTTTAGGGATACCATTCCCACTAGTTTAATAAAAAAATACAAATCTTTTTTAATTATTGAGTATGAGTTTTCCAAAGTTTTTTTCTTCTGAAAACTATTTGCATTATTTCAAACTCATCAAGATCGTTTATTAATTCCAGTGGAGTGAACAGTTTATTTTTTCAGATTTGCCAAGGGAAAAAAGAATTAAAACAAATATAGAAAAAATATATATATAAATGTAAATTTTACGTAAAACCATAGCTTTTTCTTAGTTCAAGTTTTTTTTTTTTTGACAAAAGAAAGTTTTGTTTAAAATGCTTTCACTAACATGATAACGCTGTGGTTGTTAAATGAATTAGTGGTAAATTAAATGATCCTATGCAGGTTTTTTAATTGCATCTAGAGAATTTTCTGGGCATTATTTTTATTAATTAAGGTATGCGTTCTATAATGTAATTTTCGGATTCTTCATTCTACGATGAGTTTAGAATATTTTCAATTTCGAATATTAATAGAGTAAATGTAGTGCGACATTAATTCAGCAGCAAGATCAATACTAGCGATAGGCCTTTTTCTTGCCTGTACATTGGTGACAAATATCTGTTTTATTTTTATACTTTTTGGCAACTATACAACTTTAGTAGATTTTGGTTAAATTTCGTTTTGAGTGAATTCGGGAAAGTTGTAAATATTTTTACTGATTGATATTAAATTGAATTAATATTCCTACTGGGTACGTTTGTTTTATTTTACAAGAGCTTTCTTTCCATTTCAAGCATAAATGTCTTGGATTTAATCTCTAATTAGACTTCAGTAGTAGAAAGTATAGGTAAAGTTGTCAGTAAACCTTTTCTACCCAATCTGTTTTTCTAAATAAATCTTATAGCATCTTATATTGAGTTTATTCGATATAAGATTTAACTTTGATTGAAACATTAAATTTTATTTTGTGTTCTGGTATTTGCCTGTGTATTCTTTAAATGTTCTTGCAGATTGTAAGTTCTGAGTCGTACAAATAGACTGCGCATCAAAGAACAGGTTGTTTTATTCTCAGTCATTTTCACATTGTCGAAAATGAGTTATACCATTTAGTTCTTGCAAATGTTCTTATTTGCGTTTTAAAATTTGTATATCATATAGTCGTTTACTTATTCAGTGTTGTTCATGTTTACGTTCTAATTGCTGGTTGATTGTCATTTGAACGATCGCAGTGTAAATCATTTGTTTATTTATTGTATATATATTTTATATTGAAATGTGGAGGTCATGTTTGATATTTATTTATTTTTTATTGAGAAATCGTTTACAAAAATATTAAGTTCACTTTCTCTTATATTTATTTGATCATATAATTTAATAATTTACTTAAAGATGATAAAGAAATTTGAATATTGACATAAATGAGGTAATAAATTTTACTATTTATTTGTATGGAATATTGAAATATTTGTACGATTTATGGTTTTGGTTGGTAATAAGCTTGATTTTTTTATAATGCTAATATTATTTTTAAGGATAAGTATATAAACTTTTTTCTGATTAAATGTATTTTTCTTATGATAATTACTTTTAGATGTCTGCAGTGTAACTTTTATCAGTCTTCGCATGAATATTGAAGTGACCTTGAAATAATATTTAGAATTCATTTATTCTTAATTCCAATTTTTTGAAATTTTCTTTTATATCAGTAATTCTAAATAATCTTATTTATTCTGATACTTGTTTCTTACTTTTATTCTTACTTAACATATAATGAAATCATTATCAGCAATGGTTTAAATTATGCCTTAAGTTATTCTTATCAAGTATAAATTGTTATGGATTAAACCTAGCTATGCTATCAGTTTAATAATCAACATAGTTTGCAAATACTAATTCAAAGGTATTTTCTATTTATAACATATTTTTTCTCTAATTTCAACCACTAATTTTCCTAATTCAAACAGCTACTAATTTGCCTGTTGAAAATTTAAATTAACTGTAATTTATGTCTTGGATATTTAATCTTATTTATTTACAGTTTTATGATATTGTAAAGTTCATTGCTGAATACATGTATTATAAATTTTATTTTTTAATGCTAGGTTTAAGAAGTTATTAGTGGTATCAATAAATACTAGTAGTACTAGTGATTTCATAGTAAATTTTTGTCAGCAAGTGAAATCACAATAAATTAAAATCAAAATGTCTGCTCATGCTACTCCTGCTCATTATTTGGTTAAAGGTGTGTATGGTTTTTTTTTTATTTGAAGAGTATTAAGTTAAATATTCAACTTGCTAGCAAACATTTTAAAAAATTAATTACAAAAGAATAAGATTAGTTATCCAATTTAAAATTCTAATCTTTCAGAAATTAGTTGAAAGATAAATGCATGATTCAGCTTATTCTTGAATGAATTTTAGACTTTAATAATGACATATTGAACTTTGATTTCTTGGCATAACATTAAATTTTGAAAGAAATTCTGAAATTAAAATGTAAAGAATTTTTTGATAAAAAACTGTTTAATGAAAATACCATTTAGTTTTTACTTATCTTTAAATATATATTCAAACATAATTTTTAAATAATTGCCAATTAAATAATTTCTTGCCTTGGAAATATTTATATTAATCAAATTTCGATGTAATTCAAACTAGTGTTTTAAACATTAATTGTAAGGGAGGAATTCTAAACATTTATATTTCATATTTATTCTAAATAACATAATAAAAACCGATTCATACTATGCAGATTTATGTGTTTATTCTTTTGTATATTTTTTTACAGCAAAATATGTTAAAGTATATCTACGGTTGATAATTGAAAATGTTGTGTGATTATAGTAAGCATGTTGTTTATATTGTAAGGAAGAATTTTGTTTCTTACAAAAATTAGCTGAATGAATAATGATATTTATAGTCTATTGACTGTTTTTAAGTGAAATGAATTCTCTATAAATCAAACTTTGTGAGGCACTTTCAAGGTTTGATTCATTGCTAATACTATGCAATTCAGATCTTTGTGGTATTAAAGGTTTTTGAGAAAGATCATTTTTATTAAAACCAAAATGGTATATAAAATATGTACAATTGATATAAAAAGAAATAGAGAAAGTGTAAATAAATACTAAAGCTTGAAATCAAATAGTTTGTGTTATTATTTTGTTTTGTGCTCATCAGTTTTTACTGATTCATTAGGAAATTATTATGTTAACCATTTTGCATCTTTTTGCTTAAAATAATATTTCTGCATTATTAAAACTACTAATCTACTGAACATCCTAAATTTATTTTTGATTATATGTTAGCAAATTGAAGTTATCTGCTATTTTTGCTGAAACATTTAATTTTTTCTTAGTTAACACGTTAAGAATTCAATATATACTTCCACCACAGAAAAATCAATTGAAAAGCAACTTATTGTTGATATTTTATTATCTTATGATCTCTTAAAATATAATAAAAGGGAATGGGCCTTCGATTCTTCTCAAATGTAGGTGGATTATTTTACAACTTTATTAAAACATATAGTCATTCACTTATTTTTAGATAATTCAATGTACATCAAATTTGCAGCTTTTAGTGTGAAAGTTTAGTTCTTGATAAATTGAAAACAAAAACTGCTAATTGTGAAAGAAAAAAAGCTTGTCTTTAACATTGCTCTAATAAATACTTTATTTTGGGTATACATTGTATAAATAAGAATCAGTAATCTTAAAATGCTTCTGATTCTGTTAAGTTTTGTAAAAATTGCTTGGTTTAGATGCTATTTGTAAAAAATGCCAAAAAGACAGAATTAAGATAAGTCAAAAATATGGAATTTAGATTTATGGATTCTTCAGTATTTTTGTTGATAGATTCTTCTATAATTTTGAGAAATAAAACTATAGAAATCTCATTTTAAATTAATGTTATAGTAGAATATGCACTGAATTAAAAAGATAGAAGCAATACTTGAAATCCATATATAAATCCGTAGAAAAAAAACTAATTTTTCATTTTATTTTAAAATCACATTATACATACTATTTTAAAATTATTAAGGGAATTGCTATTGTAAGTACATGTATATTGATACATACATGTTTAGAAGGCTGAAAAGACATAAATAAGTAATTTTAATTTACACAGTTGTTCAAAATATAAATATGTGCCAGAGAACTTGTATGATGAATTACAAAAGGAGGTATAATTTAGTAAATAGGGGTTAAAAAGGATGTAGATTGAATTTGAAAAATTTACTTTATTCGTATATATGTTGTTTTTAATATCCATGATCATTAATGAGAAATTTTTTAAATTCTTTACAAGCTATATAAAATGTAACAGGAAAAAATATTAGAGGATAATCACCAAACCTTGATGCCTTTTGGTGCTTGTTTAATGAACTGCAAAATTCAATATTAATATTTATGACCTATGATAATTTGGGATTATCCCGTCGACCATTTTCACCAAACCTGATATTATCACCAAAAGATAGCTTCTGTGGCAATAACCGTAAATTACTGTGTAACCTTTTTTTTACCAATCCTTTGGCACATTTTGCGAGGTTTGATGCATTTTTGTGAGCGTCAACAAGTCGATAGGATAAATGCATGTATTTGTTAATATAGCAATAAGTTGCATCACAACACGAATGTTTGCATAAAATATAAAACTTGTGTATTAATTTGTTGTCCATTAAAAATTCATAAATCTGTTAAGGATGTGGAAGGGCAGAGGGCAGGTTTCAGTATATATGTCTTGATTTTAGCACATTTTTATAGTATAAAGCATCTATATTTGTTAAATTTTACCTGAATTTTTGTTTCAGTTTAGATAGTTAAAAAGTGCTTCTTATTAATGTGTGTTAATAGGTTTAATTTTTTTACTGTGATGATATTCATATATTAGGTTCTTCAAGCCTTTTGATGGGTCCTTAATCTGTTTTTAAGTATTGAATAAGATGATAAAATTCAAATTATGAAATTTAAATTTATAATAGTGTTTTTTTTTTAGTATAAAGAATAAACAAGCTTTCTAATTTATAATTTTTTTCTTAATTAGTGATTTGCACTTTAAATCTATGAATATTACTGTCGTATAAGTAGTTCTTGTAATTGGCTGGCAGTTTATATAGTAATTCCAAGAAATTTACTAATTTTTAAATACATTTTTTTTTCACATGCTTTGATAAGTAATCAAATCTTTTTTTTTTTTTTTTTTTTTTTTTTGCTATGTAATTTGTATGTTCTGTTTCCATTAATTTTATTTATACAATTTTCTCTCAATCCACTATGCTGCATGTATTTTTGGAAATTTTTGCAGTATTCTTTTATGTTTTGTTGTTAATAAAATGTGTGATCGGATATGTTTTATATCTTTAATTACATGCTAATATAAGCATGAAATGTAATTTAAAAATAAATAATTGCAAATTTGATTGGATAAAACAATTTGTAACTTTTTTTCATTAGTATTCTGTTTGAAAAAGATGGAAATTTGAAATATTCGGCTATTGTGTTAAATAGAAGTTTGATGAAAAATTATCATATGCTTTGTAGTGAAAATTCTACATCCTAGGTCCTTACTTGTATTAAATAAAAGATTCTCATATTGTAATGTTTGATAACATTTTAAAATTTTTGTTAATATAATAAATTTTTTTTAGCAATTATGCCATTATTTGGAAAGTCTCAAAAGAGTCCTAGTGAGCTGGTCAAAGTCTTGCGAGAAGCAATTGTTGCTTTGGAAAAAGGAGATAAAAAGGCTGAAAAGGTAAAAATGATTTATTTTAAACAAGTAATCACTATACCTGCAAAGAATCTTTTAATGGACTATTGAAATCAATTAGGATGTCTAGTGAATTATCTCATAATATAAAAATTATTTAAACATCAGTAGACCTACTGTAAATGCTGAAATTCTGTAAAATCAGTCTACTTTTCATAATGATTAAAATTTTTATTTAAATTGATGATACTTCATATAATGACTTCTGTTGTAAAGTCAATGAAAAAATGTCATATTTGTTGCATTTGTTTTTCTTTTGTATAATGACTTCCATATGTAAAATTATTTTAAAATTTTTCATTTAGTTGATAAGGAAAGCTTAAAAATAATTATCTCCTTGAATTTGAGGTCGCCTTTGAGCTATAAAGTTTATTAATTTTTGTGGCATTCCATTAAAAAAAAAATCCAGAAAATATTGAAAAACAGGATTTTCACAGTTTTTGAAAGTTCTTAGAATTTTATTTTACTGTATTTATTGTCCTTGCAAAAACTTGATTTTTCATTGTATCCCTGAATATTCCTGCAAAAATTGATAAAATTTTGAGAGAAATATTTCCCAAATTGGAAAATTTGGAAAATATTTCGTAGTTAAAAAAAACCAGCTTATGATTTGGCCTTTATTTCAAACTCCAAAATTACTTATTTTTTCATGCTTCAAAGTGATATTCCCATGAGTATTTGGAATGATGCAGATGTTCTCTCCCCTAAACTTTCTTTCCTAACTAGCCGCCTTTGGCGACCAGCCGGTTCGCCAATCTTAATGCTCGTTAAAATTTTAGTAGTTAAATATTTTATGTAATTCCTACTTTAATAGCTTCTTCATTAAAATATTTCAAATTTCAATTCACTCATAATATTATAAAGACCTTCAGTCATAACATAATCTGTATCTCTCTAATTTTCTGTTAGCTCCCGTAGAATTTATGCTTTACATTAAATTAAAGTGTAAATGATTAATCTGTAATTAATATAATATTTTTTACTGAAACAAAGCATTTTTTTTTAATAATATGATTACTGATAATAGAGTCACTGAGCATTTAAACTTTATGGGCACTAAAGAATATCTTTCTTAATTTATGTATTATCTCAAGAATTTGTCAACAAAATTTTCTCAGATTCATCATGAACAGATCGATTCATTAACAATGTTTAATTTTAAATGCATCAAACACTAAGAAAATAAAATGAATCGTTTAAAATAATCGGTCGAAAACAGGTTTAAAAAAACTACTTAAAAAACGATGTACTTAAAACTATAAGCATATACAAAAAATATATATAACTAACATAAATAGAATTTAATTACAAAAGCATACAATTAACCTAAAAATAATTTAAATCATTGAAAATAGGTTAAAAAAAACTACTTAAAAAACGATGTACTTAAAACTATAAGCATATACAAAAAATATATAATTGTAATATATTTACTTACAAAAGCATGCAACTAACATAAAAATAATTTAAATCGTCCGTTGATAATGGTTGTCATGACAACAATCGGAACAGAATGCGCATGCGTGAATTTTCTTTCCAATTACGGTAACACAAATGCGTGAATTTTTCTACGCCAGTCGGGGTAACGCTATGCAGATTAGACATTTTTAATTTCCTTTATTCTGTGTTATTTTAATTCAAAAGTACTTCAGAATGAATCTGAAACGTGGATTAATTAACAATGTTTAATTTTAAATGCATAAAACATTAAGAAAATAAACAGAATCGTTTAAAGTAATCTGCCGAAAAATATTAACCCTAGCCTCATTTCTGTTGGGAGAAAAAAAAAAACTGAAGCCTTACTCATTTGGCGGTGGGGAAAATGGAAGATTTTTTTGGCGAAAAAGTTGGCGGTGAGGAAAATGGAAGATTTTTTTGGCGGGAAAGTTGGTTTTTAATTAATAATTAAAATTCTAATTAAAATTTCAAAAAAAGGGACCCCAGGTGCACATTCCCGACCTCTAAGGTATACATGTACCAAATTTGATAGCTGTATGTCAAATGACCTGGCCTGTAGAGCGCCAACACACACACACACACACACACACACACACACACACATTGAGCTTTATTATAAGTATAGATAAAGGTGTTATCCCCCTTCTTCCTACATTAAGGATATTGGTCAAAGATGTGAAAGTACGATTACTCAGATTTACTATTTTATTATGTTGATTGTAGTATTTTTGCACATGACATTAAAGTGATGAAAACTGTGTATGTATTTTGGATGCTTTTTTTTATGAAGTGAAATTAAAATTTGTTAAGAAACCACAATTTTAGTAATAAGCTTGCTTACTTAATTTCAGTAATTCATTGAACTGAAATTTAATTACTATATTTTTGAATTATTGCACTTACATGCATGGAACTGTGCAGAATGACTAGTGCTCAACCCATTGTATAATTTGGTTCAATATTTTATATGGATCTACAGTTTAGATGTTAAAATTGAGTATCAAATTTTATCTTTCTTGCTCTTTATGCTTTGTAGTTCTCGTGTTCACTTTCTCTCAGACAGACATACTTACTTCCTGTGCATGCATTTCATTTAAGATTTGTCTAAAATTTGTTGTAAAGACCATATACCAAATTTCATCCATCTAGCTCAAACTGTTTTTGAATTATTGTAATTCACAGACAGAAAAATATAACCCCAAAAATGTTTTTTGGCCCAAGGAGATTTGAAACTTCATCAAAATCTCAAGTCTGAATTTTTTCTGATGATATTTTCTCTTGTATACTTGGCATGCAAAAGAATGAAAGGATATTGATGGGTATGTTGTCAATGACCAGTCATTTCTTTCTCTGTAGTTTGAAGGAAGGGAAATAGTGAACAAGGAGGATTGTCATCGAAACTTCTTGGAATCTTCACACCGAAATTAGCCATTGGACATAATATTATTGCCCCATTCATTGGTCGTCCCAATATTTATTAGATTCAAATCTAAAATGTTTTTTGAAGTTTGAGGAGAGTAATTATTCATATAATTTGCAAGAGGACTTCAAATTTGGTTTTGGTCAGCAAAATAGTCATTCAGGTTTTCTTGTGGGCCAACAAAATACTCTTGCTTCATTTAAATTGGCATTGATACATACTTAAGAGTGCAATCTTAAATATGTATGGGATCTTAAGAGTGTGTATAATATAATATTTAATGTAACATTCAACCAGTCTTTGTAAAAGAAACAGATGGGTTTATACATTTAGTTTTGAAATATATTAAAAAAATAGTTTGGAACCAAGAAAAATTGAATATAACTTCAGTTTTCAGGAGTCTTGTCACACCAAATATACTTAATAAAAAATTTTCAAAATTTTTACTGTGATCTCTAAACCCACTTTGAACAGTATTTTTTGGTTTATTAATTGCAAGATGAGCACAATAGGTATTGTTACTGCTCGCTGCTCTTCACTTAAGCTTCTGGAATCTTAGTTACCAACCTTTTCAGATATCAGTTTTACTCTTGATTACTAAGAGAATCTGATTATGTTATTTATTTATAATAAAGATTATTTTGTCAGTTTCCTATTTTTGGATGATTCTGGGGATCAGCTTCATCTTAGATTGTTAAAGAGAACACGGTTTGGGCATTAATTTACAAAAAAAGAAAAAGTGGTAGGTGTTGCAGTATTGTTTATCCCACTCAAAATATACTCATTTCTGTAAGCATTCTACTATTTTTCTCAAAGAGAAGGTTTCACTGATAGCAATTTCATGAATTTAATACATAGTGATAACACAAAGTGCATAGCATCTTGAAAAGTGCTTAAATTTTAAAACTATTTTTAAGCACCTTAAAATGGTGTTTAATTTGTTAAAAAGGCCCTTTTAAGACACTTAATTTTCTCAAGAAGTGGGATATATATATGTATATATGTAATGATATTTTAAACTCTTAATTTAACCCAAATTAATTTCCATGATTTTTTCTTAATTTAGCCCATAGTAACTTCATTCTAAAAATATTCCTTATTTCGTGATCCAATTCCACTTTCAGTTTAATTAATTCCTCTGTAAAACTAATGTGCCATCAGTACTACGTATTAAATGAAAGTGATACTTCATTTGATACTTTTGCCCTTGTCAAAGGTCATCATATGTATGGCCGGATCCTATGTTATATAAGGCTAGTGATCATTTGTTCGACCCTTTTATGCTTTCTTACTTCTGTTTTTGTGCTGCACTGCATCTTCTTGTTAATAAATTGCTTTACCGGAATGGTTATTAAAACGAAATTAAAAATACAAAGTCTTCACTGCTTGTCCAACCTTCATTCTACTTAAACCAAAATATGTTACATATAATTTAGCCGGATTCAAAATAATATTATATAATTTTTTAGAAATGTTTTACTACCCCTGTGTTATGTTTTCTATGATTTGCTTCCTGCATTATTCTTGGGAGAATGCATCAGACATAACATAATGCCCATACCCTCTTTTGTCAGATTTGTTGACAATTTCTGTTAATAGAGCAAATGTTGGTAATTATTAATTTTTATAAATTTTATCAATGATGTTCAACAACAAAATCTCTAATATCAAACGGTTATATTAGTAATTACCTTTACCCATCTTGCTATAATTTTGCTAAATTATATGGCATATCATGCAAATTTTATTGAAATCAAAATATTTTATAGAAATCTGTTTTTATTTCTATATTATTTTGTTATTTTTCTATTCCACTTGAATTTTTATACACTTGTAAATATTTTGTTGTATTTTTTGAATAGTTGTTTCAAGCCATGACAAGTGACCAGCTAAATTTTAGTGTTGCTATATACTTTGATTTCAATCTCAGTAATCAAACTTGACTGACTTATTTTAAAGTAATATTCGTCTTTTGTGTTAAAGTCTGCTTAATATTTTTTCGATATGTTCTTGGCATAAAGTGTCATTTAGTTTGTAGTTTGGCAGTCTTCAAAATATGAGCATTGCATGAAGTACCATACCTGACACTGGAATTATCAAAAAATCAGATTTTTTTGTTCTGTATTTTCATTTTATACTATATATTGCTGCTGTATTATCACATTTAAAAATGCAATTTAAATTTTATTGAAGTTACAGAAATGCATCTTTTAAATTTGCAGCAGTAAGAAGTGAACACTTTAGAATTTATCGTATTATTTTTTATCTTTCTTCTGCTATGTAAGTAGATGTAAAAGATAGAATGCAAGCAGAGTGATTTTTTTTTCAGAAAAATATAGTGCATGAACTTTTATTGCAAATTATCCTCTTATATTATAATTTTGCCATTTTTATACATTATCATTATTTTGTGGGATTAAAATACTTCCTGTTTTCATTTGCTGCTGTAATGAACAAACTTTTATGTTAATTACTTGTAATCAAAATATTAAATATTATGTTAGTATGAAATATATTTCATTGATAATGTTTCAAATTAAATTTTAATATATTTCATAGATTTAATTAGAATTCATTAGAGTAATTCAATTATTTACAGTTTTCCTATAAAATTGCTGCAGATAATTACAGCATTGGACGAAATTTACAAATTCATTATTACCCACCCCCATTCTCTAAATGCAGATTTTTTTTTTTTAACTTTAATAATCTTAAAAAAAAACTGTGTGTTTGAAAAACAAATATTTTTATTAGGCACAAGAAGATGTCTCTAAGCACTTGGCCCTCATGAAGACAATGCTGTATGGTAGCAGTGATCAAGAACCCAATTCTGATATTGCTGTGGCACAGTTAGCACAAGAACTGTACAACTGCAATATGCTATTGCTTCTTGTTCAGAACCTGCCAAGAATAGATTTTGAGGTATGAGGCCATTTCTACTCCTTTCAGCTTTAAATGTATTTTATCATATATTTTAGCAATTTCTATTTGTTTGATAATATCAATAAAGGAATGACAGTTGAGTTTTTGTAGTCTTTAATTTATTTTTTCTATAAAAAAAATTAAGGTTATTTGTTGGTGTGTCATCGACACTCAAAGCTGTATTTAGGAAGATCAAAATGTGTATCTTGGAGTATTTTTAAAAATTATTCAATAATTACATTTTTTGGGATAATTTGGAATGGATTATCTCATTAAAATCAAAATTTCTGAAATGACAAAGATTTTTTTTTGTAACACTGCTTTTTTTTTTTTATTGTAGTGGAATTCAAATCAGTTTCAAATGACATTCATTCAATCATGTATTTCCATCATTGTTAAAGCAGTTAATTTAAAAGAAAAAGGGGGCAATCTTTTGGACACTTAAGTCCAAAATTTCATTTTAGTTTATAAAATAAACAAATTAAAAATTTTTTAAATATAGCTATAAAGATATAGAACTTCAGAAGTTGGATTTTTTTTTTTGTTAGTTTGAAATATTTGCTTTATTTTATATTTTAACATTTCTAAAGCATCTAACTGGTATATTTTCAAAATATTTTCATGTAACTCAAACATGCAGAATTTATTAACTTTTATATTCCTGAAATATTTTCTTATTCTCTAAAATTAAAGGGATTAAATACAAATCACACGATGAAGTTTTGAACACCTTTATTGAGAACATATTCTATATTCCTGGCAAATGATCTGGTTGTCAAGCTGGATAATTTTAACTAATTTTGAGTTATATGTTTATTTTTTTAAGAATTTCAGTTGTAGCAAATTGCATCTGGCTCACATTCTGTGGTATTAAATATTCTACAGAGAACCATGTAATGTGCAGAAATAAATGTTAATCTTAATTCTTTTTATGATACCTATTTTTGATTGATAAATAATAAAATATTGACAGCACTAAAACAATTGAAATTTTTTCAAATTTTATTTAGGTGATTATTTTGTTTATTTGAATAGCTTTGGATTAATTCATATATAAGATGCATTTCAACTGTTTTAATAATGAAATAATATATTTACTGCTTGTTTTTTTAACAGAAATGTTTTTAAAAAATTTGTCTTTTGTTTTCTTAGGGCAAGAAGGATGTTGTTCAAATCTTCAGCAACATTCTCAGGAGACAAATAGGGACACGATTACCTACGGTTGAGTACATTTGTACAAAGCCTGAAATTTTATTCACTTTAATGAAAGGGTAAGTTAAAGAATTTAAAATAAAAATTAAAAAAAAAAGTTTTGCAAATGAAATCACTGACAGACTATATTATTTGCTTGATATTTCTTTTAGAAAGTTTTAAATTTCAATAATCTAAAATCGGATGCAATTTTTGTTTCAGAAAAATTTAATTAAAGTAATATTCCAAAGATTTTTTATTTATTTCAAATGGAGAAGATTGCCAAAGGAAATACATTTCAATTCTTACACTTTTAAATTTGCATTTTATTCTGTTTTCTTTATTTTGTAAAGGTTACAGATGTTACATTAAGCATAATTGTTCATTATGGCTGGTTTTAGATAAAAAATTTCAAAATGGAAGAAACATGAAATATTAACTCACTTTCAAACTTTTTTTTGAGGATATAAATTAATATTAGAATACATTTTTTATATTTTGATATAGGAGATCTTTTTGCCTACATTTCTTTATAACATTTAATGTATGGAGAAAGGGCCACATGTAGTTGATTAATTAATTGTATTGAATCTTGTATATCATCTGGAATCTTCAAATATAATTTTATTTTGATTCCTTGATTTTTTTTGTACATACTTTTTTTTAAAGATTCTGCTGAATCATAAAATTTATTATTTTTTTCTTTTATTGATTTATGTTTTAACTTTCCTCTATTTGAAGTTCAATGAAGAAAAAAGGTCGTATACTTCTCAAACAATTCAAATCAGAAGTTTTCATTAAGCTCCATATTCTTAGACCTCCTTCAGATCTTCCTAAGATCTGAAAATCCATCCTCTAAATTATGTCTGTCTATGAGCTTGATGACTAAAAAACTAAATGAATTAGAAGGATAAAATTTTTGCATAAGGACATGATAAATAAAATTTACAAAGAGTTAGCAAATTGAAATTTGGTACATTTTTTTATCGTCAGAAAATAAATGTTGGCATTTAATTTTTTACTATATTCCTCGAAGAGCGGATCATTTACTGGCCTGTTTGTTTGATGCATGTGGACAGGATAAATAAAAAATATAGTGATTTAAGCAAATGAAAATTTATATATAGTCTTGAGGTTAAAACTGTAAATTAATATTAAAATCTCCGTCCAATTGATTGAAGACCTGAAATGTTTGCACTTGGTCTTCTTCATTATACAATGAAACCCAAAACACAGTATTATCTTAAACTTGAATTTAGGCATGGGGTTTGGAGGAGAATCTCATTTGCAGACTTTTCTGTGCTCTTTTGGATTTGTTATTGCCGAACCCATTTTCATTGATACGTTCAGTGGATGCTGACTTGAAAGAGTTTTTTTTCCCTCCCATCTGAACATTAGAGAAAACTGAAAGAGAATATTTTTATTGGTTTAAGAAATACATTTAGATTAGTTTTTTCTTAGTGCATTTGTTGTAGTTTTATATTGAAAATATTGATTGTGAACAAATGTCTTGATTTTGTAGTATTTAGATTGCTACTGTCAGTTTTTTCTTCTTGCCAATTGAATTTCAAAGATCCAATTAAAGCTTCATAGAATATTTTAAGTAATTTTTTTTAATCAAATAAGCAAATGCTGGATAGCTGATCCTAGTTACAAGTAGACCATATCCGCTTTCTCTTGAAATAAGTTCGAATTTTTTCCACTTAAGTGCTAAAGTGATCTTGTCATCATTTTTACTGTATAGGCGTATTAAAAATTTTATTTGTTTTGTAAAATGTCTCATAATTTATTAACTATATGATCAAATGTAATATATTATATATTGGGTAATATATTAGAAATAATTATGTAAGATTGGGTATTTACTTTTCACATGGTATACAGTATTTAATATACTAATTATTGAATTTTGACATTTTTGTTTCAGGTATGAGAAACAAGATATTGCCTTGAATTGTGGCACAATGCTTCGAGAATGCATTCACTATGAAGCATTAGCAAAAATTATCCTATATTCAGATGAGTTTTATAATTTCTTTAGATATGTTGAGGTATCTACATTCGATATTGCGTCCGATGCCTTCTCCACATTTAAGGTGAGTTGGAAATAGATGATGATTTCATTCATTTAAGCATTGCAAAGTCATGTAAAATCAGATGATTTCTCTAGGCACTGATTTAGGCTGAAATGAAAATATCTTATCATAAGATACAATATCATTTAATCTAGTATTTCTGTAAAATTTGTTTGCACCTTTTTTTTATGGGAATTATTTTCACGCCCCTATCATTTGCATCAGAAAATTTTGCCATGACTATAAAGTTTGAATAATAAATAAGAATTTCTTTTTATCAGTCTTATGTATTATTTTTCAAAAACTTGAAATCTTTTTGTAAAATCTTATTCTGTCTTTTTTTTCTTTTACTTGTCCTTGAGAAAATTAAGGAATCTCAAAATTTTAAGTATTTTTTAATGAAGCTCCGTAGTTTCTGAAGTCCTGAATAAAATTGTAATTAAATTTAGATATAAGTATTTAATCTTTATTTTCATTTTGATTTTGGCCCCATGTACTTGACAAACTGAAGAATCATTTAAAGCCTGTTCATTTTTTCAAAAATGTGTAAATAAAACTTTTGTGGTTGAAATTTTGGGCAATGATTTATTCTTATTTGAGGATTTGATAAATTAGTAATTGTAGCAAGAAGATAATCAATAATATTGCTAAAATTTTGATATATGTTCTCAATTTGAATTGTATTGTAATTTTTTGTTTGGGGAGAGGGCAAAACAGTTAAAAAAATGTTATTTTTCTAAAATAATTAAGAATTAAATTATGCAAAATACATATTGCATTTTTATATAATTCCTAACACTTAGAGAATGAATACCATTTAAATAAAAGCAGTTGGAGTGAGATTTTTTTTTTTTTTTTTTGTTGAGCAGTTTTTGAAATTGTCAATCTTTAATTAATTCTTTTATTTTTTAATATTTTTTTGCATTTTATCAACTTTATGTAATAGCATTATTATTATTTTTTATTTTTCATTTAGGAATTATTAACTAGGCACAAGGTTCTGTGCTCTGAATTTCTTGAAGTGAATTATGACAGAGTTTTCAGCCATTACCAGCATTTATTGAATTCAGAAAATTATGTTACTAAAAGGCAGTCTCTGAAAGTATGATTTTTGAAAATTCATTCTATTTATACTTTATTTCTTTTAGATGTTCTGATTATTCATGTTACTATAAAAAATGTCATTGTTATTACTTGTAGAATGGTGTTATTAATAATACTTGATGGCAATAATTCTTTTTTTATTAATTTTTTGTGATTAAAGCAAGTATATAACTACTATCTGTAAATGTAATTGTCATAAACTTTAATATAATAAACTTATTAAAGTGAAAAAAAATACATGGAATAAATAAACTGCACAATAAAGCATGCTTTCTATTATGAATAGTGTTATGATGTCTGTATTGATAATTAAAAACTCTACACAACTTCATATTAAAAAGACTTACAATAAAGCTTAACAATTTAATTCAAAATCTGTCCATAAAATGGAAAGGTTGATTCAAAGTCAGTAAAATTAAGAATTTTCTGTAAATTTCTTAAGAAAAGATTTTAAAGATTTTTTCCCCTCAAAACACTATTTGTTATCTGATTTTAAAATGCATAATTCTTAATTTTTATGAGCTAAATTTTGATATATGATTTCTAAGCTGAATGTCCAAAATGAAAGTTTTAAAATTTTCTTTTGTCTTTTTGAATTAATGCTTTGAAATTTAGATAAGGGTCCTCAAGGGACTCTAAAGAAACTCTAGAAACTTAAAAGTTCCAATCTAAATTGTGCAGTTTTGAAATGTTGAAATTTGATTCATTTAAAATATCTTAATCTTTGAATAAATTGGAAAAACTAAAATCCAACATTTTAAAAAAATCATTATATATTTTATCAAAAATGTGTGTTGTATCATATTTAGTATCTTTTACATATATCTAGTTAAAAATATTTTATTAGTAATTATATAGATTTTATTTGTAAAAAAAATATATTTTTGATAACATTTTTTTAGCTTATTAAAAATTTTATTTTTTTAGTTGCTAGGTGAATTGCTATTAGACCGTCACAATTTTACAATCATGACTAGATATATCAGTTCTCCTGATAATTTGAAATTGATGATGAATATGCTGAAAGAAAGAAGTAGGAATATACAGTTTGAAGCTTTTCATGTTTTCAAGGTATGCCCAAATCCTGGATACGTTTTGAAAATTCACATATATTGGTATTACAACATATTTGTAGATGTTCCAGTTAAAAATTTCATAGTCTTTTTTCAGATGTCAGTCTTAAATAGTGGAAAGAGGAATGAGTAGTATGTTAAAATTTAAAATGGGAAATATTATTTTGTGAAGTTTTGAGAATCAATGAACTAATTTCAAAATTTTTTTTAAAAAAAGTGTTAATGATTTTATCAGTAATTTTTTAAATTTTTGTATTATTGATAAGTTTTTCTAGTCCATATGTATAATCCCCCCTCCTCTTTAATTCAATAATTTCTCTTTAGAAGTAAAAAAAGGAAAAGTTTTCAAAATACTTGAATAAAAGATATTTGTCTTCATCATTTTTTAAACATTCACTCTGTTTACCTTTGGATTAATGTTTGTTGCTTTCATGAAGTACAATTTTTTTCTTTTCTTCTCTATATTGCTTTAAATGTTGCATCTTTGATTTTTTTTTGCCTTAAAATATATTAAAACATAATTATTTTAAAATTTTATGATCATATCTTTATTTTTCTGTTAATGCTTATATATTTGTTAATGCTTATATAATGCTTTTGAAATATTTGTATTTTGATTTCTTACTTTGTGGAAACTTCTAACAGAAATAACCTTTAGAGACTATAAAAAAATTATTGCAAATGACCATGTCATTCTGTGAGGGAAGGAATATTTCTGTTTCTACCCTACTCTTATTATTGTTCATTATTATTGGAGTTCATAATTACAAATTATCCTTGAAAATAACTGCCACAAAAATTAGAAATTTCAGTTGACAAGCCAAATCATTCCTAAGTAGAATGATTGCTGATATTTTAGGTGCAATAAATATTATAAATAAAAACTAATTCAAGGAGACATGTTTGATTTGTGTGGAGAAACAGTGCTCTGTCGAATTAAAGATTCAAGAATATTTGTTGTCAGTTGTGCTTAAGTGTTTTTATTTCCAATAACTGGCATTTATTTGGAACTGAAATATTGAAAATTGAGATCTTAATTTTTTCACTTACTGGTTTAACAAGCATATTAGAAAATATTCATTTATACTTTGCTCAGATTATTCAGCTGTGTTGTTTATTACAATAAACTGTTATGAAATTGGGCTTGTCTAGAGATTTTTGTAATCCATGAATTTATAAAATTTTGTTCATTGATTATAATATTATAAAGTTCCATTTAAATATTTATATATAAACTTATGTTGGATTCAGTTAGAAATGTTAAAATTGAAGAAAAAAAATATTTCTAAACAGCCAACCACATAATGTTTTCACCTTTAGTTACAAAGTGAAAATATAGTGCCAGAGGTAATCAGAAACTCGCATGAACATTGAAATGAACTATAAACATAAAGAAATAGCATCAAAGTATAAAATGAGATTTAAAAAACTAATTAATAAATTTGTCATTGTATATTCTATAATAATTGGAGAACATTTGTAGTTTGACTTAACTATTGCTGTTATGGAACTTAACTGCATTAGAGAGCATAATCAGTAGACTAACACTATACTCTTGCTGATTAATTACTGATTGCAATGATCATGATACCTTTTTCTATTGTTTGATAATTAATCACTGGTACACAATTAATGCACAAATACCGTAATTTATTTTAATGTTTTATATTGGGATATTTTAATATTTTAGTATCATTAAAAAGAGGATAGTGAAAACTGAATTTTATGAATTTTTTAATAATGGTAATATAGTCATTAATTATTCATGTTATTTTAGATGTTAATCATGTCATACATAATTATGAATAATGTTTCTGATTTTGTTTTTCAGGTGTTTGTAGCCAATCCTAACAAGCCTAAACCAGTGTTAGATATTTTATTGAGAAACAAGGATAAGCTAGTGGACTTTTTATCGAATTTTCACACTGACCGTTCGGATGATGAACAGTTCAACGATGAGAAAGCCTATCTAATCAAACAAATCAAAGAGCTTAAACCAGATGATTAGCAGACAAAAAATAAATTTAGATCTAGCTTTTTTGGGGGAAAACATGAAAGAAATTGTGGCTATAGACCATCTAAAAATATTACTTCCATTAGGTTAAGCTGTAGATATTGTGTATATCAAGCTCATGTTTTGATGCAACAGATGAGAAATGTGCATGACAGGAATATCAGTGTCCAATTTTATTGATATTGTGTTTATTTTACAATAAAAGCAGAGTTAATAAAGACTGAAAATATATCTGTTGATATTGTTTCCCTTTGTAAACAGTTCAGGTCCTTGAAATTAAGCATTTTTGTTTTATGTGTTGAAGAAATTGTGTTTTCTCTTTTTTTTATGTAATTATTTTGTCACAGTATTTGTTGATCTCTCGGCATTAGCGACCCCCCCTCTCTCTCTCCTCTGCGTCATAAATGTTTTTCTGTTTTTAATTGAAATATATTTTTCCATATGACAGAGGAAAATGCACTTTTGTAATTTTATTCTTATGCCTACAGTACTGTATGTGCTTTGAAAGAAAAGATGCTTGAACTATTTTGTATACATTTTATTGTATTTTCAGTCTGAAGTAAAACTTGTCTTGGAATTATGTTTTGCAGCATAAAGTTTTTCTGAGCTATATTTACAGTATTTTTAATGTATATATAGTGATGATTTTTTAAAAAGATATCACTGCAATTCAGTTCGATGATTGCAACTTAATAAATTTAGAATTTCTTGTACTTCTTATTTCATTATGCAACTTTGAATAAACATGAAATAAAATTATTTACTGAAAATATGAGGATAAAATCTGCTTATTTTAATTTGATGTTAAAAATATAAAATTTGTTATCTAATTTATTATTTAAATAATTTTTTAAGATTTTTTTAAATATGTGTGAACTGGTATCACACATTTATGGCCAACAAGAATTTGTGAAGTGTAATTTGTTTCAATATTTTCCTCTTTATAATAATAAGATTCTTATTGAAATGCAGTTAATTATTTTTAATAAGTTGTATAATAATAAAGCAGTACAAATCTGTAAAATATGTAAAACTTTTTTAATTGAAAAATTTTTCCTTTCATTATTTTGATGTAAATTTAATTAACCATCTGTATCACTTTAGTTCTAAACAGTGATGGATTTAAGAAAATATTTTATCACTCTTATATATTTAATCAAACTACTTTTTTCAAGAAAATTTAGGTATGCAGGGTAAATTTGCATCTGAAAAATGTATTTATATGAATAAAAGAAAGTGTATTATAAGATATTTTAAGTGCATAATTCAAACTTTACAAAATAAAGATATCTGGATTTATATAATAGGAAAAACCTATTTTTCTGATTACATTCTACTCAATGTAATGCCTGTTTAGAAATATGATTTTATAAACACTTAAATGTAACAACTTTTTAAATAATATAAACTGTAGCTGTCATTGAGGAATATTCTTAAATCTAATACAGTAATTTTATTAAAAGATTGGTGGATTTTTAAAAAAAATATGCATTAATGATTTTTTCATTGTTATGGTATTATTTTCCGTATAAATTTAATCATAAATGATATTTATTAATTATTTTTACATAAAATATTTTTGAAACATCTAAATTATTATAAAAATAGATTATTGCAATAAAAAGTAGCAAAACTGCCAAACTAGGATATTTCAGTTAAAACTATTTTCATATATTAAGTGTTCGTTTCATCTTTTTATCTCATTTATGAGTTAAAGTTTTGTAGGCCTTTATTTAAACCATTTAAATTGAGATTAATTTATTCATTAGTAGATTCTTTCTTGTCTTGTATCCTTTTATTTGGTTGTTGAAGGTTGTAGGAAAATCCTTTTCTTTGTATTTTTTTTGTGATAATTTTAGTGATGTAAAATTTCTCATTATATTTAAATGCTATTTTTTTTGTGCTATTATGTAAAGCTGATATCCAAATAGGTATAAATGCAATATAGTGTGAATTTGTGTCAGCATTTAGTTTAGCCAAGTATTTTAATTCAGCTAATATTTTATTAGGAATATGTTTGTGTGTAAAGGAAAAGGTTTTTTTAAATTCCATTATAACATTTTTCGTAACAAATTTTGTGTATAACATGACAATGAGTTTACATGTGAGGGCTTCCTTTATCTGCATTTGTGATAACATTACTTAAGAAAATGTTTAATTTTCTTTGTTTGTATAGGAACACAAAATTGTTGATTTTTATAAAATTTAGTGTTGAATTACATCAAATTATAAGTGTAGTTATACATTGTCTTTTTTGGCTTGGTAAAATATTGTGAATATTTAAGCTAAATAAACATAATATTTGAAAAAATATTTAAGTAAAGTCATCTATGACTTTTTAAAATTTTGAATTTCTGAGTATTGGTAAAATTTTTGAACTTTTATTTTTTTTGCTGCTGATTAAATATCAATTTAAAATATATCATGCTTAAACCCATTTAATTTCAAACTTAATTTGTTCATTTAGACTTATTTTAATACATTTTATTTCTTCTTTTCAAATCAGTAAATGCAATTATTGAGGTCCAACTGTTGGCATTGTGTGTTTGCAGTTACTTTTGTAAAACTGTAATGCTAAATTAATAGCTAGTAGATAATTTAGGAATATCAATATATGCCTTATGATTTTTATTGTTGTTGATATAATTGCTTTGTTTATAAAATGGGAACAAACTGTGGAAGAATTGATAACTGTTTCTTAATACAAAAAAATCTGTAAGTTGTATTCTAGAAACTTGCCTTTGAAATGTAGATTTTTTTTTTTTTTTTTTTTTTTTTCTATAAATGGGGAAAAAATGTAAAACAATTATAGAAAAAAACTTTTTTAAATGAGACTTTTGGGGTCTTTAATGTTTTATGTCAAGTAATTCTAAATTTTCCTACCATATTATTTGTTATTGTGAATTAATTTTAATGCTGGGGAAGGGAGGCCATTTTTAAATAAATTTATTATGATTAACTCAATAAATTTTGTTCTATTTATATCATAATTTTAATAAAAAATACAATGAATAAGATTGGGAAAAGTATATTAAGGCTCTGGGATTGAGCAATATCTCCCCCCTTTTTTTATAGATTCTAAAATTGCTAAACCATTTGAAAATATTAAAGTAAAAATAAAGCAATTTAACTGTTATTTGGAATAGACAGGGAATAGAAGATTATTTTATTTTCTGAACCTCACATAGGAATGTGCCTGCGTGTTTATATGTATGAATATGTTAGTGAGTATATATATACACACATGCATAGTTTATATTTGTATAACCAACACATGTTATAAATTGTTTTTTGATCCTATTAATTATCTGAAATAAAATTTTATGAAGTGTATGGTGACCTTTTTATTTAAAAAAAAAAAAAAAAAAAACATACATTTATTTCTTAGGCATACTGTTTAAATTTTTTTTGTGTATGAATTAAACATGAGGTGCAATTATTCAAAAATTTTAATAGAGGTTTTCAGGAATTTCATTGTTTTAGATCTTGCTCAGATAGAAAAAAGCATTTTTGGAATGATGGATATGAATCTTTTGTAATCACATTAATTCAATAACACAATGAAGCAGATGAACCATATTTGGCATCTATTCTTTACTTCAAAATTATAAATGTTTAAAATTATAATCACTTTTTTTTTATGTGACGTGAAGCATTTTTTAACATTTGTTGCCATTGATGCCATAGAAAAAAAAATCATTTTGTATTTACTAGGTATAATTACTCTTTATTATATGGAAAATATTAAGATGCATTTTTAGTTATTGTGCTTTTTCATGTTCACTTTGCCACTTACAAGCGAAAAATTTATGAATTTTTATTTAGTTTACATAAAACTAAGTAAAGCACATTTATATTGCATTATCTGATCAACATATTTTAATAAAAAGAATAATTCCATCTGATAGTTTTGAATGAAGAATATTCAAAGATTCAGTCTGATGAACGACCAATCTAGATTTTCTCATATGAAACTAAGCAGTTCACTGCTATTTTCGTACCCTTTTGCTCATTATTTTTGTGTGATTGTAGGTTTTTTTTTGCATCTCAGCAACAGACAGTCACATTTCACACAAATAGGTGCAAATGGATTTAAATTTCTCTCATCTTTAATATTTAGAATATATATTCATCTATAAAGTATCACCTAGGTGGTGAAAACAGCCCTCCCTCTCTGTTATTGCTTGTATAATTATTGAATTTAAGCAGGTTATAAACACTGCGAACACTCTTGGCCATTGCGCCGATTCCGATTCCTGGCAGTAAATTTTTTGTTGAGTATTGAGAACTGAAAACAAATCACTGTCATTAATTCAAAAAAAAAAAAAAAAAAAAAAAAAAAGAAATGTCTGTTTTTTTTAGCAGGCTAGGGCAAAACTCGAACATTGTTTTCTACAAACTAATTTTTAACTTCATTAGCTAATGTTGAAAAATCTCATTTCACCTAGCTCATCGCCATAGATAAATAAGATATGGATATAGTCCGTGTGTTTGTGTCTACCATTCAGTAACGTACCTTTTTCTTCCTTCATGCTAAACAAACCATTAAACTCCATCCTCCTATTTGTCGGGTCGAAAAGTCTTATCTTCATTGTCAAGAAAATGCTAATGGTATTGGTACTCATTTTGGTCGTCTAAATTAAATTTTTTATTATCTGAAAATATAACAGGCCCATTTTGCATTACAAGATATGCGGGATTTTTTTAGCCTTACAGACGGTATTCAATGAGAATTTCAATATATTCAGGTTGGTGCTTCCTTTTTCTGAATATAAACTTCGAGATATTTGTAGTTGTAAATAGTTCCTGAAACATGTGTGATGCTTGTATTATTTTGAGCTTTGGTAATACAGTACACTCCCGATTATCCGCGGAATTGGGTGGCGCGGCCGCCGCGGATAACAAAAATCGCGGATAATACGAAAAAAGCTAAAAACGGGTATAGCAAAAAAGAAAACAGTCATTCCAACTTTGAATGACTGTTTTATGTACAATAAAACGTAAAATAAACAGCAGGAAATGTTTAACTAACGCTTAATGTTTTAGTATATCACTCAAAACTAACCTAAAATGCACTTTGTTAATGAAAACAGAAAAGTGCTTAGTATTTACAAGAGGCGTCAAGGATGCACAGAAAAATTAATACATATGTACTGTTTTAATACTGTAATGTATTATGTAATTACAAAAGCATAACTGTAAAACTGCACCTTTTTGAAAAAATCAGTAAAAAAAAAAAAAAAAAAACTTTGTGCGGCAGGCGCGGATAATCGGGAGTCTACTGCACTTCTATCCGTTTTTTAAAGTTCTCGAATGATTTTTCTTTGATCGCATTGCATCGGTTTTTAGGTCTACTAGTCTTCGTTTTGGTACCCTGATTATAAGAATTTCTTATGAAGTTCAAAATAATATTTGGAATGATATGTACCTAGCGTGTAATTTCTCTCAAACCTTTGCCGACACTTTTTGTAGTCGATAATTTGGCATTTTTGAAATTCACTCTTTTTAGAAACTCTTAGCATTCTAAAAAAGCACCCACTTTTAAAGTTTACAATAGAGTCAAAAACAATATTCATTACGTCAATTTAGTACGTGCCCTTCTACTTTTCTCAAACATTAAAAATTATTAAGTAATGTTTTTAAAATTTTTTATTAGTGGTAAATAAAATTTATTCACTTAAAATAAAAGAAAAAATAGTCAAACATTGTAAAAAATTTAAATCAATAGGATTAAAATACAAAGAATAATTTACAAGTAGACTTTTTTTTTTTTTTTGCATATAACTTAACATGTTATTGGCCTCATGGTCGAGTTTTCTTCAAAAGAGTGAGGATCAATAATGAAAGATGAAGTGAAGTCATACCACACTGTCAAGTTTGGATTATGCAACAGAATTTGTTGATTAACGTGGGATATGTGTCAGACCAAATAGTCAATTGGCTGCCTATTTGGTCTGATATAATGATGTTCTATATGAGCCTTATTATTAAACAGTGTCTACCAAGGCCCATCATCATCGATTGCCATCCAAGCAATGAACAAAATGGTTGTTTTATGGTCACAATGCTCTCACGTATGAGACTCTAATGTTAAAAATAGAAACCTCATGACGCTTACTGCCTTATCCAAAATTCATAGTTACATGCGGGTGGGGTGTGGATAACACCTTCATTCGAGAGTATGCGGATGATTTTTGGGGGTGACCATTCAGCTGGTTCCTTTCATACAATTTATACGGGAACATTATTAATTGTAAGTTGATATTATACAAAATCAATAAAATTATTAATCGTATAATTTAATTTTTTACTTTCCATTCTGTATAATCAACTTCCATCTCTTAGATGGGAATCCATTATCTGTCATTTATCAAAAGTTGTCTCCTCAGTGAGTTCTTGGATTTCCTGTAATAATTTACCATTCGCTTAAGACACAAGTTAGTCTTAGAAGAAGAGAAAAATGATGATTTCACATTTCCAAGAAGGAAGAGCAAATCTATTAAATCAGTACCCGGAAACGCTCTTGAGGAAATAATTAATCCAAATGAATATCGCTCCGACGCGGGCACAAAATTGGGCTGAATTTGCAAAACATCTTTTGGCAAAACAGCAAGTTCAAAGAGCGCGTTTATTCATGATCCTTTTTGTGTCAATAAAGCGATACTTATTGATTACATTACTAGAATAAAATGCTGGGATGGTCTCTCCGTAACTTTCTCGTAAGTTCTCTAATAAAGGCATTATCCATATTTCCTCTGCATAGAATTGTAGATCTTGGGTAATGAAATAAATATGACGAGTGTTTTCAGATTTTTAGTTTTAGAATCTTGTACATAAGAGTCTCTGTGTTCTTTAACCCGTTGAGGTCGGTGATCATGTATACTTGATCACGCCAGTCTCCCTTCAGGACCCGCAATATCGTGCATGTGATCAGTCTTTCATACTCCAGGATCCCATGATGGCGTATACGTGATTTCAATTTGGAACGTTTTATTTAAATTTTTAAATGGAACTAGATGGCGGTTGAAGTTCGTTATAATTTCGAATATTGTTTCACAGAACATTGACTTTCAATATGCTCATTCATTTTCGAGTTTTTTTTTTTTTATTTGATCAGGGTATTTCAACATATAAACAATTACACTTTTTCGGCTTTCTCCGGTGGATTGGGCATTAAAGGAGCTTGACTGACTGCCCTCTGGGTTTGCATTTATATTTTGACTAAGATGGATAAAAGATTACTTATTGGTTTATGTGGGTGTACATTTATCGTTTGCATTTGAAATTTGCTAGATAGTTGTTTTTTTGTATATTTTTGGTTAGTTTTATTTTAGTCACTTTGGTGAAAAGAGCAAAATATTTAAATGAGAGTGAGATTTCTAAATTGATAAATCAATCAGATACTTCTTTAAAAGAAAAGAATAAAAACGGAAGTTATCTTATATTGTAAATGCAAAACTTTCAACGTAGGGCTTTGTCCCGAAATATGTTTTGAAATATGTCATAAATTTCAAACATTTTAGATATAACTAAGCAATTTTTTTTATATTAAGTTTTCTAATATTTTTCATGTTTTTAATATTAGTAAACTAATGTATGTTATTTTCTGAAAGTATATATTATACATAACTTTATTTATTAAAATGTTGCTCTAATAAAAATGTTTATTTTATTTCATTTACTTTAAATTTCGCAATTGTTTCTTTTAAATATTGCGACAATTTTATTACAGTATATTCAGATACTATCAATCATAATAAACTATAAATTTCAGCGTATTTATTTGCATTAATTATTTTATATGAATTTTTAATTAAAATTAGGCTTAGTGGGAAAAATTTCCCGGGCCTATGGGTGCGTACACTCTCGGAACGCTCGGGCCTGGGTGAATGAATGCTTCTTTCTCCTTTCGCCGGTCGAGAAGGGGTTAATATAGTAAAGGAAAACGAATATGCATTTTGAATACCTATTTTTCAATCAGTTGTAATCAAAATAAGATACTGTAAATTTAGTAACAAGATTACATACCAAATTTCATTTATTTAGGTCTTTGCGTTTTTCAGTTATTCCATTTGTATGCATGCAAAGTATAATCAACAGTCGTTAACATATCAAGTGCAACAGATTTCCACTTGATATGCTAAATGTTTGCATTCTATTTTATCTATCTAGTTTTTATCTTTTTACATTTGGTAATTAATAGCTTCACGTGTAGTCGACCAGACAGATTCTCTATGAATGGATTTTATTCAAAATTTGATAGTAATCAACAAATTTAGTGCTAAAATCATCTACTAATTTTTATATGTATATGCTTTTAAGTTATTATATTCATATAAAGACATAATTTCAAAAATCAATTTTTTAACTCAGGTAGTCAGAAAAATTCAAGGTATCTCAAGACATACATCAGAACTGATTTGTAATAGCACTTTTTTCTGCTAAGCGTATATTAAATTAAAGAGAGCCGTGCCATCTCCCTTTCCTGCCCACAGGTGGCAAAAGCGGGGAGAAGTAGGTAAACCAACAGACAGTAAAGTGAAGTGGACGATGTTTATATAAAGCTAAGGCGAATTTCACTTCCCTTTAACTTGATAAAAACATCACCTAGCAATATTTTTTTCTGTTGTATGAGAAAGATTTTCACTTAGACGAATAAAATATGGCATGTAGACCGAATTCTATAAAATTTTGAATAAAATCGATTTGGCGAGAGTCTGTCTGTTCGAATACAGGTGTGCACGAGATCTACAGAAAATAAAAAGTACGAAGAATAAAATTCTGTTCATAGGTTTAGCATCTAATATAGGGATTCTTATCAAATTGTAAACCAAATCCACCAGAGAATTGTTCCCACCGTCTGTCTATAGTTTCGTATTCCTGTAAATGCAGTAACTCAAAAATGAATGTCTTGGATTTAGAAAATTTGGTATGGGATTTTGTAACCAAAAGGGCAGTTTTGTGTCAAATTATTTTAGTTTCAATCGAATAAAAAAATAGCAGGAGTTGTTCGTTAAATATCATAATCTAAATCTGTTAATAGACATCAGACGATTCCTTTTCAGACATTTTATAACTGCTACTATTTTTATTTCAATTAAAATATTATTAAAAAGTAAAAGCAAACGATTTTTTCATTGATAAACATATTTTATTAATATTATTTCGTTTATTTTTTTATATAATAGCTGATGATCAAGCTGATCTTGAGGTAGTCAGATTATTCAAAATCTTGTCTTCTAATTTTTTGACGGTTTTTGACGTAAACGCGAAACTAAAAAAAAAAAAATGTCTTTCTCAATACAAGACAAAAGTGTTGCAATCGCTCACAAAAATTTGATGATGAGATTTTGATGAATCTCCCAAGATCTGTGTGTCCGAATTACACATTTTTAAAAAAAGAATTATGTCGTTCTGTATATCTGTGAATATACAAAATTTATGAAAGAGAAAAACCATCCTTCCCAAACTTTTCGAATACCATGAAAGAAAAAAAATTTCTGAATGTAAAATTTTTCAGTCTTTTATTTTTTTTGCCATATAAAATAGCTGCAAATAATTGAATTCTATTTTCAGAAGAATAACTGATCTTACTTTATAAGATATTTTCTCTCGCGTTTTTGTAAATTTTTAAATTAGAGTGGACCCCCCCCCCCATATATCGAACTTTTTTAGGTTGTTTGTATTTTCAATAAAAAATAATATCTAGAAATGGAATAAAATTTCTAGTTGTTAATTAAAATTATGATTAAAAGATTATGTGTATTTATTGCAATCAAAAAATCACCAATGTTGTAAATTTCCGGAATTTTTAGGAAAGAAGTATTTTTTATTAACAAGTAAATTTTTAGACCACTCTATTTTAAAATTACCTGAAGGTTTATTTAGAAGAAATTTTTACGTGGAAATGCAGTCAACAACGTAATGATTAACATTCTCAGTTTCTTTACGTTTTAAAACGCTTCAGACGTGAAGGAAATAGACAGGCCCATCTAGAAAGTATACTTTGAATCAAAAATTTTAAATCAAATTGTTTAATCCGCCACCTCAATTCTGAACCATTATTTCTCCATTATTCCCTCGCTCTTATTTTGATATTTCTTTTAATTTTGAATTGGATATAAGATTTGGAATTCGGGTTGTTCATTTCTTCTCTTGTATTGTCTGCTGTTTTTGCGCAATGGCTCATGTGCTCATTACTCTAGTTACTCATATATCACATTCATAATTATAGGTAGAAATCGCCGTAGAATAAAAGATTTGTACTGTTGAGGTTGTCCAATTACAATGCAATTTAATATTTGTATGTCGGTTTCAGAGAACCAAGTTCTTAATTGGGAAAGATTTGAAAAAGTGATCGGTTGATGAGGAAACCCCAAAGGATTTGTAATGTATCGCTTCTTCATTCGCCGTTATGACGATATTCATGGCAATTATTATGAATTTGTTATATTGTTTCTCTATGTAGTTAGTCGCATATTAAGGAAGAGATATCTGTAATAGATGCCTAGGTCCTGGCCTCGAAATCAGTGACTATAAACGAATAAAGCTATATAAGCAAAGTTTCTCAAGAATTTTGGCGATATCTATCGTGGAACCAAGATACGGGATCCTTTTATATCTTTTGATGCGCGGTCACTAGAGTTATAAAAGCTGAAACGCTCACACGAGTAGTAGTCGCGTGATTCTCTTTTGACTGTTGATGTCCAGCGAGTTTTTTTTGCGGGCTTGATGTTGTTGTAGTTGTTAAAAACAATTTTTTATTTTCTTGTGTGTTGTTGATTTCTGCAAGTATTGTCTTTAAGTATACTTCGGCTATGTTTTGTTATCTCTTTTTTCACTTTCCTGGGACATAAAGCATCGTTATTTGCCACTGAGCATGTTCGACTTCCTGCACCGGACAACCACGAACGAATTTTCGTTGCCAATATCCGTGGCAATATCACGATTCTGCAATGATTCTTCGTTGAATTTACAAAAGAATCTTACACAAATCTATATTAACAATGTATTATTCGCGCGGGAAATTTTTTTAATTAATTTCTTTGAAAAGTTTTGGGTACAGTAATTGCTTTTTCAACTCTTGGTTTAAAAATGCTTGAAAATTTCGAGCCAGAAAACTTCAAATAGGAAGAATTAAGTTAAGGATGAAAAATTTCAACTTATTTACAGCAAGCCCATTTGCAAAAAGTTTTTGGAGCTAAAATTATAATCCGGTAACTTTTTACAATGCCAATATCCGTTATCTCATCGATCATCAAGTATTTTAAATATAGGAATTTTGTTCATGTTAAAAGACATAGTAGAATCTTTTTATCGCCTATGCCAGATAAGAAATTATTTCGGATAATTAATCAAATGATTTTCAGATTTGTTTTGTGATGTCATTCACAAAAATTGCAAGATATTCAAATCATTGGTTTTTTTTTCTTCAATTTATTGGTCTATATATATATAAAAAAAATCTGAAATAAACCAGTGAGGTGCTCCCCCGCAAACTTTTCTCTAATTATTTTCCAATTTCCTCTCACTCCCGCATAAGACCGTGGTTCTTGAGAAAAAGTTGTGAATATCACGAGTGCTCAAATTTGTACTTTTATAGTTTTGTATATGAAAGATTTTTAGATTCGTAATACAGTAAAGAAAATGGTATATACATTTTGGATGTCTTTTATACGAAGTGTAGAGAAAGTACAGCAATTGTCAAAGAAATCGAACTTGAGATTTAGACGAATCACCACGTTTTAGATTTCTCTAAGTTCGAAAAACACATTTTTGGGAAATGTCCGTCCATCTGTGACAAAGATAACTCTAAAACCTTTTGAGTTAGATGGATGAAATTTGGTATACAGGTTTAAAACTAAATTTGTAGATTTCTATTAAGTTTTGAGCAAATTCCATTCAGAGGAAACCTTTCTGCCCGACTTTTCGAATATAAGTTATTACGGTAACTACAAAACGAAGAGAGCTGGATAAAAATCAGTCCACAAATTTAATATCACTAGTATAGAAGCCTAGTAAATTTTGAGTGAAATCCAACAAGAGGCTGACTGTCTGTCGTTCTTTACTTTCAGAGACAGGTAAACGCAAAAACTCAAAAACGCACTGATTTAATAATATGGAATTTGGTAAGTGATTTTGCGATTTTAAATGTAGTTTTATGTCAAATTTTTGTTTCAGTCGGTCGGGAAAAACGCCTCCGAAACCCAAATGCAATTTTATGGGGTAGTTTTGACCGTATACCAGAGATTATTCGCCAAAATGCTCGCCAAGGATCATATGACAGATTCAGTGAAAATGCTAAATTCAAGCTAAAAATTAATATTTCGTAACTGTTGTATGCCAGTGTCATGCAAGGCGTTCACTGGGACAACATTTTTATTCGAGACTGTGCGGGAAAGTTTTGGGGAGATGCTTTTGCATACTTTCTAGAAAACTACTCGTTTTCTTAAGCTTCAAACTTAACTTGCAGAGCATCTTAAATTCTTAAAACTAAAATAATACTGCAAGCATTATAGAATTCCCTCGGCTTGTTTATTCTTTCAACTTAACAGCATATCTTACAAACATTGCCAGATTCCACAAGGTTTACAATTGATCATCAGCTATTATACAAAAAATAAACGAAATAATATTAATAAAATATGTTTATCAATGAAAAAATCGTTTGCTTTTACTTTTTAATAATATTTTAATTGAAATAAAAATAGTAGCAGTTATAAAATGTCTGAAAAGGAATCGTCTGCTAAATGTCTATTAACAGATTTAGATTATATTTACCGAACAACTCCTGTTGCTTTTTTAATCGATTGAAACTAAAATAATTTGAGACAAAATTGCACTTTTGGTTACAAAATCCCATACCAAATTTTCTAAATCCAAGACATTCATTTTTGAGTTCCTGCATTTACAGGAGTACAAAACTATAGACAGACAGAGGGAACAATTCTCTGATGGATTTGGTTTACAATTTGATAAGAATCCATATATTAGATGCTAAACCTATGAACGGAATTTTATCCTACGTACTTATATTCTGTAGGTCTCGTGCGCACCTGTATTCGAACAGATAGACTCCCGCCAAATCGAATTTATTCAAAATTTTATAGAATTCGGTCTACATGCCATATTTTATTCGTCTAAGTGAAAATATTTCTCATACAACAGAAAAAATATTGCTAGGTGATGTTTTTATCAAGTTAAAGAGAAATGAAATTCGCCTTAGCTTTATAAAAACATCGTCCACTTTCTCTTTACTGTCTATTGGTTTACCTACTTCCCGCTTTTGCCACCTGTGGGCAGGAAAGGGAGATGGCACGACTCTCTTTAATTTAATACACGCTTAGCAGAAAAGTGCTATTACAAATCAGTTCTAATGTATATCTTGAGATTTTTTTAGTATTATTTATAGAAGTGATATACTCTTCCATTTCTATATTGTTGATGCTTTCTTAACATTTAAACATTCTATTTGTATATAAAAAAAATGGTAAAATTAAAGAATCAGCCCCCTGACAAAAATATTAGGAATATTTCTTCAATTTTTATTTTGTACAATCCACTTTTGGCAACCAGTCGGTTCGCTGGGAAAATTGGTTGTGTTCACTTCCAAAAAAATTTCTTATGCATAACTTAATGGTCATGGGAAGAAGGAAATATTTTGGTAGTGGGACAGATGCGTACAACCATTTGCGTACGAATCATAAAACTGTCAATCAGTTGTCTCGTTTACAATGCGGTTGTGTTACTGAGAAGGTTCAGTTCTAGAAGAGGTTACAACATCTTAAACGTTATCTAAAAGTGTCATATATGGCGAGAGTTAGCCTGATGTTTGACACAATTTCGAACACTTAACGATACGTTCATTAATATAATTTCATGCGTTTTAATACTATAGGAGTAATTTCTACTTGCTTTTTATGAAAGATGGATTGCTTTTCAATGTATATATTTAAAAATGTAAGATAAAAACATTGGGGAAAGATATTTCTGCTTATATAAATAGTGTAGCCACTTCGAAATAATAATCATTTTTTCTAGATTTCAGATATAAATGCATTACTTTACATAAATATAACGTTTTGCATTAAACGAAAGAGTTTGCGTTTCATTAATTTTTGATTTATTTCTTCTTGATTCGTTTATTTAATTCAATAAGTTCGTTATTTAAATATAGGCAATTAAAAATTATTTCTTAAATTTAAAGTACAATTAAATGAGGTTAGTGGAATTGGAAGGATTTGTAAGGAGGGATTTGTATTTGTTTTTAAAAAATCAGTTTCCAGAGTAGAACGCCATTCAAATTTAAATTTTCTGTTTATCATCGCAGATTTAATTTAAATGTTGTTACATTTTTTTCAAAAATCTGTACTCTGATAAAGATAAATTATTTGTTCATTATACGACTTTGCACTTTATGTATGAAATATTTTAAGTATAAGGTGCGTAAAATAAGCAGCTTACTAAATCAGAAGTATATTAATATTTTGCTAACTGATCATTTGTACCTGCGAAAATTTGTAGGAAATATTAGCTGAATTCAAATTTAATTTTCTTCTAGTTGCACTATTCATTAAACTATAATCGAAATCTACTGTTAAATATAAAACAAAATTAAGAAAAAGGATTTTTACATTAATATATGTAGTATATGTTCTTCAGAAACTTTAATTTCATTAAAGATCGTTCTTATATGTACAAAAAGTCATTAAAAATAGTGTTGAATGAAGTTCTGGTAAAATACTCTTCAACAATATACATCTACCCCTTTATTGAAATGTTTACTTATTAGCTATGCGTTTTTTCCATATTTTAAACAATGTAATTATTTCTAATTTCAAAA
This sequence comes from Argiope bruennichi, assembly GCF_947563725.1. Taxonomy (NCBI): domain Eukaryota; kingdom Metazoa; phylum Arthropoda; class Arachnida; order Araneae; family Araneidae; genus Argiope; species Argiope bruennichi. The sequence goes on from NC_079155.1 coordinate 20,700,484, forward strand.
GAATTCATGGCCGTTTTAAACCTTCCGGGGGGCCTGAGATAATGCAAATCTCAAAGCCCCTTTTTCCCTCCAAATTTTTTATTGATTTTAATTTAATTTTTATTCACCAATTTTAAGTAGTAAATTTTGAAAACTGAAGTCGCAAGTCCCTTTCTAAAAAGTCCATTTCAGTATTGTACAAATAAAAAAAGTGCACTGTCAAGACGTAAAATTAATTTTAAGCAAAATATCGAAAACTAAAGAAAACTTTCTATAACACTCTAAACAATATTGTAAAAGGAGGGAATATATTTCTTTAAACTGTAAAGCTTCAAATTTTTTAGAATTATAAAATAGCATAACGAGTAAATGGTAATTAGAAATATTACTAGACTAAAGTCTCAAAATTAATTTATAATTTTGATTATAACTTGAATAAATTTGACTGCACGGCCCACTGTCATTAAATGAAAGTATAAAACTATTTACCTTTCTACAACTATTAAAAATTATCAAGAGCTGAAGGGTTCTTTGACAATTGCAAACTTTACCTATTTAAAAATCTTGTCCCCTCCCCCCTCCCCCAGATTAGAATTATTTAAATAATTTTTTTGGACTGTTGACATAACAGCTCCTGTATAGTAGATTCAAATCTCTTGGGAATTTAATTATATTTAATAGAAATGACTTCAAGGGCATCTTTCGATTTTACCATTGATTCGGACGTTCTTAAGCGATTTTTTTCGTGAAAACAATGCACAATTTGCAGATATTTTGCTATGGAAAAAGTCTGGTTATCTCACAATGAGCCCATAGTTTTCAGAAGTCCAGTCGAGATCCATATAAGATTTTAAGAGCAAATGAATTTAGAACATTAGTTTCTTTATTTAAAAAATAAAGTCAGACTTCTTTTACTGCATTGCAGAAGAAACTCTTGCTGTAACATTAAAGAAGTTTTTAAAGAGATGTTTTATTTCTTCATAACTATATAAGTGAACATTCACTTCTATTTCTGTAATTTACTTTCATTCATAATACATGAAACTTTGATTAAATCTTCAGTATTCCATTATAGTATTTCCATTATAGAAATTTGCAATCTTGTAATTAAAATAAAATGAATAATTTCCTATTAGTATATTACTAAATAAAAAAAACTGCATTATAATACTTATGTAACAGTTATAATTTTTTTTCTCAATATAGGCTAAAAGTTTGGTGAGTTTGTATTGGATTTGAAGGAATATTTCACAGAGCATTAATTCTTTAATGCTACTATGTACAAAAAAATAATTTAAATGATTTCTTAGATCATAGTATTCAATACACTGCAATATTATAAAAATCAAATAAATAGTAAATGCGGGATAAGTTTAAAAATTGTGAAAAATGCTTTCTTACGTATTATTATTCCATTTCCATTTGTAATGTTCCATTAAAATATCCTGAGTTTTATTTTTAATTCATAAAATAAAATAAGGACTGTTTTAGGAATTTAAATAAAAAATTACCTAATAACATACGCACACACACACAAAGGATGGGGGGGGGGATAAAATTTGCTTTTAACACGGAAGCATATATTTTAAATTTCACAGATATCTCCAAATTTTTCGTTTAAAATTATTCAAAAATTAAAGTGTGGAATATTCAGACTTAAATCTAAAAGTTTTAATTAACAAAATAAGATTTTCTTCCAAGAATGAAAGTGAATTTAAAATATCGACCATTGGAACTAGAGATACTAAATTTAACACACGTATATTTGGAAGAAAAAAATATGTAATTCAGTGCATTTAAAAATATTAATACAAAAAATATTATGTCTTACGTAAATTATCTTAAAATTTTAAAAAAATTCATTAATTTTATTGGTTTATTAGTCTTTGCTTAATTTTATTCTGTAAAAAGAATACAGATCTTAGATAGCATGTATGTTTTATAGTCAAGATCTTCCGTTTATATTTACGTACGAAAAGATAAAGTTTTCACATAAAAGAGAATACTAGATTTTTAAATATAAGATAAGATTTATTTTTATTATATCAGGCTTCTTAAATTATTTATTTCGTGTGTATTTGAATTATTTATTTGAGTTCCAGAAATTCAAAAGCTTTGAACAGATTTAATTTCAAATAGTAGTAAATTTATCACTGTTAAATTCTCTTATTGATTTATGTGCTATTAATTAGCTGAAATGCACATTTAAATGATCCATTTATTTTAAAACAATAGGAATCGTTTGTGATGGTAATAGTTAAGTTCAGGTGTATTTTTGTTTTTTTAGAATGGAATTTCTATTTCGGATTTTTTTAAAGTTTATTGATTTTCATTTCATGAGAACTATATTTAGCATACTTTGATTTTGAATGAATAATGCAGAGAATTTATATGATTTGGAAGTAAAAACTATTTTTTACTGTAAATTTTTAGAAAGTTATCAAATAATTCTCTTATTTTTTGATGAATTAAAATTCTAATTAAAAATTCAAAAAATCACTTTCCTACCCTCCAAAATATATATTTGCCAAATTTGATAGGCAGACGGCAAGGTGTGTACAGAGCCAGCATATACACATAGAGACAAAAGTTTTTTCCCTGTGTTTAAGCATCAAAATTTAGTTGAAATACCAATACATTTTCTCGCCAAATACTCTTGCCAACAGATAACATATGTTTTAGCAAACCTAAACTAATTACTCCCTACCCCCTTTTTTCAAAGAGCTACGCGTGATTTATTGGCTTTTTTATGAGCTGTACGGAAATGGTTGTACGCATCTGTCATACAACCAAATATTTTTAAGTTCAAATTGTGATAAACATCAAATCTATGTTATTTTAATTGTCCTACACCTATTCTGTTCATTGAATATATAAATCATCTTAATAATGTCAAGTTAATTTTTAATACCATAATGTTATTAAAAATGTAAAGCTCCAGTTCATAGATCTTCTAAACTTTCCTTTCTTATTCTTTATGGAACTACGCAGACTTATTCCTTTGCTTTCAACAATGGAAGAAAATCACGAGATCAGATAATTAATTAAACAATGAAAACGGTCTGCGTTTCAGTGTAGCAATGAAACCTATTGATAAAAATTAGGCATTTTTTTAAAAAAATTACCAACATTTAGAAAAACATTTCTATTACTGTTAAGTTTGGTATAATTAAAGAGACAATTATTTAAGTTGAAAAATGGTATAAAAAACTTTTGTGTAACTATATTTTTATGAATTGTCACAGAGAAACCATCAAAATCTTGATTAATTTTATTCTAATTAAAATTTCAAAAAGAATAGCTTTGAACTTCTTATTTCCATCTTATAAAGTATATCTGGACCCAGATTGGTAAACGGTCTATCCTATAGAGCAACAACACTCACACATACACTCTCCTTTTTTATTAGTAAAGATAAAAGTTCGAGATTCCTCTCTAAATATATCATTAACGATCATTTGCCCATCACCGCCTTCTAATTTTGAGATAAATCTCCACAACCATTACCTTACTTCATAATTTTTATGGAAAAAGTATAGAAAAAGTCCTTTAGCTGTAATCAATATACCGATTTTGTCAATTTTTTTTTCATGCACTCTTTTATGACACCTAATACATCATCAAGGGACACCTTTTTATCACCCAATGTTTTTGAGACATATCCAGTATAAAACTTCCCCAGCTTTAACAGCTGAGCCGATTTTGCCACTTTGTAACGGAACAGAATCTTTATTGTACAAGTATTATTTACAATTTTTTTTTTTTTTTTTTTTTTTGCTACGAATCTGTAATGTTGCTCTCCAGCGAAGGAAGTTTCATCGCAAGGAAGACAGTCAGTCTGCTACTTATGATGCCCGATATATGATCCTTGGTTTTGATGACCATTTAGCGATGGATTTGGCAAAGAATCTTCAGGAAATTTGGCGATAGATCCATTAGAACGCGAGTCATGCCGTTCTTTGAAAATTTTTTTTTTGCCCTATTACGGAAACTGTAAAAAGTCAGGAGACAGAGCATGGCATGAGTTGAATATTGAGTCATGTGCTGAGCAGCTAGTCAATGTTGAGGGGAGCACTGCGTTTGTAATGAATCGGCAGTCGAGTTCAGCTAAAGTGAGTGGACAATGGAGATGCAGCAGACGTTGGAGAGGTATGAAAAATTGCTTTAAGTCTCTCTTGCTGCAGAGTTCTTTCTGAGCGTTTTGTGCTGTTACGGCTGTATTCTACCAATGTGCTGCTTGTGTGGGTGCTTTTTACTGTAATTGTTGTTTTTGTGAACGTTTCGGTTATGTTTTGCGATTTGTGCGTTCATGTTAAATAAACGACGTTGAGCCTTCCCCTTACTACAACAAACCTCATCATCATCATGATTTTGCTGATATTTGGAAAATTTCAGCACAATAACTCACAGGATTATATTAATGCTCTTAATCAGATAGGCGAGTAAATGGTCGCAGTAAGTAGCTAATATTGTTTCCATTTTCAATTTTTGGAGATTTTTAATAATCGCATTGGAAATATTGAATCAGTCAAGAAAAATCAAAAACATACAGATTATCTATATTTATAAAAGGAAGAATTGCACTTACAGTTTAAAATGTGGCACATAGATAATCGTAATGGTGAATCAATACAGCTGGTAGTCCGAATTTTAAAATGCAGTAAAACAAATAGAATGTTTTTATTTAATGTTTTGGATGATTTGTTAATTTGGATGATTATTTGCACGTATTTCTGCGTAGTATGGCTTTTAATGATCGTAGGTAAAGGTTTTTGCACCGACTAAAAGAACAAACAATTGCCGCTCTCAAAAGATTATTTTGGACTTCTGACATATTTTACTGAATTTTAAGAAATTTTTAAAAAACAATCACTTTACCTGAAATATTAAAAAAAATTGAAACCTGTAGCGGTTACATACTCTACTACTTTTTCTTTTGATACAACAGATGGCGTTACCTTATTAACATCAAGATATATTTCCCATGATCCTTCTTGGGAGGCATTATTAAATTGAATTCTAAGTGAGTGTTTTTTTTTTTTTTCGTGTTCGTGTTTGTTTTGTCTTGTGAAATGAGGAACTTAGAAAATAATTAAATAACTGTTCCTGAAGTTTGCCTATTATTTTCATGTACCTCATAATGAAGTTATAAATAATCTCATCTCTTTATAAAACACAATTTTTGCATCCGTCATTCTATTTCCATTAACTTTTTCAAAAACGTTTTTAGGTACTTGTTTGAACATTACTCTCTGATCTAAAACGAGGACAATAAAATTATTTTCGTTGATTGACTTTTAATTAATTGTTTTCTAAGTGAGTTCCAGAATGTTTTCCGTTGATCCGATCAGTGAAGAACTAAACTTCCTCCCAAGGAAGTTTTGTTCCTTCATTGATTTGGATTGTTGCCAAATTAGGAAACTATAAATCATGGAAATTTATTTATAAAAACCGCTCCTGTGGACGCAGAATCTTATCGAACTTGAAAATCGCCGTTTGGCTATACGACTATAAAACGTTGAGAATTAGAAAAATAAAATTTAACACACTGATTTAAATTTAAAATCTGAAATGTAAATTGGTTTCAAATTTTGAATGGAATCTTCCAAAGGGTTGACCATCTATCGATCTGTACTTTCACACGCATGCAAATAAGGTAACTAAAAAATACAACCAATTAGATAAAGAAAAATCTATGACTACAATTATAATTCTATGTTTAAAATGCGGTTTAATCGATTGAAAGAATGTTGTCAAGCATGCATATTCGAAGCATGAAATGCTTACATGCAGGATTCTGAAAATAATCTTAGCAATCGTGACCTTCATGGCTTTATCTATGGTACACAATTTCACGTGGACGTACGGGAGAGAAAATATTTTCATTAGAAAATATGGGAGAAAGTTTCGGGGAGACCATTTCTGTTGGCTAAGAAATACATTTTAATGTTTAAAAAAACTGTTTATCGAAATTATGTCATCATTGTGTGAACTAATTTTCCGAAACTGGACAGCCAATTTCTTTAATCTATACTTATAATAAAGCTCAATGTGTGTGTGTGTGTGTGTTGGCGCTCTACAGGCCAGGTCATTTGACATACAGCTATCCAATTTGGTACATGTATACCTTAGAGGTCGGGAATGTGCACCTGGGGTCCCTTTTTTTGAAATTTTAATTAGAATTTTAATTATTAATTAAAAACTAACTTTCCAGCCAAAAAAATCTTCCATTTTCCCCACCGCCAAATGAGAAAGGATTCAATTCTTTTTTCTCCCAACAGTAATGAGGCTAGAGTTAATATATTTCGGCGGATTATTTCAAACGATTCTGTTTATTTTCTTAATGTTTTATGCATTTAAAATTAAACATTGTTAATTAATCCATGTTTCAGATTCATTCTGAAGTACTTTTGAATTAAAATAACACAGAATAAAGAAAATTAAAAATGTATAATCCGCATAGCGTTACCCCAACTGGCGTAGAAAAATTCACGCATTTGCGTTACCGTAAAAGACGAAGAAAATTCACGCATGCGTACTGTGTTCTGATTGTTGGCATGGCAACCATTATCAACGGACGATTTCAATTACTTTTAGGTTAGTTGTATGCTTTTGTAAGTAAATTGTATTTATGTTAGTTATATATTTTTTGTATATGCTTATAGTTTTAAGTACATCGTTTTTTAAGTAGTTTTTTTAAACCTGTTTTCAATGATTTAAATTATTTTTAGGTTAGTTGCATGCTTTTGTAATTAAATTGTATTTATGTTAGTTATATATTTTTTTGTATATGCTTATAGTTTTAAGTACATCGTTTTTTAAGTAGTTTTTTTAAACCTGTTTTAGACCGATTATTTGAAACGATTCATTTTATTTTCTTAGTGTTTGATGCATTTAAAATGAAACATTGTTAATGAATCGATCCGTTCATGATGAATCTGAGAAAATTTTGTTGACCAACTCTTGAGATATTACATAAATTAAGAAAGATATTCTTTAGTGAACATAAAGTTTAAACGCTCAGTGACTCTATTATGAGTAACCATATTATTAAAAAAATGCTTTGTTTCAGTAAAAAATATTATTATATTAATTGCAGATTAATCATTTACACTTTAATTTAAAGCATACATTCTACGAGGGGTAACAGAAAATGAGAGAGATACATATCACGTTATGACTAAAGGCCTTTATAATATTATGAGTGAATTATATGACTATCAAAATTTGAAGTTTTAAAATATTTTGATGAAGAATCTATTAAAGTTGGAATTGCATATAATATTTAATTATTAAAATTTTAACGAACATTAAGATTGGCGAACCGGCTGGTCGCCAAAGGCGGCTAGTCAAAAATAAAGTAAAAGTTTTTTTTCAATTTCTCGAATTCATACCAAGCATAATATGTGAAACTATTGATATTTTATGTACTGTATCATTTCTTCTTTTAGCAAATGACATTGAAGATATTTTCATGCACTGTTTGAGTATTCAGCTCATAGAGCATTTGGAGCAAACTCACTTTCAGTCACCAATTTCCCTTCTTAAAGTTTTGATCCAAACAAATATCTTTTATAAGTGGCGAATTAATTTTTTCTGAAAAATAATAGTCACGTTTATTGTGCCAGCTCAATTCAAACTTCAATGTTTGTGGCACAATCTGAGTAGCCTTAAGGTGTACGTACACACTTGAAGACTTTTTTTTTTAAAATTTTAACTTTAAAAATCCAGTTTTTTCACAGTAGGTTATTAATATATGTTTAAATTCATTTCAGTGAGAAAAAGCCATATTACACTAATTATTAATTAATTAAACAATATTTAATGAGCTAATTAGCCTATTTTTTGAAACATGATATCTTAAATTCTAATTTGTACAGACGCACAATTCTAGTTGGAAATTATACCTAATATTAGTCTTCATGTTGTCTGCCTCAATCAAGTTATAAAAATATATAGTTTTTTTTTTTTTACAATTTTTTCATTAACGATAAATAGAAAGAGCGAGATTTTTTCTGTGATTTTTACTTTTTCTGTGATTTTTGATTGAGGCACCAAACATCCGCTATTTCCTACAGATTATTTTGATATATAAATAACTGTATTTGGTTAATTTCTTGTTGAGTTATAATTGTTTGAATGAAGTAACATAGTGGAAAAATATCATTCTTCATAAAATGAGTTTTAAAAACACCGTAACTAGAGTTTTCAATGAAAGCACCTCAAGAAAAATAATTATAACTCGAGAAATATTTGGAATATTGGCAACATCTTGGTATCGTTTGAAAGCTAAAGAATCAGAAAACATTTTTAAGCAATAAAAAAAAAATATTCGATATTTTGAACGATTTTCGATGTTTCAAGTGTGTACATACACCTTAATAATTATAGATAAGAATTCATCTTATCTTATCTTTAGAGTATTTTAATAATACATTACACTCCCGATTATCCGCGGAATTGGGTGGCGTGGCCGCCGCGGATAACAAAAATCGCGGATAATCCGAAAAAAACTAAAAACGGGTATAGAAAAAGAGAAAACAATTATTCCAACTTTGAAAAATCGTTTTATCTATACTTATAATAAAGCTCAATGTGTGTGTGTGTTGGCGCTCTACAGGTCAGGTCATTTGACATACAGCTATCAAATTTGGTACATGTATACCTTAGAGGTCGGGAATGTGCACCTGGGCTCCCTTTTTTTGAAATTTTAATTAGAATTTTAATTATTAATTAAAAACTAACTTTCCCGCCAAAAAAATCTTCCATTTTCCCCACCGCCAACTTTCAGTTATTTTTTTCTCCCAACAGAATTGAGGCTAGGGTTAATATTTTTCGGCGGATTATTTCAAACGATTCTGTTTATTTTCTTAATGTTTTATGCATTTAAAATTAAACATTGTTAATTAATCCATGTTTCACATTCATTCTGAAGTACTTTTGAATTAAAATAACACAGAATAAAGAAAATTAAAAATGTATAATCCGCATAGCGTTACCCCAACTGGCGTAGAAAAATTCACGCATTTGCGTTACCGTAAAAGACGAAGAAAATTCACGCATGCGTACTGTGTTCTGATTGTTGGCATGGCAACCATTATCAACGGACGATTTCAATTACTTTTAGGTTAGTTGTATGCTTTTGTAAGTAAATTGTATTTATGTTAGTTATATATTTTTTGTATATGCTTATAGTTTTAAGTACATTGTTTTTTAAGTAGTTTTTTTAAACCTGTTTTCAATGATTTAAATTATTTTTAGGTTAGTTGCATGCTTTTGTAATTAAATTGTATTTATGTTAGTTATATATTTTTTTGTATATGCTTATAGTTTTAAGTACATCGTTTTTTAAGTAGTTTTTTTAAACCTGTTTTAGACCGATTATTTGAAACGATTCATTTTATTTTCTTAGTGTTTGATGCATTTAAAATGAAACATTGTTAATGAATCGATCCGTTCATGATGAATCTGAGAAAATTTTGTTGACCAACTCTTGAGATATTACATAAATTAAGAAAGATATTCTTTAGTGAACATAAAGTTTAAACGCTCAGTGACTCTATTATCAGTAACCATATTATTAAAAAAAATGCTTTGTTTCAGTAAAAAATATTATTATATTAATTGCAGATTAATCATTTACACTTTAATTTAAAGCATACATTCTACGAGGGGTAACAGAAAATGAGAGAGATACATATCACGTTATGACTAAAGGCCTTTATAATATTATGAGTGAATTATATGACTATCAAAATTTGAAGTTTTAAAATATTTTGATGAAGAATCTATTAAAGTTGGAATTGCATATAATATTTAATTATTAAAATTTTAACGAACATTAAGATTGGCGAACCGGCTGGTCGCCAAAGGCGGCTAGTCAAAAATAAAGTAAAAGTTTTTTTTCAATTTCTCGAATTCATACCAAGCATAATATGTGAAACTATTGATATTTTATGTACTGTATCATTTCTTCTTTTAGCAAATGACATTGAAGATATTTTCATGCACTGTTTGAGTATTCAGCTCATAGAGCATTTGGAGCAAACTCACTTTCAGTCACCAATTTCCCTTCTTAAAGTTTTGATCCAAACAAATATCTTTTATAAGTGGCGAATTAATTTTTTCTGAAAAATAATAGTCACGTTTATTGTGCCAGCTCAATTCAAACTTCAATGTTTGTGGCACAATCTGAGTAGCCTTAAGGTGTACGTACACACTTGAAGACTTTTTTTTTTAAAATTTTAACTTTAAAAATATAGTTTTTTCACAGTAGGTTATTAATATATGTTTAAATTCATTTCAGTGAGAAAAAGCCATATTACACTAATTATTAATTAATTAAACAATATTTAATGAGCTAATTAGCCTATTTTTTGAAACATGATATCTTAAATTCTAATTTGTACAGACGCACAATTCTAGTTGGAAATTATACCTAATATTAGTCTTCATGTTGTCTGCCTCAATCAAGTTATAAAAATATATAGTTTTTTTTTTTTACAATTTTTTCATTAACGATAAATAGAAAGAGCGAGATTTTTTCTGTGATTTTTACTTTTTCTGTGATTTTTGATTGAGGCACCAAACATCTGCTATTTCCTACAGATTATTTTGATATATAAATAACTGTATTTGGTTAATTTCTTGTTGAGTTATAATTGTTTGAATGAAGTAACATAGTGGAAAAATATCATTCTTCATAAAATGAGTTTTAAAAACACCGTAACTAGAGTTTTCAATGAAAGCACCTCAAGAAAAATAATTATAACTCGAGAAATATTTGGAATATTGGCAACATCTTGGTATCGTTTGAAAGCTAAAGAATCAGAAAACATTTTTAAGCAATAAAAAAAAAATATTCGATATTTTGAACGATTTTCGATGTTTCAAGTGTGTACATACACCTTAATAATTATAGATAAGAATTCATCTTATCTTATCTTTAGAGTATTTTAATAATACATTACACTCCCGATTATCCGCGGAATTGGGTGGCGTGGCCGCCGCGGATAACAAAAATCGCGGATAATCCGAAAAAAACTAAAAACGGGTATAGAAAAAGAGAAAACAATTATTCCAACTTTGAAAAATCGTTTTATCTATACTTATAATAAAGCTCAATGTGTGTGTGTGTTGGCGCTCTACAGGTCAGGTCATTTGACATACAGCTATCAAATTTGGTACATGTATACCTTAGAGGTCGGGAATGTGCACCTGGGCTCCCTTTTTTTGAAATTTTAATTAGAATTTTAATTATTAATTAAAAACTAACTTTCCCGCCAAAAAAATCTTCCATTTTCCCCACCGCCAACTTTTCCGCCAAAAAAATCTTCCATTTTCCCCACCGCCAACTTTCAGTTATTTTTTTCTCCCAACAGAATTGAGGCTAGGGTTAATATTTTTCGGCGGATTATTTCAAACGATTCTGTTTATTTTCTTAATGTTTTATGCATTTAAAATTAAACATTGTTAATTAATCCATGTTTCACATTCATTCTGAAGTACTTTTGAATTAAAATAACACAGAATAAAGGAAATTAAAAATGTATAATCTGCATAGCGTTACCCCAACTGGCGTAGAAAAATTCACGCATTTTCGTTACAGTAACTGGCGAAGAAAATTCACGCATGCGCATTGTTTTCTGACTGTTGACATGGCAACCAACGGATGATTTAAATTATTTTTAGGTTAGTTGCATGCTTTTTTAAGTAAATTGTATTTATGTTAGTTATATATTTTTTATATATGCTTATAGTTTTAAGTACATGGTTTTTTAAGTAGTTTTTTTTAACCTATTTTCAATGATTTAAATTATTTTTAGGTTAATTGGATGCTTTTGTAATTAAATTGTATTTATGTTAGTACTTTTTTGAAAAGTTATATACTTTTTTGTATATGCTTATAGTTTTAAGTACATTGTTTTTAAGTATTTTTTTAAACCTGTTTTCGACCGATTATTTTAAACGATTCATTTTATTTTTTTAGTGTTTGATGCATTTAAAATTAAACATTGTTAATGAATCGATCTGTTCATGATGAATCTGAGAAATTTTTGTTGACAAATTCTTGAGATATTACATAAATTAAGAAAGATATTCTTTAGTGCCCATAAAGTCTAAACGCTCAGTGACTCTATTATCAGTAATCATAGTATTAAAAAAATGCTTTGTTTCAGTAAAAAATATTATTATATTAATTGCAGATTAATCATTTACACTTTAATTTAAAGCATAATTTCTACGAGGGGTAACAGAAAATTAGAGAGATACATATCAGGCTATGACTGAAGGCCCTTATAAGATTATGAGTGAATTATATGACTATCAAAATTTGAAGTTTTAAAATATTTTGCCGAAGAATCTATTAAAGTTGGAATTGCGTAAAATATTTAATGGTACGACCGGAGTTTAACCTCCTGCTTGGAGCAATTTTTAAAAATCGCCAACAACGACCTTGCGAAATGTTCAAAAGCAAAGGAGCAGATGTACAATTATAGTGCATAATAAAGATTGCCAGCTTTGGAGCGTTATCGCAACTTGGCGAAGAAGGGGGTTAAACTCCGGTTCAACCTATTTAATTATTAAAATTTAAACGAACATTAAGATTGGCGAACCGGCTGGTCGCCAAAGGCGGCTAGTATACAATAAAACGTAAAATAAACAGCAGGAAATGTTTAACTAACGCTTAATATTTTAGTATATGACTCAAAACTAACCTAAAATGCATTTTGTTAATAAAAACAGAAAAGTGCTTTGTACTTACGAGAGGCGTCAAGGATACACAGAAAAATGAATACATATGTATTGTTTTAATACTGTAATGTATTATGTAATTACAAAAGCATAACAGTAAAACTGCACCTTTTTGAAGAAATCAGTCAAAAAAAAAAAAAAAAAAACTTTGGCGGCAGGTGTGGATAATCGGGAGTCTACTGTATTATTTCATAAATTATAGCGAAAGAAATTTCCTCTTTGATTATATCACTAAATGTTTTGTTTCTTTATTAAAATCATCGAAATATCAATTTTTTTTAAAAAAATTAATTGATAATATCTGAATCCCTTTTTCTTTAATTGCAGCTAAATTCCAGTTTCAAAAATGTTAAGGATAAAAACAAACTTTTGAGAACTGTTTCAAAAAATGCGTAAAATAACATGTAATCTTGAATATTTGAAAGATAACGATGATTTTTTACAAAAGTAAATAAAGTATTGCCCCTTTAAAAAACAAGTGTTTTCCACGTATCACTTTAGGTAGGAATTCTAAAGTTTGTGAAAATTAACATTCTATATTTTACTAACTTTGAAGTCCTGTGTTCTCAGAATGCTGAAAAGACAGAGTTCCTCTTTCAAACTTCAGAGAATATTTCTTCGTCTAACAACATAATCATTGAAATCCAAAAGCAAATTAAAAGCCTGAAAGATAAAAATATCTCAATAGTTTTTGCATTTGTTCGTGGACACACGCGCATTTATAGAAATGAGCGGGCCGGTTGGCTTGCTAAAGCTGCTACTAAGCGCAAAATCGACATTGACGTTAATATTCCTAAATCTTTTTACAAGAAGATTACGAGAGAAAAAATGGTGGAGTCTTGGAATCAAGAATACCTCCTTTCAAATAAAGGGAGCTTAACAAAGAAATTTTTTACATCCATTAATAAGAGACTGTCATGCCATCATTTTTATACTAATTACAAAATAACCCAATTTCTAACTGGTCATGGTAATTTTAAAAGTTACTTGTACAAATTTAATTTGTTTCCGTCATCTTCCTGCGATTGTGATATTGGTGGGGAGGAAAATGTTGAACATGTGCTCTTTCTATGTTCCAAGTTCGTCAAAGAAAGACAGATCCCAAGACTGGCTCTTAAGCACATGAATTTAAATTGGCCTACAGAGTTTCACCAACTTATTTCCACTAGAAGTGCTTTTGAAAATTTCTGTCAGTTTATTGTTGACATCTGTAATCCTTCATGACTGTTAAATTTTCTTATTTTTCTTTTTGTAATGTGTTACATACTTACTTCTGTAAGCCCCGTGTGATACTTTGTGGAGCACGGGGGATTTATAAATGTTCAATAAAAAAATAAAAAAATAAAAATAAAAAAAAAACTTCAGAGAAATCCCTCCTTTCCTCAAATACATCAATAACAGTTCGTATTTTTCAAAACTTGATGTATAAAAAGAACTTCGCTTAGTTGATGGCTATTGAAGGGATTTGTATAAGCGAATCCCAAACACAATTCGTTATGTTTTTAAGTAAAACGTGTAAATCACTTTTGTATGTGAATAGATAAAATGATTCCATGTCGATGGATTTTTTTTGCTTCCAAAACGTGATAGAAATCTCCAATATTAAGTCAAAGCCTATATACCCAAGTTCCTATTTGGTCATCATGTTCTCAGACCGATAAATATAATACCAAAATTTATTTTTCAGACTCCAGGAAGTCCAACTTGTGAAGAATCATCAAAAAGTCTTAGGTTAATGAATTGGAGGATTGTAATAATTTTTGTTTTCGTACTTCTATATTTTTCTTTTTGTATATTCTCTTTTATTTCTCTTCTTCATACGAAAGCTAGCGAGAATATTCTTCCAGAAAATATCTTGCATATTCCCTAACAAAGATATACTTCTCTTCCACATCAAAACATTTCAGCTCTTCGGCAAAGTCATGAATGCTCAGATTTTTTAAAGGCTCCATACATGAGCGTTTTGTGCATCTTAGTATAGTGAAGAAAACATAGTCTGTGTATTGGATTTCTTTTTTTTAGCCGAATAAAGTTATAATTTAATACACAACTACAATTTTAGTACAATGAAAGATTTGATATGAATATCTCCTTCCAATATTCTAAAAATTTCAATGTTTTACAAAATCCTTTCAAACCAGAAATTGGAGTTTCATAATTCGAAACTGGCATCTCTAAAGCTTTCCACATGGTAATTCTTTTAGGCTGGTTTTTATAATAGACTTGACTCCGTTAGAAAGTTTATTAGCAGATCAGATGTAAGGCAATTAAAATAATATGACTTTAATGTTTATCATAATTTGATAAGGAAATCACGATCATCAAGTTATGTATAAGAAATTCAATAGAAATGAAATACTACTAATATTCCCAACGAACCACTTGGTTACCGAAGGAGTTTAGCAGGCAATAAAACCGAATTTGTTTTGTAATGAAAGAAGCAGAAACACAATGCACACATACACAAAAAAGACTCAGGCATTTGATTTTAATATAAAAACAGTAAATTTATTCCTATGCAACAATAATGAATATCGTGGACATGTCAATAAAGAAATAAACTCTAACACTGTTCACATGTGAACATGATCTAACAGCGCCGGTTAGCCCCGACGTTCTTCGATTCATCTTGTACATACGTCAAAGATGGTTCCAGCAGAAGCCATACAAACACTGTTTAATGATTGAAGTTGTTCTGTCACTTTTTTTTTTTGAACAACAACTTTTATTTACACACTCGTTTTCATTGAAAGGGGGAAGCTATGAATGAGCATATAAGTGCTCGTACATCTTTGGCCTCTAGAATATTCAGAAGAAATATGTCGATAAAAGTAAATCCTTTTACAAAACTACGCAATCTTTTCTAAGGCAGACACGATCTATACGATTCAGTCAATTTCTTATAAAAAAGGGCGACACACTGTAAAGATGGAATCAGGCGAGGAAGCAATAATCGATCATTTTATTAGTGAGAAATTATTGAGAAAAACTTTGTGGAAGATTTATTAGAAATCATGACGCGATTTTTCTATTATGGTGTATTTAAGACTAGATAAGCCTAAATGTTTGTGAAGAATTATTTCACGTTATGATCTTGAAATGATTTTAATATAATAAAAATGAATGTGTTTGCAAAGCACTTTGAAACTTTGATTCTACAGTAAGCCACACTCTTTATTGCACGCGTACCTTGAAAAGGAAACCATGTAATTTGTAATTAAGGTCTTCAGCATTATTAAAAGCCTAAGTGACAATGCTTTAAAATTGATTCTAATTTAGACATAAAAGAGCACCATTTGTAAGCATTGTGCCTACTTCCAGAATTGTGCTATATTTTACAGTTCTTAAACGAAAAACATTTAATTTGAATGGATTTAATTGCATTATATATTGCTATCCATTCTTTAGCTGTTTTGTAACTTTAAATTAAATTTACACTGACACATTTTAATTTCGGAATTTTTATGTAATTTTCTTAAAAGTTAACGAAATTATTATCGAACCACTTTTTTTAAAAATAAATGTTGTTCTGTTTTTAACATAGAATAATTAATTTAATTTCTTATTTAGCTTTTGGGATACTGCATTTAAAATGATTAAATATTAAATCACTCTTGCTTATGGTTCAAATTAAATTATGGCCATATGTGTGATTAGAAATGTCTTCCTGTTGCAATATTTATGATCTTTTTGGTGTTTGTTACAAAACAAAATCTTTGAATTTCAAATTATTATTTTGAAATTATACTTTTGGTAATGACTGTAACTTTTTATGTTATTGTTTAGAATAACATAAAATATGGTTACTGGAATATAATACTGAACAAGGAAATAAAAGGTGATGCAACTATTATTTTTCCTGATCTAGCGAAAAGAAAAGAATTTAGTCTTTTAGTTTGAATATGTTAGAAGTTGAATATGTGCTTTATTAAATTCATCAGTCTTTTAGTTGAAGTTGAATATGTGCTTTATTAAATTCGACTTCTGATTTTATAAGATTTTGGAACTTATAATATTAGAGGATTTATTTATCTGTTACTCCTATAATATTCTTCCTCGCTGAATCATGCAAAATTAATTATTTTAATTAAACTACCTTAATTAAAATTATTCTTAAAATGCTATTATCATTATAAGCTTATACAAGCAAAATTATGAATATAACGCTCTAACGTCAAAGTCATTCGTATTTACCTTCACAAAATACTATTTAAAGGCTTAGAAGCAACCTATTTCTGAGTTTCAACTTTTAGAAAATTAAGCTGAGTGTCCTTTTCTATTCACAAGTGAATCTAACAAATTTTGGGCCCCTTTCAAGAAAATGCAATTAATAAAGGCGACACAACGCAAAATTAGAAACAAAATATCTTCTAATGTACAGCACATTATGTACAATTATATATCATCTCATCAACAAACACAATATAGCTTACAGTATTAGCATCTACATTTGGGAAACTACAAAACAGTAAACATTTGCAAACATAACAGCTCTACCAACAGTTTATAGCAAATATCACTGTACAAGTTAAAGAGGTTCGATTCATTTAACATTGCACATTAAAATATACAGTTGAAAATTGAACAGGAATTATCATATTGTTGTTCTGATTGAATCCTCTTTTGATGCTGATTGATCTGATCGTTTTATTGATTGTTTACAGTACGAATATTTGTGTATTTTAGCAATAACATTTTATTACAGACAGAGTCATATCTAATCTCATAGAACAGTGGTTTCCAACATTTTTTTTTCACACCTGTAATGAATGCAAACATCAAGCATTAGTAATAGTGCTTGAACATTGGAGCCTCACCGAGTTTTGCCGAACCTTATATTGGAACATTTTTTTTTCCAAACTGTTTGGCGAGTTAACTGCGTAATTATAATATAATTGTATAATGTTTTCCACGTTCAGGTATGTTGTGTTTATTGAATGTTTAATGTTAAATGTAACAAAGACAACTGCTCAAGAAGTTCATGGTAACAAATATTTCCTTTACAAGAAGATAATTACATCATTAATTTTTCAAACTATCAGTTTTCGAATACCGATCTTTGTTTGGACAATGTCTGCATGAATGAAAAATAATGGATATAAGAAAGAGGAAACTGATATATTAAAATGAATACAAAAGCAGATTTCATTTTACAGTATTTGCAATACTGAAAGAATTAAGTCTCAAATTAAATACCAAAGTAATGTTCGAGAACCCAACAAGATTTTCCATTTATTCAAAAATCTTACTGTAATTGTTTTTAAAGATTATTAACTGCTTTAAGTATCTCACTGATGTAGATGGTTTATTCAATATATCAAAAACTAATAGAAAATGTGGAATTAAATAAATTTTCCCGGACAAATCGTTTTAAAAAGTTTAAATAAGCCGTTACAATAGCTCTTTACTATAATGAGTAAATGCTGTATAATATTTGAGAGTCCAAATTTGTATACATTGCTCTTTGTTTCTAATGTTTCATTTTGTGGATTTATTGTTGTTAAACTCTTTTCAGCTATTCTGGACATTGTTAATAATTAACTTTTTTGTACCCATAAATGAATTTAAACTTTAGTATAAAGCTACACAAACCATCGGTTGGAAACTACTATTCGTGAAATTTACTTCGAGTTTTCATAATATATAATTGCCAATAAATGGTTCATATTACATGGTTTATAAACAGTTATATATTTATTTGATTTAAAAAAAGCCATGGCATATTTATTACAACATCAAAAGAGGACCAGAACAATTCTTATATAATAGACAAATCAGAACAGAATTTCTTATTATACAAATTCGTTCAAGACAGTTTTAAATTCATTTAGCACGGACTTCAAGATAGTGGTCCCAAGAATATGTATATTTTTTATTTAAAGATATAATCAAACAAAAAATACATTTTTTACAAGTATTTATATCATTCATAATACTTGCAAACGACTTGAGTTATTTCGTAATAATTACTTACACAGCATAGAACATACCAGATTTACATTTATTTTATTCTACAGTCTCTTCAGGATTAAAGAAATTATCATGCATTTTAAGACAATGCTACATGTTCCATATAAATACTTCACGGAACAATGCAACTAATTATA
Organism: Argiope bruennichi; assembly: GCF_947563725.1. Lineage (NCBI taxonomy): Eukaryota > Metazoa > Arthropoda > Arachnida > Araneae > Araneidae > Argiope > Argiope bruennichi. Next base: position 20,719,326 of record NC_079155.1, read on the forward strand.
TTATCTTACACTATTTTTTACAATTTCTTTTTTTCAAATTTATTTCACTCCTAGCTTTATTTATATGCGTTGAAGTAGATTTCAAGTACTTTTTCATTATTATAATTTTTTTGAAGTAAATATTAAAAATTAAGAAATCATTGAGAAGAACGGTGATTCTGAAAAACTTTTATAACTTTTTCATATTGGCGATGCATTCAACATCATTTCTTTATTTATTCTCATAAAGAAACAATTTCTCAGCATTAACCTTTTATAACTATGGTACACTTCAATATCTTGGGAAACCACTTCTCTGAAATATTTTAGAAAGAATGAGAATTCAATAATTAACACAAAAGCAATACTAAAAAATAGTGAATTATGTCTCTGTATATGCATAATATAACAACACATCTCAGATTTAAATCGAAATATACACCACAAATATTACACGAGGAAGAACGATTGTATGAAAAACGGATATTTGTTTACCATTTACATTTTTACGCATTTTTTTGTGTGACGTTATTTTGAGTGGATATTAAACTAATCTTGAGTTTTTCCACTTTATTCGTCGGTGTCATGATATGTATTTTAACGTGAAGCGGAGGATTTACCATTGTGATTGTTCGACAACTTAAAAAAGAGCTGCCTAGAAAGTTACAAAGGAAAACAACATTTTATTGTTGTTTTCCATTTCCATTTATTTCAGTAAGTTCTTTACATCTTGCACTCACGTTTTTTTATTGATATCTTTTTTTTTAGTTTTTAAATGAGGGCTACATATTTATAATTTTTATAGTTGTAGACCATTTATGATAATTTCTTATAAATCAAAATTGCATTTTACAGTTTTTTAATTCGTAATAATGAAAAATAATACTTTAAACCTGTTCAGTGCATTTGACGAGTATACATATCAAGTATAAAGGTAAATGTTCTGTTTTTCCATGATTAGAGTTGTCATATGAAAATGAAAGACAGTTACTATTTATGTCCTGGTTTTTCTCGAAAAGGCAATTGACAATTAAGTATCATGGAACATCAAATGACTTTATTTTGATGAATGAGGAGACGCAACATAGTCAAATTTGTGACATTTCCGTATCGTACTTTACACCCTCACATCTTCATTTATCTGAGGTTGAAGTCTCTGAGCCGACAGTTTAGCCCAGTTCAGTCAAAGAAATAATAAAAGACAGCTCAGAGAAATTATAAAAACATCCTTTTATTTTATCTTTATATTTTAATTACGATTACCATAAAAAAGAAGCCTTCTTTATTTATTGTCAAAAGACATTTTAAACGGTATAAACTATTTCAAACAAACTGAAATTATTCTGTTATCGCAGAATTCTTACTGAATGAAATTCATTATTTTCAACGATATTAAGTTTAGATATATTAGAAATCGTTAGTTGTTATTCAAAAATGTTCTATTTTTTTAAAAGAAGCTATTCTATTGGGTAAAATTTGATTTCTACATAATAAGAATAAATGGAAATAAATGCAAAGTATTAATATTTTAAAATTATTGAAAAAATGCATAGATAAAAGATACACTTTTCTATATTTTTAGGCACTTTGCTTTAATTTGACTTTTTAAAAATTTCTAAATAACAGATTTGTAAAAATTAGATTCTTTAGTAAACTTTTCCATTCATTTCTTAATATGGTTGAGTTTTGAAATATTGTGTTGCCAGGGCCGTAATTTCATAATCAACTAATCGATTAATTTTAATTAAGTATAAATTTTATGCAGGGAGCACCATTTTGAAGTGAAAAAATTTTCCACAGAAAACAATATGATGAAGAAATTAAACCACAATTATTATCATTATTTAGAAAATTACCAACTATTAATTTTAAATAATCTCATAAATTTGATTAAAATTCCAATTTTTTTAGAATGTTCTAGAGCTTCATTCTTTTACGATTTGTTTTCATTTCTAGATATTGTATTATTTCTTTTTAAAATCTCCGTGAAAAAAATTGATTCTGCTAATTTTATTTTTTTATTCATTTGTGAAATAAACTCATTTACCCTATATTTGATATATAAACGTCAATAACAGATTATTAACTCATCTACGAGTTGCCTTTCCAAAATTAAAATCCATTTCCAAAATGTTTTTGCATAATTTAAAAATGCAGATGAATAGTTTGAAATTCTGCTTCGAACTCGGAAAAATTTGGAATTGAAAAAATTATTGCCTTTATACTTAATAGCAATTAATGAGAATTTATTTTTGATTTCTTCACTAAGCTATTGATCTGTTTGATTCGATTGGATCAAATATTTTGCTTGGGATAATTGAAGTGCTAACTATATGTTCCGCATCTTTGAGGTGGTATTCAAAATACAAGCGCCAAGCAGTTTGAAACTGGAAAAGGACAAATGTTGCAATTATTATTAGTATAAAATAACGTTGTCGTGAAGAATATTAGTATTTTCTTCTCTATACATTACATAAAATAACATTCACTTGTATATTTATGTAGGAGACCGTTCTCAACTTATTGCTTTATACCGTATTCAGTGATGTTTCTTCTCATACATGCTAAGAAGATATATATAAAAATTACAAAAACGTGTCACGTTCGATTTAATTAATCATACTCAGTAAATACTCTAAATACATCTTTTTAATTTCAAAGATTAACTCTATGCTTTAAAGAAATTATCATTAATTTTTAACTAATGTAAATTATAATAGACATCAAAGTTTTTAAGATATTAAATGAAAATGTAAAAAATTGATCATAAGAACATTTTTTTTCAATATTTGATGCAAATCAAATAAAAATCTAATCTTTTTAAACAATTAAGGATATATAAAATTTTAAACTGATTCTGCTATTTTCTTAGCACTATTATTTTGTTAAATAAATTGCTTGAATGCAATCTTATTAGAAATTGCAAATGAAGAGTAAAACAAATGAAATTCGACTCCTATTCGTGGCAATAGGTCTTTCAAAAGATTTGAAAAATCTTTTAAAGATTAGAAAACCAAGATGGCGACTTTCACTTGTTTTCTATAACATCAGCAATCTGTTGACGATTTCAACTACTTCTATCCTAGCTACAGAATCAAAAAATTCTCTCTAAAAAACTAGAGAAAGTTTCACCTGTTCATTGTATACAGAGTTTGTGTGAGACGTTTTCGTTTTACTATATACAAGTGACAATAATCTTTAGCATCTTCTCGCGTACTTTCGCGTATTCTTCAAGTAAATAACTTGATGGAAAACTGGAGTTCGACATAATTCATTTGTTTCTTTTCGAAAGGATCAGGACTGGCGCCAGCCATAGATATTTTGGCGAGCATAGAATTATCTGCAAAGCGCAATACAGAGCATTTCGAACAGAACCGGAATCAACAGCAGCAAAATGCGAAGCAAAACAAATCTAGCAAATTTTGCTTCTAAATACTAATTTTCCGAAATTTTTTTCTCACTGCTGCAAAAAAAACAAAAAAAAACCTTTTGTTGCTCTTTTGTAATGAATGTCAAATATTATATTGTTAAAATATATTTAAGTAATTTGACAAAAAAATTACACTTTTCTTAATGATTTGTGAGCCTCATTTATATCTGCATTTGAGTTAAAATCAGATAAAAAGAAGCAACGAGATTTATTTTGGAATGAGTTAATTTAAGAATATAAATTTCAATATATAAATGCAAAAACTTGCAAAAAACAATGAATAAGGGTAAAAAAAAGAAAAGAAAACGATTAATAAATATAAATGTTCCATTTGACTTTAGCTTCTACAACGAATGATCTTTTTTTTGTTTTGTTTGTTTAACTGTTTTTTTCGCACAAAATCAGCAGCAGATAATTTTTGGCTCTTGGATATATAGTTGAATTTTATTCGTTTGCATTAAATTTTATCAAAAAGAATTAGATGAATAAATTCTAAAAAACTTTCATTCGATTTATTTAATAGTGCGGATACGATTAGTTATTCAAAACGATTTTGTTCAGAAGATAAGATTGTTCATGAATAATTAATTTTAGAAAATTCATTCATCTTTGTATAAAGAATAAAAAGAACATTTCTTAAAATAATGAAAGTTAATCTTCAAAATATTTTTTTGATTACAGAAATTTAAATTTGCAGCAATGAGAATTTTATTTCTTCAGAAACAGATCGATTTAAAAATGATTGCTAGAGAACTTGAACCAACTGATTTCAATTAAATAATTATTTATTTATGCAATTTATAATATTACTGGATATATCAGAAGATTCTTAAATATGTGAAATTTTAAAAGGGGTTTTTAGTATCTGAAAATATCTAGTATCGAAACAGAAATTTAACAAAAGATTTGTAAGTATTCATTAATAAAGTAAGTAAACAATTTTGTATTTTAAGAGGATTTTGCAAAAAAGTATAATAATACTATATTAAAATCCGTATGTAAGTTGCAATTGATTAATAATTTGTAATACTTTATTTTCAATGCTTCTGAACATTGCAAAAATGTAATTTAATGCAAGAAATATGAATAATGGAATTTGTGGCTTCAAAAAATGCGTCTAACAACTCATATAAAAGGCTAAATAAAATATTGAAGCAAAATACATAAAATTTAAAGGAAGTTCTTAAAGTTATTAATAGAATTTGTTCATTGATGAAATAGATTAGGCAACAACATGTAACAAATAACATTTCATTATCGTACAGCGCAAACATTACTTTGGTAAAGTTATATGTATTTTGGTCCCAATAATAATTGTATATACAAAACAGAATACAATAAATACACTGGAGTAGAGAATACATAACAGACAATACAACTTTATACTTACAGAAACAGTACTCACTTGGTAAGGTATTTATAGTACATACACAAGGAGAACTTTTAGAGCAATCAAGTAAAAAAAAAAGAATTTCTAGAATAAACCATTTAATAGCATTTTTAAAGCAAATTCTTAATAAACATAACGTGATTAGAATAAAAATAACTTGAAAATATTTTTCCCCGTATCTTTTCAATAAATGAATAACATTAGAATATAATTAATAAAATGACGATTTTTTAAAGCTTTTTAAGCATTCTAAACAATAACCAATCATATCTTGAAGTTTAAATAGCAAAAGATAATTAATTGTTTTTAGATATATTTTGATCAGAATCAAAATTTGTTCGTCTGCGAGAAGCTTAAGCAACATTAGAGAGAATATCTTCTAGTCACTAACGCCTATCCTGATATACTTGAATAAAAATAAGGCTTAAAAAGTGTGTTCGATTAACGCGTCTACAGCGAAGAGCGTTTCAGTGTTTATTTGTCGCTGTGAAATTCGACTTCGGTGGTTAACTATGATTGATACCAGGTGGCGTTAACTTATCAACTCAAAAGCGCATTAACAGACTTCTAACATATGCAGAATTATGAGGCCACACGCTCAAATGATGAAATAAGTGCCCATTAAAATGACTGTTCTAAAATGTGATCATGGAAAATAGAGAATTTGAGGAAGTTTGCGTGAATATCAAACGTAATTACTATGAAAATTGAATGAATTACATAAAAAATTAATATTAATAATAATAAAAAAGAAACATTTCGTTAGCAGTCTGGATCTAGCACTTTTTCTTTTAATTCAAGCCATTAATAAATAAGTAAAAAAAAATTACGATTGTCAAAATGAAAAACTTTTTATTAACAAATTTTTTTATGACAATAGAATTTGCATATCTTTTTACTAGTGTTAGCGTGCTGATATTCGATGTTTAAATAGCAGATTGTGGCAACACGTTTTTCTAACTGAATTCTTATGTTTTTTTCTTCTTGTAAACATGCTATATTTTTTTCTTATTTCCAGCTTAGTTGTATGTAATATACAACCATATAAAGTATGCGTTGCTGTACTTATTCAATGCCTTTCATAAAATAAAGTTCCATTAAATTTCTAATTCAATTAACTTTATAGCAACTATTTTTAATTTTAAAATTACTTAAGCTCGTATTCTTAATTTTTTTCTTTTGTTTCTTATAAGTAACAAACTATAACATAAGATATGTATTTCGCATAAAAATTAACTTTGTTACGTTTGATATTCAGCAGAAAAGTAACATTCTGTATTCTAATTTAAAAAAACGTATATAATTTTAATGCTACACAGCGTCATAATTTTCTCTATTTTTGCAACTGCATTGTTCGATTAACTAAATATATTGTCGTCCCTCAATGCATCGCATTCGCGACTTCAGCTCGCGGCACTTAAGATGATACTAACTTCACGTGTCCATGCATGTTTTCACGTGTTAAGAACAGTAACTACTTCACGTATTCATGCATGTTTTCACGCGTACAAGATTCCTATCCAAGAAACAAAATACTAATCAAATGATTTTACTTTACCTAACATCAAAGAGTTTTAAACTATTTGCTAACATTCAAAGAAGATTTGGTCCTTAAAAAATAAGTCAACTGATCCAGTAGTAATTAATGGATCAAATGAATGAAAATATTCCATTAACTCATTATTTATAAAATCTCCAAAATTAGAAGAAAGAGCAATGCAGGAAATGCAAAGTGATGCGATGTTTGATACAAAAAGTAGAGCTTAAACATGATGGAGAAAGGAAATTAATGGGATTCTAAAATAATATTTGTCGTTTTTCTCATCTTTTCTCGTCAAATAATTAGGAGAATATGTAGTTAAAAGCCTTTCGAACTTAGATTGTTGATCTCATTTAAGAGTGCTTCGTAAGATGAGCTGAAAACGTTGATAGAAAATTATGAGGTAGCAATTAAAGGTTTTTGAACTAGCATTACTGGTAATCCAGTGAAAGAAATATAAGGACAGAACAGAATAAGTAATGTTCTCAAATTTGTAAAATTAGTCAGTATATAAAGCTACCCACGTCGCCACAGACCTTAAAAACTATTAACTGCAGTTTCTACGACTTGAAGGTTCTTTTTTTAAAACTTTTTTTTTTTTTGTCTAAGAAAAAATATTTCTAGTGATTAGGAAACTGATGTCTCGATGATTTTTCTGGTGCAACCGAAAGTATAAGATTCATTGTGGATTTCGAACGTCTGGCACCGTGTTCTGTTTAAGGCATAAGCTTCTTTTCTTTTGTTTGGCGTCGGTGCAACCAGTTGGCACTTGGTAAAAGTAATCGAGCGTGTGGCCTGTTCTGCTGTATGGGAGAGCTTCGCCAAGACACACGATTGTGATTTTAGTACCTTTGACTGTCATCGGTGATCAAAACCTGCATTTCGGGAATGCTGTTAAGACTCATCGGAGTCAAGAGGCTTGAGGGATTGCTTCTGTGGCTGCCCACCGCCCCGTGCACCCCAGGCACCACCGGTGGGGGTGGTTGCAGCGGCGGAGGGGCAGTAGCGCTTGTGGGCGTCTCCGGCGACTGCGGTTGCTGCTGGATGCGATGCAGAGGCACCGCGGAGAAGTAGTAGGAGGATGTGGTGGAGGAATCGTCCGTCCCAGGCGTGGTGGCCGCACTGGGGTGCGCAGACGACGGCACATAGATGGACTGGCCCGATACAGTTCTGGCCCGCTTCACTAGGGGCAGCTCCTCCCGTGGAACAAGGCAGAAGACGCGCGCTAGGCAGAAAGCCGATCCCAGGCACATAAAGAGAAGCCCCACGGTCTGTGCGGCGCCCGTCCTCGCCACCAGTCCGATGACGACCAGCGCCGCCCCACTGGCCAGCAGCACCGAACCCGTGTAGACCAGGAACCGCGCCCTCTCTCGCTGCGTCTCGAGTTGCCGCTCGCGGACCTTGTGCAGGGCGCTCACGTAATTGCTGGCTGCGCTCGAGATGGTGGAGACGCTGGCGCTAGGCCGTCTCGAGGGTGGACCTGGGGGAGCTGCGGCTGCAGCTGATGGCGTGGACGAGGCTGAGGAAGAAGGTCGCTGCTGCTGCCGTTGGCTGCTCTGGCTTGCGAAATAGTTGTAGTAGCTGCCCGGCGCGGAGAGCGGCGACGAGAGAAGGCTGGAGGACCGTGTGGAGGGCGATGGGAGGGACGATAGGCTGCCCCGTCGGCTTCCTGCTGATGTGGGGGTGAAGCCATTCTGCTGTGCCGCAGCTGCAGCTGCTGCGGCTCGCTGTTTCATCCGTCCCCGCCGGACGGCCACCGCTGGCATGGCGCTTATCATGATCACCAGAGTTGCTGCAAGAACAAAGAGGAAAAACAGATTAATTTCGGTAAAGATAAATACACGCACCAAGATGAAAGTTAACACAAAATAATGGAATTTCTTTTAGTGTTTTCCTGGAAAGTATATATTTAACATAATCTAAGCTATAATATTTAAGGCAGTGAGTTAATAGCAGAATTAAATCATGTTACATCTGGCATGTTACATTTGAAGACAAAAAAAAAAAAAAAAAAAAAAAAACGTGATGAAATTTCTATTATTTTGCATCCATACTCAATATTTTGTGAAGCGTAAGGACATTACAAGCAGTCATCTCTTATTCTTTGCCTATTCGAAGTTTAGAAAACTAGGAAAGAAGAGGTGTTCGTATGGATATTTCTTCTTTTCTACTTAAAGTAAGTATGCATTAGCCTCTTGCTGAAGGTGCAATGAATGCTTTCTTTGTAATGAAATTATTTCCTGAAAATGTTCCTTGTTTGTAAAAAACCCGACATGTTCTCTAAACTAAAAACTATTTTTAATTATTAATCAGATGTCATTCACAAATTGTATTTGATGGGACATGTTCACCAAAAAATGTCCAACAGCAACCGATGTGTTTCTGCTGCAGTTTTTTTTTTTTTTGCAAAGAAATAATTTTTTGCAAACGCCCGTTGTTTGGTACAATTAAACATGTTTTATAAGCTAAAATATATTTTTAAATTATTTATCAGAAGTCATTTATTAGTTATATGCAATGGGGTATATTCACCATACATGTCCAACAGCAACCGATATGGTTTTGCAGCAGTTATATATACAATAAAATAATTTCCTACAAATGCTCGTTGTTTGGTACAATACTCGACATACTTTATAAGTTGAATTTTTTAAAATTATTAATCATAGGTCATTCACTCATTTTTAAAGCTTGTTGCCAAGCTTTTGAAATACAATTTTCCCGATTTGTTTGCTGTCAAGCAGAACTACTAATGCCATCTATTGAAAATATAGACGGATTGATATTTGTATTCTTAATATTTCTAATAGCTTCGAAATTAGCTGTCGAGCTAATTTCGAGCAGGCAATCTTTATGTACAATATTTCATTCATATTAAAGTAAAATAAATGAATAGAAAATATCAGCATTAAATAGAATATCTATGTTGGAGAAATAACAGAGAACAGGTTTTCGAAACAACTTTGTTTATTCGTCTTGAATAAAACATAATAAGATTCAAAAGAAAACTTAAAAATGAACATTAGGGCATGTTTGGTATAAGTCCTCTATAGCCATCTCCGTCTCCCTCTTTCCATCATCTTTTCGTCTATATAAATACACCTATATCGTGAGCTCAATGGCATCTGAATTCATCTGCTACCTTACGGCACTTTTCACAATGATCTCACGACTGATTACCAACAATCTAACATATTGAAGAGATTGTCTGATATAGTTAATACATTAATGTAAATGTAGATAAATTTTGTTTGTGAATATGTAATTTTTAAAACCGTTCCACTCATTTTCTTAGAAGTATTAGGCATTTCTCTTATTTTTCAAAGATTATAAGCCTCATGAATCTCTGCGCCTTTGATATTAATTATAACAATTTCTTTTCTTCCACTCATTTAGAAATATACAAATGACCTTAAACATTATTCTAGATTACATTAGAAACAGCTGGAAGAATCCGTGTTGAAAAACAAAAAGATGTCAAAACGATGAAAGCAACTCCTTTTTTGGGCAAACTGCCAGCTTGCAAATAGCTTCAAAAGCAAATGCCCATCCCTATACTGAGGTAGAAAAGAATAACATTGTCTCTTAACTAGATAAATGCCAAGCTGTGCAATGTGTCTTTTGAGCAATTATTTAACTGAGAACTTTTTGTTTTATTTTTAAACAGCCATCATTCACGGAAGAATGAAGCCAATTCTTGCACATCGCCAATTAAGAGTGTTTCGCGTCAATTTAAATTTCGAATTGATTGCGGCTTTTGTATTTGTTTCTCGTACTGATAACATCAATTCTTTGGATGTTTGAAATTGCTGTTTTTTAAATGTTATTTCAGAAATATTATTCTAGTTCTCACACCAAAAAATTAATTGCTTTTTTTGGTTTTAAATACTTCTAAATTTTGTTTTATTTATTTAAATAACATCATTTTCTCTTTCAATTGGTCTGTCTATTTGTTGATTTAAGCTATTTTAATTTAAATTGTTTGGGTCTTTTTTTGAATGTATAATATCTTTAACTAATGATGCTTAATTATTTACTCAATTATCTCTTAAATTCTGTAAGTTCATAAATACGTACATTAATATCGTAGAAAAATCTTCGTCCCTGAAGGATTATAGATTAAAGTATGGTTCAGATTTCAAATTTTACTTTTAAAATTCCTCAATTAATCCTTTTTGCTTTTTTTGTATATGTAGTAGAAAGGAAGTATTGTAATCGTAAAAAATTCGAACTCGAATCTTCATGTTTTAGACCAAAAAACGCATTTTTGGAAAAATGTCCATCTTTTCTATCAGTCTGAGACAATAATAACTCAAAAACGCTTTGAGCTAGAAGACTGAAATTTGGTTTACGGTCTTTACACCAAATACTTGTAGATTTCTATCGAATTTTGAGTAAAATCCGTTCAGAGGAAGTTTGTCTGTCCGGCTGTTCGAATGTAAGTTAACACGATAACAACAAAAAAAAGAGAGCTAGATACATAGATAAAATTCAGTACACAGATTTAACATCTATAGTGTAGACGCTTATCAAATTTTAAGTTAAATCCAAAAAGAGGCTACCGTCTGTTAGTATGTACTCTCAAAAACATACAAACGTTGTAACTTAAAACCGCAGTAACAAAAATAATCAAATTTGGTATGGGAGTTTGTGATGACACGTGTAGTCTTGTGTCAAATTTTAGTTTCAGTCAGACGGGGAAAACGTTTCTAAAACACAAATGCTATCTTCGGATACTTTTAACTGCATTCTAGAGATTAATTGATAAAAAAAACTCGCCATGGATGACGCGATAGATCCAGAAAAAAATTCTTAATTCACGCCACAAGTTAATATTTCTTAAATATTGGACGCCATTGGCATGCTAGGTTTTTCCTGGGATAAAACCTATTAGAGAGTATGTGAGAAAATTTTGGTAAGTCTACTCCTGCTGCTTTTAAACACAAGATTGTTAAATGGAAATTTAAAAGAAATCATTTTTATACGACAATTATCTTCCTCTTTCATACTGTAATAACCAAAAGATTAATAGCGTCGTTTTTACACAAAAACTTTAACACGGCATCATATTACAATCAAAGAAGAATGTTTGGTGCATTATATATGTAACATTATTTTGTTTGTAGCCGAATGCAAGTTTGACAAGCAATGAAGAGACTTTGTATTTTCAATTTCGTTTTATTCTCTCACGGGAGACAGGCATGATTTATTTACAAGAAGGCGCAGCGCGGCACAAAAGCAGAAGTAAGAAAGAAGGGAAGAACGGCAGAAACAAATGATCTCTGTTCTTATATAACATGGGATTTCCGACCACGTGTCAATTGAATACAGGTGTTGACCTTGAGAAGGGCAACGGAAGTATCACTTTCACTCGAAACTTTGAACTGATTACGCAGTAATTTTTACACAGTTTCAGTGGAATGAGATAAGGAGATAAGAGAATGAAATTACTATGGGCTAAATTAAGAAAAAGCTTTGGAAAATAATTTAGTTTAAATTAAGAGTTTAAAATATCATTAGATATATATATTTTGGAGGGTGCAAACCTCGGAGCGATTTTCTCAAAAGATTTATTAATTTGTAGTTTTTACCTCTGTATCTTTTGAGCAAAAATAATTTTTACATCACCTTAAAATTAAAAAAAATTATTATATTTTCAATGATAACAATTTAATAACTTTATAATTCTCCTATTTTTAAATTATTTTTTTAAAAATATTTTAAACGTATTTAATATATTTCATTGATGAAGTGAAAGTGTAAATCGTTTTCATAGTAAATAATATTTCATCCTAGATTTTTTTTTTACATTGTTGATTTTAGTACGAGGCATGCTTTTAATAAAATTTAGAAATTTCGTTGCATTTACAATTAAGATTTAATTTCAAAGTCATGCAATGATGAAAATTTTTTAAAGTACAACCATTGTTAAACAATGCTATTTTTTCCTATTGTATAAGTGGATGTATTAAGATATAGAGAGGAAATCAGGGAAAATGCATATGACAACGAACAGAGCGATGCAAGGCTAAATAGTATGAACCTGTCAAAATTTGAAAATATTCAGTTGAGGAAGCCATTAAAACATATATAAATTATTTAATTGAAATTTTTAGCAATCATTAATCTTAGCGAATCAACTGGTCGCCAAAGGCAACTGTTCTTCAGTATATACCCTTTGTAATATAGCGAGTGCCAGTTGCTTGTTGGGGCACGGATAGGAAATTTGTCAGATGATCATGATATCAAATGATTTGATTGTAATAAAAGTTCAATTTTCAATTTAATGCATGGTTAAATCAAAACTTATATATTCAAATATTTTTTAATGATATTATTAATTTATAAGATATATATAACTTTTGTAATCGTTTAGGTGTGCATGTTATAAACTAAAGCAGCAATCATTATATCGTTAGCATGAGAATGCAATATATAGGTCTACCCTTGGTTTAATGGGTTAAAGCATGAAAAAGTTGAAGATTGTGAATCAAAGAAACAACATTATGCGTTCTATCTTTTGGCTGATCTTTTAATCACTTTGTCAATGCTATTAAAAATCAACGTGAGATATATCGATGATTTGCTTGCAGAAGTCTCACTATATGTTTGGCGCAGTTAAATCATAAATGGTTCTTGCACCAAAAAATTCCATAAAAAAAATCAAATTAAATTGCTTGCAGTAGTCTAGCTTTAAATGAAGCAAAATATGTTACTCCAAACTAAACAAAATGTCTTTCTTCTGGAAATGAGAAGTTGAAAAGCATTTTAAAATAACAATTCTTTTTCTCTTTCATGTTAAAATAATAGTTTTCTCTGGAAATTCCCCATGAAAATCACGTCCACCCTCTCCTTATATCAGAACTAAGTTAGACCTATACTTCAGATAATGTGAGATCGTTTTATCCAATAGAAGATGCTTTTCCTCAATATCATGAATTCTTGACTCGTAGATTTGCTTATATATGCTAGATAGAATGGGGTGTCCCTAGGGTTGCAAGTTTGAACCCTGACGGCCGAAGACTCCCCGCGTGTGTGGTGGCTGGCGCACTTATAAATCTGTCGTGGTCACAAAGTCCTCCATGTCTAGAGTAATACCACTGGGGGTATTGGATCAGGGTGATCGTTCTCTGATTCAGGTATAAATTAAGATCTGTGGTTGAGTGAATGAAATGCATGAATGAAGTCCGCCCCGTAAAAAGGTTTGTGACGTGTGTGCAGCTAAGTCGTCCTCTTGGCTTAATCCACAATGACTTCTTAAAGTCAGTGGGCTTGTATAGGACAAGTGCCATTAGAAACAACAGAAAAAAGGAAACAGCAGGAAAGCAGAGTGGGATTAGAATACCATGCAACATATAAAGTAATCTGATGAATCTCCACATATTAGAGCTCCCTGAGTTTGAATGACGCTGTTGAATGTTATTTCAATGAAAATTAAAATAATTTGGGGCAAAATACTCGCACACATGTTCCACATGCCTTTTTTAGTGAAAAAAAGGAAAGAAGTAGTGACTGCATTAAAAAATCGATTTTTTGAGAAATTCTATTTATTTAATCAAATATTCTTAACGTCTGCACAGATTTCTTTATAAAACCGTTAGAATTTTATTTCTAAATCATTTTTTTTGGGAAGATATAATGATTTTTATATTTGTATTTACATAGGCTTTAATCTATTTTCTCAAATTCTAATATTTGAAAGAATTTTCTTACGAAAAACCTCATAAATTAAAATCTTTTGTCAATTTTTGTGTTGAAATTTGTTATGATGATTTCTCAGTATGTTCTGCAGATCCAGAACTGGAGAATAAGTAATCTATTCAATTAGAAATATTTTATAATTGTTTTAGTGCTCCACAATTTGAATAAAAAGGAAAATTTCGTGTTATTTATCAGTCAAATCCCAATATTTAAAGAATGGATAGAAATAAAGTTTACTTTTGAGTCAAGGAACTAGATAATATATTTCTTAAGCTATCTCCAAAGTTTTAAGCAAATCATTTGATAAACCTCTAAGTTAGAGGATTTGTTTTATACCTCTTTTAAGCCAAAAAAGTCCCTTTTCCCATTTTTTAAAAAAACGTTTGAGATTTAACTGGTATGTTTTTGGTTTCATAAATGTTTTTTTTCAGTCTTTTTTTATGCAAATATTCAAAAATATACTATTTTCGAACGTTTTTTTAAAAAAATTCCTTCTGAGAGTAGTCACATACTTCAAAACCATGCAATACGATAGCAGTCCATGCTGATTGAACATAACTGTCTTTGGCATGAGATACTACATACGTAACAGGAATGGACGCATGAGAGGAACGCAGGATCTTATTTGAAATCTTCACTCCAAGATATACTATAGTTTTTTTTCCTCGGGGATACATAGAATATCAGATATACTAGATATTTATGATTTTCCTCAAAGACTTGTTGAACTTTCCGTTGAAGATTCACTTCTATAAGAACTAGATTTGTCGTCTCAGTAGGGTTTTTTTTGTGTGTGTGTGTCTAAAGAATAAAAAGCACGGATGTCACTTAGACTAACTGCATAAACTATTTCTGTGGTATGACTGATATTGTATCACATTACTTTAGACCTAGTGTTCTCTTGTATGATGCATACAAAAAGGAAATTCCTAAATCATCAATAATTTCCGCCTTGGATATTTAATGAATCTACACATTTTGTACCATCCCGCTCAAGAAAAACAATGTTTGAAATCAAGCTAGTTGGCCTGTAAGTGGCAACCAGCTAGACAAACGAAATTTAGTATTTGATTTTTTTATCCAAAGTTGTAGATATCTGTCTCATTTTTGATGAAATAACCCAAAGTTGTAGGCCGGCCTTCTTCACATTTTCGAAGAAATCTGCCAACTGAAAGTTTGCCCCTCTGACTATCTGTGTGTATGTGAACAAGGTAATTAAAAAAACAAATTTGATGAAATTTAGCATAGGGTTTTATATTCAGAATTGTAAATTGCATCGAGATTTTTGACCAAATCTGTCCAAGGTTTTTAAACCTGTACATTCATTACGAAAGTGGTCACTCAGATTTTAAATATTTAGAGAAAAGAAATCTGGTATGTTGCAGCTGAACTTGTAGGCTATATCAAATTTTAGATTCAGTTTGCTAAAAAAAAAATAAATTAAAAATGCATATTTCTTTATTTTAATACAAGGTGGTCCCGAATTCATGGTACAAACTTTAAGGGTAGGTGCAGGACATTGTAGCAATCATTTATTGTATAAGAATGTATGGGCGCAAACACAAACAATAAGAGACGAAAGGAAAGACAGAGTGTTTATTGAAAGCGTCGTTGACAAGTGTAATGTTTTTAATAACTGTTCAAAATTGCGCCCACCAGTAGCAATACATGCTTGACAGCGTCGGTGGAGCGATTAGCTTACACGTTCAATGATGCCAGGTATTTCACGCACACGTGCAACAGATTCGGATATTCAAGCAACGAGATCCTCCTGAGTCAAGTGGAGTCGCATAAACATGATTCTTCAGATGTTCCTATAAAAAGTAATAGAGACTCGATAAATCGAGAGATCGGGGAGGCCAAGGAACTGCATCACCCCACGCCCAATCCATAGTGCCCCAGGCGTGGCATTCAGGTAAGTGTGCACATCAGTGCTGAAATGGGCTAGCGCCCCATCATGCTGAAACCACATGCGGTTACGAATGGCGATCGGAATATCCTGCAGTAGTTCTGGTAACACATGTTCCAGAAAAATAAGATAACATTCGCCATGAAGTCGCGTCGATACTACGGGCCAATCAAAAAGTTGTTGAAAATACCAGCCCATAGATTCACACAGATCCGTTATTGAAACGCATGTGGTCGCATTGCATTTGTATTCTCGGTTGCCCACACATGGGAATTGTGCGCATTAAAGACACCCTCGCGTGTAAACGTCGTCTCATCTGTAAATAGCACATGAGCTATGAAGTCTGGCTGCAGCGTACATTGCTGTACCACCCTCTGGCAGAAGGAGGATAGTCTGCCGGATTCAAAGCTTGTACTCACTGAAAATGGAAGGGGTGTAAACGATTTTCGTTTAACACTCTACAGACGGTATGATGACTCACACTTACGTGATGAACAATAGCTCTTGTACTTGACTCGGGTTTATCAGCCACAACGTTCAAGGCTTGGTGCCGTGCACAGTTCCAGGCTTGGACTGCGTACAGCTCTTCGTCGACCAGCTTCATCTCTGGTGACATTGAACGAACCAGTTTCACGAAGTTGATCATGTAACCGCTGAAAAATTCTGTGATCTGGCATTCATCGATCAGGAAACAGCGCGTTATACATTCGTAGCGCAGATTTGCCGTTACCATTTGCACGACCGTACATGTAATGCATGTCTGCTTTTTCGGCATACGTAAAGTCTTCCATCTTAGAAGTCAGCACAATTGCAAATGGCACTTTCCTCTACTGAGATGCATCGTATTGAACGGCAGCTAGATATCTACTACCCTCTATCGGCAACACAACCAACCAACAACTTCATTTCTCTTTTCTTTTATTTCTCCTGTTTGCGCGTCATTTGCGACCATACATTCCTATACGATAAATGATTGTTACAATGTCCTGCATCTACCCTTAAAGTTTGTACCATGAATTCGGGACCACCCTGTATATTAAGAATAAACCAATGGAAATGGTCTTTCCACAGCTGTCTGACATATTTTCCAATTAATGTCTTATCCACATCCCCTGTCAAAAAATCATGGATCTTGGATAAAGCCGCAAATGCTTTGCAAGGTATTAACAATTTTATTGAATATATCGTAAGAATATGAATTTTGGACGTCTCTTTGAGGGCCTAATGAAACCAGAATTTGGCACGGAACTGCAGTCATAAAATAACATAAGAATTACATTGATTTAAGTCATTAGGATAATGAGTTATTGCGTTTACATGCATACGGAAGTACAGACTGATAGACGGTCAATTCTATGACAGATTACATTTAAAATTTGAAAAGCATCCATATTTTTGATGTTAAACTCGTGTACAAAATTTTATCTACCTATTTTTTATGTTTTGGAGCAAATTGAGATCCGATTCAATCGAGTTCATTTGAATCGAACAGTCAAATAAACAGATTTCGTTCAAAATTCGGTAGAAATCTACAAATTTGATGGTAAATCTATATATTAAATTTTATCATTCTATCAATTGAATTCATTAGAATCGAACAGCCAAATGAGCAGATTTCGTTCAAAATTCGGTAGAAATCTACAAATTTGATGTTAAATCTATATATTAAATTTTATCATTCTATCAATTGAGTTCATTAGAATCGAACAGTCAAATCAACAGATTTCGTTCAAAATTCGGTAGAAATCTACAAATTTGATGTTAAATCTATATATTAAATTTTATCATTCTATCAATTGAGTTCATTAGAATCGAACAGTCAAATAAACAGATTTCGTTCAAAATTCGGTAGAAATCTACAAATTTGATGGTAAATCTATATATTAAATTTTATCATTCTATCAATTGAGTTCATTAGAATCGAACAGCCAAATAAACAGATTTCGTTCAAAATTCGGTAGAAATCTACAAATTTGATGGTAAATCTATATATTAAATTTTATCATTCTATCAATTGAGTTCATTAGAATCGAACAGTCAAATAAACAGATTTCGTTCAAAATTCGGTAGAAATCTATAAATTTGATGGTAAATCTATATATTAAATTTTATCATTCTATCAATTGAGTTCATTAGAATCGAACAGCCAAATGAACAGATTTCGTTCAAAATTCGGTAGAAATCTACAAATTTGATATGGTAAATCTATATATTAAATTTTTATCATTCTATCAATTGAATTCATTAGAATCGAACAGCCAAATGAACAGATTTCGTTCAAAATTCGGTAGAAATCTACAAATTTGATGGTAAATCTATATATTAAATTTTATCATTCTATCAATTGTATTCATTAGAATCGAACAGTCAAATAAATAGATTTCGTTCAAAATTCGGTAGAAATCTACAAATTTGATGGTAAATCTATATATTAAATTTTATCATTCTATCAATTGAATTCATTAGAATCGAACAGCCAAATGAACAGATTTCGTTCAAAATTCGGTAGAAATCTACAAATTTGATGGTAAATCTATATATTAAATTTTATCATTCTATCAATTGAGTTCATTAGAATCGAACAGTCAAATAAACAGATTTCGTTCAAAATTCGGTAGAAATCTACAAATTTGATGGTAAATCTATATATTAAATTTTATCATTCTATCAATTGAGTTCATTAGAATCGAACAGACAAATGAACAGATTTCGTTCAAAATTCGGTAGAAATCTACAAATTTGATGGTAAATCTATATATTAAATTTTATCATTCTATCAATTGAGTTCATTAGAATCAAACAGACAAATGAACAGATTTCGTTCAAAATTCGGTAGAAATCTACAAATTTGATGGTAAATCTATATATTAAATTTTATCATTCTATCAATTGAGTTCATTAGAATCAAACAGTCAAATAAACAGATTTCGTTCAAAATTCGGTAGAAATCTACAAATTTGATGGTAAATCTATATATTAAATTTTATCATTCTATCAATTGAGTTCATTAGAATCGAACAGTCAAATAAACAGATTTCGTTCAAAATTCGGTAGAAATCTACAAATTTGATGGTAAATCTATATATTAAATTTTATCATTCTATCAATTGAGTTCATTAGAATCGAACAGACAAATGAACAGATTTCGTTCAAAATTCGGTAGAAATCTACAAATTTGATGGTAAATCTATATATTAAATTTTATCATTCTATCAATTGAGTTCATTAGAATCGAACAGTCAAATAAACAGATTTCGTTCAAAATTCGGTAGAAATCTACAAATTTGATGGTAAATCTATATATTAAATTTTATCATTCTATCAATTGAGTTCATTAGAATCGAACAGACAAATGAACAGATTTCGTTCAAAATTCGGTAGAAATCTACAAATTTGATGGTAAATCTATATATTAAATTTTATCATTCTATCAATTGAGTTCATTAGAATCGAACAGACAAATGAACAGATTTCGTTCAAAATTCGGTAGAAATCTACAAATTTGATGGTAAATCTATATATTAAATTTTATCATTCTATCAATTGAGTTCATTAGAATCAAACAGTCAAATAAACAGATTTCGTTCAAAATTCGGTAGAAATCTACAAATGTGATGGTAAATCTATTTCTGATGGATTTCGTTCAAAATTTGATAGAAAACTATATATTTGGAGGTCATGTATCAAATTTCATCTGTCTAGCTCATAAGTTAGGATTTTGAGTTATCGTGCTTGCAAGCAGATGCACAGAATAAAAAAAACAAACATGTTTTTCTGATTTAGGGAAGTCTAAAATAAAGAAAGTTATCAAATTTCGAATTCGAATTTCTGATGAATGCAATATGTTTCTCTTTGTACATTTTGCACAAGAGAACGCAAAATGAAAATCAACCAGCAAAGATATACTCATGTATTTGTTTATTATATAAACTAACTACTTTCGGCGTTAATTAGTTCAACGGGGTTATTGATTACAAAATTTCAAATGAATATTTTGTGCTAAGATTAACTTAAGAAAAATATTTTGAACTTCAAATACTCCTGTAATTCGTATCATTCAATTCGTATAATTTTATAAACTTTGTATAGTTTATACTAATTATTATACAACAACTTTATAATTTCTTATTTCATTCAAAATGTGAAGTTTAATTTCAAATGAGAAATGAATAATTTTCAAACTAATTAAGCGATATGCTCGCTGAATCGAAGCACGTTTATAAACAATATATGGACAGAAAATAAAAAGAATCACTCAACTTTGATGTTTTGGATAAAAAAGAAAGAATCACTCAACTTTGAAGTTTTGTATGTTCTACAGAATATGTTTCATCATTTATACAGCATATCAAAGGATTATTCAAAAAAAGCTCTTTAATTCAA
This sequence comes from Argiope bruennichi, assembly GCF_947563725.1. Taxonomy (NCBI): domain Eukaryota; kingdom Metazoa; phylum Arthropoda; class Arachnida; order Araneae; family Araneidae; genus Argiope; species Argiope bruennichi. The sequence continues at coordinate 20,739,658 of NC_079155.1, forward strand.
TATGAAATTATAATAAAATATAATAAAATTATAATAAAACTATAAAGAATAAGAAAGTAAAATACCAAGCATGTTTAAAAATGATCAATTTTTTTAAAAAATATTGCTTATTACTAAAATTTAATGTTAACCAAAACTGTCAGAGTACTTAAGAATTTTATTAAAAACATGCTTTCAAAGAAAACCAAAGTAGAAAAATATATGACACTGAAGACTAAGGAAGACTAATCAAGAAGAATGAAAATTATTCCAATTAGAAGACTTTATCAAAACTTTATTCTTATAAATACAGAATAAACCCTAGTCTTCAATAATTGATATTCTTCTCGTTTGGATAATTTCACTTTATTTTAGATTTAGTAGAATTTAACACGCTTTAAAAGCAATGTTTTCCTAACATTTTTAAAAATAATTTTACATGAAATGTAATATATTAGATTCATAAATTTTATTTTTATTATCATATGAGACATGATGCCGTTTTGGTTTGAGGTTTTTGAAACCTTAAAATGCATTTTATTGGCATGGTACGAATACATGTGTTGACCTTTGACAAGGTCAATGAAGGGATCACTTTCATTTGATACATAGAAGTGATTGCGCAGTAAATTTTACACAGCTTCAGTTGAATTAATTAAACAGAAAGTGGAATTATATCAGGAAATAACAGAATCAAATTACTATGGTAAGGTGACCATTCGTACTGATTTTACCAGTACAGTACTGGTTTTCAGGGCATAAGTCCTGGTTAGTCATTAAAAAAAACCAGTACATGAAAAGTAAAACAAAAAAAGTAATAAAATAAAAATAATAAAATTAAAACTGGCAACCCTGATAATTCCATGTGATATCGTCAGGTGTCGCATAAGCAGGACCGCCACGAGATAGGTGGATTGAAATTTTTAAAGCCTTTAAAGAAAATGATGTGTCCAGTAATATTGGCAAATTGGTAGAGTATTGCCTCTGTATGCTAGGAACTAATGCACCGACCGAACGGGATTTTTCTTTATTAAACAACATCTGGACTAGCGAGAAAACCCAATTGAAAGTGGAAACTTTGAAATCCTTGTTGATTGTCAAAAATAATTTAAATGCAACCTGTATGGAATTCTATGAAAATATACAGGAAAACAAAAATTTGTTAAAAGCAATTCATTCCTCAGAAAAATATAAAAAAACAAACTAAATTAAATAACTCCTTATGTTTTATTATGTTATTATATTAGGTATGGCTTATCATGTTATGTTTATTATGTTTTATTTTTATATTGTAAAATCATATTTTAGTTTTCACATTTCTTGTGTTTAAATAAACGCAACATTTTTTGATATCTAAAAGTTTTTTTATTTACTTTGGTATACAGGTTGGCCGTTGGGTGAATTTTTGATAAAAATTTATAAAATCTGGGCGTGGCTGGTCAAAATTCACGTTGTCCTGGTTTCAGATTTTAAAAAAATGGTCACCTTATACTATGGGCTAAATTAAGATAAAGATTTGGAAATAAATTTGGTGTAAATTAAGAGTTTAAAATATTATTACATACATATATATATATATATATATATATATATATATATATATATATATATATATATATATATATATATATATATATATATATATATATATCGTAGTAAAATATGTTTATAAACATTTATAAAAGTTTAAAAATAAATCTAGACAAAATTGCGGCAACTAAATTGGTATCAAATTTTTTTTTGAATTTTAAGATGAAGTAAAATTTTTCTTTGTATTTAATATTTATGAAAGCTATGATGGTAAAATGTCAAAATTTCAATTATTTTTTAATTATTATACGTAATAACTAATTATATGTACTTGTCATAAAATAGATATAAACACGTTTTGAAAAATTTATTTAAAAACAGTGAAAAAAATGTATGGATATAAAATTGATATGATAATTTATTCCTTTCTCGCATACTAAGTATACAATGAGAAAAAATGTTGTAATAGTCAAGAAATTCGATCTTCTCGTTCCATATCCTTGATTCCCAAAAGCACACTTTTTGAATTTTGTTTGAGTGCTAGTCTCTCAGCACAATAAATAAATAAATAATAATAATAATAAAAACTTCGAGCTAGAAGGAAAGAATTTTGTGTATGGTTTGCAATATTAAATTAGTATATTACTATCCAGTTTTGAACAAAATACATAAAAAGTTTGTTTATGTATCTATAAAAGTGTAAGTGAACACGATAAATGTGAAACAGAGAGTATCAGATGGATAAAATTAGGTACGTAATTTTAGCATCTTATGTACAGATTGGTAAAAAATTTTCAAAAAGAATCCGCTAAATGATTGATATTTGGTCTGTACGGTCACATGCCTATAAAACTGATAGATAAGTCAACCAACTGACTCTCCGACCCGCCACGAAGGCACATGGATTTAAACCATAAAACTGAATGATCGGACCGCCTCAACAGCAGCACTGGCGGGAACTGTGGTTGAGTCCTAAGGGCCATCACCGGCCACGGTACAACCCTTCCCGAAGGAAGAACGCCCCGTCATCGACGGGAGGAGTCAGATCCCCCACCTATTTGTGTACCCTCCAGGGTGGCGAGATCCAACCACCATGCTGGAAGCATCTCATCCTCATTTTGAAGTGCCCCCGGGGGGAAAAACTGATAGATAAAAACGAAATGTTTTAAATAAATGAAATTTGGTATGTAATGGTATCACTAAATTTGTAATTCTGAGTCCAGTTTTATTTTCGTTTCGCAAAAAAAAAAAAAAAAAAAAAAAAAAAAATGTATATTATCTTTTCTTTTACCATACTATAAAGAAGGACCGAGCGGACTCTGAAAATACAAATCTGAGCAATTCTAACGTTGTTGATTTTGCCTAATGTTTATATATATTTTTTATATGGGAATGGATGAAGGGGAGATAATACTTTAATTTCAAATTGAAGTTTCGTGCAGACCATTCTGCTGAACTTTTAAATCCCACTTCTTACTGAAGAGTAATATTAATTTTCAAATAAATTACAATTAAAAAAACCTTTTAAAGTTTCTGAAAAACTCTTCCTTAATGTGTACCTACTTTCCAAGAAGAACGATGAGTGAAATTTTATATTCATAGGTTCAACATGCTAATTTGCAGGGAGAAAAACCAGCGTAAGTGGTCTCCTCAAAATTTTCTTGCATACTCTGTATAAAGGTGTTATCCATGTCTTGCATGGCATTGCCGAACAGTAATTACGAAATATTAACCTTTCACGTGAATTTAGCATTTTTACTGAAGCTATTGTGTGACATTTGGCGAGTATTTTTGGTGATTAATCCCAGGCATGCGGTTAATGGTATTCGGGAATCAAATTCGTGTTTTAGATGCGTTTTTCGATTAATCGAAACAAAAGTTTGACCCAAAACTGCACTTGTAGTAAAAAAAAAAAAAAAAATAATCTCATTAAATTTGATATATTTAAATTATTGCGCATTTGAATTATCATGTTTACATGATTCTGAAAGCGCAGACCGACAGAGAGTCAACCCGTAGTTGGATTTGGCTTCAAATTTGGCAGGTGTCTACACTATAGATGTTAAATCTATGGACCGAATCTTATCAATCAAGCTCTCTTAATTTTGTAGTTATCATGCTAACTTATATTGAAATAGCCAGACAAACGAACTTCTTTTGAACAGATCTTACTCACAATTTGATAGATACCTGCAAATTTGGTGTGAAGACCGTATACCAAATTTCAAATGTCTAGCTCAAAGTATTTTTGAATTTTTTCGAACTCGGGGAGGTCTGAAACGTGAAAATTCGTCAAAATCTCGAATTCGAATTTTTTGACAATTACAATACTTTTTCTACACTCCACAGGGCGCGGTGTCGTGGTGATAAGGTCTCGGCTCGTAAGCCGTAGGGTTTCAGGTTCGAGACCTGAATCCACCTAAGAACCGTCGTGTAAGGGGGTCTGTTGCACGTTAAATCCATCAGGACCAAACGTCCCCACGCTGGTGTGGTGTGGAGAGGGGGTGCCAGTTCGGGCGTCGTCAGTAGTATATATATGCCTGTTCTGGCGCACCTTAAAAACCATCAATAATTTAAAATAACATCAAAATTTAGAGCAAAAATAGTGTAAAAAGGCCATAATTAGCACACCTTAAAAATCCATCAAATAACCTCAAAATTTAGAGCAAAAATAGTGTAAAAAGGTCATAATTAGCACACCAAAATAACATCAATAATTTAAAGTATCAAGTCAAAATTTAGAGCAAAAATAGTGCAAAAAGGTCATAATTAGCACACCAAAATAACATCAATAATTTAAAATATCAAGCCAAAACTTGGAAAAAGTTAACAAATTAACCGAAAGGCTATCGTCTTAAAATCAATATAAATTCATGCGTTGTTCACATTATTATACACATAAAAAGAAATAAAAATATAAGAATAAAAATATAAGAATAAAAATATAAAAAGAAAAAGGTTTCACTATTCAATTTTCTTGATATAGCAATCATCATATTTACCATCAACCTTACCTCTATAACCAAAAATATATGAGCCTTCATTAATTATATCAATTGCTTCATCAGATATATTAGATTTATGTTTAGGGAGAAAATATTCTTTTTCTTGCCCTTCAACTTGTAATTTTGCAATAACTATATATCCATATTTAGCAGATTGAATTTTTTTCAAAGATAATAGAGTGTATTCACCATTCTTTAAATCTTTTAATCTATATGTTACAAGTGGCTTAAGTCTATTGAAAGCTTCCATTTATTTAGAAAAAAATTTTACAAGTTGAATGACTTCCATCTTATGAATCGATTATTTCTTCAATTGAGTTGATTAATTGTGTGTTTGAATCGATATTTTCCAATGCATTAGATATTTTATTTGTATATGAATTAATTATTTCTTTGACATATTTCGTTATTAATTCATGCAAGTCAGATCTTAAATATTTTGAATTTAGTTTCATAAGTTCTTGTGTAAGTTGTTCTAGATCCTCCATTTATTTAAAGTTATTTTTAAAACCGAAAGGTTTCACCTTTAAGAATCTATCGTCTTATAATGACCCAATGCTAAAGTGTGAATTCCATCTTCTAAAATATATCTTTTATCATCTTTTGCTGATAAAGCTATTTTATTTATTTGAATTGAATACAGCTCATGTTTCATACTTCGAATTAAATTCTGTGTTCTATATTGATGAATTTTATCAAATAAACATTTTTTATAATCATCAAATGATATTCTATTTTTAACTACAGATTTTTTAACTCCTTTCGATTTTTTAATTTCACATTTTTCTAGTCTGATTGCATACATTTTACTTCTTAAACCTACAAATTCTTCCATAATAACACCACTATTTTCATCTTTCATTTTACCCAATATTTTTTTATTACATCTCGGCATATTATATAGATTATTTTCTTGATAATCAGAAGTATCAAAATAATCAATCATAGATTTCATATCTTCATAAAAATCATCTGTTTTAATATCATATATGAAACTATCTGTATCCATATATAATAATTTAATATTATTCTTATATCTTGGCTTCATTACATTATAATGGAAATCATACATTAAATATTTAGACAAATCTAATATACTCATTCCAACATAGATTGGTTTATTAAAAAGTATTTTTGTCTTTTTCATATGAACAGCAACCAAATTTTCATCAAAAATAGTTCGACTTTTAAAATGAGGTTTGGCAATTAATTTTTTAACTTGATCATAATTACAACATAATCTTATATCTATTCGTTTTCTTATGTTTTCCATGGTTTTTCCAAATACTGAGTTATTCATCAATTTATAAAAATCTTTCTCAAAATCATTAGTTGCTCGTTTTCTCATTTCAGTGTTTAAATCTATATATTTTTTCAACCAATTCGATTGTTTGAATTTCAATATTCTATGTACTTTTATAATTTTTAAACCCATTTTCAAATACTGTTTTAAACTTCTATAATGAACTACATATTTCTCTTTATCGTATAAAGTTGTTAATAACTTACCTTGTTTAGAATTTTCAGGAATTCTATTTTCAGGACATAATGGTAAATCTGTATGATAATCATGTAATTCTTTTGGATATTCTAAATCAACTTCCAATATATATCCTTTTTCTGAATCATCAGGACATTTAAGAATATTTTGTATTGCATTTTGTATTGCATTTGTATTTATCCATTTAAATCCTCCATAAGGTAAATATTGACTCATTGCCCATCCATATAAGTTATTAGCATCTAAATACATTAAAAAATTGGATTCTTTGCTTTCATCATAATTTTTCATATATTTATTATTTGCTTTCCCATATCTATTACAACATTGCGAAACTCCACCTCTTAATCCTTTTTCTAACATAAGAATCATATCATAATCATCTAATAAATCTAATTTAATTTTTGTCATTTTTAACATTGCATCCCAAGATAAACCAGGAGCAGTAAAATACCAATCTGGATCTAATTTATAAGTTTTTAAACAAACATCTCTAAAATTTTCAAATACATCTGTTAAAATTAATACATCTGTTTTAACATATAAATCTGTATATTCACCCAAATTTTTTATATTAAATGCTTTCCAAACACGTTGAGCATGTTGATATTCTTCATCAGTTATATGACATTCATTCAATTTATTATAAAATTTATCTTTTGGAGGTAATTTTGTTTCTTCATATTTATCTTTAGAATCCATATAATCATACGGATATACACCTTTTCTTGTTATGAGATCTAATTTGTCATCAGGAAAATGTAATGATGTCTCTCTAAATTTCGATTTTAAATAATTAATATATTTCATTTCTCTTATTTTTGACGGATATTTACTCAACTCATTTTCAGGCATCTTTCTCAAGTTTTTTGATAATTGATCTAAACTGGATGACATAAATTTAAATGAATCAATAAATCTCAATTTCATTCCTCCTATTTTTTTGCTGAAAGATATATATTTTTCTTCAGTATTAGGTATAGCATCTATTTTTGATTTATCAAATCCGAGCTCTTTTATAAATAAATGAGAATCATAACCTGTTAAATTATGGATTTTTACTGGAATAAATTTTGGAATTTTATAATTTAAATTACAAATATTATGAGCTGGACCTCTATATTTTCCGGTTAAATGACAGTGATCAATTACTTTTTTTTCCCCATCAACAGGAGAATCCTTTAAGATTTCATTTTCACATATATGACAAATATTAGTTCTTTTGTAATGATTTTTATCGAAATCTATCATTGATTTAAGACTTTCATATTTTTCAGTTTTCTCTTTTATAAAAATTTCAATTTCGAGAGTATCCTCTTTTAACATAGATATAAACTTTTTTATTGCATCAGGTCCTCTATAATGAATAGGAGGTTTAAAATATTCATTTTCATATTTGATATAATAGCAAAAATTATCAGATTCATGTTTCTGATATTTCATAGTATATGATTTAGTTTGATCTGGTTCACTTGTATCCATTTTATGTAAAAGACACTCAAAATCTGCGTATATAGTAAATGGATTTCTCATTTTATGATTATATTTTTTAAATCGAATAACTTTACCTTTTTCTGGCATATTAATTGTGACAGCTTCTTTCTTTTTACAGTATTCTTCATGCATTTTTAATTTTTCCTCAGAATAAAAATGATTTAAACATCTATCACATAAAAATATTCGATGATCAACAGTAATTTGGGATCCGACCAATTTATTTATATCTTTAATCCAACAATAATGATCATTTTGTTCATCCTTCATATAAAACAAGTTTACATGATTTTGTAATTTATTGTTAGTTATTCTAAGTGGATAAATCGAACTGTCATAACTATAAACATTTACAGATATATTATTCAGTTTTTCAAAATTTTTAATATTATTTAATGAAACAGGGAAATTAATTCCTTTAAAATTCAATTCATCTTTAAATTGTTCATATTTTGACACTCTTTGAGGATCTTTTTTTACAGGATGAATCGCTGATAATATAGACCACATAAAACATTTATTATCTGTATTTTTAACATTTATTATAGCTTTTTTAGATTTAATTTTTTTAGGTAAATCAATATAACTTGATCCACTCAAAGGTTGATATTTATTTATTCTCAATTCCAAAAATCTAATTTCTTCAAGACTCCAGCCAGAGCCTTTTGCTATAAATTCATCAGATTCATTAATTAATTTGTCAATAGCATTATCATAAAAAGTATCTAAATCATTAGAATTTAATATAATTTGATTCTCAGTTTTGAATGAAAATTCCTGAATTTCATCATCTAACCTATACAAACAAAACAATTTTAAATTGACTTTTATTCCATTAAATTCATTCAAAATTTGTCTTATTTTATCAATTACAATTTTTCTTTTCTCTTGTAAAAACTCTAAGGGGATTATAATATTATTATAATTATTAATTCTATAAGATCTTAATCTAGATTCAAAAGCAGTGTCATATTCTATAATTTCTCCATCTTTTATTTTTGATAATGCTTTTAGATGTTTTCGACTTGATATGTGATTACTTAAATGTGCTATGTTATAATATTCACCACAAATCATACATTTTCTCTTCTTTTTTGATTTTTTATTCATTAAGTCTTTTTTTATATGCTCCTCTATATCTTCGATTTTGTAATATTTGCCACATATATAACATTTTCTATCTTCTTCCACTGTAAATAACTTATCAAGATTAAACTGGCCTTCAATTTCACCTTTATCAAAATCATATAAATTTTTTAAGGAGTAACCTTCAACTTTAAAACCGAAAGAATCAAATATTTTTTTAATCTTATCACGCTTTTCTGGTTTTTTGTTAAATATTTTTTTACATTTATTCAAATAATCAGTAACATCCAAGTTTAATAAATCTACCAAAACCGGTTTATATTCACCTGTTTCTTTAATGTATTTCCTTAATAATCTAATCAATTCAACTTTCTTACAACCTCTAGGTTGTTTAATTTTTAACTGTTTTACAGCTTTTCTAAGTTCACCGATAGTCTTTGACTTCAAGGCGTGCTCCATTTATTTAGAAAAAAATTTTTAAACACTTTTACTTTGCGTTCGCTTAATATGATAACTTGAACTCTCATGTCTTTTTCTATGTGAATATGTATATTGTTTTCCACATTCACAGGTAATTTTCTTACCTTTCATTAAAGAATCACAACATTTGCAACGACTTTGGAAATAAATTTTTCCTTTTTTATTATAAGTATAAAACTCATTTACTGATTTTGTGTTTAAACATTTTATACACGTTTTAAAATCGAGCTCCATTTATTACATAACAATTTATTAAATGTTTTCCCTGAAATTCATTCCAGATTTTTTCAGCTTTAAAGTGTTTTGAATATTATACAAATCGCAATCAAGAAAATTTAACTAAAAGATGGCGCCACTATGGTATATGAAGGAGCTTCGCTTCGGAGTTAAGTTTAAATATTTAAATAAGCGTTTTACTTCCGGGTATCCATGGCTTAATTGGTTTGCGCGCAGGGACGAAACAAAAGGTCCCGGGTTCGAATATAAGCCTCTTTCGAGTTATGTTATTCGAATAATTCGAATTGATGGCCTATGAACTTTTACCAAGCCTAAAAAATGACGTCATAACAACGATAAAAATAATCGATCGATCTCAACGATAAAAATAGCATGCTTCAACGATTAAAAAAAAAAGAAAAGAGGTGGGATAGAACTTGTGGTTCTAAGTCCTAAATGTTATGTTATGTTTGTGATGTTAAAAGAAGGCCCTGTTGGTCAGAATTCGATGTATGGAGCTTCAGTTCCTTGAATTCTTAAACAGCTGTGGGAACTGAAGTTCCATACATCGAATCTGGCGGGCTATTTTGCGATTTTTTCTAATAATTTAAATCTTTTCGATTATTTCCTTTCTTTTAATTTTATAGTCTTATAGTCATTGTCTTTTTTATTATATTTAACCAATTCAGATTCATAATACGTTCCTTTAATTTCTTCATCATTTAAATCTTTAATTTTATATGTTATTGGGTCAGTTTTTAATATTTTTGAGATTAGAAATATTTCTTCAGTAAATGTAGGATCATAACCTCGTGTAAAAGTTTCTTTATATTTAGATATTCTAACTTTATCACCTACTTGAAATTTCGGTTTTCTAATCACTTTTTGTTGGTATAAATTCTTATAAACTAATGATTCGTTTTCTTCTTTACTTGCTTCTATAGGTGTCATTTTTATAGATCTGTGGTAAGAATTGTTATAATTTTTTAGTAATTTCGGTAATACATTTATATACGTTTTAGTATTGTTAGCTGCTAAATATTTTCTTATTTTAGTATTAATAGTGCGATTAAACCGTTCAACTATAGAGCATTTAATTTCAACATTTTCTGTTGTAAACCAATGAATATTATTATCTTTGAATAACTTTTGAGTATGTTTATTAATAAATTCAGTTCCTTTATCTGTTTGAAGATTTTCAGGAATTCTGCCTTTAAAAACCTTTTTAAATGCTTCAGTAACTTCTTCTCCTGTTTTTCTTTTAATTGGTATAGCCCAAGCATATTTGCTAAAAATATCAATGACAGTTAATAAATAATTAGTTCCATCATTGTATTTACTAAATTTTTTTATGAATAATAAATCTGCTTGCCATTGATCATCAATATGAGAAACATATACTCTTCTTCTTTTAAATTTTCTTATAACAGGTTTATATCTAGTATAAACATCTTGAGAATGTAAAAAATCTGCAATTTCTTTTTGTTTTATCCCTGTTTTTCTTTTTATCTCGTTAATTCCACAATAACCAGTTTCTGGATTATAATATGTTTTTTCAAGGACTTTTAAGGCTTTTTCTCCTTTCCTAGATTGCCCCCTAGACTGAAGGGCTAGCGCCCTAGACTGAAGGGCTAGCGCCCTAAAAAACGACACTTTTTAGATCCACATTGTATACAAATTCCTTTTAATATTGGTCTATTATTTTTAGTAACAGTTTCTTTCATATCTTTAGTTTCTGTTTCCTTTTTACATTTTACACAATATATCATGAAAACGCCTCCCATTCCAAACCTTTTTTTAGTTTTAATAATAGGTTTTACAATTGCTCTTTCAATTCTTTCTCTAATAGTTGGCTTTTCAATATCATCCAATTCTTTCAACATATTTGAATCACATACTTCATTTCTTACTTTTGTATCTTTATTTTTTAAATAACAAACATCATGATTATAAGCAGCTTTATCAACTCTATTAATCGGTTTACTCAAATCTTTATATGATAAATCTGGATTTAATCTATGTTTTCCCCATAATAATTGAGTTCCAGGACCAGTAAAATTATGACCTGGTAAATGCAATTCGAATGGTAAATTATTTATAGCTGAATTTATAAATCCTTTTCCATATTTAACTGATTCCGGATTACTTATTAGTTTGAATAAACCTGAACCTAATTGTTCACATTTTTGACAATATCCTTTAAATTTTCCATTTTTTGATATTTTTTCAATAACAAATTTTTTACAGCTGCAAGGTGTCTTTTTCTTATCACAAACCATTTATTAAGGATAAAAAATCATACGTTATTAACATATTTATATCCATTCAATTGAGTCTTTTTTACATATTTTTCGACAGGAAAATAGTTTAAACTATTAATAAAATCTTGTTCTCTTTGATATATTTCTTCTTCAGAAATTGCTTTAGCTTTCCATAAATTTAACAATTGTTTATAAAATCTATAACATTGCTTATATTCTTCTTTTCTTTCTAAAATATTTAACGATTTTTCAATAATTTCAACAATTCCAGCACTTAAACTTAATGCTGCTAAAGGAATAAAAACAAATGCTGATAAGCCTGTTCCACTTAAAATAAACTTACTGACAGATAAAGAAATGCTTATCTTGTGAAAGCAATTATAGCTCTTTCTGTAAATAAAGATCCGTTTTTCTAAATATTCGTCCATTTAATATAGTCAAAATTTTGTCTGTATCTCATTTTTGGATTCACTAAATCTAGCATAAAGAAATCATATGGTTTTTGAATGCACTTATTATATAATTGTTTAAATTCTTCTGTGTTTAATTTACCATCTATTTCTCTAATAATTTGTTTCATTTCTCTTGGTTGAAGATTGAAAAAAATGAAATAATTACAGTTTTTTCTAATATTGATTGGTGTAGAATAATAAGATTGTGATAAATAAATAATTGATGCATTTTTTTTCCTTCCTCTTATGAATAAATCTTCTATACATTTTTGATTTTTTTCTGTAACGCAATCATCAAATATAACCAAGTTTTTAATAGCAGGATCTAAATCATCCACTGTAATAAATTCATTCAAATCAGATGAAAATAAGACTTCTTTCTTTTTGAATTTGTTGTACAATTTTAATAACCTTTCCCTTTTTTTATGATTTTTAATATTGCTAATAATATCTTCTTTTTGAAGATCTTGAAACAATGTATAATTTTCTTGCAATTTAGAATATTTAGGTTCAAATAAATCTTTAGCACATACGTATAAAGCATCAAAATCTAAATAATCATAGATTAAATTCAATAATAAATTCGTTTTTCCTGAACCAGATGCTCCTGTAATTAATAAACGAAATGGATGTTTTGGTATATATGGATTTTGGTTTTCATCTGTAAATTCTTCTTCTTCACTATAATTTTTGATTTTTATCATTTATTATAGGATGAAAAGCGTAAAGGTGATAACCTGTCGGTTAAATCCTCCGGCTCTGCTCGTTGCAAATATGGCTCTGCTCGTTGCAAATATGGCTCTGCTCGTTGCAAACCTTTACGCTTTTCATCCTATAATAAATGAATGAAAAAGACTTGAATGAAAAAGACTTGAAAGATTTAAAACGTATCATAAAATTAGAAGAAGAAAAAAGAAGAATAAATGAAGAAGCTTTAAACCGACAGGTTATCACCTTAAAGGTATCTAAACCTTTAAATAGAACGAATAAAAAGATTACCCCTTTAAAGAAAAGTTCAGAAATAAGAGATTTATTACATATAAATAAATTAGATGAAGAAAAAAGAAGAATAAATGAAGAAAAATTAGAAGAAGAAATTGGAATACAAAAATCTTTAAAGAAAAAATATAAGCCTATTTTAGAAGAATTTCAGAAACAAGAAATAAATACGAAAGAGCAAATACGAGCTATACAAAATGTTGTAAGTGATTTTTCAATCATTCCACAGCATGAATCATCCAAAATTCCTTTAGAAATTGAGCCTGATTATTCGTCAGATATTACAAATATGTTTGAGAGAGCTGACGATATATTTAAGATGCATTTTAATAAAGATTTAGATACATCTTTTATTAAAAATGAAGGTTTTGAATTACCGTCAGAATTAGTAAATAAAAGTGCAGATGAACTGAATACAATAATAAAAAAAGCAAAAGATAGACGAGATGAATATAAACGAGCAAAAGGAAATGCGTCTAAACATAGGAAAACAGATCAAATACAAGATGCAGATAAAAAGATGAATAATATGAAAAAATACATAAAAGCACTGAGTCTTATAAACTTAGGTAAAGATTATATTGGAGAAGGTTTAGAAGATAAAAAGATGCTTTTAGATAAATTAACAGATAAAATTTGTCAATTTAAAAGTGATATTCCTGCAAAAATATATAATCAAGTTGTTATATTAATAGATAGATTACATAAAGAAGGATTTATGACTAATGATCAAGTAATACGATATTATCATAAATTTCTCTTATAAAAGGAATTAACATCTTTACGCTTTTTTTCATCCTTAATAAATGAGTTATATTAAAAAGAAAGTCTTTTTAAGTGATGGGCAGAAAGATAAATTAAAATCGGCTTATAGAAAAAATGAGGAAATTACCTTACAAATCGATAAATCTAAATCACCGAATTATGAATTGTATTTAACAAAAACAAATATTAATCGAATTAATGAAGGTAAAAGAATTACAATCAGTAAAGCTCAATTGAATAAAAATGGGGGATTTTTACAATTTCTTATTCCTCTTTTAACTGGTGCAGCAACAGGATTAGGAGCCTGGGGCACTAAAAAAGTATTAGATAAAGTAACAGGCTCTGGTAATCCTAGACTGAAGGGCTGGCACCCTAAAAAAAAAAATCGAAAACCAAAGAATGGAAAGGGAGTATATCTACCAAGGGAATATCCGATGCAATGATTAATGAAAATATGATAAAAGAGAAAGGATTTCGAGGAGTTTTTACAATAGATACATTACCCAAAATAATGAGAAAATTTGAAAATGGGATAATTAATTTTGATATTTCAACTGGATCTGGAACTCATTGGGTCTGTTATTATAATGATCCTAAATATAAATTTGTTGAATATTTTGATTCTTTTGGTGAATATGAATATGAAGGGATCAAATTCAAAGAAGGTGATATTCCTAAAAATATTGTAAATTATCTTAAAACATCTAAGAAAGAAATCAGATATAATTCTAGTTTTTTACAACAACCTACTTCTGTAAAATGTGGTTTATTTTGCATGAAATACATAACTGAAAGAAATAAAGGAAAATCACCTGTTGAAGTTTTATATTCATTTACTCAAGAACCAAGTGCTTATAATGAGAAATTAGTCGACTTTCATCCATAATAAATGAGTCGTTTAAAATTGACATCAGATAATTATGAAAAATCTGAAGACTTTACAGTTGAATATTCGCCTCCTTTGAAGATTAAAAAGTTAGCTTTAGAGTCGTTTTCTATTAAAAAGACTTGGCATAACATAAGTGAAAAATTTAATAATAATAAGTTTAAATTGATTGAAGGAAACAATGAAAGGATCATTAAAATTCCAAATGGTAGTTATACTGTTAAAAGTTTAAATCGTTATATGATTGAACTATTCGGAATAGATTCACCCATTAAATTTGGTATTATTGAAGAAAGAGAATTAATTTCTGTTAATTTGAAGAAAAATTTTAAAATGGATTTAACAGAAGGAAATCTTCATCAATTATTAGGTTTTAAATCTAAAATATTAGATCAGGAAAATCAATTTGGTGAATATATTGCAGATATTACACATGGAATCGATAATATTTATATTCATTGTGACATCGTAAAAGGTTCATTAATTAATAATTGTGATTCAGATGTTATTCATTCATTCGTTAGTAAAATTCCTCATGGTGGTAATATAACTAAAGATTTTAATAATTGGATATTTTCAGCTGTGGAAAAGAAGAATATATATAGAATAAGAATGAGAATTACTAATCAAAATAATGAACTAATAGATTTGAATAAAGGAAGAGTTGAATATAATTTTGTAGCTGTATATGATGAAGAAGAGGGAAATTATTTAAAGAAAATTTACAATTTGATGCATGAAAGATTATCCACTTAGATAAACCTGAAAGGTTATCACCCTTAAAGATGATAGTCTTTTCATCCTATAATAAATGAATAAACATAGATTATATCGTAGAAGTAAAAGAGATAGCTTTTCAGCTAAAAAAATTCAAGGAAAAGGATTTTTTAAAGATTTGTTTCTAGCAGCTATTAAAGGAGTGAAACCAGTATTAGAAGATAAAACAAAGAAAATTTTTCATGATAAAGTAGAAGAAATTTTATCGAAGAATAAAATTGGAGGAGGCTTTAAAAAGTATTCCAAGTGAGATTTTTAACCGACAGGTTATCACCTTAGACAGCTAAAGTCGAAGGATTTCACCTTTACACTTTTCATCCTTAATAAATGGAAAAGATTTATGATTTGACAGATACTCATTATTTTCAAAATAATGATCTCGAACAATTTGAATATCAGGAAAAAGAATGTGAAAATCCAAGTTATGCTTATGATGAAAATGCAACGTATAAGTTTAGTATTAGAGGTGAAAATGATAATATATTTTATTCAGGAGCCTATATTCATCTGGAAATGAAAATTACTGATAAAAATGATTTAAATATTGGAAATAGAAAAGCAACTTTTGAGAATGGAGGAGGTTTTTTTAAGGGTAAAAAACTGCAAATTGGCTCAACTACACTCGAATCGATTAATGAAAATTGTTCAATTCTAGATCAAGTTTTAAGACATATTCATTTTACAAGTGATTATTCAAAATCTGAAGCTCAAAATATGTTTTTTTACTCAGATACAGCAGATACGAAGGATATAAATATATTAAAATATGATGGAACTTTAACAGATACAACTAAAATAACTGAATTTTTTAATAAGTTAAAAATAAATGAGAATTATAACAAAGGCTTTGATAAAAGGTATTATTTCACAAAAAATAGTAAAACCGTTAATATATGGATTCCTTTGAAATATATATTCGATTTCTTTAATGAATACAGAAAAGTATTGACTGGATTTCATGTTAGAATGGAATTTACGAGAAATACTAGTAAGGATATGATTATTACAGATGATGCAAACCCTGATTTTAAAGTAAAAGTTGAGAAAATATCATTATTTTTACCTTATGTAAAGTTTAGAAATGCCGCAAATTTGAAATTTACAGAATTGAAAGTTTTAAATTCATATATAGATATATATTGGGATCATTATAGAATAGAAAAATCTGGTATAAACTTAAAAGTAAAATATGGATCATATAAACTTTCAACTGAATGGGATGAAGTCTCAGCATTTTATGCAATTCCCCAATATAATGATAGAAATGGAGATTATACTAAAAATAATCTAATATTTGATAATTTAGGGATAGTTGAATATTGGGTTACTGTAAATGGACAAGATTATCCTGAATATCATTATAAAGTAAATTTTTCGGATAAAAATTATAATAATGCATATACAGCTCTTTTAAAAGAAGGATATAATGCTAATAATACAGAAACAGGTTGCATGATTGGATATAAAGATTTTGGAGAATTATATCCATTTCTCTGTATAGATTTATCTGCTCATAAGAATCTTACTTCTGTATCTTCCAGAGAATTAATATTTCATTGGAAATTAGAAAATAATACCCAAAAAGATTATATATTTTATTTTATTTTGAAGGAAAGGAATAAATGTTACTTAAATATGCGTGAGAATAAATTTACGTTTAGTATAAAAGATCATTCAGAGTGATAGTCGCTTTTCATCCTATAATAAATGGCTGCTTATTATCCACTTTTTGATGATGAAATGACAGAAGGACGTATAGGACCTCCAGGAATTGGATTTAAATTAACAGATAATGGTGATTATGATATGGAAAAGAAGAAATTAAAACGTGTTGATGAACCTGTTGAAATTAGTGATGCAGCGACTAAATCTTATGTTGATTCAGTTCAAATAGGCTTAAAATCGCATATTGTTGAATTACAAAAAAGAAGTTTAATTCATTCAGAACATGGAGATTTTGATGCGAAAGATAAAATTATAGGAAATGTTAAAGATCCAATTCATGTTATGAACGTTGTTAATAAACAATATTTAGAAAATAATGCTTTAATTTTGAATGAAGATTTTAGACAACAAAAAGCTAACAATTTTTTTGATTTGAAAGGTATTCCTTTAAAACATCTTCCTAATCCACAAGATAAAAATGATGCAGTTACTAAACAATACGTTGATAAAAAAACAAAAATAAATGATAAAAAACCTGATAATATGTTGACGAGAGATCATGATGGATTATATGTTCCTAAAACATCAACATTTTTAGCAACTAATAAAGAACAACAGATAGAATTTGACCATGAGGGTACTTTGATTGAATTTAATGTTTTCAGTTCTACTTTATTAACTAATGAACTGCAACTTACAACTGATATGTTGATGAAAATTACACTCTTTTTAAAAACTGATAGATTTGTAAATAATGATAATTATTTGTTATATATCCAACTCAATGATAATATAATATACAGTGATGATCTTAGTAAAATGGTTGTCCTGTTTGCTTATGGTAAACGTGATGATAAATTAACATTAAGTATACAACATAAATTTTCTACAGAAGATATGATATTTTATGTAAAACCTTACCTTTATATCGAGAAATTAGCTGAAATTGATTTATAATTTTTTTCTAAATAAATGAGTTCATCTACCTATTTTAAAGACGATAGTCTTTCCGACTATAAAAAACCAATATTAGCAGAAAAGTCAAAAAATCTAGATTTGAAATGGTTTTATATATCCAAATATCGAAAATTAAGTGAAGATTTTATTAGAGAATTTAAAGATAAAGTAGATTGGAAGTGTATATCCCGAAATCAAAAAATAAGTGAAGATTTTATTAGAGAATTTCAAGATAAAGTTAATTGGGGCTATATATCAGAATATCAAGAATTAAGTGAAGATTTCATTAGAGAATTTAAAGATTTAGTAGATTGGTATTATATATCCGTAAAACAAAAATTAAGTGAAGATTTTATAAGAGAATTTCAAGATCAAGTATATTGGTATGATATATCAGAATATCAAGAATTAAGTGAAGATTTCATTAGAGAATTTAAAGATTTAGTAGATTGGAAGTGTATATCCCGAAATCAAAAAATAAGTGAAGATTTTATAAGAGAATTTCAAGATAAAGTAGATTGGTATTATATATCAGAATATCGAGAATTAAGTGAAGATTTCATTAGAGAATTTCAAGATAAACTTGATTTTTTATTTTAGATTTCGACTTATAAAATTTTTCTAAATAAATGAGTTCATCTAACTATTTAGAAAAACGAATATTAGCAGCAAAGCTAATAAAACCAATAAAACAAAAATTAAGTGAAGATTTTATAAGAGAATTTCAAGATAAATTTAATTGGAAACTTATATCAGAATATCAAAAATTAAGTGAAGATTTTATAAGAGAATTTCAATATAAAGTTAATTGGAAACTTATATCAGAATATCAAAAATTAAGTGAAGATTTTATAAGAGAATTTCGAAATAAAGTAGATTGGGGTAATATATCATATCACCAAAAATTAAGTGAAGATTTTATAAGAGAATTTCGAAATAAAGTAGATTGGGGTAATATATCATGGAAACAAGAATTAAGTGAAGATTTCATAAGAATATTTCAAGATAAAGTAGATTGGGAAGGTATATCATGGAAACAAGAATTAAGTGAAGATTTTATAATAGTATTTCAAGATAAAGTAGATTGGGAAGGTATATCATGGAAACAAGAATTAAGTGAAGATTTCATAAGAATATTTCAAGATAAAGTAGATTGGAAACTTATATCAGAACATCAAAAATTAAGTGAAGCTTTATAAGAGAATTTCAAGATAAAGTAGATTGGTATTATATATCCCGAAAACTAAAATTAAGTGAAGATTTAATTAGAGAATTTCATCCTATAATAAATGAGTGAAAAAGTCAATTGGGATGAAGTTTCAAAAGAACGTGGTATGCCTGAAAGTTTGATTAGAAAATTAAAAGATGAAGTGAAATGGGATTTAATTTCTAGATATCAAACATTATCAGAAAATTTCATTTTAGAGTTCAAAGATAAAGTTGATTGGAAAAATATATCAGCTTATCAAAAATTATCAGAAAAATTTATAAGTGAAAATGAGCATTTAGTTGAATGGGATATCATATCGAAATTTCAAAAATTAACAGAAAAATTTATTTTAATGCATGATCATAAAGTACACTGGCCTGCAATTTCACAATATCAAACTTTAAGTGATAAATTTATTTTTGAAAATGTTGGAAAACTAGATATGGATTTAGTTTCTCAGTATCAAGATGAAATGAGTATGAATATAATCGAAAAACTAGAAACAACTGTTAATTGGAATAAAATTTATTCATATCAGAAAAATTTAACCTCTGAATTTATAATGAAACATGTTGAAAAAATAACAGATTGTAGAGTTATGAGAAATCTGAAACTTTCAGATGAAGAATTTAATAAACTTTATAGAAGGATGAAATTATGGTATATAGCAAGAACGTGTTTGAATAAATAATAATTCTTTTTTTTAATCTTTATAAATGGGTGGTAAGCAAACAAAGATATTAACAGGTAGTTGTACTAGTGATCGAATAAACGTTAGTTTTACAGAAACTTTTAGAATTCATCCTGTAATAACTGTAACACCTATTTGTAAATATGGTGAACCTTTTATTGTTAAAATAACAGAAGTAGATCGATATGGTTTTAGATTTCAATGTATAAAATTAAACGGCGAACCTTTAACAGAACATAAAGATTTTTTTCAATGGGGTGCGTGCAGTATTTATGAATAATTTTTTCTTTTTTTATATTTTTATTCTTATATTTTTATTTCTTTTAATGTGTATAATAATGTGAACAACGCATGAATTTATATTGATTTTAAGACGATAGCCTTTCGGTTAATTTGTTAACTTTTTCCAAGTTTTGGCGATATTTTAAATTATTGATGTTATTTTGGTGTGCTAATTATGACCTTTTTGCACTATTTTTGCTCTAAATTTTGACTTGATACTTTAAATTATTGATGTTATTTGGTGTGCTAATTATGCCCTTTTTACACTATTTTTGCTCTAAATTTTGAGGTTATTTGATGGATTTTTAAGGTGTGCTAATTATGGCCTTTTTACACTATTTTTGCTCTAAATTTTGAGGTTATTTGATGGATTTTTAAGGTGTGCTAATTATGGCCTTTTTACACTATTTTTGCTCTAAATTTTGATGTTATTTTAAATTATTGATGGTTTTTAAGGTGCGCCAGAACAGGCATATATATACTACTGTCGTCCTCGTCATTTGACCGCGGTTCAAAATGACGAGGTCCGTCCCAAAATAGCCTTAGTGTTGATTTACAACGGGACATTAATATAACTAAACTATGTACATGAGAAAGTAAAAAATAAAGCTGATCCTTTTACTCTTTCTAACACACTTACATACTTTTGACCCAATTTACTTACGAATGCATGCATTAAAATATTTAAATAATTTCCTGTTTGATTCGCTATCGTCACTGAAGAAAATAATAATAAAGTTACGCTTCATACAATCTTTCTGCTTTCTGCAACGCATTTGCTGACTTGTTTTAACGGCTGGAAGTCAAAATGTTCTAGTTCTACGAAAGTTTAAAACCAGAAAGAAGTTTATGTGCAGCATAATTGAGCTTGTATTATTTTATCTTTGCAATTGTGCTTCTTCACTAAAAGCTTGTTAATTTGGCAATTTGCCGACACATTAACCCGAGTGCCGCTCAAATGATTTGCGTCCTTTTCTTAGCAATCTTCCATACTGACGGCAAATATACTCAGAGTTTAATTGAGGGCTGCGATGGTCTGGTTGTAAGGTCTCGACTTCGGAAGCGGAGGGCTTCAGGTTCGAGACCCGATTTCACCGAAGAATCGACGTGTAAGCGGGTCTGGTGCACGTAAAACGTCCGGGCCGAACGTCCTTTCGCTGGTGCGGCGTGGTGTGGAGAAGGGAGTGCCAGTTCAGGTGTCGTCTCCGTCATCTGACCGCGGTTCAAAATTATGAGGTCCGTCCCAAAATAGCCATAGTGTTGCTTTAAAACAGGGCGTTAATACAATTAAACTAAACAGGGTTTAATTGAAGTTAGAATTTTGTGAAAAAGTAAGAATCCGCATAAATTGAATTCAAAGGTTTTTCGATTTAGCTTACTATGTGTGTTGAATTATTTGGAAACGATTTTATCTGTGAAGGATGTGCATCTTTTTTTATGTATTGAAAAATTGTATGGTTGTAGAATATTTTGTTTATATTTATACTCCAAAGTTAATGATGGTTGCCTGTTTGATGAATATTTGGTAGGTTAATTTAGTTAAATTAGCGTTCCGTTTTAAAGCAACACTAGGGCTATTTTGGGACGGACCTCGTGATTTTGAACCGCGGACTGATGACGAGGACGACACCTGAACTGGCACTCCCTTCTCCACACCACGCCGCACCAGCGGGTGGATGTTTAACGTGCACCGGACCCGCTCACACAACGATTCTTCGGGGGAATCGGGTCTCGAACCTGAAACCCTCCAATTCCGAATCCGAGACCAGATCACCGCGGCACTTCTTCTTTGGCAAGATGCTAAAAATTATGACGAATTTAACAGAAGCATGAATAGTAATAATAAACGAGCTGGTATGGTCTTCCCAAAACCTTCTAACATAGTCTTTTGTAAATGTGTTTTACATTCCTCCTGCATAAAACTGTAAACCTTGGACGAGGCCGTGAACCCCACCAGAGCTCAAATTTTTATTTTCAGTGTCTCGTGCATAAGAATAGTATGCTTCGCAGTACAGCAAAGAAAACCGGTACTTGGGCATTAAGTGTATGTGACGCATGAAAGAGTTTGGTATTATGCGATCTATAGCGATTTTATTATCTCGTATGCTGTTAATTTACAAGTTCCAGGAAATCGAATATGTATTTTGGTCGCTTTTCTTCGAATCGATTGAAAATAAATTTGACACAGAATAGAATTCGAAATCCCGGCTTTGAATTTTTTGACAATTACAATACATTCTTTTTGTATATTTCATATTCGTGAAAAAGGTAAAAAGGTTTAAATATAGGTTTTTATTAGTGAACTAAACAGTAGATGATAATTTTTTTATATAAAAATATGGAGACCGAAACTAAATCTTAAAAATGAGATACAAACACATATACTTCAGAATTTTAATTATATTTGAAACATATTTTCAATTTTTTTTATGTATGTGTAGGAATTTTTTAAAATTAAGATTAATTTGCTTCTTAATTTTTTGATCGTATTAGTTTTAGAGCCTCATGCATGTTACGATTTTGTTTTATTATAAATATTATGGAAACTTGTAACCCATTCTTTCTTTAGCCTGTCTATATGTCCGCCCCTATGTAATGTAAACATAATAATTCAAAAATGCTTGGAGCTAGATATGCAAAAATTGCACATAATTTAATCATATGTATTCTACAACTGTCTCAAATTTCGAACGAAAACAATTGACTGCCTATTTATGTGCGTTTGAATACAATAATTCAAAAACACGACAATCTACTTTGTATTGTAGATTTAGTCAAAGATCAATCTAATCTGAAAATTTGTGTTGAATATTGAATTCGGTGGTTCAAAGGAAAGTTGTTCAAAAAACATATTCGCTTTTCTTTCTTCCCCCCGCCCTTCCGGGGGACACTTCAGATATGAGGATGAGAAACTTCCGGTATGGAGGTTGATTCTCGTCACCTGGGTAGGTACAGAAATGGTGTGTGGCCGTCTGCCCCCTACCAATGACGGGACCTTCCTTTCATGGGAGGTGTGGTACCGTGACCGGTGATGGCCCTTCTAATTCAACTTCAATTTCCGCCAATGCTGTTGCGAGCGTCCAAATTTTCAGATTTTTTCCGTATGCCTCAGGGCTTGTCGGAGTAGTGAACTTGTGATTCGCTTTTTTTTATTATGATAAGAAGTACACAAAAGCACACTATATTATTTAACTATACGAGAAAATAGATTGTTAGTTTAGTTATATCAACGTCCAGATTTAAAGCAACAAATAATAATTTTTGCTTTGGATATTGGATAATTTTTTCTCGGATTTCGTAATTTTGTCTGTTGCGATGAGATGATGATGGCATTTTTGAGTTGGCGCCCCTTTTCCGAACTTTCCGATCAGACCCATTTGCATCCAGGTGTGCACCAAACCTATTTATATGGCGTCCCCTAGGCGGAAGTGGGTCTCGAACGGGAAGTCCGTTTATCCTGAAATCGAAACCTTATTACCAAGTCACCTTGGCCCATGAAGAAATGGCGAAGACTCCGAACAGTAGTATTTATTTTCCATTACTTTTTTGTTATATAGAATAAAATTTTCACTCCACAGTTTTCACTTAAAAAAAAAGCATTTCTTTATGTATTTAGCTTAAAATTCCAGAAGAAATGCGCAAAATTAAAAGAACAAGGAAATATTAGTATGCAGTTACCGAAGGAATGTTGCACGAAATGTAACTTAGAAACTGAACATTCATTGTTTTTATGGGAAGAGCCACAAAAAGCATATAACTTAGGAATTCTAATCGAATTTCCAACCAAAATTTATTTATCCAGCGAAGAATCGAAAAGTCGTGTCACGTCAAAACAGGATCTGTCATGGGAATCCGTAAGAACAAAGGACAACAAATATCTTAAAGGACATCAAAGGCTGGAAAAGAACCGAATTCTTTGACACAAAGGGATTGAATGTTGGCTTTACCAACAATAAAAAAAAATGTCTTCGAACTATGAAATGTATTTGAATAAAACCCTTCAGAATGCATTGCGTGATCTTTTATCTTTGTAAGAAAATTTTATTCCGTTTAAGTGTGAGATAAAAAGACTATTTTTGTCTTCCATAATAATTACTTTTTACATTCCTGTTGTCCTTTGACATAATTTGTTAAATGAATTAAATCAATGTAGAATGGATTCTTATTATATTCTTAATCGATATATCCTTAAAGGAGTATTTTTCTACTTTATGATGATATATGAAGAAATTTTTAAAAGTATCGAGTATTTTTAGGTAGATTCCATATAGGAAAGCTTCACATTACAATGACTGACTACACACACACACGCACGCACGCACGCGCGCACACACACACACACACACACACACACACACACACACACACACACACACACACACACACACACACACACACACACACAGGAATATGAGGTTGATTTCTAATCACCATCACCATCATCGGTCACGGTAGAACCTCTCCAGTGGGAGGTACGTGCCGTCATCGGTAAGGCCCATACCATTTCTGTACGCACTCTTGGATGGCGAGAAATATTCACCATACCGGAAGCTTCTCATCTTCATATCTGACTTGCCCACTACTGGGAATCTTCGCTAAAGGAAGGCACATAATCTTAAAGAAGATACCTTGGGTACCTTCATTTCTGAACCTTCCTTAAGGAATAGCTTTAAAGAACGTGGAAATGGCTCTCGTGAAACGACTTTGGGAAAATATCTGCCTATCTTCACCGATCATGGTCTGCAGAACCCAGAACCACTCCTAAAGCTTTGCCCATGTTGTCTTGTTAATAATATAACTTGAGTAATTTTGACTGGCTTTTAACTTACTTGACATACATTGTAGAAAGTATAAAAATGTTGAACACGATAATCTAGATGGTCATCTAGTTCAAAGGGGATTGAAAAGTTCCTTCCCCTCATTTCTTTACAATTAAAGATAGAAAAATAAATCAAATTAGAAGAATTAGCGTTTTATTAAGATGTGCAGCTTTTTAAATTTTTTATTAGAAGTTTTTCGTTAGTTGAAATAGCTTAAGATGTTAGGAGTTGAAAAGTCATTTTCGATCTTTAGCTTTGACTGTTTTTAAGGTAGCTGTATTGCCACATTTCAATAAAGAAAAAAGGTCTTATAAGTTATTTCCTTTCCTTAATTTGAAATTATTTAATTGCTCGAAGATTAAAGTTCAATAGCTTAAAGAAAACAAATTAAATAAAAATAAAAAAATAAGATAAAAATATTTAAAAAGTTCAGAAGCTGCGATTATAAACATTTATCTAATTAAATATAATAATATAGATCATACTGAATATTTATTATACAATAAATGCTGAATTATACGATATCAATGAATGAAAAAATTATCTATGGCCGCTTCAATATGCAATGGGTCATTTTTTTTTACTTAATATGGAAAGGAATTGAAAAATATTAAGATAGCAAGGCCTTATGCCTTCCATCTTGTTGAGAGAAATTTTTTATTTTTATTTTAAAGCAAGTAAACCAGCCGTCTCTCCGAAACTTTTTCCCATGTTCTCTAAAAAAAAACTTATTCATCCTCTCCCCTTGTAAAATTATAAAATTTGAGAAAAAAAAACACACTAAAATTTATTTTCAGAGTCCCATATATGAGAGATTTGTACTTCAATGTTCATATAGCAAAGAAAATCAAATATATATTTGGAATATCCGTTTACGATCGACAAATTAAAAAATTACATAGAACTACAATTTTAATGATAAGATCACATAGAAAATTTCATTTATTTAAATAGCTGCGATGTGAGTTATTGTGTTTATATGCATGCCCAAGTACAGACCAAAAGACGATCAAACCTTTGAAAGATTTTATTTTAAATTTTATAAGAATTTGCACTTTAAATGCTAAATCCATTTACAGTATTTTGCTTATCTAAATTGTTATACTTTTAAGATATTGCTTCTAAAAATATGCGAAAATATAGATCGATGGATGGCTAACCTCGTGACAGATTTAATTCCAAATTTGATATGGATCTGAGTTTTTGGTTCAGAATTTGTATACCAAATTTTATTTTATCTAATTCTTTACGTTTTGTTTGTATGGATAAACACTTAGGTGCTAAATCTGAGAATCGATTTTTAGGCATCGAACTCTTTATATCATCTTATCATGTTCATTTGTTTTTGAATAGTCAAACGATTTTCCCATGAACTATTTTCGTTTTTAGTTCAAAATTGATAGAAAGTCGTCTAAAATTCGATTTCGCACATTCGATTTTCTAGTTTTTGTATAATAACCGCATCACCTCAAGTTATCGCCAAATACTGTAATCTAATAGCTTTTAGGGGCCGTGGTGGCCTGGTGGTAAGGTCTCGGCTTCGGAACCGGAGGGTTTCAGATTCGAAACCCGATTCCACCGAAGAACTGTCGCGTAAGGGGGTCTGTTTCACGTTAAATCCGTCCTGACCAAACGTCCTCCCGCTGATGTGGTGTGTTGTGGAGAGGAAGGTGCCAGCTCAGGTGTCGTCCTCGTCATCTGACCGCGGTTCAAAATGACGAGGTCCGTCTCAAAATAGCCCAAGTGTTACTTCAAACGGGGATAGAGAAATGCAAGAATCTTGGGATAGAGAAATGCAAAATAAATTGCATTTTATTAAACCGACTATTAACTTGTGGCCAGCTGTCTCGGTTAGAGGGGCAGATGTCAAATTAACCAGACTACGCATTGGTCACACCCGCCTTACGCACAAACATCTTTTGTTTGGTCAGCGTCCACCGATGTGCTCAGACTGCAATGTTAATCTTACAGTTTTACACATTTTAATTCAGTGTCATAAATTTAATTCTCATCGTGTGCGGTTTTTTAATTCATTAACATTGGAAATGCATGAATTGGTGGGAGAACACCCTCATAGGAGTATCTTTGAATTTCTAAGAGCTATAAATTTTTTCCATTTTATATGAAAACTTTTGGGATTTTAAACATTTTCTTGGAATTTTTTCCATAATTGGAGTCATAATTTTAAGACATTTGTCTTTTAAACTTATTGTGCTTTCTTTTTATAAGTGTAAAACGTTGTTTGTATTTTAACCTTGAGGAAATGTTTCGTTTAACAATCATATGGTAATATACACATACCACTTGTTTTGGCGCAGCATAGCCAGTTTTGGCTCTTGCGCCATAAAAATCCAATATCCATCCATCCATCCATCAAACGGGACGTTAATATAACTAAACCAAACCAATCTAATAGCTTTATTCACACTCTTGTTCGCAAACGGCATGCTGTTAATTAACACATTTGTTGTAGTATACTAAAAAACACTGAGCAGACAATTCCCGCTGGTTTATCGTGTAATCATAATCTTTTCACTCTTTCCCAAAGAGTCACCTCAATCCTGTAGAGGTCTAAGTTCCTTCGAAGATACTTTGTACAAATAGGCTTGATACATGTTCAATAATCATGGGTCAAATGTCTTTGTCCGATGTGGAGGTCCAATGAAGCTATTTCACCATTTAAGATACAACACAATTAAACTGCCATCTAGCCTCAAAACGGAGCATCACCGGAATCAAACCAAACAAACCCGTCTCTTTAGCATCGCCTTTATGACTTTGTCTTTTACTGTGAATGTAAAAAGAGCCTTCTCATGCGATGGAGTTTCCTTCAATGACGACACTCATTTAAGTTGAAGGGGCTTTGTGATTTAAACACAGAAGTGCCTATCGATGCTTGAAGGTACCCTCGACCAATTCTCCGCCTGTTCTCACAGGAATAAGCATGATGCTTGGTCAACAGTAAGCTTTTAGAAATATAATATTATGACTATTTCAGTACTAGGGCTGTGCCGATTTTTGACTTATAAAAAAAATCGATTTTTATATGCCAGTTTTCGATAAATATCGATCTATCGAAATCCTGATCATGAATAATAGGTCATGATAAATAGCGATACAATAAATCTATATTCACAATTAATTTAAGTTTTCGATTTCGTTTTGGTTACCGGTGTTTATTTTTGTTGCTCTTCATTCTTTTTTACCTTCATACAGAAATTTTGTTAATATTTCTATAAATGCTGTCATATTCTAATATATAAAAATACTTGTTTTTAAGCACAATGTTATAAATTGTAACATGCAGACATTGTATTGACGCACTTTATTAAGGAGGTTTTAACAAAATTATTTTCTAACTACTTTCATTCAAAAGAAAATTAATATTTTTATCAAATTGAAACTTCCTTTTATTTGGAGTCGGTCAATATGTTAAGAGATACTATTTATAACTTATAATAGCTATAAATTAATGATATCACGATATATCGAAAACTATAGATATGTGTTGGTCGACATATCGCGATGAAGAAGTTCTGTCATCGCCAGCCCTACTCAGTACACTGGAAAAATGTTTACGAGGAATTGTGATGCCCCCATTTCTGAACGAAGCACTTCCCCGCAGTTTGGGAAGGAATTTTCTGCAAAGTTCCTTGACCAACGTGATGTGGCGACATCTTTATCCGCTCCATCATCACTCTTCCTCATGTCGCAGTGAATTTTCGATTCGTTCGTCACTTGTCAAAGATTTCTTCTAAAAGTGACAATAAGTTTCTTTCTTATTGAATATTTTCTACTGTATTTTTGTTTATAACTGAAGATATCTCTGAAATATTCTATATCAAGAAATGTACTTTCCCTTCTTTCATTTCAGATGATATTTTTTTCATATTTTGCAAACGAAGACAGAACATGTATGTATTTTAAATAAGTATTTAAGAAGTAAAATTTGAATAGATTTTATAGCGAGATTTTAGAAAACATAATGTACTAAAAATGCTTTTATTGGGTTGGCAACAAAGTAATTGCGGATTTCACTCATAGATGGCTTCAGTTGAATTTTTAGGTTTGCAGACGTAGTACAAATGTAAAACACTTTTTGTTATTTGATAGTTGGCAATTCAGCTGTCAATCAGTAAAAAAAGTTTTTTAATAGGTTGCGTAGTTTTCGTTGAAAAATGGAAAATCAAAAGGAACATTTTCGTCATATTTTGCTTTTTTATTTCCGCAAAGGGAAAAACGCATCGCAAGCTCATAAAAAGTTATGTGCTGTTTATGGTGACGAAGCCTTAAAAGAACGGCAGTGTCAAAATTGGTTTGCCAAATGTCGTTCTGGTAATTTTTCACTCAAAGATGAAAAATGCTCTGGTCGTCCAGTTGAAGTTGATGACGACCTAATCAAAGCAATAATCGATTCGAATCGTCACAGTATAACACGTGAGATTGCGGAGAAGCTTCATGTATCACATACATGCATTGAAAATCACTTAAAACAACTTGGCTATGTTCAAAAACTCGATACATGGGTTCCTCACGAACTGAAAGAAACGCATTTAACGCAACGCATTAACAGCTGAGACTTGCTAAAGAAACGTAATGAAAATGATCCATTTTTAAAACGACTGATAACTGGCGATGAAAAATGGGTTGTTTACATCAATATCAAGCGTAAAAGATCGTGGAGCAGGCCAGGTGAATCAACTCAAACAACATCAAAAGCTGATATTCATCAAAAGAAGGTTTTGTTATCAGTTTGGTGGGATTACAAAGGAATTGTCTAATTTGAACTCTTACCACCCAACCGAACGATCAATTCTGATGTCTACATTGAACAACTAACGAAATTAAACAATGCAGTTGAAGAGAAGCGGCCCGAATTGACAAATCGAAAAGGTGTTGTATTCCATCATGACAATGCAAGGCCACACACATCTTTGGTCACTCGGCAAAAATTATTGGAGCTTGGTTGGTATGTTTTGCCACATCAACCATATAGTCCTGACCTTGCACCATCTGATTACTTTTTGTTTCGATCTTTACAAAACTCTTTGAATGGTAAAAATTTCAATAATGATGACGATGTCAAATCGTACCTGATTCAGTTTTTTGCTAATAAAAACCAGAAGTTTTATGAACGTGGGATTATGATGCTGCCTGAAAGATGGCAAAAGGTCATTGATCAAAATGGGCAATACATTACAGAATAAATTTATTTAGTTCCATGAAAAAATTGTCTTTGATTTTCTAAAAGAAATCCGCAATTACTTAGTTGCCAACCCAATATATTAAAATTATTTTCTAAGTTTTATTATTTGCTTTATAATTCATGGCTAAAACTACAATAGAATTTTCGAATAAATTTTTTTCAGTATAAGATGACCTCGCGTAAGATCTGAATCTCATTCCGACAATGAAATGCATTGTTGAAAATTATGAAAAAATATTTATAAAATTTCTTAAAATTCTAAAATTGCACGGCATTTAAATGGATACTATTAAAAAAGACGATTACATGAATTTTATAATGGCGCGAAAAATCATTTTTAAGCAATATTTTCTGAAGTTATCATGGAAAAGCCCCAAATTCTATTTTTTGTTTTTAATTAAATAAAAAAACATTCTAATTAAAATTTCAATTTCCCGCTTCTTTAACTACACTTCACATTACACTGCCAACAACTGCTTATTTAGCAATCACAGCTTCATTCAAAATTATAATTAATTAATCCCGATAATCGAGTAAATGAAATTCGTGCTCAAACTATTTCGGTTAATTGAGTATCTTTAAAAATAACTATTCCCAATAATTGGATTTTTGCATCATGAGCAAAAGAAGAATATGTGGATTTCACCAGTTAATTGCGCAACGTCCGTTCCGAGAACACAGAGATAGTTTTTGAATCAATAAAAGGAATTAACGCGGAGCAGTGATAACTTAAACATGCGGTGATTGAAAAATCAATCGATGCACTGGATCGTCTATGCGTGTCATTTTCGAGAGATGGTTTTTTCCTCTTGGAAACTATTCTAATAGAAAAGTGTGATTAAAAATGATTTGTCTGAACTTTGATATTATAGCTGCTGTGTATTAATGATTTGGAGTCACGATATTTAAAGTCGAGGAAAGTAATTATTTAACTTGTAAAATATATTACCGAACAAGTTTACGATTAACAACAGTTTTGCATATGATTACTTATTTGTTTATTTAACGGATAGTTTATTTTTTTGTTTAGATTAGGTGTCTACATAGGTCGTTGAGATGGTTGATTGCACTTTTCGTTAGTTCAGCAGAGTGGTTGGTATTAAAACATTTCCTTTGGGAATGAAATAAAATGATTCAAAACTATTCAAGATTAATGAAATGCTGAAAAAATGTATTAAGTTTAAAAATTAATAATTTATTCAGAAAAACTATGTTTTTTTTTTTTTTTTTTTTTGTGGAAAATTCTGTCCTATGAGTATACAGTGAAAAATCCAACAGACTTAATACCGATACTTCATTTTGAAGAAATTACCAAACATAGGTAACAAAATACAGACGAAGCACACATAAAACAGCACTAGCAACAGAAATCAATTTCACAAAAGCAGCATATCGTTAATAATAACACAAATCGTTCAGAGAGAGTTTATAGAAGATCAGCTTCTCAAGAGGAAATTCACTCGACTGCTTTCTTACTTTCCATTCGAATGCTGACTACTGACAAATGTCACACTTTCCTCTGCTTTACATAGTTTCCGTGATATTGAAGATTCTAGAAGAAACGCTGTAACTCGAATACTAATGGAGATACCACCAAGATGCATGAATATTCCGGATCCTTCATGTTTATCGCCAAAGTCGCTAAATTCGTCACCAGGTCGCCAAGACTCGGAGGTCATTGACTCGGAATTCCTTCAGTATCCATTAGAGTATATATAAAACTCTCTTCCTTACTAAGAAACTAACTGCGCTATGTAACAAATTCAAATAATATATAATAATTACTTATTTTACACACATTTATGAATTGCGCAGAGTGATGGTGATTGTTGGATTTGGCAATATTTATTAATATACTTATTGCAATACTGTCATATTTTTTACAAGACTTCAAATATTTCTTGTTCTATGCCCTTTAATAAATATGGGATTCCTGCGTTTACAATATTTCATATAATCTGATCGTCATTAAGTCTCACAGTCATAATTTTGTCATTTTCAAAAAATAGAAATAGGAAATATTTTTAAGGATACGTACATGCAAAGGTTGTGTGACACAATTTCGATCAAATCTAACAGTATTTTATAACCATCAATAATAAAGTATGAATTTTGATCACGATAAATTTATGCTCGAATCCACAATAGAAATCCAACGTGAGCGATTCAGTTGGAATTTGTAAACAGCACTGATAAATCGACAAATGCTGAATTAAAGAGCATCGACAGCATAACAAAATTTGTA
The DNA here is from genome assembly GCF_947563725.1 of Argiope bruennichi. Taxonomy (NCBI): domain Eukaryota; kingdom Metazoa; phylum Arthropoda; class Arachnida; order Araneae; family Araneidae; genus Argiope; species Argiope bruennichi. The sequence goes on from NC_079155.1 coordinate 20,772,165, forward strand.
ATGTAAGAATGTAAATTAAAAGAATATAACAATATTGGTGCCAAATTATAAAATGTGCCAAACCAAAGAATGTTAACTAGTAGAGATTACCGATGAATATTAAATCATAAAGCACTGGCAAGAGTAACAAAACTTATATAGGATTATAGATTGTGCTAAGCCGAAGAATGTAAATTAAAGAACATAACAATATTGGTGTCGGATAACAGAATGTGCAGAAAATTCAAGAATACTAACTGGTACGAGATTACAGGAGAATGTTAAATTAAAGAGTACAGAACAGCATAACAAAATTTATATAAGATTACAGATAGTGGTAAGAAGAAGAATGTAAATTAAAGAAAACAACAATAATAGTACCGGATTACAGAATGAGACAAACCGAAGAATGTTAACTGGTACGAGATTACAAAAGAATGCTAAATTAAAGAGCATCGACAGCATAATAAAACTTGTATAGGATTTTAGAATATACTAAGCCGAAGAATGTAAATTACAGAACTTAACAATATTGGTACCGGATTACAGAATGCAAAAAACCGAATACTAACTGGTACGAGATTGCGGAAGAATGCCAAATTAAAGAGCACCAACAGCATAACAAAACTTAGGTTATAGAATGTTCTAAGTCGAAGTATAAAAATTAAAGAATTTAACAGTATTAGTGTCGGATTACAGAATGTTAACTGGTACGAGATTACAAAAGAATGCTAAATTAAAGAGCATCGACAGCATAATAAAACTTGTATAGGATTTTAGAATGTACTAAGCCAAAGAATGTAAATTACAGAACTTAACAATATCGGTACCGGATTGCAGAATGCAAAAAACCGAATACTAACTGGTACGAGATTGCGGAAGAATGCCAAATTAAAGAGCACCAACAGCATAACAAAACTTAGGTTATAGAATGTTCTAAGTCGAAGTATAAAAATTAAAGAATTTAACAGTATTAGTGTCGGATTACAGAATGCATCTAACCGAAGAATGTTAACTGGTACGAGATTACAAAAGAATGCTAAATTAAAGAGCATCGACAGCATAATAAAACTTGTATAGGATTTTAGAATGTGCTAAGCCGAAGAATGTAAATTTTAGAACATAACAATATCGGTAATGGATTTCAGAATGCTCCAAACCGAAGAATGTTTATTGGTACGAGATTGTAGAAGAATGCTGAATTAAAGAGTACCGAATGTATAATAAAACTAACGACATAGCGTTAAAGAGAAATAGAAGTTTCAGAAATTTTAAGTCTTCACAAGAACTACAAGAAAAATAAATTTTTATTTGAGTTTGTGGCGAGTCAGTGCAAAAAGCTGTTGACTGCGACACAAGAAGGGCTCAAGGAACATTTCTTGCTGCTATGAATCGAAGCAAGAGATTTAAATTCAGAAGTTTTGCAATAATATATATTCATGAAGTTTGTTTCTTATATTGCCCTCTCGAATTCCGTGTCACGTAGGGCCATGGCTTAGAGATAATTCAATTTCGGAATCTGCCTGCTGAAATCGACTGCTTTTTAAAAGGTTCCTTTTTTTTGATGAAAATGTTCTTGAATCGAATTTGAAATGGCGATAAAATTTTGCGAAAAAGTTTGTGCTATTTTCACGTTTATAAGCATGTATATTTTCACTCTCTTGTGTATGAAATATACAGAAAAAAATTAATGTAAGCGTAAAAAATTTGTGCTTGGGATATCCATGCTTCAAACCCCAGTAAATCAGAGAAATCAGTTTTTAAGTAGTTGTATATAATTTGAAGTATTTCAAATTCAGATGAATGAAATTATTAAGGGATTTAATATGCATATTAATTTGGGTTACAGACTTAAAATTTTGTACATTTATGCATTTTCTCTGAAAATAAGTTATTTTTATATTTTCACTTTTAAATATCAGTAAATCAATATCTGAAAAATCATCGTTTTCTTTTCTTTTTCTTTGGAGAATCGTTTTTGGAATCGTTTTCTTTTGGAGAAAATATTTAGATACGAATCGCATACGATTACAATGAATATTTTTCAATCTTACCAACATATGAACTGATCATTTAAATACAAAATCATGAATGCACTTATTCGAAACAATTTGCTATATTACAGCATTCATTTTACAGTTTATCTGGCATTACTTATATTTTTTAACTTACACTCAGTTTTACCATGGTGAAATCGGATTCGAGACAGCGCTATATGACATTGTCAGCATGAAAACCGATAGATAAAGGCTTTAATATGAAAAAAAGAAGTTTTTTTTTGTATGTGTGTGTGTGCAAAATTGCTTTTTTTTCCAGGAAAGACACCTCTATAGATAAACTTAAAAACCAAAAATATTAAATATAAATACATAAGTAAAAAAAAAATAAAGCAGAGCGCGACTCGAATCGAGGACTCACAACACACGCGTCATTCATGTTGCTTTGACCCTATGCTCTACTGTCTATACTGCAAAGCGAAAGTTGAATATACTTATTCTAATAGTTAGTTCTAAAAAGAATTTTTTTTGTGAGCAAAATCGCGTTTATTCAGGAAAGGCACTTATATCGATAAGCTTAAAAAGTAAAACTTTATATAAAGCAAAAAGTTTATCCAAATCGTTAGAGCCACTTCCGAGATACACAAAATAAATAAAATCTATACATTGTATAAAATGAAGTATCCTGAAGGCGTCTGTATGTTGAAACCTTAAACACTCGAGAGATACTCAACTAATTTTCGAGATATTTGTACCATTTTGTAGGGCATTGATTGGGGAAGGTTTTAGTACATCAAAGTCATATCAAAATAAAAAAAAAAGAGTTTTATAATATCGATTTTAATTATTTTCCTACTACTATTCGCGCATGTGTAAAGCAGCAGTATTTGTGCTTTGCACTTATCCGCATCTGAGCGGAAATCTCAAACTTCGCATGTGCAAATAGCAAGAGCTATGGCATTCATATGCGATGCATTATTTTGTTTACATCTTATTTTAAACAGCGATTCAAATCTCATTATCCCAAAAAGAAGGAAATTCAACCTTGGCCGAAGCACGTTAAATGCCAAAACGCTTCGTTTGGTGAGCGATAGTGAAAATGTAGAGGTAAGAAACGTTAGATTAGCGAATATCAGAGAAAGAATGTTCACACTTTCTTCAAAGGAAAATCTTCTGCTGAGCGAGGTAACCGTCTCTCTTTAAATCGCACTGCAATTGAATTACAGAGATAGAATGAATCTCACCTGTCTACTGACAGAGAAAGACATTTAAATTTGAGACACAAGAGAATAAATGAAAGAACAACGTTCCTGATATTTGATCCGAAAAGGAGTACACCGCTCTGAATTTCGATCCATATGTGGATTACAGAAATGACGCCTCGGTTTCAATAGGAACAATATCTACAGTCTGTTCATATTGTTCAGCTTTAGAAACAGCTTTGATATACAGTCATTTTCGTCTACAACGGTCTTGCGCCGTGTTTTAGGAAATGTTCAAAAGCGAGGGAGCAGATGTCCAATCATAGCGCATAATAAAGATGAAAGGTAATAGGTTTGCCAGTCTGGAGGTTGCTTAGCTTTGGCGCGTTATCGCAACTTGGCGAAGAAGCGGGTTAAACTCCGGTTCATCCGGAAAGATGAATCAAAAGGCATGTTTACAAGGGAAAATTTTAACAGTCTAAATATGGAACAGCATTGATATACAGTTATTTACTCGCAAAAAGGTTATCGCCAAATTTTAGCGAAATGGCTGAATGTGGCTCGAATGGCAGCAATAGCGTTTCCAATCTAAAGGTTCCGAGGAAGGCTGCAGCAGATTAACTGAAATATAGACAAAAAAGTCAATAAATGCAGTAAAATGAAATGCATGTAAAAAATGTAATCGAAAATAATGAAAGTAAACAGAAGGAGGATGTGCAGCAGGAAAAAATCAAGGGAAATGAACAGGAGAAATCGAAATACAGTAGCATACAGTAACATAAAAAAAAAATGGCGGCCATTTAATCCCAAACAAAGCGCCACCGAAAAATTGCCAACCTCGCAAGGCGCCAAATGACTGTATATCAAAGCTTAGCCCTAAATATTACTGAATAAGTGCTATAAAAATTTGTTTTGTAGTTATTTTTGATAATTTCTAAATATCTTTTTGATCCCGCATGAAATTCTCAAGTCATATCGGGTGGAGGCTAGACTTAAGTCTAAAGCTAATTTTCCCTCTTAGATGTTATGCCACGGGCAACGCTGTGAGGGTATTGTTAGTTATATACATACAAGAATCATTCATTTAAAGTTATAAGATTAAAAAAATGAATTTTGTTTTAACACTGAGGGCGCCATCTGATATTGAGTTTGAGAAATAATAGTACACGATTAAAAAGTAGGAAGTAATTTTTGCAACAAAATTTACAGTCTACATAGATATGAATAAAATGTGGTTTCAAAAAATATCTTTCGTTAAATTTATAAGAATTAAGTTTTTATGTTTGTGAACTCAATGATTCGGAAACGGAACTGGTAAGGCTAATGAGTTTTATATGAGATCGTTACAATAAAATCGTAGAAAAGTTTGCATTTCTGACCATCATTTTTCTTGCAAGATGCATAAAATGTTACCTTTTTACTATACATTTTTATCATTAGTATTGTGGGTTTGTATCAATTTTTTAATCAAATCTGTCCGAAGGTTGACTGTTTATTGATCTATCTATTTTTTGTGTATGCAATTGCCGTAACTCAAAACTGAAATTAAATAGATGAATAAAATTCAGTGTGGATGCTAGATAACTGTGGCTACCAGGGGTAATGTTTCTATCTCCATCAAACCAACATTCGTTCAATCCAAATTGCATTCCTCTGGAAAGAAGGAATTGATTTTACCTAAAGCGGAGACCCCCGGGTCGGCACCTCGAAATGAGGATGAGATGCTTCCGGCATGGTGGTTGGATCTCGCTACCCTGGAGGGTACAATAATTGGTGGGGGATCTGACTCCTCCCATCGATGATGGGATTCCTTCGGGGAGGGTTGTACCGTGGCCGGTGACGGCCCTTAGGACTCAACCACAGTTCCCGCCAATGTTGCTGTTGCGGCGGTCCGGTCATTCAGTTTTTATGGTTTAAATCCGTGCACCTTTCTGGCGGGTCGGAGAGTTAGATGGCTGACTTACTTAAGGCGGAACCCTATAGTATAATTATAATTATTGATCATGTAGTTGTACATGAAATGTTTATCAGTCTATGGACTCCACGGATACTGCATGGATGCAAATTATTGAGTTGAAAAATTCTCCACTGGAATGTTAAATTACCCATTGACTGTTCGTACTAGCAAGAGGATAGCTTGAAAAATAAGACAAAATGTCAATTTTTGTTTTACATTTATGCTACGTCTTTCCTTTCCGTTTCAAGAAATTAAAATCCTGTAGTTTGTAATCGCTAAATCTTTCTGCAAATACACTTCATAGACAGACGGCGGGAATTCGAAAAATAACTTTTGTATTTTTCTATAGCTAGCACGGTATTCCGAATACATGTAGCATAAATCAACATCATTTCCAAACCTTAATTGTTATTGTAACACGTCATTCTATTAGAAAGCACATAAGAGCGAGCAAAGAGTTTTATTTTCTTCCTCGGTATTCCAGTACTTCTTTGAGATATATTAAATGTAAAGTTTCTTTTCTCTTCTTTATGTCGAAGAGGCAATTGGCGACCAATCATTATTATTAATGATTAGCAAAATTCTTTGAAAAAAAATGATGATTGGATGATCTGCAAAAATATTTACATTTGACAGTATTTCTGTATTGAATAAATTTGTATTTTTGAAATAAACGTTTTTTTTGTGATTAATCCCTCTAAATTTAAAAATAAGCATATTTCTGCAAATGTTCTGATAGAAATATGAAAGTTTGTGTGTACATAAAAAAATTTAAAAGAAACGTTTTACTAGCTGACACTTTTACATTATGAGGGTGATATAAAAATTATAATTTTTTAACTTTTTAGAAGAAGCCAAAACATTTTCATACAACTGTCCACTTAATTTTATGAAGTTTTGTAATAGGAAGTGTATGTTTAGGAATAATATTTGGGGAAATAAAAGTTTGTTCCACTTTTTAAGAACACAATTCCCCTATAAACAAGAATGTCTAGAAAAGATGAGTCCCAATTGAAATTTTGTATAGCAGCTGCTCGATGCTATTCGAGTACCTGTTTATACGTTTCGTTTCCAGCCAGTTGATTCATCTGTGAAATACATTCCATGACGGAAATAGTTAAATCGAATTAAATTTAACGTCTCTGGCATCTTAAATACGGCAGAATTAGATGGTTCGGTAATTTGCGTTACAAACCTTTCCTACGAATTATTGCTGGAATGAGACACAACAACCACTTTCGAAATCTTAACGCTTAATTAAGTTTCTCGCCACTTTACGCGATTTACTTCATTCGATAAAGCTCGGCAACCTGTTCTTCTCTCCCACGGCGCCATTTTCTAAATTAGAGCGTGTTGCGTGATGGCAATTAGAAGGGAATCGGCTGTTAATTCTCTCGCTGCAGAGCATTCGTCCTAGAAGATTTTGAATTCATCTGAATGTACTCGAGTTATAGAAACATTATGAGTTTAAAGAATTATATAATTCATGTTCTGTGACTCTCTAATGCCTCTGAGAGAATAACTGAGGTACAGTTTTAATGAAAAATGACAGTTCTCTATGCATGGAAATATTTTAAAATGATGGCTGGTCCTTTCGATTACGAGATTGTTCATCGAGTAAGAGGCATCTGTCTCGAAGTTTTAGCTTTTATCGACATTTTTCAGCTTACGTGTATTTTTACACTCTTTTTATTCAATTCCTACTATTAGTTCACATTCTCTTTCTTTCGTTCTCTCTCTCTCTCTCTCTCTCTCTCTCTCTCTCTCTCTCTCTCTATATATATATATATATATATATATATATATATATATATATATATATATATATATATATATATATATGTAATATTATTTGTTGTGAAGCATGATGCAGTTTGAAGACAGTGAAGATACTTTACTTTTTGTGACGTCGTTTTATTTCATTTTGAAGAAGCAAGCATATGTACAAGCGACGATCACACAGAACGACACAGAAAGGAATGAGGAAAAAGCTCTTGGACATTTTATCCCTGGTCTTATATAACCTATGATTTTGATAGGGAAAATATTTCTTTACAGTGCTAATGTATTATGAGATTTCGATAGGGATTTTCATTACACGGGTGGACAAGGTAGAGGAAACACAGGGAGATTTTAAAAAAGAATTTGCTTGATCAGCGGTATGTTATCTCTTCACGCGTAGTGTGGGAAAGTTAGATTTTAGCTGATTCAACAATTTAACAAAGCTTCTCTTGAATTAATTAAGTAGAGACAGTGGAATCGGATCACGAAATAAGAGAATATTTTAGAATGAAGTTACTGTGGGCTAAATTAAGATGAAGTTACTATGGAAATTAATTAAAGTGAAATTAGAGTTAAAATATCATTACATATATATATATATATATATATATATATATATATATATATATATATATATATATATATATATATATACATGTAACATTATTTTATTTTAAACAGAATGCAGTTTGAAGACAATGAAGAGACTTTTTACATTTTTAAATTCTTTTTAATCCATCAGGAAGGCATAATTATTTACAAGCAAAGACGCGGACAATTCACGTCCGCCACAGCGCAGCGCAAAAGCGGAAGTGGGGAAGAAGGGCGGAATGAATTATCCCTCGCCTTATATAACCTTAAATTTTGGTAGGGAAAATATTTCTCCACAGTGCAAATATATTAATAAAATACTGATAGGGATTTCTGATGCATGGCAATCACATGTAAGGGAAACACAGGGATCTTTTAAGAAAGAATGTGCTTACTGGACATTTTTTACTCCTTCACGCCGAGCGTATCGGCGTTTAGCTGATTAAGCAATTTTATGAAGCTTCTCTTGAATTAATTAAGTAGAGAAAGTGGAATTGGATCACGAAATAAGAGAATATTTTAGAATGAAGTTACTAGGGCCTAAATTAGGATAAAATCTTGGAAATTAATTAAGTTAAAGTTTAAAATATCATTACATATATATATATCTTGTTCAAATTTTCAATCGTTAATAAAATACTTTTTATTCATCCACTCAAGTTCAAATATATTTTTTAAAACTTGTAGTGGATGACATTTGATGCTAATACAGTTTTTTTCAAATATTAATTAATTAATTAAATTTGTCCAATAATTTCTATTTTGTCTCCAAAATCCGTCGCTAAATGGTCGCCAAGCTCTGAGATTACTGAAGAGACACCCGATCATAAATAATATAATATATATATAAATAATACAGTACACTCCCGATTATCCGCGGAATTGGGTGGCGCGACCGCCGCGGATAACAAAAATCGCGGATAATCCGAAAAAAGCTAAAAACGGGTATAACAAAAAAGAAAACAGTCATTCCAACTTTGAAAAATCGTTTTATGTACAATAAAACATAAAATAAACAGCAGGAAATGTTTAACTAACGCTTAATATTTTAGAATATCACTCAAAACTAACCTAAAATGCATTTTGTTAATGAAAACATAAAAGTCCTTAGTATTTACGAGAGACGTCAAGGATACACAGAAAAATGAATACATATGTACTGTTTTAATACTGTAATGTATTATGTAATTACAAAAGCATAACTGTAAAACTGCACCTTTTTGAAAAAATCAGCCAAAAAAAAAAAAAAAAAACTTTGTGCGGCAGGCGCGGATAACCCGCCCGCGGATAATCGGGAGTCTACTGTATAAGAAAATAAGTAGGAATTGACTTACAATTTTTTTTTTATATATATTACTTGTTTAACAAACATAACAATTCATCTCACAGCATTTATTGATAAAATTACGAAGTGATATTAATAGATGTATACTATAAATAACCGAATAATTGTGTTTTGTTGAAATGCTGATTTTTCTATTTGGAGCTAAAGCAGTAGATAGTTCTCTCCAAAATTTTTCTCATACTCGCAAAAAAAGATCTTATTCTCCCTTCCCCCACATAAAATTGTAGACTTTGAGCAAGGCCGCAAATTCTTTGAATGACATTTGCAAAAAAAATTACGAAATATAGATCTTTGGAGTAAATTTAGCATTTTTTTTTCTAAATTTATAACAAGAATATGCATTTTCGAAGCCTTATCCTGGTCCATTGATTACAAAATTTGACATAAAACTACAATTATAGCCACAAGATAACATACCGACTTTAATTGGTTTAAAACATTCAGTTTACATGCCTTTGAAAGTACAGATTTACAGACCATTAACTGTTTGACAAATTTGGTTCAAAATTTGAAGAGTTCTATATATTAGATGTTAAGCCTTCGTATTAAAAATTTTTGTCTACCTAACTCTTTGCATTTTGTTTTTATCAAGTTTACTTGTAGTCAAACATTTAGATAGATAAATTTCCTGCGAATGGATTTCGTTTAAAATTTGATAGAAATCTACAATTTTGTACGGTAATTCCGTACACCAAATTTCATCTGTCTAGATCAAAGTATTTTTAAGTTATTGTGTCCCCAGATAGACAGGCAGACCTAATGGCAAAAATTGCGCAGTACTCACAGAGGTCTGAAACGTGGGGATTAGTCAAAATCTCGAGTTCGAATTTTTTGACGACTACAATATTTCCTCTATACTTTGTATATGATAAAGTAGAAGGAGTTATATAAAACTAATATAAAATTGCACCATGCTCTACCTTTGGCCACCATGATGTGTTGCTAAATTGACCAGGATAAATGTACAATATTTCTTATTTAGAGGAAGTTAGGGATACTTAAACAAAGATCGTTTTCTCAGACTGTGAGGTAGATGATAATTTATGTATGCTATTCCTATTTGGACTTGGTTTTATGCCTTATCGCAAGAGATTTCCATTCCAATCTTAAAAAAAGCCTTATAAAAGTGGGAAGGTAAATAATATTTTGGAATACCCAAATAAATTTTCTCTTTGCATTTCTCTGTGGATTGGAAGTTAACTTTTGAAAGAAATATTTCTGAGTTTTAAATATATTTCTATCTATATCTTGATACACGATATTGCACGAGATCTTCATTTTAAGTGGGATGATTTTTAGATTACTTTTTTTTCTATGATTATTTTCCTTCATGATAGTTTTTCGATTTTTATATTACTACTTTACAAGACTAATTTAAGTATTTTATCCTGACCAATTCAAAACTTATTATAACTAGGCAATGAACAATTGGATGCTAATAGAAATAAATTTGTTACTATATATAATGTGGTTAAATTGGGTTACTATACCTGATTACGCTTAACATCATGGAAGTGTGATAGTTTATAGGTTTGATATTTTTTAATAAGAATATTTTTTTCTTATGACGAGTTTTTGACCTTATATGTATATTTCTTTTCTTTTCGCCACAGAATACCGCCGAACTTGGGATCTCTAGGATTTCCTGTCATTTGAATGGTTATACATGGAAAGATTTATCAAGAATAAAAACATGTTTAAGGTTACACACAGTATACAAAATCATAATCTTACTCACATGTCAACGCCACAAATATAAGCAAAACAATAATGAGGACAGGGAGTGTTTTGTGGGGAATTAGAATTTTGATGAAGTAATATTTCTTGTAGAAGGGTTTGATTGAAGAGACAAAAATCATGCTGTGCTAAGGTCTGGGTTAATCAAATCTTCGTTATCTTTGAGACACCGCACAAGATTGTTCTAATTTTGGACATTTTGTTTGTCATCACGTTGATCCATCAGATCCGATCGAGGTCGGATATGGAATTGCTAAGTTTAGTTATATTAACGTCCCGTTGTAAAGCAACACTAGGGCTATTTTGGGACGGACCTCGTAATTTTGAACCGCGGCCAGATGACGAGGACGACACCTGAGCTGGCACACCCCTCTCCACGCCACACCACACCAGCGGGAGGACGTTTGGCATGACGGATTTAACGTGCAACAGACCCCCTTATACGACGGTTCTTCGGTGGAATCGGGTCTCGAACTTGAAACGTTACGGCTCACAAGCCCCGACCTTACCACCAGGCCACCGCGGCCCAAGATGTGGTGAGAGGACAGCTAGTGTCATAATGAAGTGGCTTCTCCGCAGCCGCAGTGATCCGATTCTTTGACACGGAATCGCTTGAAGTAAGAAGGGAATGATGAACCATGGCCGGTTGCAAAGATTTCCATGGTCTTGGATTAAGGGAGACTTTGAGGGTAGTTTGATAAATATTTCTATAGTTAAGCCATTTCCTATTCTTTTTTCCATCTTTATAGGTTCGATTTATTTAACATACTTTTAACCCTTTAAAGGGCCATTTTTTCTAGTCATATTATGTTAAAATATTTTTGGGCTTGAAATTAGAATAAGAAAAGGGATTCATTTAGCTTATTAGATAAATTTAATTTGATTTATTAATTAATTTGGTTAATTAATAATTAAGTAACAAATGAAGACACATCATTTTGATTGAGATAAAGAACTGAAGCATCTAAATTTCTATCTTTCTAAAAAAATTTGTTAGAACTTATGCCAGCCTACAAAATTTCATATAAAGATTGATAAATTTGGTGGGAAGCATACTTCCCTACTTCCCACGGCACTAGAAAGGGTTAAGGAAATTTCTGGGAACTAGATATCGAGATGGTGTACCTGTAGAAATGACTTGTTGATCTTTTGCATGTTGACCTGTTGATATTTTGTACAGGCTGATGATTCATCCATAACTCATGCATGATTCAGCCAATGTAGGTTCGTCAACACAGAATCTGACACCAACTCTTGGCAATCTACATATACCATTGACCTCTTGATTTATATTCCTTGAAAACGTGAGGCCTTTTTATGAGGCAAAGCGACGAATATGAATAAACAAAGAAAGACCAAAAGATAAATAAAATATTTTCATTATCAGTCTTGAAAAAAAAGTTTTATAGACATTAAAATCAAATGATGGCCATACAAGAACAAACATGAAATAAACACAGAAAAGGACTTAAAAAAAAGTACTGCTTTATAAGCAAATACAACAAAAGTAAGTGACGAAAAAAAAAATGAATTCTGATAGTGATGATATTTTTTTTTTCAAAATGTAAAGTTCAGCAAAAAATTCCTCATCCATAAAATAGTAGCATAATAAATATATTTTAAAAATAAAAAGACTTTTAAAATCATGAAACTCTTGTAAATTTTTTATGTATAAAAATTTGAGATTTAATCGAAACTTATCATTTTATATGGAAAAAAGAATGGCAGGGATGACACGAGAGATTCAGTGAAAATGCTAAATGATAAATTCACGCCAAAGGTAGAAATGACCTGTTAATCTTTTGTATGTTGACCTGTTGATCTTTTGTACAGACTGATGATTCATCCATAACTCATGCATTATTCAGCCAATGTGGGTTCGTCAACACAGAATTTGACACCAACTCTTGTCAATCTACATATACCATTGACCTCCTAATTTATATTCCTTGAAAAAAAATTCCGCAACTATTGTACACAATTGCATACAAGGCGTTCTCTAGCACAACACTTTTATTAGCGAGAGAGTAGCATGACACTTTTACTCGAGAGAGTTCTGCAGCATAACACTTTTATTATTTCTCTCTTATTGAATGAGAGAAAGTTTTGGGAAGAATACTACCTCTGTTTATTCTCCTGATGACCACATAATTACTTCACAGAATCCTTTTTCTTAAGTTTTCAACAAGAAAAAGGAAAAAAAAAATCACACAAATAAATTTTTGATGAAACGAATGAAGACTGTATGGATTACAGGAAGACAATGCAATCTATTATTGGAAATAAGACCAAAATATTTTTAAAAAATTGCCAAACTTCAGAAGTAAATTTGTATTACAATAAAATTGATATTAAAAGATAATTTTTAAATTCAAAAATGGTGTAAGAATCAACTTTGTGTAATAATATGTTTTAGAATTATCGCGAAATACCGTCGAAATCTCGTTTAGTTTTTAATTAATTGATTCTATATAGAAGTTAAAAAAAAGTTTTAATTTATTCATTCCCACCCTCCAAGATATGAAAGCTCCAAATTTGGTACTGTAGATCAAGCAGCCAATCCCGTAGAGCAGCAACGCACATTGAAACACAGGTATATATACATTCATCTTTGTTGTAAGTAGAGACAGTGATATAAAAAATATTTTCAATATTCTATTGCACAAATTAAAGTGAATTAAAAAATGCAATTTTTAATAATGTTATTCTGTGCTCTTTTAAATTTAACGGATTTTTAATTAATTTTTATAAATATTATTAACTTTTAAATTAGATTTTTTCAAGCATATTTCCAGATAGAATTTCTCACACTAAAACAAAAATTAATGGAGGTGGAGATATTTAGATCAAAGTATAGAATATATTAAATTGGTGACTGAAACACATAACAACGTCACATTTCAGATCATTAGAAAAATGGAAAGTTAAAAGCATTTAATGAAAAATCGAGAAAAACTATTACTCTAGAAAAAAGAATCGTAATTAATTTCATAAAACTTTAAAATTTTGTTAAATAATTATCAAATAATCTATTAAATAAAATTATTCCCATCTTTTAGTATTTTTTTCAATATTGTTTCTTTATACAATAAATTCTTTTTGTAATAAATATTTTCCCTCATTGTTCCGTAAAGTTACTTTTTATCAAAAAGAAAGAATAGTTTGCTCAAAAATTTATGCAACTATTAGAGCAATTTTTCATATTTGCGTTAAATTTTTTATTAGTATGAAAGAACATGCTTTTTCTTTCGAATAACAAGAAAGATATTTAAAAAAATATGTTAACACAATAATAATATTGAAATACATAAAAGTACTCCAAAACATTTAAGTCAGTAGTGAATGCGCCAATTAAAAACAGAATAATAAAAAATTTCAAGCCTTTTCAGCTAAAAAAAAATGTTCCCAAAATCATTATAACTTCAAATATTCCTCATTTTGCGAACGTTTAGAAAAATATGCAATCAGGGAAAAATAATCTTTCTTTTATTTTCAATTTAGAGCGGCGCTTTCTTTTTTGTTCCACCTTGATATTTTGTCCCGCTAACAATAAAAAAGTTCCACTTTCATCGATCAACTTAAACATGCATCGGCATCCATGAGGGGATTTCGCAGTTATTTTTATCCGACGTGGAGCAGAGGAAATTAAATATACATGTCGTTAGGCGTGTTCTGCATACGAAAGAATTTAGTAGAAAAGCAAACGACTTTGAAAGAATTTTATTCACTTTTTTTTGTGCGGGAATAAATTCTAAACTGCAACTTTGACCTATTAGATGGTTCTACTGATGACAGCTTTAAGCGGCAGTGAAAGTTCTGAGGTAAAATATAGGATTTCAGACTTTCAAAATAGATTATAAATATGAAGTTTGAATTGGGAATTGGTTATAAATGTGTTAAGTGGTAACACAAAAAGATTATTTAAATATAAAAAAAATAGTTATTTAAAAATCATCTATTCAGTAATGATAACTTTAGTTTATTTTATGTTTGCTAATTTGATTTAAATTTTTTTTATTGATTATCGTTTTCAGATTTTTTTTATTATTATAAATAAGTGTGAAACATTTTTATTATATCGTTTTGCTTTTTCCAGGGTTATTCGTATTTATTTCATTGTCAAAAAATTTCTTCAGATATTCTAAATTCATAATAGAAAAATGCTTTAAAACGATAAATCATAGTTACAGTAATTTATTAAGAATATAAAATCCAAAGTTATATTTATATAATAATATAATATAATTTATATAATCATTTTTGCACAACAAGATTAGAATTTCACCATTTCCTTGCAAATTATTCTAAAAAGAAGAAGGAAAGAAAATTAAGAAATATTACAATAAGGATAAACAACTTAACTTCCATCTATGGTCATAATATGAGAAAATTTTTTACTATATATCAAATATTGAAAATTACCTTTTATTGTTATATCAGCGATAAAAACTCAAGAGGGAGAAAATATCTACACATGTTATTCAAGATGCTTAGTACTGTAATAATCATTATGTAAAATTAATAATTTAAAAAGTTAAAAAAATTTTAAAATTAAAAATATTTTTTTAATTTGTTTCATATTGTTTAGAATATTTTAGTTAAAAGCACAATAATCATAGAATGTGACTATATAACGTCTTCTGAAGTTGTTGACTAGAATTATCTATAACTATTACGCATTTACAGATATGTCTAGGTATCTATCATAAAACGAAATATTAGTTACAAAAGAAATAAAATTATCCACTAAATTACTTCATGAGAATGTTCTCAAACATGAGAATGTCTTTAACATGAGAATGTTCTCAAACAACCCAACACAAATTTTTCAGCCATTGCTACAAAACCTCAATGATTTCAATCATATCCATAGATTAAAAACAAAAGAGCATTCCTATGATGAAATTGCTTAACAATTTTCTTATGATTCAAAAAAAATATTGTAAGTTAGTATACAAAATGTATAAAATAAAAGCCCTTTAAAACACAAGAAGTACAGATTGCAATCCCGCCAGAATGTTGAAGAATTTTTTTTAAAAAGTCGAAGTGATATCTTCAAACATAAGATTAAAATCTATCGTGAGTGGTCTTTCCTAAACTTTCCAGCATATTCTCGAATAAAAGTGTTATATCAGAGAACGCCTCGCAGGGTATTGGCGTACAATAGTCACGGAATATAAATGTTTGGCGTGAAGTTAGCATTTTTACTAAATCTATCGTTTGATTCTTAGCGATTAATCCTTGGCATGCAGTTAAAAGTATCCTAAAATCGATTTCGTGTTTTAGATATCTTTTTCCCAATCTACTGAAACAAAAATTTAATACAAAGTTATAATTGTATAAATTTGATAAAAGCTACACTAAGTGTCAAAAACCCATACCAAATTTAATATATTTAACTCCCTGCGTTTTTCATTTATCACATTTATAACTGTCTGATAGTAGAAATCAATACATAGATGGTCAACTTCTCATTGGATTTGGGTCAAAAATTTATGGAAGTCTATCTACACTATAGACGTTAAATCTATGTACCGAATTTCATCCATCTAGCTCTTTCGTTTTCTAGTTCTGATGTAAACTTATATTCTAGCAGCTAAACTGACAGACTTACTCCGAATGGATTTCTTTCAAAATTTGATAGAAATCTACAAATCTGGTATAAAGTCTGTATACCAAATTTCATCTGTCCGGCTCAAAGTGTTTTTGAGTTATCTATATAATCACAGAAAGACAGACTGATGTTTTCCAAAAGTGTGCTTTTCGAGCTTAGGGAAGTATAAAATGTGAAGAATTGTCAAAATTTCGAGTTCGATTCTTTTGACAATTACAATACTTTTTTCAAAACTACGTATGTTATAATATGTATATGTATATAATTTCTACTAAATTTTATTATTTTTGGCTACTTATCATTCAAAATTAAAAAATAACAACAAAAAAAGATCTTGATAGTAATTGTTTAATTTTTTGACGAACATATCTTGCAACATCAAAACATTTTTCATAATCTTTGTTAATAATAAAAGAGAAACTGTGTTCTTTCATCGGCTCGTTTACTCTTTGTGCATGTCTGTGTATTGATACCCTACAGGAGAAGCTGTTAGATCTCGGGTTACAAAATGAACTACAGATTTTTGTCGGAGGTAAAAAATATACACATCGGAGCAACTTTTTAGAAATTTCAATTAAAATTTTAATTTATGGAAATTAAGCAGAATATTGGCGTTTTTCAAAACATAATTGCTCAAAAAATAAATTCTGTATCATTTTAAAATTCAAAATTTTCCTTTCCTTATGATACCAATTTTGTTACTGTGAAATTTCTTTCTGAATTTCGATATATTTTTTTCAAAATAACTTTTTGCCTAATTTTCAGTAATAGATTTCTTTGTTATAAACCAATTTAAACCGTTTTCATTGTTTAATTAAATTTTTAATCCCGTGAATTTCTTTCGTCATTCAAACCTAAGTGATGTTACTTTATATCTGCGCAGTCTTTATGCGAAACTAGAAAGTGAAACTGCATTTCCTCGAAAAACAACGTGCAATTTAAAGTAGATTACACAGAAAATTCATTTTTTAATAGTATAAATTGCGTCTCTATCCTATTAGTAAGGTTAATGAAGAAGGTACAAAGTTATCAAAAATAAAACGGCTTTAATGTCTGTCATGCCTTGAACCTCCACGCAGCCCAACGGCTGAAAGTAGATGAAGTGAAGAGAGAGAGGAACAATTGCACCAGAGTGGTATGATTGATATCGTTAATTATCCGACGACATTTGCCCGCCTTGAGTCTGAAACATCTTACCCTCTTTCCGCTCTCTTGTGGTTTTTTGGGGTTCTTTGATGTTTGTTCATTTTACCGACAATTTGAGGGAAGCTCTCGATTGCAGTCCGTAGGTGGGGGTGGTCCAACAATGGGCCAGTTGTCAGATTTATGACCAAATCCGTAAAGCTATAGGTCGTCGGAACGGAACTTAAGAGTTTGCGTTGGTAGGAGCTCTGGTGGGAACTCCGAAAAATGAGTTTAAATAGAGCCTGACTAAGGCAGGGGCATACGGGGCAGTTGAGGATTGAGGGTCTTCCACATCAGAGGGAGGGGGCCGAAATAGAATAGAAAGTATATTTTACATTTCCTTCAATGGTTAAATGTGGTACTTCGAGTTAAGACTAAAAGTGTTTTTAGTTTTAATTTTAAATAGCATTTTGAATTAATTAACGAAAAATACCATAGACACGTTCTATGCACTTCTATGCACGGTTTTTCATTACTGAAGTAGTGAAGCAGAGGAGGGCCCCCAAAGAAGTTTTCGCCACGGGCCCCAATTAAGCTAAATCGAGGCTGCGTTTAAACTTAAATTTGATTTTAATTGCATATATGTAAGTTGTTATGGACCATTTAATCCTTAAAATGTAATAAACTTGTGTTATTATATTTTAGTGTCAAGAAAAATGTCACCAATTGTATCAAGGCAGACAGTTACAGACACGACAATGTCTGTAATTATTCACCAATACTCTTGGCAAACCACTGATTAGCAAAGACGGCTAGAAAGGAATGAATATATTATAATTCATTTGATTTCAATACTTTAAACTCTTAATAATAATAGCATGATTAAATTCGGCTAAATTTAGCTATACGTTTACTGCAAACTATCTTAACTTTAAAATATATTCTCTATTAAAAAGAGAGTTTAAGCAGGAAGAAGAAAGAGTTTTGAAAGAGAGACGATTTTATAGACTGTAGCGAAATACTGACTGCCTCAATGCTGGATTTCTAAGACACTCAGAAAGGAGCGTGATATAGAGCGGAAATAATCGGTTAAGTAATGGTTAAAGATAGTCAACTGGAAATGGCCTTCATGAAATAACTAAAGAATTTTCAGACTAGATTTCTAAATCATGCGTTTAGTGCTAGCGCACAATAAAGCTGACGGACGCTTATAGGGCAGACTTGAAATAAAATACGTGGTCCATAAAAAAAAGAAAATAAAGTGTGGTGACTGGGCATGCGTTAACTGGAAGAATCGATCTGAAATAAAGGCATATGAGAACTTTACATCTTAGAAAAGAAGTTAGGCAACCACAAAAAGTATAGGGTGGTTATAATTAAACTTCCCCACTAAACAGCATCATAAAACACAAACTGATGAACGGATTGCAGCGAAATTTGGTATATAGACTAAACAGGAGATGCGCTCACGGAATTTGGAAAAAAAAATAGTTCCAAAATGTTCACCAGAGGGCAAATTTTCTAGAAAAATATTAATTTTAACACAATAAAGGACCAAAACGCAATATAGAATGGGTATTAACATTTATTGGCTAGTTTCTGATCACCTTGTCATCGAACCATATTAAATAAAGGCACGGAAAAAATAACAGTACGTTGTTTGAGAAAAACAGTTCAGTTTGCAGAAACAAGAAAAGATTAGAACGAAATTACACAAGAGGAGCAGTTGTTAATCGTGTCCAGGATGATGTAGGGAAAGGTGCTCCATGTGACCCCCCTCATTCACCTGCAAAATGTCAAGTCGATGGACAGTGTGTTTAGCAGCAGATCGTGATTGATCAGTTGTGATGTTTCGCACAGGAAGCGTTATGGAGTTCTTTAAGTCATTCAATGTCGCAACATGATACCGTGATCATTGCAGCCGGAAACATCGACATAAAACATGTCAACGACTGCAAACGTTTCTAACGTTTTGCATAAAGCTTCCTATTCTTCTCAAGCATGCAAATCTCGACATTTTTTTCCTAGAATCGACAGATTTTCCCGGTTTCTCATTTTATTACTCGTAATTCTTATTCTGGATTGTTAATATTGTTTCTGCATTCCGTTTTGGGTGTTTATTGTGTTAAATTTAACGCTTTTCCGGAAAAGGCGTCCTCCGGTGGACATTTTGGATCTTTTTTTTTTTTCGAAATTCCATGAGCGCATCTCGTGTATTGCCTATATGCCAAATTTCGCTGCAATCCGTTCACCTGTTTGCATTGTAGAATGCTGTTTATAGGTTAAGTTTAATCATAACCACCTTGTACATTTCTAATAATTCATGGCAACATTTGACATAAAGCTAATCGAAACTGATCATAGGCAAAAACAAGAATAAGATTTATGAAAAAAAAGGATGAAAAATAATTAGATAGAGC
Organism: Argiope bruennichi; assembly: GCF_947563725.1. Classification (NCBI taxonomy): domain Eukaryota; kingdom Metazoa; phylum Arthropoda; class Arachnida; order Araneae; family Araneidae; genus Argiope; species Argiope bruennichi. Next base: position 20,791,914 of record NC_079155.1, read on the forward strand.
AAACTATCTATTATTTTGAGAAGTAAATGCAGAAAGCTAATAATATCAACGAAAGCCAAAGCGATTACGTGATGGTAAAGAAGACCACTGTATAGACCAAAGTTTTCACTAATTTTATTTGTCTGGTATATGAATTATACAAATAGAAAATATTTTAAATACTTGAGATATTATTGTATCTTCGCGCTTTAGGCCGGCAGGAGAGCGAAATAAGCATTTATTAAATGTCATCTTTATATATTTTGGATATGAAACTAAAAAAAGGTGATGAGCCTTAAGAATGAAATTTGATTAAAGTCTTTTAAATTAAAATCGTTGCTCTTATTCCAGTTTCGGATTTAATCCGTTTAAAAGTTTGTCTATGAGTATATAGTTAAGTTTGTTTGTGTGACGCGGTAACTCTTATTGATCTGTATCAAAGTTTGAATATAATAAATCGCTGAAAGGCGATATAACTATTCTAAAACATATAATAGTTGCCCTTACCGTAAGGTGAAATTATACCCAAAACGATGTATTTTGGAATTATATGAGATATTTGATGGCAAAGCACTCTTCTACTTACTATATATAAGTATGTAAGAACCTCTTTAAAATGAAATCAAGTGGGAATTGAGTTGATATTGAAGCTCTGCTCTTGTTCGAAGCCCTATTCTGGATAACTATATGGTATGATGATATATTTCAACTAATAAAAAAAAGAGAATATGTGCGTTTGCTTCGGAGCATAAAGGCCAGACCATTTCATCTACCAAATTTGGCATTTTGATAGGATTTACTTGATGTAAATATGCATCTTGGAACGACTTTTTGAAAATTTTAATTAAAACTTAACTAAACTTTTAATTAAAGCCGAAGTATATAAATTAAAGAAAATAACAATATTAATGCCGGATTACAGAATGCGCCTAACTGAAGGATGTTAACTGGTACGAGATTACAAAAGAATGCTAAATTAAAGAGCATCGACAGCATAATAAAACTTGTATAGGATTTTAGAATGTGCTAAGCCGAAGAATGTAAATTTTAGAACATAACAATATCGGTAATGGATTTCAGAATGCTCCAAACCGAAGAATGTTTATTGGTACGAGATTGTAGAAGAATGCTGAATTAAAGAGTACCGAATGTATAATAAAACTAACGACATAGCTTTAAAGAGAAGTAGAAGTTTCAAAAATTTTAAGTCTTCACAAAAACTACAAGAAAAATAAATTTTTATTTGAGTTTGTGGCGAGTCAGTGCAAAAAGCTGTTGACTGCGACACAAGAAGGGCTCAAGGAACATTTCTTGCTGCTATGAATCGAAGCAAGAGATTTAAATTCAGAAGTTTTGCAATAATATATATTCATGAAGTTTGTTTCTTATATTGCCCTCTCGAATTCCGTGTCACGTAGGGCCATGGCTTAGAGATAATTCAATTTCGGAATCTGCCTGCTGAAATCGACTGCTTTTTAAAAGATTCCCTTTTTTTTGATGAAAATGTTCTTGAATCGAATTTGAAATGGCGATAAAATTTTGCGAAGAAGTTTGTGCTATTTTTCATATTTATAAGCATGCATATTTTCACACTCTTGTGTATGAAATGTACAGAAAAAATTAATGGAAGCGTAAAAAATTTGTGCTTGGGATATCCATGCTTCAAACCCCAGTAAATCAGAGAAATCAGTTTTTAAGTAGTTATATATAATTTGAAGTATTTCAAATTCAGATGATTGAAATTATTAAGGGATTTAATATGCATATTAATTTGGGTTACAGACTTAAAATTTTGTACATTTATGCATTTTGTCTGAAATAAGTTATTTTTATATTTTCACTTTTAAATATCAGTAAATCAATATCTGAAAAATCATTAAATCGTTTTCTTTTGGAGAAAATATTTAGATACGAATCGCATACGATTACAATGAATATTTTTCAATCTTACCAACATATGAACTGATCATTTAAATACAAAATCATGAATGCACTTATTCGAAACAATTTGCTATATTACAGCATTCATTTTACAGTTTATCTGGCATTACTTATATTTTTTAACTTACACTCAGTTTTACAATGGTGAAATCGGATTCGAGACAGTGCTATATGACATTGTCATCATGAAAACCGATAAAAAAAGGCTTTAATATGAAAAAAAGAAGTTTTTTTTTTGTATGTGTGTGTGTGTGTATGCAAAATTTTTTTTTCCAGGAAAGACACCTCTATAGATAAATTTAAAAAACAAAAATATTAAATATAAATACATAAGTAAAAAAAATAAAGCAGAGCGTGACTCGAATCGAGGACTCGCAACACACGCGTCATTCATGTTGCTTTGACCCTATGCTCTACTGTCTATACTGCAAAGCGAAAGTTGAATATACTTATTCTAATAGTTAGTTCTAAAATAATTTTTTTTGTGAGTAAAATCTCGTTTATTCAGGAAAGACACTTATATAAGATAGACTTAAAAAGTAAAACTTTATCTAAAGCAAAAATTTTATCCAAATCGTTAGAGCCACTTCCGAGTTACACGAAATAAATATAATCTATACATAGTATAAAATGAAGTCTCCTGAAAGCGTCTGTATGTTGAAACCTTAAACACTCGAGAGATACTCAACTAATTTTCGAGATATTTGTAGCATTTTGTAGGGCATTTATTGGGGAAGGTTTTAGTATATTAAAGCATATCAAAATAAAAAAAAGAGTTTTATAATATCGATTTTAATTATTTTTCTACTACTATTCGTGCATGTGTAAATCAGCAGTATCTGTGCTTTGCACTTATCCGCGTCTGTGTGGAAATCTCAAACTTCGCATTTGCAAATAGCAAGCGATTCAAATCTCATTATCCCCAAAAGAAGGAAATTCAACCTTGGCCGAAGCACGTTAAATGCCAAAACGCTTCGTTTGGTGAGCGATAGTGAAAATGTAGAGGTAAGAAACGTTAGATTAGCGAATATCAGAGAAAGAATGTCCACACTTTCTTCAAGGGAAAATCTTCTGCTGAGCGAAGTAACCTTCTCTCTTTAAATCGCACTGCAATTGAATTACAGAGATAGAATGAATCTCACCTGTCTACTGACAGAGAAAGACATTTAAATTTGAGACACAAGAGAATAAATGAAAGAACAACGTTCCTGATATTTGATCCGAAAAGGAATACACCGCTCTGAATTTCGATCCATATGTGGATTACAGAAATGATGCCTCGGTTTCAATAGGAACAATATCTACAGTCTGTTCATATTGTTCAGCTTTAGAAACAGCTTTGATATACAGTCATTTTCGTCAACAACGGTCTTGCGCCGTGTTTTAGGAAATGTTCAAAAGCGAGGGAGCAGATGTCCAATCATAGCGCATAATAAAGATGAAAGGTAGTAGGTTTGCCAGTCTGGAGGTTGCCAGCTTTGGCGCGTTATCGCAACTTGGCGAAGAAGCGGGTTAAACTCCGGTTCATCCGGAAAGATGAATCAAAAGGCATGTTTACAAGGGAAAATTTTAACAGTCTAAATATGGAACAGCATTGATATACAGTTATTTACACGCAAAAAGGTTATCGCCAAATTTTAGCGAAATGGCTGAATGTGGCTCGAATGGCAGCAATAGCGTTTCCAATCTAAAGGTTCCGAGGAAGGCTGCAGCAGATTAACGGAAATATAGGCAAAAAAGTCAATAAATGCAGTAAAATGAAATGCATGTAAAAAATGTAATCGAAAATAATGAAAGTAAACAGAAGGAAGATGTGCAGCAGGAAAAAATCAAGGGAAATGAACAGGAGAGATCGAAATACAGTAGCATACAGTTACATAAAAAAAAATGGCGGCCATTTAATCCCAAACAAAGCGCCACCGAAAAATTTCCTACCTCGCAAGGCGCCAAATGTCTACATATCAAAGCTTAGCCCTAAATATTACTGAATAAGTGCTATAAAAATTTGTTTTGTAGTTATTTTTGATAATTTCTAAATATATTTTTGATCCCGCATGAAATTCTCAAGTCATATCGGGTGGAGGCTAGACTTAAGTCTAAAGCTAATTTTTCCTCTTAGATGTTATGCCACGGGCAACGCTGTGAGGGTACTGCTAGTTATATACATACAAGAATCATTCATTTAAAGTTATAAGATTAAAAAAATGAATTTTGTTTTCACACTGAGGGCGCCATCTGATATTGAGTTTGAGAAATAATAGTACACGATTAAAAAGTAGGAAGTAATTTTTGCAACAAAATTTACAGTCTACATAGATATGAATAAAATGTGGTTTCATAAAATATCTTTAGTTAAATTTATAAGAATTAAGTTTTTATGTTTGTGAACTCAATGATTCGGAAACGGAACTGGTTAGGCTAATGAGTTTTATATGAGATCGTTGCAATAAAATCGTGGAAAGGTTTGCATTTCTGACCATACTTTTTCTTGCAAGATGCATAAAATGTTACCTTTTTACTATACATTTTTATCATTAGTATTGTGGGTTTGTATCAATTTTTTAATCAAATCTGTCCGAAGGTTGACTGTTTATTGATCTATCTATTTTTTGTGTATGCAATTGCCGTAACTCAAAACTGAAATTAAATAGATGAATAAAATTCAGTGTGGATGCTAGATAACTGTGGCTACCAGGGGTAATGTTTCTATCTCCATCAAACCAACATTCGTTCAATCCAAATTGCATTCCTCTGGAAAGAAGGAATTGATTTTACCTAAAGCGGAGACCCCCGGGTCGGCACCTCGAAATGAGGATGAGATGCTTCCGGCATGGTGGTTGGATCTCGCTACCCTGGAGGGTACAATAATTGGTGGGGGATCTGACTCCTCCCATCGATGATGGGATTCCTTCGGGGAGGGTTGTACCGTGGCCGGTGACGGCCCTTAGGACTCAACCACAGTTCCCGCCAATGTTGCTGTTGCGGCGGTCCGGTCATTCAGTTTTTATGGTTTAAATCCGTGCACCTTTCTGGCGGGTCGGAGAGTTAGATGGCTGACTTACTTAAGGCGGAACCCTATAGTATAATTATAATTATTGATCATGTAGTTGTACATGAAATGTTTATCAGTCTATGGACTCCACGGATACTGCATGGATGCAAATTATTGAGTTGAAAAATTCTCCACTGGAATGTTAAATTACCCATTGACTGTTCGTACTAGCAAGAGGATAGCTTGAAAAATAAGACAAAATGTCAATTTTTGTTTTACATTTATGCTACGTCTTTCCTTTCCGTTTCAAGAAATTAAAATCCTGTAGTTTGTAATCGCTAAATCTTTCTGCAAATACACTTCATAGACAGACGGCGGGAATTCGAAAAATAACTTTTGTATTTTTCTACAGCTAGGACGGTATTCCAAATACATGTAGCATAAATCAGCATCATTTCCAAACCTTAATTGTTATTGTAACACGTCATTCTATTAGAAAGCACATAAGAGCGAGCAAAGAGTTTTATTTTCTTCCTCGGCATTCCAGTACTTCTTTGAGATATATTAAATGTAAAGTTTCTTTTCTCTTCTTTATGTCGAAGAGGCAATTGGCGACCAATCATTATTATTAATGATTAGCAAAATTCTTTGAAAAAAATGATGATTGGATGATCTGAAAAATATTTACATTTGACAGTATTTCTGTCTTGAATAAATTTGTATTTTTGAAATAAACGTTTTTTTTTTTGTGATTAATCCTTCTAAATTTAAAAATAAGCGTATTTCTGCAAATGTTCTGATAGAAATATGAAATTTTGTGTGTACATAAAAAAATTTAAAAGAAACGTTTTACTAGCTGACACTTTCATATTATGAGGGTGACATAAAAATTATAATTTTTTAACTTTTTAGAAGAAGCCAAAACATTTTCATACAACTGTCCACTTAATTTTATGAAGTTTTGTAATAGGAATTGTATGTTTAGGAATAATATTTTGGGAAATAAAAGTTTGTTCCACTTTTTAAGAACACAATTCCCCTATAAACAAGAATGTCTAGAAAAGATGAGTCCCAATTGAAATTTTGTATAGCAGCTACTCGACGCTATTCGAGTACCTGTTTATACGTTTCGTTTCCAGCCAGTTGATTCATCTGTGAAATACATTCCATGACGGAAATAGTTAAATCGAATTAAATTTAACGTTTCTGGCATCTTAAATACGGCAGAATTAGATGGTTCGGTAACTTGCGTTACAAACCTTTCCTACGAATTATTACTGGAATGAGACACAACAACCACTTTCGAAATCTTAACGCTTAATTAAGTTTCTCGCCACTTTACGCGATTTACTTCATTCGATAAAGCTCGGCAGCCTGTTCTTCTCTCCCACGGCGCCATTTTCTAAATTAGAGCGTGTTGCGTGATGGCAATTAGAAGGGAATCGGCTGTTAATTCTCTCGCTGCAGAGCATTCGTCCTAGAAGATTTTGAATTCATCTGAATGTACTCGAGTTATAGAAACATTATGAGTTTAAAGAATTATATAATTCATGTTCTGTGACTCTCTAATGCCTCTGAGAGAATAACTGAGGTACAGTTTTAATGAAAAATGACAGTTCTCTATGCATGGAAATATTTTAAAATGATGGCTGGTCCTTTCGATTACGAGATTGTTCATCGAGTAAGAGGCATCTGTCTCGAAGTTTTAGCTTTTATCGACATTTTTCAGCTTACGTGTATTTTTACACTCTTTTTATTCAATTCCTACTATTAGTTCACATTCTCTTTCTTTCTTTCTCTCTCTCTCTCTCTCTCTCTCTCTCTCTCTCTCTATATATATATATATATATATATATATATATATATATATATATATATATATATATATATATATATATATATATATATGTAATATTATTTGTTGTGAAGCATGATGCAGTTTGAAGACAGTGAAGATACTTTACTTTTTGTGACGTCGTTTTATTTCATTTTGAAGAAGCAAGCATATGTACTAGCGACGATCACACAGAACGACACAGAAAGGAATGAGGAAAAAGCTCTTGGACATTTTATCCCTGGTCTTATATAACCTATGATTTTGATAGGGAAAATATTTCTTTACAGTGCTAATGTATTATGAGATTTCGATAGGGATTTTCATTACACGGGTGGACAAGGTAGAGGAAACACAGGGAGATTTTAAAAAAGAATTTGCTTGATCAGCGGTATGTTATCTCTTCACGCGTAGTGTGGGAAAGTTAGATTTTAGCTGATTCAACAATTTAACAAAGCTTCTCTTGAATTAATTAAGTAGAGACAGTGGAATCGGATCACGAAATAAGAGAATATTTTAGAATGAAGTTACTGTGGGCTAAATTAAGATGAAGTTACTATGGAAATTAATTAAAGTGAAATTAGAGTTAAAATATCATTACATATATATATATATATATATATATATATATATATATATATATATATATATATACATGTAACATTATTTTATTTTAAACAGAATGCAGTTTGAAGACAATGAAGAGACTTTTTACATTTTTAAATTCTTTTTAATCCATCAGGAAGGCATAATTATTTACAAGCAAAGACGCGGACAATTCACGTCCGCCACAGCGCAGCGCAAAAGCGGAAGTGGGGAAGAAGGGCGGAATGAATTATCCCTCGCCTTATATAACCTTAAATTTTGGTAGGGAAAATATTTCTCCACAGTGCAAATATATTAATAAAATACTGATAGGGATTTCTGATGCATGGCAATCACATGTAAGGGAAACACAGGGATCTTTTAAGAAAGAATGTGCTTACTGGACATTTTTTACTCCTTCACGCCGAGCGTATCGGCGTTTAGCTGATTAAGCAATTTTATGAAGCTTCTCTTGAATTAATTAAGTAGAGAAAGTGGAATTGGATCACGAAATAAGAGAATATTTTAGAATGAAGTTACTAGGGCCTAAATTAGGATAAAATCTTGGAAATTAATTAAGTTAAAGTTTAAAATATCATTACATATATATATATCTTGTTCAAATTTTCAATCGTTAATAAAATACTTTTTATTCATCCACTCAAGTTCAAATATATTTTTTAAAACTTGTAGTGGATGACATTTGATGCTAATACAGTTTTTTTCAAATATTAATTAATTAATTAAATTTGTCCAATAATTTCTATTTTGTCTCCAAAATCCGTCGCTAAATGGTCGCCAAGCTCTGAGATTACTGAAGAGACACCCGATCATAAATAATATAATATATATATAAATAATACAGTACACTCCCGATTATCCGCGGAATTGGGTGGCGCGACCGCCGCGGATAACAAAAATCGCGGATAATCCGAAAAAAGCTAAAAACGGGTATAACAAAAAAGAAAACAGTCATTCCAACTTTGAAAAATCGTTTTATGTACAATAAAACATAAAATAAACAGCAGGAAATGTTTAACTAACGCTTAATATTTTAGAATATCACTCAAAACTAACCTAAAATGCATTTTGTTAATGAAAACATAAAAGTCCTTAGTATTTACGAGAGACGTCAAGGATACACAGAAAAATGAATACATATGTACTGTTTTAATACTGTAATGTATTATGTAATTACAAAAGCATAACTGTAAAACTGCACCTTTTTGAAAAAATCAGCCAAAAAAAAAAAAAAAAAAAAACTTTGTGCGGCAGGCGCGGATAACCCGCCCGCGGATAATCGGGAGTCTACTGTATAAGAAAATAAGTAGGAATTGACTTACAATTTTTTTTTATATATATTACTTGTTTAACAAACATAACAATTCATCTCACAGCATTTATTGATAAAATTACGAAGTGATATTAATAGATGTATACTATAAATAACCGAATAATTGTGTTTTGTTGAAATGCTGATTTTTCTATTTGGAGCTAAAGCAGTAGATAGTTCTCTCCAAAATTTTTCTCATACTCGCAAAAAAAGATCTTATTCTCCCTTCCCCCACATAAAATTGTAGACTTTGAGCAAGGCCGCAAATTCTTTGAATGACATTTGCAAAAAAAATTACGAAATATAGATCTTTGGAGTAAATTTAGCATTTTTTTTCTAAATTTATAACAAGAATATGCATTTTCGAAGCCTTATCCTGGTCCATTGATTACAAAATTTGACATAAAACTACAATTATAGCCACAAGATAACATACCGACTTTAATTGGTTTAAAACATTCAGTTTACATGCCTTTGAAAGTACAGATTTACAGACCATTAACTGTTTGACAAATTTGGTTCAAAATTTGAAGAGTTCTATATATTAGATGTTAAGCCTTCGTATTAAAAATTTTTGTCTACCTAACTCTTTGCATTTTGTTTTTATCAAGTTTACTTGTAGTCAAACATTTAGATAGATGAATTTCCTGCGAATGGATTTCGTTTAAAATTTGATAGAAATCTACAATTTTGTACGGTAATTCCGTATACCAAATTTCATCTGTCTAGATCAAAGTATTTTTAAGTTATTGTGTCCCCAGATAGACAGGCAGACCTAATGGCAAAAATTGCGCAGTACTCACAGAGGTCTGAAACGTGGGGATTAGTCAAAATCTCGAGTTCGAATTTTTTGACGACTACAATATTTCCTCTATACTTTGTATATGATAAAGTAGAAGGAGTTATATAAAACTAATATAAAATTGCACCATGCTCTAGCTTTGGCCACCATGATGTGTTGCTAAATTGACCAGGATAAATGTACAATATTTCTTATTTAGAGGAAGCTAGATACTTAAAAAAGATCGTTTTCTCAGACTGTGAGGTAGATGATAATTTATGTATGCTATTCCTATTTGGACTTGGTTTTATGCCTTATCGCAAGAGATTTCCATTCCAATCTTAAAAAAAGCCACATAAAAGTGGGAAGGTAAATAATATTTTGGAATACCCAAATAAATTTTCTCTTTGTATTTCTCTGTGGATTGGAAGTTAACTTTTGAAAGAAATATTTCTGAGTTTTAAATATATTTCTATCTATATCTTGATACACGATATTGCACGAGATCTTCATTTTAAGTGGTATGATTTTTAGATTACTTTTTTTTCTATGATTATTTTCCTTCATGATAGTTTTTCGATTTTTATATTACTACTTTACAAGACTAATTTAAGTATTTTATCCTGACCAATTCAAAACTTATTATAACTAGGCAATGAACAATTGGATGCTAATAGAAATAAATTTGTTACTATATATAATGTGGTTAAATTGGGTTACTATACCTGATTACGCTTAACATCATGGAAGTGTGATAGTTTATAGGTTTGATATTTTTTGATAAGAATATTTTATTTTCTAATGACGAGTTTTTGCCATTATATGCATATTTCTTTTCTTTTCGCCACAGAATACCGCCGAACTTGGGATCTCTAGGATTTCCTGTCATTTGAATGGTTATACATGGAAAGATTTATCAAGAATAAAAACATGTTTAAGGTTACACACAGTATACAAAATCATAATCTTACTCACATGTCAACGCCACAAATATAAGCAAAACAATAATGAGGACAGGGAGTGTTTTGTGGGGAATTAGAATTTTGATGAAGTAATATTTCTTGTAGAAGGGTTTGATTGAAGAGACAAAAATCATGCTGTGCTAAGGTCTGGGTTAATCAAATCTTCGTTATCTTTGAGACATCGCACAAGATTGTTCTAATTTTGGACATTTTGTTTGTCATCACGTTGATCCATCAGATCCGATCGAGGTCGGATATGGAATTGCTAAGTTGGAAAGATGTGGTGAGTTTACTTTAGTTATACTAACGTTACGTTGTAAAGCAACACTAGGGCTATTTTGGGACGGACCTCGTAATTTTGAACCGCGGTCAGATGACGAGGACGACACCTGAGCTGGCACCCCCCTCTCCACGCCACACTGCACCAGCGGGAGGACGTTTGGCATGACGGATTTAACGTGCAACAGACCTCCTTAAACGACGGTTCTTCGGTGGAATCGGGTCTCGAACCTGAAACGTTGCAGCTCAAAAGCCGCGACTTACCACCAGGCCACCGCGGCCCAAGATGTGGTGAGAGGACAGCTAGTGTCATAATGAAGTGGCTTCTCCGCAGCCGCAGTGATCCGATTCTTTGACACGGAATCGCTTGAAGTAAGAAGGGAATGATAAACCATGGCCGGTTGCAAAGATTTCCATGGTCTTGGATTAAGGGAGACTTTGAGGGTAGTTTGATAAATATTTCTATAGTTAAGCCATTTCCTATTCTTCTTTCCATCTTTATAGGTTCGATTTATTTAACATACTTTTAACTCTTTAAAGGGCCATTTTTTTCTAGTCATATTAGGTTAAAATATTTGTAGGCTTGAAATTAGAATAAGAAAAGAGATTCATTTAGCTTATTAGATAAATTTAATTTAATTTGATTAATTAATTTGGTTAATTAATAATTAAGTAACAAATCAAGACACATCATTTTGATTGAGATAAAGAACTGAAGCATCTAAATTTCTATCTTTCTAAAAAAATTTGTTAGAACTTATGCCAGCCTACAAAATTTCATATAAAGATTGATAAATTTGGTGGGAAGCATACTTCCCTACTTCCCACGGCACTAGAAAGGGTTAAGGAAATTTCTGGGAACTAGATATCGAGCTGGTGTACCTGTAGAAATGACTTGTTGATCTTTTGCATGTTGACCTGTTGATATTTTGTACAGGCTGATGATTCATCCATAACTCATGCATGATTCAGCCAATGTAGGTTCGTCAACACAGAATCTGACACCAACTCTTGGCAATCTACATATACCATTGACCTCTTGATTTATATTCCTTGAAAACGTGAGGCCTTTTTATGAGGCAAAGCGACGAATATGAATAAACAAAGAAAGACCAAAAGATAAATAAAATATTTTCATTATCAGTCTTGAAAAAAAAGATTTATAGACATTAAAATCAAATGATGGCCATACAAGAACAAACATGAAATAAACACAGAAAAGGACTTAAAAAAAAGTACTGCTTTATAAGCAAATACAACAAAAGTAAGTGACGAAAAAAAAATGAATTCTGATAGTGATGATATTTTTTTTTTCAAAATGTAAAGTTCAGCAAAAAATTCCTCATCCATAAAAGAGTAGCATAATAAATATATTTTAAAAATAAAAAGACTTTTAAAATCATGAAACTCTTGTAAATGTTTTATGTATAAAAATTTGAGATTTAATCGAAACTTATCATTTTATATGGAAAAAAGAATGGCAGAGATGACACGAGAGATTCAGTGAAAATGCTAAATGCTAAATTCACACCAAAGGTAGAAATGACCTGTTAATCCTTTGTAGGTTGATCTGTTGATCTTTTGTACAGGCTGATGATTCATCCATAACTCATGCATGATTCAGCCAATGTGGGTTCGTCAACACAGAATTTGACACCAACTCTTGTCAATCTACATATACCATTCACCTCCTAATTTATATTCCTTGAAAAAAAATTTCGCAACTATTGTATACAATTGCATACAAGGCGTTCTCTAGCACAACACTTTTATTAGCGAGAGAGTAGCATGACACTTTTACTCGAGAGAGTTCTGCAGCATAACACTTTTATTATTTCTCTCTTATTGAATGAGAGAAAGTGGAAAGAATACTACACCTGTTTATTCTTCTGATGACCACATAATTATTTCACAGAATCCTTTTTCTTAAGTTTTCAACAATGGAAAAAAATCACACAAAGGAACTTTTGATGAAACGAATCAAAACTGTATGGATTACAGCAGGACAATGCAATCTACTATTGGAAATAAGACCAAAATATTTTTAAAAAATTGCCAAATTTCAGAAGTGAATTTGTATTACAATGAAATTGGTATTAAAAGATAATTTTTAAATTCAAAAATGGTGTAAGAATTAACTTTGTGCAATAATATTTTTTAGAATTATCGGGAAATACCGTCGAAATTTCTTTTAGTTTTTAATTAATTAAGATTCTATATAGAAGCTAAAAAAATGCTTTGATTTATTCATTCCTACCCTCTAAGATATGAAAGCTCCAAATTTGGTTTTGTAGATCAAGCGGCCAAACCCGTAGAGCTCCAACACACATTGAAATACAGGTACATATACATACATTCACCTTTTAAGTAGAGACAGTGATATAAAAAAATATTTTCAATTTTCTATAAAACATATTAAAGCGAATTAAAAAAAGTTATTTTTAATACTGTTATTCTGTGCTCTTTTAAATTTAACGGATTTTTAATTAATTTTTATAAATATTACTAGCTGACCCGGCAAACGTTGTTCTGCCATATAAATTATTTCTAGTGAATATTTTGGTTGTTAATTAAAAAATAATTGTTAATTAAAAAATAACGAATGTATTGTAAGTGTGTGGAGATGAGATCTATGTCAGAAAGAGGAATAGAGCGCTATAGACGATGATCTCCGATAAAAAAAAAAAAAACCCAACCATTCATTTCTCAATACAATGTATTTCAATAACGTAAAGAACATATACATTGTTTGATCTCTTAAAAATTAAACGTAAAGTGAAAAAAGTAATATATCTTTTATCCTAAAGTATAAAAATGAAATAAAGAAAATCAATATTCATTTCAAAAAGCAATTGAGTGTACGATATTTTTTCTCAGTCCGTCTTTAGCCAACACAAATAAGCTCGATGGTTTGCCCACGCCAGAACATGCCACGTATAATTGTTCGTGTGAAAAACATGCTGTGCCCAAATCGAAGCCGCAAACAGACATCGTTTGGCCTTGCGACTTATTGATTGTCACTGCGAATGCCAATCTAATTGAAACGCGTTTGAATTCAATTGGCACGTCTGTGAGAATCATTGGAATTCGTGGCAGCAATTTACCGTTCAAAATGATGGCTTCGATAACGTTTTTCGTCAATTTTTTAATGACTAATCGCGTGCCATTACACAGCCGTGGTGGGTTCAAATTCCGAAGTAAAATAACCGGAGATCCAACTTTCAGTCGTAGAAGATGTAGTGACAATCCTGGTAAATCCATTGAGTTCAAAAACTCTATTGGATAATTTACAGCTCCGTTAGGATCGCAAACTGTATGATACCAAGTCACTTGGCAACGACTTCTGTATCTTGAAGTTTAAATCGTCGACGTCCACATTTTTTACTGCCAAAATGGCTCTTTCTGCCAGCCGCGCATGATTTATATATTATGTGCGTACATCGGGAAATATACGGTCAGTGAGAGCATTTTGCGAATCAACGATAGTGCAGAAATGAGTGGGCAATTTTATGCATTCAGTATTTTAATAGATAGCAACTTTTTCATATATCTAACAATATCTAATAATCTAACAATTGGTCCGAGAATGTGTCAGCAAATGGATCTTGTAGCATTTAGACGCGCATGCTTATTTTTAGTTGGACTGTTTCAACATTACGGCACAATGACGATGATTTCAAGCAAGCGTTGATCTCATCAGCGTACGTTGAGCGTGGAATGACGGGATAGGGACACCCTAATTACCTAGTGTTATGAAATATACTTTACCACCTACTCTCATACCTACCAAATATACATAAAAAATTTCATAAAAATCGGTCGAGCCGTTTCGAAGGAGTACGAACACAAACACCGTGACACGAGCTTTTTATATATTAGATTTTTTCAAGTATGTTTCCAAACAGAAGTTCCCATACTAAATCAAAAATCAATGGAGGTGGAGATATTAAGATAAAAGTATAGAATATATTAAAATGGTGACTCAAACACACAACAACGTCACATTTCAGATAATTAGAAAAATGGAAATTTAAAAGCATTTAATGCAAAATCGAGAAAAACTATTACTCTAGAAAAAAGAATCGTAATTAATCTAATAAAACTTTAAATTGTTAAATAATTATTAAATAATCTAGTAAATAAAATTATTTTCATCTTTTAGTATTTTTTCAATATTGTTTCTTTATACAATAAATTCTTTTTGCAATAAATATTTTCCCTCATTGTTCCTTAAAGTTACTTTTTATCAAAAAGAAAGAATAGTTTGCTCAGAAATTTATGCAATTAATAGGGCAACTTTTCATATTTGTATTAAATTTTTTATGAGTATGAAAGAGCATGATTTTTCTTTCGAATAACAAGAATGATATTTTAAAAAATATGCTAACACAATAATAATATTGAAGTACATAAAAGTACTCCAAAATATTTAAGTCAGTAGTGAATGCGCCAATTAAAAACAGAATAATAAAAAATGTCAAGCCTTTTCAGCTAAAAAAACATATTTCCAAAATCATTATAACTTCAAATATTCTTCATTTTGCGAACGTTTAGAAAAATATGCAATCAGGGAAAAATAATCTTTCTTTTATTTTCAATTTAAAGCGGCGCTTTCTTTTTTGTTCCACCTTGATATTTTGTCCCGCTAACAATAAAAAAGTTCCACTTTCATCGATCAACTTAAACATGCATCGGCATCCATGAGGGGATTTCGCAGTTATTTTTATCCGACGTGAAGCAGAGGAAATTAAATATACATGTCGTTAGGCGTGTTCTGCATACGAAAGAATTTAGTAGAAAAGCAAACGACTTTGAAAGAATTTTATTCACTTTTTTTTGTGCGGGAATAAATTCTAAACTGCAACTTTGACCTATTAGATGGTTCTACTGATGACAGCTTTAAGCGGCAGTGAAAGTTCTGAGGTAAAATATAGGATTTCAGACTTTCAAAATAGATTATAAATATGAAGTTTGAATTGGGAATTGGTTATAAATGTGTTAAGTGGTAACACAAAAAGATTATTTAAATATAAAAAAAATAGTTATTTAAAAATCATCTATTCAGTAATGATAACTTTAGTTTATTTTATGTTTGCTAATTTGATTTAAATTTTTTTTATTGATTATCGTTTTCAGATTTTTTTTATTATTATAAATAAGTGTGAAACATTTTTATTATATCGTTTTGCTTTTTCCAGGGTTATTCGTATTTATTTCATTGTCAAAAAATTTCTTCAGATATTCTAAATTCATAATAGAAAAATGCTTTAAAACGATAAATCATAGTTACAGTAATTTATTAAGAATATAAAATCCAAAGTTATATTTATATAATAATATAATATAATTTATATAATCATTTTTGCACAACAAGATTAGAATTTCACCATTTCCTTGCAAATTATTCTAAAAAGAAGAAGGAAAGAAAATTAAGAAATATTACAATAAGGATAAACAACTTAACTTCCATCTATGGTCATAATATGAGAAAATTTTTTACTATATATCAAATATTGAAAATTACCTTTTATTGTTATATCAGCGATAAAAACTCAAGAGGGAGAAAATATCTACACATGTTATTCAAGATGCTTAGTACTGTAATAATCATTATGTAAAATTAATAATTTAAAAAGTTAAAAAATTTTAAAATTAAAAATATTTTTTTAATTTATTTCATATTGTTTAGAATATTTTAGTTAAAAGCACAATAATCATAGAATGTGACTATATAACGTCTTCTGAAGTTGTTGACTAGAATTATCTATAACTATTACGCATTTACAGATATGTCTAGGTATCTATCATAAAACGAAATATTAGTTACAAAAGAAATAAAATTATCCACTAAATTACTTCATGAGAATGTTCTCAAACATGAGAATGTCTTTAACATGAGAATGTTCTCAAACAACCCAACACAAATTTTTCAGCCATTGCTACAAAACCTCAATGATTTCAATCATATCCATAGATTAAAAACAAAAGAGCATTCCTATGATGAAATTGCTTAACAATTTTCTTATGATTCAAAAAAAAATATTGTAAGTTAGTATACAAAATGTATAAAATAAAAGCCCTTTAAAACACAAGAAGTACAGATTGCAATCCCGCCAGAATGTTGAAGAATTTTTTTTAAAAAGTCGAAGTGATATCTTCAAACATAAGATTAAAATCTATCGTGAGTGGTCTTTCCTAAACTTTCCAGCATATTCTCGAATAAAAGTGTTATATCAGAGAACGCCTCGCAGGGTATTGGCGTACAATAGTCACGGAATATAAATGTTTGGCGTGAAGTTAGCATTTTTACTAAATCTATCGTTTGATTCTTAGCGATTAATCCTTGGCATGCAGTTAAAAGTATCCTAAAATCGATTTCGTGTTTTAGATATCTTTTTCCCAATCTACTGAAACAAAAAATTGATACAAAGTTATAATTGTATAAATTTGATAAAAGCTACACTAAGTGTCAAAAACCCATACCAAATTTAATATATTTAACTCCCTGCGTTTTTCATTTATCACATTTATAACTGTCTGATAGTAGAAATCAATACATAGATGGTCAACTTCTCATTGGATTTGGGTCAAAAATTTATGGAAGTCTATCTACACTATAGACGTTAAATCTATGTACCGAATTTCATCCATCTAGCTCTTTCGTTTTCTAGTTCTGATGTAAACTTATATTCTAGCAGCTAAACTGACAGACTTACTCCGAATGGATTTCTTTCAAAATTTGATAGAAATCTACAAATCTGGTATAAAGTCTGTATACCAAATTTCATCTGTCCGGCTCAAAGTGTTTTTGAGTTATCTATATAATCACAGAAAGACAGACTGATGTTTTCCAAAAGTGTGCTTTTCGAGCTTAGGGAAGTATAAAATGTGAAGAATTGTCAAAATTTCGAGTTCGATTCTTTTGACAATTACAATACTTTTTTCAAAACTACGTATGTTATAATATGTATATGTATATAATTTCTACTAAATTTTATTATTTTTGGCTACTTATCATTCAAAATTAAAAAATAACAACAAAAAAAGATCTTGATAGTAATTGTTTAATTTTTTGACGAACATATCTTGCAACATCAAAACATTTTTCATAATCTTTGTTAATAATAAAAGAGAAACTGTGTTCTTTCATCGGCTCGTTTACTCTTTGTGCATGTCTGTGTATTGATACCCTACAGGAGAAGCTGTTAGATCTCGGGTTACAAAATGAACTACAGATTTTTGTCGGAGGTAAAAAATATACACATCGGAGCAACTTTTTAGAAATTTCAATTAAAATTTTAATTTATGGAAATTAAGCAGAATATTGGCGTTTTTCAAAACATAATTGCTCAAAAAATAAATTCTGTATCATTTTAAAATTCAAAATTTTCCTTTCCTTATGATACCAATTTTGTTACTGTGAAATTTCTTTCTGAATTTCGATATATTTTTTTCAAAATAACTTTTTGCCTAATTTTCAGTAATAGATTTCTTTGTTATAAACCAATTTAAACCGTTTTCATTGTTTAATTAAATTTTTAATCCCGTGAATTTCTTTCGTCATTCAAACCTAAGTGATGTTACTTTATATCTGCGCAGTCTTTATGCGAAACTAGAAAGTGAAACTGCATTTCCTCGAAAAACAACGTGCAATTTAAAGTAGATTACACAGAAAATTCATTTTTTAATAGTATAAATTGCGTCTCTATCCTATTAGTAAGGTTAATGAAGAAGGTACAAAGTTATCAAAAATAAAACGGCTTTAATGTCTGTCATGCCTTGAACCTCCACGCAGCCCAACGGCTGAAAGTAGATGAAGTGAAGAGAGAGAGGAACAATTGCACCAGAGTGGTATGATTGATATCGTTAATTATCCGACGACATTTGCCCGCCTTGAGTCTGAAACATCTTACCCTCTTTCCGCTCTCTTGTGGTTTTTTGGGGTTCTTTGATGTTTGTTCATTTTACCGACAATTTGAGGGAAGCTCTCGATTGCAGTCCGTAGGTGGGGGTGGTCCAACAATGGGCCAGTTGTCAGATTTATGACCAAATCCGTAAAGCTATAGGTCGTCGGAACGGAACTTAAGAGTTTGCGTTGGTAGGAGCTCTGGTGGGAACTCCGAAAAATGAGTTTAAATAGAGCCTGACTAAGGCAGGGGCATACGGGGCAGTTGAGGATTGAGGGTCTTCCACATCAGAGGGAGGGGGCCGAAATAGAATAGAAAGTATATTTTACATTTCCTTCAATGGTTAAATGTGGTACTTCGAGTTAAGACTAAAAGTGTTTTTAGTTTTAATTTTAAATAGCATTTTGAATTAATTAACGAAAAATACCATAGACACGTTCTATGCACTTCTATGCACGGTTTTTCATTACTGAAGTAGTGAAGCAGAGGAGGGCCCCCAAAGAAGTTTTCGCCACGGGCCCCAATTAAGCTAAATCGAGGCTGCGTTTAAACTTAAATTTGATTTTAATTGCATATATGTAAGTTGTTATGGACCATTTAATCCTTAAAATGTAATAAACTTGTGTTATTATATTTTAGTGTCAAGAAAAATGTCACCAATTGTATCAAGGCAGACAGTTACAGACACGACAATGTCTGTAATTATTCACCAATACTCTTGGCAAACCACTGATTAGCAAAGACGGCTAGAAAGGAATGAATATATTATAATTCATTTGATTTCAATACTTTAAACTCTTAATAATAATAGCATGATTAAATTCGGCTAAATTTAGCTATACGTTTACTGCAAACTATCTTAACTTTAAAATATATTCTCTATTAAAAAGAGAGTTTAAGCAGGAAGAAGAAAGAGTTTTGAAAGAGAGACGATTTTATAGACTGTAGCGAAATACTGACTGCCTCAATGCTGGATTTCTAAGACACTCAGAAAGGAGCGTGATATAGAGCGGAAATAATCGGTTAAGTAATGGTTAAAGATAGTCAACTGGAAATGGCCTTCATGAAATAACTAAAGAATTTTCAGACTAGATTTCTAAATCATGCGTTTAGTGCTAGCGCACAATAAAGCTGACGGACGCTTATAGGGCAGACTTGAAATAAAATACGTGGTCCATAAAAAAAAGAAAATAAAGTGTGGTGACTGGGCATGCGTTAACTGGAAGAATCGATCTGAAATAAAGGCATATGAGAACTTTACATCTTAGAAAAGAAGTTAGGCAACCACAAAAAGTATAGGGTGGTTATAATTAAACTTCCCCACTAAACAGCATCATAAAACACAAACTGATGAACGGATTGCAGCGAAATTTGGTATATAGACTAAACAGGAGATGCGCTCACGGAATTTGGAAAAAAAAATAGTTCCAAAATGTTCACCAGAGGGCAAATTTTCTAGAAAAATATTAATTTTAACACAATAAAGGACCAAAACGCAATATAGAATGGGTATTAACATTTATTGGCTAGTTTCTGATCACCTTGTCATCGAACCATATTAAATAAAGGCACGGAAAAAATAACAGTACGCTGTTTGAGAAAAAAAAACAGTTCAGTTTGCAGAAACAAGTACAGATTAGGACGAAATTGCACAAGAGGAGCAGTTGTTAATCGTGTCCAGGATGATGTAGGGAAGTTTCTCCATGTGACCACCCTCATTCACCTGCAAAATTTCAAATCGATGGACAATGTGTTCAACAGCAGATTGTGATTGATCAGTTGTGATACTTCGAACATGAAGCGTTATGGAGTTCTTTAAGCCATTCAATATCGCAACATGATACCGTGATCATTGCAGCCGGAAACATCGACATAAAACATGTCAACGACTGCAAACGTTTCTAACGTTTTGCATAAAGCTTCCTATTCTTCTCAAGCATGCAAATCTCGACATTTTTTTCCTAGAATCGACAGCTTTTCCCGGTTTCTCATTTTATTACTCATAATTCTTATTCTGGATTGTTAATATTGTTTCTGTATTCCGTTTTGGGTGTTTATTGTGTTAAATTTAACGCTTTTCCGGAAAAGGCGTCCTCCGGTGGACATTTTGGATCTTTTTTTTTTCGAAATTCCATGAGCGCATCTCGTGTATTGCCTACATACCAAATTTCGCTGCAATCCGTTCACCTGTTTGCATTGTAGAATGCTGTTTATAGGTTAAGTTTAATCATAACCACCTTGTAGATTTCTAATAAATCATGGCAACATTTGACATAAAGCTAATCGAAACTGATCATAGGCAAAAACAAGAATAAGATTTCTGAAAAAAAAAAAAGGATGAAAAATAATTAGATAGAGCAAACTATCTATTATTTTGAGAAGTAAATGCAGAAAGCTAATAATATCAACGAAAGCCAAAGCGATTACGTGATGGTAAAGAAGACCACTGTATAGACCAAAGTTTTCACTAATTTTATTTGTCTGGTATATGAATTATACAAATAGAAAATATTTCAAATACTTGAGATATTATTGTATCTTTGCGCTTTAGGCCGGAAGGAGAGAGAAATAAGCATTTATTAAATGGCATCTTTATATATTTTGGATATGAAACTAAAAAACAGGCGATGAGCTTGAAAAGGAAATTTGATTAAAGTCTTTTACATTAAAATCGTTGCTCTTATTCTCGTTTCGGATTTAAACCGTGCTTTAAAAGTTTGTCTATGCGCATATAGTTAAGTTTGTTTGTGTGACCCGGTAACTTTTATTGCTTTATATCAAAGTTTGAATATAATAAATCGCTGAAAGACGATATAACTATTCTAAAACATATAATAGTTGCCCTTACCGTAAGGTGAAATTATACCCAAAAAGATGTATTTTGGAATTATATGAGATATTTGATGGCAAAGCACTTTTCTACTTACTATATATAAGTATGTAAGAACCTCTTTAAAATGAAATCAAGTGGGAATTGAGTTGATATTGAAGCTCTGCTCTTGTTCGAAGCCCTATTCTGGATAACTATATGGTATGATGATATATTTCAACTAATAAAAAAAGAGAATATGTGCGTTTGCTTCGGAGCATAAAGGCCAGACCATTTCATCTACCAAATTTGGCATTTTGATAGGATTTACTTGATGTAAATATGCATCTTGGAACGACTTTTTGAAAATTTTAATTAAAACTTTAATTAATAAAAATAAAGCAAGATTTCGGCAATAATATTTGTAAATATTTTCAAATAATAATCTTATTTTTTAAATGATTTAAAAATAATATTTATATCATTACAAAATTATTATTTGGGGAAATTTAAATAATGTTCATTGTTTCATCAAGTGTTTTATTGTGTGATTTTTATTCACCATTGAATACTTAGATAGAAACATTCTATTTCTTATTCGAACTATTTACACGAGGAATCAGAAAATTAAATTCCATTATCGCCAAAGATAACGTGCAGTTTGAAATAGATTGCTCAGATATTTTAACTTTTGATGGCACTATGATACAAATACTTCATTAGGAAAATTCATGCACACAATAAACAGAACAAGTGAAAGTTATTAAATTAATATTTCTAAAACATATGTTGCAATTTAATGCAAAAAGTACTTATTTGAGCAGCTATGACCATTAAGTTATACTTGAGATATTTAACTGAATTCTAACACAAGCAACTTTCTCTTCAAAGTATCTGGTCTCCAAGGATTACTAACAGCAAATGAAATGTAATTTAGGTTCTAGAAGATGTTTTTTCGTTAACTAGTACTTTCACATATCTATGGTCGGTAATCTTTCATATACAAAGATGATTGACTATTAATGATTGTCAGTTTGTGTAAAACGATAAGCGGTGGTCTGTGGTCTGACATTGAATGAAACAGAACTAATAAAAAACAAGCAAGATCGAGACATGGATTAATCCAGACAAGATGTGCGAATCACAATCCAGTTTTTGTCAACAAATTGTATTCGACATCTATTGTTAAATAAATGTGGAACTGTATGTATATAGCGAAATCGAAATTATATTCTTTAGACAAATGGCTAATGGTTAGTGACATGTTCGTGGCATGGCAGCTATCCTGACATCTGCAAATTTACTAGACCATCGGGAAACTGCACATCATACATTTTTAGTCTTATACACATTCATCATTCGGTGGTAAATGTTCAAAATCTTTTGGCCAACAAAATTTTTTTATTCCATGCTGAGCCTTATTTGGATTAATCCACGGAAATGGTTACATATTTTGTAGCTTCTCTTTCACTGAGTATCATAATATCACTGTTTTATAACAGAGTCCTTCTGACATGTATAGATATCTGAAGTTATTTAAAAAAGAAATATCGTTACTTGTTTATTTTAACGGTTTCCGTGATAAAAGTGCAAACCGTCGCCAATAGAAGTCTCTAACTGTTTTGGTGTCTTAATGTATGATAAACCCGAAAATCTCCAAGTAAACTCAGGAACTTTGAGAAATCTTGATATTTCATGTATAATACAACATGGTAATCTTGGCGTAATCCGAAAATCGCCAAGTAAATTCCATTAAAGCCACAATGTTAAACCACAATGCTGTTTAAACCACAATGTCTTTTCATGTGGCTAAATCATAAAAATTTTAGTAATAAATCAGCAGGAATATTTCTCATGTAATTAGATAACACAGGACCTTATTTCTAGTTCCCGAGACGAAATTCACATGAAAATCCATATACATTATATTATCTCATTATCTCGATGTATTTTAGAGTTATCATGTTTAAGCACTTATATAGACAGGCAGGCATTATTCCAAAAATATGATTTCCACAACAGGGAGATCTGAAAAACTCCCTGTCAATTTATCAAAATCTCTAGATCTAATTTTTTGACAAGTTTCTTTGTATATTAAAAAGTAAAAAAAAAAAAAAAAAAAGGTGTGTTCTCTCAGAATTTGACTTGTAAGTATTTTAAACCAAGCTCTGAAAATAATACGGCCACAATTCTTTTTTTTATACGCAAGATTATTACATAAATAAAGAAAGGACTTCCATTTCGTTGTTACATCAAAGAGAGTCGGTGGTTATCAGAGGCAACAATGAAGAGATAATAGAGAAAGCGAAAAACAAAAATGGTATGAAATCCATTTCGAAATTGCTTCAATCATTTCCCTGTTTCTTCATTATAGCTGCGGATTCAGCATCCGATAAATCGTAGAAATTTAGTCCATCTCGATGATCATAAAACGAAAGCCAAAATGGACCATAAACTCTCCCACCATTTGCTCGTAAAAACTGAATTTCTATTTTCTAGAACGATCCTTATCTGATAGTTGGAGCAATTTTTACCATTTTTTTGGCTTATTGTCTGTTTTTTTTTCTTCATTGGATTTGCGATTAGCGAGGTTTAAATCTCGCTTGTATGGAACTTCCTATTGTGAGAAAGTATTTTTTTATGTCATTTAGTTGGAAGATTTTGGCAGCAGATTTGTTTATTGCTTCTATTGAAAGTCGTTGGTATGCGAAGTATTAGAAGATGGTTAGCAATAGAGAAGAGCCATATTTATATATAAATAGATAAAATAAGATAAATAAAAGAAAATTTTCGAAAAGAAAATAGGAAAAGAAAAAAAGCAAATTAATTTATGTTTAAAATAAAATTAATTCGATGTATTTGTGAATATAATATCGAGTTCGAGAATAATAGCATCGATGATTGATTGGATTTTAATGGCGCAAAAGTCAGACATAGCTATGCTGCGCCAAACGTATGGTGTTAATAGCATCGATAGTTCTGCTATTATAAAGTTAAAATTTTGAATGTGAGTTTTCAGTCACAAGCTCACAAGTATACATTTCTTTTAAAATATAAAATATATATAGGGTGTCAACTTTAAGTCATGCCGAATAGTTAGTTTCAAAATATTAGAGATAGTTATACGTTTCCGATAAAGAACAATGCTGTAATTGACTTATTACAATAACCAAATTTTCATACATTTTGCTAGTCTATTTATCCTATTTATTAAAATAATTAAGACGAGTTTTTTTCTTCCACGATTGGAAAATATGACACGTAACTGCAGTTGTAGTCACATGACATATTACAGTTCATTGATTTAAACCATTTCATGTCTAAATGCAGACCAGCAGACCGTCACCCACTTGACAGATTTGGTTCACAATTTTATAAGAATTTATTTTTAGATGTTAAATCTTTCTACAAAATTTCAATCGTCTAAATCAAAGCGTTTAAGAGTTATCATTCCAAGAACCAGACAGATAGACATAATCCAAAAATGCATTTTTTTTTTAACTAAGGGGTGTTTGAAATATGAAGATTCGTCTAAATATCGAGTTCGAGTTTTTCGCAATTGCAATATTTTCTGTGTGCTTTATATATGAGAAAATATACAGCAATAACGTCTGTCATGCAAATATAGTTCAGTTAGCAGAAAAGGATTAAAGCTCTAAGTGTTATAAAAATGATACTTTTTTATATTAATATAAAACTTTTGTAATTTCTTAATCGAAAACTATCTCCAAAATTCAAATTTTGAGTTACAATTTCCCACAAGAAATTAAAATAAGAAACCTAACATTTCATCTTTCAAACTTAATTATTGCATTTTAAGTAATATCTAGCTATTTACACTTGCGGAGGATATTGCAAAATTCAATGTTTAAATTTTCAAAAAATTATAAAGCATGTAGTGATCGTAGCGCCATCTTTAATCATGTCATTCTAAAGCGCTACCTATCTACTTTCCCTAATACAATCTATGTTAATACTTCTCCCGGGGAATCCCCGTTCTGTGTATACGTGCGCTAAGCAGCGATGTTCGATAGTTGTTAGTGTAATAAAGAGTTTATTTTTCTAATAGCGATGAAATGCTTTATACTACACTCCACATGAACATCACCACAAGCCCAAAACGAGCTAATATCCCATAGAAATGTACAGAAGAGACTTCCACATGATTCAGTAAGATAATATATAAAAATGCATAAATGTTGAGCCACTAAAGGTGAAAACATTTTATTTGGCGATATTTTAAATTTAGACAGCCAACACAACAATTTCTAATCTTTAACAGCAGTTTTCACTTCTCAATTTAGTGCAAAGATTAAATACACAATCAAAAAAGGATTTGAAACTGTATGTATGTACGTTAGTATCTTGAGACTGTAGTAGTAGCTTTGAAATCATAATTTATCATGTGTAAATTACTCTACTCTAAAGTTTGGTGAATTCTTTTAAAAACTGCCATTCTTTTTCTGTTTTCATTCACACCTCCAGCCACAAGATCTATGCCCATTTATTGAGCAACACGGTAAGAATAATGAATAAATATGTCTGAAATACAACCTCTGTCATCTCTGGTTGGTGTTTCTGACTACATTTTCCTTTACATTTGAAGCATATTTTCATGTTTCCCAGTTACTCTAACATTTTGTAAACTGAATTAGGATTAAGAAAGAAGAAAAGATTAATTTTAGATGAATGAATCCGAGATCCATAAAATACTAGCTTCCGATATAACATAACTGTATGCATTTTTATTTTACAATTAAATTTCTTGATGAATTTAATTCATTGTTTCTTTTGCAGCAAGTTTATATGCTTTGAAGGGATCTTCCACTTTCTTTATAATATGTTTATATCTCTTCAAACAAAGGGAAAGTTAAGTATACACTCAGAAAGGCTTATAACTATACGCTTTGTATCTTGTTAACACCATGGTTACGAATTCATACTTCGCCAATAACAAGCTACTGTGATAATGAAAGTATATACAAAAGAAAATAATTTTTTTTGTTATCAGACGATAACATAGATCCTATAGTTAACAAGCGTTTGAGGAAGCTTTGCTTGGATCTGTAACGAAAGTTGCTTTGTTTGCAAGACTTAGATAAACTTTGCTGCTATTTTTCTTTGCCAAACAAAGTTTTTAATAAGCTTCTTATATCTTCTTAGGCACTCTTGATCCATAAACAAAGAAAAAAATGAGTATAACTCGATTTTGCACTATATAAGATTTAAAAAACTCTAATTGTTTACAAGTTAATGACATGAATTAAAATTATTTTTTCCAATCTAAAATAAGAAGAGCTGCAATGGTGAAAATATCGCGGTAAATTTAGAAAGAAAAAAATTGATATTCTCGAAAGAAAGAATATGTCGAGAAAAAATATGTCTTGTAAATGCAGTAATCTACAATATAGGAGGCTCTTAATTTTCTTCGTATTGGTTTATTTTTATGTACTGCTTTTAAATATTTTGGTACGATTTCAACTAATGTGTAATAGTATCCCGATGACACATATGTAAATGTAATTGTTTCGTGTAATAAATACTAATTCGTACTAATAATTTCGTGTAATAAATACTAATTCCTAAGTGTAATAAATAATAATAAATACCAAATTCGTACTATAAATGTAAAATAATCATACTACTACTCTAATTAGTTTCGTTTAATAACGCTTAATATCTAGCTTCGAAATTACTAAGAGACTTTTATAATGAATCCAAAATATCAACTAATTAGTATAGTTGAAGTATAAAAGTAAGTGACATCCAATTAATTAGGCAATCATGCTCCTTATTAGGAAATGAAAGGCTTAAACAGCTTGATACTTATTAATTGAAGAGCAAAATTATTCTGAGCATAATCACGTTAACGTTATAGTAGAAGATAAGGTTTCGCGTATTAGCATCTAATAATAGAAATAAATTAAAATACATTACTGTTAGAAAGCTGAGTAGTATTCAGCCAAAATGTGAGGTTCGTTCTTAGATAATGATAAAACTATTTATAATTTAAAGCTATTAATAGTTATTTTATTAATCTTTTTGAAAAGATTCGAACCAAAAAGACTTCTAATGGTTTTTGTGACATAATTATATGGCACATGCGTGAGCACGCGCGTGCACACACACACACACACACACACACACACACACACACACACACACACACACACACACACACACACACACACACGCGCGTGAAGATGTATTTAACTCTAATTTAAATCTTACTTAATTTCCTAATAATTTTCTCAAGAAAACTGATAATTATTGCAGTTTCTTACGCTCCGATCGTGATATGTGGGTATTAGGGATTTTTATTTCTAACCCCCACACACACCTGTCAAAGTTACATAGATTCCTTTGTCTAAGTCGACACGTGGCAAAGAAATCCCTATCTGAATTTCATAGTAAGATCATCGAAGGGAAAAATTTCTCTTATTTTGCTCTTGTCGCGATGTAGACTGACGCATTGCCTTATCGCTTCTTCCCTGTACACAATACGCCTTTTGTACTATTCAAAGGTAAATGGATTTTGCTATTTATCGCAGAATAGGGGAAAAGTAACATGTAGCCGATTATTCAGACACAGACTTCATTCACTTCAAATAATACGACGCATGTGCGTAGTTCAGGGTAGGTTAGAGGCATTTAAAATTTCTCGCAATGAGAAAGCTATGAGTGCTCATTCATGAAAAGATGCCGGTTCACAGGACCTTTCTAGAGTCAAGTCATTTATCAAAACATTGCATTTCTATACTTTCAAAATTAGCTTATTATCCTGATTTTCCACGGTATGACATTTTAAATCGGATTATGATTTTTTAAATAAATGGCAATGATTTTGAAGATTCGTAGGAGTTCTGCGACGAAAAAGTGACAAAAGGAGGTTTATAACCTGCTTTTATACCTTAATATTGCCGGTATAGTCTGGTTGGTAGGGTATTGGATTCGCGTCCCTTGGGTTGCGAGTTCGAACCCCGCCGGCCGAAGACTTCCCGTGTGTGTGGTGGCTAGCACACGTGTAAATCTGTCGTGGTCACAAAGTTTTTGCTGTCCAGAATGATACCGCTTGGGGTATTGAATCAGGGGTGGTTGTTCTCTGATTCAGGTCTAAATTAAGATCTGTGAATGAAAATGCATGAATGAAATCCACCCCGTAAAAAGGATTGGGATGAGTGTGTAGCTAAGTCGTATTCTTGGCCCTAGATGGCGCTACTGAGAAACAAGAGACGCACCCTTGGATTAAAATCACTGACTTTTAAAGTCAATGGGCTTGTCTACGGCAAGTGCCATTAGGAACAACAACGAAAGTTTGAAATTTTTCTATAAAAATTTATATTTAAGGAATGCATGCAGTTAATTAATCGTAATTTTTCCTATTATGAATTTCAGATCCCATATAGAGATTTATCTATAGTAAATGAAACATCACTGGAATCTTAGTTTTAAAAAAATAATTAATTTTA
The DNA here is from genome assembly GCF_947563725.1 of Argiope bruennichi. NCBI lineage: Eukaryota > Metazoa > Arthropoda > Arachnida > Araneae > Araneidae > Argiope > Argiope bruennichi. Next base: position 20,820,785 of record NC_079155.1, read on the forward strand.
TCACAAATATCAAATATTTGTAGACGTCCATTTGACATAAAAAAAATCTACTTTTAACCAGACATTCAATTTTAATTTAACTTCACGTCATTCTATTGTAACAAGTAGAAAAGTCAAAAATTAAATTGGCAAAGTCTATTTATATCAGCATGAATTAATTTGAACTAATCTAAAAAGAACCATCAACAGAAAGTAATCCAAAAAGTAATATATATGAGATTTCTGAAGAAATTAAAATAAAATGAAGTAATAAGCGGATAGTCAATAATTTATATATTGATTTCATAATATTATTATTTCAATCACTATATTTTTAATATTTTTGTATTAATATTTTTATTTAATTTAACGAATGTTTAATTATATTTTTCATTTTCAATAGATAAAATATAAAGAAATGCATGAAGAAAAGAAATCTAATAGTTTATAGTAACATTGCCTACAATTGAATCGATAAAAAACGCATATGTATTCATTACATGCTTCGAAATATTAATTTTTTATTTAAATAAGTAATTTCTTATTTAATTAATTAGTATTTAATAAATGATAAATACAAAATAATTAGTTTTTCAAAAATTGATATTTTTCTGTTTTTGATTACAAATATTGAAGATTTATAAAAAAAATTTTTCAAAATTAGAATTTCATTAAAAAATATTAAAAAGTTTTTTTTGTTTATAATTAATAAAAAAATATAAGCATTTATAAGTTTTAAAATTCTGACTCAGTATCAAATATATCAATAGATTTCCAAATCAGATTAGTTCTTAATACGACAGCGTAATTTCAAATGGCTTAAAACTGTTTTTGAAAACTGTTATATTCTGTCACAAGTATTTTTAATACTCCTTTAAACTGAAATGAAACTAGCAATTTCAGATTTTATCAGTTATCAGATTTTCAAAAAATATTTTCTTCGCAAGTAAAACACAACAACATTAAACTTTAAAAATGCTTTTAATAATACATTCGAGTTTTCTACAGATCAATGTGTGTTATTTATAGAAGCTGTAAATCTTGTGCAAATCTTAAAAATAATATCTTAGATTCAGGAGAATTTATAGAAGCTTATTTGAATAAAATTCAAAAGGCTGTAGACGAAAAAAATTTCATTTCCTCCAGGGACATGGTTTTTGCATCTGAGAAAATCACAAAATTTTAGTACCTGATGGAATCCGAGAGTGATTTATAGTTCCGAAAGAATGAGCATTCGAAATTTTGGTTTTATGCGGTGGCACTGATCGATTGTTGCAGACAATTCGAGAAATAACGAAGAAAAGGAATTGCATTCATTGGAAGATTTTTCGCAACAGTTATTCGAAAAGAAATCGACGAACCTTGTTCTAAAAAGAAATATTCAAACCAGTATATGAAAGTCTGAATATTGAAAATAACGACAGCTCTGAAGATTTTCGGTAATATTTCACAAAATATGTATTTAGATACATAATTAAATATTATTTTAACATAAAAATATATTGTACATAGCATATTATTTATACACAGCATGATACTTGATGCAAATATTGTTCAAACAAGGAAAGAAAATTAAATCTAGAGGTACAAATTCACTACGTAATTACTTCTAAGGCAGTAAATACTCAGTAAAAAAGAAATTTTTAGAATTTTAATGAATTAAAAATTCATCAAAGATTCTGTATTTTTCCTCAATAACTCCAGGTAATATAATTGCACGATTACCAATTTTATACCGCATTAATTTTCGAAAAATTAGATTTCTAGAGATAACAATTTTATTTTTATATTATAAATTTCCATAATTTTTAAAAACTTTAATACATTTTTTAAAAATTACATTTAAAAAAATACATTTTTTAAAAATATATTTTAAAAATAGATTTTTAAAAACATTTTTAATACATTTTTTAAAAAATATATTAATACATTTTAAAATTTAATACATTAAAAAAATACATTTTTTAAGTACATTTTTAATTATTTTTTTTATAAAAATAAAAAAATACATTTTGAAAAAATGTATTAATACATTTGATACATTTTTTAAAATTTAATACATTTTTAATAAATTTGTTTCAATACATACATTAAAAACTTTAATACATTTTTTAATACATTTTTAAAGGTAGATTTAAATATAATTTCGTAACAATGGTTTTTCTCTTTAAAAATTTACAAATGCAGCAGAATGCCATGATTGTGAATATTCCTCACAAATATTTAAGTTTTAATCAAACGTCCCAAAAAAATTTCCAGTGTAATACATACTAATAGAATCTGCAGAGTGTTATTGAAAAATTAAAACCAGAATGGCATAATATAAAGCTATAAACAGCGAGAATTGGCTACTCTAAACGTTTCCGCCTACTCTCTAATAAAGGTATTATCTCAGAGATCGTCTTGTATGGCATTGGCGTACGATAAATATGAAATATCTATTGGCATGAATTTAACATTTTCACAGATTCTATCGTGTGATCCTTGGCGAGAGTTTTTGGAGATTAATCTCTGTCACGTGGTAAAAAGTATCCGAAAATTAAATGCGGGTCTAAAATGCATTTTTACCAACTGAATGAAATAAAAATTTGAAATTACACTTGTAGTCACTAAACTCCAAGCAAAATTTGATAAATTTAAATCAATGTGTTTTTGAGTTTTTGTGTTTATATGCCAATGATAATACAGACCGACAGACAACCAACCTGTAGTTGGATTTGGTTCAAAATTTGATAACTGTTTACACTACAGATATTAAATCTATATTCCAAATTTTATTCATCTAGCTCACTTCATTTTGTAGTTATTGTGTTAACTTATATTCAAATAACCGGATAGACAGACTTCATCTAAACGGATCTCGTTCAAAATTTGATACAAATATACAAATTTAGTGTAAAGATCGTATATCAAATAACATCCATTTAGCTCAAAATATTTTTTTTAATTATCATTGTCACAGACAAACATAATAGCAAGAATGTGATTTTTAGAACTGAGAAGGTTTAAAACGTGGAGATTTGTGGAATTTTCCAGTTGGAATTTTTTGAAGATTACTATGCATTATAGTTCGCGTAGAAGAAAGTAAAAAGGAAATAAAAAAAATAATTTTACATTTTTTTTCTCATAATAATTGGATTGCTGCAGACGTTGAAAATCAAAACAAATAATAGGAAATGAAGATGCTCTAAAATAAGAGAAATAAACAATAAAATTAGACATCTTATTGTAAACGATTTTGTTAGATTTTATATTTATAAAACACCTAAAAGTTTACAATTTTTTACTTTCATGGATGGTACAAAGATTTATTTTTCATAATTATTAGAAATCAAATCTATTACGAACATCGCTATTCAATCATCGAAATTCTATGCTATTCATCGCTTTTCAATTTAACTATATCAATCATCGCTATTACGAATAAATACATGCGAAAAATAAAACAAAACCTTAATTAAGTGCTTTTCTAAATTAAGTTTAAAAATTCGAATTACAAGGCGCATGGAGTCGCCATGACGATTTTTCGTGTGCGAAATTTCATGGCTGTAAGTGTGATGGATTTGTATGGGTATCACACAAATGCACGCACGCATTCACACACCCACACGCACCCACGCACGCACACACACACACCTGCATGCACACACATCCTCTATTTTTATAAGTTTAGATAATAAGTTTAGATTAATGTTTTAACAGATCTTAAAACAATGAACATAAATATGATAATAATTAATATAAGGTAAATATAAATATGATAATATTAAATATAAATTAAATATGATAATATTTTTGGGCTTGAATTGTTTCTATAAATTGCATAACGTAGAAAACGTTGCGCATGAATGTAAACACAGCAATAAAACAAACATGATGATCCAATTAATTCAGACGAAAACAAGGCAGATATATTAAATCTGAAAGTCGATATTCCGGGCTAGATGATGAATTAATCTTCTTTTGTTTACCTTTACATTCGAACATTAACGGATTATTGCTTTTTAAGACGCGTATTGCATGTTCTGTTTCCACAACTTCCTTTTCGTTGAAGGTACCTTTTAGAAAGTTTATCCAACAATGTTAACTGGCGCAGGTCCTTAATAACCCCATTAGGAACGCATTAAGTAATTTAATTGATAAATGGAGATTTAAAAGCTTTTAAAATTTTCTTAATGAGCCAGACTTTACGAAGTTAGTACTTGGTAAGAAGGTATTAGAAATATTTCTAGTTTTAATAAGCAGAATTGGTTGTCTAGAAAATTAAAAACAGATTACGGAAAAATTGTTTAAATTGCCATTTAATAATAAAAATGAATGTGCGTGCCTGCTGGCGCTCTACAAGACGGTTTGTTAAGCTTAGAGTTACCAATGTTGACATATACTTTGGAAGATAAGAATATGCATGTTGTAGTGATTAGTTTAACATTTTATTTAGAATTTTAAATAATTCGAAAATAACCAAAGTTCAATGTTTCTCCGACTTAATTTTCGTAAATATTACAGCACAAAAATGACTTTTTCATCATCTTAACATTCGAAAACTTATTTACTCAAAGAATTAATGTCGTTTACATATAAATCTTTGTATATTTTTAATTGATTTTTACAAATGTCTTTATTTGAAAACAATATATTTCATTGTTGAAATGAAATTAAGATCGTCTTCATCGTTATTACATATATTTCTCCCTGTAGTTAAACTCCACATTGGTCACACCCACATAACTCATAGACATCTTTTACTAGGCGGAAGAGTTCCTATTTGTTTGGTAACTTCAACTGTTGTTCATATTTTGATCGAATGCCCCGATTTTACTTTTCCTCGTCAACGATATTTTAAGTGCTCATCATTTGACATGCGAATACTGGTCCACCAAATCCCCACCAAAACGTTTTTAAGTTTTTGAAAGGTATTGGTTTTTACCATTTTATCTAACATTTGACTTTGTAGTTTTAATTTCTTGCTATTTTTATTATAAGACAACATACAAATATATTTTAATACAATTTTTACATTTAAATAATTTTTACCCATATAAAAAGTATTTTTTTACTATACACCGTAAGGCTGGCACAGTATGGCCAGGATTGGCACTTGTGCTACTAAATACTACAAATTCAATCCATCTATGTAGTTCTCTTCCTTTGATTAATGAAGATATGAGGAATAAACTTACTTATTCAACTCTCAATATAAGGTAGAGTTTTAATACATTTTTGAAATTTTGATGTATTTACAAATATAGTTTAGCTTCAGAAATGCTTAAATTTTAATTTTAAAAAAAGTTCACATTTTAGATAAGCTGACAGAAAATTAGAGACAATCCTTTATCCCTTACTTAGCACAAAGAATAGAGTGGTGTAAGGCTTCATAAATAGTAGGAATTTCAAGCCTATCATAATTTGGAAGTGAAAAATGCATTACCGAGGAAGTTGTTAAGATCAAATTATGTAAGCTATTTAATTGAAACTTTTCACAAACATTAATTTTGATGAACCAGCTGTTCGCAAAAGGCTGTTAGCTGTCACCAAAAGCATTATATATGGCTTGGAAATTTAATAAGATTATTCAGTGGTTTGAAAATCATAAACCGGTATCAACTTGTTTAGCTTATATCATATATTAATTATAATTCTTACTTTCAGGCGCTCTTTCATCAAGCCCCAGTGTAGGTGCTACGATGCTAAGCAGGTGTACGATGTAAAACGTCGCGTATTCGTAGATGGTCTAAAATTGCGTTATGACCAGTATTTTCCACATTCTTACGATATGTCACGGTATGAGATAAACTGCATAAACATGAATGTTACATCATTTAAACAAAATGCAGAACTGTTTGGATTCCAAAGATGAAGGACCGACTTTATGGTACCCTATCGAATTGAATGAATGATTCATAAAATTATAGACAGTTCCATTGGAATTATCAGTATAATTGCAACTGCTTCAGTTATCCTAATGGTTGAGTAAATAAATAAATTCTTCCAAAGCAGAAGTTAAAATATTTAATGAAGAGGAAAAGAAGAAAGAGAAAACATGAGCATTTATTATAAATTAGTGACCATGGGTGACTAGATGTTTTGTCGGAATTATTGGTTGCAAACGATTTCGATTGCATTTTATATTTATAACCATGTCTTAAAGGCTTACAATTTTTGATTACAAAGTAAATTAAACTTCAGATTTCAATAATCCTGTATTTTCTACTACTTTAGAAGTCGGACACAGTCACGTTCCTTGTATTATGAGCCTTTCTACTTTTCTGTAATTTCACCTAAAATCTGAAGTTTAATTCTAAATGTAAAAGTTAAATTTCAATTTATTCAATAAAATATATTAATAGTGTACGTTAAACAAACCAGGGGGATTGATTTACCCCCCTCTCCCAAACCTTTCTCACATACTGATTAATAATGACGTTATTTGCATTGCACTGGCGTACAATAGTTATGAAATATTAACCTTTGGCATGTATTTAGCATTATTATTGGCTCTATCGTGTGATCTTTGGCGATTAATCGCTGGCATGTGGTCAAAAGCACCCAGAAATCGAATTTCGTTTCAGACGCGTTTTACCCAAGTGAAATAAAAATTTGGCACAGAACTGCAATTGGTGTCACAAAATCACATACCAAATTTGATATATTTAAGTCATTGCGCCTTTGAGTTACCGCGTTTATATGTTTCTAAAAGTATAGACTAACAGATGGTTAATCTCTTGTTGGATTTGGCTCAAAATTTGATAAGTGTCTAGACTATAGACAATTCTGTGAATTGAAGTTTATCTATCTAGCTCTTTTCGTTTTATACACTCATGTCCAAAATTAAGGTCACAAACATAAAATCTGAGAAAAATGAAAAACTATTCACTGTATTGCCACGAAGTTTGGCACAGGTACACTACAATGGAAGAAAGAATATAGACACATAACAACACGGAAAAGATTTTAATTGGGAATTAAGAAACAGGTTATATCAAAAAGTGTTACATTATGAATCAGAGAAAATGCATTTATCTCGGGAAAGGCCTGTCTAATATGGAGTGTGACCACCGTGCACTGCTATACAGGCTTCACAACGAGTTTTCATACTGTTTATGAGGGTGTCAATAAATGCCTGGGGCAACAAAGCCCATTCTTCCAAAAGCGCGGCTTTTAACTCTTGGAGGGTATTAGGAGGGGGGTTACGCTGTGCAATAGCTCCTCCGAGACCATCCCAAACATGTTCAATAAGATTGTCATCCGGAGACCTCGTGGGCCAGTCCGTACGTCGAATATCCTCTTCCTCAGGAAAATCATCAACGATCTGGGATCTGTGTGGACGGCCAAAAGCACCCCGGAACAACCTCACATAGGCTTCAAGGATCTCATCCCTATAGCGATGTGCATTGACAGTACCCGCATCGAAGACGTGCAGTGGTGTACAACTGCCCAACATTATGCCACCCCAGACAAGGATTCCTCTGCCACCGAATCTGTCGATTTCTTTTATGTAGGAGGGATGATTGCGAACTCCTTGCTCTTTCCAGATGAAGATTCGAAGAGTGTCCCTCTGTGGGGTAAATCTCGACTCATCACTGAAAAAAACATGCCCCCATTCTACCTGTGCCCAAGACTGATGTGTTCGGCACCATAACAATCGGACTTTTCAGTTGGATGCAGTCAAAGGGGCGCACTCAACTGGTCACCGGGCATAAAAGGCCCTCTCTGCTAGACGTCTGTATACAGCTTGTCTGGAAATTCTTATTCCAGACGCAGCAGCAAGGTCAAGAGCAAGTTGAGGAGTCATTGTTAGCCTATTGCCATCGTGCGCTTAATGGCAAATGGCGATCCTGTGCAGGCGTCCTTGTTCTGTGACGGCCTTGGCCGGCCTTCCTGGATACAGTACTACTTGTTTGGAATTGATTCCACAACCTGGATACCACTTTCGGTGCCACTTGTAATCATCGAGCCACCTCCGCTTGAGACTGCCCAGCTTCAAGCCTGCCAATGGCTCTCCATCTCAAGGCATCGTCTAAACGATTATGAGAACTCATTCTCACTGGAAACATGTTAAATTTTTTGTTTTAATTCAATATTCACAAAATTGCAGACAAAAATCCCAGATGCCTAAAAGGTCTAATTTTAGTAGTTTCTCAAAAACTAATGCTAAACAATATTTTTTCCCACAACGAAGGTTAATATCGTGTTGCCGGTCCTTCACAATATATAAAATATAATTTTTTTCACATTTTACTGGTAGCCAATTAGAATTACTTTGAAAAACCTCTTTGTGACCTTAATTTGGACATGAATGTATTTATCGTGTTAAATTATATTCCAACAGCGAGACAAACAGACTTCCGAGCAGTATTAGTTTAAAATTTGATAGAAATCTACAAATTCGACATAAAGTAACGTGACAAATTTCATCCATATAGATCAAAGTATTTTTGAGTTATCTTTGCTAGATAAATCGACGTACATTACTCAAAAATTTGTTTTTCCAACTCAGAGTGGTCTAAAACGTGGGGATTCGTCAAAATCTCGAATTCAAATTTTTTTTATAATTACTATTCTTTCTCTACACTATCTTTAAGTGAAAATAAAAACTATCCAATAAGAAAACATAGAAAAAATAAGAAAGAATACCATGTTTATCAACAATGATAGAAAAAAATCCCGGACAAATTATTAGCAGCAACAATAAAAATATCTTTTTAAAATATACTTAAAAACCTCCTTAACAAGTTCATCACCATGATTTATGCCTATGAATCGGAATACAATCTAATAATACACAATTGCTATCTCTTAATTATAGTAGGAAGAAAATATCTAATTAAATAATCAGTGTGAATAACATGTGATTCACGCGGTGAACAACGTGTTAAAACAAAAAGATTTAAACTAATCATAGGTGAAGTTTACTCTCATCACATTTTACACTGAATGAAAGATGTAAATTAATCATAGGTGTGTTTTGCTCTCGCCAAATTTTACACTGAATGAAAGATGTAAACTAATAATAGGTGTGTTTTACTCTCATCAGATTTTACACTGAATGAAAGATGTAAACTAATCATAGGTGTGTTTTACTCTCATCACATTTTACACTGAATGAAAGATGCAAACTAATCATAGGTATGTTTTACTCTCATCCGATTTTACACTGAATGAAAGATGTAAACTAATCATAGGTGTGTTTTGCTCTCGCCAAATTTTACACTGAATGAAAGATGTAAACTAATCATAGGTTTACATCTTTCATTCAGATTTAAACTAATCATAGGTGAAGTTTACTCTCATCACATTTTACACTGAATGAAAGATGTAAATTAATCATAGGTGTGTTTTGCTCTCGCCAAATTTTACACTGAATGAAAGATGTAAACTAATAATAGGTGTGTTTTACTCTCATCACATTTTACACTGAATGAAATATGCAAACTAATCATAGGTATGTTTTACTCTCATCCGATTTTACACTGAATGAAAGATGTAAACTAATCATAGGTTTACATCTTTCATTCAGATTTAAACTAATCATAGGTGAAGTTTACTCTCATCACATTTTACACTGAATGAAAGATGTAAATTAATCATAGGTGTGTTTTGCTCTCGCCAAATTTTACACTGAATGAAAGATGTAAACTAATAATAGGTGTGTTTTACTCTCATCAGATTTTACACTGAATGAAAGATGTAAACTAATCATAGGTGTGTTTTACTCTCATCACATTTTACACTGAATGAAAGATGCAAACTAATCATAGGTATGTTTTACTCTCATCCGATTTTACAATGAATGAAAGATGTAAACTAATCATAGGTGTGTTTTACTCTCATCCGATTTTACACTGAATGAAAGATGTAAACTAATCATAGGTGTGTTTTACTCTCATCAGATTTTACACTGAATGAAAGATGTAAACTAATCATAGGTGTGTTTTGTTCTCGCCAAATTTTACACTGAATGAAAGATGTAAACTAATCATAGGTGTGTTTTGCTCTCGCCAAATTTTACACTGAATGAAAGATGTAAACTAATCATAGGTGTGTTTTACTCTCATCCGATTTTACACTGAATGAAAGATGTAAACTAATCATAGGTGTGTTTTGCTCTCGCCAAATTTTACACTGAATGAAAGATGTAAACTAATCATAGGTGTGTTTTACTCTCATCCGATTTTACACTGAATGAAAGATGTAAACTAATCATAGGTGTGTTTTGCTCTCGCCAAATTTTACACTGAATGAAAAATTTTGCTTTCATCCGATTATGGGACACACGGTAGCCAACCTGTTAAAAGTTAATTAAAATTGGATAAAAATTTTAAAGCAACGAAACTTGTATCAGGGGAAAAAAAAAGATTTTTTTTTTTCAATTTTAAGATGCTGTAAAAAAAAAAAAACTACTTTTATCTATAATATTTTTTTAACCCAATTGTCATTGAAATTTCGAACGATTTTCGATTGCATTATTTTGAAAATAAGGAAAAAAGTAGAAGAAATTCGAATCTCTACTCCGAAACATTTTGGCATAATAATTTAAGCTTGGTTTGTCTATGTTGCCTTCATCTGGTTTTATTGCATCTATATTTGTATTATGTACTTAACGATTTTTATATCACGTAATTTATAGAAAGAATGGCAACCAGATAGCATTTTTATGTTAATGAAAATGAAAATTCTTGTTTGGCAATTGTTCAATCATAGCTTTAATAATTGTAATAATCTGCGACGTATTAAAGCAATAAAACGGGTCTCAATTTCATTAGATCAATATAAAGAATCGTTTAAAATTCCATGCAAGATTAATTTTGTAAAATTTATTAAAATTCGACAGAAAAATACGAAAATGATATTATGTCATTTCAGAGTTAGTTAATTAATTTTGATTAATTTTTATAAAATATTAAAATTTTTAAATTTTAATACGGCACAAAAATAGGTTTTTGAGCACTAATATGCTTTGAATTCATTTATGAAGCTTTAAATCGATCCTTAGAAATGCTTAGAATTAAAATTATTTCAGTTAATTTTTCTTTGGTAAAAATTTTAATTGAAACTTTACAAATCTATTCCTTAGTTATTTCTGAATATTAAAAAAAAAGTAACTACATGGTAGTTCTAAATCCGGTATTCTGCTTTTAGAACATCGCATTTCGTCCATAACGCTTTTTATATCAAGCAATTTACGAAAAATATTGCAATCTAAAAATAATATCATGCTAAAAAAATGTACGAGAATTTTTATTACAGAGAGGCTCTTTTATTAAGGAACATAATTTATGATCTGCTCATAATAACTTATCCAACTTTTTGTTTTAATGCTTTATTAGACTTTTATGTTTAAAACTATTCTACAAAGGGACGTTTTTATTTTTTGCTCACCATGGCGAAGTTTGTGGAACCTCAAACAGTTTCTGTCTGCTTGCGTAAAGCATTTCATATGACTGTACTAGAAAATAAAGCATCTCTTCTCTGCCAGCGGAGAATTCCCAGTTGAGTATTTATAAAATAAAGCCAGAAACTGCAGTTGCGGATCACTCGATGCGTAGCCTCGGGAAATAAATAGAAAAGTAAAACCGTTTCCGCTAGATTGGTTTTCTTTGTTATATAATATGTACTCGGATGAATAATACAAACATAGAAAATTTTATTTGTTTAAGTCAAAGTTATGTGATTTAATTTTGTTTTTGATGTACATTGCGTAAAAGATGATATTTGGTTTTGAAGAAAATGTACTCCACTGAAATAAATTCCTTTTGTTTATTTTTTCAGAATTTTTTTTAACATTGAAATGTTTGTGTCTTAATATAAGAATTGTTAAAAATTAATCGTAATGAACATTTTTAATAAATAATTTTCAGCATATGGTTTGGGACTAGCCTCATTTCACTCCTACTTGTTTCAATGTTAAATTTTTGTATTCTCTTATATACTATTTATGCTGTCAGGATTCCTTTTATTCAACTAACACAAAGTCTATACGATAAATAGAATGTCAAAGGTTTCTTTCACTATTTCTTTATGTTATAATGCATGCCCACCTTTTAAAAATCCATTATTTCTTTAAAAATTGAAATTAAAAGCAGAATGAAAACAATGTTAATTAAATTATATCAACGATTTTATCAGCAGAGTCTTTTTCAACAATACTTTATTACCAGCCGTGTTAAGCGATCAACTAATTCATGGAAAATACTGATTATGTTTTACTTTATGAACCCTACTAGTGTGAGTATTTCAGAGACTCAAAACCCACGGTAATTTTTTCATGTTAGGAAACAGGATCGATTGTATGAAAACAGCATGTATTGTTCATTTCTATATCAGCGCTGATCAGGAATTCGGTTTTATCCCAATATTTCAGTAATATACCAGAAAGCATCCGAATCAATGCTTTGTCAAACGGGGTGATTTGGGTTGGAATCCGGGCTCATAGGGCTAGTTTCAACTGAATCTATAATGCATGATATTCATAATTCCACAGCAAATTATTTTCGATCAACAAATTGTGATAATGTCGGATTATTTTAATAGCTTTCCACATATTCAGTTCATCGAGTAAATGAAAAATCCAAATGGAGTAAATGGCATTATAGTGATGGAGTAATGGCATCCCATGGCATTATAGTGATAATGCCATGGAATAATAGGAATAATTATGGTGATAATGCCATGGAATTATAGGAATAATTATAGTGATAATGTCATGGAATTATAGGAATAATTATGGTGATAATGCCATGGAATTATAGGAATAATTATAGTGATAATGCCATGGAATTATAGGAATAATTATAGTGATAATGCCATGGAATTATAGGAATAATTATAGTGATAATGCCATGGTATTCCATGGCATTATAGTATATTATAATATATGATAAATGTATCGGTCCAAGTAATCTTTTTAATATTTGAGGTACTAATTTTACTTTCTTATTCCGTATTAACTACGTACGATGAGCAGTAGGTTTGAAGGATTAATGGTTGATGAAAATTTCAATTAAATATTTTGTATAGCTATGACTTCATGGCTTTCCCAATAAACTATTTTTAAATTTCAAATTTTGATAAATATATAACTCGTACTATTTTAGAATCTGCGCCTCATTCTGTTCATTGTGCTTTCTACTTCTTAAATTTTCTATTTATATCACAGGAAAGAACAGAAGCATTTGAAAATGAGTGTACTTAATTGTTTTTTTGCCATTTCTAGATTCTGAAAAACTTTATTTGTAAGTACAACATAATTTAAAAATACAGTACACTCCTGAATGTCCGGTTTACGACTATCCGGATTCCGTACTTTCCGGCCTAATATCCGCTTATCATAATTAAATGAGGAAGGCAAGGCGTTGCATTGACAACATTGTCAAGGCATTGGAAGCGGGCTTCTGCTACAATCCTTCTACGTATCGAGTGCAAAATACAAGCTGTGACAAGAAAAGAGCAGCGTTCTGCTCGTTGTTCATTGTTTTGACAGTGCGTAACGGACCTCAATTGTTGCCAATATTCCTGATTATAACTACACAGTATGTACATAAATTGTTCTTGGGGTATGCGCAATGCCTTTTTAAAAATACCTCAGTGAAGATTACAGAATTTATGTTAAAATGTGAACAATTTATATCCCTTAACTTACTTTTTCTGTAATAAATTCTTGAAATGTGCTGTGCAGTATATAAACATGTATAAACTGCCAGTGCAGATCCTTCTGATTTAACTTGACACGTTACCGGTAACTGCTTCTATGATTCACTGAGCAGCGGCTATGTTCACATTCTGCGTGGCTTGAGATAAATGGAGGGCTTAGTACTCGATAAGAAGTGAGAAAATACGTATTGTAACAGTGAGTTTCGGTATAAAAAATTGTGTCTTCTGATATTGGTGGAGAAAGAAATGAGTTCATAGAATCCAGCCTATCCGGCTTACACTTCCGCCATATTAGGCCGGATACTCGGGAGTGTGCTGTAGTATAAAAATTCTCAAAATAGTCAAAATTTCAAACAAGTCAAATAATTTTTAATAAAAGTATCTCTTACACTAAAACACGCAGGATAAGAAAAATAGATCAAATCTTAATATTTTGATCATATCATTTAACATTTATTCCAATTATTAAATTGGAATAAATGTCAAAGTGAAATATTAATAGCAATTGTTGAAATTGAATTGAGTTTCACTTCAATATTGATATGTGTTGTTGTGAATTACGCTTAAATATTTTTTTTTAAAAACTGATTAAAAAACTGTAAAAACTTAATACGGAAAAAGTGGTATATTTGAAAAGATTATTTTCTTCAATTTTAACATATGAGAATAAATCTTTTTGCGCTGCAATATTTTCGAAAATTATGCTGATAAACTGCCACAATATCGCTTTTATTACTCCTAGATTACTCCTAGTTCCTCGTTTCCACCATCCAAAGTATAGTTAATCTATGCTTATAATAAAGCTCAAAATGTGTGTGTGTGTTGGCACTCTACAGGCCAGGTCATTTGACATAAAGCTACCAAATTTGGTACATGTATACCTTAGAGGTCGGGAATGTGCACCTGGGGTCCCTTTTTTTGAAATTTTAATTATTAATTAAAATCTAACTTTCCCGCCCAAAAAATCTTCCATTTTCCCCACCGCCAACTTTTCCGCCAAAATAATCTTCCATTTTCCCCACCGCCAAATGAATAATGCTTCAGTTTTTTTTTCTCCCAACAGTAATGAGACTAGGGTTAATATTTTTCGGCGGATTATTTCAAACGATTCTGTTTATTTTCTTAATGTTTTATGCATTTAAAATTAAACATTGTTAATTAATCCATGCTTCAGATTCATTCTGAAGTACTTTTGAATTAAAATAACACAGAATAAAGGAAATTAAAAATGTCTAATCTGCATAGCGTTACCCCAACTGGCGTAGAAAAATTCACGCATTTGCGTTACCTAACTGGCGAAGAAAATTCACGCATGCGCATTGTTCTGATTGTTGTCATGACAACCACTATCAACGGATGATTTAAATTATTTTTAGGTTAGCTGCATGCTTTTGTAAGTAAATTGTATTTATGTTAGTTATATATTTTTCGTATATGCTTATAGTTTTAAGTACATCGTTTTTTAAGTAGTTTTTTTAACCTGTTTTCAATGATTTAAATTATTTTTAGGTTAGCTGCATGCTTTTGTAATTAAATTGTATTTATGTTAGTTATATATTTTTTTGTATATGCTTATAATTTTAAGTACATCGTTTTTTAAGTAGTTTTTTTTAAACCTGTTTTAGACCGATTATTTTAAACGATTCATTTTATTTTCTTAGTGTTTGATGCATTTAAAATGAAACATTGTTAATGAATTGATCTGTTCATGATGAATCTGAGAAATTTTGTTGACAAATTCTTGAGATATTACATAAATTAAGAAAGATATTCTTTAGTGCCCATAAAGTTTAAACGCTCAGTGACTCTATTATCAGTAATCATATTATTAAAAAAAATGCTTTGTTTCAGTAAAAAAATATTATTATTTTAATTGCAGGTTAATCCTTTACACTTTAATTTAAAGCATAAATTCTACGAAAGGTAACAGAAAATTAGAGAGATACATATCACGTTATGACTGAAGGCCTTTATAATATTATGAGTGAATTATATGACTATCAAAATTTGAAGTTTTAAAATATTTTGCTGAAGAATCTATTAAAGTTGGAATTGCATAAAATATTTAATTATTAAAATTTTAACGAACATTAAGATTGGCGAACCGGCTGGTAGCCAAAGGCGGCTAGTAATATAATATTTCAAAGTATGTGCCGTGTCTGGTAGCTTTAGGTCAAACAGACTAGTCTGAAGAGCACCGACACACACACACACACACACACACACACACACACACACACACACACACACACACACACACACACACACACACACACACACACATTCAGATTTATTATAAGTAGAGATCAAGATAGATATCTAAACTGTGCCATTATATACGATTAATTTGTGTCATTATATAAGGTTTATCCTTATGAGAACTGCTTATGTAAATCTCACATAGCTTCAAAGCAGAATATTAGTAGAATAAAAATGAGTTTAAACTATGGCCACCCATGCACTTAATGTTATTTTCCAATATACTTTTGGAATCCATTTTGCATCTCACAGAAAGAAAAGATATATATATGATGTATAAGGCAATGTGAAGTTAGATATTAGGCATGTACAATTACGTTCATCACGTGACTTTGACGCCACGTAACTCCGTTTAACAAGTATCTCTGTCATCTTTTAAAATTATTATTTCCAACAGAATAGTAAATGGCAAAAAGATTCACATATAATTGAAGAAAATTATCTCATAGTAAGGTATGTTTTAAGTACTTATGTTATGATATTAAAATATCCTCAGCAACTGTTAAGGAAATTTTTAATTTCATTGAAATATATTTAAAACACACAGCGATTGCAAAAAAAAGAATTTTCTAAGGGAGTCATATAAAAGATAAATTGTTCGTTTTATTCCAGTTTTAAGGAAGAAATATTCAAACATAAAACTCCCATCGTATGTATATAAAATATGCATCGTATGTATATATAGATATTAGATGCCATTTAACAATGGTTTAAAATTATTCCACTTCTAAAAGAGCACAAACCGTAAACATGAGATTTAATTAATACGTTGGCTGCCACTGACTCATATTTTTAAATCACCCTACTATCAAATTAGATTATCGTCTTCTACTACAGTTGAAAGATTTTAGAGAAAGGGTTATTAAATTAGAAAGGAAATCCAAATTACAGGCTTGACAACGAAAGTATTAAATACGTACAAAATTACATTGCGCGATGACATTTTTACATTTCGTGTACTAAATACATGAAGAGAAAGTATTGTGTCATCAGAAAACTTGATCTAGATCATTTGACGAATTTCTACGTTTTGGAACTCATTCACCAAGCCAGAAAAGTGCGTTCATAATTTTATCTGCGCTTGATTACGATAATTAAAAAATGAGAAGAGTTAGAAGAAGAAAATTTGGTATGTTTTCTTGCAATATATTTTATCAAAGTTGTAAATGTGTGTCGAATTTTGGACAAAATTCTGCAATGGGAAGTCTGTCTGATCGGCCATGATCTTATAAATTTGACAACTCAGAAACACAATGATATAGAAAAATCATTTTGCATATGATTTTATAGTAATATGGTATATATGTATACCAAACTTCGAATCAGATACGGTTAAGTGTTATCTGTCTGTCTGTCTATTTGTCGCGATAACTTAATAAGGTAATGTAATGAAATTTGGAATGTTATCTTGACAGTAATATTGCAGATCGTTATTAGATTTTTTTTCGATATGTTCAAAATAAGTGTTTCAAAATACACCCACAATTCTCTCTCCTATATGACGAAGTTAAACAAAAATGTGCCATAGTATATAAATATATATGATAAAACGGAGTACCTCTTCACGCTTACCAGTTGATTTTCTTTTTGCAGGAGTTGTTTTAATATGCAAATTACCAATTATATAACCTCAAAAGAATTACATCCGCTCCATCAGAAGCACCGAAGTTTGGTGAATGATCGGAACATCGCGACAGTAATGAGGGGAAACTGTAATTGAATCTTAATTCCCATCTCCGGCTACTGTATAGACAATCCCGTAGGAAGTACGTTCGGACATCATTGGGTGGGAGGGGGGTAACTCAGCTATTTACCACAATACTCGCTAGGGTGGCGAGATCCAACCACCTCAACGTCTTAACACAATATCAAGTGTTCCTTGCCAGATAGGATAGATTACCAACCATAAGATAAACAGTAGGAGGAACACCAGAATGTATAAGAAAAAACAAAGTTATTCAAAGTAATTGCACCAATTACAAATGTTTACAATACTGTAAAGTAAAATACTTCTTCTTGTAAAGAACGATAGGAATTATTTCGGATATAATACAGAAGAAAGTTTGTTTGCATATATAATAATTACTCTCTGCTTCTTGTTAGACTCTTAATCATACAGATAACATCCCAGTTGGTAATTTCACGGTTGTTTCATGCATTTAACTGCCTATGGTGTACAGACAGTTAATATACATGAAATGCTTTGCTATGGCGTAAAGATAAAGATTCATCCCAATGAAACGAAAGCAGAAGGAGCAATTTCAGAAGACGATGCATGTTCTACATGTGCCTGTCCAGACGCTCATTAAAGGTTGCGAGCATTATTCAAGATGCCTGGTTCGAAATCAACAGCCGCAAGAGTATTGCCCATAATACCAAGAGAAGTCATATTTTTATGTATAGAAAAATTATATAAGACTTCTTTCTACATTTTGATCAAAGTTTTTTCCCTATATTTGCTAACAAAAGAAGATACATCCATTTATAGCGGATGTTATTTTTTTTGAAGCCATTCTTTTAAACGAGAGCATTTTCGTCATCAATGAAATACCATGTTCACTTAAGAATAATAATCGATCTTTCCAAAATTACTGATATTTTATATCGATTGTGAAATTTCGATATTCCACTCATGCAAGCTACTATAAAGAAATTCGAGCAATCGATAGCTTGTGTGTCAAACGATATCTGAACTAGCATCTTGATGAATCGACTGCGTCTGGTTGCCAGAATCATATATCCTCGAATATTAACGATGATTCCATTTTCTAATGGAATCAGCCAATAGACAGCGGCTCATATGATGACGAAGACGAGCAGGGATGAGGCTAAACATGTTGAAGTGCTGAGATTGCCATGGTTGGTAATATGATTATTCCATTATCTCGGGATTAATCAACTATGAGAATGTTTGCAGGTATTGATGGAATGCTGAGATTCAGAATGGCTGAAGTGTGGGATGTTATATAACAAAAAATCGAAGATGTTTGAATCTATAAACCGAAATACGGTAGCAAAATGATGTTTTAGAAATGATTCGTCGGTTTTCATGACTTTGAAAATTTATTTATAATTATGGCAAAGATAAAATGCATTTAATATAGACACAAGGCATGTTTATCTATCCGGCGTCAATCAATTTCAAAGAAGCTTTCAATTAGTGAAGGAAAGGTTAGATTCGCAATGTTTGCAGTGGGAATACTGTATAAGAAAACGGAACAAGTTTTGCAAGTTAATATTTAGACTTTATTTACCTGTCTTTGTGTGAGTTTAAACATTTTTTTTAAATAAAAGACTGATAAAGAATAAATAAAAATTGCATTTAATAAAATTGTTATTTTTAGTGTAAACTCATGTGTAAAAATTCAATAATTTAAATTATGAAAAATATTCCAAATATTAAAAGAATGAAATTAATTATGATGTAAAATATTTCTAAATAAATAATGAAATGTATCAATATTATGAAATATATATTGAAAATATACGCTTTAAATATATATTGGAAAGTATTTTCAAAAAATATTTTTAAATGTTTTAAAGGAAAAAAAGGACACGGCAATATAATTACTCTAATTGAAAAACCATGTTTTTGAATTTGCATGTGGTATAAAAATAATTTTTATGTTCAAAAGGTACAATATGGAGGAAATATTTGGTAATTTATATTTAATTCATTTTTAACGAAAATTATCATTTTTTGTGAACACTTATTGCTTAAAAAATAAGTACGTACCTAATAAAATAACGATAGGTCCCATGGTATGTAGAGAATGTGTTGAACATTCTTGCCTTACGTTTGTCTCACGGATCAATTTATAAATACTATAAAAACTTAGAAGCATTTCTGTGCTAAAATCCATTTTATTAAATAAAAAAACCCAGCAATAATAATAACATAAAATTTTCTGGTAACATGGCTTCCATGAAATGAGAGACAAAAATTGCGAAACCTCCACAGCAATACGGGTTCTAACAACACGGTTTCTTATAGAATGGTAAAACAAATATAACTTTGTTTTCTTTCTCTAGTATACCTCGAATGTTTTCATAGTTTAATTAGCTGTATGACAGCATTCCATTTGACATTAAAATTAGGCTGGCAAACATATTTTCAAAGTTGCATCAAAAAAAAATATTCTTATCCACCGAAGGCAAACATGATTTGTTATTATAAAACATAATTATGTTTAAATAAAATATTGAAATAGGCACAAAAACACGCTTATTTTGAATGAGTTGTATTTTTAGTTAAATTTATCTCGTCGCTTCATAGCAAACATTCATTCCCCATTGTTGTCGAATGTCTCCAACAATTTTAACGAAAATTGTTGTTAAAAATAAACGCTTTGAATTTAATTTTAATATAAATCTCCAGTCATATACAGGACATTCAAAAAGACCACAATATAAAACAGAGATACTTTTAATCTGGCACTTTGGTTAAATAATTCTTCTATGAACATGAGGCTAATGACGAAATGAACTGAAATGGTACATGAGGCTAATGACGAAAAACTGAACAATGGTAGCGAAAGTTATCATTTACTGCAGTCTTTATTTACACAGACGAAAATTCGCAGGAATTAAAAACAAATCACAGCTATTGTAACAGATCCTCTAACACAAACAGATTTCACTAAAGGCCCAATTAAAAATTTTAAGAATCGAATCAACTGAAGGAAGGTTAAAGAAATAACAACAACAGCCGAACATTCCATGTTTCTGAAGATGAAATTCCCTTCTATTGTGCACCACTGATTAAGAGAAAGCTCCTAGAAAAATTTAATAAAACGGGGGCTTTAATATAATAAGCATCTTTAATACCGGCGACGTTTAATTTTTTTTCTCCCTCGACTGTTTACTTTTCCCATTCTTCGAAGAGTTTCCTGAGATAAGTTTGTTTACCTTCTTATTGATAGTTGCGGTGGAAAATTTAGAGCGCGATGAAACTCATGAATAAATCATGGCATCTCAGCGTGCGGCAATACAGAAATGCTAATATTTTCCTCCTCTCAGAATTTTCTTTAATGGAATGTTAAAACCTTTGCTGGAAATTGGTGCGGCTCGCGATGCAAGGGCGGAATCGGATATTTCTTTCGTTACTTGAAGCGGTGCAGGAGTTGTAACCTGCCAAATATCGGAAACATAATTGGAGCAATATGCAAGTTCAGTGAAGAAAGAACAAGTGCTTTGTTATTTCTACGAGGATGAAGCAGTTTCGTGAATTATCGTTTGAAGTCTTTCAGTATGTTGGAATTCTGAAGTTTCTGTCATACCATAGAATGTCTTTCATCGCGTAGTCAATTTGTTATTAAAATGCAGTAAAACAAACATTTATATATAAAAGCCATGTAGCCATATTTCATGTAGAAGATATATTAAGCAACGTGAATAATAATGATAATATTAAAAATAATAATGTGATGCTACTTTCACCTGACAGCAAGTCTACGAGGGCGGCCTCATTCCCAGATTGACAGCTAGTTCTTGCGAGGTACCTCACTTCCCGCCATTGAGCAGCGCCTCTGGTGGTGGAAACGAGAGTTGCTGGCAGCCTACGCCAAGACGGAACGATGTGAAGACGAAATATGACGACGCATTGTTTAAAAAAACGAACTTTTATGTGTAACTCTGAATCTGATTACAGTAGTCTCATCCTGTAAATTTGGCATATTGAATTTGTTCATCATAAATTGTGCGTCATCATTAACGAAACTATATTGCCACTCTTTAAAATCTCAAATATCAACTAGCTCGAGCTTGTTATTGCTTGGCCATCACCCCTGCATTAATAATAATAATAAATAAGTAGGAAGTAGTCTCCTCAATATAGAAGTAGAAGTAGTAGGAAGTAGTCTCCTCAATATAGAAGTAGAAGTAGAAGTAGTAGGAAGTAGTCTCCTCAAGATAGAAGTAGAAGTAGAAGTAGTAGGAAGTAGTCTCCTCGAGATAGAAGTAGAAGTAGAATTAGTAGGAAGTAGTCTCCTCAAGATAGAAGTAGAAGTAGAAGTAGTAGGAAGTAGTCTCCTCAAGACAGAAGTAGAAGTAGAAGTAGTAGGAAGTAGTCTCCTCAAGATAGAAGTAGAAGTAGTAGGAAGTAGTCTCCTCAAGATAGAAGTAGAAGTAGTAAGAAGTAGTCTCCTCAAAACTTTCTCGCATATTCATTAAAAGATGTGTTATCCCAAAGAACCCTTGCATTTCATTGGCGTATAATACTTACGAACTATTAACTTTTTGGCATGGATACCGAATACATTTTTACTGAATCTATCGTGTTTACCCCTTGGCGAGTTTATTGGCGATCAATCTCTGTCATGAAGTTAAAAGTACACGAAAACTGAATTTAGCATTTAAACGCGTTCTTCCCAACCGATCGAAACAAAAATTTGACATAGAACTACATTTGTAGTCGCAAAATGCCATACCAAATTTGATAAACTTAAGTCACTGCATTTTTGAGTTATCACGTTTGCATGCTTCAGAAATAGACAGACGGTGAATTTCTTGTTTTTTTAGCTCAAAATGTGAAAGGTGTTTAGACTATAGATGTTAAATATGTGTAATTCGAGTTTTCTCTATTAGCTCTCTTTTCGTTGTTATCTTGTTAAATTATATTCGAAGAGCCAGACATAATAGAATTCTGAGCGGATTTTGCTCAAAATTTGAGAGAAATCAACAAAGTTGGTGTAAAGATCGAATACCAAATTTCATCCGTCTTGAACAAAGCGTTTTTGAGTTATCTTTGTCACAAACAGACAGACAAACGGACTGTCATTTCTCAAAAATGTGTATTTTTAACTAAGTGAGGTCTAAAATATAAAGTTTTGTCAAAATCTCGAGCTCGAATTTTTCGATGATACTTTCTCTACACTTCGATGATACTTCTCTACAATACTTTCTCTACACTTCGTACACGAGAAAGTAATAGTTTTTAAAGCTTTGCTTCATCTGTGAACGAAAAAGGAGAAAGTAATTTTTATGAAGTATGAAGCTTCAAATAAAATTGTGAGAGAATGCGATGATGATAGAAAAATATCAGTAGTAGAGCAATTAATTGCATTTATAATAAATATAATTAGCTGCCTTTGCGTCCAGATTGATAACCCAGAATGCTGATTTATCTGAGTGTTTAATTATTAGTACAGAATACATTTATTAAAATTTCATCATATTATTTAATTAACATATAAATAAAATGGAATCAACCTACAACAAATTGCTACTCTGGCAAATTAAAATATGAGCTAGACGTTAAGATTTAATGTACTATTGCCGAAGTTGAATTCTTGTGGGAGATTTCTCCTCCAATGTAATCGTGACAGTTTTTATTGCAGCCCCAAATACTGTTTGTTATCATTTCGGTAACTATCCGAGATGGTGGACTTTTGGCAAGATTTTGACGTGTTTGGCGAGAAACCGTACATTAATTTATGTCTTGCTAAAACGTACTTAAAGATTTATATATAAAGTATATAAATAAGTAATGTCAAAGAATTCTATAATTATTTCTATAGTTATTTCATAAATTAATTCTATAGTTATTTCATAAATTAACTGATTATGATTTATCAGTTATTTCATAGAATTTTTAGTTGTTTCATGAAATAACTTATCGCATTGTGTGAAATAACAGATTTCATGCTTTATCGACTGTCATCTGAATTATTTATTTGATTAAGATTAAACATAATTTTGCAACGAATTAAATTTTCTTTTAGACATCAGAGTCTTGATTGGTTCACATTTCTATAATCTAATTGAATAGTACTTTGACTGTTTAATACAGCAAATCTTTTTCTGAGTATTTTTAAAAATATTTTGCGACTCCATTAATTAAACGAAACGTAAAATCGAAAGCAATTAAGCAATTGTAAAAGTGTTGAATGAATTAATCGAAACGGCGTCATTAAAATAGTTTGTTTACATTTGATTGTTGTCATTCCACAGTAAATAATAATAATATATAGGGTGTCTCAAAAACCTTGACCGTGGCTTTTATTTCTTAAAAATTGATCACAGACATATACTATAAATTACAAAGTTGCCTAAAACAAGGTACAAAATGTTATCAAATTGATTAAAAGTTTCAGGGGATTAAACTTAAAAAATGCAAAATTTAAATTTTTATAGGGACCCTGTACAAAAAAAACCCATACAAAAGTGAGTAAAATGTAACCCATCCTCTAATAAGGTCATGTACAAAATTTCAGCATTTTATCATGAACATTCTCAAAGATATGTTGAAACAAAGTTGGAGAAGGATTAACACAAATTAAAATGCAAATGTTTACAGCTTCAGTGCAGATGACGCGACGCAAGAATGTATCATACGAAAATTAAATAGGCTTCATATCTTTAGTTTTAAATACAAATTTTAAAATCTATACTTTCTGAAAAATACTTTAAATTTTTATATCATGAATTACAGAATATAACTTAAAAATAGCACAGTCAGTGAACTTGTAAGAAATCTTATGTAACTTATTAAAGTAATCTTTCCTTATGTAACCTTTCCTTTGAGTTATTATTTTAACACATTTTTAATACTTTTGAACCAATAAATAGCAAAATTATTATTTACTTATTCAATTATTACTTTCTTTGTTAATTTGTGCACGACTTCTAAAGCACGAACATCCGGCTTGATTTTTTATCTTTGCGAACTCATATCCAGGCATCGAAAAGTGGTTTAAGTCAGTATTTATGTAGTTTCATATCTTTGAGACTTTTTGTGACAAATTCCTGAAATTTCGTACATGAACTTATTAGAGGATGCGGCGCATTTCA
Source organism: Argiope bruennichi (assembly GCF_947563725.1). Classification (NCBI taxonomy): domain Eukaryota; kingdom Metazoa; phylum Arthropoda; class Arachnida; order Araneae; family Araneidae; genus Argiope; species Argiope bruennichi. Next base: position 20,845,463 of record NC_079155.1, read on the forward strand.
CTCACTAAGATTTTTTTTGACGGGGTCCGTATAAAAATTTAAATTTTATATTTTTTAAAGTGTAATCCCCTGAAAACTTTAATCGATTTCAAAGCAATTTGCACCTTTTTTTTACACAACTTTGTAATTTACAGTATATGCCTACGATCAATATTTCAGGAATAAAAGCCGCGGTCAAGGCTTTTGAGACACTCTGTATATACTAAAGTGTCATATCAAAATAAAGTAACATTTCAAATTGATCATAAACATGTTGATTAAGTTAAAAATTTGTTGAGAAGTGAAATTAAATTGATTATAACCAGTGGCAGTAGTTTCCCCAAAACTTTCTCGCATACTCTCTAATAAGCTTGAAATCCCAGAAAACGTCTTATATGGCACTGGTATACAATAGCATTACTGAATCTATCGTGTAATACTTGGTAGGGTTTGTCAGCGATTAATTCGTGGCTGATTAATTAATCCGTTAACAGTATCCGAAAATCGAATATGTGTTTTAGACGCGTTTTTTCCAGCCGATTGAAACTGACACAAAACTACATATTGTTACGAATCTGTGAGGCGGCTTCCCAGCATAGTCGGTTACATGGGAGGTCCCAGATCTTGGCGACAAACTTGGTGACCATTTGGCGACTTTGGCGCCAAAATAGATTATACCCGAAACATCAAGAATTTTCCCGATCCGTCCAGTAGGAATGGAGTTACGCCTCGAACGTTTCTGATTGGTTGAGAGGCTTCTAGCCCCGCTTCCTGAGACCTATAAAAGGAAGCACCCGCAGCTGCCGGGCGGTGGTGAATTGGGTTGCCAACCAGTGGAGTCGAAGAGTAGTCGGAAGCGACAGAGAAGAGGGGTCGTGGACCAGTGGAGTCGTCGTAGTTGTGAACCGACGGTGAGTCGGGTGGTGAACCAGCGGTGAATTGAGTCGTGGACCAGTGGAGTCGAAGAGTAGTCGGAAGCGACGGTGAAGAACTCGTCTTCCAGGGACTAGCGGAGCAGCGACGGAGTAGAGCTGCTGTGTATACTGTTGTATGCTGCTGTGTATACTGTTGAATGCTGCTGTGTATGCTTCACGTCTCGGCTGAAGATAATCGTCTTCTGTGCTGTATATAGTTGTCGTCTTTGTGCTGTCCTGTGTGTCTTCGTGTAAATAAACGTCGTTGTTTTATTTTCTACTGCCGCCTGCTGATTGAGTGTTCACCACACCATATAACTCCCACTATCCAAACGAACTCCCGGAAATTTCGTAACAATATTATTAAATCAGATATTATTAAATTTTATATATTTATATCATTCTCTTGTTGAGTTGTCGCTTTTACGAGCTGCTAAAAGTACAGATTGGCAGATGATTAACCCATTGTGGAATATAACTGAATATTTGTTAAGTGTCTACACTATCGATGCTAAATCAGAGTACCGAATTTTATCCATCTGTCTCTCTTCGCTTTTCTAATTATCGTGTTAACTCATATTCGAACCGATGGACAGACAGATTGTCGGGAACAAATCAAAACTTTCCTCCCATTTTATCGGCAACATCTGTTGAATGCAAATTTTTCGAATCTTAATCTAATTCGATGCAGTCGCCCAAGAGCTAATATCTAGTGTGATATGCTAATAAGCATATCATCAAAGAAGATGCAGTTTTTTGTTTATCGTCGCATATATATAAGATGGTTATGTTGGGGTTGGGGTTGAAGTTGTTGTTAGTGTACAAGCTTCTTTGATAAGTAAGTTTTTCTTTTCTTTCTCTTATGTTCTGATTACAAAATGTTAAACCGCGTTTTAATAAATATTCAAGTCATCCTGTTATCTTCTTTGTGTGGATCTCTTTCTTGATAGATAGATTGAATTTATTAATTGTATCTCAAGACAGACTTACTCTCAAAATTTGAAAGAAATCTACAAACTTGGTGTAAACACCGTATACCAAATTTCACCTGTCTAGCTCAAAGCGGTTTTGAGTTATCTGGCCAATATTTTCCAAAAATGTATTTTTCAAATTTAGGGAGGTCTAAAATGTGGAGATTCTTAAAAAAACAACAACCTGTATTTAATTTTTTTGACGATTAAAATCCTTTCTTTATGCTTCATACACGAGAGAGTAAAAAGTAATCACGTCATTGCGGAAGACAATGTCCAATTCGAAAAATATTACATTTAAAAATTTTGATACCACTATGATGTTATAAGATATAAAAGTATTAGGTTGGTTCATGTGTACAATAAATAGAACGAGTCTAATGTTGTTAAATTAATATAATTTTAATATGTTTCACATTTTGATGTTCAAGAGTACTTAGATAGAGAAATCATGAAGGGTAAGATATGGGAAGAGGAATTAATTGAAGTTAAACACAATCAATATTTTCGATGAACCAAACAATCACGAAAGGTGGCAAGGAATAAATATTATGGGATTTTGCAATTAGTTATTTCTGAAAATCCTAACAGATGTAGCATTTCATATGCAATTAAAATCAATTTATGAGCTACTAATTAAGTTCTGAGAGCAATAAATTGTCGTATCATTGGGAATATACAACTATACAAAATTCCACAATTGAAGAGCACAATTAAATGTGTGACAAATTGATTGCAAGATTCGACCTGTATAAGCATGAAAGAAATCAAGTTAAATAAAAGTATCTATTAAAAACAAGTCACCCGAAGATAATTCAGTGTATTTTGTAACAAAACAGGCAGTTAAACTAATAGTTTTCAAATGATTAACCATATGAGGACAAAAATGGTAAAAACAATTGGTTAGAAATTCAAAAAAAAAAAAAAAAAATTCTTTTAAAGGTTTTAGAGCACTACCAGGTTATTGTACATTTATCAGATTATAAAACATTTCTCATTTGGCACGTTATCGTAAAACGCGATGTTTATTTCGGTTCTTACTTTGTTTGCCCTTTTTAGTTTTTATTTCCGTACAAAAATAATGCTTTTACTTTATATAAAACAAACTTTCAGAACGTACAACGTAATTAAATTATTAGTGTCATAAACCTACACATACTCTTTTCAGAGTAAAAGTAAAAAAATAGAATTGAATCGATTCATTAGAGTTTTTCTTCCTAATTCACTTAATTTATTAGCAAGTCCTTTTCCCCCTTTCTCTTTCATTAGTAATTTTCTTCTTTTTTAGCTTTTTTGAATCTTCATGCAATATTTTACAATAGAACTATATCGTTACTTTAACATCGCGATTTTGAAAATTTTAGAAGACGGGAAAACAGTTAAAATTGTTGATTTATACTCACATCTAAGCAGAAAAAAAAATAAACGCATTTTTTTCTAAAAAAATAGGAGTATTTTTAAAGCCTAAGTTTGTAGTTCTAAATTTAAGATTTCCAAAATTGAGTTATGGATTGTTGCGTTTTAAGCGACAATAAATATTCTAGGACATTTCCTTAATACATGTTATGGTATTTGCTAATTAGAAGTTGCTTTAAATTAAACCTTCGAAAAATTAAAGTGAAGCGCTTTCGAAAAATTAAAGTAATAAGTTATTAGGAGAAGCTCATAAATAAAGCTTAAATAAATGTAGTAAAAATAGTTTTAAAGAATACAATTTTCTTCAAATTCCAAGGTAGATTTTTTATTTAATCATTTTCTACTTTTTCATTTTTAATTTACCATGCGATATTCTTGAATCTTACTTAATTCACTCTTAAATTTCATTTAAATTCTTTTTCCGGTAACTTTCTTTGATAGAATAAAAATTTAATTAATCAATTAAGCATCGATTACTTTATAAAAATACTAACTGGTTCGCAGTAATTAATCACGCAAAAATGTAGGACATTTTTAAATTTCAATCAGAAAATTTCATTGTCACAAGCAAAAAAAAAAAAAAAAATTACAATTAAAATCCAAATAAAATAATATATTAAAGTGATTACACAAAGCATTATATAGCATAAACTATTTTTTTGTTGTTTATGTATTCAATGATGTTTTAGAGATTAATATATTTAAGACAACAATTCCTAGAAAATCGAAAACAATATTGTTCGGCGTTTCTGTGATGTGACGTCATTTTCAGATAGTACTACTAGTTTGTTTATGGTTTTTGACTTTTAAATAATTAATTCCGCACCATCAAGAGTCACGAGAATATCGTTTGATGTTTTCGAACTTGTTTTCAGTTCAATTATCGCACTTTATAATATGCAACATATTTACTTTTTAAAGACTTTTTGTATACTTTTTACCGAACTTTTACGACTTTTATCGAACATTTACGAAGTATAAAGAATTTTTCTAAAGATCTCTCTCTATATATATGATTTAAATATTAGAAAATAATTTTAAAACCAAGCTGCATTAAATTCATTAGATTTTACAATATATATAATAGCTTTCAAATATTTTAGTATTAGCTAATTTGTGATCGAATTCTTTGTTACTATTATTGCTTTCAAATACCGCACAAAAAATGAATAACATAAATAATTTTTTGAACACCGAAGCAGTATCTACTAATTGAGTAACTATTTGTATTTCTAGTCATGTGGATTATATCAAAAAGATAAATGAAACATAACCGCTAGATTGAAAAGTGTAAACCAGGAGTGGGCATTAAGTCGATCGCGATCTACCGGTGGACCACCAAGACATTTTTAAGTGACCACCTTTACTAACCTAAGACGCGTATACTAAAAGAAACCAATTGTTACATTCATATGTTACCTATTTAGCAATGTTGATGTGGAAAAAAATATAAATTATTTATTCTATTATATATAATTTATTTCTCTCTGTTTTATTTATAATAGAAAAACAAATTATATATCTCTTGAAAAAAACGAAGTTTTTCTCGATTAAAATGATATAATTTTTAAAACCACGTAATTCAGAAACTTAAAATAATTTTTGGAATCTAATAGACGAAGTAAAGTATCCTAATTTAAAAAAAAAAATGCGTATCATTTTACATTGTTTTTTTGGTTCTACCTATCTGTGGGAATCTGCATTTTCAACGATGAATACAATTAATACAAAATATCGTTTCCACAGATGACCACTTAGAACCCAGTCCAAGATTAGCAGATAGTAATTATATGCTGAGATATTTAATGTTGGTTGACAGTATGCAGACTAAATCTTCTACTAACTATAACTACGAGAACTAACGTTAGGTGAAAATGATTTATTTTTTAATGTATTTTGAATTGTTTAATATTAAATGTATCATTTGCAGCTGTTATTATTAAGTTTGTATCTTGCTCTTATTATTATGTTTGTAGTTATGTAGGTAAGTACATATTCCGCATTTATTATTAAGTTCTAATAATTATTGTAGACCTATTTTTTTTAGCTTACCATACCTACGCCACTGAATGGATCGCAGCACCTTGAAAAAAAATTAGAAGTAACTCGTTCCTTAGAAAATTCTGCCCATCCATGATGTAAACTGATACATAATAATGCGCCATAAACTTGAATTGGTCGCTGATTACTACAATAAAAGTACACTTCTTCAACAGTCACAGCCCATTACAATGGAACCATGCAATTTCCTCTATTTTTACGCTTAGTTAAACACTAAACCAGAATGTCAATATTAAACCAACTAGTTTAAAACCAAAGGGTACAACTAGAGGGAAAGGCTGAAAACCACAGGCTTAGTGGAACATGATGCAAAGTAATGAGTAGCTTAGTTCCCGCAATAAACGGATAACTGTCCTGCCTTGGAACACATTCCCTCTGAGGGATACCAGTAATAAGCGAAGAAACTGCCCGTGAAAGAAAAGCGGGACTCTGTCATTAAGCTTTGAGCCGGCGTACCTACAGATAATCCTCCACCGAGTCCCCTTTCAGGCACTGCGGGTAATTTCTGAGTTATTGATCTAGGCAGAAAAGAGTTGAGGGGCATTGGTTACCAATCCTCTTCTCTTTGAGGCTTGTTTCGAAAACGTTTGTTTCTAAAAATAGGTAGGATAGTTTAGTACTTATTTTGAGATAAGCGAGAAGAGATACAGTAATATTTTGGGATGAATTACTAAGTCCTGTTTTTGAAAGCACAGATGCTTGATTTAGTGTATATTTTATATGGCTGTCAAAAATAAATTCGATTTCATGTTTGGAACGTCAAGCGAAGATTCAATATTTTGTAAAATTTAAATGGCAATGAGTGCGTCTTATAATCTTTCGGCTGAAAATTTTTTCACAAGCACCATCATATCATAATTTGGTTTAAAGGAATTTAATTTAGAAGTTGTATAATCGAAATAATTTAATTTCTTTGATCTAATCGAAGGGAGCCATACACTCTTAAACTTTTTGGTTACTAATTATTAATATTTTGATATTAATACGAAATAATAAAGAATTTTTACAAAACTTTGCTCATGCCTTAAATTTAAAAGTTTGGCTGTTAGATCTTCTAATAAAAATTAGAGGAATTTTTTCTAACGTATTTTCAATTATCTGACCGTGACTGCAAGAATCTAATGTATTTTGAGCTATTTGAAAGTTGGGTGAACGGAAACATTATTAAATTTCAAAAGTAAACAATGAAAAAAAATTTAAAGTTTAAAAATTCCAAAATTATAATACAATTGTTTTTAAATTTTGTTTTCATCTATTTAACATGAACATTTTACATTTTAGACCATGTTCTTCCATTGTATGCATAAAAAATTGGTTATTTTAGGTTAATTTGGTTAAAAAATTGGTTTTCAGAAATGGTTTTCTCGGTTTGGTCAAAAATAAAACGAATCGAAATATTGAAAATCACTGTATTTATTACATTTATTGAGATGCATTGAACAAGTGAAATTTATTAAGAGATTGCCTCGTAATAAATAGATTGTGGAAACAGTGACAGTGTTTAATTTCAATTGTACTTCTTATGCATAATTTGATATTCTTGGTTATTTTAATTAAGTACTTTATTTATCTAATTCTAAACATCTCAAAAAGTTTTATTAACAAATTTTTCAGGAAAAAAATGAAATATGAGCAGAGAAGCCATTTACAGAATATGAAAATATGAGCAGAAAAACCATTCCTCAGCTTTTAACGAATTACATTAATTTAACATTAAGGAATTTCTATATTTGATATTTTTAAAATATACAAGTTTCAAATAATCAAGTTATTTAAGTTGATAGTATACATAACAACAGTAATTAAAATCAAATAATTGCATCAGGAAGGGTTATGAGCAATTTGTAATAATATATCGTTCTTAAAAATGAGTATGTGATGATATGATTTCATTTGTAGCGTAATTTTTATGAAAAAGATCCTCATATTATGGCTAAATTTTACAAATATGTTTACTTGCAAAATGCTTTAGTTTTTCATATTGTTTTGTCGACATTTAATGGCCTGGATTGAGACTTGTGTGAAATGGTTTTTGATCTGCGATCTTTCACTACTTAACTGTTTTATTTTCTTTACTAACTAATAAGATGACACCTTCTATTTTGGGAATGTTTTCTTATTTTGTTTCAAATGGAGACCCATTGAATACTTGACTTATCTATGCATTCGAAGTAATTTTAATATTGAATTATAATCGTTATGAATGGTTTATTTTTTGCTTACAACTATCAAAATTCGATAAATCGATGCATGTTTGGCACTCGGGCAGTTAAGCGGTTAAGTCTTGATCTTTTTTCTGAATTCTGAAGAAAATAAACTAGCGAAATGTCTTAGATAACAATACAAATATAAATAAAAATTTAATATTTATTTTTATAATAAATTTTAAAAAAATGTATTTTGCAGTGGATAGTCAAGAGATTAATACAATTGTTTTTTCTCACTCAGTAAATTTCGAAAAAGGGAACCTAAAAAAGTTTCTTTTGTAAAATATAATTTGAATAAAAATGGAATAGTAATTGGATTATGTAATATTGTATTTATTTTGCGAATTGCTTCATGAAGTATAATTATTAATAATTGTAATAATTAGCATTTATTAAATAACACATGAAATTGATGGTAGCTTACAAATCATAATTTATAAGAAATACATTTCATATTTAAGAAAAATATAACTAGCATGAAATTTCCAGTCGCTTTTTGATCCGTTTATTTTGAATATTTATCATTTATCAGACAGGTAACATATCGCTCGTTCATCTCTTTGGCAAAACACACACACACACACACACACACACACACACACACACACACACACACACACACACACACACACACACACACACACACACACACACACACACACACCATAAGCATTTATTTATTTTTACGAGAATAAGCTTCATTGTTCTTGTCCTTTTTATTTCGGTATAAGATCATTTTATTAAAAAAACAATTCCATTTTATTGAATTATTTTTGATTGCATTTTATAGAAACGCTGTAGCCAGGCCATAAGTTCCCACCTTTGCACCAGAGAGTTCCTATTTCAAATCCTATTTCCATCAGCTATGTAAGCCTGATGCACAACAAATCAGATATATTGATATTAGACATAATATCAAATGTTCTACAGTCCTTCTGGGTGGGAATATTAGAAAAGGAGCGTCTCCTCAAGTGTCATTCTCTTATTTTGACCATTGCTTAAATATTATGACACTCACACGTCTTTAAATAACTTTTATGATACTTAAGAATGAGACAATGTTATAATTAAATTAAACTTGACTGCATTTTCTAAAAATATTTTTCAACGTAATTTTAGATTATTAACATAATTTTGAATGGCCAAAGATATTTAATCTTTTTTTTTACATGAAGAAAACTGCTTCTAACTTACATATTACCTGTATGTTAAAAATGTTTATGAAAACGAAGGAATTAATATCTCTGACCTGACCATTGATTTAAATGAAATTTCATGAAGTTTCACATTTGATATAAAAGATCATGACCTTTAAATATATCATCAATGGCCCTACAAAGCATTTTTTTTTGAGAAAAATATCAAGAATATGACGTCACACTACATTTTCTAAGGAAAGAACATCACGACAGATTCCTTCAGTCTCAATTACTGCATCGATTTCGCCAATTCTTAATCCATTTGAAACCTCATGATGTATAGGTACACCATCAATTGTTATCTGCTCTCTTTCACTTTCCATTTTCAAGAGACATTGCAAAACAAAACTTTGATGGAGTCACTAGCCTCAACAACTCGATAGGTTATTTGACAATTAATTTCACTGCATAGTTGTGCGCTGTTTTTACTGTGCAAGAATAAAATTAAACAGTGCTTCCTTTTGTTGAGATACGACGTAATTCATTAAAATGGATTGACATTATTAAATTATTGTTTTTAATACAGTGGGAGCAAAGTTCGTCGCCGAAGGCGATTAGTTAAATTTAAATGTAGTTCCCCTTGAGGCTAAGCGTAAGTTACAAATTCGTTGAATGGCGCCAATGCCTCTTGGCCAACCACGAATGGTGATAAATAGTACATAGATGAAGAAGATATTCAAATTTAACTTGGCGTTGTTGTTGCGTGACTTATGGCATTGCACTTTACAAGCTCGCTGACAGTTATCTATCAGCGATTTAAGCCGACTGAGCGTCTCTTGTTTTTTCAGTAGCGCCAACTAGCGCCAAGAGTACGACTTAGCTACTCTCACGTCACAATCCTTTTTACAGAGTAGACTTCATTCATGCGTTTCATTCACTCATCCACAGATCGTAATTTAGACCTGAATCAGAGAACGATCACTTCTGAATCAGTACCCCCAGTGGCATTACTCTCGACATGGAGGACTTTGTGACCACGACAGATTTATACGTGTGCCATCCACTACACGCACGCAGAGTCTTCGTCAGGCGGGGTTCGAACTCGCAACCCAAGGGACGCGAATCCAATGCTCTACCAACCAGGCTATACCATCAATTGATAATTTGGCGTAATCAAGAGAAGGAAAGCAGAAAATTTAAGGTAGCATGCGTAGTATAAGACAAACATATCAGCAATTAATATAAAATATCCAAAGGTAGTATTAAAAATAAATTAAGATGCCATTAGAACGGTGAATATTAAAACTAAATAAAAATTATAATATATATAGGAATTCTTGATGACGATATTTTAATTAATTAGTTACATAACTTTTGAAAACATTCAAAGACAAAGCGATAATTTCAATTCACATAATTACATAACTGACTTATCTGCGCATATCAGAAAACACCGAATTGAGCTTTGTCTTACTCTGATGTGACGTCATATCTCTCCCCCACATTAAGATTTAATTTCAAAATTAAATTGATTCGGTGTATTTGATATGCATCACGTGAGCTAGAATTAATTTGACTATAACCACCATTTTATAATATCTATCTTTAAGTTTTAACATTTTAGATATATATCTAAAACTTCAATTACTTTTTTAATTACTTTTCTATTTTTACTTTTTCATAATTATTTCCAAAATTTATCAAATTTTTTTATTAAAAATAAAATAATTCTTGTTACCAATTAAGAATATTTCTTTTTAAAGATGCCAATTATGATTTCATCAACCCCGTGCTAAGCCGAAAATTGACAAGAATGATAACCAAGACAGTTAGTTTTCATATAATCAAATTCTGGCGCATTAGGCGCTTTTATATGCCAAAATTTTGGCGCGTATTAAAATCTCTTTCTAAATGCATCATACTGCTCTGCTTCCATTGTCAAAATTTTATTTTAATAATTACAAATAACAAGATAAAATTTTTAGATAAAAATTCAAAAAAATAATGATATTTTTCGAAAAACTACACATTATATTTTATAATGTTCGTATTTTTTAATGAAATTTTTGATTCGATCGATGAATTAATATAATCTCAGTGTTGGTATAATAAGGAATGTGTACAAAGAAAAGGTAAAAAATATTTGTAGGAGGTATTTGAGTTAACTAACGTATTGCATGACCAGATACAGTCTAAATATTTTAATCATCATATCTAGGTAACGTATACGAAACCGTTTTCAATGTACAAGGCGATCGGTAAAATTGTTTTATTCAGTTAAATGTGTATGCACAGCAATCCAAATTTTGATTCTGGATGTGAAATTTATCTAATAAAAACGAAATCTTATTCGGATTATTTTGATTTTGTTTTGCAAAATTTACTATGCAAACATTGGTATTGCTTTCGTGTATATGCGTCATTACTTGACCTTAAAAAGGAGATAATAGTTTAAGAGAGAATTAAAAAAAAGTAAATTCCGCTTTTAACTGGTTAATGCATTTGAAATTCAAAACTGCGTGTTTTATATCAGGGAAATAAACATGCCCGTATAGTAAAATGACTATGTTAAATTTGTTGAGATAAGTTACAGCACCCCAGGTGAAAAAATAAGGAACTTACAAAAATAACTAAAAAAATGGCGGAGATCGTTCTCAAAGTCCAGTTGAAACAATATATGTTATACCATATAAAAATACGGAAAAATTTCGTGGAGTTATCTGTAAAATTGGCGGAGATATTTGGGATTAAAATTATGAGTTTTCCGTGCCTTGAAAAGGGGTTTGTCCTAAACTTGAAAAATGCATTCTCAGATTCCCTCCCGCGATTGCGTTTTATTATTATTTTTGTTTACTTTATTCGTTGCTTAAATTTCACTTTGCTATTGTATAACTCGGAAAAACTATATAATAATATCGAAAGATATGTTTTCCAATTTATGATGAATTCTTTTTCACATCACGGAAAGTCCATAATTTCAATCACAAATATCTCCGCCAATTTTTCAGATAACTTCCTCGATACTTTTCTTGTATTTTTATTAAGGTATATAGTGTACCTTTTACTAACTGGACTTTTTATCGATCTCCTTTATTTTTTTGTAATTTCTTAATTTCCCTGCTAGGTGTCTTGTAACCTATCTTAATAAATTAGTATCCTGTAATCTATCGTATTATAACCACTTTACTGCAGGTATATATTATTTTTCTAGCTATAAGAGTTGCAGTTTTGAATTTAAAGAGTTTAAAAAGATCTTAAACGATCAATCTGTATAGCAAGACTTCTAGCAAACCTAAACTACCTACAATACACGATTTGATATTCCTCAATTTAATAAGATCTTCATGAAAATTGATTAACTTAGCAGGTTAAGAATAATGTCTTAACCCTTTCTAAGGCCGTGGGAAGTATGCTTCCCACCAAATTTATCAATCTTTGTATGAAATTATGCAGGTTGGCATCAGTTCTGACGAATTTTTTTAGAAAGACAGAAGCTTAGATGCTTCTGTTCTTTATCTCACACAAAATGATGTGTCTTGGTTTGTCACTTAATTATTAATTAACCAAATTAATTAATGAATCAAATTAAATATATCTAATAAGCTAAATGAATTCCTTTTCTTACTCTAATTTCAAGCCTAAAAATATTATAACATACTATGACTAGAAAAAAATGACCCTTTAAAGGGTTAATACATATAATTCGATAACTTTCTCTCTGTCGTTAAATTTATAGTCTTTTTTGCTAAAAGCTTTCTCCAAAATATGTACTACATTCCCTTACAATTCTAAACATTAAAGATTTAATATCATGCAACGATTGTCTTTAATATTACTGCGAAAAAACGTTAAGTTTTGACATCCAACGATTTAAAATCGACAAAATAAATTACAGTTAAAGAAAAGCAATAAGTTAAAGCCAACGTACAGCATTAATGGCAAACCACAAGATTTAGTAGCAGTACATTTAAAGAAAATTGCCTTGCCATTAAATAAAAATTGGAAAACCTTGAGTAAATAACACAAATAATTCAGACAACCTAACTCTTTAAGACTCTTCATTAACCCATTTGAGGTAGAAAACTGTGTTTGCAATTGATTACTGAAAGCTCCACAGAAGTAATCTAGTTGTTTCTTCTCTTTATTAAGAGCATTTCTTTGATAATTTACTAAGAAAAAATATACATAAGCATTAGAGAGTTGCAAATTATCCAGCATAAGAAATATTTTCAAGTGTGACGAAATCTTTTTATCAAAAAAATGGCAAACTTAATAACTTTGGAAAAATGACGATAATAAAGAGAATCCATACTCTGGCAAATCTGTAGAAAATACATAATAACAATCAAAAGCTTAGTTATATTTACGTCCCGTTTTTAAAGCAACATTAGGGAGATCGTGGGACTGTCCTCGTAATTTTGAACCATGATCTAACGAGGACGACATCTGAATTGGCACCCTCTTCTCCAGACTTCCACATCATACCAACCGGATGGTGTTTAGCCCCGACAGATTCATCGTGCGCCAAACCCTTTTACATGGCGGTTCTTTGGGTCTCGAACCTGAAGCTCCCCGATTCCGACTCTGTGACCTTACCACCAGGCTACCGCGTCCCGCATTAATAAAAATAATTCATACTTTAATGAAACTGTAGAAAGTAAAGGATAATAAAAAGAATTCATACTTTAATGAAACCGTAGAAAGTAAAGGATAATAAAAAGAATTCATACTTTAATGAAACTGTAGAAAGTAAAGGATAATAAAAAGAATTCATACTTTAATGAAACTGCAGAAAGTAAAGGATAATAAAAATAATTCATACTTTAATAAAACTGCAGAAAGAAAAGGAAAATAAAGAGAATTCATATTCTAACAAGTCTGTAGAAAATAAATGATAATAATAAAAAGAATCCATACTCTTTAAAAAATCTTAGCAGATCATTTAGCATTAATACTGAAAAAAAAAAGCTATACACTTGATTCATAATGTAATAGACTAAGAACAGACATCAGACAAATAGATACTGTTTTATTTTCAACAATGGAGATTATAATTTAGAAATTCTTTTCAACTAAACCTAATTAGTTTAATTTAACGGAAGGCATATTTCTTTATAAAGTTGATGGTCATGGCCAGAATATATTAATACCACAATACAGACTCGTACCTAGCTTATGTCGCTTCCATACGATTTACTATAGATACTAATGGACTTTATTTAAAAAAATGCATATGCAATATTAGACAGGAATGACAATAGACAAGTTTCTAAATATATATATATAGTGAGAGAGAGAGAGAGACAAAGATAATTATCTGCTATCTAAGTTTGGTTATATTAACGTCCCGTTGTAAAGCAACACTAGGGCTATTTTGGGGCGGACCTTGCAATTTTGAACCGATGTCAGATGACGAAAACGACACCTGAGCTGGCACTCCTCTCTCCACACCAACGGGAAGACGTTTGGCCCTGACGGATTTAACGTGCAACAAACCCCCTTACACGATGGTTCTTCGGTGGAATCGGGTCTCGAACCTGGAACCCTACGACTCACGAGCCGAGACCTTACCACCAGGCCACCGAGGCCCTATCTAGGGTCTAATGCAGGAAAAAAATTTATACTAAACGATGAAATGTCGCAACAACAATTCAATTCCAGCCCAGTTAATATAGTTTTAATTTTAAAAATTAATCCTTAAAATAATTAACTAATTAACAAGAATTAAACCAAGCTTAGATGTTTTCACTCAATTGTTTGATGTTATATAGGACAATAAATATTTTAATTTTGTCATATGAAACAATTTATGTCATGTAAACAATCTTTTTTAAAGATACAAATTTAATTTCCGTGCTATGTTTCTTTAATATTTATAGATGTTTTAAAAAAATAATATGATATAATTTGAAATAATGCTTTCTGTTGTAATTATATCGATACAAATTTTATTATTTCGTCAAAGTCTTTTGTGTTTTTTTATCACTGCTGTCACTTGACCGGCTTAGGAGATAAGTCAATAATGTTATTTACAGGTTATTGCTGTTTGATGTTTCTGCCATTGATTAAGTTATGATTAAAATAAAATTGCTTAACTCCTAAGAAGAATTTTGATTTCCGTTTGTACTTTACAGCACACAAAACTTTTAATATGCATGCATAACAAATATCCAGTAATGTTAGCTTAATTTCTGTTTCAGTTTAATTCTTTGCAATTTTTTAAAAGATCCTTATCACTGCACAATGCAAAGTCACTGAATTCCATTCCTATTGAAATGAGAGAATTTTGGGTGAAAAGGAAGGGACATTATGAAGTGCTTTGGGTTAGGTTTAGATACCATAAAGAAGAGAATGGAGTCATGTAATAAAATATATTATACAATAACTTATGTTGTCCCTGTGATGGGAAATAAAAAATGAACCCTAAGAGCTTCTGGAACGGTGTCAGATAATTTAAAATACGAAACAAAAATTAGAGAAGTTTTAACTGTTGGTAAAGGGGTCAGACGACAAGGACGAGAGCGAATGAAAATCAATGAAAGACGCTGCAGTAAAAAGCTGTTTCATTGAGTTTAAAATATTTTAAGAATTTAGGCTTCAAAATATTTTTATTTTAAACAACCCCGGAGATATCAGTTAATAATATAGAATGAAAACAAAATCATGATGTCTATAGACCAGGAGAATGATTCGAATGTAATGTTTTTTTTAATTGGTCGTTAATAAATCAATATAAAAGATTACAGGTCAAAACCGAAGTTGATTTTGTATAATAAAAACAACAAATGTATAATAAAAATCATTATGTATAGTAAAAATAAACAAAATGTATAAAAAAATCTGTATATAAAACACTAACATATGTGACATAGAAGTGGAGCTTATTACTGATTGTCGAATGGCAAACAGTTAAATATAAACAAAACATCATACAAAGACTGCTTTATTCATTTACCATCTTTGTGATTCAAACACTTCGCTTAGTTTAGCTAATTAATAGAGTTGCAAAATATTATTAGAAGTGATCTGAAAGAAATCAAGAAATAAGTTTCAAATAAAAAGTTCAATCAAGCCTAAAAATAGGCTTAACCGTTGCCACAGAAGTAATCATGGTAGATTAATGTACGATTTCTCTCCAAACAAAATCGTGCCAATCGTCCAAAAACTCTCTAAAAGTCTGAAATTCTGGTTGTGTACTAAAAAAACCCCGAGAAGATAACCCCTAGTAACAGAAATTCTAATAAACAGTTTCTAAAGTTGCAATAAAAAATTGTCACGATTATAATTGGCGAGAAACCGCTCAAAATTTTTTCAATTTTGGCGCCCATATATTAATCTTAAGTTTAACAGTAATGGCTATGACCTGCCTTCATAAAATGATGCTCATATCTTCCAAAACAATTATCTTGTAAAAAATGCTTTTGTTTTATCTTAGAGATTAAAAAAATTATACTTTTAATGACATAAATTTCATTTTTATACAATTTTTCATTTATCTTTATTAATATTATAATTCAATTTGATACACTATCGGAAACAATGTTTTTACAAGATTGAAACTCGCCATCAAAGCATTCTAACACGTACTTTAGCCAATCACAGAATCCGTAGTAGGATTTTCATTTACGCTTTTATTTCATAATATATGAGCTCTGTAAATTGCAGTAAACTGTTTTAAGTGAATTCATATTTTTAGGTGAAATGTTTTTTTTAAAAGAAATACATCCCATATTAATAATTTAATAACCTAATTAGTTAATAATCTGGGCGAACAAACTGGTCACCAAAGGCGGCCAGTTATTGAATTTTTACCTTGCCAAATGTTACTTATAATTACCATTCAAGAATAAAGACTTTGTTTTAATAACCGCTGATACGGTCAAACGAACGGGATAATGCGCTACTGTGACAATAATGTAGTAATTTCCTCAGTAAGTAATAGCTAAACTTTTCATTTTCAAGGTTTTGTTCCTTTTATAAAACATATTTTAATTATTAACCGCGAATAAAAATAAACGCTGGATTTTTTTTGCGAAGTTCTTTTTATTTAAATTAAAATATTTTCGTTATACTAGAATATAAATTCTAAATAAATTTTATAGGGATAGAAATATTGCTTTTTATTTCTTCAAAATGGGTATACTTCTACATTTTTGTTTAGTTATTCACGATTCAGCGAAGAAAGTTAAATATTGCTTTTTATTTCCTCAAAATTTGAATACTTCTACATTTTTGTTTAATTACTCATGATTCAGCGAAAAAAATTAAAATTATTGAATAGTATAATAATATTTTTAAATATATATTCTGAGTGTGGATGTCTTTAGTCTCATTAAAATATATCCACCGCATGATTGCATGCCATCTTATTGGACACTGATCGCAATGCCAAAAACGAAAATCTCGATTATAGATTTTATCTTAAAAACTAAGACAAACAGCGAAAAAAAATTAAATTAAAAGAGAAAGGGCAGGTTATTGTCGTTTTAACATATAATGATGCCCCAATAACTCAGTTTAAATTAGCTCTAACCTGAAGGTTAAAAAAAAAAGACTTCTGTTGTATTAACCAGCAGGAGAAGCAGCATCGAGTCCTGTAAGGAGTAGCCAGTCGTGTAGTAGTGTTCGGCAGCTGGATACAGCTAAAGCGAGGAGACAGTCGAGAATTTCAGCCGTTTTGGAGAGACCGTACAGCGAAGCTCCGAGGAAACTTTCTCGCATACTCTATATTAAATTTGTTATACCAGAGAACTGCTTGCATAGCATTGGCGTACAATAGTTACAAAATATTAACTTTTGGCATGAATTTAGCATTGTACTTTAGATATGTTCCTCTCAACTGACTGAAACAAACATTTGATACAAAATGGCACTTGTAGTCGCAAAATCCTGTACCAAATTTGATATATTTAAGCTATTGTGTTTTTGAGTTATCGCGTTTACAGATTTCTGAAAGTACAGACCGACAGACAATCAACCCGTTATTGAATTTGATTCAAAATTTGACTTATGTCTACAGAATAGATATTAAATCTACCTACAGAATCTCATATATCTAGCTCTCTTCGTTTTCTAATTATAGTGTTAGCTTATATTTCGAAGAGCCGGACAGACGAATTTCATCTGAACATATTTTATTCAAAATTTGAAGAAAATATATAAATTTGGTTTAAAGGCCGTATACCAAATTTCATCCGTCTGGCTCACAGCGGTTTTGAGCTATCTTTGTCTCAGACAAACAGAGGACTTTTTTCCAAAAATGTGTTTTGCGAACTCAGGGATGTCTAAAACATGAAGATTCGTCAAGATTTCGAGTTCAAATTTTTTAACAATTGCTATACTTTCTCTATACTACGTGTACCAGAAAGTAAAAATATCTGGAACGCTGCTTAAAAGGCGATTACATTTCTCTACTCTTTCCCCAATCGCCTGGGAGTTGAGAATGTTTTGCTGCCAGTATGACTTTTTTTATAGCAGTAACTAGAAGGCAACTTCAATCTTACGCTCTATGTCCTACTGGAATACCACATCGCGACTCGAGAACTGTGAGACCGAAAAAGAGAAATTTATTATACATTTATTTACGCTAGAATAATTTAAGCGAGAAGGTTAGTTCAAGTTAGGTTTTCGAATATCTGAAATGATAACTCCAACTTAAGTACACGGGTTTATATTGTGGTCTAGTCTTCGCATTATAATATTTATAGGGAGGTATTATATGTAAATTGCATGAACCAGAATTCATTGAAAGAACTTGCAGGTCAAATCTTGAAGCTTAAGTTATCAAATTTGGCACGTAATTATTTCTCGGACAATAAATGCTCACTAATTTTGTTTCAAAATTTCAATTAATTAAAATTTTAAGTTAAGATTAATATTGAACATTTTTTCCTTAAAAAATTGATACATATTATTATTCTAAAATCATTTTTACACCACTTTAAAATTTAAAAATAAATTAGCCTTTCAGTAATATTTCCTTATACTTTTTTTTCTCTAAATATAGAATATTTTAAAAAAATATTTGTAAAGATGTATTTCAGCAATACTGCTCATTTTTGCATTTATAGGGCTACAAACAAGAATTGTAACAATATTAAGTACATTATTTTTTACGTTCTCATTTCCGTTTCTATATAATTAACAGGAATTTTTAAAAAACAATACAAAGAGATACGAAGCCTGAAACTGTATTTCGGATTTATATAAGAATCCTTATTCGGTTTTTTTTCCTCGGTAAAAAAGTACATATATGCTTAATTATATAAAAATGTGTACAATATTTTTTTCAAAAAAAAAAAAAAAAATGCCAAGATGGGCGATTTTTTAAAAAAATTTGGAATTAAGAAAAATACAAAGAGATACGAAGCCTGAAACGGAATTTCTGACTCTTATATAAGTCTCCATTCGGTTTTTCCTCCGTAAAAGAGTACATATATGCTTAATTATATCAAAATGTGTAAAATATTTTTTTCAAAAAAATTTGCCAAGATAGGCGAAGTTTTTAAAATTTAAAATGACAATGCATATATATATATACTTTATGTGTATGTTTCTCATCCTATTTAAAGCATTTATTTAAATTTTTTTAATATAAAAAGGAAACATTTTCAGTGTAAGATATAATAAAGAAAAAAGCAAAATATAATTGGAATTAAAAATAAAACAACATATCTGGAACAAATCCAAGAGGAGAAATAATAAAATTGTTGCTGTACCGTAAGTCTGCGTTTTATAACTAACTCATTATTATTGTTGCATTCTTTTCGTAATCTGTTTTTAACAATCGTTTGCATTTGTGAATTACTACTCAAGAATAAAAAAAATGTATGAATGTTGCCAGTAGAATTTCCTTAATAAATATTTAATATATTGAAGGATAACTGTAACAAACTGGACGATAAAAAACAAGTCCCGCCATCATTTCATTCATTTATCTCCAAGATGAATTGATTTTTAATAATAATTGCTAATCCATTTTGCTTTTGCATTTTAACTGAACAATAGTTGCGCCAATAATAAATAAAATTAAGCGAATGAATTATCGAAAGGTGCATTTTGATTTTTAAGCAATATTTTAAAATATTTAATTCATTGATAAAACTTATCTGAAATTTTTATAGACCTAAAAAAACGTGTACAATTGAATAATTTTTTTTACTATCTGTTTGTTGTTATTGTTAGAATAGAATTCAAAGCAGATACAAATTTGTGTAGGTAAACAAATGAAAGAACTACAATGTATTTACTTTAATGTTGCATTGTCTTTCCAGCGGAAGTTTGGGACAAAAACATAAACACAACTTTATTATCAATCCTATTTTCCCGAATATCTTTTCCAATCGATTTCTTCTGACCTTTTAATAATCTATTAAAAGTATTGCATGATAGCTGATGTTTTTGGTAACTTTTAGTTTGACTCTCATAAGAATTGAGAAACTATTTTTGACAGTGAAATTTTGAAAAGACATTTCATTTGAGATCTCATTGCGTCTGATAAATATATTTTTTGAGAAGGGGGGGGGATAATGTCCATCTGTCTCTTTACTGTTTGTTTCTAACCAGGAAGATTCAACATTGGATCGAGTTAAAAGAAATGAAATTCGACATGAAGTATTTATTCCAAAATTGAGATCTAGATCAAATTTGGGATAAAACCTATAAAAGAGAACTCGAATATTAAAAAAAGGGAACTAAATTTATGAAATTCGGTATCTCATCTATAATGAAGCACTGTGGCTATATATCAAATAAATGATCAAAGCAATGCCACAATGCTTCGGAAAAAAGAGTTCGAATTTTCTTTATTTTTTTGGATTAATTTTAAATACATCATAAATCGATTATATATAATTACAACTATGGAGTGATATTTATTTGCTTAACAAATAATACTTAAAAATTAGTATGTTATTTGGTATAGCAAATTTATTATATGTGTTTAGCGCACAAATTCTAAATATTTGTTTTACGCTTTATGGATTTTGTATATTCAAAGAGAGAGAGAGAGAGAAGAAAGAGACATTTAACATGCACATAATGAGAATTCAATGGAAAGGGAGCAAAGATTCATTCTACATATATATTGTTACTAAATTATTACCTTCGTTTGGGGTTCTTTCAAGATTTGATGGGCAATGAAATGAAATAAACAGTCCTTTAGTAGAAAACAAACACGACGTTTATTAAACACAGACACAGACGACGAATATATACAGCCGAGACGAAGACAGGTAACAGATAGCAGCACACTACAACAAACAGTAGCTTACAAGTCGTAAACGGTAGTAATAACAGCCACAGCACACAAAGCGGCCAGACAGAAATCAGTAGGAGAGGGGATCCTCGGAGCATCGCTCTACGGTCAATCCAAACGGCTTAAATTCTCCACTGTCTCCACGCTTTAGCTTTATCCAGCTGCCGACGCACTACTATACGATTGGCTCGTATAGTAGTGTGTCGGCAGTACTCGATGTTGCTTTCACAATAAACATCAGGACGCGGCACACAGCTCAGTTCAGCAATAGGGGTTGTTGAACAATATTCTTGGGCTCCACAGAACGTTGGCACTTCGCCGGACTATCCCGCCGTTGCTTCGTCATCCTCTCGATGACTCGTTACTTGACTCTGACTACGGACAAGATTCCAGTTGATGGTTGACTCCGATTCCGATTCTGGGTACGATTCCTTGTAGCTTGAGACTGCTGGTCTTTTATAGTTCCTGGAGGCGGGCCGAGAAATTTCTGAACCAATCAGGAGCAACTCAGTTCCTATCGGATGGATCGTTAAAATTCTCGAAGTTTCCAGCAATATCTATTTTGTCGCCAAATGGTCGCCAAGCTCTGCGATCACTGACGCGGCACCCGATCAGCATCCAACCGGACTCACCGTAAAACGGTCTTTCTTAAGATGAAACTATTCGTGATGGGAAGCAACATAACAGGTTTTTAACAATATGTTACGGTAAATATAATAAATTGGTGATTATGTATAATTACTCATGAATATACATAATCACCAATAAATTTAAAGGTGATATGAATAATCATCGAATTAATCACGTTTATCGTAATATATATAATGAGAATTGAAATCAGTTATCATTTCAGAATATTATATACTAAACTAAAATATATTAGATAAATCGAACTACTTATGAATCTATAGTCCAAAGATTTTCTGGATCAATCCGATAAATAAAAAATCGAAGGGATGAGAGAGAGACAAAATTGGTACAAAGGTTCAAAAGCAGCCACGTTGTTCTAGTCTCTTGATATTGTATAAATATACAATTTACACTGGAAGAGTGATATATTATATCTATCCACCACAAGAATTGAAATAGCCTCAGTTTTGCTTAAAACGGGACGTTAATAAGAATTGATTTGATTTTTTGCAACTCTGCAGTAGAGGAAATGTACACACATATAAATATATTCTCTTTCTTATTATATATATATATATATATATATATATATATATATATATATATATATATATATATATATATATATATATATATATATATATATATATATATATATATATATATATATATATATAACCAATCTTAAGTAAGAAAAAGTTTGAAAACGAAACTAAAATGAAAACGAAACAAAACAGTTTCGAAATCGCAACTAAAATTTATAACCTATTTAAACTAAAACCAAAAAAAGAACTTCATAGTATTTAGAGAGCGCAATTGCAGCTACTTCTAAAACACAGATGAATTGATGCAAAAGTATTAGAATCAAGTTAATAGGAAAAACAAAAAATCAAATAAAAATTAAACCAAAAAAAAATTATAAAAAATATAAAAAAAGAATCTGGCCTGAAGACTTTTTCAAGGGTCACCCTCAGGCAGGGATTCAAAGAAAGAGATTTTTTCTGTGAGGAAATACAGACATTGTCTAATAATGATTCCTCGTGACCCGAAAATCCCCTGAAATTATGCTCAAGAGATATACCATTTTAACAGAAAGGAAATACAAGACAACAAATTAGAAGAAAATAACCACAACGAAGTTTTTCGAAGTTTTTTTTTTTGGTTTAATTTTTATTTGATTTTTTGTTTTTCCTATTAACTTGATTCTAATACTTTTGTATATATATATATATATATATAAGAAATTAATCAAAAATATAAACATTATGAAATTTCAATTAAAAAAATAATTTCTGAATCAAATGGAAAAAAAAATAAGAAACGATGCAATTGTATTTAGAGAGCGCTAATACTGCTACTACTAAAACACAGATGAACTTAACCAATTAGTAAAAATATCAAGTTAATATAAAAAAACAGAATAAAAAAATAGAGATGATAAATCCGATCTGAAGATTTTCTCAAGGGTCATCCTCAGGCAGGGATTGAAACAAGGGATTTTTTCTGTGAGGCATCTGATTGTCATTTAAAAATATTATTCAGGAGGTCAATATTTCTGGAGTCAGATCCCTTACAGAAAAAATCCCTTGTTTGTTTGAATTCCTGCCTGAGGGTGACCTTTGAGAATGTCTTCAGGCTGGATTCATCATTTCTTTTTTGATTCTTTTTGCTTATATTAACTTAATTATATATATATATATATATATATATATATATATATATATATATATATATATATATATATATATATATATATATATATATATATATATATATATATATATATATATATATATATATATATATATATATATATATATATATATCTGTGTGTGTGTGTATGTTAAACTCAATGGGATTAATAATACCACTCGAAATCAGTATTAAAAGTTACTTATTCATATAATAAATTAATTAATCACATTTTACTTTCTCGTATACGTAATATAGAGAAAATATTTTATTGATATATAACGTATTGATAATAACGTAATCGTCAAAAAATTCGAACTCGAAATTTTGACGAATCCCCACATTTTAGACCTCTTTGAGTTTGAAAAAACACCTTTGGAAAATGTCCGTTTGTCTATCTGTCTGTGACAAAAGTAACTCATTAATGCTCTGAGTTAGACAGATGAAATTTAGTGTACAGACTTTACAACAAATTTGCAGATTCAAATTTGTCTGTCATGCAAAACAAAGAAAGCTAGATGAATAAAATTCGGTGTACAGATCCAAATCCAACAAGAGATTGACTGTATGTCGGTCTGCATTTTCAGAAAAATGTAAACGGGACAGCTCATAAATGTAATGACTTAAATATATAACATTTATTATGGAATTTTGTGACTACAAGTGCAGTTTTATGTCAAATTTTTGTTTCTCTCTGTGAGAAAAACGTGTCTAAAGTACAAATTCAATTTTTGGATGCTGTAATTTTCATAATTTGCGGGCGATCATTCCCATAAAGATTATTTGAACATTGTTTCAAAATTTAAAACGTTTTCTTTTAAAGATACCAATTTCATAATTTAATAAAAATGTTCCTAAATTTTTGATATTAAAAAAATTAGACTTCTTTTAAACAGGAAACTAAAACATTGCCTTGAAATTCAAACCATTTTTTTTTCTTTCTTCAAAAATTGAATGTACTGCTTTTCGTCCATTGTTCAAAAGAAAGGAAGAGGGTTTTCTGTTTAATAAATGTTTAGCTCACATGACGAATAACGAAGTGAGATTACAGATCCAGGAAAGTTGGAAAATAAATAAAAAATAGACAGTTCCGTTTTTAATGTAATGTAACTTTATTTAGTCGGCTTGTGTACATAGTGAACGTAAGAGGTGTAAGGCTATTAAATCTGTCACAAATAGACATTTGTTTATTTGTTGGATAAAATGTTTTTATTATGGGAATCACGAGTATCAGTTTTAATTTTAATTGGAAATGAACAGAAATAATACTTCTATTTAATCAATTGGTTACCAAGGACTTCCAAATAATAATAATAATTGATTCATTCCATCGACAGCCATATATACATAAGTAATATTTCACATTTATGTATTTTGAATGTAATTCCGTCCACTAAACAGTTAGCAATTAGATTAGACCGTAATATATTTTGAAGCTGAGATAAAATTTTAAAATAATGAAAAGTCCCGGAAGGGCAATTATATTTTTCTGAAAAAAAATCTTTAATATAAATACGTAGATGTTTTTTCTGTTTTTCTCAAGAATTTCTCTCAAATCAGTATCGGCATGAAACTTGCTCATGCTGTTTAACCATTTCAAGGTCAACAGTATTATTTTTAAAATCTAAAATTAAATAATTTTCCAGAAATCTAATTAGATAACACAGAGTAAGCCAAAAACTCAGTTTTCACCAATAACTTCTGACACAGTTATCGCATAAAAATTATTTATAGAACGATCTTAAAAACGCCAAGCATTTATCCATTAATTAATCAAACTGTCTTACATTTTTGCTCAATTTTAATGAATTTAATCACAGTTTGTTATAACGCTTTCTATTGTTGAATTAAATTTAAAGAACTATCTCGTCAAGTACCTCTCACGCTTTCACCATTGTTAAAATTATGATAAAATATTGATTGCTTTGGACTTAAACTGAAAGATAAAAATTTTACTTCCATTTTAATATGAGTTCACTGCAATTCAATGATATTAATTTAATTTCCCCCCTCTTTCTAATCATCCGTTTTATTTTCATTAGTTTGTAACTGAGCGCAATAACTGTAAATGATCATTCAAGGTTAATGAATTTCATTTCTACTGAAAGTAGAGGATTGAAGAGAAAAAGAAGCAGCACGATATGGTAATTCCTGATTAGGCACAGAGACACAAAAAAGAGGAGAATGGTATTTAGAGTTGCCAATCGGAAACATGATATGAAAAAAAACTTGTATTATCACTATAGGAATGACAGGAAGAGAAAAATGGAAGCTGAAGAATGTATTAAATAATTTAAAGTGCAGAAACAGAAAGAAAAAATGTGGTTAACTGTGTAACCTATTTAAGATGAAAAGCGGAAAGACGAAGAAAATCAACGGAAGGTACTACAAAGAAAAACGAGGTAAGTTTAAAAAGCTATAAGGACTTAGATTTGAAAATATTTTTTATCTTATGCAAAACTGGATGTATCAGTTTGTAAATTATATCAACTTATATGTATCAATGGCTTACAAGCTAGTCAGTTTATAAGCTACTTATAAAATTTACAAAGCTTATACTAGAAAAATAATAATTTCTTATATCATTTCAGACTTTAAAAAGCCAATCACTGATTAGTTTATTGTTTCCACTCTGATTTCAATTTTTAATTGTTAAATATGTACCTAGAAGAAGTGTTTTCGAATCTCGCAAAAGAAATTTATTATGTTTCTTTATCAAGAGGGTGATTTTGTTTACTCTATCAAATTTACGATAACTGCAACCCGCAGAAATTAATAACTTTTTAATAAAAATAAAGGAAAAAGAGCTTTTACGTATAAAACACGAAAAAGGCTATTTATATAATTTAATTAAATTCAGGACATTTTCTTATTATGGGATGAATATTTAGCAAAAAACAGATTCTGGCTATAATAATCTTTTATCAGCTCTCACTGAATATAATATTAAAAGAAATTAAAATAGTTTTAACCCTTCATATCCTTAATATTGGTAAATTCGCAGTATTTTTCAATGGAATATTTTAATTATTTTCTTTTTGATTTTAGACATTAGTCAAATTATAGAATGATTATACATGAATCATAATTTTTTTTTATCAGAACACAATTATTCCTTATAATTTAGCATAAAATTAGAAAAAGAATCTGTACATTTTGCAGTATTGTCAAAAATATTAAAATAAAAAGTTAGAAATAATCTTTTAGCAGAAATTTCGCAATAGTAAAAGCAATATTTTGCAAATATTTGGCATAAATCTGTGTATTTGCAAGGGATTTATCACAACACAATCTAAGTAAAGTAAAAGCAATAGTAAAAGTAACATTTTACAAATATTAGGCACAAATCTGTACATTTGCAAGCAATTTTTCTCTACACTCTCTATAGTATAAATTAATTTCTCTATTAATTTGAAAACAGAAAGAGTTAGTTTGGCCACCAACCTATAAAATATCAAACAAATCTTTTGAATTAGCTTACAGTCTATAGATAGTGTTTAAAAAGTTATTCTTATCAGTCTTTTAAATACTATTCATAAAATTATCTAATCAAATCACTGATTTTAAAATTTAGACTTAATCATATATTAAAGCATTTCATAAAACCATTTTTAAAATGTCGACCTATAAGATTTCTACTTTTGTTTTCTACTTTTTCTTTTTCTACGAAAACTAAAATATTAGCTTTTTTTATTTACAATCCCATAATTCCCCTTACTTGCATAGAAGTCATAGACAGCACAAATGTTTTAATAATAAATTGTCAGTATCAGCTGCTTAAATATTATTTATTAGATAAAAATAACCTTTTCTTATCAAATAAATAAGAATTCTAAACTTTCAATAATCATACAGTACTGTCTATTAATAAAATTATTCGGATGAAATTATTTGGTAGTTGATCTATTATTTAAACTGTCAAATCAATATAAAATAGGAGATCAATTTTTTTGATAGTGGGATGTTTAAAAATCAAATGTACTTTCAATTATTGTTTTTATATGTTATCTAATACTTATTTTATTGAGATAGATAAGAATTAATTTCACAACAATTTTATAGACATAATTTAATGATGGATTTTAAAGGTAGTCTATCATTTCTGAAATAAAGGTAAGGCATCCATCATTCAATACAATAGACACTTTCCAATCATTTTATAAATACTAGTTTGGTTTGAATATTAATTTTATTTAATTTTACTTGTGAGATTTCATATAAATTTTAGAGTGACTTTTTTTATTGTAGTGGTCAAACAGCGGCTTCTAAGCAATTGAAAGTTATAATTTTCCGGTGGTATTTCCAACAGCATATCTCGAACAACTAAATAAATCATACAAAGCTCAGGACATAAACATCATCCCGATTGTTTATGTTTCGAATTTCGGTTACGCATGTTGTTTATATCATATTAAAAATTAAAAAAAAAACTGGCGAGTTGTATTAATCATTAAGATATATTTAAAATGTACAAGAATAAAATTTATAAAAAAATGTATTAACATTTCATATTTTAAAACGCAAAACATAGAAAGTAATGGAATTTGATAAGGCTAACCAGACTAAGACTATTCCCAAGACTTCTATATTTCAATTTTTATTATAGGAATACAACTAAAAATGACAGAATAAAGAAACGAATATTTTAAAATGTTAAAATAATTCGTTATTGAAATGCCATTTTGATAATAGAAAAAAAACCCTGCCTATATTGACATATATCTAGCATATAATAAAATTAATATAATAATAAATTATATTAATATGATAATTTTTAATGTTTTAGAGGCATTGTAGAATACATTAATTATTTTTCTACCTAACTGAACCTGTCTTTCTTTTGATTTGATCACTTTTGACAATTTGCAGATTATATCTGCTAATTTAATTCATAAAACAATAGTAAATGTTGAGAATGGTACTGAAAATGTTATTTATGTTTCAGATATTTATTAAATAAAAAATATCATGAAATTTGATGTAATAAAGATTGAAAGTTAATTAACTGCCCTTAAGATCTTTATCAACTACGAAAAGAAATCAATGTCGATATAACTAAAAATAGTTATTTTGTGCTTTATATTGAAAATATAAATTGTGGTTCAGATTTTTCCACATACAAAAACAATTTATACAGGGGAACACAATATGTTAACATTCTTTCTCTCTCTTGTTATGATTTCTTTAAGAAAGCTAAGAAATACTAGCTTTAATTTGACTATTTATCTTTCACCTTTTTAAGTATAAAAACATTTTAATCAGTTATAAATCTAAAGAAATCTATGATTCAGAGAATATTTTATATGCTTCTCAAATACATATTACTTTTTGTTATAAAGGTAAAGAAAGAAATATAAGATAAGGTAATACCGTAATTTATCTTTTTAATTATAGTCCTTTTCTACATTTACAATTTAAAGACACTATACCGAATATATTATTTTTCAAATTTCAGTAAAACATTTTGAGTTTACAATATAAAGAGTAAGGAAATTCGTGAATAAAATTTCAATTCTTTTTTATATTAAAATGCATACAAACTCTGCAATTATAAAAATACTCTACTAAACAACTAAATATCAATATAAAAACACTTGAGATTTCACATTAGCATTTTAATCTAACCATTTAAAAGAAAAAAAAAAAAAAAAAGGAAATTTACTGTAGTGGTATTTTGATTCAGTGTTTCCTCTTTTCCCATTGCATTATATTTTGAGTATATTAGTCAATTAGTGTTTTCGAATTTATTAGTAATATATATATATGTATATAAAGATAAAAAGTTGAAAGTTATTTCGATGTGACGAATTCCCGTACGTCTACACATTAACAATAATGCAAAATTAATTAAAAATATCATCATTTTATGTCTGAGTTTCTATACGAAAGCCGTTTTACGAATTTAAAAACACTAT
The DNA here is from genome assembly GCF_947563725.1 of Argiope bruennichi. Lineage (NCBI taxonomy): Eukaryota > Metazoa > Arthropoda > Arachnida > Araneae > Araneidae > Argiope > Argiope bruennichi. The sequence continues at coordinate 20,874,643 of NC_079155.1, forward strand.
AACGAACATATTATCTTGCACGTTCCACTTAAATATTTTGAGTTTGCAATATAAAGATCAAAGAAATTTGTGCAATAGAATTCCAATTCTTTTTCATATTAAAATACATTAAAACTCTGAAGTTCTAAATACACCTTTCTAAATAACTAAATTTAATATAAATACATTTCAGATTCAACATAAAAATTTTAATTTAACTATTTAAAAGAAGGAAGAAATTCCATGCTGTGGCATTTTAATTCAGTGCTTTTTCTTTTACAATTACATTATATTTTGAGTATATTATTCAAGTAATGTCTTTTATTTTATTGGAAATATATTTGTATATACAAAAATAAACCGTTGAAAGTTATTTTGATTTAGCGGATTCCCTTACGCCTATCCATTAACAATGAAGCAACATTACTTTTCAAAAAGTATCATTTTTTTTCTATATAAAAGCTATTTTACTTATTTAAAGACGATATAACGAAGGTAATATCGCTTGAAATTTCACTTAAATATTTTGATTTTGCAATATAAAGAACAAGGAAATATATAGAATAAAATTTCAATACTAATTTATACTAAAATACATTTGAAATCTACAATTCTAAAAACACTCTTCTAAATAACTAAATGCTAAAATAAATACACTTCAGATTTCACATTGACATTTTAAATCTTACCATTTAAAAGAAGAAGGAAATTCGATCCAACGGCGTTTTAAACCAGTGCTTCTTCTTTTCCCACTACATTATATTCAGAGTGTATTACTCAAGTAATGTCTTCTAATTTATTGGAAATATTAATAGATATAAAGATAGACAGTTGAAATCTATTTTGATTTAGCGAACTTTTTATTCTGTACGCCTATCCCTTAAAAATAAAATAACACTACTTTAAAAATGTTATCATTTTATGTCTGTATTTCTATATAAAAGCTATTTTACTACTATAAAGACACTATAACGAACATATAATCTTTCAAGTTTCTTGAAAATATTTTGAGCTGTATAATATAACAGAAAAGGAATAAATTTCAATCTGTTTTATGCTAAAATACATCCGAAATCAGAAATTCTAAAAATACTCTTCTAAATAATTAAATTTTAATATAAATAAGAATCAAATATCACATTAATACTTTAATATAACCATTTAAAAGAAGAAAGAATTTTAATGCCGTGGCATTTTAAATCAGAGCTTCCTATTTATCCATACATTATATTTTGAGAATATTATTTCAGTAATATCTTCTAATTTATTGGAAATATTTATTGGAAATATATAAAAAAAATCATCTGAAAGTTATTTTAATTTTGAGAATTCTCGTACGTTTAACCATTAACACTGTAGTTAGATTATTTAAAAAAATTATCATCTTATGTCGGTGTTTCTATTTAAAAGCTATTTTATTTAGTGGAATAATATTTGAAATTTTTAAAAAAAATATTATTAAAAAATATTAATTAAATATATCTTACTTTTATCGTTCGATATTAATAGAAATTGCCTTCATTATTTTAGTATCCTGTGTAGCGAAATCCTTTTAGTATCTTGTCTGAATCAGGTTGAATTAAGAAATATTATTAGTTTATTTTTACCAAAACATATAATCTATACATATTCATTGTAGAGAATCATTACAGCATCAAACAACAAACGACATTACATTTAAAAACTTCTTTCATCTTAGTATTTTGAAACAATTTATTATAGAGAAATCATTTTTTTTCATCTTAATAAACTGTGGTTTAAGAATTATTATCTTTTTTCGTTTTATCACTCGATATAAACTGCCTTCGTTATAACGGGATAATTTAAGTATCAATTCTAAATCAGATCACATTTAAAATATATATATTATTTTCTTAATTATAATCTTTATTATAGAACGGTCATTGTAATTTAGTTTATGTAACTAAATCTTTTTCATTCAGTCGTGTATAAATTCGGATAAAAAATCACTCAACTGTCTCTAAACCGGCCATTCCAAATTACGCATTAGATCCTGAATCCCAACTCTTTTTCCTGCGTTCCGAACATCAACAAATCCATTGTTTGACAACACCACTGCATTCCAGAACATGCCACAAAACACTTGAACCGGATCAAACCGATCACTTTGAAACAAACGATTTAAATCCCAGGTAAAGTAGGAGTTCGAGGACGATAATAATAATAGGGGGTTGTTTCTCACCGTATCCTTGGGGCTAGAGACAGGTGGTGTTTTGAGGGTGTCGTTTCATCCGTTCCTCATCCGCCGTCCATTGTTCGTCCGTCTTCTTTTTCCGGTTTTTCCTGCTCATCCCTGTTCACGAGGCCCGCTGCCCTCCCATCGTCAGAGCTGGATGGAAGAGAGTGTGAGAAGAAGAAGAAGAAGATGCGGAGGATACGCGCGGAAGGGATTCTCAGAGGCAAGAGCCACGGACGCTGGCTGCAACGGCTTCTGATGACGTCAGCGGCCGCAGTTACCGGTGTCCGAGAGGGCGCTGCGGGCACTCCATGACGCATTCCGGATGTGGGGTGCGAGGAAGAATTTTGTTTTGGTGGTCCCACCTTGAACCCCTCCTGCCCTTTGTTTTCGTTTTGGGACATAACATAGTAGATTTCGAACGATTAGTCTGTAGGGCCTTTTAGTTAAAGTATGATCTGGGGAAAGAATACATAGGAAATGGGTTGGGAGATATTTTAATACGATTGTTGGATTTTTTTTCGGAAAATAGGCATATACTCGATTTGATTATCATAATACAATTCCGCATTTGCGCACAAGTATTGTTTATGTCAAGGTGCGCCATTCAGCAGAATTTAAACTTCATGTTGCTTTATTCAGTCAGATGATTTGAGTTAAATACTTTATAAATTGGTTGTAATTTATTTTCACATCAGGATTATTACAATAAAAAAAATAATTGTCTTTTAAATTCGAAAAATATTTTTGTTTCGTGGATTCATTTTGATCTTTATTTTGTGCACAAATCAGAATTATTGTAATAAATAAAACAATTGTCTTTTGAACTCGAAAAGTGTTTTTGTTTCTTGGATTTACTTAGATATTTATTTTGTACACACATCAGAATTATTGTAATAAGCAAAAATTACTTTTTAAATTCGAAAAATATCTTTGTTTCGTGGTTTCACTTTGATCTTTATTTTGTATAAAGCAATTGAGGATTTTTATCTACATATATGTAAATAGCTTTGAAAGTATGATTGATAAAAATGGTTGAGGTAATTAAAGAATTACTGGATCATGATTGTCGGAATCTTATGAAAAAACATGCAATTTTCGATTTAATTGATGTATATATATGTATGTATGAAAATAATTTGCATACATATATTGTTGAAAAATGGGCAAATATTCGATTTAACTATTGTACTATGAAAATAATTTGCAGACATGTATTTTTGAAAAAACACAATAGTATTCGATTTAATTGTTGTATTATGAAAATAATTTACGTTCATATATTGTTGGAAAACGGGCAAATATTCGATTTAATTGTCATATTATGAAAATGCCTACATATATTGTTGAAAAACGGGTAAATATTCGATTCAATTAATGAATTAGGAAAATAATTTGCAGACATGTATTGTTGATAAAACAGGCGAATATTCGATTTAATTGTTGTAATATGAAAATAATTTGCATACATATATTGTTGAAAAGTGGGCAAATATTCGATTTCATTGTTGAATTAAGAAAATAATTTGAATTCATGTATTATTGAAAAAAAACAAGCAAATATTCAGTTTGATTGTTGCATTATGGAAACAATCCGCATTCATGTATTGTTGAAAAAAACAGGCAAACATTTGATTCAATTGTTGTATTATGAAAATAATTTGCATGCATATATTGTTTATATTAAAATGCGCCATTGTGTCTAACATTAATTTCTTTTAGTTTTATTTGATAGAATAATTTCAATCTTTTTTTTTAATAACCAGTAACTTATTTTTTTTCAAAGAAATCACAAAAGAAAGTGTTAAGAGACTGTATTATCTCTTTGTGTTATCCGGAAAAAAAATTATCAAAGCAAATATTTCTTTTTGTTTCAATAAGCTTTCTTGCGCTCGTCTTTTCCTTTGTTTTAATTTTGTACAAAAGTTTGAAGATATCTGAGGATAAGAACATGACGATTTTATTGATCAGACTTCTAAAAAAATGCTAGATAAATGAATCTTTAAAAAGGATTATCTAAATTTATGTAAGATAATTAAATATTTATTATGATTATTGTATCATGAAATCGCGTTAATAATATGAATTGTTTATAGCAAGTTGCGTCATTATGAGGGATATAAACATTTTGAAGTGTTGTTTTAGTATAACTTAGTTTGTCTTTCAATTGAGATATGTTTATTTTTTTGTATTAGAAATCATATTGAGCAAAATAATCAGAATTACTTTTTATATTTTATTTCGTTTATTATTCTCCAAAATGGCGGTAGATTTTAATAGTAAATCCTATGCTCAGTTTCATTAAAAATATTTAATAAATACTTTGTAAAATTCCTTTTTAATGATTAATGCAGTTTTTCAGAGCAAGATAATTATTAGCATGGATCATCTTATTTTGAATTTACTCTTGTACGCGTAAATTGCTAATATCAAGGGTCGACACTGCGTAAAATAAAATCTCATAGTATTCTTTAATATGTTAATTTGGGTTTTCAAAGATATTTTTCTATTTTAAATGCTCTTAATTGAAATTCGTCAGTAATTTGAATTTTTTCGGATTATTCTAGTAATTCCCAATTTAGCTAATGTTTAAATTTTGCTTATAAAAAGAAGAATGCTTTTCGTTTATTTGAAATTGGAAATTTGATATTGTTTTAAAAGGTGTTTTTATTTTTAAATGGTTTTTGTGAGTTAAATTCGTCTATACCTTATGTTTTTAGTAACCGGAAATGAATAATACTACATTATCCTAATTCGCTGAATGATTTTATAAATACACAATCGATTCAATAAAAAAATTTTATACTTCTAAAAAGATTTGAATAAGTTAGAAGTGAATAATACTGTGTTAGCCTTAAAGTGTTATCTTGGAACTTTTGTATTTAGAATGTTATATACAGTTTCTTTCTAAAGATTTCTTACTAACCCAAAGGAATTATAATTTTTAAAAAGAAAAAATGTAAATTATAAAAATTATTAACTTATTTAATAAATGCTTATTTATTAGTAACTAGCCGCCTTTGGCGACCAGCCGGTTCGCCAATCTTAATGTTCGTTAAAATTTTAATAATTAAATATTTTACGCAATTCCAACTTTAATAGATTCTTCAGCAAAATATTTTAAAACTTCACATTTTGATAGTCATATAATTTACTCATAATATTATAAAGGCCTTCAGTCATAACGTGATATGTATCTCTCTCATTTTCTGTTACCCCTCGTAGAATTTATGCTTTAAATTAAAGTGTAAAGGATTAATCTGCAATTAATATAATAATATTTTTTTACTGAAACAAAGCATTTTTTTTTAATAATATGATTACTGATAATAGAGTCACTGAGCGTTTAAACTTTATGGGCACTAAAGAATATCTTTCTTAATTTATGTAATATCTCAAGAATTTGTCAACAAAATTTTCTCAGATTCATCATGAACGGATCGATTCATTAACAATGTTTCATTTTAAATGCATCAAGCACTAAGAAAATAAAATGAATCGTTTAAAAAAACTACTTAAAGGACGATGTACTTAAAACTATAAGCATATACAAAAATATATATATATAACTAACATAAATACAATTTAATTACAAAAGCATGCAACTCACCTAAAAATAATTTAAATCATTGAAAACAGGTTAAAAAAAACTACTTAAAAAACGATGAACTTAAAACTATAAGCATATACAAAAATATATAACTCACATAAATACAATTTACTTACAAAAGCATACAACTAACCTAAAAGTAATTTAAATCGTCCGTTGATAACGTTGTCATGCCAACAATCAGAACGCAGTGCGCATGCTTAAATTTTCTTCGCCTTTTACGGTAACGCAAATGCGTGAATTTTTCTACGCCAGTTGGGGTAACGCTATGCAGATTATACATTTTTAATTTCCTTTATTCTGTGTTATTTTAATTTAAAAGTACTTCAGAATGAATCTGAAACATGGATTAATTAACAATGTTTAATTTTAAATGCATAAAACATTAAGAAAATAAACAGAATCGTTTGAAATAATCCGCCGTAAAATGTTAACCCTAGCCTTATTACTGTTGGGAGAAAAAAAAACTAAAGCCTTACTCATTTGGTGGTGGTGAAAATGGAAGATTTTTTTGGCGGAAAAGTTGGCGGTGGGGAAAATGGAAGATTTTTTTGGCGGGAAAGTTAGTATTTAATTAATAATTAAAATTCTAATTAAAATTTCAAAAAAAGGGACCCCAGGTGCACATTCCCGACCTCTAAGGTATACATGTACGAAATTTGGTAGCTTTATGTCAAATGACCTGGCCTGTAGAGCGCCAACACACACACACACACACACACATTGAGCTTTACTATAAGTATAGATTAATTAAAACTGCTAAATATTAAAAACATATCGTTATTACCATTTTTAACATCTAAACTCTCATTTTCTTTTACTGTGTAACTATTTTAATTTTAATTTTTAAAAATTTGATTTGATGGGCGAATTGAAATTCAATTGTGGTCTCGTATGCTTTAATTTAACTCTATTTCATTGTTTATGATTCTCAAATAAAGAGAAACTTTTTTTTTATATTGAAGGCCATATAACTAAATAATAAATATGAAGGTAAAGAATTTTTAAAAATTTTATAACTATTACTATTATTTTGTAAATGAGATCTGATAGTCAGAAAAAATTCTTTGATCAGTTATAATGATTATTTTAGAACATGGGAAGTACCATGATTTTATTGCCAAATAACCTTTTACATTCTTAAAGAATGTATTGGGAAAATTTTTATACAAATGTCATCAGAGTTGTGAATTCGAAATTTTCATGCATCTGACAAGGAAAAATGTCAGATACAGTGATAAAATTATTTCTCTAAAAGTTTGAGATATACTGATATTTAATCTGATATATTGTTAATCTGAGTTCCCCTAATAGTTAATCTGAGGATCTGGTTAGATTTCTAGATGATATTCCTGCTCTGAAAGATAATATAAGTGTCAAATATAAACTTGGATGATACAGGGAAGATATGATTTTTAAATGGAACTCTTTCTATTTATAATAAAGATGAATACATGCCTGCTGGCGATGTACAGATCAGATCGTGTGACGTAGAGCAAACAAATTTGTTACATTGTAGGGGATTGATATGCGCGAGGATAGAACCTGGGACCTTGTGGTTCGCAGCCCAGTAACATGACCATGATACAAAAGCAATCTCTCTGAGTAGCGTAGCTGTTAACTGGCTTATAAGCTTTCACCACAGACTCACCCTCCAATGAGTCGGAGGTGAGACGAACGATATGGGTATTGAGTGGGGATGTATTTAGCTGTTGATTCTAATGTGCCCGTTATGGTGAGCGAGCGTGTGTGCGTGAGTGGTTGCTGTTGCTGCGTTAAGTGAGTCTGACGACTTTGGTTTGCTGTGAGTAGATGGCGCCACAACAGCTGTACGAAGGTTGAAGGTTCACCGTCACCAATGTGGTGTGTTCAAATCACGTCCGGATCACCAATGTAGGGGATTGACCTTGTGGTTCCTTGTGTGACAATGTGGTTGACCTTGTGATCACTGGGACCTTGTGGTTCGCAGCCCAGTAACATGACCATGATACAAAAGCAATTGCTCTGGGTAGCGTAACTGTTAACTGGCTTATAAGCTTTCACCACAACATATATACTTTGGAGGATGAGAATGTGCAGCTAGGAAAGATTGTTTGAAATTTTAATTAATTAAAAATGATGCGGATGTTTGGCTTTTTCCCACGATAACTGAAAATATTATAGCATAAAAATAAATTTTACATATTCCCAACATTTTGAAAAAAATGTTTTTATAATGATGTTAATTTAATAATCGTGTGAATTTTTAATGAATTTTGGCAATCCTTAAAACTATTTTGTCTAATTACTAGCTATAAATTACATTGTTAACGTAAATTCAAAATTCTTTCGTAATTTCATCAAATATTTTCTGTCGTGATTTTATGTCATTGCTTAAATCTAAAGAAGAAGGATTCTTCTAATATACCTTCTTATTATTATTACTGGAGCATCTTTTAATTATTTACACAAAGACCAGGCACAGGTGTAAAGATATCAAAATAATAAGTCTCTAATGTTTGACACAATTTGATATTTAAGGGTGTTTTGTATAGGGAATCATAAACATTATGCAAAAGAAATCTTATAAGAAAAGAAATTAAACATTACGACTATTCTCTGCATACCAGATAATCGCTATAGACGGCCAAATAATAATAATGAAAGCGCTTTTATTAAAATATCAATTATATATCGTTTTTTGGTCATTCTCCTGAAATTCATTAAAACAGTATTTTACTGTAATGCACAAATGCTGTTTTTTCGAACTGAGGTTCCTCTAATTATCGCTAAAGACGGCTAGGGAATAATAATGAGAGACTCTTTATTAAAATTTATATATCATTTTTGAACAATCTAATGAAAGTCGTATAAAGAGTACTTTAATGTAATGCTCAAAAGTTGTTTATTCGAACTGAGATTCTTCTAATTATCCCTAAAGACGGCTAGGGGATTAATAATGAAATACTCTTTATTAAAATTTAAATTATATATCATTTTTGCTCATACTCCTGACATTTTTGAACAATCTAATGAAAGTCGCCTAAAGAGTGCTTTAATGTATAATGTTCAAAAAATGTTTATTCCAACTGAGGTTCTTTTAATTATCCCTAAAGACGGCTAGGGAATAATAATGAAATACTCTTTATTAAAATTTAAATTATATATCATTTTTGGTCATTCTCCTGACATTTTTGAACAATCTAATGAAAGTCGTCTAAAGAGTGCTTTAATGTGTAATGTTCAAAAATTGTTTATTCGAACTGAGGTTCTTCTAATTATCCCTAAAGACGGCTAGGGAACAACAATGAAATACTCTTTATTAAAATTTAAATTATATATCATTTTTGGTCATTCTCCTGACATTTTTGAACAATCTAATGAAAGTCGTCTAAAGAGTGCTTTAATGTATAATGTTCAAAAATTGTTTATTCGAACTGAGGTTCTTCTAATTATCCCTAAAGACGGCTAGGGAACAATAATGAAATACTCTTTATTAAAATTTAAATTATATATCATTTTTGGTCATTCTCCTGACATTTTTGAACAATCTAATGAAAGTCGTCTAAAGAGTGCTTTAATGTATAATGTTCAAAAATTGTTTATTCGAACTGAGGTTCTTCTAATTATCCCTAAAGACGGCTAGGAAATAATAATGAAATACTCTTTATTAAAATTTAAATTATATATCATTTTTGGTCATTCTCCTGACATTTTTGAACAATCTAATGAAAGTCGTCTAAAGAGTGCTTTAATGTATAATGTTCAAAAATTGTTTATTCGAACTGAGGTTCTTCTAATTATCCCTAAAGACGGCTAGGGAACAATAATGAAATACTCTTTATTAAAATTTAAATTATATATCATTTTTGGTCATTCTCCTGACATTTTTGAACAATCTAATGAAAGTCGTCTAAAGAGTGCTTTAATGTATAATGTTCAAAAAATGTTTATTCCAACTGAGGTTCTTTTAATTATCCCTAAAGACGGCTAGGGAATAATAATGAAATACTCTTTATTAAAATTTAAATTATATATCATTTTTGGTCATTCTCCTGACATTTTTGAACAATCTAATGAAAGTCGTCTAAAGAGTGCTTTAATGTAATGTTCAAAAAATGTTTATTCGAACTGAGGTTCTTCTAATTATCCCTAAAGACGGCTAGGGAACAATAATGAAATACTCTTTATTAAAATTTAAATTATATATCATTTTTGCTCATTCTCCTGACATTTTTGAACAATCTATTGAAAGTCATCTAAAGAGTGCTTTAATATAATGCTCAAAAGTTGCTTATTCGAACTGAGATTCTTCTAATTATCGCTAAAGACGGCTAAGGAATAATAATGAGAGACTCTTTATTAAAATTTATATATCATTTTTGAACAATCTAATGAAAGTCGTATAAAGAGTACTTTAATGTAATGTTCAAAAATTTTTTATTCGAACTGAGGTTCTTCTAATTATCCCTAAAGACGGCTAGGGGATTAATAATGAAATACTCTTTATTAAAATTTAAATTATATATCATTTTTGGTCATTCTCCTGACATTTTTGAACAATCTAATGAAAGTCGTCTAAAGAGTGCTTTAATGTATAATGTTCAAAAAATGTTTATTCCAACTGAGGTTCTTTTAATTATCCCTAAAGACGGCTAGGGAACAATAATGAAATACTCTTTATTAAAATTTAAATTATATATCATTTTTGGTCATTCTCCTGACATTTTTGAACAATCTAATGAAAGTCGTCTAAAGAGTGCTTTAATGTATAATGTTCAAAAATTGTTTATTCGAACTGAGGTTCTTCTAATTATCCCTAAAGACGGCTAGGGAACAATAATGAAATACTCTTTATTAAAATTTAAATTATATATCATTTTTGGTCATTCTCCTGACATTTATGAACAATCTAATGAAAGTCGTCTAAAGAGTGCTTTAATGTATAATGTTCAAAAAATGTTTATTCCAACTGAGGTTCTTTTAATTATCCCTAAAGACGGCTAGGGAATAATAATGAAATACTCTTTATTAAAATTTAAATTATATATCATTTTTGGTCATTCTCCTGACATTTTTGAACAATCTAATGAAAGTCGTCTAAAGAGTGCTTTAATGTAATGTTCAAAAAATGTTTATTCGAACTGAGGTTCTTCTAATTATCCCTAAAGACGGCTAGGGAACAATAATGAAATACTCTTTATTAAAATTTAAATTATATATCATTTTTGCTCATTCTCCTGACATTTTTGAACAATCTAATGAAAGTCATCTAAAGAGTGCTTTAATATAATGCTCAAAAGTTGCTTATTCGAACTGAGATTCTTCTAATTATCGCTAAAGACGGCTAAGGAATAATAATGAGAGACTCTTTATTAAAATTTATATATCATTTTTGAACAATCTAATGAAAGTCGTATAAAGAGTACTTTAATGTAATGTTCAAAAATTTTTTATTCGAACTGAGGTTCTTCTAATTATCCCTAAAGACGGCTAGGGGATTAATAATGAAATACTCTTTATTAAAATTTAAATTATATATCATTTTTGGTCATTCTCCTGACATTTTTGAACAATCTAATGAAAGTCGTCTAAAGAGTGCTTTAATGTATAATGTTCAAAAAATGTTTATTCCAACTGAGGTTCTTTTAATTATCCCTAAAGACGGCTAGGGAACAATAATGAAATACTCTTTATTAAAATTTAAATTATATATCATTTTTGGTCATTCTCCTGACATTTTTGAACAATCTAATGAAAGTCGTCTAAAGAGTGCTTTAATGTATAATGTTCAAAAATTGTTTATTCGAACTGAGGTTCTTCTAATTATCCCTAAAGACGGCTAGGGAACAATAATGAAATACTCTTTATTAAAATTTAAATTATATATCATTTTTGGTCATTCTCCTGACATTTATGAACAATCTAATGAAAGTCGTCTAAAGAGTGCTTTAATGTATAATGTTCAAAAATTGTTTATTCGAACTGAGGTTCTTCTAATTATCCCTAAAGACGGCTAGGGAATAATAATGAAATACTCTTTATTAAAATTTAAATTATATATCATTTTTGGTCATTCTCCTGACATTTTTGAACAATCTAATGAAAGTCGTCTAAAGAGTGCTTTAATGTATAATGTTCAAAAATTGTTTATTCGAACTGAGGTTCTTCTAATTATCCCTAAAGACGGCTAGGGAACAATAATGAAATACTCTTTATTAAAATTTAAATTATATATCATTTTTGGTCATTCTCCTGACATTTTTGAACAATCTAATGAAAGTCGTCTAAAGAGTGCTTTAACGTATAATGTTCAAAAAATGTTTATTCCAACTGAGGTTCTTTTAATTATCCCTAAAGACGGCTAGGGAATAATAATGAAATACTCTTTATTAAAATTTAAATTATATATCATTTTTGGTCATTCTCCTGACATTTTTGAACAATCTAATGAAAGTCGTCTAAAGAGTGCTTTAATGTAATGTTCAAAAAATGTTTATTCGAACTGAGGTTCTTCTAATTATCCCTAAAGACGGCTAGGGAACAATAATGAAATACTCTTTATTAAAATTTAAATTATATATCATTTTTGCTCATTCTCCTGACATTTTTGAACAATCTAATGAAAGTCATCTAAAGAGTGCTTTAATATAATGCTCAAAAGTTGCTTATTCGAACTGAGATTCTTCTAATTATCGCTAAAGACGGCTAAGGAATAATAATGAGAGACTCTTTATTAAAATTTATATATCATTTTTGAACAATCTAATGAAAGTCGTATAAAGAGTACTTTAATGTAATGTTCAAAAATTTTTTATTCGAACTGAGGTTCTTCTAATTATCCCTAAAGACGGCTAGGGGATTAATAATGAAATACTCTTTATTAAAATTTAAATTATATATCATTTTTGGTCATTCTCCTGACATTTTTGAACAATCTAATGAAAGTCGTCTAAAGAGTGCTTTAATGTATAATGTTCAAAAAATGTTTATTCCAACTGAGGTTCTTTTAATTATCCCTAAAGACGGCTAGGGAACAATAATGAAATACTCTTTATTAAAATTTAAATTATATATCATTTTTGGTCATTCTCCTGACATTTTTGAACAATTTAATGAAAGTCGTCTAAAGAGTGCTTTAATGAAATGTTCAAAAAATGTTTATACGAACTGAGGTTCTTCTAATTATCCCTAAAGACGGCTAGGGAACAATAATGAAATACTCTTTATTAAAATTTAAATTATATATCATTTTTGCTCATTCTCCTGACATTTTTGAACAATCTAATGAAAGTCATCTAAAGAGTGCTTTAATGTAATGCTCAAAAGTTGCTTATTCGAACTGAGATTCTTCTAATTATCGCTAAAGACGGCTAAGGAATAATAATGAGAGACTCTTTATTAAAATTTATATATCATTTTTGAACAATCTAATGAAAGTCGTATAAAGAGTACTTTAATGTAATGTTCAAAAATTTTTTATTCGAACTGAGGTTCTTCTAATTATCCCTAAAGACGGCTAGGGGATTAATAATGAAATACTCTTTATTAAAATTTAAATTATATATCATTTTTGGTCATTCTCCTGACATTTTTGAACAATCTAATGAAAGTCGTCTAAAGAGTGCTTTAATGTAATGTTCAAAAAATGTTTATTCGAACTGAGGTTCTTCTAATTATCCCTAAAGACGGCTAGGGAATAATAATGAAATACTCTTTATTAAAATTTAAATTATATATCATTTTTGGTCATTCTCCTGACATTTTTGAACAATCTAATGAAAGTCGTATAAAGAGTACTTTAATGTAATGTTCAAAAATTGTTTATTCGAACTGAGGTTCTTTTAATTATCCCTAAAGACGGCTAGGGAATAATAATGAAATACTCTTTATTAAAATTTAAATTATATATCATTTTTGGTCATTCTCCTGACATTTTTGAACAATCTAATGAAAGTCATCTAAAGAGTGCTTTAATGTAATGCTCAAAAGTTGCTTATTCGAACTGAGATTCTTCTAATTATCGCTAAAGACGGCTAAGGAATAATAATGAGAGACTCTTTATTAAAATTTATATATCATTTTTGAACAATCTAATGAAAGTCGTCTAAAGAGTACTTTAATGTAATGTTCAAAAATTGTTTATTCGAACTGAGGTTCTTCTAATTATCACTAAAGACGGCTAGGGGATTAATAATGAAATACTCTTTATTAAAATTTAAATTATATATCATTTTTGGTCATTCTCCTGACATTTTTGAACAATCTAATGAAAGTCGTCTAAAGAGTGCTTTAATGTATAATGTTCAAAAAATGTTTATTCCAACTGAGGTTCTTTTAACTATCCCTAAAGACGGCTAGGGAATAATAATGAAATACTCTTTATTAAAATTTAAATTATATATCATTTTTGGTCATTCTCCTGACATTTTTGAACAATCTAATGAAAGTCGTCTAAAGAGTGCTTTAATGTAATGTTCAAAAAATGTTTATTCGAACTGAGGTTCTTCTAATTATCCCTAAAGACGGCTAGGGAACAATAATGAAATACTCTTTATTAAAATTTAAATTATATATCATTTTTGCTCATTCTCCTGACATTTTTGAACAATCTATTGAAAGTCATCTAAAGAGTGCTTTAATGTAATGCTCAAAAGTTGCTTATTCGAACTGAGATTCTTCTAATTATCGCTAAAGACGGCTAAGGAATAATAATGAGAGACTCTTGATTAAAATTTATATATCATTTTTGAACAATCTAATGAAAGTCGTATAAAGAGTACTTTAATGTAATGTTCAAAAATTTTTTATTCGAACAGAGGTTCTTCTAATTATCCCTAAAGACGGCTAGGGGATTAATAATGAAATACTCTTTATTAAAATTTAAATTATATATCATTTTTGGTCATTCTCCTGACATTTTTGAACAATCTAATGAAAGTCGTCTAAAGAGTGCTTTGATGTAATGTTCAAAAAATGTTTATTCGAACTGAGGTTCTTCTAATTATCCCTAAAGACGGCTAGGGAATAATAATGAAATACTCTTTATTAAAATTTAAATTATATATCATTTTTGGTCATTCTCCTGACATTTTTGAACAATCTAATTAAAGTCGTATAAAGAGTACTTTAATGTAATGTTCAAAAATTGTTTATTCGAACTGAGGTTCTTTTAATTATCCCTAAAGACGGCTAGGGATTAATAATGAAATACTCTTTATTAAAATTTAAATTATATATCATTTTTGGTCATTCTCCTGACATTTTTGAACAATCTAATGAAAGTCGTCTAAAGAGTGCTTTAATGTATAATGTTCAAAAAATGTTTATTCCAACTGAGGTTCTTTTAATTATCCCTAAAGACGGCTAGGGAATAATAATGAAATACTCTTTATTAAAATTTAAATTATATATCATTTTTGGTCATTCTCCTGACATTTTTGAACAATCTAATGAAAGTCGTATAAAGAGTACTTTAATGTAATGTTCAAAAATTGTTTATTCGAACTGAGGTTCTTTTAATTATCCCTAAAGACGGCTAGGGAATAATAATGAAATACTCTTTATTAAAATTTAAATTATATATCATTTTTGGTCATTCTCCTGACATTTTTGAACAATCTAATGAAAGTCATCTAAAGAGTGCTTTAATGTAATGCTCAAAAGTTGCTTATTCGAACTGAGATTCTTCTAATTATCGCTGAAGACGGCTAAGGAATAATAATGAGAGACTCTTTGTTCAAAAATGATATATAAATTTTAATAAAGAGTCTCTCATTATTATTCCTTAGCCGTCTTCAGCGATAATTAGAAGAATCTCAGTTCGAATAATTAAAATTTATATATCATTTTTGAACAAAGAGTCTCTCATTATTATTCCTTAGCCGTCTTCAGCGATAATTAGAAGAATCTCAGTTCGAATAAGCAACTTTTGAGCATTACATTAAAGCACTCTTTAGATGACTTTCATTAGATTGTTCAAAAATGTCAGGAGAATGACCAAAAATGATATATAATTTAAATTTTAATAAAGAGTATTTCATTATTATTCCCTAGCCGTCTTTAGGGATAATTAAAAGAACCTCAGTTCGAATAAACAATTTTTGAACATTACATTAAAGTACTCTTTATACGACTTTCATTAGATTGTTCAAAAATGATATATAAATTTTAATAATCTAATGAAAGTCGTCTAAAGAGTACTTTAATGTAATGTTCAAAAATTGTTTATTCGAAATGAGGTTCTTCTAATTATCACTAAAGACGGCTAGGGGATTAATAATGAAATACTCTTTATTAAAATTTAAATTATATATCATTTTTGGTCATTCTCCTGACATTTTTGAACAATCTAATGAAAGTCGTCTAAAGAGTGCTTTAATGTATAATGTTCAAAAAATGTTTATTCCAACTGAGGTTCTTTTAATTATCCCTAAAGACGGCTAGGGAATAATAATGAAATACTCTTTATTAAAATTTAAATTATATATCATTTTTAGTCATTCTCCTGACATTTTTGAACAATCTAATGAAAGTCGTCTAAAGAGTGCTTTAATGTAATGTTCAAAAAATGTTTATTCGAACTGAGGTTCTTCTAATTATCCCTAAAGACGGCTAGGGAACAATAATGAAATACTCTTTATTAAAATTTAAATTATATATCATTTTTGCTCATTCTCCTGACATTTTTGAACAATCTATTGAAAGTCATCTAAAGAGTGCTTTAATGTAATGCTCAAAAGTTGCTTATTCGAACTGAGATTCTTCTAATTATCGCTAAAGACGGCTAAGGAATAATAATGAGAGACTCTTTATTAAAATTTATATATCATTTTTGAACAATCTAATGAAAGTCGTATAAAGAGTACTTTAATGTAATGTTCAAAAATTTTTTATTCGAACTGAGGTTCTTCTAATTATCCCTAAAGACGGCTAGGGGATTAATAATGAAATACTCTTTATTAAAATTTAAATTATATATCATTTTTGGTCATTCTCCTGACATTTTTGAACAATCTAATGAAAGTCGTCTAAAGAGTGCTTTAATGTATAATGTTCAAAAAATGTTTATTCGAACTGAGGTTCTTTTAATTATCCCTAAAGACGGCTAGGGAATAATAATGAAATACTCTTTATTAAAATTTAAATTATATATCATTTTTGGTCATTCTCCTGACATTTTTGAACAATCTAATGAAAGTCGTCTAAAGAGTGCTTTAATGTAATGTTCAAAAAATGTTTATTCGAACTGAGGTTCTTCTAATTATCCCTAAAGACGGCTAGGGAATAATAATGAAATACTCTTTATTAAAATTTAAATTATATATCATTTTTGGTCATTCTCCTGACATTTTTGAACAATCTAATGAAAGTCGTGTAAAGAGTGCTTTAATGTATAATGTTCAAAAAATGTTTATTCCAACTGAGGTTCTTTTAATTATCCCTAAAGACGGCTAGGGAATAATAATGAAATACTCTTTATTAAAATTTAAATTATATATCATTTTTGGTCATTCTCCTGACATTTTTGAACAATCTAATGAAAGTCGTATAAAGAGTACTTTAATGTAATGTTCAAAAATTGTTTATTCGAACTGAGGTTCTTCTAATTATCCCTAAAGACGGCTAGGGAACAATAATGAAATACTCTTTATTAAAATTTAAATTATATATCATTTTTGCTCATTCTCCTGACATTTTTGAACAATCTAATGAAAGTCATCTAAAGAGTGCTTTAATATAATGCTCAAAAGTTGCTTATTCGAACTGAGATTCTTCTAATTATCGCTAAAGACGGCTAAGGAATAATAATGAGAGACTCTTTATTAAAATTTATATATCATTTTTGAACAATCTAATGAAAGTCGTATAAAGAGTACTTTAATGTAATGTTAAAAAATTTTTTATTCGAACTGAGGTTCTTCTAATTATCACTAAAGACGGCTAGGGGATTAATAATGAAATACTCTTTATTAAAATTTAAATTATATATCATTTTTGGTCATTCTCCTGACATTTTTGAACAATCTAATGAAAGTCGTCTAAAGAGTGCTTTAATGTATAATGTTCAAAAAATGTTTATTCCAACTGAGGTTCTTTTAATTATCCCTAAAGACGGCTAGGGAATAATAATGAAATACTCTTTATTAAAATTTAAATTATATATCATTTTTAGTCATTCTCCTGACATTTTTGAACAATCTAATGAAAGTCGTCTAAAGAGTGCTTTAATGTAATGTTCAAAAAATGTTTATTCGAACTGAGGTTCTTCTAATTATCCCTAAAGACGGCTAGGGAACAATAATGAAATACTCTTTATTAAAATTTAAATTATATATCATTTTTGCTCATTCTCCTGACATTTTTGAACAATCTATTGAAAGTCATCTAAAGAGTGCTTTAATGTAATGCTCAAAAGTTGCTTATTCGAACTGAGATTCTTCTAATTATCGCTAAAGACGGCTAAGGAATAATAATGAGAGACTCTTTATTAAAATTTATATATCATTTTTGAACAATCTAATGAAAGTCGTATAAAGAGTACTTTAATGTAATGTTCAAAAATTGTTTATTCGAACTGAGGTTCTTCTAATTATCCCTAAAGACGGCTAGGGAACAATAATGAAATACTTTTTATTAAAATTTAAATTATATATCATTTTTGGTCATTCTCCTGACATTTTTGAACAATCTAATGAAAGTCGTCTAAAGAGTGCTTTAATGTATAATGTTCAAAAAATGTTTATTCCAACTGAGGTTCTTTTAATTATCCCTAAAGACGGCTAGGGAATAATAATGAAATACTCTTTATTAAAATTTAAATTATATATCATTTTTGGTCATTCTCCTGACATTTTTGAACAATCTAATGAAAGTCGTCTAAAGAGTGCTTTAATGTAATGTTCAAAAAATGTTTATTCGAACTGAGGTTCTTCTAATTATCCCTAAAGACGGCTAGGGAACAATAATGAAATACTCTTTATTAAAATTTAAATTATATATCATTTTTGCTCATACTCCTGCCATTTTTGAACAATCTAATGAAAGTCATCTAAAGAGTGCTTTAATGTAATGCTCAAAAGTTGCTTATTCGAACTGAGATTCTTCTAATTATCGCTAAAGACGGCTAAAGAATAATAATGAGAGACTCTTTATTAAAATTTATATATCATTTTTGAACAATCTAATGAAAGTCGTATAAAGAGTACTTTAATGTAATGTTCAAAAATTGTTTATTCGAACTGAGGTTCTTCTAATTATCCCTAAAGACGGCTAGGGGATTAATAATGAAATACTCTTTATTAAAATTTAAATTATATATCATTTTTGGTCATTCTCCTGACATTTTTGAACAATCTAATGAAAGTCGTCTAAAGAGTGCTTTAATGTATAATGTTCAAAAAATGTTTATTCCAACTGAGGTTCTTTTAATTATCCCTAAAGACGGCTAGAGAATAATAATGAAATACTCTTTATTAAAATTTAAATTATATATCATTTTTGGTCATTCTCCTGACATTTTTGAACAATCTAATGAAAGTCGTATAAAGAGTACTTTAATGTAATGTTCAAAAATTGTTTATTCGAACTGAGGTTCTTTTAATTATCCCTAAAGACGGCTAGGGAATAATAATGAAATACTCTTTATTAAAATTTAAATTATATATCATTTTTGGTCATTCTCCTGACATTTTTGAACAATCTAATGAAAGTCGTCTAAAGAGTGCTTTAATGTATAATGTTCAAAAAATGTTTATTCCAACTGAGGTTCTTTTAATTATCCCTAAAGACGGCTAGGGAATAATAATGAAATACTCTTTATTAAAATTTAAATTATATATCATTTTTGGTCATTCTCCTGACCTTTTTGAACAATCTAATGAAAGTCATCTAAAGAGTGCTTTAATGTAATGCTCAAAAGTTGCTTATTCGAACTGAGATTCTTCTAATTATCCCTAAAGACGGCTAGGGGATTAATAATGAAAGTGATTTTATTAAAGTTTCAATTATGCATCGTTTTCGGTCAGTCTCCTCAAAGTCGTATAAAGAGTTCTTCATCGTATTGCTCAAAAGTTGTTTATTTGAACTCAAGATACACATCCAAATATTGATAATGATAATACTTTCTATTAAGAAAGTAAATCCAATTTAAATATATAATTATATTTTAAAAAATTATATAGCAGTGCTTAAATAAAACTTCGAACTTTATATTTTTGGCACAAAGTTCTTATAAACAACTTGAGAAAGATGCCTTAAGTAACAATTATCGAGTTCTTTGTGATCTTATCAAGAGCGGATAAGACTTACTTCGAGAATTGGCTCTTCAGAGAAATAAGAGAGAGCGCAAAGCGAGGAAAACTTCAATTGCCTTTTAACTCTTGATTACATGTGTGAACAAAACAATTTCCTGCTGCGCTGTTTTCAACAATCTGTCCCAAAGGGGGAAAATACTGTTTGCAACCGTTTGTATCGCGGCACAAAGGCATGAAAGAGATGACTCGTCGACGCCGCAGTAACTCAAACACAGCTGCTAAAAGGGTTGTACCTGCTTCTTTTGACTGTAAAGGAATCTAAACTATCGAAGCTAATAGGAGACAATACTTTCTTTTCTTTTTACGAAACTGCTGTTTTTATACAGTTACCATCTTCTTGTTTGAAAAAGTTCTGCAGTTGAAGGGCTGACTGTTAAATCAAACTGCTTCGTATCAAAGATTTCACAAGAGAATAAGAACTCCTTTTAGTTTAGAGTGTTATAATAGCCAAGAAACTGATGGCCGTAGAAAAGTTTTTAGTGGAATCGAAATTTGATATAACATATAATGTCTGTGGGGACATGTAACACAGATGCCATGAAAGCTTAGTATTTATGTAGTTTTCATTCATTTCATTCCCTAATGAAGCGATTAATGTGTTTTAAATAAAATATTCTACATTATTTGCATTCTTTTATTTATTCGATATATATTTATGCAAAATATATATGTGTATAATTTTTACAAAAAACAAACATTGATAAAAGAAGCATCAATCTACATCGTGACACAAGAGCAAAAGAGACAAGACATTTTTCCCTTCAGTGACTTTACAATGAGATTTTGATAGGAGTTTCTTTGACATGTGTGGTCTCAGGAAATGTAAAATTAGTTATTTTTAAAAGAATGTTGTAAGCATTAGGGATTTTTATCCCTTTACTCGGAGCGTGAGAGAATGCTAAAGTCATCAGTTTTCTAGACACCATGATAAAAATAATTAAATAAAAAATGGGAATTGAATTAGGAAATAAGAGACCCTTTTAATATGAAGTTAACATGGACTAATTTACGATTTAAAAATATAATATATATATAAAATAAGATATATATATATATATATATATATATATATATATATATATATATATATATATATATATATATATGTATGTATGTATGTATACATATATACATATACATATATATATATATATATGTATATGTATATGTATATGTATATGTATATATACAAAAGTATTAGAATCAAGTTAATAGGAAAAACAAAAAATCAAATAAAAATTTAAACCAAAAAAATTATAAAAAATATAAAAAAAGAATCCGGCCTGAAGACTTTTTCAAGGGTCACCCTCAGGCAGGGATTCAAAGAAAGGGATTTTTTCTGTGAGGAAATACAGACATTGTCTAATAATGATTCCTCGTGACCCGAAAATCCCCTGAAATTATGCTCAAGAGATATACCATTTTAACAGAAAGGAAATATAAAACAACAAATTAGAAGAAATTAACCACAACAAAGTAAAAATACAATAACAAAAATAACAATAAAAACAAAAAATAGCACTAAAATTAAAAATTAAAAACGAAAAGGCCAGTACATACCATCAACAGTCAAGGAAACTTTAAACTATCGATTGTGATTCCCTGTTTTTAGAAAACTAACGGTAAATTATGTAAACAGATGTAGGCTCCCAGCGCCATCTATTGAGTGATCCAATATGCAAGGAAAGTTCTATTTTTATTTAAGCCAAAGGATTAATCCCAAACCATACCTTGTTTAAAACCATACCTTAATTAAATATATATATATATATATATATATATATATATATATATATATATATATATATATATATATATATAATATATATATATATATATATATATATATATATATATATATATATATATATATATATATATATATATATATAATTATATATATATATATGTGTGTGTGTGTGTGTGTGTGTGTGTGTGTGTGTGTGTGTGTAATTGCGCGTTATCTTACTTTAAACTTATGAAGAAAGATCACATGATTCCTCGACATACTAAAAAATGTTATGTAAAATTCGCAAATAATTAAAGTATTTCTGGGTTTTCAGTTAGATAGAAACGACAAATATCACCGAAACAGAATATATTATCCAGTTAAATAATAGAGTAAACTCTCACCCATCAAAATGTTTTTTTAATCCCTTCCTAAACTCTAAAGTGATAATATGAAATGATATTTTAATGCGAGAACAAGATAACATCAGTACAAGCAAACGATGCATTAATTGAATGGATCAGTAACTTCAAGAAAGACAAATGAAAATTAAATAAACATGTTGTTTTTTTCATATACGAAAGTATAGAAAGAATTTGATGAATTTCTACGTTTCAAACATTCCTGGGTCCATAAAACAACATATGTGACATTTTATCTGTAAACACCCGAAAATTCAAAAACAGGAAAGTTTAGTGAAATAATGAAATTCCCAGTAAGGTCTCTATATCAAAAGTTGTAAATCTTCGTTAAACATTGAACGAAAATTGTTTACGGTAAATCTGCCTATATATCAGCCCAAAAATATGTAAATAGAAAATACAAAGTAGTACAAAATGGATGAAATGTAAAATTAAGATCGCTTAGAAATGTCTATGACCTGGATTTTAATTTAAAATTAAAAATCATCTACAATTCAAGTAACTAGACCATATGATTCATTTATTAGATTTAAGATCTATATAGAATTATGGAACAAATCTGAGAAGGATAGACTATCTATCGATTTATCTATTCTTGCAAATGTAAAATGGATATCTCTGAAATGTAACAAGTTAATTGATGAGTGACTTTTGGTGTACGATCTTTAAATAAATCTTAGCCACAATCCTACTTTCGTAGGACCCCAAAGCCTCGATATCACAATTTTTAAGAAATCTTCCTAACGTTTATCACTCAATCTATCAGTGTTATAATAAACCTTTTCATACTTTTATTTTAATTCCATTTTTATTTTTAAATATTCTTCATTTAATTTCTTAATTTACATTTCAGCCATTCTACTTAAAATTTATTTCTGCTTTACACATTGCACATGTTTTTCTGCACTCCACTTAATTTCATACACCTCAAGCAAAATTTTTTTCTAAGGATGCCGCTGAAGGCGCCCGCCGGTGGCCAATGAACTGCAGTAAACCTCTATAACGTTGGATCTTTGAATAAAAATGATTCATGTATATTCAATATTGGCCGAAGTCTATAAACTGGTAAACATATTTGCTTACCTATACGAGTATATTCGAAAACGAGCACAAAGTATAATTTGCTGTAAGGCACTGTCATCACAATTGTAAACCTATAGAAAATGTCAACCATTCTAAAAGGAAATTAAACATATATTTCAAAGCTTGTTAGAGGAGTTCTTATAAAACTCAACTTGTATTTTGAAGTAGCTTTTAGGATTGCAGATGTTACAGAATATTTAGTGCTTCAGGCAATTTAATTGTCTCTCTTAGGAGTGTGGATAATGGAGAAATGAACATAAAATCGGGGCTGGTCTGGTGTCTGTTGGGGCGAATGAAAGAGGTTGGAGATGTTTCTTTTGAGGAAGTATTTTTCCCATATCCGTCTAGTGACTTTCTTAGAGATAATTTACTTGATAAGGCGTCATAGAATTTGGATGCCACTTCTAGATATTACAGAATATACTGCTTTTACAGAACGAGGGTGTAATGTTATTAATATTTCTTTGAACTTTTTTTTTAATGTGGTTCAGTAGATGGATTTCAACGAGATAAATTTCATGTCGAAGGCTTAAATATTTATCAACCGAGCGCAGAAATAGCAACCCCCCCCAAAAAAAGGCTTTTAAATCGATGTTCGATGTACAAACAAGTCCATAACTTTTATGATCAAAATACTACAGGGTGTTTATAAAGTCCCGGACCCATTTTGATGGTCAATAACTCATAAAATAATGAAGATATAAACAAACTTATGGCATTTATTGATGGAATAACTCATATATTTTCCTTTTCAGGTTTGAATATTTTTACTTTTGTAAGTATCGTCTGCGTGTGTGGTTAATTTCAGATAATTTAATTTTCCAGTTTAAATATCTGTACTTTTCTAAATATCGTCTGCTTATTAATTGCATTTTTCTCTCTCTTGTTTTTGGCAACTATTGCAATATTATGTTTACTTTTGATGTGTTTGTTCTATGTAGTACTTTTGTATGTGATGTTTTATTCGAGCGGATATTAAGGAGAATGCATACAATACAAGAGAAAACACAGATTTTATGGTGGTTCATAGAAACGAAATTGATAGTGCAAGCACAGAGAAATTTCAGAATTTACCAAAAAGATCCTCCAACGTTTTCAGGAGGAGAGTGTCGAACATTGATGACCTAAAAGCCAGAATTACAACCGCAATAGGCTCTGTGGATGCCGACATGCTTGCCGCTACCTGGCGTGAAATTGACAATCGACTTGATATTCTCCGTGCGACGAAGGGGGCACACGTGGAAGTTCATTGACAAGGGACATGAAACTTTTTGAGTCTATTTAACCATTTATGTTATTAATTTTAATCTATCTTTATTATTTTATGAGTTATTAAACATCAAAATGGGTCCGGGACTAAATAAACACCCTGTATATTCTTAAAATCCTTCGGTAATTTAATAAACTTTTATTTCTCTTCAAAGAAAAATTATTATAGATATTTTTTTGAAAGCACAGTATCGCCAAGCTTATTCTATCGGCTAAAATATGAACGATTTTCTCATTTGAAATCGAAATTCTATACCCAGGAGAATAAGTGTATAACCTTTGGTTGCTATCCAATCGATAGCTACGGCGCATTTAATGCATGAATTCCTTTTGTTGAGTATGGATCAACCTTTATATTAAAAACGCATATACAGACCATGTAGAAATTTTTAAAACAAAAAACAAACAAAAGTAATTAGAGCACGAAGCCACTAGAAGGGGGGCTGTAGCGGGACAAAGCGTTTTACATAATTTCTGCATGGTATCCGTGGTTCTCTATAAACTTTTTCGATCGCAAAACGTTGTATTTCACTACGGAACGTAATGAATTCCCGTTTATTCCCTCTCGAATAATGTTAACATCCTCCATTATTAACACATCTAAAAGAATTTCATTTCGTTATGATTCCTACAATGCCCTGCACGGTCCTATGCGTTAAGGAAGTTTAATTTCTACAATTCGGTGTTTAAATATGTTTTTGGTTAATTTTCTATGTGCAAAATATCAGACTACTTTTTCTAAATGAACTATTCTTTGGGCAGGCGAAGAAAAAGAAAACTCACAAATGTTATGTTATTTGCATTTTGCTGGAGATAAGTCGTCTGGCTCGTAATTTTTCAGAGACAGATAGTTTAACTGTTTAGAGAGTTTTACCATCACTGTAGTGAAATATCCATACTTAGGAGGACATTCCAAAACTCACTTTACAGACTTTAAGAATTGTTATTCAAACAGAAATCAGACATTTTTGCAATAGAACATGATGCTGGGAATGCAAAGGGGATCAAGAGTAAGAGATATTTTTCAGCCAATTAAATAAAAAGAAGACGAATAGAAAACAAAATGCACAATAAGTATAACAACAACATAGCACCTGGAATAGTATGAACCAAAGCATTACAAATTGTATATAACATTTAAAATGCGATGCTGGTTAAAAAGATAATGAATCAACAAAATACCTTTAGAGTGTTTAAAGTAAATGTTTTTAGAACGTACTGTCTGGAACAATGTTAAAACTTGTTAAGCCTTTGTTATTATTAATGCAGCGATTATTACGCTGTTGTAAATTTTTATTTGATTAAATCTGTGTTGTATGTTTTATTTTTTTGTATTGTTTTTTAAATTTTATTCTCAGATAAATAAGCCCCTGTAGCAGCCCCCGTTGAACATTTACGATGCCATATTCTGTTGAAAAAATGAGTTGCTAATGTATGGCGGATTTATTCTTAAAAGTTGAGAAAGCTTTTAGTAACGTACAGTATAATTGAATTTTTTATATTATTAAACCAAGGGACTTGATCCCCTGCTCGCTTTCGCTCGCCAATACCGATGTTGTCCGATACTGTATTATGCGATGTTCGTCAGTCCCAGTAGCAAGATTTTAAACTCAATTAGTCATTTCCATTCGTTCAGTACTAGAAACTTAATCTTTCCATGATGAAAACACACATTTTCCGATTGGTACACTTCCGATTCAAAACTCAAAGCCCCATAATGAGAACATTCTCTGCCTATATCTCAAATACCTAAATATTGAATCAATTTTTCAGTTTTGCAGCCAACTTACAAC
Organism: Argiope bruennichi; assembly: GCF_947563725.1. NCBI lineage: Eukaryota > Metazoa > Arthropoda > Arachnida > Araneae > Araneidae > Argiope > Argiope bruennichi. Next base: position 20,901,019 of record NC_079155.1, read on the forward strand.
TTTATGATTAGTTTTTCTTACTAAATTGCCAGATTTCTCGCCCGATCTTTCCTCGCATTTATTTTCCATCTGATATCGCTGGAGCCCCATTACTACTTTAAAAAGCAACGCAGAATTAATAAGTGTATTATTTAAATATTCTGACAATTACTGGTCAAGACACGAAAAATTTCCGTTACTTGGAAAAGGTAAATAAACCGGAAAGTCATTCATTAGTATTGCCACAAAAGGTGTGTCTAAAAGTATAATAAACAAATAATATTATTTTAAACTCTTTTTCTATTAATTCCTTGTCAATAAAAGCTTTAGTTTTCACTTTTTGTCTCCATTTCATTGTCAAGTGCAATATAAACACTTACTATGAGGTAATAATAATTTTCATCAAATATTTCAAACAGTAGTCACGAAGCAAACCTCAAATGTCATGGTTCAGGAGACTCTATACCTACCAATCAATAACCGAATAAAACGTATCATTTAAATATTTTTTTATATTATAGATAGACACTATTGCTTATTTTTAATTTGTAACAATTATCTATAGAGAAAAGGTTCACTACACAGTGACATCGAAAAAACTATTGCTAACAATAAAACGTGCATAGTAACAAAATAAGGCCTTTTTAAAGATAAGGAGGTGCATTGTGTGACTGATCTATTTTTAAATGCTGCGAACGCCCTTTAGGAGCATCCGATGTAACTGAATTTAAAATTTCTTACATTAAATATTCTAGCAAATATTTAATTGGAAACAGTTTTTTATAGAGAAAAGAACCACCACACTCAGTGATACCAAAAAATCCATTGATAGCAATAAAGCTTCCATAATAATAAAATAAGGTCATTATAAGAATAAGGAGTTAATACTGCATGGCTGATCTGTTCTTAAAGGTTTTGAACGACCATTAGGAGCATCCGTTATAGCATTTTAAAATGTCTTAAATTAAATATCCTGGCCTGTCTGTAATTAGAAACCATTTTATTATAGAGAAAAGATTCACTATATACAGTGACATCGGAAGAGTTATTGCTAAAAATAAAACTTCCATAGTTAAAAAACAAGTTTTTTTTTAAGGATAAGGAATTACTTCTGTATACCTGATCTATTCTTAAAAGTTGTGAGCATCCGTTATAACTAATTTTAAAATGTCTTATATTAAATATCCTGGCCTGTCTTTAATTAGAAGCCACTTTATTATAGAGAAAAGATTCACTATATACAGTGACATCGGAAGAGTTATTGCTAAAAATAAAACTTCCATAGTTAAAAAACAAGTTTTTTTTTAAGGATAAGGAATTAATTCTGTATAGCTGATCTATTCTTAAAAGTTGTGAGCATCCGTTATAACTAATTTTAAAATGTCTTATATTAAATATCCTGGCCTGTCTTTAATTAGAAGCCATTTTATTATAGAGAAAAGACTCACTATATACAGTGACATCGGAAGAGTTATTGCTAAAAATAAAACTTCCATAGTTAAAAAACAAGTTTTTTTTTAAGGATAAGGAATTACTTCTGTATATCTGATCTATTCTTAAAAGTTGTGAGCATCCGTTATAACTAATTTTAAAATGTCTTATATTAAATATCCTAGCCTGTCTTTAATTAGAAGCCACTTTATTATAGAGAAAAGATTCACTATATACAGTGACATCGGAAGAGTTATTGCTAAAAATAAAACTTCCATAGTTAAAAAACAAGTTTTTTTTTAAGGATAAGGAATTAATTCTGTATAGCTGATCTATTCTTAAAAGTTGTGAGCATCCGTTATAACTAATTTTAAAATGTCTTATATTAAATATCCTGGCCTGTCTTTAATTAGAAGCCACTTTATTATAGAGAAAAGATTCACTATATACAGTGACATCGGAAGAGTTATTGCTAAAAATAAAACTTCCATAGTTAAAAAACAAGTTTTTTTTTAAGGATAAGGAATTACTTCTGTATATCTGATCTATTCTTAAAAGTTGTGAGCATCCGTTATAACTAATTTTAAAATGTCTTATATTAAATATCCTGGCCTGTCTTTAATTAGAAACCATTTTATTATAGAGAAAAGATTCACTATATAAAGTGACATCGGAAGAGTTATTGCTAAAAATAAAACTTCCATAGTTAAAAAACAAGTTTTTTTTTTAAGGATAAGGAATTACTTCTGAATAGCTGATCTATTCTTAAAAGTTGTGAGCATCCGTTATAACTAATTTTAAAATGTCTTATATTAAATATCCTAGCCTGTCTTTAATTAGAAACCATTTTATTATAGAGAAAAGATTCACTATATAAAGTGACATCGGAAGAGTTATTGTTAAAAATAAAACTTCCATAGTTAAAAAACAAGTTTTTTTTTTTAAGGATAAGGAATTACTTCTATATAGCTGATCTATTCTTAAAAGTTGTGAGCATCCGTTATAACTAATTTTAAAATGTCTTATATTAAATACCCTGGCCTGTCTTTAATTAGAAGCCATTTTATTATAGAGAAAAGATTCACTATATACAGTGACATCGGAAGAGTTATTACTAAAAATAAAACTTCCATAGTTAAAAAACAAGTTTTTTTTTACAAGTGTTTTTTCCATAGTTAAAAAACAAGTTTTTTTTTACAAGTGTTTTTTCCATAGTTAAAAAACAAGTGTTTTTTTTTTGAAGGATAAGGAATTACTTCTGTATAGCTGATCTATTCTTAAAAGTTGTGAAAGCCCTTTACGAGAATCCGATATAGCTGATTTAAAATTTCTCATATTAAATATCCATCCTATCTTTAATTGGAAACCATTTTTTGTAAAGAAAAGATCCACTTTATTATAACCTTATTTTTTAGCAATAGCTCTTTTAGTGTCTCAAAAAGAGACACTAAAAGAGCTATTGCTAAAAATTAAATTTCCATAATAACAAAATAAGGTCTTTTTAAGGCTAAGGAAATATCCTGTACGGTTGATCTATTCTTAAATATTGTCAACGTACTGTAGAACCATCGGTATAGATGAATTTAAATATTCTAGCCCATCTTTAATTGAAAACCATCTTTTGTAAAGAAAAATATCCACGATAAACAATGACACCGAAAGACCTATTGCTAACAATAAAAACTCCATAATAAAAAAATAAGATCTTTTTAAGGATTGCTAATCTCCAGAAGATCAACCTGAGGAAGAAAGAACAAAAGACGCGAGACAATCCCAGGGGAGAGTAAATCGTCATCGAAGGTCCAAAAATAAATCAAGAATTGATTCCTCCCAATTCCCCGATGCCGCTCTTCAACCGTCATTAGAACGTGGATGAAACAACCCTCGCCAGAGGATGAGACCATGTTTGTTTTGTAATAAAGAAAAATAACGCGGATAAAAATATCAAGAAAAACGAGCCTCAGAAAAGTTATTGTAGGTAATATTTTATGGATGATATAGATTCTTATTTCTGTAATAGTTCCTCAATACTTAGAGGAATTGCTTATTTTTATCGAAGGTATTGTTTTGCGAAATGATGCCGATAATTTAGAAAGTTGGCATTCATTCTGATCATTTTCATTCAATCATTTGCTGAAATTATTATTTCCTTTTAAATAATGCATCTTGTTCTTATAATAATTAGGAAATGTCATAATTTGTGCCATTTAATAACACGCTGCCTAATGTCCTTGCTTTGGAGCAGTGTCCTTTATCTCTTTAAAGAAATGCTACAATTTTAATAAGAATGCCATGGCCATAAAAAGTACTAAGTGTTTCGAGTGTTTTATTTTTTGTCTTCAAATTACTACTATTTTTCTTAGTTAAAGATTTAAATATTAAAAATCCAGTAATTCGATAAATGTGTACAAATAAAGGAATTAATAGTTTCAAATATATTTTTCAGTTATTAAAAAGTAATTGGTATTGTAATAATTGTAATAATATTAATGAATATGACAAATAATTATGTATTCTAACGAATACTTATAATGGTAGGTTTACTCATTTTAAGGTTGTTGGAAGTGTGTACAGGGGACTCCTTTTTACCTTCTTGTGTACGAGAAGTCAACCATCTAACTCTCCGACCCGTCGCGAAGGCACACGGATTTAAACCAAAAAACTGAATGACCGGACCGCCGCAACAGCAACATTGGCGGGAACTGTGGTTGAGTCCTAAGGGCCGTCACCGGCCACGGTACAACCCTCCCCGAAGGAAGTACGTCCCGTCATCGATGGGAGGAGTCAGATCCCCCACCTATTAGTGTACCCTCCAGGATGGCGAGATCCAACCACCATGCCGGAAGCATCTCATCCTCATTTCGAGGTGCCCCTCCCCCTCCGGGGTTCTTGTGTACGAGAAAGATAAATTACTGTAATCATCAAAATATTCGAACAATAGAATTTGACAGATCTCCACGTTTTAGGCTTCCCTAAGCTCGAAAAACACATTTTTAAAATTATGTGTATCTGTCCGTTTGTTTGTTGTTTTACAGTGCTGCCTGTTCCCAAGAGCTCAGATTGAAAATTCAGACATTCACCATCTCGAAGACAATCAAGATCCTTTTAGAACTACAGAACACTCCTTCCAATAATAGTTATATATACGAGTATATTTATATTCCATTATTTTTGAGTTTGTACATAGCACTAATTTGTTCTATATTTGCATTTTCAGTTTTGTATATCTCTTATTCTTTTTTTATATATCTGTCCACATTTTTAGCAATTTATTTTGTCAATATATTTTTTTATTATTATATTCTAAATTTTGCAACCAAACTAAACTGTGTGTCCCTTTTTGTAGAATATCATAGGTTTTTCAGTTTCTCATTGATAACTAGTATACAAAGTCACAGCCATATCTCAATGGAATCCCAACCAGCTCGTTGATCTCGAATTTTATTTATTGATTTTAAAAATCCTTGCTAAATTAGTGTCAATAAATGCCAGATGTCGGGCAAATAGAGTGATAATCACAGCGATAGAGAGTTGAGAAACGTCTCCTGGTGTCTCTCCCACTTTATGCCCACAATGCACTTTCAATAACCACCACATTCTTTTCTATCCCATGTCCTTGAAATTTTAAAACCGGTCGTTTCTTTTTTTTTTTGTCTTGTGACTATTTAAACCAAATTTTTGGGCAGTAGTTTATGAGGGTAAAGACCCCTGAGTACCCGAGGGCAGAAGTCTGACCTCTAGCTCATATGAAGATAGCACACACACACTCGCTTGCACAACCCCTTTTTACAGGGGGGCTCATTCACGCACCTCACGAAGGAACACAAGGAAGAGAACAACCATGCCCGAACCACGACTCGAACTCGGGACGCCTAGATCACGGGGAAGACGCGCTACCCCTAGGTCAGTACGCCGGCATCGGCAGTTAATCTACCAATAAATAGGATTGAAATTGATGTATGAAAAATTATCATAATTTCATAATCAATTTTAAATATATTAAATCAAAATGAATATTTATGATCTTAAGTTTTAAACACAAATTGGGGAAATATAATTTAAACAGAAACAATGTTTACCAGCTATTTAATTAAACAAAATAATATAGATACGACTTAACTAACAAAATATAGAACATGAAGCATTGAATCAATTTCGCCAAATTAATCATGTTAATTAATCACATTTTGATTAATTAAAACCCTTTTAAGGTATTCGACCAGGTTAGGAAAACGAATTTTTTAAAAATGATACATAAACATTTTTTTATTGTACAAATAGCTAAAACAGACTTCAAAGGTCACTATTAGAAGAAAAAGTACACTCATTGCCTTTAGTGTTTGAGAAAAACTGTTTAGTTAATGAAAATTTTCCAAAATTTTCAATGTTAGGAAAAACAGAATAAATTTAAAAAATAATGGAAACATTTAATTTTTATTTCACCTATAAATAGTTCAAACTACATAAAATGTAACAAACCCCAAGATAAAACTTATTTTAATAAATAAAAATTTTATGAGCACTTGAAGTTGCCGTTAATGTTTTTTTGACAAAATTTGTCTAAGTTTTGAATTTCAAGTTTAAGTAAAACATGTCTAAATGAAGTTATCTTAAATTCCGTGGTCTATCCCACCCTCAAAGGTATTGGATACATGCATACCAAATTTCATGAAATTTTATTGAATTCATTGTGAGATATCTTGTTTTCAGTGAATCAAGCGCAGTGAAATATCCATTCCTCAGAAAATGCATTTAGATACTTAACTTGTAAATAAGTTCATTCAAGCGCGCTGGAAGCAAATGTAGTTTTCACACTTTTTTTAACTCAAATGTTAAAAATAAACCAATTATGGTTGAGTAGGTAGAGAGTTAATATATACATATCAAATAATATTTTGGAGAATTTTAGGATAAAAATAAAATGAATTGCTCACTTTCGGTTAAAAATAGCACTGTTTCCGATTTCATTTTTATTTGGTGCTATTATTGAAACGACTATATATAAAGTTCTATCTCATATATATTAAAAACAAAGTCTGTTTTAGAGTCTACAAAGATTGGAATTTATTTTCAAATCATAAAAAAAAAAAAAAAAAATCAAAATTTTCTGGAAAAATCATTTTTTTAATCTAACCGGACGCCTTCAGTCCAGGAAATGGAATCAATCTTTGATCACAAGACAAACATTAATTTTGGAGAACTAATTATTTTTTAGAATTCATTGTATATTCTGCCAGAGGCAGAAAGACATTACATCATAAGACATTAAGCAGTAAAATGTCAGATGACAGAGAAATGACGTTTGCCATGTTCCGTGACGTTACATATATGGATTCCATAATGCGAATTTTGTCGATACATATATTTCATTTCTCAGTATTATATAGAAATTATTTACACAATGTTATTTCAGTAACTTATGATTTGTAAGTTGTATTTATTTAGGGTGACAATGCTAATAGCAGGTAATTATTTACAGTATGATATTTCTGTAACTTATGATTTGTAAGTTGTATTTATTTAGGGTGACAATGCTAATAGCAGGTAATTATTTACAGTATGATATTTCTGTAACTTATGATTTGTAAGTTGTATTTATTTAGGGTGACAATGCTAATGGCAGGGAATACGATATTCGATTAAAAGTATTAAGCTTTTTATGATTATAAACTTTTAAGAAAACCAGTTTTTAATTGAATTGTTTAAAATGGAGTTAACCTCAGATATTAAAAAATCCATAAACATATTTTAATACAACATTAACAAGAACGAAAATAGGTTTATAAAAAGAAAAAGGGAATATTTTTTTCGCTTGCAATGACAAATATTACGTTGTATAAATAATATTTTATTCAGCGTATTCGACCGAAGACACAGCAGTGCTTTTTCATGGACAAAACAACGAAAGAGGACGCGCCATCTGGTTCAAAAAGTAAAACAAAGAAAACGAATTGCTGCTGCTTCAGTTTATTTCTCATCATAAAAACACTGTGTGAATTATCACAGGCGAAATTGTTACTTATATTATGAAATTCTTTCTGCAGTATGAACTAGCTGTTAAAGTGTTTTGATATGAAAGATTTAATACTTTGCTTTGTTTATCAGAAGGTGATAAAGTATATAATTCAGTCTGAAAGGTATGGGCGATATTTTTTTTTCAGTATTTGCGTTATTTTTTTATGTTAAATTTACATAATCAATATTCAGTTTAATGTAAAACAAGTTCTTGAATTTTAATAAGCGTTCCGTAAAAATAGTTTTTTAAAATATTAGTGATTTTCTTTCAAGTAAATTCGATACCACTGCAATTTTTTTTTTTAATTTCACGTATATGAAGTATATTAAAAAAAAATTTCGGTCTTCAAATAATTTGATCTGGAAATTTTGACAAATATCCACATTTCAGGCCTCATTGAGTATGAAAATACCGTTTCAAGATGATATTTTAAAGATTATTTTGATATACGTTTACGAACATGATAACATAAAAGACCTTTAGACTAGATTATTGAAATTTTTTATGTGATATTTTCACTAAATGTGTAGATTTCTATTCAGTTGTGAATAAATGTTCCCTCAAAAGAAGTTTGTTCGTCTTCTTCTCTGAGAGAAAATTTAAACCATAATTACTCAACTAAAATGACTAAATAAATGAAATTTGGTGTGGCATTTTATCATCTGAAGTGTAGATCCGTGTCAAAGTTTGAACAAAATCCGTGTAAAGGTTGACTGTCTGTCGATCTGTACATTAGCATTTATATATAAAGGCGATAATTCAAAAACAAAATTATTTCGATAAATGAAATTTAGTGTGTGATCTTGATGCTAAGTTGTAATTTTGTATCGAATTTTGAATTCAATCGTACAGAAAAAAGCTCAAAATGAATATTCGTTTTTATAAATTGTATTATTAAGCACAAAACGCACATTTGCTGGACTCTGAAAATAAAAATCTGAGCACTTGTAGCTTCCAATTTTTATATCGTGAAGGGATAGCATCTTTACATGAGAGAATTCTAGAAATTTTCGGAGTGAACCATTCCCACTGGTTTTATGATTAATAAAACATTCATAGGTGATCCAAAAAATTAAAGTATAATGTCACTGAGGCATATGAATTCGTAAAGAAAGACTATGAGTTGCACTCAATCTTATTGAAATATTAGTCGGTATTTTTCAAAAACTGATGGAGCGTTTCACGCTTTAGCAGCGAATTATCTGCAGCTATGAGGCTGGAGTTTTCCTTTGGACTAAATCATAAATGTGGAATTGTTTCCTTGGAATTGCTCCAGGAAGGAATTGCTGATTCGTAATAATGGTTTGCTTTATTCAATTTCTTTATTTTTGAGATTTTAACGCTATAACATTATCTTTTTTTTTATCTCTCGTGTAAAATATGTGTAAAAGCAAAGACGAACAAAAAATCCTAAAGGATAAACGCAAACTTCTGGACAAAGATTATAGAAGAAGCAATGCTTTATTTACAGCCCTGGATCTTGAATTGAGAGCAGAGAAGAGAAATACCGTTTCATTCAACGAAAAAAGAGAATCAATTGTTTTTCGATATTGGAGTTATCGATAATTCCTCATACAATATTATTTTTTCACAATAGAATGTTTGCCTTGAAATTCAAGTGTTCAGCGGACCTTTTGATAAAGTTTCGATTATGGGATCAGAATGTTCCAGGCTCAGAATCCGGCATTTCTAAAGTATATATAGCTCGGCTAAGTTTTTCTCCCATTAATGTGGCGTGTAAATCTGGAGGACGGGTATAGGCTCAAGTATCAGTTTCATCTAATGAGGATTTAAAATATAAAGACGCTATTATGGTTCACGGGTGACTTTAAAGCGGCACATCAATATAACTAAACTAAAAGTTGATGCTCGATCAAAAAGAAGTATGTGGGAGATGGCAGTTACTTGGTAAATGCATTAATTCATGAGCAATTTTATATGCAGTTGCATGCGTCTTCAATGAACGAGATATATACAGGACACAGCCAGTACTAGTTTTTGTTTTATATAAACAGAAGACTCGTATAACGCGCTCTCGTATAATAATTCCCCTAATTTCACGAAAAAATTGCAATTAGTTTTTATACAGCTTGATAAAAAGTATCGGCTGCTTGTTATATTTTGTCAGATCATTTAAAAAGTTTCATAGATTTTTTTAAAATTTTTATTTTTTTCTCTTTATTACGTGAAAGTACTGCAATCGTCAATAATTTCGATTTCGACGTTTTGACGATTCTTCGCAGTTCCAAAAGGACCTCTACAAGTTTTATATAAAGAGAAGACTCGTACAACGCGCTCTCGTATAATAATTCCCTTAATTTCACAAAAAAATTGCAATTAGTTTTTATACAGCATGATACAAAGTATCGGCTGCTTGTTATATTTTGTCAGATCATTTAAAAAGTTTCATAGATTTTTTTAAAATTTTTATTTTTTTCTCTTTATTACGTGAAAGTACTGCAATCGTCAATAATTTCGATTTCGACGTTTTGATGATTCTTCGCAGTTCCAAAAGGACCTCTACAAGTTCGAAAAGTACATTTAAGAATTACGTCTGTTTGTGAACAGAATAATTAAAAAAAACTCATTTTGCTAGATGAATAAAATTTAGTTCATTGTTTTTACACCAAATGTGCAGATTTTCGCCAAATTTTGAACTAAATCCAATGATATCTTTGTGCTTGTCTAAATAAAGTGTTTGTAGTATTGTCTAAATAAAGTGTCCAAATACGATTCACAAAATGTAAAAAAACTAGATGTCTAAAATTTGGTGCGATATTTTTAAAAAAATGTAGATAGATTTCAAATTGTGAAAATAATCAATCGGGCATTTGCGCGCATGTAAACGCGTGAACTCAAAAAGCGCAACAATATCGATAAACACGATTTGAATATGGAATTGGAAAATTATAGTTCTGTAGAGTTTATTTTCAGACAATAGAAGACAAAATTCAAAATGCCTATTAAATCTTCGTCACCATTATACGAAGCGCAAAATTCTCATTTTTGAAAAATAACAATTCGATCCCTTGTGGCATTTGCGGCTTTGCCCAGGGTCCGCAGTTTTATCCTTTAGGAAGAGAGGAAAGCATTTTTGTTAGAGAAAATGATGGAAACCTTCAGGTATACCACCCCTGCTAATTTTTTGATTAAAAATATAAATGAGAATACAGTATTATTGAGACTAAAGTCCACATATTTAAAAGATTTTGGAGTGATTATGTAGTTCTCAATGAAAGATAATTTCAGTAGCATGGAATACGAATGTTACGTTCCGTTACTAAAAGGAAAAAAGTTCAATGGGTTATTTTTTCCACTGAAGTAAAATTGAATATTCATTTGAATTTTTTAGTTAAACTAAAGACATTGAAAAAGATTTCTCATTTACTTAAAGTTTTGGCGAACAACTTAGCATCATTGATGTCAAAAATTCGGAAATCTGATGCATACTTTATGTAAAAGTATCTGTAATTTATTTGATACTAAGCAATTTTTGATTGCTGAAAAGCCTTAAAATTCGAAGCTTTGTGGAAGATGTTAACTTTGAAAGAAAAGACTCCTCTTGTAAAACTGTTTTATTAAAAATACAAACAACGCAGCTACAACTCTTCGATTCCGGGGACAGAAAAAAGTTAGACTTGGACCAATGCCTGCTCGTGGAGTTAACAAAATGATTAAAAGATTTGAGGCAACAGCAAGACTACATTCTTTCTAACTGTGGATGGAAACAAGTGGCCAATTCTGGCTTGAAAATGCTGATACTGTTGTCATAGATTTATCAAGTCAGCCGGTATATTGAAATGCAAGTTTATCAGATATTTCAAATGAAGTCTATACGCCGATTTCCATGGTGAGAAAAACGATGCACTATTATCCATATAAAATTCATAGAGTGCAGCAACTGGTACATGATGATACAGAAATTCAGCTAACATTCTCATTAAAATTTACTGTACGAATAAATGTAGTTGACTCGCTTCTCTGTAATATTATTTTTAACAATTATTGTGTACAAACATGCATGTCAGACAGCATAAAGTCATCATAATTGTCGATAAATCAATAAAAAAATTGTTTTTTTAACAAATTTAGCACTTAAGAAAAAGATAAAATAAATCATAAACATATTTTTTTGAAATATATTTTTAATTAAACATTTTATATAATTTGATTAACATGCTTTAAAAATATTTTAAAATGTTAAACGAAATTTACAAGTTTTTTCAATCAAGGTTTCAGAATGTGCACTGTTTAAGGCGGCAATATACAAAAAAAAGATCTGTTACTACACATATAATGAAATTAAAACAGAATGAATATTATTTGTAAAGAAATCCCAAAATATTCATAAAAATTATAAATGCAACATAAATATGATTAAAACTTTAATTCATTAAAAGTATATGAATCAGTACCTTCCGATTTTACGATTTAGATTTGATGACCAGATATTTGATAAAAATTATTTTCTAAACATTCTACGTTGATGGATAGTAAATTTCATCTCTTAATTATATTTGACCAAAGCTTAGTGATTCATTGGAGATTCAAACAGATGCAGCGCATACTTGAGACGAAAAGGTCTTTCACCTTTTCCTCTTAAGTTACTGAGTCCTTTTTACTTAGACGAGAATACTTGACGAGAGATGAGGCGGTAGTAAATTCTAACCATAAGCGTCGCTGGTCACTTCCTGAACCCGTTCCTCATTTGTAAATGGCCATATGCATTAAGACACGGGGCCTGTGCATGGGGGATGAATTTAATATTGCAAGATCCAAGTTAATTTATAGTGCACAAAAATGAAAAATAAGAGCATCAACATAAAAATTGTAAATAAATTTGATATGTTGGTTTTTCTTTTATAACTCGGTTCATTTATTTTACTTTTTTGTTGAATTTTTTTTTAAATTTTCGGTAATAATTAGAGCGATAACCAATCACTTTATTCTTCGTTTTCAAAATGCCATTAAAAAAATTCTAAAATACTAATAAAAGAAGGTTTCAAAATTTCATTTTTTTTGTGTATTAAAAAAGAGAAAGCGATATTTTTTAATCGAAAATGTGAAGTTTATATTAAAAATGAAAATGTTTGAGTCACTTGTAATCGTAGCTTTATCTAAATTGCAACAATAATTACATTTATGGCATATTTTTAACCTTTCAGAGTGTTACTTTTTTCTGCTGAATATTAATTTTGATTTACTTCCTTTGTAATAATGTTTACAGATCCACATACTTTTATGATTTTGTTTTCATCTCCTTATTTAGGAAATTTATTATTCTTTTTTTGTGTCTAATGTACCTCACAATTCTTTATTATTAGTAGTATGGAGATTTTTATCGATTTCTCTTTAAAAAAATTTAAAACAAGGAGAGGCCTTTTGAATGGAATAATAATTTAAATAAAATTTATCGCTTAAAAGTTTGAAAGATAATGTTTTCTACAATAGAAAACATTCAAGAAGTACAGCCATAGGTAATTTAAAAATATCAGTATGCCAGAAAGTAAATGAAAAATAGAATGCAAATCGCTATAAAAATGCAAAAAATACGTGATATTTAAAATGCTTGTAAATGTTGTATGAATCAATAGAAAACATCAGTTTTGAGTGGCGATTATTTTAATTTTTAAATAATAAATCATCTTAAAAGTGACTAAAACTAAATCCAATGTTGATAATTGAGCTGAAGGATTTTCAGGTTAAAACTATTTATCAACATTAATTACTAGATCGCAGTATAACTAACAACCATTAAATTAATATACTATTGAATTTTAATACAACGATTATATTTTCAAATTTTTATATCACTATTATATTTTCAGCCATCGAGTAACATTCATACAAACTATCTTTTAATTAAAAAAAATTGTTATTGTTTAACGTTGCATGTATAAAAATGTAGCAAGCTTTTGAAACGTGGTAAACTTAATTAAAAGTGAACTCGTGTTTTCAAGGAAAAGCCATAGCAGTGATATTTTATTCCAGAATTAAAGTAATTGCATTTTACAAACTGCTAAGATATTTAATCAGTATGTATTGTTATGGAAAAATAAGTCTAGTAAGTGTCCGATGATAAATCCAACAGGTTCAATAAAGGATAATGACGTTTTATTTTACACGAAAACATGGCGCACAGGTAACAAAACATTGATGAAGGTACAAAAAAATATACAAAACGACACTTGCGGAATTCAACAATACAAAGCACTTAAATAGGAGCGGTTGAACATCAATTGTCCAAAGACAGACTTCGCACAAGCTCTCGCCAGAACTCAACTCAACTCAACTTTTTTATAGAGTAAAGAAACTTCTATAAATATTTATCATATTTGCTCTTAATCGAGATATTATCAAAATTCCAATAATATTTGGAATTTCCGCTAAAATCTCTAAATTCGGCCGAGACCGAGACATTGTCCTGGTGTCCGTTAAGGACTACCTGTAAAACTTTCTTTTTTACTACGAATCAACTGCAAAGGGAAGCAGTATTATGAATTCGTAACAATATATAATCTGTTTCAGTTAGAGAGTTAAGATATTCAGTATTTTCACATTGTGTTTTCACAATGTGGAAATATTGCAGTGCATAAAATTATGAGACAGATATGTATTGTTCAATAGGTGGTTCCTTAATCCTGACACATTTTACCATTAAGAAAGATCACTCCTTAATGGTAAAACCTGAGAATTCATCAAATCACGCCCATCACAGGTCCATTAAAAATTTAAGTATCTAGATATCTATTTCAATTTATATGTTTAGTTGGTATTATTTCTTTCTGATTCCTCAAGTAAACAGCACAAACAGTAAGCAGAATTCCGAGGCTTTCAGTAACGAAGAAAAAAATCGCACAGTTAGAGATTAAATATTTGATAAAACAAGAAAATGATTAGCATTTAATTACAACAAGGAAATATATTGTTGAAAATTTTATAAAAATATTTAAAATTGTTTTCAAAACTCCGGAAAAATTCTACATATGGAAATTAAATTGGTATCATTAAAAAGTTGATTTAAAAATTTTTCAATTAATGTAAAAATTAGGTCTGCTCAATAATAATCCTGGATGTTATTGCAGAAAAACGCCAAAATCTAGCTTAATTTTAATTAATTAATATGGAAAAGAAAATTTCAAAGAAATCGTTCCGTGGTACACATTTCCACTCTTCAAAGCATATATGTGTCAAAATTTGTTGCTATTGAATCAAACGATATCTCTCGTACTGTTCGCAAACAGATGCAACACACACACACACACACACACACACACACACACACACACACACACACACACACACACACACACACACACACACACACACACACACACACACACACACACACACACACACACACACACACACAACACACACACACAGAGAGAGAGAATAAAGGAGTTCCAATTTAATTTTCGCTGTTTATAGTAGAAAGAGAAATTTCTATATAAACTGATGTCGATATTATAACAATTTGAAACGTGTTAAACTAAGAATATGGTGATATTGGATTTCGAAAATAGATATCATACCACACTTAGTCATTCCTAAATAGTAAATCTTTGTCTTTTGTACCGAGAGACTCTAAAAGAAACGGAAACGATCTTTCTGAGATTGTTGCAAAGGTTGGATGCGTATCCACTAGCCCGTGCCTCATTTAATGATGAGAGTGGCTGCACCTTCATTAAGATCGCAAGGCTGAATGGTGAGGTTTCACAAGAGGGTCATTAATGATGATGTGAGGAATTCTTAGTTTTAATCCAAGTTCTGGAGAAAAGTTTGAGGACACGAGAAATGACAACGGAGATTTAAATTTTATTTGTCCAGTGGCATGGAAGAAGATTGCATTTCCCGTTCAAAGTGATGTCGATTGTTATCATTCCACAATTAGAGACAGTAGAAATTCTTCAAGAGGGAGGGGCGATGTAGATCCTCCCCTCCGAGTTCATCTGAAAATTAATTTAAAATTTCATTGCGTCACTGATTTTTCAAAGTAAAAAGAATGTTTATGAGGGTGAACAGGAATATTAATATTGTTTTTATTAAAAAGGATATAAAAGTTAAAAGTATTTTTTTAAAAATTAATGTAAAGAAAAGTTACATTTTAATTCCAAATTTTTTATTGCATCTATACATTAATTGCCTAGTGTTTCGTCTTCTTGTTAAGCTAAAATATCTTCGGCATCAACGGAAATATCACAATGCATGCATAACATAGCAACATCCTTTTGATATATTTGGAATCAGAATTTCATAAGGACCGATACTTTAGATGCTAAAATGGTAAATTAATTTTATTTAAATAAGTTGTTATGCTTTTAGATTAAAACGTATGGATGCGTAAGCACAGACTATCTTTTAAACTGCCATGGCTTAAAATTAGTCAGGCCATAGATTAATCAGGCCAAGGATTAAAATTTAATATTAATATACATTTTAGATGGTTAACCTATATACCAAATTTTATTTATTTAACTCTTTGCGTTTTGCATTTATTGAACACTTGCACTCGGACAGCTGGACAAACAAACCCGGTAGTTGGATTTATTCGAAATTTCTAAAAAAATCTTCAATTTTTAAGTAAAGATCATATACCAGATTTCTTCCGCCCGGTAAAAAGCCTGTGGTGGTAACTTCATAAGACATATAACAACACCCGCACCAGTGTGATCACTTTTGCCTGGTAGCTGGCTATGTTACTCGGCGATGAACCCTAATGTTGCGAGTTCGAACCTCAAACTAGCACATTTTTTTAAACAAGGAACAAGAGTATATTTTCTTATACAATAAAAACAAACAAACAAATAAATAAATAAAAATATTAACAGAAGAAGTTGAAGTTGCTCACTCTCGAGTTGAGAAAGAAATATTAAGTTCTTGCCGACCAGATTGCATAGTGGGTACTGATACATTGATACTCACAAGCCTTTTTGAATTAATTAGTCCAGTAGTCCCCAAAATGTGTATTTCGGACTTTGGAAGATCTGAGGCTTGGAGATTCGTAAAAATCTAAAATTCCAAATTTATGGCGATTGCAAAATTTTCTCTTTATATACTTCATGAATAAGAAAGCAGAAATCGAGGAAAAACCAATAAAGAGAATGCATTCTAGCTTTGTATGGGGAAAAGAGGGAAGGAAAGAACATCCCACAGATGGCCATGGGCCAATACAGATTTGTAATCAGAGTAGCTCGGCTTCTACAAACTTAATGTGAAGAATCTCTGATTTTACCCCTTCCGTCATTGCTTGTCTAGTCGAATTTTGATGCTTTCTGGAGCTGGTGTTCGAACAGCTTGAATTTCAGCATATCCTACCAATTGATTTATTTTCTATATTTTTCCTTTATTATCATGTGAGAACATGATGGTAATATGGTTTGTTGTTTTTGAAGCCTCAAACTGTGCGGGCAGAACATTTGCGATTTATCTCTTTTGTGGAATCAGTTTTTCGCTTTTAGCGTTAATAGAAAATGATAAATAAGGTTGTCACATGTGGCGAATTATCGCCAACGAAAAGTTATAACTGGCACGAATGTCCGCCATGTACCTGATTCTCCTGTCTGGCCAATAAAGGGCTGGGTCGTAAGAAGTTATCGCCCGAAGTAGCATAAAGAAGAAAACGGGAATCAATACGAAGCATCGAGAGGAGGTATCAAAAGGTATATATAATAATAATAATTTTTTTTTAACTTTCATTTTTAATTTTTCTTTATTGATTGAAGATTCTGAGATGGGGGGGGGGATCGCTTTTCTAAAAGGTAACGATTGTGCAATACAGTAGTGACGTGATTATTCCAAACCAGTTTAAACTGGATTTAAAAAAAAAATCTGACCTTGAGGAAAAGTTTTGGATCTCCATTCATTTTGAGATGGTGAAAAAACCCACCACTTTTCGAAATATTGATACCATGTGACTTAAAAAAATAATGTTCTTACATGTTAACTTGAATTCTACTATTGCAAATTTCAACTTTATTTAATTTTTTTTAAAACGTGTAAATATAACTTCATGTCTACGATTCCGCCAAATATTATATAATCACACATATGTTCTATTTATTATTATAATTTTCATTTGTTCATTTGTTTTAATGTGGGAAAATAGCCAAACAGTTTATAAACTAAAAAAACAAGCTTTTGAAATATTTTCATGACAGCGGTGTAGCACTGCTAGCCTAATAGAAAATGATAAATAAGGTTGTCACATGTGGCGAATTATCGCCAACGAAAAGTTACAACTGGCACGAATGTCCATCATGTACCTGATTCTCCTGTATGGCCAATAAAGGGCTGGGTCGTAAGAAGTTATCGCCCGAAGCAGCATAAAGAAGAAAACGGGAATCAATACGAAGCACCGAGAGGAGGTATCAGAAGGTGTATAATAATAATAATGTTTTTTAATTTCATTTATAATTTTTCTTTATTGATTGAAGATTCTGAGATGGGGGGAGGGGAATCGCTTTTCTAAAAGTTAATGATTGTGCAATACAGTAGTGACGTGATTATTCCAAACCAGTTTAAACTGGATTTTTTTAAAAAAAATCTGACCTTGAGGAAAAGTTTTGGATCTCCATTCATTTTGAGATGGTGAAAAAAAACCCCGTTTTTCGAAATATTGATACCACGTGACTTAAAAAAATAATGTTCTTATATGTTAACTTGAATTCTATTATTGCAAATTTCAACTTTATTTAATTTTTTTTAAAACGTGTAAATATAACTTCATGTCTACGATTCCGCCAAATATTATATAATCACACATATGCTCTATTTATTATTATAATTTTCATTTGTTCATTTGTTTTAATGTGGGAAAATAGCCAAAAAGTTTATAAACTAAAAAATAAGCTTTTAAAATATTTTCATCGCAACGGTGTAGCACTGTTAGCCTAATAGACGAGCTACCATTGCGGTGATAATTCTCTGGATGAAAACTGCTTTCTGATGAGCACAGTTTTGCAGGGAATTTTGAGCACGTTATGTACAATGTGAAGTAATCATTTGTTTATTTATTGACGGAGTCTTATACAGAACACAAGATTTCTAAACGTTATTGTAAATAGAGGAACTTTGATTCGAAACTTTGGTCACCCCAAAATCTCACATACTCTCTGAGAAAGGTGTTATTCCAGAAAAGGCCTTGCACAGCACTGGCGTATGATAGTTACGATATATTAAGCTTTGGCATGAAATTAGCAGTTTTTTTAATCTCTTCTGTGATCCTTTGCTAGATTTTTGGCGATTGGTATGTGATTAATAGTCCGAAAATCGAATTTGTGTTTTAGGCATGTAATTCCCAAATAATTAGAATATAAATTTATAACAAAACTACACTTGTAGTTATAAAATTACAAAATAAATTTGATAAAGTCACTGCGTTTTTGAGTCACCACGTTTACATACTTCTGAAAATATATTCCAATTGCGGTCAACCCCTTTTTGAACTTGGTTCAAAATTTGATGAGTATTTACATCATAGATGTTAAATATGAGTACAAATTTTATTCATCTAGTTCTCTTCATTTTGTAGCTTTCGCGTTAACTTATATTCGAATAGGCGGACAGACAGACTTCCTCTAAGCAGAGTTTGCTCAAAATTTGATACAAATCTTCAAATTTCGTATAAAAAATGTATACCAAATTTCATCCGTCTTGCTCAAAGGCTCAAAGCAATTTTATCCTTGATACAGACGGACGACCACTTTCCAAAAAATGTGTTTTTTTTTAACTCAGGGAAGTCTAAAACGTTGAGATTCGTAATAATCTAGAATTCGAATTTTTTAATGATGATATTACTTTCTCTAAAAAGGTGTGGCGAATTGATATGGACGAGGATAGAACTTGGGACCTTGTGGTTCGCAGTCCAGTAACATGACCACGATACAAAAGCAATTGCTCGTACAGCGTAGTTTTTAACTGGCTTATAAGCTATTCACTACAGACTCTCCCTCCAGTGAGTCGGAGGTAAGACGAACGATATGGCTGTTAAGTGAGGATACAGCTGCTGATTCTAATGCGCATGTGCCCATTTGAGTAGCGCCAAGCGTTATGGCGAGCCTGTGTGGGTGATTGGGTGTTGTTGCTGCGTTAAGTGAGTCTGAAAACTTTGGTTGCGGGTAGATGGCGCCTCAACAGCTATACGAAAGTTGAAGGTTCATCGTCCGAGGTCACCAATGTGGAGGATTGGGATGAGTGAGGATGGAACCTGTGACCTTGTGGTTCGCAGTCCAGTAACATGACCACAATACAAAAGCAATTGCTCGTGAAGCGTAGTTGTTAACTGACTTATAAGCTATTCACTACAGGCTAGGTCAGGTATCCGAGAAAATAGAAATGAATCGATGATACTACAAAATGATTTCATTATAATGGATACCATAATCTAGCAACCATAGATATAAGAATGTGCATAAATTATTAATAACCAGAATTGGCATCAACCAATTGTAGAGAAATTAACTCCAGCAAACAACCAATCAAGTGAAATTCTTGCCACACAACGTGATTTCACACGTTGATATCAGACGCTCATTAAATATAATTGTTTTCCTATATTATAAATCTAAAATAATAATACTACTACTCTAATTAGTTTCGTTTAATAACGCGTAATATCTGGCTTCGAAATTGCTTAGAGGCTTTTATAATGAATAAAAAATATCAACTAATTAGTGCAGTAGACGCATAAAAGAAAGTGACATCCGATTAATTAGGCAACTGCCCTCGTCATTAGGAATTGAAAGGCTTAAACAGCTCGACATTTCCTAATTGAAGAGAAAAATTATTCTGAGTTTAGTCACGTTACTGTTATAGATAAGGCTTTGTATATTAAGATCTAATAATAGAAATAAATTAAAATTAATTGCTGTTAGAATGAATGGCATTCAGCCAAAATTTGAGATTCCTTTTAATTAATAATAAAGCTACTAATAGTTATTTTATTAATTTTTTTTTCTATTCTATACGGAAGACTTCTAATGATTCCTACGACTTAATTATAACACACACATAAACAAGCACACACACACACACACACACACACACGCACATGTTAGCAGAAATTACACACACACCTTTATTATTAGCAGAAATTAATGAATTTAGGAATAACGCTTTTCTTCACTTCAACACCAGACAAAATCATTTTTCATTTGTTTTCAGTTAAATTCAACAATTTACCTATAATTTAACTATGAATATTAGAATTATTTATCGCCATCGAGAATTATACACATACACACACGACACTTTACCTTCGTTAATTTGTAAAGACGATAATGTGTGACGATTCAGGTTTAAATTGAAAATTGGGATTGATATATTGAGGAAATGGATAAAAAAATTTATCACTAATTCTTAGAAGGGTCAGTCAACAGAAAATTATGTGGAATGAGTAGTGGTTATGAAATTTTCACTTCCCCATTACTCTCTTATTATTGAAATCATTGTTACATTTAGATTAATAATCATTCACACTATCGATTTAAATTCACGCCAAAATGATTTTTTTTCAAAAGTCTTTATGTAGTTTCAGTTTCGTAAAAGTTAGAAGATAACCAACGTGAGTAGTCTTCCCAAAACTTTCTCGCATAGTCTCTAATAAAGGCGTTATCCCTGACATGCTTTGTATGGAATTAGCGTACAAATTTTACGAAATATTTGATTGAATTCAGCGTGTTTATTGAATCTACCGTGCCAATCTTGGCATGTTTATTGGTGATTAGTTCCTGGCATGTGGTCAACACTGTCTGAAAATCGAATTTTTGTTTTAGACCCTTTACTCCAACCAACAAAAATTAAAATTAGACATAAAGCTGCACTTGTAGTCACAAGATGGCATATCAATTTTAATCCATTTAACTCCTTTTTTGACGCATTTATAAGTTTCTGGAAATACCGACCAACAGAGGGTCAAAACCTCATTAGATTTTGTCTTAAAATTTGAAAGTGGTTTATACTGTAGATTTTAAATATGCACACCAAATTTTATCTATCTAGCTATTTTTATTTTGTAGTTATCGTGGTAACTTATCATTCAAAAAGCCGGACAGACAGACTAATTTTGTTTAAAATTTGACAGAAATTTGTTCAATTTAGTTTGAAGACAGTATACCAAATTTCATTCGTCTAGCTCAAAGCTTTTTTGAGTTATCTTTATCACAAATAAGCAGACAATAGACACTTTCCAAAAATGGGGTTTTTTCAACTTCGGTCAGTCTAAAACGAGGAGATTTTTCAAAACCTCGAGTTTGAATCTTTTTCTATACTCCGCATGAGAGAAAGTAAAAATTGTAGAAAATATTTTAGAAATTTATCTTGGATAAAAAAGACATATAATCGTAAACATGAAGCATCGCTATTGCGATATCTCTTTGAAAACAGATTTTGAATTGCAGATATTAAGTATAATTTAATTCAAATTTCAAATATTTTCAATCAGTCCTCAATATTTCTTATTTAAAATCAAATTATTGATAATTCTATAGGCTTAATGAAACTTTATGCCTTGGCTTAATGAATATTTATGTCAAATGCCAACGCACACAAAAATCTGTCTGCAATGAATCTTTTACAGTCAACTGGCCAAAAACTGTAATACATGAAGCATTAAAGTAATTAAATTTAACTATTAATAATTTTTAATTCAACATTGTAGAATAAATTATATTCCCAATCATACAAATAAAACAACATGCAGCCGTAAGTGTAAAACAATTAAGTTTTATTTTTCATCAGCCCTTGGGATGCCGATACAATATTGTAACTTGATTCAATAATATTTCCAATATATTGACAACAACCATTATAGCTTCAATTTTATTTACATCATAATTTAGGAGACAAAATTGGAAATATTGCTCAAAGGCAACCTCCGACATTCAAGTCTTATAAGCAAGTTTTTTTCGTTTGTGCATATGAAAGTCACGAATTTTAACTAGATTTAAAATTCCATTAATGTTCAAGATAACCACTTGATTGAAAGGTTTTTAGCAAACTGATTGCATAATAAATGAGCTGTATAAAGGCAATTTTCTATTTGCATTATGCAAATCCTCCAGTTTCTTCTGAAAAGATTTTTTCAAAAAAGACACATATTTATTTAAAAATCTTTGAAGGATAATACAATTATCCTTTCATGTTAAGACTAATTTTTGACTTTAAACTCTTAACAGCTCTCTGCTCCCGGCTCTTAATATATTAAAAACATTTAATAGATCAATATATAACCTATTGACATTACAGTACATAAGTGATGGGTGTGTATAACGATCCAAACAAATGTAAAAAAGAATTATGATTTTTACTTTCTCATATATGTAGTACAGATATATTATTGTGATGGTCAAAAAATTCCATCTTGACGAATATCTATGTGTTACGAATCTGTGATGCGGCTTTCCAGCATAGTTGGTTCCATAGGAAGTCCCAGAGCTTGGTGACAAACTTGGCGACAAATTTGGCGACACAATAGATTATACCCGAAACATCGAGAATTGTCCCTATCCGTCCAGTAGGAACCGAGATACGCCTCGAACGTTCCTGATTGGTTGAGAGGCTTCTAGCCACGCCTCCTGAGACCTATAAAAGAAGCAGCCTGCAGCTGCCGGTCGTTGTGAACCAGAGTCGTCGTGAATTGAGTCGTCGTAGTCGAAAGTGACAGAGGAGAGTAGTCGGAATCGACGGTAAAGAACTGGTCTTCCAGGGATAAGCGGAGCAGCGACGGAGTCAAGCTAGTGCTGAACTAAGCTGTGCGCTACTATCTGCAGTAGAGTCTTGTTGTATGCTGCTGTGTATACTGTTGTATGCTGCACGTCTCGGCTGAAGATAATCGTCTTCTATGCTGTATATAGTTGTCGTCTTTGTGCTGTCCTGTGTGTCTTCGTGTAAATAAACGTCGTTGTTTCATTTTCTAATGCCGTCTGCTGATTGAGTGTTCTCCACACCATATAACTCCCACTATCCAAACAAACCCGAAAATTTCGTAACATATGTTTTAGACCTCCCTGAGTGTGTTCGTATGTCTGTGACAAAGATAATTCAAGAACTCTTTGAGCTAGATGGTTGAAATTTGGAATACTGTCTTTACAGATTTCTATCAAAATGTACAGAATTTTATCAAACGTTGACTAAAATCTGTTCAGTGGAAGTTCGTCTGTTTGGCTTTTCGAATATAAATCAGCACGTTAATTACAAAATGATGAGAGCTATATAGATAAAATTAGAAATGCATTTTTAATATCTTTTTTCGTACACACCAGTCTAATTTCGAGGAAAATCTAACTACGGGTTCATTGTCTGCCTGTCTGTATTTTCAGACACACATAAACGCGATAACTCAGAAACTCATCGATTTACATGTACCAAATTTGGTATGGGATTTTGTAACGACAAGCGTAATGTAGTTTCAAATTTTGTATTCAATCGGTGGAAAAAAGCGTGTCTAAAGTACAAATTATATTTTTGGGTACTATTAATCGCACACCAGGGATTAATCGCCAAAAACTTCGCCAAGAATGGCTCGATAGATTCAGCAAAAAAAATCTCTTCTTGCCGCTAGATGGCGCTACTGAAAAAACAAGAGACGCACCCTTGGCTTAAAATCACTGATTTCTAAAGTCATCGGGCTTATCTATGATAAGTGCCATTAGAAACAACAAAAACAGTAAAAAATCTGAATGAATGTCAAAAGTTAATACTTCGTAACAATTGTACGCCAATGGCAATTAAGGCGCTCTCTGTCATGCCAAATTTATTAGAGAGTATGCGAGAAAGTTTTTGGGAGACCATTATTTACGCTGGTTTAAAAGTATTTTCCTCCTTCATAAATCAATTGTTCAACATAGATGTACACAAATCGATTGAGTTCGAGTAAATTAAAAATATATTTTAAACCTCCTTTGAATAGTTTTTTTCTTAAAAATTTTCATTTATTTGTAATAATCTCAGAAATGAGTTTAAAAAAATAAACAATGTTTGGGAGAGTGTTTTCAATTACTTGTGATTGACCTCTAGCATTTTCAACAGAATGCAGTGAGGAAAGCCATAAAATATTGCTTGACAACTTGTTACGATGATCATGAGGATTTAATGTCCTGCTGCTGCGTAGATTAGTTTAATTTACTCTCAAATTTACGGCATGAAAGTTGACTAGTTTTCAAAGTTGAGTTGTAATATCATATAAACGAGTTTTCGATGCGCCATATTAGTCGGACAGAAGTTACACAATTGAGTTAAGTATTGAATCATTAGCTTTTCTTAAAAATTCCTCGAATTATTTAACAAAGCATTTTGTTCAATCGCTCGTCAACATTTTTTGATTAGCGAAAATGACT
Organism: Argiope bruennichi; assembly: GCF_947563725.1. Classification (NCBI taxonomy): domain Eukaryota; kingdom Metazoa; phylum Arthropoda; class Arachnida; order Araneae; family Araneidae; genus Argiope; species Argiope bruennichi. The sequence continues at coordinate 20,925,781 of NC_079155.1, forward strand.
GTGAGATATTGTTTCTTCTTCATGTAAAGTATAAATCTCCTGAGTAACTTTGACTATCTTAATGCCACAATTAAATGAAACCATTGGAGTGGTGTCGCCAAAATTTTTCTCTCATACACTATAACAAATTTGTCATGCTTGAGAACACTTTACATAGTGTTGACGCAAAATATCTACAAAATATTAATTTTTGGCATGAATTTAGCATTTTTACTGAATCTATCATTCCATCCTTGGCGGGTTATTTGGCGATTAATCCCTGGCATACATTAATCGTATTTTAGGAATGTGTCAAGTAATACTTTAAAAGAAATTTTAATTAACCGATTCTATAAAAATTACATTCTTTAAGTAAACAGGGGTTCCTCACATGAAAGTAAGGGAACCGCACACAGACTGAAGAAAGCTCCGGAAATACTCTGTTTCCGGTGTCAGGGTTGCCAGAATGTTCGCTTAAAGCAGAGATCTTTCATCCCATCCGGTGATGCATTACAGTTCTGGTGCTACAGTATTTAAAAATTGAATTTCTGTTTTAGACCCGTTTTTCTCATCCGATTGAAATAAAAATTCGATACAGAACTGCACTTGTATACACAAGATTACATACCAAATTTCATATATTTAAGTCATTGCGTCTTTGAATTATTGCGTTTATATGTTTCTGTAAGTACAGACCGACAGATGGTCAACCTGATGTTGTGTATAGTATAATGTGTTGAGAGCGCAGAATTCTCTTTCAAATTACATAACTATTTTGTAGATGCATTTTATTTCTGCATTCATGTTTAAAATTAGAAAAAATATCTGTTCATGAAGTATTACAGAACCATTATATAGTACAAATATTCTTCGGGTAAAACAATTGTAGAATCAGATTCGCTACTATTCTAAGAGTCAAGTATGAATATAGTTGACGTTGCAATCAAAGTATATTATTATGCACTTTCATTCAGAGATCCCATTAGGCGAACCATCTTAAAAAATATGTCGAAACGTTTCAGGAATTAGCTCTGAGGTTTTCGGTTTCGTTCGAGGTTTGTTAACGACCCTTTCACTGATGACGGGGCATACCTTTTTGTGAATGAAGATATGTCCGATGTTTTTTAATATAATGAGGTATTCTCCTCCGTGCGTCTAATTTGGCATTCTTTGTTTTTCGTAAGATTCAGTTTTGATTTCACAATTTATTTAATCTTTTATAACATTATTATTTCAACGCTAAAATAAAGAGAAAGAGCCGTTAAATTAATTTCGCATTAATTATGATTAAAGATAATTGTATTTCCTAATGATAATCAAATATTCAGATGGAAGATGATTTGAATGTCCTTCTTGAGCTTGCTTCATGTTGATTATATAAACGGGATAAGCGTAGTTTATCTCATGTCTGGAGCTGCTTCAAGCTTATAATTATATTTGTTTATCCAGATTAGTTTAGGACTTAATCATTTGTCTTTTATGTTGTTAAACGATTTGTATGGAATGCAGTTTTTATAATTACACCTTATCCCCCCCTCGACTTAAACAACTGAAAAACATAAATTTAATTGAATCAACCTACTTCAAATTACTGTGCATATAAATTAAAAAGTTCATATATTATGAAATAAGAGGGAAAACGAAAATCCTATTTTGAATTTAGCAATAGGAAAAAGCATGCTGTTGAATATATATATATATATATATATATATATATATATATATATATATATATATAAAACGAAACGAAATAGCTTCGAAATGGCAACTAAAAATTATTTCTTATTCAAACTTAAAAAAAACCCCCCAAAAAACAGGAAAAACATCATAGTATTTAGAGAGCGCAGCTGCAGCTACATCTAAAACACAGATGAATTGATACAAAAGTAATAAAAATCAAGTTAAACCAAATAAAAATAAAGTATTTTTTATTTGGTTTAATTTGATTTTCCTTTTAACTTGATTTTTATTATTTATTATTATTATATATATATATATATATATATATATATATATATATATATATATATATATATATATATATATATATATATATATATATATATATATATATATATATATATATAAAGAAAAAAATTTTCGGAAACGAATCAGATTATTAAGAATTTAATTTTTTGTGTCTTAATTTAATGCAAAAATCATTTTTGTAAAATAATGGGTTTCGAAGATATGAATGTCAATTTCTGAAGGAAGTAATTGAGATTACTTCATTGACGGTAGGTAAATCTATTTCGACGCTCAATTAAACGTTCTACTAGACACCCACTTCTTTCTTCTTGTTCTTTTAGACGTCTTTCTTTTAACTGAAGGGAGTGCTTGGTGACGCGGAAAGCCTCTGTCACAGCATTTCTAATAATATTTTATAGCTTCATTTAGTAAATTAAATGAAGTATTGGATTAAGTAAAACTGCGCTGTCTGAAATGAATTTAACTTTCGATTTTTTAACTTCGTTTTATTTCCGTCCCCGGAGACATGATTTTTCGCACAAGCAGAAGCGACGAGCACAACACAGAATGACACAACAGGAAATGAGGAAAAGCTGATGAAAATTTTATCCCTGCGAATATATACTGTGAGATTTTAATAGGGATTTCTAACTCGTGTCAATCATAAATAAGGGAATCATAAGGATGTTTTAATAGAATGTGCTTAGCTGGAAAGTATTTTATCCCTTCACTCGGAGTGTGGGAACCGCTGACTAAAGCAATTTTGACAGAGTTTTTGTTGCATTAATTAAATATAAAAAGGGGAATGTGATCAAGAAATAGAATATTTTAGAATGAAGTTAATATGTGCTGAATTGAGCTAAAAATGAAGATGTTTATTAAGTTTAAATTAGATTTTAAGATATCATTACATATATATATATATATATTACCAGTAAAATAAGATAAAAATATTAAAAGAATTTTAAATTTTATCTTCCAAGGAACATGCAAGATCATTATTGCCAGGAGCGAGACTATTAGGAATGGGATGTTAGATTGTTTACTAATAGGATCGTTGTCATGCACAATACACGAGAAGAGGGATTAGATTTTATGTTAATGGTTATGTAATGGCTTTCATTTCCATAAGAAAGGGGAAAAAGTTTAGAAAATCTAGAAATATCAAAATTCGGATTTGTATTTTTTTTCATAGATGACTCTACACAATAATAGATACAGATTTTTTACTTTTTCATATGTTGTTGTTGTCGTATAACTATTTTAAGGCACGTTTTTTCGCAGTAGCTTCTGAGGGTAAAGTCCCCCTGAGCACCCGAGGACAGAAGTCTGACTTCTAGCTCAAATGAAGATAGCACGCATACACTGACAACCCTTTTTATGGTGCTGACTTCATTTATGCATTTCATTCAATCCTCCCCAGATCGTAATTTAGAAGTGATTCAAAGAACGATCAGCTCTGAATCAGTACCCCCAGTGCTATTACTCTCGACATGGAGTACTTTGTGACCTCGACAGATTTATACGTGCGCCAGCCACCACCACACACGGAGAGTCTTCGTCCGACGGGGTTCAAACTCACAACCTGAGGGATGCGAGTTCAACGCCCTACCAACCAGGCTATCCTTCCCCACCTTTTCACATACATATAGTGTAAAAAAATGTAAAGTAATCATCAAAATATTTGAACTTAGCGAGATTGTGACGAATCTCCATAAGTTAGAAAAACATATTTTTGGAATAAGTCCGCCCATCTGTCTGTGACAAAGATAACTCAGAAACACTTTTAGCTAGACGGTTGAAAATTAGCATAAGGTCTTTACACCAAATTTGCAGATTTCTATCATATTTTGAATAAAATCTATTTATAAAAAATCCGTCTGCCTAGCTGTCCAATTATAAATTAACACAATATTGTCAAAGCGAAGAGAGCCAGAAAAATAAAATTCGGTATATTGATTTAATATCTATAGTGTAGATACCTGTGATATTTTGAGCCACATTCAACAATGGGTTGACTGTCTGTCAATCTGTATTTAAAAAAATGAAATGTAATTATTCCATAACACAGTGACTTAAATATATCAAATTTGGTAAGGGATTTTGTAACTACAAGTGCAGTTTTGTATCAAATTTTTATTTTAATCGGTTGAAGTAAACTTGACTCAAACACAAATATGATTTTTGTATATTATTAACGCCTGCCGGGGATTAATCAACAAATAACTCGCCAAGAATGATACGATAGACATAGTAAAAATGCTAAATTCACACCACATTCGAAAAGCTGGACAGACAGACTTCGATGAAACAGATTTTACTCGAAATTTTATAGAAATTTACAAATTTGGTATAACAACTATATACCAATTTTCAACTGTCTAACTCAAAGTATTTTTGATTTATTTTTGTCACAGATAGACGAGCATTTTCCTAAAATGAGTTTTTTGAACTTAGTAAAGTCTAAAAAGTGGAGATTCGTCAGAATTTCGAATTCGAATATTTTGACGACTCCAGTACTTTCTCTAAACTACGTATACGAAAAAGTAAAAAAGAATGATATTGATTTTGCCAGAATATCCGAATTTTGATAAAATAATTGTCTGAGTTCCGAAAGCTGAAGTTCGGGAGAAAAAACAAAACAGAATGTATCGCACAATAAATAAATTTGATTTTCTTAACTTCAAGAAGAATCGAAAAGAGAATAAAGCCTTCGATATTCTTCATTAAATTGACTCAGTATTTGAATTGAATCTTCAAATAGAAATTCGAATTCTTTAGAATTGCTATCATTACTTTTCTGAAGTAGAGATATTGAAAACTATTCCAGTCCTTTGTGGAAAGTTAATACGTCATTTCATTTTAGAAGCACAATTATTGGAAAATCTTTGTGCTCTATTCAATTTTCTAAATTTATCAGCTTTTAAAGTCCTTAATTGCAACAATCAACTTAATTATAATTAATCATAGTTAATAGCGAAACGCAATCGAGTGATGTGCAAATAATCGTTTGCAGCGTTTATTTAAATTTAGTCGTCAGAAAATGTTAAACTGAAAAGTAATTATTCATGAAATCTTTGTTAAGAATTTATCGGAAATTAGAATTTGTTGGTGGTTAAATGAATTCGCTTTATTTAGAACTTTCAAAGTGCATTCACCTCGTTTAAAGAGAAACGATTGCTTTTAAAAATGGATTTGATTTAGTTGCAGCTGAAATGAATTTCTTAAAATGGAAGGCATCTATAAAATAACTTTCCTTTTTGATATTTTCAAATAATAATAATGATCTTAAGATATTTTCAGATCATATTAAATGAATGGAAAGAAGCCGAATTTCATATATAGATCGTAAAAGAGACGAAGAAACATTTTCACAAAACAAGTAATATATATAAAAAAAATTTTTTAATCAATTCCTACTTAGGTCAACAATATTTTTTATTTTAGTTACTTTTTATCAAAAAATTACAATTAATATAAATATGTATATAGTACATATGATAGAATTACGTGGCAAAATAGAGCTTGGCGACGGATTTGAAGATCTTGGCGACCAAATAGAAATTACTGGACAAATTTAATTAATTAATTAATATTTGAAAAAAAATGTATTAATATCAAGTGTTATTCACTACAAGTTTTAAAAAAAATGTATTTGAACTTCAGTGAATGAATAAAAAGAATTTTATCAACGATTGAAAATTTGAACAAGATATATATATATAGAGAGAGTGTGAGCTAATAGTAGGAATTGAAAAAGAGAGAAAGAGTCGCCTTTGCAATATTTTGTATGCACACCCATTGTAAATGTTTTAACATTCAAACATTAATAAAGTTTTTACGTTTTAAAAATTTCTCCAATCAATAACTTATGTTTCAGATCGTTTTCATAGCATTATTTCATAGTATCTTTTATGGTACGCATATTTAATTTTCTTTCACCTTATATTTACTTTCTCGTATACATAGTATACGAATACATATAGACATAGTACTATACTTTCTCGTATACATAGTATACTAATACATATAGACATAGTATTATACTTTCTTGTATACATAGAAAGTATAGTAAATACTTTCTCGTATACATAGTATACGAATACATATAGACATAGTACTATACTTTCTCGTATACATAGTATACTAATACATATAGACATAGTATTATACTTTCTTGTATACATAGAAAGTATAGTAAATACTTTCTCGTATACATAGTATACGAATACATATAGACATAGTACTATACTTTCTCGTATACATAGTATACTAATACATATAGACATAGTATTATACTTTCTTGTATACATAGAAAGTATAGTAAATACTTTCTCGTATACATAGTATAGAGAAAGTATAGTAAATACTTTCTCGTATACATAGTATAGAGAAAGTATAGTAAATACTTTCTCGTATACATAGTATAGAGAAAGTATAGTAAATACTTTCTCGTATACATAGTATAGAGAAAGTATAGTAAATACTTTCTCGTATACATAGTATAGAGAAAGTATAGTAAATACTTTCTCGTATACATAGTATACGAATACATATGGACATAGTACTATACTTTCTAGTATACATAGTATAGAGAAAGTATAGTAAATACTTTCTCGTATACATAGTATACGAATGCATATAGACATAGTACTATACTTTCTCGTATACATAGTATACTAATACATATAGACATAGTATTATACTTTCTTGTATACATAGAAAGTATAGTAAATACTTTCTCGTATACATAGTATAGAGAAAGTATAGTAAATACTTTCTCGTATACATAGTATAGAGAAAGTATAGTAAATACTTTCTCGTATACATAGTATAGAGAAAGTATAGTAAATACTTTCTCGTATACATAGTATAGAGAAAGTATAGTAAATACTTTCTCGTATACATAGTATAGAGAAAGTATAGTAAATACTTTCTCGTATACATAGTATAGAGAAAGTATAGTAAATACTTTCTCGTATACATAGTATAGAGAAAGTATAGTAAATACTTTCTCGTATACATAGTATAGAGAAAGTATAGTAAATACTTTCTCGTATACATAGTATAGAGAAAGTATAGTAAATACTTTCTCGTATACATAGTATAGAGAAAGTATAGTAAATACTTTCTCGTATACATAGTATACGAATACATATGGACATAGTACTATACTTTCTAGTATACATAGTATAGAGAAAGTATAGTAAATACTTTCTCGTATACATAGTATACGAATGCATATAGACATAGTACTATACTTTCTCGTATACGTAGTATAGAGAAAGTATAGTAAATACTTTCTCGTATACATAGTATACGAATACATATGGACATAGTACTATACTTTCTAGTATACATAGTATAGAGAAAGTATAGTAAATACTTTTTCGTATACATAGTATAGAGAAAGTATAGTAATTATTAAAAAATATGTCAACTCGACATTTAGATGAATCTCCACGTTTTAGATCTCCCTGAGTTCGAGAAACACAGTTTTTTTTTCAAAAACGTCCGTCTGTCTGTGACAAAGATATCTCAAAAATGCTTTGAGCTACATAGATAAAATTCAATATATGGTCAACACCAAATTTGCAGATTTCTGTCAAATTTTGGACGATATCCGTTCAGAAGAAATCCGTCTGTCCAGTTGTACGAATATAAGTTAACAGAATAACTACAAAACGAAGAGAGTCAGATAGATATGATTCAGTGCACAAATTTAAAATCTATAGTTTGACTAAACATCTGTCAAAGTTTGAGCCAAAATCAACAAAGGGTTAACTGTCTGTCGGTCTGTACTTTCAGAAATATGTAAACGCAATGACTTAAGCATATCAAATTTGGTATGGGATTTTGCGACTTCAAGGGCAGTTTTGTGTCGAATCTTTGTATCAATCGATTGAGAAAAACGTGTCAAAAGCACAAATTCGATTTTCGGGTACTGCCAACCACATGCTAGCGATTAATCGCCAAAAAACCCTTCAATGGTTTTCACGATAAATTCAGTAAAAATCGTTAAATTCACGCCAAAATTTAATATTTCGAAACAATTGTACACCCATATCATGCCAGGCATTCTCTGGAATAACAAGTTTATAGAGTATGCGAGAAAGTTTTGGAAAGACCACTCCCTCTAGTTCAGTTTTAGTTGCAGACACCTTTAACAAGGAACGTTACTTTATATCTCCTCCCCTGCATATGTATGAAAAATAAGGCATGAATTAAAATTGTATTTGTATACAAAACACATTCAACAATGCTTCGAATGCAATAAAGCTATATTTTTTCTTTCTAAATAAAAATTAATATTTCCTAACGTTTAGAAATTTGTAAATGAGAGGATTTAGCAAGCAGTGGTTATTATTATTATGTTATGAGAGCGATGGGTACTGTTAAATAGGTTATAACATTCTCAATAATTTGTTACTTTCAAAGTCTCTGAAAGTTTTTATGTTAGAGAATTAATTACCTGAGAATTTTTCCTTAAACAATAATATCTTCTTGTTTATATTTGTAGTTGATATACCTAAGATTTATACAATTTATTAACTACAGGAAAATTAAAAAATAAAAAGAGTTAAGTGTATATTTAGTGTTTTAGTGCTAAAGAAAACTTTCAAATATATATATATATATATATATATATATATATATATATAACAAAAGTATTAAAAGAAATATAAAATAGTAAAATACAATAACAAAAATTTTGTTATTGTATTTTTACTTAGTAGTGGTTATTTTCTTCTAATTTGTTGTTTTGTATTTTCCTTTCTGTTAAAATGGTATATCTCTTGGGCCTAATTTCGGGGATTTTCGGGTCACGAGGAATCATTATTAGACCATTGTCTGCATTTCCGTCACAGAAAAACTTCCCTTTCTTTGAATCCCTGCCTGAGGGTGACCCTTGAAACAGTCCTCAGACCGGATTCTTTTTTTATATTTTTTTATTTGGTTCTTTTGATTTTCCTATTAACTTGATTTTAATACTTTTGTTTCAATTCATCTGTGTTGTAGAAGTAGCTGCAGTTGCGCTCTCTAAATACTATGAAGTTTTTTTCCTGTTCCTTTTTTGGTTTTAGTTTGAATAGGAAATAATTTTTAGTTGTCAGTTGACAGTTTTCATTTTAATTTCGTTTTCAAACTTTTTCTTACTTTAGATTGGTTACTTATATATATATATATATATATATATATATATATATATATATATATAGATATATAAAGATATATATAAAGATTGGAACTGTATGTTAAGAGAAAATATTCCCCAAAAGCCAAGGGCTGATTCTTTAATATAAATAAAAAGTTTTTAATGTAAGGAAAAAGTTTTCAACAAAATAGAAAATATCATTCAATGCGAAACAAAAAATAAAATAAAATAAAAAAGCATTCAGACTGTTTACAAGTTGAAGGAAATTTTCAGCCAGAAAAGTTTGAGAAATAATACTGATGTATTTGAAATCATTTTGCATTCATCTAAAAAATGAGCCTTTATATTAAAAAGACTATTTCGACAAATTTAAATAAAGTTATTAATTAAGTAAAATTATTGTTAGTGAATATAAGCTTTTGACTTTTTAATGTAGACAAAAAAGAGAATATTTTAAAGCTTTTAAAATCTCTTGTTTAATGTCTTTTTAAAATTATAAATAGTTAAGTCGTTTCAGATTGAAAAAACTCATTTTCTACCGATTACAGTTAGTTTGTTAAGAAGAATTTTTTAGACTATAGATGAAAGTCTTTTTATTTGAAGCACTCGAAACCAGGAATCCACCGATGACACGTCTCTCCAAAAACGGATTATATGTCAAATTAATCGCGATCTTTACTCTTTTAGCATTAGAACACACGTCCCACCCATCGACGTGATCAATAAAAATTGAAGGAGATTTATAGTTCCCACTGCCTTTTAATCTAATCACATTTTCGGAATTTTACACCTAAGCCGATTATGATGATGTCATAAATTTTTTTTTCCACTTAAAAAGGATATGGCTAAGAGAGAAAAAAAAATGGAGTGGAAAAAGAATAAAAAAAGAATTAAATGGCCCTCAGATTCTGATACGTAATTTTCTCCAAAAGTTCTCTTGGGATTGGAATTTCTCCGGAATAATTGTAGTCACGGTTACAGTCTCCAATCTCGAGGAATTTTCCAGTATTCCTCGGAGGCGGCCATTTTGAAGACCGCATCGATCAGAGATTGGGCGTAGCCATGGCAACCAGATTTCGGACTGCGCCGGACCGAAGAACTTCTTTTTTTGTTCTCTTCCTTTTCTTAGAATTGTTCTAAACGGGATGGGAGAGAACGCGAGGTACGGGATATATAGAAATAACTTTTCTTCTGAAAAGGAGTAAAGGAGATGCAAAGGAGTAATGAGATTTACTCCTTTGCATCTCATTGTTCGATGTTTTGGGATTTAATGACGCAGTTTCTCGGGAGAAGGAATTCTTGGAATTTTTATGAAGGATTCTGCAAGGCTCGGGGGTATAACCTTGATAAATGTTTAGAATTGAGGGGATGGTGTCAGAAAATTGAGCCGGTATGTTTACTCTTTATTGATTATTTCTAAAGATTGTAGAGGATTGGAGGTCTAACAACTCTTTCAGGTTTGAGCGGAGGACGTAGATCGGGGCTCGTTTTCCCTTCTATTTTGTTTCCTCTTGAAAGAACTGTTTGATAATTTTGGGAGCAAACCTTGCGAAGGTTTTTTTTTTTTCTTTCTTTTTCATCGTTTGTTTCAAGAAATCGTTAGATTGTTTTCTGTTTTGATTTTGTTCTTTGACACAATAGTCAGTGGAAAAGAAGAAAAAATAAATAAATAAAAGGAAATATGTCTGAAAAAGAAAATGTCAAAGGCAACAAATATAACAAATCTTTTCTTGTTTGGACATGCAGCTTGAATATAAAAAGAAAGGCATTTCTATAACACAGTTTTCAACACGTTTCTAGAATTACAAAATTTCTCGAACAATATAAAATCTTAAAACACAATTTTTAGCACATTTAAAGAATTTGAATAATGGACATCAAGGAACTAGATCCTAGAATTTAAAAATAAATGAACAACATAACATTTTGAAATGCAGTTTCTTGCACATTTAAAGAATTTAAATAATCGGCATCACGTAACTAGATTCTAGAATTACGAAAATTCTTGAACGCCAAAACATCTTGAAACGCAATTTCTAGCACATTTAAAGAATTTGAATAATGGGTTCTATAGAACTATTTCTAGAATTACAAAAATAATTAAACAGCATGTATTTTAAAATATGGTTTCGATCCAATGCTGTACAGAAATAGAGAAATCCAACGCGGCATTCTGGTGACAGTTTATAAAATTTAGAAATCAATGAACAACATGGCATCCTCGAAAGATGATTTTACTCTAACCTTACAATTATATGAATCTCTGTAAATCGAGATTAGATGAAAAAGGCTCTGTATTTAAGTCAACATTACAATTAGATGAATCTCTGTAAATCGAGATTAGATGAAAAAAATGAATGTAAATCGGGATTAGATGAATGTAAATCGAGATTAGATGAAAAAGGCTCTGTATTTAAGTCAACATTACAATTAGATGAATCTCTGTAAATCGAGATTAGATGAAAAAAATGAATGTAAATCGGGATTAGATGAATGTAAATCGAGATTAGATGAAAAAGGCTCTGTATTTAAGTCAACATTACAATTAGATGAATCTCTGTAAATCGAGATTAGATGAAAAAAATGAATGTAAATCGGGATTAGATGAATGTAAATCGAGATTAGATGAAAAAGGCTCTGTATTTAAGTCAACATTACAATTAGATGAATCTCTGTAAATCGAGATTAGATGAAAAAATGAATGTAAATCGGGATTAGATGAATGTAAATCGAGATTAGATGAAAAAGGCTCTGTATTTAAGTCAACATTACAATTAGATGAATCTCTGTAAATCGAGATTAGATGAAAAAAATGAATGTAAATCGGGATTAGATGAATGTAAATCGAGATTAGATGAAAAAGGCTCTGTATTTAAGTCAACATTACAATTAGATGAATCTCTGTAAATCGAGATTAGATGAAAAAAATGAATGTAAATCGGGATTAGATGAATGTAAATCGAGATTAGATGAAAAGGGCTCTGTATTTAAGTCAACATTACAATTAGATGAATCTCTGTAAATCGAGATTAGATGAAAAAAATGAATGTAAATCGGGATTAGATGAATGTAAATCGAGATTAGATGAAAAAGGCTCTGTATTTAAGTCAACATTACAATTAGATGAATCTCTGTAAATCGAGATTAGATGAAAAAAATGAATGTAAATCGGGATTAGATGAATGTAAATCGAGATTAGATGAAAAAGGCTCTGTATTTAAGTCAACATTACAATTAGATGAATCTCTGTAAATCGAGATTAGATGAAAAAAATGAATGTAAATCGGGATTAGATGAATGTAAATCGAGATTAGATGAAAAAGGCTCTGTATTTAAGTCAACATTACAATTAGATGAATCTCTGTAAATCGAGATTAGATGAAAAAAATGAATGTAAATCGGGATTAGATGAATGTAAATCGAGATTAGATGAAAAAGGCTCTGTATTTAAGTCAACATTACAATTAGATGAATCTCTGTAAATCGAGATTAGATGAAAAAAATGAATGTAAATCGAGATTAGATGAAAAAGGCTCTGTATTTAAGTCAACATTACAATTAGATGAATCTCTGTAAATCGAGATTAGATGAAAAAAATGAATGTAAATCGGGATTAGATGAATGTAAATCGAGATTAGATGAAAAAGGCTCTGTATTTAAATCAACATTACAATTAGATGAATCTCTGTAAATCGAGATTAGATGAAAAAAATGAATGTAAATCGGGATTAGATGAATGTAAATCGAGATTAGATGAAAAAGGCTCTGTATTTAAGTCAACATTACAATTAGATGAATCTCTGTAAATCGAGATTAGATGAAAAAAATGAATGTAAATCGGGATTAGATGAATGTAAATCGAGATTAGATGAAAAAGGCTCTGTATTTAAGTCAACATTACAATTAGATGAATCTCTGTAAATCGAGATTAGATGAAAAAAATGAATGTAAATCGGGATTAGATGAATGTAAATCGAGATTAGATGAAAAAGGCTCTGTATTTAAGTCAACATTACAATTAGATGAATCTCTGTACATCGAGATTAGATGAAAAAAATGAATGTAAATCGAGATTAGATGAATGTAAATCGAGATTAGATGAAAAAGGCTCTGTATTTAAGTCAACATTACAATTAGATGAATCTCTGTAAATCAAGATTAGATGAAAAAAATGAATGTAAATCGGGATTAGATGAATGTAAATCGAGATTAGATGAAAAAGGCTCTGTATTTAAGTCAACATTACAATTAGATGAATCTCTGTAAATCGAGATTAGATGAAAAAAATGAATGTAAATCGGGATTAGATGAATGTAAATCGAGATTAGATGAAAAAGGCTCTGTATTTAAGTCAACATTACAATTAGATGAATCTCTGTACATCGAGTTTAGATGAAAAAAATGAATGTAAATCGGGATTAGATGAATGTAAATCGAGATTAGATGAAAAAGGCTCTGTATTTAAGTCAACATTACAATTAGATGAATCTCTGTAAATCGAGATTAGATGAAAAAAATGAATGTAAATCGAGATTAGATGAATGAAAATCGAGATTAGATGAAAAAAATGAATGTAAATCGAGATTAGATAAAAAGGCTTTGTATTCAGGTCAACATTACAATTAGATGAATCTCTGTAAATCGAGATTAGATAAAAAAAATCGATTTACAGATTTTGATGAATTTCTACATTTCAGACCTCCCTGAAATCGTAAAAACTTATTTTTGAAATTATTTCTGTCTCTTTCTGAACATGATAATTCAAAAAACAGTTTGAGCCGAAATTCGGAATATAGGATAACGGCCAAATTTGCATATTTCTATCAAATTTTAAACGAAATTCATTCAGAGAAAGTCTGTCTGTCCGATCATTGGAATATAAGTTAACACGATAACTAGAAAATACAGAGAGCTAAGATAGATAATATTTGGTAGACACGTTCAGCCGGCGTGCTGGCATAAGGGTAGCGCGTCTTCCCCGTGATTTGGGTGTCCCGGTTCGGGCATGGTAGTTCTTCTTCTGTGCTCAATCTGTGAGTTCGTGAATATGCCCTCCCCCCTTGTATAAAGGGGTTGTGCGTGCGAATATGACGCATGAAGTAGGTAAGTCGTACTCTTGGTCCTAGTTGGAGCTACTGAAAAAACAAGAGACGCTCACTCAGCTTAAATCGCTGACAGATAACTGTCAGCGGGCTTGTAACATGCCATAAGTCGCAACAGTATCAGCATCTGAAATATAGATTATTTTTATATTTTAAATCAAATCTATCTAAGGGTTGGCTGTCTGTTAATCAGTACTTTCGTATGCCTATAAAAGCAAAAACGTATTATCATAATTACCTAAGTCAATGAAATTCAGCATGTTATGACTACAGCGTGTTTAGTGTTAAATTGTGGTTTCATTTGGTCGGCAAAAAGATGTCGAAAATATAAATTCTCACAATATATTCAATAAAGTATCGGTCCCTAATGCAAAGTATTAGTGGTCTTACCCAAGGTCCACAATTTTATCCGAAGGGAAGAAGCAAAATCTTTAGGGGAGAATATGCAAGAAAATTTCGGAGAGACCACTCTTGTAATTCTATTAATATATATAACACACAATAGGATTTCTTTTAAAACATGATTTTTAAGGAAATAAACACCTACAATATGTGGAGGTTATTTGAAGTTCAAGTGGCTATAGATTTCTAACTTGATAAACTGATATAAAAAATATAGTTTTGATTGTTTAATTGATATAAAAAACATTATTAAGAACAATCATTTTCCATTTCACCTGGATTCTTTAAATAATAAATAGTAGTAAGTAGTAATTTACTAAATGCACATCAGTAATTACAATAAAAAAAGAAGCAAAATTTTTTTTAAAAAGTTATACATCTTTCATGGACATCTTCTATCTGTTGTCACTATCATAATCAGTAAAATCTCAAATTTCTATTTATCTTTTGTAATAAAAGATTGCAAACACAATAAACCAACTTGCTGTTTTTCTCAAATCTGAAATAAATAAAAATAAAGCATACGTAAAATCGAATTTTTACAAAACTTAACAGTAAGACAGATTGCTCACACAACATTTTAAAAAGAAATTTTACTGTCATTATTCAATTAAAAGTTTTCTATCAACAGATCAAGAAAGAACTAAATTCTTATTACGAGTAATACAAAAGTAAAACCTCGGCAGACTTAAACTGTTTAGCATTCGCATAATTGAACCGAACAAATAACAATCTTGCATGAATTAAACGAACTCAGCCCACTCTTCAACAAACGATGCAGTAATCCCTCGCGACGAAGGGCTTAGATGCCGTCCGATTCTTGAAGTACGAGAATTCAATCAGTTTAATTGGATGAGTTTGAGCACAGCTCCACGGCGAAAGGAAATGGAAACACCAAACGATTTTGTATTGCCTAGCACAGTAAATACTCGAAAACTTTTTTTCTGAAACGAAACTACGGAATAGAAGTTCTTTGTATTCCAATGAAGTCTTTGCTTATTTCCTTCTTATTTTGTGGCAAAATGATGCTATTACTTTTTCGTATATTAAATTTAGGAAAGAGAAATCATTTTTAACATCAAAAGATTTAACCTCTCGATTTTGATAAATTTTATAGTTTGACTCTGGCGAATGGACGAATGTGACATAAGAACAACATAAACGCAAACGCTTCGATTTGGATAATTTAGCAAAACAGTCGATTAATTAATCGCATTTTTTTTTCTGAAACAAAGCTGCGAAATAGAAGTTTTTTGTAATCCAATGAAGTCTTTGTTTATTTGCATTTTTTTTGTGGCAGAATGATGCTATTGCTTTCTATTATACTAAATTTATCAAAGAAGAATATTTTAAATGCCAAAAGATTTTATTTCTAGATTAGGAGGATTTTTATGGCTTGGCTCTGATGAATTCACGCATGTGATGTAAGAACAACGTAAACCTAGATGATTATATTTGGATAATTTAGCAAAGCATTTTTAACACAATAAATTGTTTAAAAAAATGTCTTACTTCCTGCCATCAAAAGTGACAATGTTCCAACATTTTAAGATTCGAATGCCATTATTGTAATCCAATTATCTTCGAAATGGGTGAAATTTTAGTATCTGGCAACGCTTGTATGAGCGATCCATCATTTATGTAAATTGCGTTGGCAACAGTTGGAAAAGGTTAACGGAAGAAGTGCGTGGGGAATAAAGTTTGTTGCAGTTTTTACCCTTCTGATTATGGAAATTAATTATCTAAAAAACTACAGGGGTGAAAAATTATATTGTTGATTATCCTTGAGACAATTATTGAAATGATCTAAAATAGTACTAAAATAAGACAGGATAAAGGAAATTAAAAATGTCTAATCTGCATTACTCCAACTAGCGTAGAAAAATTCACGCATTTGCGTTACCGTAACTGGCGTTGAAAATTCACGCATGCGCATTGTATTCCGATTGTTGACAATATTATCAACGGATGATTCTTGATTTAAATTATTTTTAGGTTAGTTGCATGCTTTTGTAATAAAATTGGATTTATGTGAGTTATATATTTTTTGTATATGCTTATAGTTTTAAGTACATCGTTTTTTAAGTATTGTTTTTAAACCTGTTTTCGACCGATTATTTTAAACGATTCATTTTATTTTCTTAGTGTTTGATGCATTTAAAATTAAATATAGTTAATGAATAGATCTGTTCATGATGAATCTGAGAAAATTTTGTTGACAAATTCTTGAGATATTACATAAATTAAGAAAGATATTCTTTAGTGCTCATAAAGTTTAAACGCTCAGTGACTCTGTTATCAGTAATCATATTATAAAAAAATGCTTTGTTTCAGTAAAAAATATTATTATATTAATTGCGGATTAATTCTTTCCACTTTAATTTAAAGCATAAATTCTACGGGAGCCAACAGAAAATGAGAGAGATACATATCACGTTATGACTGAAGGCCTTTATAATATTATGAGTGAATTATATGACTATCAAAATTTGAAGTTTTAAAATATTTTAATGAAGAATTAAAGTAGGAATTGCGTAAAATATTTAATTATTAAAATTTAAACAAACATTAAGATTGGCGAACCAGCTGGTCGCCAAAGGCGGCTAGTAAACAATAAAATACAAACTGGAGATAACGTCTATTCAAATAAAATATTTAGACAAGTATCTCAATTCTAGAAAAAAAAAAGAAAGAAAGAAAAGAAAGAAAGAAAGAAATCGGAGTTCATTGCGCCCATTTAGGGATGTTTTTCTTTCCGACAATAAATTTTAGAATGACATGCGATTGTAACTGTAAGCAGAATTTATGTAGCCGAATGCCAGCATTGGATACTGTAAACAGAGCAGAATCGTTACAAGAATACTGAATGAATATAAGAAAAAAATGATGATATTATACTAGATCTGAAAAGAAATAAAAATAAGGAGGGGGATTCGTGTTGAATTGTAAGCACTTTCTAAAACGAAAGGCTGGGTTTTCGAAGAATGGAATATTTTCGAAAAACGAATATCGTTATTGATGTTTTGAGATTTAAAACACTATTGTTGAAGATAAACAATTAATTTTAATTTTCTCACTTTTTAGATGAAAAGTCAGACATATTTTAGATGCTTTAGGTTTTTTTCTTTTACTTTATCGTATACAAAGAAGAAGTATTGTAATCGTCAAAATGCTCGAATTCGAGATTTTGGAAAATCTCTACATTATACATTCCATGAGACCGGAAGAAGACATTTTGAGAATTATATTTATCTATTTTTCTGTGAACAAGATAACTTAAAAATGCTTTGAGCTTGATGGATAAGATTTGGTAAGTGGATGGTATTTGAATGGATAAAATTTGGTAAATTGGTATATTCACTCCAAATCTGTAGCATTCTTTTAAATTTTGAACGAAATCCACTTACAGAAATTTTATCTGTCCTATTGTTTGAATAAAAGTGAACAAGATAATTACAAAACTTAAAAGCTATATAGATAAAATTTGGTACAAAAATCTAGCTTCTAAAGTATAGAGATTTAGACCTGTGAACTAGCTGTGAACAAGATTTTATATTAATAAATTAAAAAAAAGGCAAATAAAATGCATATTTTGTTTTCTTTTTTATATTAAGAAGCACAAAACTCTCATGTGCGGAGTTATGAAAATAAAGACAAAAAAATCTGATCAATTGTAATGCTCACTTCCATGCTCGAAATCCATATTTTTACTCGAGGGAACGAATAATAATACCTTTACTAGAGAGTATATAAGTTTTAAGGAGACTACCCCTGCTGGTTTTTAAAGACATTAAGTACTTGAAAGCTAAAAAGTGGTATGATAGAAGAAATGTAGTAAACAACACTCGGAATTTGCTATAGTATGGAGCAGGTAAAATATAAATGATATCGATAAAGTTATAATGTTAAGATTAATCTAAATCGGTACATTAGATGAATCATGGTATTATAACTGATTAATCCAAATAATGATGTACAAACTTCTACTTCGAAGCGGCATATGACCGTTGCTAGAGCATAGGTTAATTCCGATGATGAAAAAAAAAGAAATCTTTGGGTTTCATTCCAAACAATTCAATTATTGTTGTAAAATATATTTAAAAATTGTATGAAATTTAATTAAATTTAAGCAAAAAAATTTACAGCAAGGTATTATTGAAAAAAATTCTTTTGGACTTCGTGTACTGATGTTTTTGGAAGTTATCGCGAAATAATATCAGACTCTAGCTTTTTTTTATTTAAATTAATTAAATTTATAATTAAAGTTTCAGAAAAAAAATCGCTTCGATGTGCACATTATTTCTCCCCTAAAATATATCTGGGCCAAATTTGGTAAATGCAGATCAAACGGCCTGATCTACAGAGAACCAAAATAATAACAACAAAACACACATACACATTGAACTTTTCCCACACTTCATTACAGATCTAGATATATTATCCAGTATAGATCTAGCAATAAAAAAGTTTCATAGGTCTAGCTAGATTTATTTAAATATACAGATATTTTATGATAAAAATGTTCACTGAGTTCAATAACAAACTAGGTAAAGAAGGAATTGTTTTCATTGTATTTTAAAGTATTATTGAATTATTATTGGTAAAGCGGAGAATAAAATTTCAGTAAGATAATTAAAATAACATGGCGTTAAAGTCAGGCAATTTGACGGAGTCATGGACATGTAATTATACAAAAATGGCTTATACGAGTTCAAATTTTATCAACATTCCTGGCGAACCAACTGATCGCCTGAGGTGACTAGTATGCAATAAAATGTAGGAAAAATAGAATTACTTTTTGGAAATAAGAGCTCTAAAAATTTCAGCAGCAATATTGTTATTGAACTAAAATACCACAGCATTCTTTTTTTTTTTAATGCCACTTAATAGATAGAATTGAGTGATAGTCAAGATTTCATTGAAATCTCACACACGAAGTTCTAACCAAGTATTTTAATTTATTTATATCATAGAGGTAATTCTAATGATTATCTAATTTATTTTTGCCATAAAAGTAATGCCATTGTGATTGATTAACAATGCCTACAAAGAGAAGAAATAAATAGGAGAGTAAAACTGGTGAAATCGGTTTAGTGATTAAGGCAAGGAATTCAGTCAAAGTTCCATTTTTTTGGTATCTCCTAAAGAGTCCAGTAAATATACGGGCGTGATATATTATTTAGAAGTTATCATCTTTTGATATGAAATTAGAGTGAAATCAGGACAATAGTTGTACCTGGAGGATTCTGTCAAAAATTTTCTTTATAGAAAATACATGCAGAAGTAATGTTTTTGAGTTTTCTTTCCAAAATGAAGAAAAATAGTGATAAGCATTTTCTGAAGACATATATAATGGTTATGAGTTTTCATATAAAATAAAAATTGCCGAAAATCATATGAGTGGCTAGGGTTTGAGAATTGTTTCTTTGATTTTGCCGGTTTAAATATAAAAATAATTAATTCATCTTGGTGCTTCATAAATTATGAGAAAGTTTTGGCGCGCATTCAGAATTTTAGTCATCTCACTAATATTAATAATCTTTTTTATATAATTTTTTTTGATTAATTATTGAATTTTATGATAAATAATATTAATTATATTTCTCCCTTCTTATTTCTTTAAAAAAAAAATTTTTTTTCTCGTTTCTTGACTAGTTCTTTAAATGATTTTCACAACCCTGATTTTAGAAATTCAAATATTAATTTATATATTTTCCATAAAAATATTCTTTATGTTTAAAAATAATGCTTTTTAAAATTTTTTTTAATATTCTTTTTAACAATTAATCCAAAAAAAAAAAAAACTTTTGCATCTTACAATAAATTTTTTTTTTACTATTGAACACTGATTCGAATTCAACGGTATTGAAACATCTGCAAGCAAAATCGGTATTAGCCGAATTATGACAAAAAAAAAAAAAAAAAAAAAATGCTGCCATCGAATCAATTTTGTTCATGCGATACGCGTCAAATTCTTCATCTATTTATTTAATTTTTGGTTTATACCAGGCCTTACAGAAATAAATTTTTTCAAAGACAGTATCAAATCGCAGTGAAAGGGTGGAGGACGCACAGAAGTGCTCAATTTTTTCAGATTCTCTCTCAATCCTACAAGCCATACAATTTTCTCACAATTGTAATAAGGAAATATGGACTATAAAAGAAAAGATAAAAAGTATAAAAAGTAACAAGTGGATAGAGTTGAATTGGGTTAAGGCCCATATTGGGATATATGGTAATGAAAAGGCGGATCAATATGCAAAGTTGGCGGCACAGAAAGAGGGTGTTGATGTGGTTGTCCCCAAATCAAATGGTGTCTTAAAATGGGAATTAAGAGAAGAAATAAAGCTGCAATGGTTTGACAGATGGTATATGTCCAAAAACGGAAGAGTAACTTTCGATTTTATTCCTAATCCAGAAATAAAAATAAGAAGATACTATCCACTGATAATTCAAATTATATCAGGACAGCGGAGATTCCCTGCATATTTCTAAAGATTTGGAAGAATACAGGACAATAAATGCATTTGTGGAGGAATCGGTACTGTTTACCACTATTTAAAGAAATGTATGGAAATCTCGGAGTTAAGAAAAAATCTGAAAATTATAAATAATGACTTAAGTACAGTACTGATGGTACCAGGTAATCTTAAAATTCTGAAGGACATGATGTCAAAAATTGTCAGTTTTTACCAACTATTTGAGAGTTTGTAGATAAGGAAGAAGGACAATAATTGACCCCTTTGTGGCCAATTACCTCGAGGAGAATGTCAGTTTGACAAATCGGTCAATGCAAGGATGGACAATACTCAAGATAGCAGTCGGCCACAACAAATCCTGTCGATACTGCTACGTTCAGTGGTGGCGGGGTGGTCGGCTGTATGCAAGAGAGTATCAAATCGCATATCAAATGACATGCAAAATTACATTTGTCATGTAAATGGGATCTCAAGTGAATTGATTTCATTAGAAGCATATCTGAGGAATTAATTAAATATTCAAGATCAGAAACATCTAATAAAATTAATCAAGTTTCATAGAAAAGAATATACCATGAATGTAAACAAGCAACAAAAGTATTCCACGAGTAATTGTATATTGTTTTATTTATAATACAGATATATATTTCTATGTTCTCATTACACATAATTTATATGAAATGAATTTCGCCATAAGTTCTGAAATAAAGAACTATCTCATCCAACCACGCAGTCAGCTGGCGATCATAGTTGGCAAGAATCTCGTAAATTGAGTGGAATTCCATCAGAATCTGAATAAAGAACGTTAAAACTCAGCCGGCGTTCAGAATTATAGCTGAAAAATCTTCCGTTTCTGCGATCGTAAATTCCGTATAATGCCCTCTAGAAAACAAGCCGAAGTTCTGGTGGAATAGTGCTTCTAAATCGATGTTCTATTCTTCCGGACATCGCAGAAGGCGTCGTAATCTCGAAAGTAAGATGGCCGTTAGGTTGTTATTTATTCGATCGTAAAACTGTAGGACTGAATGGAAATCGTCTGTTCAATTTTTTAGTGGCGTTGCCAGATTATGTTTTAATAATTCATTTCCTCAGCATATGTAAATTTTTATCGTTTGAATAATAAATGGCTGTCAGTTTTAAATAATGGAAGTTGTTTTTAAAATTTCAAAATTTATATTTTTAGGTTAGATTAGGTCGTAAAATATTTTAGTGATGGTTTGATGTGTTTTTATAATTAATTTCAAGATGTAAATTCTAACATATTTGTATCATTAGAAAATTTGTTATAGTCAAAATTTATTGATGAAGAAAATCTATATACTTATAATAAAGCTCAATGTGTGTGTGTGTGTGTTGGCGCTCTACAGGCCAGACCGTTTGACATACAGCTACCAAATTTGGTACATGTATACCTTGGAGGTTGGGAATGTGCACCTGGGGTTTCTTTTTTCGAATTTTTAATTAGAATTTTAATTATTAATTAAAAACTAACTTTCCCGCCAAAAAAATCTTCCATTTTCCCCACCGCCAACTTTTCTGCCAAAAAAATCTTCCATTATCCCCAGCGCCAAACGAGAAAGGCTTCAATTTTTTTTTCTCCCAACAGTAATGAGGTTAGGGTTAAAATTTTTCGGCGGAATATTTCAATCGGTTCTGTTTATTTTCTTAATGTTTGATGCATTTAAAATTAAACATTGTTAATGAATCAATCTTTCAGATTCATTCTGAAGTACTTCTGAATTAAAATAAAACAGAATAAAGAAAATTAAAAATTTCTAATCCGCATAGCGTTACCCCAACTGGCGTAGAAAAAATCACGTATTTGCGTTACGTAACCGGCAAAGAAAATTCACGCATGCGCATTCTGTTCTGATTGTTGCCATGACAACGTTATCAATGGATGATTTAAATTATTTTTGGGTTAGTTGCATGCTTTTGTAAGTAAATTGTATTTATGTTAGTTATATATATTTTGTATATGCTTATAGTTTTAAGTACATCGTTTTTTAAGTAGTTTTTTTAAAACCTGTTTTCAACCGTTTATTTTCTTAGTGTTTGATGCATTTAAATTTAAACATTGTTAATGAATCGATCTGCTCATAATGAATCTAAGAAAATTTTGTTGACCAACTCTTGAGATATTACATAAATTTAAAAAGATATTCTTTAGTGCCCATAAAGTTTAAACGCTGAGTGACTCTATTTTCAGTAATCAGATTATAAAAAAATGCTTTGTTTCAGTAAAAAATATTATTATATTAATTGAAGATAAATTCTTTCCACTTTAATTTAAAGCATAAATTCTACGGGTGTTAACAGAAAATGAGAGAGATACATATTACGTTATGACTGAAGGCCTTTATAATATTATGAATGAATTATATGATAATCAAAATCTGAAGTTTTAAAATATTTTGATGAAGAAGCTATTAAAGTAAAAATTGAATAAAATATTTAATTATTAAAATTTTAACGAACATTAAGATTGGCGAACCGGCTGGTCGCCAAAGGCGGCTAGTTATTAATAAAATTTACGAACAAAATGTGCAAATACATCATCCATAATAACATTTCTCGAAAAATACTATATACTTCTAAAAACTTAAAGGAACAGATAGAAACCTGTTTAATTATACTGGAAAAAGTGTTAATATTATCCTAATGTTTTATAATTCATAAAATTGATATTTTTAAAAAATTATTTATTTATTAATTAGGCTAATAACGTTTCATTAAATCAACGTAGTTCGCAGCCCTAGATATAGTCCTATACGAAAATTCGCCAATAAAACACTTCCAGTGTTAAAAAAAATATTTTTTTATTTGGAATGTTTCTGAATTATGGAAAATATAAAATTATTTTAATTTAGAATAATTATTATTCTAATATCTAAAGCATATATTAATTATATAAATAATTTTGGAAACATTAAAATCTATCCGAAGTAGCCAAGAATATTTTCTATATTTCAATATTATTTATTAATACTGAGTATTTTAAGTATGCAAAAGTTTTTTTATTCCTTTGGGATGGAATTTAATAAATATGACATCAAATGTAATATTATACGAAATATTCAGATTGATCTTAATTATTAATATAGTAATTAACGCTTTGTAAATAATATAACTAAGAAATTTTATTGACTTTCTGTTATACAAGTTCATACAAAGTGGAAGGAAAATTTATGATTTTATTACTTTTTCCTTTTTTTTCTTAACTGGATTCGCTGACTAATCCTCATAGGTCTGTGGATAAATTATATTGCAGACCAATTGCGTTTTTGGTAAAAATTTAACGCCTCGGTTCATTTCGCCGATGAAAATAAATAAATGAATAAAAAATAAAGATAAAAAAATTGCTATAGATATTATTAATTTGTCTTATATTATTATGTTCAAAAAGTTCCGAAACGTATTTCTATTCAGGGAAAATTAATACAAAAAAAATTTCCTTATTTGGTATTTCCTTTCTGCAGATTTCAAGCCTTTTTTTCCATTTCCTCTTATGTTTTCATTGCTGTACTTCTTTAGAACTTGAGAATCGTTGCTCCTTAAAGGAATTCTCTATCCTCGGGAAAGCTCACATGAGGCGAGATGAGGGGAACAAACTGGTTGTAGAGATATCAGGATGTGATGCTTTGATGGATAATTTGATTCTAGGAGGCTCCTGTGAACCGGTGAGAAAACACGCACCTCTTGACCTTTTCAACGAGAGGAAATTTAAATCCTTATAATCACGAACTACGGACATTCGTTGTATTTATCTGACTAATTGATCTTCATTTTCTCTGTGAGAAATGGCATAGAAATTTTCATATAATTGTAGAATAATCTTTTGATCATAATAAACAAGCATTTTTACCTAAGATTTCATTTATGCTTACTCATTCATCAAGAAAATTAAATCACGATTTCTCGAACTATCGTAAAAAATTCTACTTCTATGCTACAAATTTATACTACAATCACTTTTATTAAAAGTTTTAATGTAAAACTGAGATTCCCTTTTATTGCTATTACGGCTCTTATAAGCGCATCCATTTTAAATTACTATCAGACCGTCAGTATGGAATTCCAGTCCAGTGACTGGAATTTCTGCGGTTTGATTGATTACAACTCCCAAATAAATCTGTAGCCTGTTAAAAGATTTATCTGGAATATCTGTTAAAAGATTTATCGAACTTCTCGTGATATTTATCCAATGTTTCTCAATTGTTTTAAAACTCTAATTGCTAAGATTGTAGGCATATTAAAGGAAAAGAACAATGAAAGTACTTTTTACTTATCTTCAATTGACAACTTACTCTTTATACACTCTGAATCGCGAATTATATTTTTGATCGCTTAATGCTTTCTCGAAAATCTTTGTTACGTTGTCCCAAGGAGAATACTCTTACATTGTTTTTGATCGTTTAGTTTTGTTAAAGTGTTTTATCGGAATGATTAATTGTGGATGAATCACAGGAGTTGTTCGTTGAAGCTGTTTCTCGTAGAAGAATTAGTTCATGAGACCTCCTCATAGATTTGGGTCAAAATACAAGAATTGTAAACCATCTTCTACGATAAGTACCCTTTTTCATTCAATTGATTTTAGGTCTTTTTTCAGCTGCTTTTTAAGGAGAGGAATATGCAAATCATGGTTTTGAGAATTCGTTGTTTGAATTGAAGTGCATGAATTGGTGGATAGGATTATTTGTTATTTATTGTAGGATCAATTTTCACTATGCGGCTTTCTTAATAGAAAATTCGCTGCGGAACAGATCTAAGTAATATCGATAAAAATAATTTTAGATTATTCATGCTGAATTCAGCCTGTCTCAGAAGACTGAAAATTTGAAAGTCAGAATCTGAATGATAATTTATTAAAACATTTATGATTCGGTTTTGATAGTTGATAATTTAAAGTAGCGTTCACACGAGGCCAATTGTTGAGCGCAATGGAAAGTCACGCCTACTTCAGGAACATCACATGACCCAGCAGGACAATGGCAAATAGTTTTCTCATCGGGACAACTATTTGTCATCGTCCAATTGCAGTCGCGTGATCTTCCTGAAGTAGGTGTGGCCTTCCCTTGTGCGCAATAATTGGCTGCCCTAATCGTGTGAAAGCTGCTTTATAAAAGTCACAAACTGCAAAATTTTGAATATTTTGAATTCTAAATAAAAAATATGAAATTTTTATTATTTTTGGAAGAAACAACCGAGGAATGCTGAAAACTTGAAAGCTACAGCAGTAAAGACTTAGCAAAAAACATTTCATTAGTGTTCTCGAATGTTTATTCTCAAATATTGGTAGCAACAAAATTTTGTTAATTCATTTAATTCCCTAAACACAGCTTTCGAAACTTAATAGAAGACGTGATCAAAAGATTAAATAACTTTAATATTTCAATAACAGTTTCAATAAGTTCTCTTTATTAAAGGCAGGTAATTAGTAGGGAGGAGCAGAAACTGAGTCCCAGACACATAACTTCTGCAGAGCCCCAAGTACAATTATCTCTTTACAGAGTTCTATGGGGAGTAGTTACTTTGTATTTGAAAAATTAAGACCTGCGGATCCTCTTACAGAAGAGAAGTGCAAAAAACATCCTTCCGATCCGCCACGAGAAAGAGGATCATAAAGATTAAAGGAACATCCTTTATGTTCTGGAAGTACTTAAAGGAACGTGACCGCTCGCTTCTATTCTTCCGAAATGTTCTTTTTCGGTGCCAGTGGCTCGTATGGCAGAGCTTGAAAACGACCCCGAATCGAAATTCCGAAGGGCAGAATGGCAACACAAGTTGGAGTTCTTTTTCTGCTGTATTCTTTTTTCCTTTTGTTTACTTTGCCCAGGCAAACAGAGTAAAGTTTTTATGGAAGATGGGATCGATAGGCGCTCGTTTATTCTCAAAAATAAACTCGATACAGACAAAACAAGATAGAGTTAAACTTCTTTAAATTGCAGATCCTTAGTTTCATGTTTCTGGACAGTTAAGCTTTTATTGAAGAGATCTCATAACCGATAAAGTCGATTTTGGATAACTGCAATTTTGACACGACAGGTTTTTTTTTATATTAACCGATTTTTTTATATATATCATATTTTACCTTGCTCGTAAAAAAGTGACAAAGTATCAAAAAAGTTTTATCTGTTAAAAAAAATTATTTTGGAAAGTTTTTGTGTAGTATGAAAACGATTCAAAAGAAAGAAAGTTTTTTTTTTCTACAACATGATACAAAAACTATTACAAAGAGACTATTCCCATAAAATTTCTGAAATTTTTGTCAGAATGTTATGTTTCTAAAATATCTCACATGGATAGAAAAATAGTCTCAACCTTTATAGTTAAATTGTTTATCAATACTTGTACAAGTAATGCGTGCCTAATAACTCCGAATTAACAAGTAGATTCAAGATTTTTAGCAATAGATTCAAGTTCACATGGACAGAAAAATAGGCTCAACTTTCATTTTTAATTTTTTTTTTATCAATACTTGTCTAAGTAATGCGTGCCTAATAACTCCGAATTAGCAAATATACTCAATACTTTTTTCATTCGTGTATTTATTGACCTTGGACTGTGAATTTAAAAAAATGTCATATTTTTTATAATAATAATTTTGAAAATCTACCTTATGAGTTAAAAAAATGTTATAATAATGAATTAACAAGATTTTTTTGGCTTTTAAATGGATTTAAAAAATAATCAAAAATTGCTAGGTTCCGCTTTTGGTGTATATCCCCAACAACAGCAGAACTTTATCAAATCTATGGAATTTTGCACCCTGAAGAAATCCAATGCTAGCAATGGATTGTCAGTAAAATCCTGTCTGGAGAGTCCCAGACAAATAAGAATATGTTCAGATGAAACACTTGGGACAGATTTCAAAACTCTTAGAATCCACAGAATTTTTCATAGTTCTAAGGTGCCCACTGGGAAAACGAATAAGAGCAGTCTGATCCTGCCTATTGCAATCAAGAATCAGAGAGCCCCCTGGACGAATACTCTAATACCACTTGTGTACTAGTAGGACAAGCCAAGTGGTTTTATTTTGGGTTTTCACCTTGAGAAAATTTCCATGTAGGTAAGAATTTCAGTAGGTACAGAGGTATGATGAAAGCTTATAAGCCAGTTAATAGCTGCGCGACAGGGGCAATTGCTTTTGTATTGTGGTCATGTTACTCGGCTGCTAACCACAAGGTCCCAGGTTCTATCTTCGCTCACCACAATCCGCTACATTGATGACCTCGGACGATGAACCTTCAACTTTCGTACAGCTGTTGTTTCGCCATCTACCCACAACAAACCAAAGTCGTCAGACTCACTTGACACAACAGCAACCACTCTCACCCACACACGCTCGCTCGCTATAACTCTTAGGTACAGGCACATACTCAAATGGGTACAGGCACATTAGACTCAACAGCCATATCGTTCGTCTCATCACCGACTCACTGGTGGGAGAGTCTGTGGTGAAAGCTTATAAGCCAGTTAACAGCTGCGCTGCGGGGGCAATTGCTTTTGTATTGTGGTCATGTTATTCGGCTGCGACCCACAAGGTCCCAGGTTCTATCCTCGCTCAATTCAATTCGCCACAGAGACATCCCTAGCTCCCACTTCAACCAGGGTGTCCGCAATCTCCCTACCCTCAGTGCCAAAATGAGAAGGTATCCATTGTAGGTGGATCTGCTGAAACAAGGAAAGGCCTTTTATGTTTTCGAGTATATTCACTCCCACATTATAGGTCCTAAAGCTCTGTTCTAAAAAAACTTTGAAAGTATATAAAATTAAGCATGAAACGTTTGATTGAAATTAAATACATCGATGTTTCAGGTAATCTCTAAAGATGTTTATTTTTTTAAAGTAATTTTGAAGGTAATTAATATGATAGAATTATATATATAATCACACTTCCATTCTATTACGTTTAGTATATTACATTATTACAAGCAATCTGTTTAAGGACAAATTGATTTGGCTGAGTTTTTTATGGTAACACACATATTAATAAGATTCAATGGTGAATTTAAAATCAATAAAATGACTTTAAAAATCCATTCTACTACCTATTTCTACTAGAAAAAAATATACTTATTTATAAGATTCAATTTTGAATTTAAAATCAATAAAAGGACTTTTAAAATCCATTCTGCTACCTGTTTCTACTAGAAAAAAATTTACTTATTTATAAGATTCAATTTTGAATTTAAAATCAATAAAAGGACTTTTAAAATCCATTCTACTACCTGTTTCTACTAGAAAAAAATATACTTTTTTATAAGATTCAATTTTGAATTTAAAATCAATAAAAGGACTTTTAAAATCCATTCTACTACCTGTTTCTACTAGAAAAAAATATACTTTTTTATAAGATTCAATTTTGAATTTAAAATCAATAAAAGGACTTTTAAAATCCATTCTACTACCTGTTTCTACTAGAAAAAAATATACTTTTTTATAAGATTCAATTTTGAATTTAAAATCAATAAAAGGACTTTTAAAATCCATTCTACTACCTGCTTCTACTAGAAAAAAATATACTTTTTTATAAGATTCAATTTTGAATTTAAAATCAATAAAAGGACTTTTAAAATCCATTCTACTACCTGTTTCTACTAGAAAAAAATATACTTATTTATAAGATTCAATTTTGAATTTAAAATCAATAAAAGGACTTTTAAAATCCATTCTGCTACCTGTTTCTACTAGAAAAAAATTTACTTATTTATAAGATTCAATTTTGAATTTAAAATCAATAAAAGGACTTTTAAAATCCATTCTACTACCTGTTTCTACTAGAAAAAAATATACTTTTTTATAAGATTCAATTTTGAATTTAAAATCAATAAAAGGACTTTTAAAATCCATTCTACTACCTGCTTCTACTAGAAAAAAATATATTTCAGTAGCAAAAAAATTACAGGAAAAAATTATTCGAATAAAGTAATATGATATTTTATGCTTTCCTAGGAAATTTATATTCAGAGAAAAGCTGTGTTTATCGTATGATGAAATGATTTACTTTCAAAGAAAAAAAATGCATAGGAAAATACTTATTAAAAATCTCAATTTTCTTCTCTTAACAAGTCTTTATGAAAAAAAAATAACATTAATAAATTGATGAATCCTATACCCTATTTTGATATAATCTTTCAATTAAAAATAATTGTCTACTCATTCAGAATCCAAAATCCCAAAAGAAACTTTGCTTAAAAAGAAACTGCAATCGATATTTCTTAATTTCAGTTTCTCCGGGGCGAATTAGGAATCTAAACCATCACCAAGAGCAAGAAGAAGGAGAAAAGAAAACTTTCTTGCAGTAATTTACTTTTCTTGGAAGGAGAAAAGGAAGATCGATACTGGAGAGTCAACTGTTTAGCTATTTCGAGATGGGAGGGGGTATTTCGGAGAATGCTGGGGCTATTTTTAGAAGCTTGGACGTAAAAAAGCAGGTTATACGTGTCTTTGGGCAGGGGTTTATTTAAAAAAGACCCCTTTTATAGTGTATGATTCTGGATGCCGGTGAAAGTGAGAGTGCCTTGCCTTTGGGACCATGGATAATTTCTTTTAAATGGCTTTTTTTTATGATTATGAAATTTTTGCAGAGTTGGGAAGAAGAGTAGTTAAAAATTAGTCTCGGATCTAGTAAAAAAGTTTCGGAAATAGGCGGAGTTGCATTTTATTCTATTTTAAACATTGTTCTGTAAGGTGCATTCCTGTTTTCGGCAATTTGAGAAGAAAAAATATCACAGAAGAGGGTTAATTTAACCCTTCAGTGCATCGTGCAGCCATTTGACTACATATAAATTGTATTTCCATTTATAAATTTCACATAACTATTCCAAAGGGTAACAACAAATATTCGATCCTTTTTTAAATGCTTTTTGGTAAAATGTAGAAAAGACCGATATATTATAACAGTGGTACTAAAATTAAACTGGAAAATTAGGCGCCATACATATTCATGCATTTAGGCGCTTACTAATATTGCCGCATTGAAGAACGATAGCCGAATCTCCACGGCCGAATGGTCATGACACCGGTCTCATAGTCAAGAGACCTTACGTTCGAATCCCAATCGAGACAATGCGATTCATAGTATATGTAAACATTTTTTCCTTTATTTCATGTTCCAGAAGATACTGGACATTTCTTTAGTTTACCAGACAAGTGATCTGGACTTTTCTTACTGTCTCCAGAAAAGTATGCTGGAACTTTCCCTGCTAGTATAAAAGCAGAAGATTTGTCAGTCACTGTATTCTCAGTTCATAGTTGAGTTAATAAATTGGTTTAGCTCTACTACTTGTGTGTCATTGAGTTCCACACTAACGAACCTACGTGACAATATCATATTACTGATAAGTACATAAATATACACATTTATAGATTTGAAAATAATCATATTAAGAATTGAAACTGTAAAAAATACCTGAGACTTAACCATTTCATTTTAAGACCGAATTGAGTAAATAAAAGTACGACATTAATCTTTTAATTACAGCATGACACACGAAATAAAAATACTGTGTTTACTAAGACTTAAATGAAAACAAAATTAAGAAATTTCGCTATTTTTCGGTTATAAGGTTTTTGATGGAAAAAAAAATTAAGCATGTAAATTTTCCAACTGGTTTCCGCCAGAGGATATTTCGTTAGTTTCATGCCAAGTCCATGATGCTTTGGTGGTAAGGTCTGTGCTTCAGGACGATTCGCTCGAAATCAGCGAAAATTCGCTTTTATATGAGCATGGTGCATGCTATATCTGAAGTCATAAATCAAATTCTATGGAACTGAAACATTTATCTCATTTTTGTCATCTGGCTATGGTCCAATAAGATGACGTTCATCCTCAAATAGCAAATTCTCATGCCGCGTAAAAAGGAGATATTAATTTAACCAAAAAGAAGCAGCGTTAGTGGTCTGCCCTAAACTGTCTCTCATAATCTCATAAAACCTTGTCAAAGAACGCTTTGCATGGCACTGGCGTGCAATAGTTACGAAATATTAACTTTTGGCGCAAATATAACATTTTTACCGAATCTATCGTGTCATCCTTGGCGAGTTATTTGGCGATGAATTCCTAACATGCGTTAATAGTATCCGAAGATCAAATTTGTATTTTAGACGCGTTTTCCGCAATCTTTTGAGAAATATTTGATTCAAAACTGTACTTTAATCACAAAATTCCATACCTCATTCGATATATTTAAGTTACTGCGTTTTTGAATTAACGCGTTTACATGTTACTTAAAATACAGACTGAAAAACAGTTAATCCATTGTTGCTTTAGGC
Organism: Argiope bruennichi; assembly: GCF_947563725.1. Taxonomy (NCBI): domain Eukaryota; kingdom Metazoa; phylum Arthropoda; class Arachnida; order Araneae; family Araneidae; genus Argiope; species Argiope bruennichi. The sequence goes on from NC_079155.1 coordinate 20,958,144, forward strand.
TCAAAACTTAAGGTGTACGTACACTCTAGAAGATTTTTTTTAAATTTAAATTTTTTATTTTTATTATTAATTTTAAATTTTAATTTAAATTTTTCACAGGTCATTAATATATTTTAAACTCATTTCAGTGAGAAAAAATCATATTATACTAATTATTAATTAATTAATATTTAATGAGCTAATTAGCATATTTTTTGAAACATGATATCTTAAATTCTAATTTGTACAGACACACAACTCTAGTTGGAAATTATACCTAATATTAGTCTTCATGTTATCTGCCTCAATCAAGTTATAAAAATAGTTTTTTTAGTATAATAGTTTTTTTTAACAATTTTTTCATCAACGATGAATAGAAAAAGCGGGATTTCTTCTGTCATTTTAACTTTTAAATAGTTATTAAAAATTTATTTCTACAAATATAACTTTCATTGAGGTACAACACATCCAGTGTTTTATACATATTATTTTGATATATAAATAATTGTATTTGGTTAATTACTTGTTGAGTTATGATTGTTTGAATGAAGTAACGTAGTGGAAAAATATCATTCTTCATAAAATGAGATTTAAAAAAACCGAAACTAGAGTTTTTAGTGAAAGTACTTCAAGAAAAATAATTCTAACTCGAGAAATATTCCGAATATTGACAACATCTTATTATCGTTTGAAAGCTATAGGATCAGAGAACATTTTCTAAAAATAAAAAAAATATTCGATATTTTGAACGATTTTCGAAGTTTCAAGTACGTATACCTTAACAGTTTGTTTACTCTATAGATGTTAAATCTGTTACCGAATTTTATCTATCAAGATCTCCTCGTTTTTGTAATTAAAGTGTTAACTTATATTCTAACAGCCGGACAGATGGACTTCTTCTGATCAGATTTTACTCAAAATTTGATAGAAATCTGCAGATTTGGTGTAAAGACCGTATACCAAATTTCAACCATCTAGCTTAGTTATTTTTAAGTTATCTTTGTCACGGATCGACAGACAATGGACATTTTCCGAAAATTTATTCTTCGAACTCAGAAAGGTCTGAAACTAGGAGGTTCTTTAAATTCTCGAGTTCGAATGTTTTGACAATTACTATACTTTCTCTATACTATGCATACGAAAAAGTAAAAAAGTTGGCATGCTATTACACCATTGTTATACTTTAACTACTGTTTATCGTTGATAACTATTCTATCCATCTACGAAACATATCCTACTACCCCATTTTTCTTTCGCAATGTCTATTTAGGATTATAGAAAAGTTTAATACTTTTCTCAAATCCAGTAGCTAGTTTATATATTTACTTAGATAAATTTTTCTTAAAGCATTATCCTACAGTATTATATTTGGGTTTAAAGAGCTTTCTTCGACATTATAATGTCACAAACTTATCCCTTAGAGACTGGTCTGCACCTACTATTTTACAGGCTTTTTACGACCTCCGCTTTTAAAAGGCTTTTATCATGGATTCTTTGAACAAGAATCATTCGTTTGGAACATAAGACCTATAAACATTCACCATTTCGGCAAAGCAGGCTAACCGTTTGGATGTTTAAGATGGAAGCCATTTGGACCCTAATTCTTTTTATGGAGGGTATGTATACTATTACAATGGTAATACTAGTCTATAGATAGATTCAGAAACAAAAGTAGCCGAATATTACAAATTTGAGGATGTTAACAAGAATTTGTTAGTAAAAATTTCCTTTTGTCTATAATTCTAAAAAATTGGAGACTAAATACCTGAATACCATTTTAGGATTGCAACATTCCGCATTAATCTTTCCTCTAATTGCTTTCCGAAATCGATATGATAAAATCGTGAAATATTCGTGCTTACAATTTTTGCTTTCTTTTATACGTAGTGTATAGAAAATATAGTAATTATCAAAAGATTCGAAATCGAGAGTTTGACTACTCTCTACGTTTCAGACCTATCTAAATTTAAAAAAAATCATTTTTGGAAAATATTTGTCTATTTGTGACAAAGATAACTGAAAAAAAAACCGCTTTGAGCTAGGCGAATGAAATTTGGTATAAAGTCTTTGTACCACATTTGTAAATTCCTGCCAAATTTTAAGCAAATTCCGTTCAGTGGAAGTCTGTATGTCCGGCTCTTCGAATGTAATTTAACAAAATAATAGCAAAACGAAGAGAGCTAGATGGATAAAATTCAATACATCTAGTTAACACTTATAGTGTATACATCAATCAAATTTTGAGACAAATCTACAAATGATTTTCAGAAACATCCTAAAGCAATAACTGAAAAGCGAAATGCCTTAAATATATCAAATTTGGTATGGGGTTTTGTGACAATAAATGTACTTTTTCTTCAAATTTTTGTTTCAAACTGTTGTGAAAAATAACTTTAAAAGACAGATTCGAATTTCGAATACTAATAACCGCATGATAGGGATAAATCGCCAAATAACTCGCCAATAATGATGCGATAGATGCAGTAAAAATGATAAATTTAATTCAAAGGTTTATTATTTTTAATTATTGTATGCCAATGCCATGCAAAGGTAAGGCATACCTACAGTCCGCCCCAGCCGAAGCCATTCGGATAAAACGATGGGCCGCCGCAAAGCAACCCCACTCAGCACTATGGCGCAGGACTAACTCTTGAAACTTACATTATCTCTTTCCATCTGACCTTGGATTGCCTATTCTTGCAAAGGTAAAGATAAGTCAACCATCTAACTCTCCGACCCGCCCTAAGGCACACGGATTTAAACCATAAAACTGAATGACCGGACCGCCGCAACAGCAATTGGCGGGAACTGTGGTTGAGTCCTAAGGGCCGTCACCGGCCACGGTACAACCCTCCCCGAAGGAAGTACGTCCCGTCATCGATGGGAGGAGCCAGATCCCCCACCTATTAGTGTACCCTCCAGGGTGGCGAGATCCAACCACCATGCCGGAAGCATCTCATCCTCATTTCGAGGTGCCCCCCCCGAGGGTGAAGGTAAAGATAACACCTTTTAGAGAGTAAGCGAGAGAGTTTTAGGGAAACCCTTTTCGCTGGTTATAATTAGAAGACTATCATGGCATTGATGCTCCGCAAGCAGATTAGATTACATTTAATGTAAGATTTGTAATTTTATGAACATAATTGCCCATGTACTTGGAAAACTTGAACCAATCTAGGTTTTTATTGTTATTTCTGATTTCAGCAAGTCAGTACCATTAGAAAACGTCATACTTCCTTTATCTGTAGAAAACAAAGTGTGGTAATATCAATATATTTAATTAGGAAAACCTAAGAATTAATTCCCAAGCCTTAACTATTCGGTCTATTTTGAAAATTTGTGTCTCATACGAAACTTACTATCATATACCATCAGTGATTGTTTTGCACGTCATGCACTATTAGTTTTAAGACATATTATAAAATAAAATTGTGTCAGAACTCCCAGACTCAACAGTTAAAACGCTTTTGCCAATTAATTTCGCCACTTTGCAAATATAGCTAAACATCAGAATGTTCTATTTTTTATTGTATAAGTGTAATTCTATATATAAAATTGAAAATTGTTTTGTTAGTTTGAATCCTAAACAATTTCACCCAGAAGGAATAAATGCGGTTTTAAAAAGTTTCTGTTAAAGAGGTGAAATGAAAGTTGAAGAATTTAAAACATATCTGCCATAAATTTTTGAACAAGCCACCATACACAAATAGTTTTTGTACAACGTCATAAAATAAAAAAAGTAGCTTTATAATGCCCTCAAGTTCATTTTTGCCCTATTTTTCCATGATTTTTAATCATTTTGTTCAAAGTAAACATAATTTTATCTCAATAATTTTTATCAGTTCTATTTTTTGGTCAATATAATAAGCAAATTTCATTGTTTAATCATATGTATCATCTGTTCCTGTTAATGTTGATGCTATGTTGCTTTGTACATCTGTAGAAAGCAACATAACTAAAAGCAAAAATTTTAATATGCTCGTACTGTAATTAAATACTTTCCATTAAAATTGATTTTCAATTATTTGACATAATTTCGTCTCAATCTTTTTTTTAAAAATGTGAATATTCACCAAAAACTGCTTTTTAAACGTAGACAAACATTTGGATTGAATTGAAAAAACATATTTCCGATAAGTTCGCTTAAAACAGATCAACGATTTTTAGTAATATATGTAATATGCCAATATTTTATTATCAGGATACTGGAGCTCTGACTGTAATATTAAAAATACTGATTTCAGAGACCAATAAGTGTGATTAACATTTAGATTGAATTAAAAAAAAACGAATTTCAGATGCAGGTTCGCTTAAGACGGATATTGTTTCTTATGGCGCTGTGATTTAAACCGAGTTTGTGCAGAAGCTTTTGAGGGTAAAGGCCCTTGAGCGCCCAAGGGCAGAAGTCTGTCTTCTAGACGCACAACCCCTTACTGCAGGGGGACTCTTTCGCACACCTCATAAATAGAACATAGGGTAAAGAACAACCAGACCCAAACCAGAGCTCGAACCCAGGGCGCCCAGATCACGGAGAAGATGCGCTGCCCCTAGGCCAGGATGCCGGCTCTTAGGACACAAAAATTTTTAGTAACAATATGTCAGGATACTGGAGCTCGAACTATAATATTTGAAACACTGATTCAAGAGATGAATAAGGTTAATTAATGTTTGAATTTGATAAAAAATAATAATCACAGATAAATGAAATTTATACAACTGAATGGCCTGTGTAATAGTGACGTCAATGCGAAGTACAGTTCTTATAACCATTGCATATTTCGGAATATGCCATAACAAAACATTTTAAAATGAAATGATCATCCAGGTTTTGTAATGACAAACTTCAGAGAACTTAATGTATTGTTCCATTCAAAAAGCATTAACCTCTACGGAAATGATTGCTGAATTCTGAGTAAAACATTCGGAACAAAATAGTAGTTCAAATTCAATTACCAAATTATATGACAGAAATAATCCAACCACTTTATTTTAAGCTTCTTTTTCCAGTATCTGGTAATATTTTGAAAGCTTGCGCTAATTATAATTAAAAGAAGTATTTTTTTAAAAAATAAATTCTGTCCAGAGGAAGCTTTCGGAGACGCCAGAGGCAAATTAAATTAATGAGAGTTTAAAAGCCTTTCATATTGATTCGGCGTCTGAAGAACTTCATTACTTTTATATTAGTTCATTAAATACGCCGAAGAAAAATTTAGCTAAAGTAGTGGGGCGGAATCACTGGAGATATGAAACCAGGTTAAAGACTGGAAAAAAAAATATTAAAGCAGGAAAAATTCTTAACGACTCGTGTACTGTCTTTCATGTAATAGAATTTTTGCGAAAGTCCTGATATTAAGAGAGAAAAAGAAATCGGAAACATATTTGTTTTGAAAAGAATTTCTTAATGTTGAAACTAACGGATTTGTGTAATGCGAGAATGGCAGACTGAAAACATATTAATGAATTTATTTTTTGTAAGTATAATTTGCTAAATTAACAATTTAATTCTGAGAACAGTTTAAGAGTTTCAAGTAAAACTACTTAACCTTATCAGGTAGCACGTTAATTAATTTAATGAAAACTAAAAGGGAAAAAAGGGTATTTCAGTGGTGTAGGAAAAGAATTAATTGAAATTAAGATTATGGATACTCTGGATGCCAGTCTTAAAGAGCACTATAGAGACAAAACGTTATTGCGTTTGTGCCACTTTTTAAAATAAAATATAAGGAGAGGAAGAAAAAGTAATAACTTGCTCACCAATTTAACCTTGCCAATCCATTAATGATGACTGGGAGTGAAATAATCGTACAAAGGCCCTCAGTGTCATTTAAACTTGTATTGATGATAGTTATTTGCAGGCAATCAACCTTCAACTATTGAACTTCACAGCATCGACAGGGTATATGAGGCCAGTCCCTGTATGGATATATGAGGATATATCCTCATATATTACACATATATGTACAGGATATATGAGGCCAGTCAGAATCCCTGTCCAGTTACGCCAGTGTCTGGTTGATAGAGGTTTAATGGCGCAAGAGCCATGTTTGGCTAAACTGCGCCAATCAAATGGTAAAAGTGGAAAGTATTTACAAACTTATGAATAAAAGATCAGTCATATAAATGGCATAAAATCCAAAATATGGTGAACTATATACAAGATAAGATAACAACAAGATACAAAATTCGAAAAATAATAAAATAATTTTAAAAAAAATCAAAAGGCAAATAATAATGTGAAGATTGGGGATAGAAAATCATTGCAGTCTTTTGACATGATATTTCTTTGTGTACTTAGCATGGGCAGTGGTACTATTTGTTTTAGGTTGAAAGGTTTTAAAATTAACCCAATGAAATGGGCTGTTTTTTACACTCATGTCCAAAATTAAGGTCACAAAAATGGTTTTCAAAATAATTCTAAATGGCTACCAGTAAATTTTAAACAAATTGTATTTTATATATTGTAAAGGACCGGTAACACTATATTAACCTTTATTGTAGGAAAAAATGTTGTTTAGCATTAGTTTTTGAGGAACTACTGAAATTAGACCGTTTAGGCATCTGGGATTTTTATCTGCAATTATGTGAATATTGCATTAAAACAAAAAAAATTAACCTGTTTCCAATGAGAATGAGTTCTCATAATCGTTTAGACGATTCCTTGATATGGAGAGCCGTTGGCAGGCTTGAAGCTGGGCAGTCTCAAGCGGAGGTGGCTCGATGGTCACAAGTGGTACCGAAAGTGGTATCCAGGTTGTAGAATCAATTCCAAACAAGTGGTACTGTAACCAGGAAGGCCGGGAAATGCCGTCAAAGAGCAACGACGCCTGCTCAGGATCGTTATTTGGCATTAAGCGCACGATGGCATAGGCTGACAACGGCTCCTCAACTTGCTCGTGACCTTGCTGCTGCGTCTGGAATAAGAATTTCCTGACAAACGGTATACAGACGTCTAGCAGAGAGGTCCCTTTATGCCCAGTGACCAGTTGAGTGCGTCCCTTTGACTGCATCCAACAGAAAAGCCCGGTTGTTGTGGTGCCGAACACATCAGTCTTGGGCCCAGCAAGAATGGGGGCGCGTTCTTTTCAGTGATGAGTCGAGTTTTACCACAGAGAGTGACACTCGTCGAATCTTCATCTGTTGAGAGCGAGGAGTTCCCTATCACCCCTTCTACGTAAAAGAAATCGACAGATTTGGTGGCAGAGGAATCCTTGTCTGGGATGGCATAATATTGGGAAGTCGTACACCACTGAACGTCTTCGATGCGGGTACTGTCAATGCACATCACTATAGGGATGAAATCCTTGAAGCCTATATGAGGTTGTTTCGGGGTGCTTTTGGCCCAGACTTTATTTATGGACGATAACACGCGTCCACACAGAGCCCAGATCGTTGATGATTTTCTTGAGGAAGATTATATTCGACTTATAGACTAGCCCTCGAGGTCTGCTGATCTCAATCCTATTGAACATGTTTGGGATGGTCTCGTAAGAGCCATTGCACAGCGTAAGCCCCCTCCTAATACCCTCCAAGAGTTAAAAGTCGCGCTTTTGGAAGAATGGGCCTTGTTGCCCCAAGTATTTATTGATACTCTCATAAACAGTATGAAAGTTCGTTGTGAAGCCTGTATAGCAGTGCACGGTGGTCACACTCCAGATTAGACAGGCTTTTCCCGAGATAAATGCTTTATCTCTGATTCATAATGTAACACTTTTTGATATACCCTGTTTCTTAATTCCTAATTCAAATCTTTTCTATGTTGTTATGTGTCTATGTTCTTTCTGCCATTGTAATGTACCTCTGTGCTAAATTTCGTGCCAACACAGTGAATAGTTTTTCATTTTTCGCAGATTTTATGTTTTTGACCTTAATTTTGGACATGAGTGTATTTTTTCTTTAATGTAAGATTATCGGTTGAAGTAGGGGTTTTAAAGATTACTGTTGGTTGTTCTTGCAGATCAACAACAGGGGAAGTTTCCTCAATAGTTTCATTTGGGTCATAGTCTATAATGTCTTCAGCCATAGACGACAGGTCACTTTTGTTGCTAGAATTAACGTCTATCTATACGTGTTCAGAAATAAAGGAACTTGGCAAAGAACCAGTTTTATGTAAAGTTTTGAAATGATTTGCCACTTGTATTGAAGCAGAAGATTTGTTTACTTGTGTAGTAGTAGAAGTTAAAACCTACGAAGGCGAAGTTCCCAAAATTTGGATTTTTCTGACATTGATTCATTTTGGCACACCACTTTCTGACATCATCTAAAAAGACACCCATCCCTCTCACGACTATAAGACACGTTATGTTCAAAACAGTCCCGAATCCTTAGTCGACATTCTTTTGAATTGCCCATAACTAGAGAAAAATCAAATCACACTTTGAAAGAATATTTAATTTTGTTAAGTCCTTTAAGAGTGTGCCAAATCTCTTGGTACAAACTTTAAGAATTGTTTATACATCCTTGATGAAAACAAATTATTTTACAATGCGTTGCCGTAACTTAGCATAAATCTTATTGTTGAATTCGAAAGTAATTTGGAGAATAGTGTTTTTAGCTGAGCAATTGTTTTAGGGTCTAGTAATGTTATTTTAAGCATTCCTTTCTTGGACGGGACTTCCTTCTGCTATTAAATGTAAAAAGTGAAATTATATGAAGAACGTGTTTCAGATTTTTTTCCAGATAATTCGAAAGCGATGCATTATTATTGTAAAGAATAAATTCTCCAAAAACGGAATATCCATATCATATACTTAGAAGTAGTAGCTTCAGAACTGGCCTTTATAAAAGTTGCGATGATTTCCCAACAAAAATATTTCCAATTTTTTTAATATATATATAAGCTGTAAATAAAAGTAGTTATTTTATATGCAGATATACATATATCCTAATGCATCAATGCTGGAATGTTGGAGTGATCTGAGAATTTAGTTAGGGTAGGTAAACTTGGGTTGCCTCCTCGTCAACTACTCACGGTCTAAAATTAGAAGATCCATTCTAAAATATGCCTGTTACAAGCGGCTTTAAAATGGTGCTCATGTTTACTGAAACTAAATTAAATTATTATCAGACAAACTGGGCAAAATTTGTTAGAAGGTGTTTCCCAGTCTGAAGAGTTCCATGGAATGGCTATTCCACTGAGTATATGGGGCCCATAATTGCTACGAAAGACACAGTAAGAGAGGGCAGAACATGATAACATCATTGTGAGAAATCTTCCTTTGAAATTACTGTAATATAGAATGTAACCTGTAATTATCTTTACAGGTTACAAAAGCGTGAAATTAGTTTTCTTTCGATTAGAACTCTTCTTTATATTGACAATTAAACTAGACGTTACAACGAGTTCCTTGAAAAGTCCCCCCCCCTTATTATAAAAAGTATTGTAAAAATACTATGGACTGCAATACTGATTTTTTTAAACTGCGGAATAGACATGTTTTGAAATATTTTTTTAATCCAAAAGATGGCTCAATTTATGCAGAAACAGTGATTTTATATTCTGATGTTATCATAATAGCGTCACAGAAAGGAAAAGCTCAATTTGTTCTTTGAATTCATAAGGTCAAATCAGATTAGGGTGATATAAAGGTAAAAGCGTTTACAACCCCAAATTGAAAATACATATGCACTGAAAATTAAGATCACAGCTGTTAAGTTGGCTGTCTAGTGTAATAGTCAAAATATTGTACACTACTTGGCGATATCGGCATACTGCCTTGACACTGTTTGAGATACAAGCTGCTGTAACAATTTTTGAGCTGCTAGGTTGCTATGACAATCTTTGAGCTGCCAAGCTATTATGGCAATCTTTGAGACGCCAAGTTCTTATGACATTGTCCAAGTTACCAAAGGTGCTCACACTGAAATTTATTGATGTAAATAATTTTATTGAAAACTTCAGAAACGTCTTTACAATATATCAAAACAATCATAAACCAAATTATAATATTTTTCTAAAGGGTGTCGCAAAATTAACGCAAGATTTGAATTTGCCACAATTCTTGCAGTAAAGTGTTGGAAAGAAAACAAACCATTTGATAGCTGATAGTTGGCGTGTTTACACGATGGCGTGTTTACACGATAGAACAACGTGTTTTCAATGTTAAATAATATTTCAAAAATAATGAGAGTTTGTCAGCAATGGTGATTTAACACCATTGGATTTCTTTTTATGGGGTTATTTGGAGTCAAAGGTCTGTGCCAAGGTCAAGCCTACAAGCACGCTTGCGTTGAAGGATGAAATTCAACAATGCATCAACGAAATTCAGCCACATTTATAAAAAATGATCATGGAAAATATCGACAAAAGAGTGCGTATGTGCCAGTAAAGCCGTGGAAGTAATTTGGACTATATGTTATTCCAAACATAACCCTAACCCGTGTACTTTATTATCAATAAAAGTATATCAATTTAAAGAAAAAGACTGTACTTTTTTATTTCTCAGCTGTCAAACGGTTTTTTTAATAGGGTTGCCAACACTTTACTGTACGAATGGTAACGAATTCAAATCTTGTTTTAATTTTGAGAATCCTTTAATAATTTGTTGTACAAAACTTTGTGACTAACTTGTATATCGAAGGGATATAATTATCAGTATGTAATGTCTAACTACTCTGGTGTAAATGAATGAGTTTTAATAAAGAAATTTTTCATACTTTAAAGCATAATATTATTGTCACTGCAAAAAAGCATAAATTGAAAATCATATCCACTAGACATCATTCCCAAGCAAATACTTGAGGCGGAAATTCCTCATGGAAGTCATTATCATTTTCCCTGAGAAACACATTAAGTGTAGCCACCAGACGAACGGAATATCCTCTCAAATGACTCGGGAAAAAAAAGATAGCAGATTCCATCTGGAAACGAGGGATAGCCGTATTCCAGTACGGAAACGGCAGACGACTCGTTGGTGGAATAATTTATACCTCAGAGATCTCAAGAGAACAGTTTTCCAGCTTTTATCCTGCTTTTACGAAACAAGTGAAAAAAAAAAGAAAGAAAGAAAGAACGAGAAAAATTACGGCGCTTTATCGCTAGTTAGGAAAGCTACGTTTTCTGTCTGTCCTGCGTGAAGACCTTAAGTGTCTTTTTTTTGGAGTGGGAACGATGCTTCTGTAAATGCTTGCAGTATTTTCTAGAATAAAACTTCTGCTTTTGTAAAGTCGCGGTTTGATCTCATTGGGAAGTTAAGGCGTTTAACTCGATTTGAAGAACAAACCGCTTCTGGCTTTTGAGTCATTGCGGTTACAGTTAATTAGGGAGTCGAAATGAATGTGACAAATGTTGCCAAACAATTTAATGATGTTGGAAAGAAAAATGCTGTTTAATCCTACGAATTACGGCCAAAGAAACTGTGTTAGATTTCTGGAGAAATGTTTACAACTTCTTTTGAATGCTTGTTTACCTTATTTGTGTTAATTAGATGTAATTTAACGTGCCAAAACATTATTTCTTCAAGCAACAAACATTAAGATATATCATTTTAAACTAACCCTAGAATGCATGACTTTTTATTATTTTTTTACAAAAAAAAAAAAATCCTTTGTTTTGAATAGCTGTATATAATTTAGAAAAATTATTAAAAAAAATATTAGTTTATTTTGTCTGATGAAGTTTTAATAACATAATTAAAAGTGCCAGTTGGCTACATAATGAATTAAACAATATAACATTGACGTAAGTCACATTATAACAATTCTGAAACAAAAATTAAAGTGCCTTTTTACCCATACATTTTTTACAATGGAAATAAAACATTTTGATAGCATTTTTAATGGTTAAATTATTCATATAACAGCCATCTTGGTATTTTTGAAAGTTTCCAGTTTAAATCAAATTATAGTTCGATTTTGTCATATATTAGTGTTTTCTGCAAATATTTATCAAAGATTTCCAAACACTAACTATTGCCCTTTGAAACAATCACGCGAAGCTTATAAATGGAAATAAAAACATGCAGTTTTTTGTAGGGTTAATGGATCCTTAAAAAGATATTTTGAAAGCCATAGTTCATTTGAGGTATTTTTATAATCCTCCTTTCTCCTAAAATAAGTTTAAAAAAATGAAAGTTAAATTCCTACTTATTCAGTTTAAAATTTCTCTCGCCGGCGTTTTGGCATAGTGGTAAAGCGTCTTCCCCGTGTTCTGGGCGTCCTGGGTTCGTGTCCCGGTAAGGGCATGGTTGTTCTTCCTCCGTTCTATCTGTGAGATGTGTGAATGTGCCCCCCTGTAAAAAGGGGTTGTGCAAGCGAATGAGATGTGTGAGTAGCTAAGACGTACTCTTGGCCCTCGTTGGCGCTACTAAAAAAAGAGACGCTCCCTTGGCTTAAAATCGCTGCCTCCATCAGCGAGCTTGTTCATGGCGAGTGCCATTATAAACAACAACAAAATTTCTCTCATGTTAAAAAAGTAGCTACGCTCAAATTGTTCTCATGTATATTGGCATGTGTTTTTGTCGAGTTTTAAACTATTAATATGGAAAATGCTGAGTATGCGAAATGAAGTTGCTTATACTAATAATAAAAAAGGAAGTGATTATCTTGCCTTTGAATTAATGACTAAGGAAAATGATTTTTTTTTGTTTTTATTTTAATATTATCAAGAAAAAGAAATTGAATGATCGGATAGAAGATAGAAATGAGTTTGAATTTTGTCATAACAATACAGCATTGTTATAGATTGTATATTATATTAATTTTTGAAGTTTGGTTAAATTCAGAGCAAAAATTTTTCGGAAAATTAAACTAATACCATGAAAAATGTAATTTTTTAAGTTACAATGTAAAAACATTTTCACGATAATATTTTTGGAAGTTACAGATAAAAAAAATTAAAAATTGCATTTGAACAGTTTACGTCGACTTTGTTATGTACCAAATTTTATCAAACTCGCATAAGAACTGGAGATTTGCATTAAAGAAAAACAAATAAACATTCATATTTATATATATAGGGTGTTCGGAAAGATAATGAAAAGATAAAGAAAAGATAATACTTCTTAAATGTAGCAATTAAATGTATATTTCTGTGTAAGTTTCATTAAATATAAAAACTCCTTAGTTTCTGTTAATGTTAATAACCAAAAAGTATAAAAATTATATATTTATATGACCCCCATAATTAAATATTATCAGTATATAAGACATTTTCTCTTACACTTATCCATAAGTACAAAATATTTCATTCTTATATCAAAAACATTTTTTGAGATATTTAGAAAGAAATGTATTTATTTAGATTACTTTTTCATATCTCATACTAATGTTTTAACGTGTCTTTTATAAAAAGTAATTTAAAGGTCGAAATCAGAAAATAATTTGTATTTATTAATTTTCATTGGGTTTTATGAAATGATAAAAATAACACACTAATTGAAGTATTTAAAAAACTGTTTCAAAATGAACATTGACAAAGTTTTATACCCTCTGAAATACTACAGGCGATATAGTACAGCCGATTTGATTCACCACTAGTGTTAGTTTAATTGAATTCGTCTGCTAAGAACTGCTGCATCTACAGGTGGCATGATAATGCAGAAAAATGACTCCTTAAGTAAAAGTCAAACCACGTGACTTAGGATTATATTCAACTGGTATTTGTAAGTCAATCCACCTGCCAGGGAATTCTGCATTCTACCATTGCCTTACAGTTGATGTGCGGTAAAAAAAAAAAGGCTAATCTAATTGTAACCACACATGTTGGAAACGCTACCAACGGCATTTCGTCTGTTAATTCAGATAGAATGCTAACCGAAAATATCCGTCACCACTCAATATTCTGTTATGCAAAATAGAACAGGCAAAGAATTTCTGATAGAATGCTAACCGAATAGAATGCTTTCAGATAGAATGCTAAACGAAAATATCCGTCACCACTCAACATTCTGTTGTGCAAAATAGAACAGGCAAAGAATTTCTGATAGAATGCTAACCGAATAGAATGCTTTCAGATAGAATGCTAAACGAAAATATCCGTCACCACTCAACATTCTGTTGTGCAAAATAGAACAGGCAAAGAATTTCTGATAGAATGCTAACCGAATAGAATGCTTTCAGATAGAATGCTAAACGAAAATATCTGTCACCACTCAATATTCTATTGTGCAAAATAGACCATGCAAAGAGTTTCTGATAATTCCACAGCATACATTTATAAAAAATTTTCTTCGATGATAATATGTGCAAAGAATGGATTTTTATCGTTCTAAAAGAGATAATTTTCGCGATTATGTTTCCACCCCAATTAAATCGACATTTGTTCTTATCTACATTACATTTCTATCTACATTATATTGCTATTAAAGTACGACTCTCCGGTAAAAATTTAGACGCCCATCATTATCTGCCTGTAACTGTATTGGTAGTGTGGACTCCATTAGTAAGAAGGCTGTATGAATAGCAAGTACTTTTTGTACAATCATTTTGGGGATGTCCAGTTCACAACTGACTTTTTCATAACTAATAACTTCAAAAACAAACTAAAATGTCATTTGATTTCTATATCGCTTGCACAATGCCCGGTATATAAAGATTTTCAGTTTGCAATCACTAAAGAGTTTTGAAAATACACTTTTTAGAAGGATACCAATTCGGAAGACGACTTACGATTGCATACAGTATAAATAGTCAGCATTCCTCTTTACTGAAATATACTATTCTTTCATAAAGTATTTCGTCAAGCACACGATTGCGAACTAAGAATTTTATTTTATTTGTTGGTATTCTACTATTTCTCTGAAATTTAGCTAATATTCATCAAATATCTATTCCTTTTTTTGTAATTCCTTTTACAATTTGTAAAATTTTTATATAATTTTAATATAATGTAACAACGGATTAATTATTGTGAATAGTATGCATGATTAGTAAATGAAACATCAATCTGAAATCTGTACTTCCATTAGAAATCAAACAAATGCGTGCAAAGAATTTCTTTTTTATTCCCAGCATTTCAGTACTTCTCTAACATATATTTAATGTGCAGTTTCTCCTCTCTTCGATGCTGCAAATTTGACATATCAAAGTAAACAACATTATGCCTGATTAGTTAATTTCTTTCAAATACTAATGATTGCATAAGGTACTTCTAAAGAAATATTTGAATATGATAATATTTCTGCAATAAACAAATTTGCATTTTAAAATGAATGTCCTTAACTAAATTTATGATAAATTCATCGATAAAAATGAGTATATCCTTGCGTTTGTGCATAGATGAATGCAGAAAAAAAATTTATTAATTGTCACTTTTTCGTTATAAAGTCCATATAATTTTTTAAAAACTTTATACTATCAATTTTCACAGGTATCAGTATATTTTTATAAAGTTTTCTACCTTATTTAATGAAATTTTGAGATTAGAAGCATATATCTCAGCACAGTGTTTAGAAAAATAAATGCTTGCGCGATTTTTTGGGAGCACCCTATAGAGATTTATAGCTAAATAAATTTAATTTGAAATATTCCAATTCTGCCATGAAGGCATAAAATTTAATAATCAGGCCTCATTTCTAAATAACAAGTATTAATTGTGATAAAATGTTGACTTAACGAAATACATGTCTTATATACTTAAGTGTATATATCATGTTATAAAAATTTATGACATGTAGTGTGTATTAAGCATGTATAAAGTATATGTAATATATTATGAGTTTTTATATGGGATGTTATTAAAACTTTATAAAAGAGCAGATAAGTGTAATAATTATTTTTGTAATCTTTAACACTGCATTTATCTCTTTTCAAAATGATAATTTTTTAAGATAGACATAGATTTTGTAATATAAGTTATATCAATATCCATCTACAATTCAGCCATCTACAAGGCATAATGTCGGACCTAGACGTATCAATTTGGCACGCAGTTACTATTATGGTAGTAAATGTTCACCAAAAGAGAGTTCTACGAAATTTTTATTTGATTTTAAATTAACTAAAGATAAAATAAAATTTACCATTTTTTTCGATTAACATTAAAGCATCGCGCCGACTGGCTTGCCAAAGAAACGACAAAATTAGTTAATTCCACTCCTATGAGCATTCCGAAATCTTATTTAAAGAATGTCTTTAAAGATAAAGTTATATCTGAATGGAATACTTTATATCAAGCATCGACTAATGCGCAGCTCACTAAGGAATTTATTCCATCCTTACAGAGACGCCTAAAGGCTAACTACTTTGAGTCAAATTTTAAGCTTATCCAGTTTCTGACTGGACATGGAAACTTTAAAGCATATTTAAAACGATTCAATTTTTCGCCGACTGATAGGTGTTCGTGCTACAGTGGTGCAGTCCAGGATGCCAAGCATTTGATATTTGAATGCACCAAGTTTATTCCTGAGAGACGTAAACTCAGGAACTGCCTTCTAAAGAACAATATAGCTTGGCCTCCTCATTTATCTGCCTTTGTACAGTGTAAATCATTTTTCATTTCCTTTTGTACATATATTAATAGTATTTTCCCCCGTATTATTTAAACTTTACTTCAGTGTGCTTGCCTACATATATTTGCATACATACTTTTGTATTTGTATTTTGAATATTTTATTTGATCATGCTTCGTCAATTGTTTTATATAATCTACTGTATGTTTCGGTTTCTATGCGAGCAATTTTGTTTCCTTTTGCCTTTGTTTGTGTATCTACTGGTTTACCCCCCCCCCTCTTTCTTTCTTTGCATTTGTGCCTGCGTCCTTATATTTGAAATTTATTCTACTATCAATTGTGTACTGACTTACATCTGTAAGCCTTGTGATATACTTGTTGGCACACAAGGAGTTTATACATCGAGAACAGCAACAACAACAAAAAAGCATTAAAGCATATTACCTATCTCACATAAGCTAATTTCATTTCACTGAAATTGTCTCAAAGGGTTAAGTTTTCAATAATATCAATGGTGTTTAACATTTTTTTAAAAATTTCAATACATTTAAAAAAATTATTTTCAAACTCTACTTATAACAATTACTTTTTAATGTTGCTATAAAATCCTTCGCTCTCGTACTTTTGCCGATGTTAACTTTATCATAAAAAATTATTGCTTTTCGACATTAATTCCAAAGTAGAATTAATGTCGAAAATGTAGAACAGAATTAATGAATTAATTAACATATTAATGTTTCCATGGTCGCATTTTTTATGTAAATGGGATGCTGTAAAAATGTTGATGCTACTAGCTGAATGCAACACTTGATCCAGTCAAGCTAAGAATGGATAAAACAGAGCAATCATGCGTAAAACAATATCATGCAAATACGTTTAGGAAGAAAGGTTCTCATTTTACTTTTCGTTAAGTAATATCCGGTTCTTTCACTTTTCATTTATTTAATTACCATTCCCTTGTATCATGATGACCATTATGCTTAGTATTATTTCACAGACTACCACACAATTTCTCATTATACAGACTTTCTTTGGTTACAGCAAGTATCAAGTGACTCACAGCCAAGATATTAATATGCTCCTGGGGCGAGACTTTCTGCTCATTCTACTGCTGCTTCCGAGATCATTGATGTATTTCTGTTTCTAAGCTATATAGGCATATGACGTAACCTTAAGGTCATAGTTACTTCATTACTAATTTTATAAAGGTATTAAGCGTTGACTGGAAAACTGAGTTCAGTTTTGCATCTGCCCAGGTGTTTATTCAAATAGCGCTAAATATCATTTGTAATTTGACTTGTTTGCATGTTTGACCGAAATATTTATCTATTAAAATATAATTGCTTCAGATTTTATTTTAAAACATATGTATTTCCAGATATTTTAAATATAATTTAGATGATATATGGTTAGTTCAAATGACGCTTATTTCCATTTCTACTGTATTTCCAATCAGTATTTATCCAAATCCATTTACATTTAATAAACGCAGTCACTCTCTCCATTTGTAAATCTATAAAATCGACTATTGAAGAAAAAAACCCATTTAGAAATATCTGAGAGTTTAATTGCATCATCCAGATTAATTAATTAAAGTCATTCAATCAACATTTTTCTCACATAGATCTGTTGTGAATTTGATAAGGCAGTTCGAGTATGTTGGATGGTTGAACTTTATAAACATCTATTTATTATACATTTAGCACAAACATTTATAATATAATTAGTTGATATTTATATATATATATAATAATAATGTTAATGTTGCCGACTCTAAAATGTTAAATAAAACAAAGGTTTTAGATAGTTCAGACGTTCAATTCAGTCTTTTAAAAGAATAAGATCATTATCCAGATCATGTTGCCATTTAGGAACAGGTAAATTCATTATAAATGTATGTGTTGATTTTTTCATTTTTAACTACAGATTATTCCAATTATATTCTTTGGCATCGTTGGAAATTAAGGTATAAACATGGCCAATAGAAAGTTACTTGTAATCAACAGAATCAAATTCCAACGTGATTTTACGATGGGATAATATAGCAGATCATAATAGCTTCATAATACATGAAATATGCAATCGTATAATACATGAAATATATATTTGCAGTATAAGATTATACGACACCTTATTATGCAGCAAATAGTCAAAAACACAAAAAAAGCAGAAATCAACAACATACAAACAGAACATCGGTATTAAACAACAGAACAGAACGCCGTCTCATACCCTCGTATCCGTGACCATTCTGATCACTGAACGGTTTGGTGGGCATGTTACTGGAATTTTATTTAATTAACAAAATATTTACAGTAAAACACTGTGCATAAACACTAGAATCGAAGTGTAAAAAGAATAGCGGAAGATAGATCGCAGTCTGAAGTTCACTAATTGCGAAGATGATGCGAGACTAAGTACGCTCTTTGAGGAGAGAACAGTAAGCACAACCGCTCTCGTTGACGGCGGAGAGTCGACGTTTAAACAACAGCAATAACACAAAGTGTCCAAAAAGATTTTGCTTATTTACTCAACAATTCATTTGAGTTCAATTCAACTACCGACTACCTGATTGACAGAATCTCCTCCCACCATCGCTTTTTATAGGTCTCGAGAAAGAATATCGAATGCTCTAAAATCCGTTAGAAAAACATCAGAACTCGAATCCTAATGGAGTTATAGAAAAGATTATCGAAGATTCTGGGTCCATTTTTGTTGCTAAATTCGTCGCCAAGTTTATCGCCAAATTCGGAGTTTGACTCCATTAAAGCTATCAGTAAACTCTCCACCATATATGAAATTAACTGCAAAGGAAAGCAGTAATGATAAGAACGTCGCAACAATGAAGAAATAAATTTATTTCAATATTATCGAAAGCAAAACAAATGTTGGATGAAAACACCTAACACATAAACAGTATGCCAGGAAGATTCTTTTTATTAATCAGACCTGATTATTTTATAATAACAGAATTAATAGATAGGATTCTACTAGAAAAATTTCAAGCCGCTTGATATGAAATGCATGATGCAAACATAATTTTAAACACTACATAGGACAAACGATTGTTTTTTTAAAGTTTCAAAATTCTAATTACATTTCTAATTAACAATTAAGCGAAATTTGAAAGATCTCTGTAAATTTTGAAACAATTTACTATACAAAAATAGCCTTTTATATCCTTGAACATTTTTGTGTAATTTTAAAACGTTTTGAAACATTTTCAAGTCTATTTTATAACATTCTCATTACAGCATTTGCATTACTCTCATTATTACAGCTTTAGTTTTTTTAGGTTATATTAACGTCCCGTTGTAAAGCAACACTAGGGCTATTTTGGGACGGACCTCGTAATTTTGAACCGCGGTCAGATGACGAGGATGACACCTGAGCTGGCACCCCCTCTCCACGCCACACCACACTACTCATTATTACAGTATTATACACACAGAATTTAATTGCAGCATTTATACACACGAAAATGACTAGAAAATACAATTTTTTTGTGCAACTTATCATTGACATAACTGATTCAAAATTTCAAAAAAAAAAAACAAACAAATCAAATCTAAAACACAATTACGAATTATATACAACGAATCAAATCGAACAAAAAGTTACTCTACAATGCTTTGAATTGAATGTTGGAATCTTTTTTTATCAATTAACTCTCAATAGCAAATACAAGGCAAAATAAAATAATCATATTAAATAAATAAATAAAGTAATCATAATAAGTTAATAAATAAATAATCATAATAAGTTAATAAATAAATAAAGTAATCATAATAAGTTAATAAATAAATAATCATAATAAGTTAATAAATAAATAATGATAATAAGTTAATAAATAAATAATCATAATAAATTAATAATTAATAATAAATAAGTTAATAAATAAGTAATCATAATAAATTAATAATTAATAATAAATAAGTAATCATAATAAATAAATAAATAATCGTAATAAATGAATAAAATAATCATAATAAATAAATAAGTAACCATAATAAATACATAAATAATCGTTATAAATGAATAAAATAATCATAATAAATAAATAAATAAATAATAAAAACGTAAATCGAATGATCCCGTTTGAATATCTTATGAGAATAACCAAATAATTACTTTAAGAACAAAAACATCTATTATAAATTAAACAGTTGTCATTATTATTCCTTAGTTATTGAGTAAAGTCAGAAATAAAAGCAAAGACAAATGAACCCTTCAACTAGAAAATACGGCTTTTTTAGTTTTGCCTGTTTTCTGTATTTAGAGAACAGAAAAGAAACCTCAAGGATGGAAGCCAACTGAAAGACGATTAGTCGAATTTACGAAACAAAAACTATTGTTATCTGAAAACAAATATAAGTTTTGGATAGATAATCTATCATGCGACCAAAGCTCCACTTCCTTTCCGGAGAGCATTTATCTTTCTGAAACGAGACATTTTTGGATTCTAAAATCTATCTTTTAGCTTCAAAAAAGAGTTTTTCCACACTATTATTTCTTCTCCGAAGCGCTTTATCCTCACTTGCAGATGAAAAGACGTATTATCGTTCTTTAGTTTGAAACTTTGTTTTCTTGCTTTTCTCTAAAAGAAGCCACCCTCAGAAAGAAAATCGCTAAAGATAGTTTATTTTATTTCGTGGTTTTATTTAAAACAGTAAGAATTGAATACTTCCTGGGAGATATAGATGCCACCAGATTTAAAGCTTTTAGAAAAACGTTAAAAAACCCCCATATTTTAAGAAATCTTTTATACTTTTTTTCTCCATGAAAATAATAGAATTCTATGAAATCTGTCATTTGTTTTGACATATTTTTTAATTTTAAAGTTAATCTAATCATTAAAAATTATAACTATTTTTTTCCAATTCCATCCGCTGATCGAAATGAATTGTTTTATTTCAGTTGAATATCAACTAATGATTAAAATAAGATAGTAAGAAGTAGAAAAAAAAATTTCCTGTCTTCAAGCTGGAAAGCAAAGGTAGATTCCTTTAAACCTGATAATCTATTTGGTAACATAAATCGTTGATGTTAAAAACAGTCAAAATTAAGGTTTGAAAATCAATCTTCAGTTCGCTAACTTCTAAGATATTGCAGTTGTCGAAAAATTTTAAATACAAAAGCTATTTATCTTAATTTAATATTAAGAAAGTTATAGCGAAATGAAAATTTCACACCCCACCATTTCTATCCCCCCTTTGAGCTAGATGCCCCATTGACGAACTCATCCGGGGTTTTTACATTTCTAACATAATCCTCTGTTTGGATTATATAGGGTAAAAATCCAAACAAAATTTCTCTAGTTATCTTGTTTATAAAATAACTAGAATATATATATATATATATACATTAAAATCTAATTAATTTTTAAAGTTATATCTTAATTCAACTCATATTAACTTCTTAATCAAGTTAATTCTCTTATTTCCTGATCTAATTCCACTTTTTCTATTTAATCAATTCAATAGAAAGCTCTGTAAAAATACTATAATCAGCTAGTGAAGGAATAAAAAATTTGCCGACCTAAACAAATTCTTCTAAAGCATCCTTATACTTCCCTTACCTAATTCGACACGTGCAGGAAATCGCTATCAAAGTCTCACAGTATATAATCATTTGGATAAATTTTACATGAGAGAACATCCCGTCATTTTCGTTCTTGTGTGTCGTTCTGTATTGATGTGCCCATCGCTTCTGCTTGTACATAAATCGTGCCTCCCGGGATGGAATAAAACGAAGTTAAAAATTCAGTGTCTTATATATATATATATATACACACACCCGTATATAAACTTTTGAACGAAGGGTGGCTTTGGATTCTAGGCACCATATATATATATATATATATATATATATATATATATATATATATATATATATATATATATATATATATATATATATGGTGCCTAGGCTTAGTTAATTAATGGCAATATTTTAACTCCATATCTGCGATGGACACTATTCTATCATAGAGTACTGACGTCAATGATATTTAGTATTACTATTATACTAACGAATCTGGTAGTTTCAATAATACCTGTTTCCTTCTGGAATCTGCATAAATAATATCTTTTTGAAATAAGCACCATCATTTTGAACTGTGATTAATTGTCGACATGACGAATCTGTTACTATGAATAATACCTTTTTTTTCCTTCTAGAACCTGTATGAATACCTTTTTGAAACTAGCGTCGGCATTTTGAACTGTGGTCAAAAGACGATGCCACTTAAACTACATCTTGGTTTCCAAAATTGAAGATTGTTCCATCAAAATAACAGAGAGTAAAGACGCTCGATAATATCGTTACGATAATGAATCATGGTATTTTTTCTATTAAAAATGAGAGAATTGTAATAAAAAATAAACCACAATTCTGAAGTAAAAGCTTATGCTAGTCAGAATAATAGTCCTGTAACTTTTGTCACAACATAAAATTACCTTTAATATAAATATTCAGTTATTTTTTATAGTTGCTGACATCAATACCAGTATGAGAAAAACCGATGTTAATTAGTAAATAACAACAATATCATAATAATCGACATTTCAATGTTATTTAATATACTTATATCGGTATACTACATTTAAAATAAAATTTTTTAACATCAGTTTTTATCGATATTCGATAGATTTTAATTTAAATAAGTTTGTAACTTTGTGGGTGGGGGGGATTCTTTATCACAATGAGTAATTCAATAAATAATTTATATAAATCAAGTTAAATTTAGACAAACAATTAACAATGCTTATTAAGAAATCTGGTGACTTATTTTATACAAATATTATCATGGAATTCATTATTCTATTTCAAGTAAATATACCATTACACTAATATTAATAGAATAATTAATATTCGGGTTTTAAATCTAATCTCAAAGAGGCACTAAATCAAATATTAACTTAACCTTCATTAAGCTAGAAAAGCACTCGAGTGCTAAACCAATCCACTGGCTGCACAGCACTAATCCTTGATCAACAAACCTTAACGATAGCCTAAGGATTAACAAATTACTCATTCAATGAGGGGCAATTTACATTCTACGCGGCAGTGACATGCTGTCCTCCTAGCAAAATTTAAGTTTAACTCGATTGTAACGAACCTCCTCAAAAGGCAAAGAACAAATCTCCGTTACATAGGCAGCCGATAAGGGGCTCGACATTAAACTAATGACTTCTTTTGCGATTGCTCCTCATTAAAGGATGTTTTAAGGCGCGTTGCCGATGAATTCATAAAATATGGACTCGTGATGTACGACGTCCTGCAGTCATTTCGACGGTAATGTTACGGTTATGAGTCTGGGAGACGGATGAATGTTTTAAAGAAAGGTTAACTTCTGCGCGTTGACTTTTAACCGCAAGAAGGAAATGTTCGTGATGTATGCGAGTCATTCCGTCGTTCGTGCTTCCGGTGAGTAGGTATGAAGGAAAATGGGGGGGGGGGAGGAGCATTATGGTGTCTGGTTATTTATTGTTTTAAGGTTGCTGAATGCTCTGAGATGAATGCAAATATAAATGACTTAAAAGTTGGATTACATTGAATTGTTGCATACATTGTTAAAGAAAGAATTAATACTTAAAATATTATACTTGTTCTGACAAAAAATTACTTACGCATATTCTGAGCAATGATAATTTTTTAAGTAAAAATGATAATTTCTATTTTTTATTAAATGTCTTGTGGACTGTTTTTAAAGAAAAATGCACAATATTTTAACAAGAAATGTCCAACAGTATTGTTGCGATACCTTCATGATAATGTGCGACCTTCAAAATATCACAATAGTTTTTGTTAATATGAAAATAACGCTTTTAAAAATTTATTTAGGATTCACCTGTTATTTGGAAAATATTCTTTTCTTCGCTTGAGATGGAACTCTTAATGTTGTGCTACGTTTAAATAACGAGGGCAAACTCTCAGCCAATGTTTATTCTAGAAATTTACAGCCACACTTACGGAAGAAACGAAACAGTTTTAACTGTGCCAGGTTTATGAATTTGGTGAATCTTCAGTGAATAGAGTCACAATAATTGGTCTTCTAATCCGAAAACTATGAAAACGGTCGCCATTACGACCATTTTCAAAAGCTGAAATATCTACCTATCGATTCATGCCAGAATTTCATTCTTTGGATAAGCTAGGCTAGTGTGAGAAATGAAAAAAAAAAAGCTTGAATTATATTCAAACAAATAATCCTTATTTTTTAAATCTGTTTTCAATTCCAAGTTTCTGTGTGTCCCACAAGTAAATAATTTAACCAGTAACAAATAAAACTAAGAATTTATTTTTAAAAGAACAATATACACTGAAAAATATACCCATGTAAAATATATCCATGTATCCAAAAAATATATCCATTGAATATTCTATATAGTTAAAATAATTGCGATAACTTTTCTCCTAGTTTCTACTACAATACCGACTTCGCCAATTTTTATTTCATTTGAAAACTAATATTGTAAATACATCGTTAGATGTCGCCTCCATTCCCCTCCATTTTTCTGATATATAAAATAAAAATAGATATAGCTTTCAACCTCAATAACTATACAGATTTCACCAATTTTATGCGCCAATTTATATAGCCTTTTTGAATGAAATATATAGCTATCTAATCAGAATGGTTAATATTTATTATGCAAATATAATTTATAACAATACTTTCATTTAGTATGATAATATGTAATCCATTAAAATGGATTTCCTTCACTAAATGCTATTATTATTGAAGACAAAGAACTATTCCCTAAAGGAGGTTATATATTTTATTTTACAAAAAAATAGAGACTATACGACAGATATTCGACCAGAAATCAACTAATATATATTAAAATTTTCTGTAGTATTAGAATATTTCGGATTAAAAAAAATTAAGTAGAAAAAAAAGAGAGAGAGAGAGAGAAGAAAAGTCTGGTGGTGTAAAAAAATAATGTGCCTTCGTGGTTCAATCGGAGTAAAGTTATTTTCCGATAACTTTTACATACATACATAACTTTAACCACATTTTACATACCTTTTCAACAAGCTTTAATTTTCGCTTATATTTCAGAATTGGAAAGCTAACTGCACGAACACTGATTCCTTCTATTTTATTTTTCATGCCTTTTAAAAAATTCCCTGTGAATTTACGATTTTCTATTCAGATTGCTGTTACAAAATGTGATTGATAAGTAGTCTAATGCACATTTGCTTTATATAATCAAATATATTCTAAGAAGATGCAGTACAATATGTAAAGTTTGGAAATCATTGCAGGAAGTGATGAAATCTGCAATTAGAAAAGAAAAAAAATCGTCCTGTTTATTTGGCCATTAAATCATAAGAGAAAAATAATCTGAATGTTTTAATTCAAATGTAAAAAAAAAAAAAAGAAAGAAAGAAAACCGAACAAACCAGCAATTGGATAAAATAAAGTTCCTGATTCTGGAACTTTATTTTAATGGTAACGATTTAACTTTAAAAAAATTCTTTTTTCTTCCGTATTTTTGTTTTGTGAAACGCAATTATATTTGAAATTTATTTATCTGAAAAGAATTTTTTAATGTTGAAACTCAGTGAAAAAACTATTATGATAAACTTTGTATAATCAGGATCTGTTTAGTCCTTTATTACTGACTGAATTATGAGCAATTATTCCCAATGCCATCTGATCTTAAGTAATGAACCTTTATTGTTGTTCTTACTGTTCCCCCTCCCTATTCTACACAATGAGCATAGCCCAAGCGATTTCTTGTTCAAGATAATTTTATTGCATTCCAAAACACTGCGCGTATTTATAAAGCTAGCAGCAAATTACAAAGGAAAGTAATTTGCTAGTCTTTCAAAGTTATAAATGTAATAACAATAATAAAACCAATAATACTTTTTATACATAATAAATTCATTATTTTAACCTCTGAAATAAATGCTTTTCACTATCATCATAAAAATATGACAGCTATAACTGAGAAATATCAAAAGCCTCATTGAAATGCTGGCCTACCATTTCTTTAGTTTCAATTTCCAAACAATGGAAACTACGTTCTGATTAATAAAAGATGTGACAACATTGCCAGCTGAGTTTATTTTCCCGAATTTTCATTAATTTTCTAAGATTATAAACTAATTTGATCATGAGATGAATAATTTAGATTGTTATTGAAAGGTATAATTAATTTTTCATCTAATTCAAACTAGCTGCCTCTAATAATTTACAGATACCACAAGAATATTCCCTGCTTTAAATTTTAATTAAATACTTTATCCATAACATGATATCCATGATTCTTTCAATGAAATATTTCTATACATCGAATTGCCATAGATATTAAATATATAAAACGCCTTACATCTGTTTTGTTTAAAGTGTACCGGAACCTGTATTATTTGCGATGACTTCCCGTAATCTAATTGCGCGTTGTCGTTCGTATTATTGCACCTTCACTTTTTTACTCCGTGCAAATTGTGTTGCTTGTGAACAAATTCATTTTTCTTAGCTGTTAATAACAGAAGAAAACCACAGAGTTAAATATTAAATTTCAGGGCAAAAATGGAATGTATTACAAAAAAAAAATAATAATAATTACAAAACATCTCTAAAAATCATTAAAATTCAGGAAACAATTGAACAATAGCTCTAGATCAAACTGTTTAATTTGTACACTGTAAAGACTGATTTGTAGAAGACTTCTAGACTGATTTATAGAAGCAGTTTTTAATTTATTATCAGTTAAAATGGCATATCAAGGTTTAAAAAAATTATTTTTGGATTTTCGAGACTACTGCTGCCTTTTTTTATATCTTCTTTACATTTCATACATAAGAGTCTTTACATCTACCCACACACACACACACACACACACACACATACATGTAAACATATTTCAGCAGATGCACGGTCGTAGAGAAGAAACTTTTGAAACTTTTAATTCCGATTTATTTCATCCTGGGAGACGTAATTTGTGCAAGATACAAACGACGATAAAAGATGCATCAGTCTATATCCCGACACAGGAGTAAAGAGGGCGAAATTTTTCCCTTCAGTGATTTTACTATGATATTTTGATATGGATTTCCTTTACTCGTGCCGATTCAGAAAAGGTAATCTTAGATATTTTTAAATGGATAATGTAATAATAGCGACTTTATCCCTTCACTTGGAGCGTGCGAAAATGCTGAAGTCATCCATTTTCTACGACGCGTGTTAAAAATAATTAAATAAAAAGTGGGTATTGAATAAGAAAATAAGAGAACATTTTAGAATGTATTTAATATGGGCTAAATTAATGTAAAATTAGGAAATTAATTAGGATTTAAATTAGATTAAGAAGTATCATTATATACCTTAGGCAGCCAACGCAGAGACATCGCATATCATATACATATACAGTGGAAGCTAAAGGCAAAAATAATCAATTAATCAGCGCTGTTGTTTTTTATCAATAGAAAGCATATAGCCCATGTTTATATATAAAAAAACTATTCGCACTTCATTTTTTTTTCTCTCCTTTTTCACATAGCCAGAGTCGATAACCCAAAGATAAATGATTACATTTTCCGAAACTTCACTTACACCTAATGATCAGCTTACTACTGAAAAGCCACTGTATTTGAAGTTTTTTTTTCCTCCATCCTTTATTCTACAGTCGTGTTTGAAAGATGGAAGGATGAAGAAAACGTGACATCGTTTCCTGATGGCGCTGAGAAACAGCCAGATGGCCGGAGCGACAGGGAAAATCCCCAGAGGTTTCTTGTATTACGGGGAATTATTTGTCAGGATGACTGCTTTCAATGCTTACGATCTTCAGTGGCATATAAAAAAAAGAAGGAATAGATATTTCTAACAAATTGCATTTTAAAAATTATTTTGAAAATTTTTCTTGTATGAATATAGGAAAAGCTCGGTTTTATAGAAGACGATTTCCCGCACAATTTTGAAGTCAGACTACTTATACAAAAATAGATAAGCGTTGAATATTCTTTATTAGTACATGTTTAAAAATCACCAATATAGGCATTGGTCTTATAAAAATAAAGCAAAAAAATATTTTACGAAACGAATTAATATTTATAAATTTAATCCCTAAATTGTATCTCTACTTTAAACCAATCTCCTCAGTGATAATGTGTGTGTGTGTGTGTGTGCGCGTGCGTGTGTGTGTGTGCGTGCGTGCGCGTGTGTGTGTGTGTGTGTGTGTGTGTGTGTGTGTGTGTGTGTGTGTGTGTGTGTGTGTGTGTGTGTGTGTGTGTTGGCACTCGACAGGTCTATTTGACCAACAGCAACCAAATTTCGCAACTTATACCTTGTAATATGAAAATATGCAACAAGGACAGATACTTTTTTTAAAAATTTTCATTAGTATTTTAAAAAGTAAGTTTAAAATTTCAAAAATTTTAATTTCAGGCTGCAAAATTTGGCACACTTTGCTTTAAGTGCTTTGAGGGTAAAAGATTTGCAGCTCATATGCTTTGAAAATGAAAACTTAGAGCTCAAATTATTCGAAATCTTAATTGGAATTTTAAGTATTAAAAAAATTAAGCATTAAGATATTACCCTTTTGAAAATTATAACTTCATAAAATATCATTGCACAGAAATAATTTTTGCGCCATCTAAAAATTCAGAAAAATGTCTTTATAGTGATACTAGTTTCATTATAACGAACAGTTTTTGAATTTTGACAATTAAAAAAAATTCTTATTCGCATAATTATTAAGAATGCATGTCACTATGGCAATGAAATTTAAACCATTTGCGTTGTTCAATCAAATATTTAATATCATCAAGTACTATGTTGTTGTTGTTGTTTCTTATGGCACTTAAGCCGGAGGGGAGCGTCTCTTGTTTTTTTTATAGTAGCGCCAACTAGGGCCAAGAGTACGACTTTGCCACTCACGCATCACTCATTCGCTTGCACAACCCCTTTTTACAGGAGGGCACATTCACACATCTCACAGATAGAACAAAGGAAGAATAACCATGCCCAAACCGGGACTCGAACCCAGGACGCCCAGATCGCGGGGAAGACGCGTTACCCCTATGCCAGGACGCCGGCTCAAGTACTATATTGGGACTTATCTCTCAATTTTAAACAGCGGTCAAACGACAAGAACGACACCTGAGCTGACACCCATTCTCCACAAGCCGGCATCATATATTGGGAAGGCATCGCCGGTTACACGGTGGCTATTCGGTGGAATCAGAGGTGAAACCCAGTCTCGCACCGGGGACTATCCGATCCTGAGGCCGAGACCTTACCACCAGGAAACCTCATTTCAGTGAGGCCTCATTCTCAGTGAGAAAAGTCTGTTTATTTGAGGAATAAAATGCAGATGTCTCAGTACCAAGAAGGGCAGCATTAGATTACCGAAGAGACAGGTTGGAATGACACTCGATTACCTGAAGAGACAGGTTTAGATTATTAATCGATTAATTAGGAAATCGATTCGACAATCGATCGAAACTAAAAGAGACAGGTCATTGGACTCGACCGCATGAGGAGTATTAATGCAAAAAATTAACAGAACAGTGATAAAGCTGTTATAGATCAAATGTCTATCACAATTTGATGCTTAAAAATATGAGTGAATTCTGAATATCATTTATGCATAAAAGATTCAAATGAAATTAAACAAACTCAATATTCCCCCAAACCATGATGTTGATGTCGTGTCCGCGTTACCATTCAAAGGGGGTGCAATAGCTTCTGAGGGTAAAGACCCCTGAGCACCCGAGGGCAGAAGTCTGACTTCTAGCTCATGAAATTCACACACATTTGCTTGCACAACCCCTTTTTACAGGGGGGCACATTCACACACAGATGACAAACAACCATGTCCGAACCGGGATTCGAACCCAGGACACCTAGATCACGAGGATTACGTGCTACCCCTATGCCAGGACGCCGGCCCCCCAAGCCATCTAATCACTAATGGTGGATGGATTACATAACCAATTTCTATCTCTACTAATAATAAAGATGAATATGTGCGTGATAGTTTCCGCCTGTCTAGACTAGACTTGGAGTTGCAAAACCAGACATGCTTTAGCAGGTTGGAATTTGAAACATGAAACAATTTCTTTTATATGTTTGAATTACAATTTTAATAAATTAAAATTTAACCGAAATATTGGCATTTATTCTGATAATTCTAGGTATAAATACTACACAAATCTCATATTTTTACCATTTTAAAATTAAAGAAATTCTCTTTTATCTATGCGAATTTAATTGGTTTGAAAGATTTTCTGAAATTTGGCACTTTTTACAAAAATAGTTTTGCATAATTTTTAATGGTAGATTTCCTTGTTGAACTGAAATTGAAATTATTTATTACATTGTCAAATATTAAATCAGAGGGTTTTCTTTCAGTATTGAAAGTTAAGGAAGAAATATTCTGTTTGATATCCGTGTAATTTACATTAGGAATTGGAAAAGGAAGTTATTCACTTAAATAATTAGAACATGCAAAAAAATTACATTTTTAATAACACTGTGATGCCGTGGGACATTAGTCTCTTAGAGTGGTTCACTTGCATAAGGATTAGAACAGGTGCAAGATTATTAAAATAACTCGGCTTTGGTATCAATAACAATAACAATTACAATACCAATAACAATACAGTACCAATAACAATTTGATGCTTATTTATAATTTGGCGATTCGAGGAGTGGGTCGAGGTGTTCTTGAATTCAAGGTTCTTAACCGTCGGGTAGAACAGATTATAGTAATAGCATGACACTGAGATTATTTATTAAGATTTTCTTGGAAGGAATCAGGAACATTAATTTATGTATAAGAGATTTAGTTGAAATTAAAGACAACTAATATACCGGGGCGAACTAACTTATCAAAGTCGATTAGATAATAATTTATAGATTATTACAAAATAATCCCCGGTTTTTGATTGCTGCAATTTTAAAATATCAATGCTAATTAGGGGAAGGGGAAAACATAGTAGATATTCAGTTCTTTTTTTCATGTCATTACTTTTCACGTAAGTCACTCGAAGCAAGAGAAATGCATTGTCTCACAGACCAGTTACTTTAAGTAGAGTTTTATTGTATCAAGAGACGTTGGAATGGGTCATATTGTGCTTTATCCCTTAATGTTAGTTTCGAAAGTTACTAGATCTTATAGTTTACGATAGCTTATTTAAGGTACTGTTTGTGTGCCGCCGTTTCTTTCTAAGTTGAATGACCTCCAGAATAAATGTTGTTACGAACACAGACAATGAGATGGTCTAAAGTCTCTAAGGAGAATTGAAATCCGTATCGACGGATGTTGACTAACGAAAAGAAGACAGAGAGAACATTTGTAACTATTTGGAAAAAGTAATGGAATGTTTCTATAATATTGTTTATTTTCGCTTCTTTTAATACTTTTTAAAATATAGCGAAACGAAAAAATATAACGTGAGTGTATAGTGAATACAATTAGTATACTAGTGCCCAAAATTAAAGTCCTAAGCACATTTTTCATTATAATTAAAAATTCTTTGTAATAAAATTGATAAAATTTATTTTTTACATATCGTGAAAAAACGGATAGTACATTGTTATCATTCAATTTTCAATAAAGATATTTAAAATAACTTGAAAATTGATTGTCTAAATATCAGAAATTTTTTAAAGAGTATAGTGAATATTATGTTAAAAGCTACAAACTGGAATGACTGCAATGAGAATGAGTTCACAAGTGATTGGGTGATTCGAAACGACAGATGCTGATCAGCAGGGAGTCTC
This sequence comes from Argiope bruennichi, assembly GCF_947563725.1. NCBI lineage: Eukaryota > Metazoa > Arthropoda > Arachnida > Araneae > Araneidae > Argiope > Argiope bruennichi. Next base: position 20,990,247 of record NC_079155.1, read on the forward strand.
AGGCAAGTCTCTGATGGTTAAAAGTAGCCTCAATAATTATATGAAGGCCACATGGTGATAGGAGGTAAGTCAGAGATTGACTATTTTGTTGTTAGAAACCAACCATCTCAAAGAGGATGCGAGTTCGAAGATTTGGTCAATGTAACAGATGGATTATGATAAAGATAATAGTCGGCCACAAACAAATCCTGTGATGATACTTCGATAAGTGGTGATGGCGTGGTCAGTTGTACACAAGAGGAACTACAAGTGATATGCAGACCTGGAATCAATTTTAATCAGTTGATACTGTCACTAAGAGACCACATAAAGGGCGCCCAAGAACGACGATACTTGTGCATGATCGATATTTGATATTAAATGCAAGCCGACATTGGCAGACAACAGCTACAGAGTTTTCTCATGACTGTGTTGTTATGTTTCGAAATAGAATTTTCAGACAAACAGTATACAGGTGCTTAATAGAGAGCGGACCTTTTATTGTAATCCTTCTGAGTGTATCACACAAGAGGGCCCGTTTTATATAATACATCATTCTTGGACATCCCAAGAATGGGGACATGGTCTTTTCACTGATGAATCGAGATTCAGCACACAAATAATTCTGTCATCTGGTGAAATCTAAAGCTCGTTTTCATTCCCCAACAGAAATGAAATCAACCATTTCGATGACAGAGGAATCTTTTCTAGACTGATATAATGTTGACAGCTGTTTACCGCTGCACGTCTTTGATGCGAGTATTACCAAAGTAAAGCGAATAAGAGATGAGATCCCTCAAGCCTTTTTGAAATTTTTTAGGGCTGCTTCAGGCTCAGGTTCTCTTTTAATAGATAATAATGTGAGGCCAGACAGTGCTCACATTTTTGAGGATTTTCTTGAAGGAGAGGATATTTGCCTTATAAATTGACATAAGATTCGGAGGTCAGTCTTACAGAACATATTTAAGATTGCCTGAAGAGCCATCGTATTAAATTATTACATCACTTTCTTCCAGACCAAGCCAGGAATTAAAAACCGTGTTTTTAGAAAAATGGGATTTACTGCTGCAAGTATTTCTCGACGCCCTTATTAAAAGTATGAAAAAATACTAGCAGTACATGTGACGATTTCATATTAGACGGACCTTACCCCAAGCTAAAATTCATCTTGATTTGACTGTTTTTGATATAATTAGTATCTTAACTAATAATTCATCTTTTTTCAACTTTGTTATGTTGCTATATGCTTCCTCTTGTAACACAATTTTTCTGTCCTTAAATTCATTGTAATAAACCAAATATTTCTACAATTTTGGGGGACGGATTTTATATCAGTGATTTTAATTTTGAATATTAGTATATAATCTAGATCTGATGATCATTTTCTATTTATTTAGTGCATAATAATTGAAATTAATTCACATACATATAAAATATTTTCAAGCATCGAAAGTGTCCCATTTTTGGTTGGTATTAGTTTCTGATAACATTTCATATGAAGCTAGAACAGCCTTAAGCATATCGATTGGCATTTTGTTTCGAAAGTGCTTTCAATGAATTGGCAATATTGGATATGAATACCAGTCTCTAGTTTTTTCATTTTTCATCCTCATTAAAATGTTAAAAAATAACTGTGCATTTAGAGAAGCACTGTGCATTTAGAAACACACTGTGCATTTAAAGAAGAATACTTCTTATCTTGTAAAATGAGTTTTACCATTTAAATGTAGCCGCCATAATTCATATCTGAATTTCGAACCATCTATCTAATTAGATGATATCTTTTATGGTATATCTTAACTGTTGTAGAGCAGAGATAACCTAATTATAAGGATGTGAATCACGAGAGATTCACTGCTGTAGAGCATATATAATGTAATTATAAAGATGGGAATCACAAGAGATTCAAGCTTCCCCAATAAATAATAATTTACTAGAACACATCAATAATTTTAATCTTAAAATTACTCATCTGATCTATTCGTCTTTATATCAGAGCTATACCACAAAATTAACTTGAAATAGTCACTCTCCAATCTCTTGGAAAGACACGATCCGAGATAACGCAATCTCATCCCTTAACCAAAAACTAAACCAGCAATCGATAGCTTTAGTTTGTTGTTGGTTCGATACTTTAATTTCCACTTCAACAAATCTTTTCGTTCTCAAGAAAGAGAAGTCCTTCGATGTGTGTGTGTATGATACTCGGCGAAAAGTTTAATTTACTTTTGCGCTTCAAGAACCAATTTCATCGAAAGCCTTCACTTTACATTTTTCGCGCCAACGATTTTCGATTCATCAAGGAAAAAAACTATTCATGGATTTATATTATTTCTATCTTCTGAAAGCAGCTAATCGAAAGATGTGGTCTTGACTTGGCGAATATATAACTCCCAGCCATTTTGTAAGAAATGAAGAAAGATTGGAGTAGAAGGAACACGAAAAATCAATAAACAGTTCAGTCGTTAGCATATCTTATCAACAATCTAATTTATCGAACAGTTACCTCGACAATCCTGTTAAATAAAACATCTGTTTTATGAGTGAATCTTTGAAGACTTAACAATATATAATAAGATAAAACAAATTATATGTTTACATTAAAATATATTGTCACGTGGAACTATAGTATAGAACTCAATGACACACACAAGAGGTAGAACTAAACCAATTTATTAACTGAACTCTGAACACAGTAACTGACAAATCTTCTGCTTTTATATAAGCAGAGAAAGTTCCAGAATACTCTTCTGGAGACAGTAAGAAAAGTCCAGAACACTTGTCTGGTAAACTAAAGAAATGTCCAGTATCTTCTGGAACATGAAATAAAGGAAAACATAAAGTCAAGGAATTAAATATTTATATATACTGTTAATAGCATTGTCTCTAGCGGGATTCGAACCCAACTCTCTTGATCATGAGACCAGAGCCATGACCATTCGGCCATGGAGATTCGACTGTCTTTCTTCATTGCGGCAATATTTCCTTATATAATAGTTTGACAATGTACGATTTTGATTAAATTTATTTTATGGATTTCACTAAATATGGAGATGTATGGGCGTTCATTAGGGCTGTAGAAATGCAGACCTCCTAAAATTATTTTAAAAACTCACGTTTACATTTTTAATTATATTTGCTAATTTTTTTATTCCAAAAAAATATGATGTAAAAAATAATACAAACGAGAAGAAAAAGATGGAAAAATTCAACAAATAATAAAAAACACACTCTAGCGCTGCTCCGTGAACAATCTTAGAAAGCTCCAAATTTGTCTACTGCGAACGGTAAAATAATGAACTTGAAATGAAACATAAATTCTTCTTTGAATTTTCCTATACTATAACTGTCCTCTGGTTTGTTTAAAAGTCAACTAATTCTTTTTTCTTCTAATAGCATGGCAATGTCCATTCTTTTTACTTCGATGCTTTTTTTCATTCACCTTCTATCAGTTACGGTTATAATTCAATGTTTTGAATGTTTTTTTTTCTATTCGATTGAATATTAGTTTTCATTTTCTTTCTCTTTGTTATTTGTTACAGCTTGTGGATTTCGATTCTGCTTCCATTCAATCAATATTCTTTTCTTTGCAAATGAATATTTTTTTATCATCTTTCTCTCAGCGGCTATTTTAAGTTTTAATTCTGTTACGAATCTACTATGCTGCTTCCTATCACATTTAGTTCCATAGCATAAAAGATTGCTTTACGAACAGTTCTATTGGATGTTGATCGGATGCCGGATAAATGACCTCTTGGGCTTGGCGACGCATTTGGCTATTTTGACGACAAAAATGGATGATAAGGGAATATTCAGGAATAGGACATAGGACTTCTGTGCCTTGCTCCAGAAGATAAAAAGGTAAGCAGCCCAAGCCTAAATCAGTCATATAGTAAAAGTGAATGTGTGTTGAATCGTATAATTAGTATGTGCTGAGTCAGCGATGAATTGGTTGGATCAATCCAGCGAAGTGCAAGTTTTAAGTGGAGCTCAAGCGATTAGTGGATTGAGAATTGAGCCGTGCGCCAAGTCTTAGGGATAAGCAGCATCGAGTCGTGTGCTGAGCAACCCGTCGTGTAGTAGTGAATCAGATACTTGAGCGCAGCTAAAGCGACGATACAATGGAGTGTATCAGGTGTTTGAAGAGACCATACTGAGCAGCTATGCGAGTTCTCTCTTACTGCTGAGCTCTATCTGGTCGCTTTGTGTGTTGTTGTGGTTGTTTACTATTCATTACTACTTGTAGGCTGCTGTTTGTTTCTTGAGTACGTTTCGGCTGTGTTTTGTCGTCTCTGTATTCGTATTTTCGTGTTAATAAACGTAGTTATTTTGTTATTCAGATCTGTTATCTGTATACTCGCTAAAGCTAATCCATTTGAGTTTACGGAATCTTGTTTGTGTGCAGAATATATTTTTGTAACAGTTCCGCTTCGAGTTAACGTTAAGTTTTGACACTGAGAGTATTAAAGTATAACATTTATTGATTGCCTATGTCTTTTTCATACTGCTTCGATGTATTGAATTTTCGTCTCTTTTCTATTGAATATTCGTTTTTATTTGCTTTCTCTCAATTGCTACAAAATGGGTTTAAATTCCGTTCAATGCTGCGGGCCGCAGTGGCCTGGTGGTAAGGTCTCGGCTCGTGAGGAGTAGGGTTTCAGATTCGAGACCGATTCCACCGAAGAACCGTCGTGTAAAGGGGTCCATTGCATGCCAAATCCGTCAGGGTCAAACAACCTTCCGCTGGTGTGGTGTGGTGAGGGGGTGCCAGCTCAGGTGTTGTCCTCGTCATCTGACCACGCTTCAAAAGTACGAGGTCCGTCCCAAAATAGACCTAGTTTGGTTTTACAACGGGACGTTAATATAACTAAACTAAGCTAAATCGTTTAATGTTATTGAATATTCTTTCTTGGTCAACTGAATATTTGTTTACTTTGTCTCTGCGACTGATTATTAATTCCACTGGGCTTCGAATTATTAAATATTTTTCTTATTAGATTGAATATTTGATTTTATTTGCTTTCAGTCAGTGGTTGCTTATAGATTCCGATATATGTACTGAAACACATCAGGTTTATTTAATTTTCGTCTTCTTTTATTAGAAGTTACTTAAAAGAATTGTATATAAATAGTATTGTTACAAATCTGTAACTTTGCAACCTGGTACGAATAGTGTCATTGTGAGAAAGACCATTGTAAGATCTGTCCTGTGCATGCTGAGCGAGTGCCGCGTCAATGACCTCAGAGCTTGGCGACAAACTTGGCGAGCATTTGGCGACTTGGCGATGGATTTGGCGAGTTTGGCGACTAAATGGATAATCCCGGAAAGTTCGAGAAGTTTCAAGATCCACCCAGTAATAACAGAGATACACCGAGGTACGCCCTGATTGGTCTAAAACTTCTAGCCCCGCCTCCCGGAACTATAAAAGACGGGCACTCAGAAGCTGCGAGGAAGTTATGTGGATCGTAAGAAGTTGTGTAGATCGTCAGAGAAGTCGTGTGTATCGTCAAAAGTTGTGTGTGTGAGAGTGGTCGGAGTTGCCGACGAGTAGAAAGACTAGAGGATTAGACAACAAGCAAGCTGCTGAACTATTAGAGATTAAATGTGCTGCATCATTACTAATGATTAGCGGTATTTGTTGTAGAAGAAAAATTGTGTAACAGTATTTTAGTATATTCTGATAAAAGGGTTCAATCACCTTTATGAAAGGTAAAATAAATACCAATTGTAAAAAGTTTTCTACAATGAAATATTTTGTAAATTATATTTATTTCTCAAACTTGTAATGTTATACTAAAACGTTTTCTCATATTTTTAGAGCATTTCAGCTAAAATATGTAAAAATTATTCGTCATTCATTTATGGATGAGTGTTATGGAACTGAATGGGCGAAGAGAGAAATTTGTAAGGATATGTATAGAAGAGGAGAGAGCTGTGATGTTTCTTTCCTCTCGATTTGTTATTTTAACAATTATTTATTTTTATGTTGTCAAAACAAGAAAGGTCATACATCGTATGCATTGTATATGTTTGAAATAATACAAATTCCATAATTTAATCGTCTTAAATATTTAGAGCTGCTTTTGGGTTAAATAGTTGTTTTTAAATTTTATTATCTTTATAAATTGTTACAGAGCTGCTCATTTCAGAGTTAATGAGTCACATTAGGTTGCTAACTTTACTAATACTATAAATTGCATTATTCTCAAATGACATAAAACACTCCAGAGAGGAAATGATTGAATTTATATATAAATTTAATAAAATAAAAATTAATCAAAATTCTAGCATTTTATATCATTTATTTTGATACATACTATCGAATAAAGCTAATTTTTACACTTATTTTAATTTTTAAATATATTTTACAACACATGTTTCATTGTTTTAGTTACTGAATATATACTCACATTTTGCGAGCGTTCTTAAAGACAATTTTTAAGTGTATATTATAAATGTTATATAATTAAGAGTAAATATAAAAAATAAAGATAAAACAATCACATTTATAACATTACGATGCTATGATATTTCGGGCAACAGTTCCGATCTCCCGGTGATTGGATTTCAAGTTTCAAAAAGTAGGTTTTTATTCATAGAGAGTTTTCTTTGTCGGCTTAATTTTTTCTTCTATTTTAATAAATTTTCCAAATTTTAGTATGCAATTCCTGCTGTGAGAAGCATTTACAATACATGCTCTATTAAAATGTTTAGTATTTTGTTTAATTGTTGAGTAAACTACCACAGTATACCCTTTAATTACAAAACTGTAAATTTACATTACACAAACATTTTCAAGATTTATTTAGAAATGAATGTGAAATAATTTTAAAAAATATCAGACAGTAAAAGAAATAATATACTTGAACATGAAAACTATATCATATTATGATGCTCTGAGCTTAAAAGCTGATTTTCTTTACTTTTTGAAATGATATCTTTTTGACTGTTTGTTCCTTCGTATGTATGCGCACACAACAATTCCAAAATGTAATTTTTAAACAAGTGTAATTTGCGATACTTCTTTTTATAGTGAAACTATAGATTCTACTTAATTTTGAGCTCATTGACTAAAAGGCAGAATTATGTTTTGTAAATATAAACTCGATATCTTTCACTATAATATGAAAGAACACAATATCGTGCCACTACTAACAAGCGCAAATGATTTAAATATACGATTAAAATATTTGATGGAAACCCTAACACGCACTTATTTGAATGCAATTTAATTAAAAAAATTATAGAAAATGTATTTATTTATTTTATTTATTTAAAGAAAAGAAGAATGAATGAAAAGATGTACAAATGGAATTCCAGTTACATGAAATTATCGTTAATAAGAGATTCAAAATTGCAAACACTAAATTTTAACATTATTAAAAATAGTATGTGGAATTTTAAAGCTGACTGCATTTTGTTTTAAACACAGTAATTTACAGATTAATTAAAATGTAGTAAACATTTTATTTTAAAAACTCGAAACGACATATTAAGAATAACAAACGTTACAGAAAATCTGTTAACATTTTAAACAAATTATCGATATAATTAAACGACGATTATTATCGATATAATTAACGAGAAATTATCGATATCATTAAATTTGACAAAATAAATTTCAAATAAGTGTGTAACGCTAAAACTTCTAATTGATATAGCAAAATGAATACAGTTAACAGTTAAATATGAAATTAATACACTTTGATCAATGAACAATAGTATGGAAAACAAACAAACTACATGCGTTTTATTTTAATTTAATGCATCTAATAATTTGGAATGTTGAAATATTTGAAATATTTCGATATTGAAACGAAACTCAAATGTAAATCTATATTGTTTCATTGAATAGATTTTAATAAGTATTATAATTAGTATTAGGAATAAGTTCATGGATTGCGACACATTTTCACAAATTCTGAAATTAAACTGGATTCAGTTAACTTTTCTGATAACAATTCCCAAATTTCAACTTCGGCCAAATGAGAAATGACAGCTGAGATTATAATTCTATGAGCATTAGCACTTGGGAATGGCTTTTCATATTTGAAATTCGGAAGTCAATTTTCTCTTAAATGTTCACATTTATTATTAGATTTGTCGATTGAATCCGGATCAATCCAGAAGATGCTTAAATTTTCTTTTTCTCGTCGCCTTAAAATAATATCATTAGTTCTAACTCAATAGAAAAGGTTTCTATTATATAAAGAATTTTTATTATTTATTTCGCTACACGTTTTCATTAATATTAGAAAAGCAATTTTCTAACATCCCTGGTTTTGCGTTTATATATTTAAATTCAAGTATTCTTATTTTTAAAATGGTTTATCTTTGTTCTAAATATAAATTTCACCAGTTAAGAATCTTTTCTGTTTAATACTGAAATTTTTTTCAAAAAAAGTAAACATTTACAAATTTACAAAATCATTTTTTTAATCTATTTTTTTATTTTTACACATTTATTTAAAGTTGTTTTAGTAACTTTTTTTCAGAAATAACACATTTATTGCTGTGAAATGTGAAATAAATAAAAATATTTGTAATTTCTTTTCCATTTCAATTAATCTGACAAATTAATAAAACAGATTTGACAACAATGATCGCAATCTATTTACAGAAATTTGAGTCATATTACAAAAAAAATTATTATTATTTTTTTAAACTAAGAATACAGGGTTTCAAAAAATTTTTGAAACAAACGTGAGCTGTTGCCAGCTGAGATATAGAAACTCCTCTTCGAAATATAAAAAGGAAGACATTAAAGCGTGAGGATAAATATATATGGTGCAATATCTTGTATTCATACAACTTTACAATTCTTCGTTCTGTAAACTAAAACGTACGCAACTGTATTATTTTCCATTCCAACTGGATATTCTTTGGAATAATATTTCAATATTTTCATTTGCCATAACTATGAATTTTCGACGATTTCCATTTTTAATAGTTTTCGATTCGATTTTTTGATCGAAACTGCACGATTTACCTTCATTGTTTTCATATTATCCGATACCAAACAAATAAATTTGAGTTAGATTTTTCCGTTGTGGAAAACATGTAAATAATCCAAACGTATTAACTATTGCCAAATGACAATTAAAAAATTCGGTTTGTTTTTGCTTTCACATAAGCGTTTTATGTATATAGATTATTATATTGCCTTCCAGTTTTGCTACCCATTGTAAACATTAATATCTTGAACCGTTTAAGGGCAGAATTATTTTTAATTTTTATAAGTACATTCTTTAAGTCAATAGAATTAGGTTCTAAGTGGGCTAATACGGCTAAGATAATCGGATTAGGTCCTTCAGCGGTTAATGACACTGTTGAATGCTTTGGCAATCCACGTTTTCAAACATCTAACTGTTTATTATCAGCAAAAATGTCCCTTTCTTATTTTTCGTAGGTTGTTTCCAACAATAAAATGGTGAGGGCTATTTTACCTCCAGCATGTTTATATCTATAATAAAAGACATTGAAGAAAGAAATTAAAATATTTCAACCACAATCATTCAGTTTGTTTAATTTATCTTCTAAGAGAGTTATTTACTGAGTCCATGGAATAAAAAACGAAAATATATTTCATTATTATTTCATGTAGAGTATGAAAAAAACAAAATCGTCATTTCTTGGCTTTAAACTACAGATGGGAAATAAATTATTAAATATTCATAATAACAATGAAAACGGATTGAATTTCATTACAGTTATGTAGAAAATAATTTTAAAAATTTGATGAATTAGTGAAAACATTGTCGATAATCAAGTTAATATCATTGAAAGGACCATTCTTGCATTTTAATTTGATATAAAAATGATTTTTGCGAAATAATATTTTGGTAAAATTATCGCCCAAAGAAATTTTCAAAATTTTGGTTAATTTTAATTAGTCGAAATTCAAATTAAAACTATATAAAAATTATCTCGAAGTTATTTGAGATGATTCCCAACCTCCAAAGAATATTTGCGCTGATTCCAGTCTGGGTGATGTGGTCATTTCAATAAAGCACTCCTTAAATTACAATTACATAATTGTTCTTATAATTAGCCAAGGAACCTATTTTTAGTCCTTTACATAACAATATTAATGTTCTACATAAGCAATGTAAAGAATGTAGCCAACATCGATGTAAATATATTTTTCAATAAATCCAAGAAAGAATCGTTAATTTTAATTTTAGTTTTAAAATCAACAATAGTGACGATAAATCTTAAATTCAATCTCATATTTAAACATTGAAAACAAACACACTGTTTTCTTGAACTGCCAAGGCTGACATTTGGGAAATGAAAAGACAATTTCTGTAAGAAATGAAATGAAAAGTTTATTTCGGATGTTTCTCCTCCTGTTTCTTCGAATTCGAAATCCGAAGCAATCCATCTTCCGGATGAAGGTTGTCAAGATGGAATCGATGTACTTTACTAAGAGAGCCAAGAATTTATTTTTGGAATATGAATTATATGGACCCGTCAAAACTTGTCACTGTTACCATGAGAGCGCACTTTATTCCAGGAAAAATTTTCTTTCGTCGTGGTATATTTCTTAGAAAGAATTCTCAGTAGGAAAGATATGCAGCTTTCGTACATCATAAAGCGTGTGAATATATTTTCTCTGTTTTTGGATGACATATTTTAAGTATCTATTTCAAAGGCAATATGTTCAGGTAAATCCTGAATAAATTTTTCAAGTAAAGGCTACATCCATTTGTTACCACAAATATCTTTATGCTTATATATTTCTAAATTTTGAATTTCATATAATTATATTAATGGTCAGTTTAAAAGCTATAAAGTTCTAATATACTGTTCTGTTTGAATTTGAAAGTTTAGATCTCTAATATTGTTTTGCATTGAAGCTATATTCTGTAAATTTTTCTATTGATTTGAAGATATAGAAGTCTATTATAGTCCTATTTTAAAGCTATAAGACTTTATTATTAATCTATCGATAAAACCATCTTTTTAATCCGTTTTCGAAAAATATTCTTTTATTGTTCCGTTTTATGAGATTATAAGGTCTTACAATTCCTTTTTTGGGCTATAATAATCTCTAATTCTTATTTTTGTTACTATAGTGACATATTATTGTTTCAATTAAAGATAATAATGCCCTATGATAAACTCTGTTTCTCTTTTTGAGACTCTTTGTTAGATTATTGTTCCATTTTGAAATAACAACGCCTATGATTGTTATTTTTTATGGCTAAAAAACCTTTTATTGTTCCTTTCTGAAACTATATAGTCATACTTTAGATTATAATAACCTAGAGCCATTTTAGGTTATAATGATCTACAGCCATTTTGGATTATAATAACATATAATTAATCTTTTTAAGACTATAATTTGAATTGCTCATTGTTATTACTACATAGTTACAGTGTCGTTCCATTTTGAGATTATAATGCCCCATACTTGTTACATATTATGACTACAAAACTCTTTATTTTTCCTTTTTAAAGCTATACAGTCATACTATTGTTTTATTTTAGATTATAATAATCTACAATTGCCTTTTTTGAAGGTATAATAATCTCAATTGCTCCTTTTTGTTACTATATAGCAAAATTATTGTTTTAATTTGAGATTATAATATTTTATAATAGTTCTGTTTTGAAGCTTTAACATATTCTACTGCTCCTTTTTGAAACTATACAGTCCCGCTACTGTTCCATTTGGAGATTATAATGTCCTGTGAATATTTCGTTTTGGGGCTATAAAGCTGCTTATTGTTCCAATTGAAACGCTATAGTTAACCTACCTATAGTGACCTACCTTTACTCTTTCTGAGGCTACACTAATCTCAATTGCTCCTTTTTGTTACTATATAGTAATGTTATTCTTCCAATTTGAGATTATAGTAGCTCTGTTTTGAGGCAATAATATACTCTATTTCTCTTATTGAAACTATATAGTCTCCATTATTGTTTCATTTTGAGATTATAATGGTCTATGAACATGTTGTTTTGTGGTATAATAATTATTGCTCTGTTTGGAACTATATTATTATTGTCCCATTATTGTCCCATTTTGAAGAAACGAAGCCCAGGTATTGTGCATTTCAGAAACAATATAATCCTTTTTTTAGTTTTTTTTAGCAATAACACTCTTTTTTTATATTATTTTCAGGCAATAAAACCCTATCATTGTGAAGGACGTTCCGAAGCTATAACATTCTATAATTGCATAGGTTTGAAGCAGTCGCAAAATAACGAGAGCTACTTTCGGATTGACCTCATAATTTTGAATCAATATACAGGGTGTTTATAAAGTCCCGGACCCATTTTGATGTTTAATAACTCATAAAATAATAAAGATACATTAAAATTAATAACATAAATGGTTAAATAGACTCAAAAAGTTTCATGACCCTTGTCAATGAACTTCCACGTGTGCCCCCTTCGTCGCACGGAGAATATCAAGTCGATAGTCAATTTCACGCCAGGTAGCGACAAGCATGTCGGCATCCACAGAGCCATTTGCGCACATTATGGTGATTAACAATGCCAGAAACATGAAAGGATGCTTCATCGGAGAACATTATGCTCTTCAGAAAATCAGCAGCATCTTCTATCCTCCTTAGCATATCTGTTGCAAAGGCCATCCTCCTAGGCCTATCGTTCGGTTCCAAAACTTGAACAATTTGAACTTTGTATGCAAATTGTACACCGTCGAAATTGGCATATCCAATTCTGTTGCCGCTGATCTCACAGATATTTTAGGATTGTGTAAAAATGTCTCTCTGACACGCTCAACATCAAAATCACTTGTGCAAGGACGTCTGGAACGTTTCTTATCTTCGATACTTCCAATTTCTAGAAAATTCTTTTACCACCGCAAGATGCGGTTTTTGGATGGAGGATCTTTTTGGTAAATTCTTCTGAAATTTCTCTGTGCTTGCACTATCGATTTCATTTCTATGAACCACCATAAAATCTGTGCTTTCTCTTGTGGTGTACGCATTCTCCTTAATATCCACTCGAATAAAACATCACATACAAAAGTACTACATAGAACAAACACATCAAAAGTAAACATAACATTGCAATAGTTGCCAAAAACAAAAGAGAGAAAAATGCAATTAATAAGCAGACAATATTTAGAAAAGTACAGATATTTAGATTGGAAAATGAAATTATCTGAAAATAACCACACGCGCAGACGATATTTACAAAAGTAAAAATATTCAAACCTGAAAAGGAAAATATATGAGTTATTCCATCAATAAATGCCATAAGTTTGTTTATATCTTTATTATTTTACGAGTTATTAAACATCAAAATGGGTCTGGGACTTTATAAACACCCTGTATATTTCCCAGACTTCCAGACCACACTAACATGAAACAGTACATTTCATAATTACTTACTGAATGTGCATTACAACCATATCTTGGAATCAGATATCCACAATGTAACTAGGGTTCTTTTCAGGTGCTTTGATAAAATAAACAAGGTGAGAGCTAAAGTACGTATTAGATCGTAGATGGCTAATTGGAGAGAAAACACTGCCTATATATTCCTAAATAACAGTGAATGCGATATTGGCGATATATTTGTTTCATTGCAAAATGAGTCGTGATTTGAAGTTGAATATGCTTGCAAACAGTAACTCAAATATTGCTTATTTAAGTTCCATTCATCAGAATTTATTTATTATACTAATTAGACCTCCGGGGGGGCACCTCGAAATGAAGATGAGATGCTTCCGGCATGGTGGTTGGATCTCGCCACCCTGGAGGGCACACTAATAGGTGGGGGATCTGACTCCTCCCATCGATGGTCGGGTCGGAGAGTTAGATGGTTGACTTATTATACTAATTAACTAACCATTGTTAAGTGCATTTTCTGGAATAGATTGTATTGAAAGAGTTATTGACCTAAGTGAAGATTAGTGTGCACCAGCTGTTTGTCGCCAATATTGCAACCCTCGGATCCCTCTTATAGCAACAGTACTGCTGCTTTGTTTACTACTTTTTGAAATGGTTGAGTTGTACATAAACTAAAAGTACATTATGAAAAAATGTCAAATTAAAAATATTAAAAAAAAATATCGATTAAAGGTTTTAATTTTGTTCTTTATTATAATTAAAATTTATTATATAAAGTTAATCTTATAATTAAAAGTTATTTTCTTCTTTCTTTTTTTTAATGTGAATACGAATAGAAAATATTTATTCTCTTGCAAATTTTAATTGTCATAAGCGCTTTAAAAAAATCGTCTGCATTCTGACATTAAAAGACAGCTGCAATGGAATTCTTCGCAGTTCTCGTAATTCTTTTGTTGCTCTAACGGTTGGTTTCCTTGATAATTTGTTATGTCGGGAGTATTTCGAACCTATAGAATGGATGAAGGGTGAATTAAATATGCACATATGTATATTTTACGAGTTGATGAAGTTAGAAAAGGTTGCTTGTTTGAAATTTTGTATTGAGAATGGTTTGATATCGAACCGGCAGTATGGATGAAGGGTGAGTGGAATATATTTTTTTACGAGTTGATGAAGTTGGGAAAAGTATGTATGTTTGAAATTTTGTATGGAGAATGTTACAATTGCTTATTTCTCCGTTTTTTCTTTTCTTTTGGTCATGTACTGTTTCTGTTATCCACACAGTCTTTATGTTCAATGTGCTAGCGAAGCTACTAGGTTCCCGCTTCCGCTGCTAGCGAAGCCGTAGGATGTTTTTTTTAAGTTAAAAAATTCTGCCCGGTGCCTTCTACAGATACCTTCGGTATCTGTAGAAGGCACTGGGCAGTATGAAAAAAAAATACTTATCAGTAAAAAGTCCTAATTAGATGGCGGGAAATGGTAACCGTAACTGTTCCGCGGAAGTATTTGTTTATTTTGTCCACCATCTTTATTGACGACTTGGCATTGTTGGCGCAGCTGGGTGCACACTAAAATTCGCTTTTACCGAGTTATTGTTTTCAGAACTCTAGCTAATAGTAAATTAATATAATTCAAAATTAGTGAGATTTTTATTATCAAAAATTCAGCATAAATTCCCTTTCTAAAATTTGAGCATTCATTGTGAAACCAGTATAACTTTTGCGGAAATATATCCCATTTTCTAGATGGAGAATCAAACAAGATCTCACAGCATGAGAAGATATTCGTATTTTATTAGAAAATTTCAGCTCATGCCGTGAGGGTGAGGAAATAAATTTCAATTTTTAGAGAACAACTATTTTTTTCATTCGAAGCCACTTCCTTTTGTGGCTTTCAATGTTCTGGTTGTATTTAATGCATTTCTTTTGAATCTAGTACATCTTCCAAAGACGGGATTGTTAATTGTTGGTCAGTATGATTGAAACAGTTATGCATCATGATCCAGAAAATCACTCAAAATAAGCAATAAAATTCATATAAATGCCAAATAGGAATCAACAGGAAACATGGTCGTCAGTTTACTCAGCCATTTTACCCCAATTGGGAACTTTAAAACACTTTGCTTTATTTTTAGTAAGATTAATACGAAAAGCAATTAAATTGTGATTATAAAAAATTAGATGGTCATGTATAGCAAGTAAGGTCATGTATATTAGTCAGGTATTCATGTATAACAAAGAATAAATAATTATATTCCCTCTGCTAGTCAATGGAATCTTATCTAGAACATCAAAAATTACAACACATAGGTAAAAATACACGAACATTACTTAACAAACAACAAAATGACAGTAGTGGATTCACTGCATGAAATTTTAGAGTCTAGAAACGTAATTTATGAAAGCTCAAGCCGAGTTCTTCATTCCCGAGTTCTTCTTCCGAGTTCCATTCCATTCTTCCAAGTCAAAGTTTGTTGCTCTATGTCAAATGGATTGTCCTTGGGAGCTCCAACACACACACACATCGCGCACGAGAGAAAGATAATAGAGAAGTTCCAATTTAATTTTCTTTGTTTATCATACATAGAAAAATTACAGTATAAATTGGTGTCGATATTACAGTAATTTGCAACATTTATTATCAGCAGAACTTTTTCCTTAATTTCAACATTAGACAAAATCATTTTTTAAAAAGTTAAATTCGCCGATTTGTTTATAATTTAATTAGAAATATTAAAATTATTTATCGTCAAAGAGAATACAAATAAGAAAAATTTCAGAATTTTGGCATCCCTGAAGATGATCAGAAAAAGATTACAAAATTCCTATTTTACAAACATGAAACACGCCAAGTTAAATAAAAATATATGAGAAAGAGTTTTCATATCGCGAAAAATTATATAAGCAATTCAGCGATAACGGGACTACATAAACATTTGTGCAGCAATATTATTCACTGGTTTATCTAAATCAATAAATATTGCCATAAGAAACGCTCATCCTTTTCAAAAATAAAGAAATCATTCTTAAAAATTCTCAGCAAATCTTAGAAAAAATAGCCCCATTATATTTCGAACATCGAGAATAAGTGGATAAAAAATTTAATCGTTGTTCACTGATCGTATCCATAAAAAATGAGCATTTTTTTCTCTTAGAGGCAGCTGCGAGAATTATGACTCATGAAGTGCTGAAGGAATGCATCGTAAAATGAGCACTGAAAACTCGGACACTGACTGAAGAGAAAAAAATAAAGCACTAAAACGAATTCTCATAAAATCATAAAATTGCTAAACATTAAATGGAAATAAAAAAGAGGGATGTTACACTTAAGGTGCAGCAAGTCTTCTTCGTGTTTTATTAGCTTTAGGAATTTTACCTTTAGTTTGAGATGTTTTATGCAATTGAAAAGTTTCGTCGAATTTTAGATGCGGGAAATAGTCCGAAAATTTGTTTCTAGAATTATATCAGTTGCATTAAGATGTTATTGCTTGCTTCTAAAAATAAAATGCATAAAAATATTTGCCACTTTTTGCTATTTTTATTAATTTTTAGTCAATGCATTTTTTGCTTGATGGTTATGGATCTTTCATTGCATTTGCAGATTTCTAAGCAATTTAAAACCAATGCTATTATTTAAAACCAATAAATCTTCTACAAACTTTATCATATTCAGTCTTCTTCCTTTCTCAATAGGATGTTTTCAGTTGTTGAATCGTCTTAACTAAAGTTACAGTTAATTCCAACGACAGTCAGTGTAATTAATCATTTATTTTTTATAATAACTATTTAATGTGATAAATCGGTTATAATGAATAATCAATGTGATAAATTGTTTATTCAATTTAGTTCATATTATTTATATCATTAATCATTATTGATTATCATTATTACTGATTAATCATGTAAACCATAACAACTATACAAAATAAACTATTGAAATCGTTTGTTTGGTGCTCTGTGACAGAAGTCTGCCATGAAGGAAAATCATGGTTTATTCGCCCGAATATTTAAGAAAACATGGGGGAAATGGAACCGGGGTGTATATAAAGAACAGCATTTGTAGAAATAAATTACATAGAAAATTGCTAATAATATATCAAGAATAGCACAATAGCGTTCGTGATCACAGTTTCTAGCTCATAGTCTGATCAATAGTTCAACGAAAGAATTAATCCTCGTGTGAGCGCCTCATTATTTATAGTCAACTGACAAAATGTAACGACACATGTAATTCTCCAGAAGAATTTGCAAATATTGTTTCCTCATGGGGATAGGGAAATGATTCTTGTACTTTCTAGAACATTCATTTTCCTTGTCAAATTTGTCACCAAACGATCACCAGTGTTTCGGAATCCTTTCTCTGGCATCCATTCAACATTCATTAAGTAAACTACTGTATGGCTTTTCCTAGCGTTGAGATTAATACTGCAGAAAACTAATCTTAGAAATTAAAAACAATAATAATAGTTTATTGAATTGTACAGATTTATTACATTTCTTTGTATGCAATATTTGATTTCAAAACAAAATCATCTTGGATTTTTTTTGTTATTGTATTCATAAACCGATAGACAGACATGCAGAATTCCTGAAGTGTATTTTTGACATTCAAGAAGATTTGAAACATAAAGATTTGCGTCTAGTTGAGATTCATACATTGGTATTTGACCAATCACCAATTTGACCTTTCTCCTCATTTTCAATATTTCCGTTTATTTTTTTCCAAGAAAGTTTTTTTAAAACGAAATTTCATAACCGATTTTTCACTTATATTTTGATGGATTAGAGCTCTAAAATTTTCTACAAGGCTCTAAATTACTACAAGTTATTATAATGCTTTCAGTATTTAATAATCGATTAGACGATTCATTGTAAAAAAATGTATATTATTTATGAAAGGTGTCAAATGAAAGTGTAGTTGAGAAAAAAATTGATTTCTTTTCTAATTATTATATTAATAATTTAGAAGACGAAAAGTAATAAAATCTTGATAAAAAATATGCATTTATAATAACTATGCCTAAAGGCAATAAATATTTTTTACTAAAAAATTTGGAAATCAAAATAAGAAAGTAAAATAATTGAGTTTTGCTGAAAACAATACAATAAAGAAGCTCAGATACCTTGAAAATCACAAAAATGAAAATTTTTTAGCATATTTTAAAAATTAAAATATGGAGTGAAAATGGTTGGAATTCCAATTTATTTAAAACATTTTTATCAATAACTTAATTTTTTTTAATGTTTTATGTGATAAGAATTATTTTTTCCTTTTATGTACATTAGTAAAAGCATATTTTTTATGGATATTTTTTATTATTAAAAGATACTCTAGATTTATCACTTCTATTAGAAATGTTAATAAATCGATTTTAATATAATTATTTTAATTCTAATTAGTAAGTAATCCAATTAATTGAATTCAGTGTTTTTTAATTAATTATACTTTAGAATTTGTGATGAATAAGCAGAATAAATATGTTTACAAATATTTAATGATCAAGAGTAAAAAAAAAAAAAATGAACGTAATTTAATCCATCAATTATCCCGATTAATTACCCAGAAAAGTTTGAAAGTATCAATTTAAAATGCATTATAAATATTTCCTATAAACGTAGTGTCAATATTTCAATTCTAATGAGTCACATTCATGAAATTCAGCACTTCATCCACCTAATTTCATGATGATCTTGGAGTGTGAATAATACTGTACTCACTGCAAATCTCACATATATAACCTAATATCAATAGTTTAATTCTTATGAGTAAATAACACCCTTCTATAAATTTAATAAATTTGGTGGTATTAATCCTATTTCTAAATGTATGCAATATAATGAATACACGACATAAATTTATAACCAAATGAATAAAAATATTAAGTTAATATAAGCAAAAAGAATAAAAAACAATCAAAAAAGAAATTATGAATCCGGCCTGAAAACTTTCTCAAGGGTCTCCCTCAGGCAGGGATTTAAACAAGGGATTTTTTCTGTGAGGGGTCTGACTTTCGTCCAACAATAGACCCCTCGTTACCTGAAAATCCCCTGAAATTGAGGCCTTAGAGATAAATCAGTTTTCACAGAAATAAATCAATTAATTATAACTTCAAATTTAAGCAAAAATTACAGTAACATAATATAAACTATAAAAGAACACTCACAACCAAAAATCATTAAAAAAAAGGGAAAGCACATTCCAGTGGCAGATAAAACTTCGACAAAATAGGCATCAGGCCAAGCTATATTAATGCTTCCCGCACCCATAGTTGCACTTGCGTAAAGTGTTTCGTCATTCTAAGTAATAAATAATTGGAGGGCCTCAGCGCCATCTATTGAGTTAGTTAACAAGTACCACAAAGCCTATTTTTAGTTGTGCTAAAAGATTAGAAAGAAGACAAACTTTCTCTTATTAAAACTTCTATATTGCAAAAGTTTTGGTAAATTCACTTGTAGTTAAGTTTTTAATGAGATTATTTGTTGCTTCAATATAAGAAATTTTGTTATTACAAACCCTTTTAATCCTGTTAAATTGTGAGAAATTTAATTTTTTTAAAATTTTAGAGTTTAGATTAGAATGATAATTACTAAGCTTAATTATTTTAAAGTTGAATTCATCTCTTTTATCGTAGATACCAACTAATGTTTTACCATTAGAAATTTCGATTTTGCTCAATTAATCATATTTATATTACTTCGAGGTGTTTGTATGGAGTATAATTTATTATTTTATGAAATTCAGCTGTTTTTTGTCCAAATCTGTATTGTGCCCGATTTTCTCTGTTCTCTTCCACTTGGTTTTCTTTCTGCTTCTAAATGTTTTCGGTTACTGTTCCAAACTGATTTATAGATTAGTTTTGATTTAAGTGGTTGTGAAGACTATGAGTAGAGAATTTCCAACTACAAGAGAACAAGACGTTTAATTTATTACTATATATTTACGTTTAAATTGTGGTACAAATAATAGCGTTTTATAAAATTTCTGAACAACTCTCCAAAATACATGAAATAATTTCTAGTGCAATTTTCATTAATTAATCAGTGAAAATCAGATATGAGATATTGTTAACAGCAGTCGAGATTGACAGCTTTTCTAAATGATCATATCCTCTAGTTAAATGAGAATAACTGAATGTCGAGTTTAATCTAATTGTGGTTGCTTATTTACTGTCAACCCATTTCAAGCGTCAACTGCCTTAATCCACTCAATACCATTAAATTAACATGATGCTTGAGTATTTACCTGCCACTGCGGGTCACGTTGTAATTATATTGCAATTAATGCAGAGGTGGTGAGAATTAATTGCAGAAATAGTTAAGATAACTGAAACCCTCCGCAATAACCGAACAGAACGTAAATTTGCATGCGCCATTCTAACAAAGGGAGGGCACGAGGTGGAAAATTGAGTTTAAGTCAAATTAAGATTATACAGTTTCGATTATTTTACGCAACATTTTGTTTTGCTGCATATTATATTATATATTCGTTGCACTTAATTATAAAGAAATTTCATTTGAGCATTAATTTAAATTAACAGTTAAATACAGACAACAGTTATTTATCAGACACTTATTTAGGTGTAGTGAAAATAAGGAATTTTTTTTATTAATTATTTTTAACTTTTATGGTGTTTACTTTTTAATTAATCGTTATAATGTTTTAGCATCAAGAAATTAATATTAATTTTATAACCAGATGGCGCCACGTATATAAAATGGAAAGTAATTTTATTAATCCATTAAATAACAAAAAAGTTTTGAAAGAAGAAATGGGGGCAATGTCCTCAAATACACGTAAATGTTCCAGATTCAAAATTTTTAGCAAATCAGGAAAAAAATTGAAAAATAATTGATTTTAAAACTTTTATCTATGAACAAGAAACAGATATAATTAGTTAAAAGTGTTTTTAAAATAATGTATAAATGCTAAGAACTAATCTGTTAGATTTTTATTCCTTTCGTATTCTTCCGTAGCATGAAGTGTTTTATGATTAAGCTACGTCTTGAATTATTGAGACAAAAATAGATATTTGAGCCTTTTCTCATTGGCCGAATTTAAAATTTTAACATTAATTGAATTTGATGCCAAAATTGTCGCTATGACAATTTTTATAGACTGGTTCCTATAAGAAAATTGCTAGATTCGACATCCATGATACAAAACTTGTTCGAAACGCCTCACAGGACAGATCTAGGGGATTGGAGCTACCAAGTTTGGCACGTAATTATTTCTCGAGTAGTAGGGGTTCGCCAAGAAAGGAGTTTTCAATATTGACATTAGATTCTGAAATAATTAAAATTTAATCGAAGATCAATATTTACTCTCAGTAACTTTGAAGTATGTTTTTGTATATAACCCACTCTTACACCATTTTAATATTTCAAAAAATTACGGTTTTATTGATATCAGTTGTACTTTCGACGATGTTCAACATTTTAATGAATTTTTAAAGATAATTTAAAGTATATCTTACAACAATAATTTTCAATTTTTTTCAATAAATATTTATATTACACTGCGAAGATATTAAATGAATTTTTACGTGTGCATGTTATAGCATTTATAACAAGTTTCAATACTTGTCCGAAATTCTCAATTCCAGAACATTAAATTTTAAATTTGGGTAGATGGCGGTATTCTATACTCATTCAAATTTAAAGCATGGCTGGAATTATGAAATGAAATAGTACAACTCTGGAATTTAATAGTTAGACGCATTTATCGCAATCAATTAGGAAAAAAATATAGTGAAAAAGAAGAATTATAGTTTGTATTATTCTCTCCTCATTAATTAAGTTGAAAATATATTTTCAAAAACAATCTAAAGACAGACTATGTACGCCTAAATCATTTTTGGTTTGCGAAATTACTGACTATTTACTCAAACTTGAAGGATAAAATTCCCTTTATCATTAATTTGATTAATAGTAAATTCAACAGACAGAAAAGTCTAAAACATTAACAGACTAAAATGTTTCGAATCTGATACTTTATTACGATGTTTTTGACTTGTTGCTTGAATTCAGAAGATAAAATTCCCCTTATTATTATTTTAATTAAAGTTAAATTTTAAAAAAGTAAAAGCTTAAAACGTTATCAGGCTACATTGTTTCGAATTAGATTTTCGAAATTAGAACTGTACTATTATCCTTTTTATTAATTAAATTAAGAATAACTTTCTGAAAGCATTGTAAAGATGGATTCATTCAGCCTAAATCATTATTAGGCTACGAAGTTCCTGACGAAGTTCGAATTGTATCTCGCACTATTCCTCCTATCATTAGTTTAATTAAAATTAAATTTAAAATCATATAAAAACAAGAAAGCCTAAAACGATATGCAGCAATTAGAACTTAATGTTTGAATTTCGTCGAAATTTGGTATTTTACTATTCTTTTTTTCATTAATTAAACTAAGAATAAATCTTTAATTAATCTAATTAAGCCTAATTCCACTATCGGGCTGAGACGTTTCCGACTAAATGTTCGAATTTTGTCTTGCAATTTTCTTCTTATCATTAATTTAATTAACATTAAATTTAAAATGATATAAACACGAGAAAACTTAAAACTTTATGCGGCTACAATGTTTCGAACTAAATGTTCGAATCGGGTCGAAATTTTATATTGTATCAATCTCCTTTTCCTTAATTAAAGTAAGAATAAATTTTAAAAATCATTGTCAAAGGCAAGTAAATTAAGTCTAGATCCTTCATAGGCTTTCAGACTAAATATTCAAATTTGATCTTGTAGTCTTTTTCTTATCATCAATTGAAAATAAATTTAAAATGATATAAAGAACAAACAGCTTAAAACTTTATGCGACTACAATGTTTCGAACGAGACGTTCGAATATCTTTCAAATTTTTCATCTAAACATTAAAATAACAACTTACACGACTCTGAAATTTTAGCTTTTTTTCTGCTTACCGGTTAAGCAGAAACACTTTTATACAGAAGAAATTGTTTAAAATTTGGATACATATTCAAGCAAGTAAACCCGAGACGCATCGATTTTCAATTTCTGAAACAAGGGAGCAGGTGCGGAAAGTTACTCAGTAAATCCATGAATTGGCGTCTCATCACATTTTTCTTCATATACATTCTGCCTACATTTGAAATATTTTTAAACATAAAATAGTGCTTTAGTATGCATATGTTTGCGTAATATTTAACTCATAATCATGGAAATGAAAATCATCAACTTTTATAGGTTTTTGAAGAATAAATGGATTGTGCTGATATTTTAAAAGATTGAAAGCATATATTAGAATTTGTATTCACGATTTATTTCAGCTTTTTATTTTTGAATACATAGCTTTGATACTTAGTCAATAACATAAACAAGATGTTTCGATAATATGGGGTGTAGCCATTTTTTACTAATTAATAAAACGTAGAGTTTTTATTTTTTTACATCTTTAATAGTTGAGAAATAATGGTCTAATTAAGGACAATCTTGTATTTGAGTGCGATTAAAAATACTAAAATGCAATAGAAGAGAGTGCAAAGACAATTTAGGAACAAAATGTTACACAAAAATACAAAAGGAAATAAAAACAAAATACAAAACATACAAACAATTGTTTTGTATTTTCCTTTCTGTTAAAATGGTATATCTCTTGGGCGTAATTTCAGGGGATTTTCGGGTCACGAGGAATCATTATTAGACAAATGTCTGCATTTCCTCACAGAAAAAATCCCTTCCTTTGAATCCCTGCCTGAGGGTGACCCTTGAAAAAGTCTTCAGGCCGGATTCTTTTTTATATTTTTTTTATTTTTTTTTTTTAATTTTTTTTTTTTTTTTTTTTTTTTTTTTTTTTTCCTATTAACTTGATTCTAATACTTTTGTATCAATTCATCTGTGTTTTAGAAGTAGCTGCAGTTGCGATCTCTAAATACTATGAAGTTCTTTTTTGGTTTTAGTTTGAATAGGTAATAAATTTTAGTTCCGATTTCGAAACTGTTTTGTTTCGTTTTCAACTATTCTATTTCAAATTTCACTATTCTATTTCAACTTTGTTAGGTTTGGGGATTAAAAACTTCGAGTTCAAGAACTCCGCAATCCATCTTACAAATCGGTTAATCGGTAGACATGAGTTTGTTAAAAATGTTTAGACTCTCAGAAAGAAATATTCAAAATGTTCGGAGATAAAGTGTCAGACCAAAGACAAGAACCATCTAATATTGCAGATGCGGAAGGAAGAAATTTGGAAATGTATCGTTAAGAGCCAAAAACAATGCATTACCAAATTACTTGGAATGTAAGAATTCAAAAGGATAGCTTCTATCAACTTTTGAAGTGATTTAAGTGGTAAAATTGCAATAATACACAATCTCAAAAAGGATTATCCAGATAAAAGAATTGTAAATTTACTAGTGGGCGAAATATGAAAGTCAGGAATTTCAAAGATGATGCAAAATGGGCGATGTGGCTCACATCGTTGGAATTCTCCTAACAGTTTTCTTAAGAATAAAGTTGATGGTGCAAAATGCAACCACTGATTAACTGAAGATAGTCGTGGAAAGGGAATATCCTTTTAAATGCATATTATTCCATATCTCCACAATTTCATTCTGTAAGCTTTAGCAAGCAGTAAAATTCTGTAAAGAATAACATGAATTTTTATTCCAATATGCTCAAAATATAGAATATATTCCAAATTTAAGAATATTGGAATGAATATACAATATATTCCATATTTTGAAAATATTGAAATGAATATAGAATATTTAATGAATGTATTGACTATAGAATATTGAATGAATGTATTGAATATAGAATATTGAATGAATGTATTGAATATAGAATATTGAATGAATGTATTGAATATAGTATATTGAATTCTCAAAATGTAGAATATTGAATGCTGTATTGAATTCTCAAAATGTAGAATATTGAATGCTGTATTGAATTCTCAAAATGTAGAATATTGAATGCTGTATTGAATTCTCAAAATGTAGAATATTGAATGTTGTATTGAATTCTCAAAATGTAGAATATTGAATGCTGTATTGAATTCTCAAAATGTAGAATATTGAATGCTGTATTGAATTCTCAAAATGTAGAATATTGAATGCTGTATTGAATTCTCAAAATGTAGAATATTGAACGCTGTATTGAATTCTCAAAATGTAGAATATTGAATGCTGTATTGAATTCTCAAAATATAGAATATTGAATGCCACAAGTTGTACGCCATTGTTATTTATTCGAAGGAGTATTTTCTGAAAATTTCTGATTCATATTTACTTCGTTTACCCGACATTCTTTCATTCAGGGAAAAAAAAGATATGAGTTCACACAATTATCAACAATGTAATGATATGCTTCTGAGAAAAGAAAATTGTATTTTGGAATTTTTTTATCAATACATACAATCAATTTACAAGAACCAATCGTTTTAACGTTAACTTAACTTTGACGAAATCGATTCGAAAATTGGACAATTTCAATTTCCATTCTATATATTTTCATGTTATTTGTAAGATAACTTTTTTTAAATACAATTAATCAAGTCAGCATTTTCGAAATAATCTTTAAATTATTTTCTAAAGGAAAGAAACCGATGAAGTTTGTTTACAAATTAAATAGATTTTTAAACATTTTTAATTTTTTTGTTTCATGTTGCCAGGACGGAAATTATCAATGTTTTATTGATTTATCCTGCCAAAAAGTTTTGAAATTTGGCATCTTGTCATAATTTCGACAACAATGATTCATTTTATTTACTATTTTCTTAAGTTTTGTTATTAATTTCTCTATCCACTCAATAAAATTTTGATTTCTCTCGTGAGGCACCATCTGGTTATGCATTTTAGAAAAATTATTTTCTTAATATCTATAGCAATGAATTATAAATTAGAGATTAAAAAGTAATTAAAATACCAAATTCAACTTTTAAGTAAATTGATAGACAAGTATCGTTTTAAAAAAAACCGTGTAATTTATTCCGTTTTTTACAAGAATATGAAGGGTAATTTTCTATCAAACCTTGACGTTGAGATAAATAAAGAAATTTTCCCAGATATTGCAGCAAAACAATTGATTATGTGGTGGAATTTAAGTATGTTCACATATTTCAATTGCCACGGCACATGTGCTCCTTGCTAATTTCATTTTGGAATCTATTGCAGAGTTTGTAGAAGGACAATGAACATGGCGCAACAGCAGAGCTAAGAAAACGTGCAGTTAGTCATCAGAAGATATGCAGTATTTTACTTATCACATGACTCTGACGTCATTTAAATTGCCTTTTTGTAAGAATGCAAAATTTTCTCTAGTTTATTCCTCCAAAGTGAACCTCATTGCCTTGTTATGCACATGTAACAGAGTATACTTTATTTAGATAAACACGAAGCACTTAAGTACGGCTGTAATGCCATTAAGTTAAAAGGTTGGTCCCTTGTTGATGATTTCTTGCCAGCTGGCGTGGATTCAAAGATACCAATAGTAATGTCTCTTAATGCAAGCAAACACAATAAATTTTGACGTACTTCTATAAAATAGTCGCGATAAATTATGAGCAAATAAATTAACATGAGAGGAAATGTAATGTCTTCAAATAAAGACGTTTATGCAAAAAAAATGTGTTGTTTTTTTATCTCTTTCCTTATTTTAGTGTCCTCTTCCTTGTAATTTGACATTTTTAATCAAATCTGAATTTATTAAGGTCATAACGTGAACTAAAGATTTGTCTATTTAGGGATTAAGTAAATTTCTTATGACTTGAAAAAATTCTGTTGGTTTTTAAAAATTAATTTAGAATCTTCTTTAAAATGCAAATGCATTTATGGTTGATTTTGTAGTTAGTAGAAATAAGACATGAACTACAGAATGTCCAAATTACAATAATGCAAGTTCTTGTTACTGTTCGTTTCAGTGTTCCAAGACTACCACTTTTCAACCATTATATATCGCTAAGGGGTGAGATGCGAAAGGATGAACACATTACCGGAATTCTTCGATTTTGATTTCCGTTACATTAGATACTTTTTCGTCCATATTTTTTACCACATGTATGTGAATATCATGCCAAATAGGTGTTTGAACTCAAAATCACATACAGATTGCTTATATGGCCACTTCAATTGCCGAAAAGTCTTTCAAGAGTTCCCAAAAAATATGTTATACAATGCCATTAAATGTGTTTCTGAAACTGCCCATTATTGTTAGTCTGTTGTAATTATTATTGTAAATAATTATTTCGTAAAAAAAAAAAAAAAAAAAAAACGAATTACCAAATTTTGGGGACAGAAATCTTCCATTCAGTCATCAGAATTTAACGTTTATGTCTCTCACAGTAAATGAAAATTATTCTGAAGTATTTTATTGTGAATTAATATATACAATATTACAAGTTATCCTCTATTTTTACGCATCCCAACTCCGTGGATAATCCGAGCTCACCTTATTGTTAAATGTAAAAAATTTCTCCTTTTATCTTTCATTTCGCCCCTATTTTGATTAAATAAACTCTTCCCGACGCATGCGCAAAAGTGCGGAGGGTCTATGAAGCTGTGAACGAACAATAAATGTTTATGTATGTATACATGTTATAAGAAAGATGTAATTGATTCGTTTGTTCCTTTAGAACCTTCTTCTTCGTGGAATTCTGAGCAACTGGCTACCTTTGGTGACCAATTTGTTCAACCAGAAAATTGCCCTATTCGGCTGTTAAATGATTAATATCGAAAGAATTGTTTTCAAATTTCACTTATTTGCATAGACGATTGATATGCAGGAATTAAATTCAATTAGTTCACTGCAAATTAGGAAGTTTATATTACCAAATGAAAGCAACAGTAAAAATCTTACTGCCGAATTAATGGTTGGCAGATTAATTTGAGTGAATATTTTGATGAATGAATTTGCATACCATCATAGCATTCCATCATAGTGCAACAAATTGATTTAAAAATATCAAAATTAAGAAAGAATTTCAAGAAAGGGAACTAATATCATAGAAAAGATAATTTTTAAATCTTAAATAATAAAAAAAAACTCCATTTTTCTTTAATATTTTATTTGAAAGATAACTCATTTCCACAGGCAAGTCAGCGATTACCCATTGATTACAGTTAAGTCTTTTTTTTCCGCTCAATTAAACTTTCTGCTTGAAACTTTGCTTCTGCTGAAGAAGTCTGCATTTGTATGATGGTTTATTTGGATTTGATTGTTGCCGTTCAACAATAAGTAATAAGAGCAATTTCAGTGTCTTGTACATTAGACATTACATTATTTATATATAAAATATATAAATAATACAGTCAGTTTGATGATAGTAATAAACAACAACAAAAAACTTTCCAATTTGACTTCATGTAAAGATCTTATGGAATGGGAAAATGATGTGAAGCGGAACCAAGTTTATGTGCTTTCGTAATTTTTGATACATGTGCCACTAAACCGTGAAATGGATTGTCGAAGTTTGTGTTCAACTGATATAAATTTAAAAGTCTTGTGACTTCTTGAGTCTATGACTTCGTTGTTTTTTTTTTTGTTTTTTTTTTTTATGCTTTAGAATCTTCTTTAAAATGCAAATGTACTTGTTTCCAATTTTGGAATAAGTAAGATCATAGAAAAAGCTACTCTGTTTTGCAATCATGCAGCTTTTCGTTATACGAATGGCTTAATAAATTCTTAAGAATGTTCTTTTTAGTACTGTAAAAGAACAGTTATGCAATCAATGTAATATAAGCATAAACTGAATAAAAATCTGATTGGATTTACATAAAGCTCTTTTATATGAAAGGGTTAGCTGATTTTTTTACATGTGAATGTATACATTTATCATACACAATCCATGATGTACATTTATAATATCTTTTTTTTACATGTGAATCTATATATTTATCATATACAATCTATCATATACATTTATAATATCTCTTCTTTTACAATTGAATCTTCTAGCAGTTTTAATACAATTCTCACAAATTTTTTCAATCTTTAAAATCATAATGGGAACGGAACATCTCTCATTTGAATATATATAAAGCTGTTGTTGTATGAAAGGATTCGTTAGTTGCCTCCCCACTTCAGAATTTTCATCCTTGCAATTAAGTATAATTGAGCCACCATAGCTCACAGATTAAATTGAAATGTCGGAATGCATGAAAGCAACGTCAGGAAATGTGGTTGAGTCCTTATGTCCATCACCGGTCATGGTACAACCACTCTCATAGGAGACACATGCCGTCATCGGCAAAAAAGTGACTCGACCCTACATCCTTACTGTACCTACCAGAAAGGCGAGAACTAATCGCCACTCCGGAAACTTCTCATCGCCGTATTTTTGAAGTCCACCTACCGATGGGATTCCTTAAACCGTAAGTACACTTTTTATATATATAGTAATGAATTAAATATTGCCTAAATTAAAGAATACTTTGATATCAGCAAATTGAATAAATACTTACAATATTCATCTTATAACTTTAAACGAGCAATTCTTGTTTATATATGAATTTATTTCGTGTATCTCTGAAACGGCTCTGACGATTTGGACCAAAATTTATATTTAGATAAGCTTTTGCGTTTTCACTTTATCTACACAGGTATCTTTCCTGAAAAAAAAGGTGATTTTACACACAAAAAACATTTTTTATAACTAACTATTAGAGCCATTTTCTATCTGCTTTCATGCTGACAATGTCATATAACGCCATCTCGTAAATTTTTATGGCACTTGCATTGTTATCATAGGATGATAACCTACTAGTACCTCAAAAGTTTGTGAAATAGTGCTTTAAGACATTATCTGAATACGAATACGTTCAGCTCACATCCAATAGCAACAATGCAATTACTGTGTTAGCCAATCAACTTGTCGTACAAGTAACATCACCGAATTTGGGCATCAAATCAATGTTGGATTTGTTTTTTTTTTTTGGCTAGACCAAGGAAGTCATACCGTTTACTTGTAATGTGCAATTTAGGCAATCTGTGTACTTTACAATGCTTAAGAAACCTTTGAGAAAAACATTTGATTTTAATTTAAGACATCCAAGACTCATCCCAAGAAAATATTGAAGAAAATACTCCCAACCAGGATTCTAGAACTTTGCCCCCCCCCCTCCCAAAAAAAACTTGTCGTGTGAAGCTTGTGTCTTGTTGCGTCTTGTCGTATCTACCAGGTACTAAGATGATAACATGCATATTGTTTGAATTACTGTAAAAAAGTTTTGGGAAATATAAAATATTATTAAAATGGTTAGAAAATAAAGAACTGTAAAGTTTTAGTTAATAGAAAGCCTGTAAAATATTACCAATAAAGAAATAAAACGTTTCAATAAATTAGCAACAGTTTAATCTGCAGCTAATCACTGCTTAGCTTATGCTGTGACCTTCTTTTTTTATTGTTTTTAAATAAAATATTCAAACCACCTAATTTTAAAATATTTTTTTACTATAACCTATTTTAAAAGTTTATTCAAACAAAATATGTTATGAAATAAAATGAAAAAAATTGCTTCGGAAAGTTTGAGGTTTGTCAGAAAATGCGTCTAACAGCAAAGAATAATTTTGGTGCAATTTATTGGAATTAAACACGATTCAATGATTTCGATGGCTTCTATTTAAAAAACTTTTAAATTTATATCACTTGAACGAAAACTTCGACAATCCGTTTCACGGTGTAGTTGCACATATATCAAAAATAATGAAAGCACATTAGACTGTTTCCGCTTCACGTCATTTTCCCTCCATATTTTTTTCACGCTGTTGTGCCAAAACTAGCATCTCAGCTGACACTTATAAATTTGTTGATATTTATACTTCACAATTCCACGAAATCATTTTTAACAGTAAATTCAGCATTTCCTTTCAAAATTAAAATAATAATTTATTTTTTTAAAAATGAGGCGATTCGGTTAATAAATTAATTTTAATCCTATTACTGAACATGTTATTTATTATCAAAAAAAGTAACTTTCCACAATTATAAACAAAAGCAATTATAAATTCATGGATGAGATTAAGAATGAATTATATTTTTATCCTCAATGACTGTTTTGCCAAAAACCAGGAATACATATATGTATATACTTCAGAAAAATTAATTTCCGATTGAAGTAACCACGCCGCAAGTAGAGTTTCGAGAAATAAAAATCTCTCGCGGTTTCTATAATTGGAAGATAATTACCGCTGCAAATTATTTACTCTAGTTCCCACAGCAGTGTGATCTCATTTACACTGAAGAATTATCATTAGGATCGTGCATTTTTATTCTTTTTTTTTTCCAAAACTTCACAAATAAAATTAAACAAAAACGGATGAATTCTTAATTGTTTGATACACCTTTCTGATCGCATTTTGAAATGAATTTATTTATTATGTACTTTTCTTACATCAAATAAATAAAAACTTTTCTAAAATGGGTTGATAATTTTGTTGTCAGTTTTTTTGAGAAAATTAATGATGGCATATCTTATTATTTCTAGCTTTTTAATATCTTTTATTTTCTCCTACACGATGCATAGATTAAATACAGTACACACCCGAGTATCCGGTTCACGATTATCTGGCTTCCGTATTATTCGGTCTGAATTTTTTTAATCGTAATTAAGTAAGAAAGGCAAGGCGCTGCATTGGTAATATTGCCAAGGGCGCTTCTGCTGCGATCCTCCTATGTGTAGTATGCAAAATACAAGTTGTGACAGGAAATGAGCAGCGTTCTGCTCATTGTTTCGTCAGTGTATACGGACCTCACTTGTTGCCTTTATTACTGACTAGCCGTCTTTGGCGATCAGCCGGTTAGCCAATCTTAATGTTAGTTAAAATTTTAATAATTAAATATTTTATGCAATTGATACTTTAATAGCTTCTTCATCAAAATATTTTAAAACTTCAAATTTTGATTGTCATATAATTCATTCATAATATTATAAAGGCCTTCAGTTATAACGTAATATGTATCTCTCTAATTTTCTGTTAGCACCCGTAGAATTTATGCTTTCAATTGAAGTGGAAAGAATTAATCTTCAATTAATATAAAAATATTTTTTACTGAAACAAAGCATTTTTTTTTATAATCTGATTACTGAAAATAGAGTCGTTCAGCTTTTAAACTTTATGAGCACTAAAAATATCTTTTTTAATTTATGTAATATTTCAAGAATTTGTCAACAAAATTTTCTTAGATTCATCATGAACAGATCGATTCATTAACAATGTTTAATTATAAATGCATCAAACACTAAGAAAATAAAACGAATCGTAAACGGTTGAAAACAGGTTTTAAAAAAACTACTTAAAAAACGATGTACTTAAAACTATAAGCATATACAAAAAATATATAACAAACATAAATACATTTTAATTACAAAAGCATACAACGAGCCTAAAAATAGTTTAAATCCAGTCCGCATCTGTTGATAGTAATTGTCAACACAATGCGGAATTCAGAACAAAATGCGCATGCGTGAATTTTCAACGCCAGTTACGTAACGCAAATACGTGATTTTTTCTAATGTATGCGGGTAATGCTATGCGGATTAGAAATTTTTAATTTCCTTTATTCTGTTTTATTTTAATTCAAAAGTACTTCAGAATGAATCTGAAAGATCGATTAATTAACAATGTTTAATTTTAAATGCATCAAACATTAAGAAAATAAACAGAATCGTTTGAAATAATCCGCCGAAAAATATTAACCCTAGCCTCATTACTGTTGGGGAAGAAAAAAAACCTGAAGTCTTACTCATTTGGCGGTGGGGAAAATGGAAGATTTTTTGGCGGGAAAGTTAGTTTTTAATTAATAATTAAAATTATAATTAAAATTTCGAAAAACGGAACTCCAGGTGCACATTCCTAACCTCCAAGGTATATATGTACCAAATTTGGTAGCTGTAGGTCAAACGGTCTGGCTTGTAGAGCGCCAACACACACACACACACACATTGAGCTTTATTATAAGTACTAGCCGCCTTTGGCGACCAGCCAGTTCGCCAATCTTAATGTTCGTTAAAATTTTACTAATTAAATATTTAATGCAATTCCAGCTTTAATAGATTCTTCAGCAAAATATTTTAAAACTTCAAATTTTGATAGTCATATAATTCACTCATAATATTATAAAGGCCTTCAGTCATAACGTGATATGTATCTCTCTAATTTTCTGTTACCCCTCGTAGAATTTATGCTTTAAATTAAAGTGTAAATGATTAATCTGCAATTAATATAATAATATTTTTTACTGAAACAAAGCATTTTTTTTAATAATATGATTACTGATAATAGAGTCACTGAGCGTTTAAACTTTATGAGCACTAAAGAATATCTTCCTTAATTTATGTAATATCTCAAGAATTTGTCAACAAAATTTTCTCAGATTCATCACGAACAGATCGATTAATGAACAATGTTTCGTTTTAAATGCATTAAACACTAAGAAAATAAAATGAATCGTATAAAATAATGGGTCTAAAACAGGTTTAAAAAAACTACTTAAAAAACGATGTACTTAAAACTATAAGCATATACAAAAAAATATATAACTAACATAAATACAATTTAATTACAAAAGCATGCAACTAACTTAAAAATAATTTAAATCATTGAAAACAGGTTAAAAAAAACTACTTAAAAAACGATGTACTTAAAACTATAAGCATATACAAAAAAACATATAACTAACATAAATACAATTTAATTACAAAAGCATGCAACTAACCAAAAAATAATTTAAATCATCCGTTGAAAGTGGTTGCCATGACAACAATCAGAACAATGCGCATGCGTGAATTTTCTTCGCCAGTTACGTTAACGCAAATGCGTGAATTTTTCTACGCCAGTTGGGGTAACGCTATACAGATTATACATTTTTAATTTCCTTTATTCTGTGTTATTTTAATTCAAAAATACTTCAGAATGAATCTGAAACATGGATTAATTAAAAATGTTTAATTTTAAATGCATCAAACATTAAGAAAATAAACAGAATCGTTTGAAATAATCCGCCGAAAAATATTAACCCTTAGCCTCATTACTGTTGGGAGAAAAAAAAAACTGAAGTCTTACTCATTTGGCGGTGGGGAAAATGGAAGATTTTTTTGGTGGAAAAGTTGGCGGTGGGGAAAATGGAAGATTTTTTGCCGGGAAAGTTAGTTTTTAATTAATAATTAAAATTCTAATTAAAAATTCGAAAAACGGAACCCCAGGTGCACATTCCCAACCTCCAAGGTATACATGTACCAAATTTGGTAGCTGTAGGTCAAACGGTCTGGCCTGTAGAGCGCCAACACACACACACACATTGAGCTTTATTATAAGTATAGATTATAACTGCTTAGTACATACAATATTCGTAAATTGTTCTTGCGGTATACTTGATGTTTTTAAATGCACCACAGTGATGATTACAGAATTTAGGTTAAAATGTCAACAGCTTATAACCTTTGTCTTACTTTTTCACAATGTTCACATTTTACGTGGCTTGGGATAAATAGAGGAGGGGCTTTGTATTCAATTAGAGGAGAGATAATACGTATTATAACAATGAATTTGGTATAAAAACTTTGTCTTCTGGTATTGGTGGCAAAGAAATGAGTTCAAAGAACTCCGACCTATCCGGCTTTTTTGTTATCCGGTCTGCTCTTCCACCACTTAGGCCGGATATTACAGATGATGATTACAGAATTTAGGTTAAAATGTCAACAGTTTATAACCGTTGTCTTACTTTTTCACAATGTTCACATTTTACGTGGCTTGGGATAAATAGAGGAGGGGCTTTGTATTCAATTAGAGGAGAGATAATACGTATTATAACAATGAATTTGGTATAAAAACTTTGTCTTCTGGTATTGGTGGCAAAGAAATGAGTTCAAAGAACTCCGACCTATCCGGCTTTTTTGTTATCCGGTCTGCTCTTCCACCACTTAGGCCGGATATTACAGATGATGATTACAGAATTTAGGTTAAAATGTCAACAGTTTATAACCGTTGTCTTACTTTTTCACAATGTTCACATTTTACGTGGCTTGGGATAAATAGAGGAGGGGCTTTGTATTCAATTAGAGGAGAGATAATACGTATTATAACAATGAATTTGGTATAAAAACTTTGTCTTCTGGTATTGGTGGCAAAGAAATGAGTTCAAAGAACTCCGACCTATCCGGCTTTTTTGTTATCCGGTCTGCTCTTCCGCCACTTAGGCCGGATATTCAAGAGTGTGCTGCATAATCGTCAAAAAAAAAAAAAAAAAAAAAATTCGAATGCGAGATTCTGTTAAATTTTCAGGTTTTTGATCTCAATGATTCTGAAAACACATTTTTGGCCTTATGTCTATATGTCTGTCTATCTGGGGAAAAGATTCATAAAAGCCGCTTTGCGTCACATGAATGAAATTTGGCGAATGGATTTCAGATCAAAATGTAGATTTCTATCAAATTTTCAAATTCACAAGGAGTCTGACTGTCCAGTTGTCTAAATACAAGCGAACACAATAGCTATATAACGTAAAGAACTAGATAATTACAATTTGGTACAAAAATGTAGCATCCAAAACTCGTATTCTTATTAAATATTGAACCAAATCTGTCAAACTGTGGACCATCTATCGATCTGTATATATTTTTATATGTAAATTTAAGAACTCGCGAATGCAATAAATTAAACTAATGAAATTCAGTATGCTATCTTGTAACTACAACTATTGTTCCATATCAAATTTTAACGTCCGTCGGTACTCTAAATTTAAAAAAATTGAAATTACAGTTTTATGATGGGAAGAAAAAGAATATCAACTTCGTTTGACATTAAGGTAAAAGTTTCTGGCATTCTCAAATGTTATTTCCTGTCGTTCTTTTATTGCAAAAAAAATCTTTGCCCAGTTTTCTCCGCTTTTTGATGCATTTCTAATTAGATGACGCTATAATCTGAATAAAAAATGATAGCGTGTTCGTGCAGGAAAGCTATAAATTTAGAAGCTTATTTTTTGAAAAATGGAGTGAAACAGATATAAGGAAATACACAGACGCATTGAAATGCTTCAAGATTAATTCATTTACATGGTTACACAGAAATATTTGCAAGGCTATTTAGATGTAGTCATCTTTGTTGACTAGTTGGTTTTCCAGGAATATTGCGGGTGTTTAATTTCAAATAAATCTCTTATGCATAACTTGATGTTTGTGACCACATGAACAAAGTATTCTTAAACGTCAAATTGTAACAAATATCAAAACCGCGCATTTTGATAGTCTTACATCTCCGTCTTTTTTATGAATCTTTCTACCGGAATCGAGTCCCCTGACGTCATACTGGCAATAAAAAACAATATACTGGCAATAATCTATGTCAACTTGCACGTTGCCTTTTACAGTAATGTAACTTCGTTTACTGATTCTTCACGTAAACTGCACAGATAATAAACGGAACCTTTCTTCCTCGGTGTTCAAAAATAGAAAAATATCACGTGATCAAATAACTGATGAAGCAACAAAAATAGTTTGAATTTCATTGCAATTATGAAATCTGTTAATGAAAATTATGCAGAAAAGCAGATCATAATGTACTAAAAAATTGTCAAAATTCAGATAGAGAAAAAGAATTACGCAGCGGTTAAATTGGGATTAAAAAATAGTCAATATTTAATTTTTTTTTAATGATGCAAAAATCAGCTTTGATCAAAAATACGCTTGGGAGTCATTGTGGAAAAATTCCAAAATCTGACTCAAATTTTAACTAATCAAAATTTCTTTGTAAAATGTTTTGAACCAATCACCACTATGAAGACCAGTGTACCAAATGTCATGATTGTAAATTCAGTAGATTTGTCTGGACACAAAAACACACACTAATTTTTTTATACATAAAAATAATAAACAACTTATAAACATTATTATCTTATACTTTTTTTTTGCAAAATTACAGCGATAATGCTGATTATAATATATCTAAAAAAATTCACTTAACTTAAAAATTAATTAAATTAAAAATTACTTAATTTACTTAAAAAAAATTCACTGTAGCCCATTATGGTAATGAGCATACAAAAAAATAACAAAATACACTTAATTAATTTCGGAATTAAATGGCAATCAAGAGTAAATCCTCCGGCATCTAAATAATAAAGAACAATTGTTTAAGTTCTAGTAATTTTAAGCCAAAACCGATAATCTCCGACTTGACGCATTCCAAGCTAGATAAAGAGCACGCCAAGACATTCCTTTCAGTCATGAGATCATGAAGAAAAAGCAAAGCAACACACCGAGGCACTAGTGCAGCGTACGTGCCCAAGGAAAAGAAATTTTTTCATCATTATTTACCTTCTTTTTTTTTCTTTCAACTTTCTCCCGGATTCTGGCGCACAAATCCTGGAGATTTGAGGCAGAGAATGGAGGAGTGTTGGCTCCGTGCCAACCGGAAAGCGCACCTGACGGTCCAAAAGATTTTCGTGCCGGTAGAACGGGAAGACTAATAGGCGGCAAAAACAAGAGCTGAAACCCTTTCTTCATCATATGATATTAGCCGACCCAACGTACAGGAAGTCTGGGAGATGATGTACGTTGAACAGTAATGAGGTTAGCACAAATAAAAATAGTTTTCTTATTTTCACGCGAACACTTCTTTCTGATGTTATTTAGATAAAAGTTGGTTAGATTAGATTAGTTTTTGTTGTAATATTTTGAGATTTAAAACATACATTTTCTTTTGTGAAAATTCTTTCTGCACACTTTAATCGACTTATATGGCCACTAATTATCTAGTGGGTTAAGTCACATCCGAGAACATGAACTGGACGTTGATGGGCGCAAGAATTTGTTTGCCTTTTGCTATTTATGTATCCATAAGTTGTGTTATTAATCAGTATTATTTAAACTGTTTTACGCCACCGTGAGTTTCAAATGTGAATGTATTGCTGTGGTTGTGTTGACCAATCAAAGTTTTTCTTGTTTCTCTTTACTTTAAGTGAATTAAAAATGTGGTCTATTTTCTCCTAAAAGTTCTCCTGGACGGCAACTTATACATCGGACTAAAATAAAGCTTTTAACTCCTATATTTTGAGATGGCTGACGTTTGAGTTGTGGTATCTGAGATTTGCTTTATTGAGGCACTAGCCTTTTTTTTGTCAACCAAATAATACATCAGAATGAATGATCATTAAAATTTTCATTTAAATTTTTAATGTAACTTGGTTTTAATAGTTTCCTTTTAAGCATCAGATTTTAATAATCATATAATTATTCTATTTTTAAAATTTTACACCATTCTATTCATCATACTACGAATTCCTCTATTTTTCTGTTATCTCCACATATTTTAATTAAAATTCTAATATTTCAAAAAAAAAAAAATTCTATTCGAGGTGTATATTCCCAGCTTTCAAAGTATACATGTGCTAAATCTCATATGGCCTAGCCTATACAGCACCCTGCCCCTCCTACACCTGCATCATTATTATAAGTAGAGATTTATTATTTTCAATATATTTGTCTCTTAATCAAAGAAAAAAATGGATCAAAACGTAGATATCGAAGAAAATTAATTTAGGAAGCTTTATTTAGCATACTAATAAGAAATATTTTTAAAAATAAAAGAGTGTAATTTATTTTCTCTCTTGTTATCTGTAATTGATGTAAAATTTATTCAAAGGATGGTAAGAATAATTCTTATTTTTGTTCGAAATTGATTCTTTATTTGTTTCATATTTTAGACTAGTGAACTAGACGCTCTCTTTAGCTTCGTTTTCCCTTCAGAACAAGCACGTTCGAGAGAATGATTAATTTACATATGAATAATTTTTCCTTTATGGAATGGTATTCGGTTCTAAAGCGGAAGAGGATATATCGTGCATACTTCGGTTTAAAATTGAATTGGACTGAATTATATCTACATCTCGTTTTGAAGAACACTAGTTCTATTTATGACTATAATTAAAGAGTATTTTGGGATGAATTTCTTAATTTTAATTATCTGTCACATATATTAAATGATGACGACAATACTTAGGCCAGCTTCCTTTGCCAAACTTCCGCAGCCACACTAACCATTGGACATTTTGACTAGACGAATTTGGTATGGTCTATACCTCCTTACATGATGGTTCTTCGGAGAAAGTTGGTATTTGATCTGAAAACTTCCGTCCAGGCAGCGGGGCCACCAAATCTTCGCGGCTTTTCCGGTGTAGAAAAAAAATATGAAATTCATTACGAAGAAAATTTAGATGGCGGAATTTTTGTCCATAATGGCTACTTTCCCATTTTGAAACTTCTTTAACATTTACTTGTTTGGGGGCAAAAATAGCTACTAGTAAGGTTATGTCAAGTTCAAAGCCCAAGATTCATGAATGCAGTTTGGTTTTTTAGATCAAATTGCATAAGTAGCGCTGTGTTCTCGTGTTTCGCGAGAACTTGAGTGAACTTTTGATGAAATTATTATAAAATTAAAAACGCACTTTGAAATGATAATTCCATTTTCTATTAAAATTTACTTTTGAATATAAAGCCATTCGCAAGAAGAAGTAGTTATCTTAAGGCGACAACCATTTATTAATTAACAGTTAGCAGCTATTTCTTCCTGGTGATTGTGATAAACAATTGACTCATCAAAATCGCTGATTTGTCATTCTCTCGAACTTCAAGCTGAACTACGAGTTTATCATTGTATTGTACAGGACATCAAATACCGAACTGCAATTCTATGAAATAATAATTCCATTTTGTAATAAAATTTACATTCGAATGTAACATCATTCGCGAGAAGAAGTAAGCCTTTAATGTAATAGCCATTTATTAATTAGCAGCTATTTCCGCTTGATGACTGTGATATACGATTTACCCAACAAAATGTCCGAGTTGCATTCTCGCAAACTTCAAGTTGTGCTATGACAAAATCATTGTATTATACAGGATATCAAATACCGAACTGCTATTCTATGAAATAATAATTCCATTTTGTAATAAAATTTACATTCGAATGTAACATCATTCGCGAGAAGAAGTAAGCCTTTAATGTAATAGCCATTTATTAATTAGCAGCTATTTCCGCTTGATGACTGTGATATACGATTTACCCAACAAAATGTCCGAGTTGCATTCTCGCAAACTTCAAGTTGTGCTATGACAAAATCATTGTATTATACAGGATATCAAATACCGAACTGCTATTCTATGAAATAATAATTCCATTTTGTAATAAAATTTACATTCGAATGTAACATCATTCGCGAGAAGAAGTAAGCCTTTAATGTAATAGCCATTTATTAATTAGCAGCTATTTCCGCTTGATGACTGTGATATACGATTTACCCAACAAAATGTCCGAGTTGCATTCTCGCAAACTTCAAGTTGTGCTATGACAAAATCATTGTATTATACAGGATATCAAATACC
Source organism: Argiope bruennichi (assembly GCF_947563725.1). NCBI lineage: Eukaryota > Metazoa > Arthropoda > Arachnida > Araneae > Araneidae > Argiope > Argiope bruennichi. Next base: position 21,030,893 of record NC_079155.1, read on the forward strand.
GAACTGCTATTCTATGAAATAATAATTCCATTTTGTAATAAAATTTACATTCGAATGTAACATCATTCGCGAGAAGAAGTAAGCCTTTAATGTAATAGCCATTTATTAATTAGCAGCTATTTCCGCTTGATGACTGTGATATACGATTTACCCAACAAAATGTCCGAGTTGCATTCTCGCAAACTTCAAGTTGTGCTATGACAAAATCATTGTATTATACAGGATATCAAATACCGAACTGCTATTCTATGAAATAATAATTCCATTTTGTAATAAAATTTACATTCGAATGTAACATCATTCGCGAGAAGAAGTAAGCCTTTAATGTAATAGCCATTTATTAATTAGCAGCTATTTCCGCTTGATGACTGTGATATACGATTTACCCAACAAAATGTCCGAGTTGCATTCTCGCAAACTTCAAGTTGTGCTATGACAAAATCATTGTATTATACAGGATATCAAATACCGAACTGCTATTCTATGAAATAATAATTCCATTTTGTAATAAAATTTACATTCGAATGTAACATCATTCGCGAGAAGAAGTAAGCCTTTAATGTAATAGCCATTTATTAATTAGCAGCTATTTCCGCTTGATGACTGTGATATACGATTTACCCAACAAAATGTCCGAGTTGCATTCTCGCAAACTTCAAGTTGTACTATGACTAAATCATTGTATTGTACAGGACATCAAATACCGAATTGTTATTCCGTGCTTTTTTAATACAGAATAATCATCCAAAATGAATATTGGCTATTTCCGGGAATCTCAAAAGTTCAGTGACTTCAAATGGTGGTCGAACTCATGAATTTTTAAGAGGTTTTCACTATAAACCTTACATGATTTGAGCTAAAAAGAAACTTAATTATAACCCTAAAGAATTTCATATTTTCGGATTTCTCGTAGATTAATGATTGCTCTGTGTTATGTTTGATTTTTTTTTAAATGTTCCAGGATGTAGTTTTTTGTTGTTGTTGTTGTTCTCGATGTATAAACTCCTTGTGTGCCAACAAGTATACCACAAGGCTTACAGATGTAAGTCAGTACGCAATTGACATTAGAATAAATTTCAAATATAAGGACGGAGGCACAAATGCAAAGAAAGAAGAAAGAAACATGGGGGGAAACCAGTAGATACACAAGCATGATCAAACAAAATATTCAAAATACAAATACAAAAGTATACATGCAAATCTATGTAGGCAAACACACTGAAGTAAAGTTTAAATAATACGGGGGAAAATACTGTTAATATATGTACAAAAGGAAATGAAAGATGATTTACTCTGTACAAAGGCAGAAAAATGAGGAGGCCAAGCTATATTGTTCTTTAGAAGGCAGTTCCTGAGTTTACGTCTTTCCGGAATAAACTTCGTGCATTCAAATATCAAATGCTTGGCATCCTGGACTGCACCACTATAGCACGAACATCTATCAGTCGACGACAAATTGAATCGTTTTAAATATGCTTTAAAGTTTCCATGTCCAGTCAGAAACTGGATAAGCTTAAAATTTGACTCAAAGTAGTTAGCCTTTAGGCGTCTCTGTATGGATGGAATAAATTCCTTAGTGAGCTGCACATTAATCGATGCTTGATATAAGGTTTCCATTCAGATATAACTTTATCTTTAAACACATTCTTTAAGTAAGATTTCGGAATGCTCTTAAGAATGGAATTAACTAATTTTGTCGCTTCTTTGACAAGCCAGTCGGCGCGTTCATTTCCATAGATTCCTGTATGACCTCTAACAAAAAAAAAAAGGAAACTTGCACATCTCTGACTTGAAGAAAATTCAGATTGGATTGTGTTTTAATAATTATTTGGTTTTGGGAATCGATGTTATTTAAGGCATGTAAAGATGAAAGGGAGTCGCTGCAAATTAAGAACTTTGATGAAAAGTTTACAATGTCACAAAATCCAAGAAACTGCTTGGGCTATGCAAAGCAATTCAGCCTGAAAAAACACTGCATTCATCTCTTATTCTGAATTGATGAGTTTCAGTTTCAATAGAATCTTAGGAAACAACAAATGCAAGCAAAACTTTATTGTTAATTTTACTACCATCTGTAAAACAGACAACAGGAAAGTTGTCATCAATATTATTATGATAACTAATTAAATTAATAGGAAATCTTTCAGAAGGATGGGGAAGCTCAGAAATTTGAAGGAAATCATCTAGACTCTTATGAGCCAGGTTCTTGCATTAGTATTTAATTGTCGAGTTCATCTCTCTGAAGTTTCATTCATATAGTCTGCTGCATTTTCGTGTTTTTATTTTACATACATATAAATAGACAAATCAAAAGATTTTAGTAAACCCTTAAAAATATTTTTAAATATATTTACAAAACACTTATTATTATTTTTGCCATTGCACTCATGTATGCTGCACACTATTTAATACATTATATGCGCGCATGCTATCGTTGTATATCATGAAAGCTAAACTTCAAAAATAAAATAGAGGCGAACAATGTTTAAAACATTATCATTTTACGATGTTTCAGACTATAAGTCTGAGTTCCTTTAAATCTTTTGTTTATTTATTTAATAACAAATCGAAAAAAATATTTCTCGAATCAGAATTTCTTGCTGACGTACAGAATATTCAATTTGATCTCTCCAAACTGATTCAGCAGTTTTAGAAATTTATTCTAACAAAGAATATAAAGTGTCAAAACTGTTTATTATTATCATACTACAAAATTCTTCATAGTCAGCAGTTTATTTTTCGTTTTGAGAAGAATATCTGCAATATTCATGAGATGATTGAATGTTTGGATGTTATTTAAAGGAATGGTGTCAATGTTGTTGACATCACAGCTACGTGACTTCATCCAAATATGTAACTAACTGACTATATTACGCACTTATTCTTATCATTAGCCGCTGGCATTACGTCATGACACTATTGTTAAAATTTGACTCTAACATTTTGGAAAATGAAAGCGTTACAGTCAAATGGTGCAACTGTTATTTCATTTAAAAATGCAATAAATAAACCAATGTATGGCACTTCTGTGTCGATCATTAGTATCTGGCTTTGCATATTGACGTTAAGGTTTAGGTTTTATTCTAACATTTTGTGAAAAATGAAAGCGAATACTTTGTGATGTCGCAGTCAAATGATGCAATTATATATTTCATCTTAACTAAATAAACTACAGTATGACACACCATCACCATTTGCATACACCATTGGTGGAAAACAAGATGCTTATCATTAGCAATGTTTAAGTTTTATTCTAACATTTTGTAGAGAATGAAAGCGGGGACGTTGTGACATCTCAATCGCATGATCAAAATACATATTTCATCTAAATGTGTAACTAAATAAACCACTTTATGACACACTTGCGCCTATTATTAGCTATTGGCGTTACATCTTGACGCTATATTTGGGTTTCTCTCTAACATTTTTTGGAAAATGAAAGCGGATACGTTGTGATCTCACAGTCACATGATGCAACTATTCATTTCATCAAATGTGTAATAAATAAATCACTGTATTACACCTCTGTGCCTATCATTATCATCTTGCGTTGTACCACGACACTATGTTTAAATTTTACTCTAATATAGCGGATAGGTTGTGATGTCGCAGTCACATGATGAAACTATGTATTTCATCTAAATTTGTAACTAAACAAACCACTATAATACGCATGAGCCTATCATTAGCATCCTATGCCACATCATGACTCTGTGCTTAGGTTTCATACTGAGATTTTGTGGAGAATGAAAACAGTGCTCCCCCTCTTTCGTTTATTTACATATTAAAAATATTTAGCAAAATGAAAAAATAAAGTTTTCAGCTCCAGATATTGATGTACATTGGCCAGTTATTGTATGAAAGCTCATAATTTCTAGATATGACATTAATGACCAAGTATTTCCCACTACTCTCCATTTTTGAGAGAAATCCCCAAATAACTGTTTTATTGTACTTTCTAAATGATAAAAAAAAGTTTGACAATATCAGCCGCCCAAACTACAACACTAATTTCGAAAATTTTTAATTCATATGACTGCTCATGATTAGTAAATACAGTCATCAATTGTCACCTATACTCAGCCTACCTCCCCACTCCCTGGCAGAGTCTCCAAGAAAAAGTCACTGTACCAATTCGCAATTTTTTATTTCGTATGATAACTCAGGACTTCTAGATCATCAGTGATCGCCAGCCTCTTAAGCAGTTCCCAGTTTGGGGGGGGGGGGGTTATGACAAAGTATAACTTTAACAGAGCCTTCAGGTTGGACAATCAGAATTGTTTCGCTAATTTTATTTGACAATCAATTTCGTCATTTTGCAAACAAAGCTACTGTGCCAGAATGTCATATGCATATTATTTAACCTTAATTTAACTTTGTCTTCTATTCTGATGAGATATCCATCATCATCATTAGGTGACGTGATTAAATTAATATTAATTATATATTGGGCTAACAACTGGTCGACGAAGGAGGATGTTTGTAATATAAGGAGATGGTATCCAGAGAGAGTGGTTGGAATAGAAAAAAATATTATATCTCTTTCAAAATTTAAAAATGATGAAAATAATAACGTTTATTAAGATTTTTTAAAATAAAATTAAATTAATGATGGTTAAAAATTCATATCAAAATATGATTACAAATCTGTCATTAAGAAATGACATTTTAAAGGTGTAAAAAAATAAAAAGTTAGACTTCTTAAGGTGTACGTACACACGAGAAAAAATTTTTTTAAATGTTAATTTTAAAAATCCAGTTTTTTTACAGTAGGTTATTAATATATGTTTAAACTCATTTAAGTGAGAAAAAACCATATTGCACTAATTATTAATTAATTAAATGATATTTAATGAGCTAATTAGCATATTTTTTGAAGCATGATATCTTCAATTGTAGTTTGTACAGACACACAATTCTAGTTGGAAATTATGCCTATTAGTCTTCATGTTGTCTGCCTCAATCAAGTTATAAAAATATATAGTTTTTTTTAAACATTTTTTTTCATCAACACTGAATAGAAAAAGCGAAATTTTTTCTGTCATTTTAACATTTAAATATCTATTAAAAATTTATTTCTATAAATATAACTTTCATTGAGGCACAAAACATCCGCTATTTCCTACAGATTATTTTGATATATAAATAATTGTATTTGGTTCATTTCTTATTCAGTTATGATTGTTTGAATGAAGCAACATAGTGGGAAAATATCATTCTTCATAAAATGGGTTTTAAAAAAACCATAACTAGAGTTTTTAATGAAAGCACCTCAAGAAAAATAATTATAACTAGAGAAATATTTCGAATATTGACAACATCTTGGTATCGTTTGAAAGCTAAAGAATCAGAGAACATTATTAAGCAATAAAAAAAATATTCGATATTTTGAACGATTTTCAAAGTTTCAAGTGTGTACGTACACCTTAAAAATGAGTTGAAAGATTATGATTGAGTTAGACTTCTTAAAAATGAGTTACTAATTTATGTAAATGAATCTTAGATATTCGTTTCGTATAATGAAAAACATTCTTTAAGCTTCTTAAACTAGTGTTGCTAAGCGCATGTGGTTTCAAACTTTTTGTGATATATTTTTATGTAACGTACTAACAAATAGAAAATATATTGAAATGGAAATATAAACCAAAACTTTTTTTCTGTATCTTTTTCAAGATTGTGCTTTTTACAACACTTAAAACAATTTTGCACCATTTAAACAATGATAATATTTTTTTCTTATCTTTTAAAAGTCTAGCTATGTTCTAATAATCATTCTAAATACATAAACTTTGACCTACTTAGAAAATTCTCTTCTTCTTTAAGCATTTGATTAAAAATTCAAACTCTTCCACTTGTGATACTTTGTCCACATTGTTTCAAAAACAATCTTTTGAAATTCTACATTCTAATTTTAAAGTATAAAAGATAACTAAAAGTGACTATTCCGTCTGGCCTTTAGGAATTCGGAAAAATATATGATCGGAAGGAACACTGCGTCAGAATTAATGGGAAGAACTATGGTTGTGTCTAAGAGCCATCACCGACCACGGTATAAACCTTCCCGTAGGAGGCACACACATTCATCGAAAGAGAATATTCTCCGACCACCAAGAAGGCACACGGATTTAAACCATAAAACTGAATGACCGGACCGCCGCAACAGTAACATTGGCGGGAACTGTGGTTGAGTCCTGAGGGCCGTCACCGGCCACGGTACAAACTTCCCCGAAGGAAGTGCGCCCCGTCATTGATGGGGGGAATCAGATCCCCCACCTATTGGTGTACCCTCCAGGGTGGCGAGATCCAACTACCATGCCGGAAGTATCTCATCCTCATTTCGAGGTGCCTCCCGGGGGTTAAAAATAAAATGTAAAAAAGGACAATAATAGAAGATTTCTAAACATGCAAAAGGTAAAAAAAACCTTTAAAGATGAATTCACTCATCTTACAACCCACTGTAATTTGAAATTTGGTAAGTTGGTGTTTCCTAGTTAGTAAGAACTCATTAAGAAAGAATTTTTCAACATTTTAATTAGCATTTCAATTAATTCATTATTCAGAAATGTTTTGATGTTTTTCCACCAGATATTCGAAATATATCGCACAAAAGTTATGCTAACACTGTTTTAAAATTGAAAAATTAGTTTTTTATTGATATCATTTTTATATCCATGGAAAATTTTGTTTAATTAATCAACTTTTCAAAATGTTTACAGACATTATTTCTAACAATGATTTTACTTGTTGCATTAATATCAAACCAATATTGCTGTTTCATCAAATCTTCTAGCTGCATATTTTTCCCATCGTTAAAAAATACTTTCTCTCGGGATTAAATTCAAAACATGTTTTCCAACTTTTGCTTTTATTTTGTAGCACGCACATTTTTAATAATAAATTTTGTTCCCTTTTTCAGCTCCTTTATCTTTTCAGTGCATCCAATTTATAGATCAGAACTATGAAGTAAGAATTTTATTTTGCTTGTTATTATTGTTTTCCTTTTTTATAGATTTTCATCGCATTTTTGAAATATTTTGTTGCATAGGCTTCAACGAAATAATCTTTAAACGAGTTTTTCTTCTATTTTATTTTATTTTTTCCTCCACAAATAATTAGAACCAAATAGTTTCAAATGAATTTAATTACTTCTCTAAGAATTTAAAGTCATGTTTTTCTGTCAATTTTAAAATTTGATATATGGAAAAGTGTTTCTTATTTTTGTTGAAATTTACTTTAATTTTTTATTCTTTTTTATGCCAAAGAATGTCAAATCGCTAAAGAAAAAAGGCTAGACGTTTCCAGAGTAATGAAATAAAGCACTCTCAGTGAAAGATCAAGCAATTTTCAATTTCACTAAAGAATTTAAACATATATCTTTTAAATTTCGATTTTTTAAAAAACTGTTTTGCTTTATTACCCAAAGTTTGCATTTTTAAAACTTTAACTTTCTCATATACGAAGTAATAGAAATGGGGGTTTTATTTCTTTAGTAATCATAAATTGACTGCTCCGACCCAGCCTAAGGCACTCGAATAAAACTGAATGACCGACCACAGTGACAGCAACTCGGGCAAGAACTGTGGTTGAGATCTAAGGGCCATCACCGGTCACGATACAACTCTTTCCTTGTGAAATACGTCCCGTCATCGATAGGAGGTAGTCAACACCCACATTTTCTGTACCCACCAGAGTGACTAGAGCCAACCGGAAACTTCTTATCCTCATTTTGGAGGCACCCTCAAGTAAGATCATTTAATTAGTAAAGGATGTGCAGTGATTTCTGGAATTCAATATAGGAAAAATTATGCAGCAAATCCATTTCTAAGCATTTCCTTTCTTTTGCAATGCATAATTTGAAGTAAAAAAAATCTTCTTTTTATACTTTATATTTTATTTTCCTGCAAAAGTTTTCAGAAAAAAGTTTCTTGTAAAGATATTTTCCTTCAAAAATCTTTTTTATATTTCTGAAAAAATACTTCTTCTTTTATACTTCTTAAAAAAAGTAACTTGATTAAGAAATATATCTAGTTTAAAGACTGCTATAATATTTTCATAAGCATATTTGAACTCATCCAAAATGTAACAAATTTATTTCTCTTTACTTTCAACTGGCGCATGAACAAAAGAAAGACCACAAGGCTTCTAAAAGTAGTACGGTTCAAACACTTTGAATAAAATATGAAGTTCAAAATTCCATTTTATAAAACATTTCAAAATGGAATGGAACAAAAGAATCTCAATCATTGCATTTATTTTAAATAAAAATCAACCTCTTAAGATTTCTTTTTATCCCACAGTGCTTCCGATAATACTAAATGTTTTTATTTTCACCGATTGTTGCATACGTAAATATCAAATGCATGTTCTCACAGACTGATTCATATGAAATTTTTCGATCATGATATTCAGGACGTCCAAATTTGGCTGATGTTTACAGAGATACACTTGGGCATTTATTTTCTAATCGCAAATATTATAACTATGTAAAAGTTATGCAAAACTTTTAAAGTTATGTATTTTAATTCTCACATTTAAGTTTATAACCTTGACAAATAGTAGATAGAAGAGGTTTTTTTCAAGCTGCTAAGGTCCATGAAAGAGAGACTAGAAAAAGTTATGCACAAATTTGGCTATTTTTCGACATAATCACCTGAAAATTCAGGCATTTGTCATAACCGTAGATTCGGATTCCAAACAGTTTTTAGAAGAATGTTGCCAAAAGGAAGATGTGACATAATCTTCCTTAGAAGATCCTCACTGGTGTGGAAGCTTCGTTTCCTTAGCGAGTGGAGAGGTGAAAATCATTTAGCTCTAAGAACAAATGGGACAAGGAACATATTTGTCGCAACAGAAGATTTTATTCAATAAGTTGATCATATTCTACGAAAGATGATGGAAACGAATTCAATCAGCTAGTTCGACTTCATGCCAAAATTGCAATTTTGGAAGGGGAATGTTTTTGAGATTCTTGCATCGTTTTCTTTTCTTAAAAGAAATTTCAAAAAAACTTTCGCATCTATTTTCTGTAGACATTGATCTATGACCGTTAAGGCTTTAAGGACCATATCATATCGTTGATGTTCCCAAAGAATCGACCTACTTCAACAATATGTAAAATGCCCGAATCTTCATGGTCATTATGTGGGAAAGTAACTATGTTTGACATAAACTTTGGTAATAAATTTGTTTTAATATTCTACTCTTATTGTTTTCTTACGGCTCATCGAAAAGCAACCATGTCTGACAAAGGTGACTACATTAAAATGACAATTTTTTTTTTTTTCGAAATTATGAAATTTTTTTTATTTAATATTCTTAATGCTGAACAGATTTCTTTATAAAAGCGTTTCAATTTTGTTTCTAAGACTATTTTTAGGAAGTTATATAAATTTTAATTTAATTAATTTAATTTTTATTTAATTAATTATACTATATTTGTATTTACATACGTTTTAACGACATTTTACATTTTTAGATGCTATTTTCCCAAATTATATTCTTTGAAAATGTAATAATCAACGTTAATCGTCAGCGCTTTGATATTCTTTTAGTTATAACAGTTGCGAAAGAACTCTTTCCATTTCAGGATGATTCCCACTTCTGTATTCCAAGATATACCGCTTTTTTTTAATTTAGTAGTTCCCGTTGATCATCGCTGCCTGAAGGACATAGTATTTCTTTTAAGAAAAATCTCATAAATTAAAATCTGATGCATATTTTTTGTTCAGATTTGTTGTAATGATTTCTCAATATGTTCTACAATTACTGAATTCGAGAACAAGTAATCTATTCATTTACAAATGTTTTATAGTTGTTTTATTGCTTAACAATATGAAAGAAATGTAACATTTTTATTCGAATTCCGATATTTAAAGAATGGGTAGAAATACAGCTTATTTGTATAGTTCATGAACTAGATAATATATTTGTTAAGCTATTTGCAGAATTTTAAGCAAATTATGAGATAAACTTTTTAACTAAAAGTTTTTTGTTTGTAACGATTCAGTTTTCTATTGTATTGTACATATCAGTATTCTATTGAATTTATTCAAAAAGTCAATATTAGTCAGAAAAAGTAAATTTTTTCCAATTTTTGAAAGACTTTTGGCACTTAACTGTTATATTTTAATCTCTTGGATATTTCTGAATCTTTCTTACATAAATATTCAAAAATATAACTACTTTCGAATGTTTTTCAAAAAAACTCATCCTCAACGTAATCACATACCTTAATATATGGTATTACATTTCATATTTCACGTTAACCCTTAATTGGAGAAGTGCGGTCTGTCAGACCCCTAATGATGAACTTTCGATCACCCCTATTTTATTTGTAGCTCAATTGAATGGATTGACCCTGTAGCTTCCTGTTCCGTGACCTTCACTACACATGCGCTTTTTCAACTGGTTTCAGCGAATGCTTTTTTTTTTTTTTTTTAATATTTCAGCTATTTCTTTGTGCGACGTCTGTGAGACTGCACCTCCCTTTTTGTGTTCCAGTATTGTACAAGGCTTAGCAAATGGCTCTAAAATAGTCCTCAAATATTCTCCAATCTACTGATCCTCTTATGAAGCAGAGCTCCAGAGACTTTTAAATGAAGCAGAAAGTGATTTTAATGATGAGGATAATTGTACTGAAGATTTTTTTCGATTAAAGTTCGCATTCGACTGATCCTGATATGTATGTTCAAACATAATTAATTTTTCTAGAAATAATGTATTTAGAAAAATTTCTAAAATATATTAATATATTAAAGAGGAATATCTACAGAATTTATGGGCTGATTTTTATACTAGTACTTAACATGTTTGTTTAAAATGCCCTCGAAACCCGTGCTACGAAAGTCACACAAGCCGTTAAAAAAAAGGTCAATTTTATCCATTGTCATTTTTTTTATTTTTTTGTATAATTGTTGAATTTTTATTTATATTGTTTTCTATATATCTTTGCATACTAGAAAAATAAATATGATTTAAAAAATAAAAAGTAATATATTTTTTCAAGAATATTATTTGTTATAACATGCAATTTGAAAAGAAAATGTATGTTCCAACGCAATTATTTTTTTCGATGATAATATATTTTGAAAAATCTCTGAAGCATATTTATATTTCAAGAAAAATATCTGCAGAATGTATTGGTAGATTTTCATACTAATACATCCATTAGAAAATTCAAGAAAATGCGGTCTCGTAGATCGCACCTCCCCAGTTAGGTCCTAAAATTTCACCTCCCAATTAAGGGTTAAGCTTAGAAAACATTCTATGGTAACGCTTAGATTACACATTGTGAGTTCAGGTTGTGGTACTTTTAATGGCAATTTTAAAAGACAAGTGACGGAATTTAAAACAAACGGTTTTATTTGTATAATACTCTCATTACGAATATAATCATTTTACAATCAATTCTTCTATTAGCTTGTTCTTCCCTGAGAAGTAATAAAAAAACACGAATATATTTTAATGGAAAGTTCTTTAAAGTTCCTTATAATCTATAAAATATATATTTTTTGTTTTGTTGTCAGCAAATATAACAAATAAATATTGTTTTTTTCCTCTTAATAAAGTTACATTTTTTTTTTTTTTTTTTTTTTTTTGCTAAAGCTGTTACTGGAATGATAATATACAATATTTAAAATTTATCAATGCTCTTATAAACCCCACTGTTTGTTGACCTTACAGTGCATCGTGTAGCGATTTGACTACAAGTTTTGATTTCCATTTATAAGCTCACGTGGCTTTTCTAAAGAGCAACAATGAGTGATTGGAAATTCTTTTTAAATGCTTTTTAATAAATAGTTGTAAAAAAGGTCGATATGATGATCAGATTATGAAATTATTGATTGTTAATTAAATTATTTTCGAAGTAACAAATACTAATATGAATATCCTTGATAAAAGATATTTATAAAAAATTAAAAATTAATAATTTGCCTCAAGAACTTTCACAAATAAGAATATTAGTAAATATGGAAAGATAAAAAAAAAAAAGCTCGTATTGATTCCACTTGGAGCAACAAAGCTAGAAAATAAATTTTTAAACAATATTAATCGAAATTTCAACTTTCCTATTTCGTTTGTTTGTTTCTTATGGCACTTGCCACTGATAAGCCCGCTGTTACGAAGACAGCGATTTAAGCCTGAGGGGGAACGTCTCTTATTTTTTATAGCAGCGCCAACTAGGGCCAAGAGTACGACTTTGCCACTCACGCATCATTCATTCGCTTGCACAACCCCTTTTTACAGGAGGGCACATTCACACATCTAACAACAGAAGAACAACCATGCCCAAACCGGGACTCGAACCCGGGACGCCCATTCCTATTTCTTTTTTTACTATATTAAATGCCTCTTTATAATATGAATGAAGACTTACTTAATTATGGATCCTGATGCAATATGTGGCTAATATATTAGTTTTCCGTTATGAACATAAGTAAGAATGCTTTGAAGTAAGATGTAATATTAATTTCTTTGATGAAAAAATGGTTCATCTTCCCTTTTAAATTTCTTTAAATATTAAGTAAGCATAATAAGCTTAATTCGTACCATCATAACATTTCATATTTCTAGTATTTTTTCCCTTATTTATATGCTTATATCTATTTATAGTTGGGGTCATAAAAGAGGAAATTTCACAAATGGGGCAAATTTCTCAAGCAGAAACTCTTTTTCAAGTTAAAAATTTGCAAACTACTTATTCTAATGAACACAAAACATTTGACATCTTATTAAGATGCCTCAAGCAGAAACTCTTTTTCAAGTTAAAAATTTGCAAACTACTTATTCTAATGAACACAAGACATTTGACATCTTATTAAGATGCCAAAAACATCTTTTTTCTGGATCTTCAAAATTCTAAAAGATGAAAAAAAAAATCAGAAAAACTTCTCATTAAAGCCTCATTTTGAGACAGCATTTGCGTTAATTACAGACAGCCTCCAAACATATAAATTGTTAAACGAATGAATTTTAATCGGATGTTTTTAATTTTTAATCTTTGCCATAGTTTTTTTTAAAAAGCAACTACTAGTAAACTAAGAATGGAAGTAACTTGAATTTGTAGCTATTTCTATCATGCCCAAATTAAAGTAAGTAATTTCTTTCTCAAGAAACTTCTCAAATAAAGGGAAATAAAAAAAAACAGTAAATCAAGACTTTGTCCGATTAGATTATTCTATTTTAGTCGCAAGGAAATTCAGAAACCCAACCCTATTAAAAATTTCATTTTATTGTAAATCTTCATATCGTTATATTTAACTAAATTGTGTCCTGTTTTTTTGTTTTAGAATTAAATAATTCATTTGTCCGATCTATTTATGCTCATGGATACCGAAATTCAAAGACGAATTTTTCATCTGTTCTATTTTTTTCTTTACGGGGGGGGGAGGCTTTAACTTTTTTAAACTTTAATGGAACCATGTCTGTAGAAGAAGACGGAGGAGTCTTCCGTCCAAGGCTATATAGAGGAAAAACAGAAGTTTTTAAATCAAGAAATAGATCAGATTTTTTTTAATTAAGAAGAAACAGATCAGAATTTTTATAAATCAAGAAACAAATCAGATTTTTTTTAAATCAAGAAATAAATCAGAATTTTTTTTAAATTAAGAAATAGATGAGAATTTTTTTTTAAATCATGGAATAGAACCATGTTTAGAAGAAGAAGGCTCTAACCTCCAAAGGCGAGGCACCTCCAAAGCGATTATACAAAGGAAAAACGGATTTTTTTTTAAATCGAGAAATATATCATTTTTTTTTTTTTAAATAAAGAATTAAAAAATAACTTTTTTTTTTCAAAGTGGGTTTTTAGACAACTTACCTGGTTGATTCAAAAAAGTCGAAAAACGAGAAAAAATAGTCACTTTAATTTATCGTTACGACGAAAACGTGTTGACGGATATCTGTTCATCAGAAATATCGGCGTCGTGCAATCGTGCAAGTTTTTCAATACGAACATTTTAAGCAAAATCGCATTTAATCTTTAACCTTACTGGTAATGGTTTTATATTAAGCGTCAATTAAAACAAATGGGAGGAGACTCTTTTCCAGGTAATCCATTCCAGTCGAGGCACCTCCAAAGCGATGTGAACGATTACCTTTCAGAAATTCCCTCCGCAAACAAAGGAACGATACCATCGCTATCGATTACGGATGTCCCTACATATACTGCTGGATGACGGAGAGGTTCCGGGAGGAGAATCCGGCAAATGGACAGACTTATCTTCTTGGACACTTGCCCACTATTAAAATAGCTTTCTCTCCGTCCTAACGGGACAGATGGTGCGGTTAAAGCAGGGTGCGGGGAGGCATGGAAGATGATTTAATGTCCATTTCATCTGCATCGCCTTGTGGATTGAATGACCGTAGTCTGATTACTTTTGGGTGTCGCTAACGTAATTAAAGAAGTAGTGATTGATGGAACAAGACTCAGTAATCATTGTGCCACAAGGCGTTGTTGTTGTAATTTAAGGCAAAGTGTATGGCACTTTTATATTGCAGGGAGAATCGGATATGTGGCATTTAAATGAGAAGAAATACGATTCGGCGTTGTCATCTTATAAAGTATTATATTTACAAAAGTAAGGATTTAGGCAATTGCTAAGGCCATAAATTAAGATAATTGCAAACATTGCGTCTAAAAATTTTGTCCTTAGCATTTTAATTTACATGAAACTAATCTCAAATTTTTCAAACGCCACAGGCTACCTTGATAAAATAAGAGACAAATAAAAACTGAAATATGCAATAGAAAATTTCAAGTTATCATGTGAGAACATAACTTTTTAAGTCACGTAGTATCAATCCGATAGAAAAACATCATGTTCTCACATGACTCATTTTTCGCAATCACCAACATTTAAAAAAGCGATGGTTTTTAATCATCTCAAAATCATTCGAGTTCTGAAATTTTTTCCTCGAGGTCAAAATTTTTTATCATGAAGAACCAGTTTAAACTGGTTTTAAACAATCACGTGATTATCAGATTACGCATGCGTCGATATTTAAAAAACGATCTTTTTTCTCCATCTCAAAAACGTTCCAGCACCAAAACTTTTTTTCGATGCCAGAATTTTTTTCTCCCGAAAATTCGATTTAAACTGGCTTGGAATGATCACGTGCCTATTGTATTGCGCAATCGTCAACTTTTAGAAAAGCTATGGTTTTTTCCCCCCCATCTCAAAATCATTCGACTCCAAAGCCTTTTTTTTTTTTTTTTTTTTTTTTTTTACCAGCTAGAAAAATTATATATATATATATATATATATATATATATATATATATATATAAACGTTTATATATTGTTTACGGTTTTGCTGAAGATAGGAATTTTCTGAAGCAGAGAACACTTTGGAGGAGTATATGAACAATTAGACAGATATCAGGATGTCAGATTTCGTCGAAATTGCTGCATTAGATGATTAGCTTAGCAATAGACAAATTGTCTATTGCTAATTTAAGCGACGATGAAGGACAACGCGAAGCTATTTCACTCTCCTTTTAATTGCATAAAATCCAATGAAGGCTTTTGTGCTGATTTTATTTCTCAAATTACTAGTGAAAAAAAAACAATTAATAAACAATTAATATTGTTAAATCGATTTATAACAATGATGCTTTTTATTCTCACTGATAATTAGTGCGTCATAGCATAGATAAAGGTTTTGTTGATTAAACATCTACCTGCGTGCACATAAATTATATAAAATAAAATATATATATATATAATCAAATAAACCATAAATAAATTACTTTTATCACTTTTATAGTAAATCAATTTTATTTTTTAATTATTGTTTCCTGCACTAAGTAATAATATGCTTAATGTTTCGTTAAAAAAAATTTTTTTAATTTGAATTTTTAAATGAATGTGCTTTAATTTTTGTAAATTGAAGATTGTTTGTAAAAATTAAATCTTTTCCTTTGTATGTCCATAAAAGATATATAAACGATCTGATAAAAAGAACGATAGAGCTTATGCAGACGATTCATTACAATTGCGTAATCGTCATTTCCTAATTAAGGTGTTGTAGTTAAGTTGCAATCTAAATTTTGGTCCAGAGCGGCTTGTTCCAAAGAAAATTAAGAGGAAATCAGGAATAATGCAAATTAAATCTATCGAGCTCAGCGGATGGAATGGAAGTGAATATATCTATTAAAAAAGGTTAAAAATACATTAATTGAAAAACCAAATATATATATATATATATATCAAGTTTTTAGATAAATTATTTGCTTTTTGTTGCGGAAGTTAAACCGATTAAAAATTCAGCTATTAAAAAAATCAGGTAAACTTTTTACAATAATTTTTGCATTCGATGTACTAAGAGTAATAAATGTTCCTTTTTCTCCGACATCCCATTTCATAAACTTAACATAATTCCATTTTTTCAAAAAAAAAAAAAAAAAAAAAAAAAAAAAAAAAAAAAAAGCTGAGCCATTTCGTCTATACAATTTGTGAAGCACATGATTCGGCGAATCTGAAACCGAACTTTTAATGCAATTTCTAATTATTAAATAGAATCTTTTGAATTAATATCAGTAAAAAATTGCGACCCGCCTTAAGAATACTGCCCCGGTCAACAAAGTTGAATTTTGTTTCTCGATTTTTCACCAAATGTCATTCTGATAAATTTTACTGAAACTTTAAAAGGAATTTATTATCATTTTTGTAGCTATTCAAGATAGCGAATGTTTGACAAGTTTTATGGATAACTACTAGTATAATTTTCGAATTCTTAAATTTTCATGAAACTGCATTTTGAAAAACAGTTCCAGGCACAAACATCAATGGTAAAAAAAAGAAAGAAGAAAAAAAACATCATTAAACAAAAACGATTTAAGAAAAATCTTGATACTTGCATTCAAACTATAAATTCCTGAAAAATTAGTGTCGCCATTCGCGTTTCATCAAAAAGTTTTATGAATTAAAATTCTTTTATATAATGTTTACACAAATCTTATTACCAATATATTACTTTGGAAAATATCCCGTATGCTTTGAAGAACTTCTGTTTCTTGATTGCTCAAAAATTTTATTTGAGTGATAATTTCTTTTGAAAAAATATTGTTTATTTAATATTTAATAATTTATTTAATATTTATTTTAATATTTAATAATTTATTTAATATTTATTTTAATATTTAATAATTTATTTAATATTTAATTATTTATTTAACATTTATTTTAATATTTAATAATTTATTTAATATTTATTTTAATATTTAATAATTTATTTAATATTTATTTTAATAAAAATATTAAAAATATTTTTAAAAAATGAGCTAATGTGAAACTGTAAATGCGGCAATTAAAGATTTTTTTTAGTGCTAAATGCACCGACATTTCATCTATGCTTTGACACTATCACCGGAAAATGATCATTTGATCAATCATGGTAGGTTAATGTTAACAGTTTTCTTTCACAAAATAGTGCTTTCTTTTTATTTCCCATATATGAAGCATAGATGGAAGTATTTAATCTTTAAATAATTCTAACTTTTGATTTTGATGAATATTCATGTTTAAGATATCTGTGAGGGAAAAAAACAAAAAAAAAAACCCTCTTTTGCATTATGTCTATCAAGGGACACGACAATTGAAAAACTGTTTCAGTTAATGGAAGAATTTTGGTACATGGATTTACGACTAACTTTATTTCTATGAAGTTTTGTACAAAATCTATTGAAAAGAATTCTATCTATGAGGTTGTTTGAGTACAGGTGGATTCGATAATTACAAAACACAAATGGCTAGATTGGCAAAATTTAGTAGACAGATTTAACATCTAAAAGATAGATACTTGTCAAATTTTGAACCAAATCCGTCAAACTGTTGACTGTTTTTACTTTCTCAGGCATGTAAACGCAATGACTTAAATCAAGGAAATTAGGTATGTTATCTTGCGACTACAACTGAAGTTTTGTGTCAAATTTTGATGTCAAATAGTCTTCAAAAAATAATCTCAAATACATATTCTCGCAATAAAATCAATAAAAATGCTAGATTTACGTAAAAAAAAATCTATATTTCTTAAATATTTTGCATCGCTGATATGCAAGGTATTAGCTACTTTATCGGAAATCTACAATTTTATGTGGGAGGAGAGATATAAAAAAATTTACAGAAGAGTATGCGATGAAGTTTCCGCTGATTTCGGAATTGAATTCCTTCAAGGCATATAATAATAGATATTGAAACAGGAGTGTTCAATAATTGAATAATTAGACCCTTATGAAACTTATCACGTCTTTGAATTCCTATCTTACCTCCATTAAAGCCCAAAACACTTTTTTTCTATTTATGGCGTAAAGTTCTAAATGCCCCATGTAGTCCAAATTCTAATGATAGAAAAGAAAAAATAATGTACAATTTTTCCAATTTCCTGTACAAAACAGGAATTCTGCTGCCTCCTTGATTTTATATATTTTATTGTAATGGAAAGTGAATGAAAACATTCATCAGTAATCCTTTGAAATAGGCTAATGATCGATCATTAAAGTCACAAGGGAACAATAAAATGAGCAAGAACTTTTCTACTTCAGTATAACATATCCTTTCAAAATGTTTTTACTTTATCTATATGACGCATGTTACCCCAGAAATATATTTTTCGTTCGATTCATTGCATTCCTTCCTCCATTACTCTAAAAACCACTTCCACCAAAGAAACAAACGCAATTTTGCTGACCCAAGCTTCCGCATCGCAATACACTCGTCCTTATCTTCCATCACTTCAGAAAAACCTCACCAATTCCCAGGCACAGAAAGACACAATCTGTCACAACTTGTCAGCAATAGTGCTGGGGCTTATGAGAGTGCAGCACGGTCCTGCATCGATGACTCTGATCTGGTGTGACAGGGCAAAGAGTGGGGCTGTCCCGAGGGCAGATGCGGGGGAGAATAGCACTTTTGCGTGAGCAGAAAGGCCGATGCTATCGATTGTAGCTACTGGAAAAGGCTGTAAATTCTCTGGCTCGCCATCCTTTTTAGGGGAGGGGGGAGACTCTATTGAGCGGTGTGGGAGCTTTTGATTTGTGGCGGGGAGTGCATGGAATTCCAGCCATCATCCCCCTCTTCTCATTGGCATTCTCTGCGTTAAAGGGAGGTGCGGAAATGATGGCTGTTCTAGATGAATTTTGTAAGAGGCAGAGTGCTGTGCTAATGGCTTCTGTAATTGGATTGGAAATAATATGTATTTCAGTAATTGTTTTGTGGCATTCTTCATAAAGATCTAATGTTGGGCGCAAAAGTAGTATGAGCCGGAATTAGTAACGAAGGGTTTCTAACTTCTTCATTTTCGTCGGAAAAAATGGCAAAAAATATATTAAAAGACCTTAAAGTGAAGTTCAAAAATTGTTAAATGGCAACTCAAATGCTGGATTAACATTTACATAGTGAGAAATTATGATGTCAAAATAAAAAAAACAGCAACTTTCTAGACCATGGAAGAGTTGTAAGTGTATTGGGATCAATGTGAAAAACGCTATGCATGTATTGTCATACTACTTGACATTAGGAGTATCCACAGGGCTGGCTTTAAGAGATGCTAGGCTCATATAGAAAAATAGTAATTAGCCGCCTTGTTGCATGAACTTGTTGCATGCAGTGTGATTGCAGGTCGCTTAAAGTCAATGTTAAGACATTTCGCAATAACAACTGCAGCAACGTGGCATTTTAGAGTCCATGTTTTTAATGCAATACGTGGCTTCACCGCACATTGGTACATGTATCACACAGTTACTTAAGCAATATTTCAAGAATGAACGGATCGTAGTTCGAAATTTCCCCACTTCTTGACTACCCCGATCACCAGGCCTGAATCCCTGCGACTTCTGGCTATGGGGTTATGTCAAAAGCACTGTTTATGATGATAATTTAAACAATTTGACGGAACTGGAAGATGCGATACACCGACATGTGCGTAACATTCCTCCTAATATGCTAAGGGCTACTGTTGAGAATGCAGTAATACGATTTAACTTGCTTTTAGAAAATGGTGGGCGCCACATTGAACATTCTTTGTAACACGTTTCTAAAATTGATAAACAAATTTTAAATCGATGTCTTCATGTCTTATTTTATTTAACAATGTTGCACATAGCGCCATTTCTTTCCTGGTGGTGAGTTTTTGAACTTCTTTTGGCAGAAAAAAAATTCCCATGACCTTTTTTAAACTCTTACCAAGTTTGATAACTTTGGTCCAGTAATTTTAATGAACTTTTCAAAGTGGAACTTTAATTATAACCACCCTGCATATTATTTATAATCCTAATTTTATTAAAATATTTAATTATGTATATATTTAAAATAAGTGGTAAAACCAAAGAAACAGCCTTCCGAATATTGGTCTCTGTAACTAGACTCTTAGATATATCATCTGTAGTTCTGATTCAGAGAAGAATCACATAAATAAGCTATGTGAGAAAAAAAATTACGACACAATAGTTAACCCCACATCAATCCATCAGTTCACCAATTTTTATTTTATATGAAATTTTAATACCCCCAAATATGTCATCAAAGGTCACCATTTTTTCCATTTTAAGGAAAAATTTCAAAACAGAAACTTAAAACAAGCTATAATCTCAACAAATGAATCGATTTCACCGATTTCATTACATAGTTAAGGAATCTGAATGTTCTATGTCTATTATGCATAATATTAAAATACCTTTCACATGATATGAAATATCATGTGAAATGCCACAATATGTTGACATTAATACTAAATTAATGTTATTGATATGATTTATGAACAACCGGTCGCCAAAAATGACTAATGAATTATTATTTAGAAAAGTCTTCTTTATTTCTTTTGATGCATTCTGTAGTTATAGAATCAGTAGTTAACCATCCATAAAAGAAAGCAATCGAAATCCATTGCCATTCAAATCTGAAGGCAAAATGAAGGGAAGTTTTGATTCCTGAATTTTACAAATATTTGCATCCAAGTCTAGAAAAAAACTTGAAAATTTCCAAGACTGAAAGTACTTAATGAAACGATAAATTATTTTTACTGATGGAAATAAGTCTCCAGTCAAAATCAGAATTACCAAAGTTTATATTGGTTCGATTTTGAATTATAATTACTGCGGACAAGATATCCACTGGAGTAGAAATTAACATGTGAAATTATTTCAAAGTACTTATTAAAGGGATACATTATTTTTACTAATGGAAATAAGTCCCCAATCATATTCAGGATTATTGAAGTTTACGTTACATCGATTTTGAATTATAATTACTGTGGGCAAGATATCCATTGAAGTAGAAAATGTTAGGAATGAATTATTAACAAAAACGCTGATCTTATTATTTTTTTACTGTTTTCAAAATGCATTTAAAACTATTAAACTTTAGTGCTCGCATACAATTAAACCTTGTTTATTTGGTTTATAAAAGCCTTTGACTTGATATTCTTATTCTACAGAAATGCTATAACAAACTAAACGCAAAAACCATTTCTACTATGAAAACGCTTTAAAAAATTTAATGAACTAAATATCAAATGATGAATTTTCACATGAACAAGCATAGAATTGTTACAGCGTTGAAAAAAATAAACCTGGAACGAATTTTTAATTATCACTTGACAAAACTAACTGTCACTTGTCAAAATATTACTTAAACGCGTAGAATTTGTACAACAATGAAAAATTTGGAGAGTACTTAGACGACTAACTATCACTTGACAAAACTAACTGTCACTTGTCAAAACATTACTAAAACGCTTAGAATTTGTACAACAATGAAAAATTTGGAGAGTACTTAGAGGACTAACTATCACTTGACAAATATCAATTGAATACAACGAATTGTTTCATCAATGAAAATATTTGAAGAGAATTTAGTGACTATCAACTAAATAACATTTAAACAAGCATAGAGAAATGGAAACAAAATAATGAAAATTCAGTGAGAGAACTTGATGGACGAACAACCACTTGATGAATTATCACTTCAACAAGCGCAGAACTGTTATAGCTCTAAAAATATTTGACAGAAATTTCAATGACTGATTTTCATATGATGAAATATTACTTAAACAACAAATAATTGCTATAGCAATGAAAAAAGAGAGAACTTTTTGGATAAACTATCATTTGATGAAATATCACGAACAAATGTAGAACTATTACAACAATGAAAACACATAAAGTAAAATTGATTTCCGTTCGAATGTATAAAAAGTCGCGAAAGATAGCTGTATAGAAATTATTTAACTTCTTAAGTTTATTATTTATAAAAAGTAACTTCATTTAGTTCACTTATTATTTATAAAAAGTAACTTCGTTTAGTTCACTTATTATTTATAAAAAGTAACTTCATTTAGTTCACTTATTATTTATAAAAAGTAACTTCGTTTAGTTCACTTATTATTTATACAAAGTAACTTCATTTACTTATGTATTTATTAATGTTTTTGAGTTACATTTTACGTTTTTTAATGCATATATTATTTTTTTTTGTATTTGGATGTTTACGTTTTGTATTTGAATTTTATTATTATTATAAAACAATAAAAAAATGTACAATCTGCATATGTCTTCTGTATTTTGATTTCTCTATAAAATCTAGTAGAAATATTATATGTAACATAAAATGCATCTATTTCTGTTAATAGACTTCTGATTGGCTTTTCTACAATCATGCTATTACTTTTCTGAAAAGTAGATATATGTTTCTTCAAACAATTCCATGATGAAACACATTAAATTTTAAATTAGTAAATATAAACACATACATTTTTCAAGAAGATGGTATGATTTATAGCTAGAATTTCGATTAATCAATATTTCCTTTTTTGGATATTGTTGCGAATTTCGGGTCGAAATTATTAATCTTGAGCTTAGAATTCATACCATCAATTTTGAACATAAATTGTTGATCGTTGCAGCTATAAAATAAAACAAAATATGAGGAAAAAACTGTGTAAATAAATATGAAACAAACATGACAGTTTATAGCATCATTTTTTGACTAAATAATACCCTAGAATCCAACCTTTCATATCAATTTTTTATCACCGTTTTTTGGGGGAGAATTTCGACACCTTCTTAACACAATTGAGTGCTTTAAATAAATTATATGAAAATACGTTTTGTGTTTCATTATATGCGTTTATCTTCTTTCGTAAAATTTATTATCGTTATTCGTGTGTAAAGAATATTTTACTTTCTGAATTTTGGAATAATTTCATTGTTTATTCGAATATTTCTTGATTTTTCATCACCTAAATGCTATTTTCATAAATTAAAAGACACTATTTTTAAATTAGCTTTCACCGAAAATTATAATATTCCATAAATTTAATGTAACTTAGATAACAAAAAGTAAACATAAAATATTGGAAATGTAAATAAGGTACAAAAATAATTATTTCGCATGAAAAATGAAACGGAATATTTCACAATTACGGGAATTGAATTGATATGTACACACACACGGCGCAAAAAAAATTTTACAAATGAGGAATTTTTTTTTAGTGAAGAGAAGAAATCATTATTTTAAACCTTAAGTGATTTAGTATTAGCATCATTATTTGAAGAATTTAACAAAAATTTCGATAACTGACTTAGAAATCCACCTGATAAAAACTTTTATGTGATTTTCTTGAATATTTATAAAATTTCATGTTGGAAGTTTCTAGCGTTCTTTGTAATTTTTGCGACACTATTTTTTATATATATTTTTCTCTGCATCTGAGATTTTATGTTGAAGTTCTAATTTCGATCTGCAGTTCAAAAAGCTTAAAATTTATTAGAAACGCATCTGAAATCGAACTTATGAATATCTTATTCTCCATGTATCTTATTTAAGACTATCATCATAAAGATGCCGGCGTCATGGCATAGGGGTAGCGCGTCTTCCTCGTGATCTGGGCGTCCTGGGTTCGAGTCAAGGTTTGGGCATGGTTGTTCTTCCGTTGTTCTATCTGTGAGATGTGTGAATGTGCCCTCCTGTAAAAAGGGGTTGTGCAAGCGAATGAGTGATGTGTGAGTAGCAAAGTCGTACTCTTGGCCCTAGTTGGCGCAACTATAAAAAACAAGAGACGCTCCCCACCAGCTTAAAATCGCTGTCTTCGTAACAGCGGGCTTGTCCATGGCAAGTGCCATAAGAAACAAACAATCATAAAGATACAAGGATACTGATTTATATGGATAGCTTAATAGTTAGGCGAAATATTTAGACACTTACTTGGCGATGCCATATAACAGTCTGTGCGTTGCTGAGAGGTCACCTCTTTCTTTCATCAGTATTATTTGATTGGCATAACATCTAAAAAAGAAAGAATGAATATTCACTTAAAAGTATTAAGATAATGAAATGAGAATGTCAGATCATTTGCGAAACTGTATTATCCAATAAAAAATGAATCCAAAAGATTAATATCATTTAATATTTTCTTCATTAGAAATTAAAAACTTCTGCTGTTGTTTCTCTTCTTAAATTTTAATCATGTATAAACATAATTTTCTTTAAGGAAGCTCGTTTGCAAATTTTAACCTTTTGCTAAATACAATTTTATGTATTTAATTTAATTTAATTAGCTTCAGCGAAGCAGTTTATCTGGTCTTGCTTGTAATGGAATTAAGGCCATTTTTGTTTATCCTAATAACACAAGTTATTTCCTGAAGGTCATATTTCTGTCTTTAACTTTTGATTAGTTTGATTTGTTAACTCAAGAATCGCGAATTTGCTTATTTTGCGTTAAACAAAAGTTAAACCGATATCAAAGTAAAAGATGATAAAAAAAACAGAGTAAAAAAATGACAAGGCTTAAGTAAAAAAATTACTTAAAGTATTTTAATAAATTAAAAGATCGAATCAAACTTATTAAAAGTTTAAAATTGAAGAAAGATAAGTATTATACAATTTTAAACCTTTAATAAGTTTGATTCAGTCTTCATGATCAAACAAAGTTGATGAATGGTTAAAAAAACGGGATTTTTTCCAGTACATGGTGAAACAAGCCTATGATATTTGCAACACCAACGCATTGGTGGCTGTGTCCATTGACTTATATGTCTGTTCATTGACTTTGATCTTCGACTTATAATCATAGAACTCGCATTTGGGCATAATAAAGTGGCTATCATATGTTAAAATTTTTGATGATTTTAATATTGTTTCTATGCTACAGTACTTATTCTCTAAATTCAATTCTTCTTCTATTTTGTATATATATATATATATATATATATATATATACTAGACGAGTTCAAAAAGTAAGTTACACTTAAGCAATTAGGTCATAAATACTTCATTAATAAGTCCGCTACAATGCGCATACACACATACTAACACATTAGACATTTGTCGGAACGTAGCACTAATCGTTTGATGCCCTGACTATAGAAAACCGCTCGTTGGTCCTGGTCCTGGAGAAGCTTAGAACAGCTGTCTGAACGTGGTCATCGTTGGAAAATTGGCCTCCACCCAAATCCTGTGCAATGTGTGCGATGCTCACTCTGCGATTGCTGAGAATAATGTCTTCCACCCTCTGCACCATGTTTGATGTGTTCGCCGTTGTTGGTCTTTCTTGCCTTTCCACATCCGTTAAGTCTGTGTTACCGTCTTCGAACTGCTGGCACCATTTCATAATTGTTGGACGTGACATTGCATATGACCCATACACTCCCAATATTTCACGTACTCGTTAAACGTTTCGCCCACAAAAAACGTACTGTTCCGCATACTTTCGCGTTGGAGTAAGTTTCCAGCTAACGCGCCATTTTTTTTTAGCAATATGCAGCAACGCTTTTCACTATCCAAATGAAATTGCTACCATTGTAAGTTGGGGAACTCAATTATCGTCTGCTCAAGCTTAGTTCTTTTTTAGCCATGATGCCATCTGTGGAAGAATAATTATAACTTATTTTTTGAATGCCCTTTGTATATATACATATAATATTTTAATATTTAATTTAATCCAAATTAATTCCCTAAATTTTTACCCATGCCAAAATCATTCTAAAGTGTTCTCTTGTTTCCTGATCCCATTCCACTTTTTCTGTTTAATTAATTCAACTAAAGCTTTGTAAAAAATTTTCTGTTTAATTAATTCAACTAAAGCTTTGTAATTCCACGTGCCGTGAGAAAATGATCCCTCCGTTGCCCTTGTCAAGGTCAACACGTGTATTGAATCGACACGTGGCGGATATCTCATGTTATATAAGATCAGCGATAAAATGTTCAATAGGCCTTCATTATTCTCTTTTCGCTCTGTGTCGTTGTTCTGTGTTGTGTGTTCGTCGCTCATGCTTATACAAAATGCGTGCTTCACCTGGATAAAATATAACGACGTCAAGAAATCGAAAGCCTCTTCAATGTCTTCGAACTTGCCTTCTGCTTTTAAGAATGATATGCTTACATATGTATTCCTGTACTTTTCCTTCTCATATAAAGGATGAGAAATTTATAAATGCCAAATTATAAATTTCTGCAGGGCATTTGCTAAGTTTTGGCAATCACTTTGCCACTTTGGCAAATAAATGAAGTTTTCGAAAATACAAAGATTTTGAGGACATTTGTATAAAAGCAGTTCTTTCTACAAAATTCCATTTCCTATCCCAAAAACTCTATAAACGATGACCTACAAAACTCTATAAACTACTACTACAAACGAGCGGGAATTCTCCGTTTGGATTGCAGCGCAAGCGCTTCATTTGTTTTACGCTGGTCCCTGCTATTCAATTAGCAATTTGCCATCTGCAAGTGAGTTGCAAAGTTTTTGAAAGAATAGTCTTTGTGAACGCTTCGCCTGTGAGTTTGTTACCTGTTTTCTTGTTGAAAAAAAGCCGTCATTCTTTCCTGAATTTATTGGGCTTCTTCATTTGCCATTTTTTCCGTAAAAATATATGTAGTAAAACATTCTAAAAATTTTTGAACTGCAACACATTGCTTTGAAACTCTACAAATGCTTTCGGAACGGTAATAACTATTGAACAACGATAAGAGTGGGTATCCTACATATATTCTGTCTTTATATTTTATTTTTTAATTGCATTAATAAGAACGCACTTTTAAAAATTCTTCTTTATAAGTTTTATATTCGTATACCGTTTTCAACCAGGTAATACAGTTATAAGGCATATTAATAACTTCGTTCTCTGGCAATAGAATTGAATTAACTACCTTGACATCGAAGAGGATTAGGAAAGAGGTGTTTCCTGCGGCATTCATTAAATTGAATTCCAATCTGACAAGATGTTTGCATTGAGCAAACCTCCTAGCCTTTCTGCCAGATTGGATCGTTCCGAGAGTTTTGGATGTACAATTTTAACTCAATCAGAAGAAATTTAACTGAAAGTTGTTGATTTGACAAAATATTCACTTAAAATGAACAGTGAATAGTAATGCTTCAAGCACAATAAAGCAGAGTTCATAATTTAAAGACATGTTGAGGAGTTAAATGCTAATAACGTGTTCTCTGTTTGTAAATGTATTTTTTAATGGAAAGTGAATCATGGGTAGATAAAATAATTGGAAATGCATTTTGAAAGCCGATTCATGTCTTTGAAAAGTTTAGCCAAGTGATAATTTGTAACGGTGTCGCCCACTGAAGTTCAATGAGATTACCAAAAATAACGTCACTTTCAAAAAATTATTCATACTTTTAATAATTTATTCAAGGAATAAATGTAGGCTGAATATGTGATTCAAACTTTCGTTTGTTTGTAAAATAATTAAATGATTCATAAATCAAATTTGTGCTTAAGTTTTTTGTATGAAAAAAAAATGAAAAATAATGAATTGTAATCTTGACTAATGGTATCTTTAAATTATGATTCTTCTCTTTCAATTAATGGCAAATTAAAGTTCACATTTCAACAGACTTTTTGATTCAATGAACATTTTAATGATTTGTTTTAGTTCAATCTTTATTTTTGTAAATTTATAAAAATATATATGCTTTTATTTTTTAAAAAAATTTAATATGTATATACCATGGAAAAAAATTAAATTTATACAATTAATTGAAATTGTTATTTACTTTTAACTAAAAGCATTTGATTTATTTGATATATTATAGGGAAATAATAAATTATAAACAAATCTAAAATTTTAAAATATTAGTTTACAGAATCTGCAAGCAGAATATAGCTTAACTAATTAAATGAATAATTAATAATTCAATATATTCGAAATAAATATTTAGCTGCATTTCAATTTTTTATAATCATCTTAAAAATTCAGTGAAAACGGATATTTTATTATTCCTAATATTTTATAATTCAAAAAATCTGTAATTTTTTTCAAATTTAATTATTTTTCAATTTTTTTTCAAGAAATTTCAATCTTGATCTGTCGGCCACTCACTTCAGCCCAGCAGGCCGAGTTCGATTCGGATAACTACCATTATTTTGACATAATAACAACTCAACTCAACTTTATATGTATACGTAGAGCAAGGTTCACAATGGGGCAATGGCAAATAGTTGTCCAAATGAGACAACATCTGCCATTATCCCGTTGGGGTCACGTGATATTCTTGAGGTATTCGTGGCCTTCCATTGCGCGCAATAGTTGGCCTTATGTGAAGGCTGCTTAAGGGGAAGGAAAGACGTTTTCGATAGTTTTATTTTGGACAAACAATTTTTTTTATGTGAAAATTCCTTTAAGTCGTAAAAACTATGGGATTTATTTTCTGAAACTTGTTTTATTTTGCATACAAAGTTATTGAGCTTATAGAATTATACTTCGGGGTGTCAATATATATTTTATGCAGTAAAACCCTTATTAGTTATTAAGTTACACAGTTATGCTTTTTCTCACTTTTATGATCGATACTTCATTTTAAAATTTTGTTATAATTCCCTATATCATGCGGTAATTATTAGTATACCTTTAATAACTTTGAAAGTATTGCTTTTTATTTAATTTGCATTTTCATTATTATGTTTATAATTATGCTAATGAAAGCTGTTGATTGAAATTTGGTTATATGACTTTTCTTTTCATTTGTCATTTTATCTCAATTTCTTATCACTATTATTCATTCAAATGAATCAGAAGTATTTTCTTACCTTTCTATCTATCATCCTTTTACAAAATTTTAATGCTACTTTTTATTTTAACATTCATGAAAATTAAAATCAAAGAAATGAATTTTCAGTTAGAAACACAGAAAATAGCTTACTTTGAAATTAATTACTACTTTAAGATTCAGAAATGCATACTCATTAAATGAAGTCAATTGATAAGGACCCATAATTAATGAAATAAATGACATTTAATTCAACTTGATGCAAAAATTACAAATAAAAAAACATAGATAATATTTTTGATAGCAGCAGTAAACATAAATATACTTATATGATTAATATGCAATACTATGTAGAAATAGACAAGCATTGCCTTCAAAATCTTTAAAATTATTACTTTGAAATGAATGGAAATTAATAGCATTAAATTTGTAATAACAAAAATTGTTTATTGAATTTTCGATTATAACACTTTTTATAAAAAAAAAAAAAATCTCTTCAAAATGATGCTTTACTAAGCTTTTAAGCAATGATTATAAGACAACACACCCCTAAATATAACTAACTACCCTGAAGAACTAATCAAGAAAGGGTGGATCCATCTTTAGGATTTCTTCGAAGGCAGTATAATTTAGATAAAAACTGAAAAAATAATTCGTCTGGCGGTTGGATAAATATTTTATCCGTGTAGTATCATAATGAACTCCGCCTTCAAGTGGTCAAACTGAAAGAAAGTAAAATCAAGAGCTGTCTCGTTCAGATAAAAAAAAAATGGGGCCACCATTTAGCATCATTAGCGCCATTAGTTTTCTAATACCCTATTTGCACACATATATAGTATAATATTTTATAACATTGTATAAATTTCGATAATATTCGCAATATTGTATAATTCTGTAGAATATTAAATAATATAATAGAAGACAATATTGTGTAATATTATGAAGCAGAGATCGCTACCTGGGAATGTGTGTTGTTATACCGCGTCCTTCTGTGGGAGATGTAAGAAACGAATGTGCTGGATTGTTGTCTCTTCAACATTGTGGTATACTTAAATACTGCAGCGCATACTTTTGTTTATCTTCGAAATATAAAGTAAAAAATACGTTCACAAATTGGATCCACAATTTATTAAATATAAACCATTTTCATAATAAGAACACATACAATATTAAATTTGTTTATTTTGTTGTGTTTTTAAGTAACATGTTGTCATATACATGGACAAATAAATTGATAGAAAAAAATTGCAGCATTATATCGACTTTGAGGTCGTTCTAAAACTCCTATGCAGAGTTTACAAATAAGATACGTATACAGACTGTTTCAAAAAACATTTCACAACTTTTAAGGGTAAGTCAGCTATCTAACTCTCCGACCCGCCACGAAGGCAAACGGATTTAAACCATAAAAACTGAATGACCGGACCGCCGCAACATCAACATTGGCGGGAACTGTGGTTGAGTCCTAAGGGCCGACACCGGCCACGGTACAACCCTCCCCGAAGGAAGTACGTTCCGTCATCGATGGGAGGAGTCAGATCCCCCGCCTATTAGTGTACCCTCCAGGGTGACGAGATCCATCCACCATGCTGGAAGCATCTCATCCTCATTTCGAGGTGCCCCCCGGGGGTTAACTTTTAAAGGTAAGGAAGATTTACAGAAATAAGACATTTTTTTTACAATAGAATAACAGGCTTTTCTTAGTTGAAAAGCTGAGAAAAGAAAAAGATATAGTTCCAAAACTTCCTTTATTGATGCTAAAACTATATATCAAATTTCATGCATCGAAATTGTTGCCTTTTTTAGCTATTGAGATAATATGCATGGGAAGACACGTACCGACATATGGTCAATCTCTTAGAAGAGTTGTTCAAAATTAGATACAAATTTACAATTTAGATGTTAAGTTTTGTGTACCGAATATTATATAAATATTTTTTTACTATCTAATTAACATTGTGTGCTAAAATATACATACCCCAGTCTACCCGAAGGTATATAGTTAAACTGAATGATCCAAACACCGCAGCCATAGGCGGGAACTATGGTTGAGTCCTGATGGCCGTAACCGGCTAACGGTGAAACCCCTTCTGTAGGAGGTGCAATCCGTCATCAAATGATGTGACTCAACCCCACACCATACCATTACTAGAGCCACCAGAATGGTTTAGTACCAACCACCATATCAGAATTTTACACTCCCATTTTTGAAATGTCTTTGGTGGGAGTACTTGGGTAATGACAATGTGTTCTTTTTCTATTCTTCATGCATAAGAAAGAACGAGAAAAAGGGAATTTTTGCGAATCCTCTATTTTTTTCTTTCTCGTAAACATTAGCTTACTTTTCAGAATATGAAACTTGTTGGTCATTGGCTTTGTGGTGATGTTCATGTAGAGTGTAGTATAAAGCATTTCATCGCTATTAGAAAAATACTCTCTTTATTACACTAACAACTATCGAACATCCTGCTTAGCGCACGTATACACAGAACGGGGATTCCCCGGGAGAAGTATTAACATAGATTGTATTAGGGAAAGCAGATAGGTAGCGCTTTAGAATAACATGATTAAAGATGGCGCTACGATCACTACATGAGTATCCCCCTAGTGAACAAGGAGAACGACAAATGTGATAATACAAGATAATTATACGCGCATAAAAATAAAACATCACATAATACAATAAGTATAATATAGGATAATGATTTCAAATGGTAAATAGATGCAATAATATATGAAATACATAAAATTACAGTTACAATATATATATATATATATATATATATATATATATATATATATATATATATATATATATATATATATATATATATATATATATATATATATATGCGTAACAATTTATATCTCAGTAATTAATCTCGTTGGAAAATGGACATGACGTCCACTACGAGTGGTAGTTGGTTTTGTCGGTAATTGTTCATTTTTAGAAGAAAGTTCACCTTGAGTTTTATGAATAGTTGCAGGTATAGAAGGTAACGAGTCATTAGATCCTGTCAACACATATGCAGGTTTGACACGGTCTATGGAAACTGTGATATTTTTATTATTAACTTTTAATACAAAAGTTTTATCTTTCCTGCTGATTACAAGGTGTGGACCAGTGTAAGGAGGTGAAAGAGGAGGTTTAACACTGTCCACTCTCAAAAATACATGAGAGCACGTACTTAAGGATGGATGAATATAAATAGGTTTAACCGAGTGTCTAGACGTAGAGATAGGATTTATAGATTGCATTAGTGCTTTGAATTTTGATACATAAGTATCTGTTGGTACTGATAGATCTACTTTTGAGGTTAAAATGTCAGAAGGCAATCTGAGGGTTGTACCAAAGACTAATTCAGCACATGTGGCATTTATGTCCGGTTTAATTGCAGATCGAATTCCGAGTAAAACTATGGGAATAGTTTCAGTCCAGTTTGGTTGACAATGGGCTATAATAGAACTCTTAAGATCCCTGTGGAAACGTTCTACAAGTCCATTGGATTGGGGATGGTAGGACGTTGTGCGGATTCGATTTGTGCCCAAAATATTATTCAAATGTCTAAATAGATGTGAATCAAAATTTTTACCTTGATCTGTAGTTATAGTTACTGGACAACCGAAACGAGATATCCAATTATGAATTAGGGCTTTACATGTTGTTTCAGCAGTTATATCTGAAGTAGGAATAGCTTCCGTCCATCTGGTAAATCGGTCAACTATTGTCATACAATATTTATAACCATCAGATAGTGGGAGTGGTCCTATGAAATCAATGTTTATATGGGCGAATCGAGCATCTGGCAAAGCGAAAGTGCCTATAGGAGATTTTGTATGTTTTTGAATTTTAGAACGTTGGCAATTATGACAAGATTGAACAGAATTTTTAATAAATGAATTCATGTTTGGCCAAAAATAACGTTTAGTAATCAGCTTTCTTGTTGCTCGAATGCCAGGATGAGAAAGATTGTGAATATTTTCAAAAACTATTGAACGAAAAGAATTTGGAATGTACGGACGAGGTGAATTAGTAGATAAGTCACAATACAAGGTTACATCCTCTAATGGAAAATATTGCTTTTCTATTTTACAATTTGAAGACTTCAGATATTCTTTAAATTCAGAATCATTTAACTGTGCAAGTGAGATGTCATTAAAATTTAAATTTTTCTTTGAAATTGAATTGATTTCAATGCGAGACAATGCATCTGCAACAATGTTTTCTGTACCCTTGACATAACGAATATCGGTAGAAAACTGGGATATGAAGTCTAAATGTCTCAGTTGACGAGGTGAGCATTTATCCGGCTTTTGCTTAAAGGCTTCAGTAAGGGGTCTTTGATCAGTATAGATTGAAAATTCCCTACCTTCAAGCATGTGTCGAAATTTTTTTATGGAAGCATAAATAGCAAGAAGTTCTCTGTCGTATGTTGACCAATTAGTTTGACTTTTAGAAAGTTTCATTGAGAAGAATGCAATAGGTTCCCAAATTCCATTTGAAAGTTGATTTAAAGAGCTTCCGATAGCAAATAAGGATGCATCAGTCCACAGACTTAAAGGAGCTCCAGGAATCGGATGTTTGAGTAGGGTAGCTTCGGCAAGAGCTTTCTTAGCATTAGAAAATGCCTTATCAGCTTCCTCAGACCATTGCAGAGTAATTTCAGATTTTTTTGCTGGCCGTGGTGATTTCTTTTTGTTAGTATGGCCTTCTAGAAACTTAATCAAAGGTGATAATATGTGAGCTGCCTTGGGAAGAAATCTGTGGTAAAAATTAAACATACCCAAAAATCTACGAAGTTGAGTAAGGGTAGTGGGTCGTGGGAATTCTTGAATTGCACTAACTCGATCAGGAATTGGAGAAATACCTTCTTTGGAAACTTTAAATCCTAAAAAATCTAGGGTAGGAACACC
This sequence comes from Argiope bruennichi, assembly GCF_947563725.1. Classification (NCBI taxonomy): domain Eukaryota; kingdom Metazoa; phylum Arthropoda; class Arachnida; order Araneae; family Araneidae; genus Argiope; species Argiope bruennichi. Next base: position 21,064,798 of record NC_079155.1, read on the forward strand.
AAATGTACACTTAGATTTAATTGTAAGTCCATAATGGTTTAATTTTGAAAAGAGAGCTCTGAGATGTTGTCTATGCTCTTCGATTGATTTTGAAGCAATTAATAAATCGTCAATAAAAGCATACACACCATCTAAATCTCTAGTAACTTCATCAATAAATCTCTGAAAGGTACTTGATGCATTGCACAAACCAAATTGCATCCGAGTGCTCTCGAAGAGTCCGAACGGAGTACAAATAGCTGTTTTATGAACGTCCTCGGGAGCAATCGGAATTTGATGAAAAGCTTTTACTAAATCAATATGAGAAAAAATTGTGGTTCCATGTAGTTCGCTAGTAAAATCCAAAACACCGGGAATCGGATATTTGTCCTTTTTGGTCTGAGCATTAAGAGCTCTAAAATCACCAACAGGACGCCAATCGTCACTTCCCTTTTTCGGAACCATATGTAGAGGAGAGGCATAATTGCTGTTGGATGGCCGCATGTGGCCTAAATCCAACATATTCTGAAATTCCATTTTAGCGATTTTTAAGCGATCGGGTGCTAGCCTACGAGGTTTTGCATAAACAGGAGAACCAAAAGTTTCAATATGATGCATAACAGAATGTTTTACAGTTTGGTTTGCACATGGAGCTTTAACAATATTAGGAAAATCATTCAATAACTTTGAAAAATTATCATTACAAAATACAGATTTTACAGAATGAACATCAGTATTATTAAGAATAGCATGAGCATTTATATGTGTATACATATCATTTAAACAACGATTTCTTAAATTAGGTTGCAAATTAAAATGATGTAAAAAGTCTGCACCAATAATTGCAGTTTTAATGTCACAAACATAAAAAGGATAAACAAATTGTTTTCTTAAACCTAAATCTAAAGATAATAACTTTTGTTTATAAACATTTATGATGGAACCATTTGCTGCAAAGAATTTTTGAATCGGAATGCACAGTTTATCATTTCTAGTCGCAGGAATCAAACTACAATCACTGCCAGTGTCAACAAGAAAATTTACATTTGATTTTCTATCGCGAACAAAAAGGCGACGAGAACTACTGGGAGAGGCGTATGTCGCCGCTACTCCTTGCCGTTGTGGTTTGGCTGATAATTGCAAGGCGGAATGCATTTTTGCGCTTTGGAGTCGTACTTCCGATGATACCAACAGATATCATCATTACTGGCAGGGCTTTTCCGTCGAAAACGAGGTTGGCGATTCCGTGAATGACTTCTGGAATGGCGACGCATCTGTGCAATTTCTTTACGCAACATTTTAATTTCTGATAACAGTTCAGAATCAGCTGTAGCAGTTGCATTTGAAACAGCACTTACCTGGTTTGGTTTTATATCCAGTATTTTGTCGGCTATTTCAGAGGCTTTTTGAGGTGTCAAAGGTTGTATTGAGGCAAGAATCGATTGCACATTAGATGGTAGTTGCTGAAGAAATAATTCCAGTAAAAGAGAATCAGCAATATTGTGACTTTCGGCACGTCTTTGCATAATTCTTAACAGCTCGGACGGCTTTCTATCATGCAACTGCTCTCCAGCCAATAACTTACGAATTTCCTGAGATTTTGATTCTCCGCATCGGGAAATGATCTCAGATTTAAGTTGGCTGTAAGGGTCAGTTGCATCTGGCGAAAGAATGATATCGCGCACAGTTATCGCGATTTCAGGTGGCAAAGTGCTCACGCAGTAGTTGAATTTAGTGCGAGAAGCTGTAATTGGCTTTGGAACAGCCAATTCAAATGTTGACTCTACCATCGTAAACCAGAGGGAAGGGTCGGACGGAATGAAGTTAGGCATCTTCACAGCTGAGATTTCCTCCATCATGAAGTGCGCTTTCGTTTCAAAACGAAACTTAGTAAGATAATATTAATCAAATTGAATCAAAAGAGATGCGAGATTTCTTATCCGGGTCACCATTTGTGGTGATGTTCATGTAGAGTGTAGTATAAAGCATTTCATCGCTATTAGAAAAATAAACTCTTTATTACACTAACAACTATCGAACATCCTGCTTAGCGCACGTATACACAGAACGGGGATTCCCCGGGAGAAGTATTAACATAGATTGTATTAGGGAAAGTAGATAGGTAGCGCTTTAGAATGACATGATTAAAGATGGCGCTACGATCACTACAGCTTTACGTTTAAATGAAAATCGTACATTTTAGATTTGTACCTTTTGACACCACTGGATGTAAAATTCGTTTCAAACTATAGCTTTTGACACCACTGGATGTAAAATTCGTTTCAAACTATAGCTTTTGACACCACTGGATGTAAAATTCGTTTCAAATCTACTATTTTGATAGGAAGATCATATTTTATTATCTTGCTTGTTGCATTTTCGAATTAACTTGTATGTATATGAATACAAAGACATGTAAACAATCTATCATATAAAGAATTCGATCAAAAATTCAACACAGATTTATAACTTTCTTCTAAATGTTACTAAATAAAATTCATTTGTTTCGCTTGTTGTGCTTTTGAGTTGTTGTTTTTAAATACAGATGAATAAACAGAAAAATAGACAGCAAACTGACAAAGGAAATAAGTTTGAAATCTGACAAATATCTGCAAATCTAGTATCTAAATACTTGCCAAACTGCAAGGAATTGAATACTAAAATTTCTAATTATCGTGTTTACAGGTACGTAGAACATAATTGAGTTTGTAGTGATCGTAGCGCCATCTTTCATTCATGTCATTCTAAAGCGCTACCTATCGACTTTCCCTAATACAATCTATGTTAATACTTCTCCCGGGGAATCACCGTTCTGTGTATACGTGCGCTAAGCAGTGATGTTCCGATGGCTGTTAGTGAAATAAAGAGTTTATTTTTCTAATAGCGATGAAATGCTTTATACAACACTCCACATGAACATCACCACAAGCTCATGATAGATGATTTGTACTGTTCGTTTCAGTATACTGAGACGACCGCTTTAAGATGAATATCACATTAAGGGATGAGGGTGTAAACATCTCCTCCTTTCATCTTTCCTCTCACCCTTATTTTGTCGAATTAAACTCATCCTAACGCATGCGCAAAAGCGTGGAGGGTTTTAGAATTCGTTGAGAAACAATAGTGAAGTTTGTCATGTAAATTCTCATTTCATGATTGATCCATTTTGACTTTCCACTATTGATTTAATTAATATATTTAAAGATAAAGACATAATTCTAAAGATTATTATTATTATTATTATTCTCATTTTTAGAATGATTTAAAAACGTATAGATCCATCAAAACCTGGAAATCAATTATTTTACCAATACAATATCTTCCTTTTCAAATTTGCATGAGTGAAAATAAAGAAAACTGAGAGGGAAGGAGCTGTAGAAATTATCTTCTGACCTCTCTTAAATTTCAACATAAAAATTACTTTAAATTATTTATCACTGCAATAAAATGAGATAGTTAGATTTAAGAATAAAAGATAATTAAGAAAAACGAATTAAAGACTGAATATTGGCAATTTATTTACTTAAAGAGTGTTAACGAGGTGGTCTCGTGATCTCTAAAAGAATATTAAACTGGCCCCATCTCTCTTTTCCCTTTCTTAATCTTTTTTTTTACATTAAGCACTTTTTTCATTTTATGTGATAATGCATTCAAACAAAACAGACGCAGACGATTTCCATTCCATTAAAAATGATGCCACAAGAAAAAAAAATCTGGAAAAAACTTAAATTAATTACGCAGACGATTTTGAAGTATTAGAAGTGGTAATGATTTAAAATTAATGGATGCATTACATCAAATGTTTTTCTTGAAAAACAAAGATATGGAATTATCCTTATCATTTTACTATTAATTTTCTCCTTATTTTTAAATCTTTCTTTGGGATAAATTAATTACAGCCAAATTTAATCTCGGGGAATTTTTCCCAAAATTTAAAATTATTAATGGTTAATGGTTTTCGGAGCTTATCTAGGAAGAATGTAAAAGTTTTATTTATTTATTTTTATTAAGAAGTAATAAATATTAAATATCTTGCTTAAGAATTTAATAAAATAAAATTTCATATTGGGGAACCAATGTCATTTTGTAATATTAATTAAATTTATATTTAAGAATATTTAATAGCAACATAGTATGCAACTATAAATAATCATGCAATATTATATCATTATTATTTAATTGTCACAGAGAATTCTTTATATGATATTTATGAGTTTTTACATGTAAAAGTACTAGGTTTGTTCATGTAAAATATCGATTAAGTTGTATCATCCATAAAAGTGCAGAACACATAGTAAAAGTATTAGGTGTTTGCATGCATTTTAATCAGCGACATCTATCGGTAAACATGAAAAGTGTCTACTTAAACGACAATGGTTTTGGGTTTTTACCAATTTACTATTACTTTATTGTTATCGTTTTGAAAATTTCCCATTTAGTATTATTGAATTATTTAGTGTATAATTCAATAATAATGAAGTTGAATTTTCAAGATTCATTTTTAAAAAAAAAAATTTGAATAAATCTGCTGCTAATGCCCATTAGACGCTTTTAGAAACTTATGGTGATATTCCGCCATACCCCAATTGTCGGTTTTGGTTTTAACAACTTAAGAGTGATGATTTCGATGTCAGTGACAAAGAACGGTCAGGTGGACCAAAAAAATTCGAAGACAATCAATCAGTTGCGAGACTTATTGGAAGAAAAGGGGGAAATGTTGTAGAAAATAATGGAAAATATTTTAATTGATATATATTGTACCAATTTTTCTCAACAAATGCATTTTTAAAATGAAAAAATGATCAAAATACATGCAAGCACCTAATATATAAAAACCAGGACTCTTTTCTATGTTAAATTCAGGGCTGGAATGTGTTTAAATACTTCAATAAAATACCTGAATACACGGATGACAGTATATATCCTCATTATAAAGGACAACCTAAGATTTTAATAAGAAAAGATCTTTAATAGGAGAATCAACATTGCATTAACACCTGGTAAATTTAAAAGTTTGCAATAAAAAAAAGGAAAAAAATTCTTGTATATTAAATTAAAACTTTTCTTTTTGGCATAAGTTCCAGTTTCGACTGACTCTAGTATATATATCGAGGCACGAAGCAAAAGAGAAAAGAATTAGATATTAAAACAATTTTTATTTTAATTTTCAAAACTTTAATATTAACAACATTTATCTGAACTATCCCATGTCTTAGGAAATAATGGAGAGAGAGACTGTCATAACTGTGCAACATATGAAAATGGTAGTTAAATTCTTATTACTTTTAACCAGTTGTCCATTCGAGTAGAATTCAGCAGCAAAATTCTGCAACTATCTATCATTTTTCAATTCCTACTATTAGTTCTCTCTCTCTCCCTCTCTCTCTCTCTCTTTCTCTCTCTCTTAAATTTTCAATCGTTAATAAAATAGTTTTTATTAATTCACTCAAGCTCAAATAATGTTTTTTTAAACTTGTAGTGGATGACACTTGATGTTAATACAGTTTTTTTCAAATATTAATTAATTCATTGAATTTATCCAGTAATTTCTATTTGGTCGCCAAAATCGCCAAATTCGTGGCTATGTCGCCAAGCTCTGAGATTGCAAAGAAATTCGCTTTCCATTTTGCCCCTTGATATTGTAATTCTATCATATGCATATACATATTTATATTAATTGTAATTATTTAATAAAAAGTAACTAAAATAAAAAAAAAATTGTTGACCTAAGTAGGAATTCACTTAAACATTTTTGTTATGAATATTATTTAATTATAATGTATGGAAATTCAGTTTTTACATGCGTTTCAGAAAACATATCTTTTACAAATGATTATTTTTTTTTAATGTTAGTTAAAAGAATTTTATTCTGGAGACTGCAATTTTGATATGCAATTAAGTTTAAAATCATTTTAATTTCTGAAAATATTTTTAAATTTAAAAATATTACTAAATTACATATATTCGCAATTTATTTTCCTATTTATGATAGCATGTGATTTAATAATTTATGTTGTTAGTTATTGTGATAATAATTATAACATTTAACTAATAACTGCTATAAAATAAAGCTGAAGTTCTTTGAAACTTGATCATTTAATTTGAGTCTTATAAATATTAATTTATAAGTAAAAATGATAAAAAGAATTTTAAACTAAATTATACGAATACTAATAACCTCGCTTAAATTATAATTATCATTCTTTTTATATCAAATGTCATTTGCCAAATTTACTACAAATTTTTGGCGAAACAAAACACTAGAGTAGGCAACTCATACTATAAAGTTGTGCATGGTTCACTAAGAGAAAGTAAGATACAGAATCGTTCGTTTGCTATATCAAATATAGATATATGTAGAGAGGTTTTTTAAAACAGTGTGATAATTTTATAACAAAGATGTTTATTATTACAGTTGCTTTATTTTATTTGCAAAAACGTTGATATTGTTACAAAATTTTTTTCTTCTACTACAAAATACCGCCAATAAATCGTAATGACGCAGCACATTTAATTGCTATAGTTCAGCAGCTTTCTTGCTGTCTAATCCTCCAGTTTCTTTACCTGTCGGCGACTCCGACCACTCTCACACACACAACTTCCGCCGATACACACACTTCTTCTTCAGCTTGATGGTTGGGTTGACGGGGCGCCTAGCCCCGGCAGGGGCTTATCCCCGGTAAGGAGAGACTTCACAGTGCTTTGCTTTCTATACTTTGCCGTGGCCTTCTTCGACGAAATTTGGAGATGACGAGTGTCAGGACTCATTGTGATTGTCTGATATTAGGGTGAGGGTGGGGGGGGGTACGCTGCCGTTGGGCTTAGTAAGTTTTTACTGCTTGTGAGCTAGAATTGGCTATTGAGATACAGTATAATTTGAGTTTGAAAAAATAAAAGTTAGGAAGAAAAACTAAGGGGCTGAGATAAATTAAAGTAGTATATTACGGGGTCTTCTAGAGTTTGTAGATGGTTTATATTTAGGGATTTTAGCTATTGCTTCATTTTCATTCTTATCCATGTTTTTAAAGAAGTTAGTGGCTAGATTTTTAATGAATTTTTTAAGAGGGGGATAGTCTAGGCATAAGTACATATTTGTATTGGGCATGTAGTATTTCATATTGCAGAAATTTCTAATTAAGTTATTTTGCTGGCGTTCAATAAGTCTAAGATTAGTCTTGGCAGCATATCCCCACACAGGGCAGGCATAAGTTAATACTGGACGCAAGTAGGCAGAGTAAATAAGCATTTTATTTTGTCTACTCATTTTGGAGTTTCGAGAAATTAAGGGATAAAATTTACGAGTTAGTTCTCGAAACTTTTTAGCTGTGTAAATAAAGTGGGGTTTCCAAGTTAATTTACTATCTAGAATAACACCTAAATATTTGCATTCCTTAGACCACGGGACAGTTTGATTTTTAATTTTAACTGGAGAGAAATTCTTTTTACAGTTATTTTTATTAAAAACTATAGCTTCAGTTTTACTAGCATTTATTTCAATTTTCCATTCGACGAACCAGTCCTCAAGAGATTTAATATGTCGGTTTAAAGCTATGGTAATGAAATTTTGATTTTTGTTTCTAGCTAGTATTGCAGTGTCATCAGCGTACATGCACAACATAGTGTTAAATTGCTTGGGGATATCATTAATAAACAAGGAAAATAAAATTGGCCCTAGTTTAGATCCTTGAGGTACACCTGCAAGAATAGGTTTTACTTCCGAAAATTCATTGTTTATCTTGATTTTAAAGGATCTGTAACTGAGGTAAGAAATTATAATTTTGATAAGGTGTGGGGGTATGTTGTAATTAATTAGCTTGTATATAAGACCATCTTGCCAAACTCTGTCAAAAGCTTTCTGAATGTCAAGGAAAACCGCTGCAGTTTTTTGTTTATTTTCAAAACCTTCCTCAATGAATTCTACTGCTCTAATTAATTGGTGGGTTGTAGATAGGTTACGGCGAAATCCAAATTGTTCAGGTGTTAGTATATTATGTTCTTCTAGGTAATTATTTAATCTATTGAGAATTATCTGTTCAGCAATTTTGCTGACAGAAGAGAGTAGGGATATGGGTCTATAACTGCAGGGATCAGTTGGGTCTTTTCCTGGTTTTAATATGGGGATAACTGCAGCTGTTTTCCATGACATGGGAAAATATCCTAATTTGAGAATGCTATGAATTATATTAATTAAACATTTTAGGTAATTGTCCGGAAGTGTTTTTAACATTTTGTTGTTAATACTGTCAAGGCCAGGGGCTTTTTTGATATTAAGTTTTTTAATATGATCCTTTAATTCATCAGTTGAGGGAGGGGGAATATCAATAAACTTTTGTGGCAATGAGTCGAGAAAGCCATTGACTGTATTATTTACATTATGTTCTGTGATGAAATTGCTCAATTCATTAAGTTGAAATTGTTTCTCAAGGCTAGCCGCCAGGCAGTTTGCTTTTTCTTTATCAGTTATTGCAATACTAGCAGGGCCTTTAAGGGCCGGAATTTTTTGTTTTTTACTTTTAAAAGTTTTGACAAGTTTCCAGATTGATCCGTCTTCTGTGTTAACACTAATTAATTTGTGTATAAATTCATTGCTTTGGATTTTATTGTTAAGTTTTTCAATTTCCTTATTAATTTGGTTCATTAGTCTCTTGAAGACTGGGTCTCTGGTTTTTTGAAAATTTTTCCTGGCAAAGTTCCTGTCCCTGATTAGGTCTCTAATTTTAGGGTCAATAAAATTTTGACTATTTATAATGGGGGTGGAGGCTAGATTTTTTGCATTAATAATTTGCGATTCGAAGATGTTTACAAAATGGTCAAGTTTATCTGGGTTTGTAAATTCATCAATGTTTGGGGTTTCTGATTGACTGAGGGTTAATTTAAAATTATTCCAGTTTGTTTTAAATTTATTAAGATTATTGGGCAGGGAATATTTAAAGAAAAAATTTAATAAGATGGGATTATGGTCAGAGCTAAGTTCAGGTAAGGAGTGAATTTCATATGGGTACAGGAAGTCTTTAATTAAGGTGAGGTCTATTGTATTGGCTGACTGAGGCCCAAATCTAGTGGGGGTGGACGGTGCTATAATGTCTAATCCGGCCTGAAGGGCGAATGATTTTAGGGAATTACCTTTTGGGCAGTTACGCTTACAATCCCAGCTAACGTGGTGAGCGTTAAAGTCTCCGCAAATTATTTGATTAGGTCCTGTTTGCATCAGGTTTTCGATGTCGAAAATAAAATTGGAATTATCTGCACTAGGGGGGATATAAATAGAGATTAAGGTTATTGGATCTTGATTTTTAAAATTTAATTTTACCACGCTAGCTTCTACATGTTGTAGTAAAGGTGGGGGGACCTCACTGTGAGGTAAACCATTTTTAATTAAAATTGCAGTACCGCCGCCAGCCTGGTTAGCTCTGTAACTGTAATATGAGAAATAGTTTGCCAGGAAAATTTTTCTTTGTGGTCTAAGGTGGGTTTCTTGCAGTAGGATTACATCGGGGTTATACTTATTTACAAAATTACGAAGGTCAATTATTTTATTGTTAATGCCATTTGCGTTCCAATAGACTATGCGAAGGCTATTGCAGGAGAAAACTAGTTAGTGACAGGTAGACTTGGGTTATCGAATGCCTTCATGAGTATATCCAGTTTTTCCATAACAGTGTTTGCGGTTTTTAGTTTTTTAAGCTGTGAAAAGAGTAAAGGGTACTCGGTCGTTAGCTTTTTCAGTTCTTTCATTGCTTCTATAATGTCAGCGAAATCATTGCCTTCTAAAACGGTGTTGTTGGCTTGTTTGTGACCATAGGTTTGTGGCGCCAGCTTTGGTGGGCTTGTGTGGTAAGAGTGTAATGGAGGCGCTATCTCATGATGGCTTGTGTTTTTAAAAAGACCTGCAAAACTGACATTTGGCCTGATCAGAGCTTGATTTTTGTGAAAATAGTTGTCCCTATTTTTTCTCGCAGACTGAATTTTTGGGAAGGCCTCGCAGCCGCGGTAAGATGCTATGTGCCCTTGTTTGCCGCAATTGATGCAAGTTGGCGTTTCAATTTTTTCTTTTATTACGCAAGCATTAGTTTCGTGGCTTTCGCCACACTTCAGACATCTGGGCTTTATGTTGCAGTTATTCGCTGCATGGTGAAAAAAGTTGCAACGATAACATTGCGAGACTAGGTTGCGACCTCTGTAGGGCTCTACTGTGATACTAAGGTAATCCAGATGTTCTATTTTAAAGATTTCCTCGGCTTTTTCAGTTTTATTAAGTTCAACCATATAAAATGGAAGAGGTCTCTTAGTTCTTAGCTGGGTAAGTTGAACAACCCTAGTCACTGGGAAACCACTATCAACTAGGTTTTGAGCTATTATTTTTGTGTCGTATTCATGGGGGAGCCCTTTGATGACTGCTTTTAATGGTCTTTTGTTTTGGGGGGTTATGATATAATAATCATAACCCTGCTGCCTGCAGAAATTTTGAATGGCTTTGTGTTGATCAGCCGATTCTGGGAATATTTTTATGAATCCTTTATTCAGTTTGTTGACAGTTTTGCCGCAGGTTTTGGCAATTTGGGATAACATTTCATTAAAGTTATCTGCATATTTCAACATTATTGGTGGTATTTTATGTTCTGCAGTGTTGGGAGTTTCATTTTCAACTGGAATATTATTGAGGACTTGAAATTTATTGCTTATGTTAATTACATTTTTAGGGGGTTCCGGTTTATTTCTGGCAAGTTTCCTCTTTGTTGGAGAGACGAAATTATCATTACTCAGGTTCAGGGAGGGTTCCTTAGAGTGTTCACATTTTGAGTCCTGACAAGAACTAACGAGGTTCATCTTACCCAGAAGGGTCTCCATCTCCTGAATCGCTTGTTTTCTTCTAGACTCCATGGCTGCAAGATGCGGGTGAGCATAATCAATCTGCTCCCTCTTGGCATGCCTTGTGGCTTGGTTGATACCTTCAATTTCAAGTCTTAGGACTTTTACCGCATCGCGGATCATCAATCTTTCCTTGCAATGGATGCAAGTGTATTTCTCTTTAGTTTGAGGCAGATCACTATGATTGCCATCAATGATCATTTCTTCATTCGTCTCCGCGCATCTGCGCTTTCCACCTTCTTCGCAAACGCTACCGTTCATGACGGAAGCTAACACGAGAATGACTTCAAACAAAATCAAGTGAAAATCACAACAACAACGAACAACAACTCCTCTTCACAACAACACACCAATCACTTCTTCTTCAGCTTCAGATTGCCCATCTTTTATAGTTCCGGGAGGCGGGGCTAGAATCTTCAGACCAATCAGGGCGTACCTGTCTGTATCTCGGGTCTTAGTGGATGGATCGTGAAAGTTCTCGAACTTTCCAGTAGTATCCATTTAGTCGCCAAACTCGCCAAATTCAACGCCAAGTCGCCAAATGATCGCCAAGTTAATCGCCAACCTCTGAGTTCATTGACACGGCACCCGCTCAGCACACACAGGACAGATCGTACAACGGTCTTTCTTAGGATGACATTATTCCTCTTGCTGGGAAGCAAAATTACAGGTTTGTAACAATATCTTTTTACACGAGGACTTAAAAATGGCTATATAGATTCAGAAGAATATTAGCATATTTTAAGCCATTATTTTATTTTTTTTTACTGAAATTAGAAGTGAAAGTACCAAAATGTGTAATAATTCTATTTTGTTTAAAATATTCAGAACAAAGCAATTATTTTATTCAGATCAGCTATATTGTTTCAACCTTCAAAATATTTTGGATCATTCCTTAATTTTTTAAACATATTTTACCTTCAAAATCTTATTTATAATTTGTATTGTACTATTTTTCAACTCCTATTTGTTGAGAAAAAATTCATTCTTTTAAAACCCCTTTTGAAATATAATCTAGATATTTTTTTAAAAAAATCATTAAAATTTAATAAAAAAAAAACTTTAAAAATAATTTTATCATTTTATTTAATTGAGATTTTATTACTCTAATTATTATCGGTGTTTTAATCTTGATATCGATTGTTTCGCAAATTTACTACTAGATGACGCCACAAGCATGAAATCAAAATTCACTTTAATTAATAATCAAATAATAATTACGTTTTGAATATAATAAAATTATGTATTATCATCGATTATGTGCCTTTGCAGAAAATTTCAATCTTCCAAATCACACAAAATTACATTTTCACAGATATGAAATAAATTGAATAAAAGCGTTTAACATGAATTTCAATTCCTGATAAAGCTTTCTTTTTCATTTTATCGCAGATGAATTAGTGAATGAAAAGATTTTAAATTTTTAAGAACTTTCACTTTTAAATTTTAATGAATCTTTGCATTTCAGACCATTCTCAAGCGATAAAACTTTTTTAAAGGTTGGAGAGATTGTCTGTCTAAAGATGCGAGAAGAAAAGACGCAACTAGTGATTAGATCGGTTTTTATACTGAAATTTTATATTGATATCAGATAGACTTTCAATAGCTATCATTCAAAATTTCACCCAGTTAAACATTTTAACTCATTTTATTCTCTATGTGTATTCTAATTTATGTTCGTGCTTATTAATGCACAAATATAATTCTATAACATTTTTCTCCGAATTGGAAATTTTTCGACTAGGTAGCTGCCTATAATTGAGACGGACTGCTGGCAGGTAGATCAAAAATTGTTATTACCTTGTAACCGTATAAAGAAATGTGTAAAAATTACGAATTCTATGAATTATAATTATTTTTATTAAATAAATTAAAGCTTAATCAATAGATTATTCATAACATATTGATATATTAATATTTTCCTTAATTTAGTGTATATCCCATTTCTCAAGCCCTGTTAAATAATAAGTTTTAATGTTACAATTAATCGAAGTTTATTATTTCCCTATAAACTTCCTCAATTAACGCTTAATTAATAATTAAACGCTTTTATTTTCAAATAAGAAATCATTAATGAAAATTTTATGATTATTTATTCAAGAATTTCATTATTTTAGCAATTTTTTCTTTAATATATCTTTAAAATAAACGAACACACACACACACACACACACACACACACACACACACACACACACACACACACACACACACACACACACACACACACACACACACACACACTAAAAATTTAAATAAAACAATAGCATTCTAATTAAAGTAAAAATTTTAAAAATATAAAGCTATAGAGAATAGTTATTACAAAATAGGCTTTATAATGTACATTGCCACAACGAATTACCAAAGTTTTTACAGGGATAACTTTTTCCCTACTTTACATTCTCTTTGTTAACGAGAAAAGTAAAAATCACTACTTAATAAATTTTAAAAATAATTTTCAATCATTATCCTTTTTTAACAATTTTTATTTAATTATAATCCTAATATAGTAGAATTCCATTATTAGAATTTCAGAGATCTAAACAGCAATATTTTTAATATTGCTTACGCTTATTATTACTTTATTAATAAGCATAAGTCAAAATAGCGAAACAACTGACTTCCGCAGTTGGATCAGCGGTGAAATTTTAATACGTAAATATACGAAACATTAAACATCATGTTATGATCATTCAATAAATATATTATGAGCAAACTTAGAATTCTTTCTTTAATTAATAACTATTTTCACCAAAACTCAAAATAACTGACTTTAGCAGATCGATCCAGCTGTGAAATTTTAATATGTAAATATAGAAAATATAAACATCATTTTATGGTCATTCAATTATTACATTATAAGCAAACTTAGCATTTTTTTTTTTTTTTTCGCCTACGAAATAACTATTTTCACCAACTATATGAATATTCGATTATCTGAATCATGTCTGGTACCAATCACGAATAATTAAAATTCCACATTGCTTCGAAACCGTTTAAGAACTTTTGCGATCATAAATAATTTTGCTAACTGAATCTTCCGCTTTACAGGTCAAGTTCGGCCTCTTGAGAAGCGTGACTCGTAGCGCCATCTGGCCGTCAAAGAGGATAAGTATTCTTTGAAAAGAAGTTGAATAATTAAAAGACTTCCGTAGCGCATCTCTACTTAACTAGGAAATGGTCATAAAACTCATTAAATATTTAAAGATATTTAATGCATTCGATATTAAGCAAGTGTTAGAAAGCATCACCTGCATTAATTTTGCAAGACGAAGATACTTCGTTATTTTTAAGTTAAATTATATTCTGTTCTTTGAATAATTTAGAAAAGTGTAATGAAAAATTATTGCCGCATTTACTATGATGAAGAAAAGTGAGTTTTCAATTTCTCTTCAGAACATTGAATCATTTATATATCATGTTTTTAAATACAGTTAATTTATCTTTAAGGTGCAAGTAAATATGAATATTTGATCATTAGATGTTATTAATATTGATATAAATATTTGTAGATGCATCACTGAATAAAAATGTATGACAATATGTGGTACAGAAGTCTTTAATTTATCTTTAAAATGCAAGCAAATATGAATATTTGATCATTAGATGTTATTAATATTGATACAGATATTTGTAGATGCATCACTGAATAAAAATGTATGACAAGATGTGGTACAGAAGTCTTTAATTTATCTTTAAAGTGCAAGCAAATATGAATATTTCATCATTAGATGTTTTTAATTTTGATACAAATATTTGTAGATGCAACACTGAATAAAAATGTATGATAACCAGCAAATCCATGCAAATTCTTCACACTGTCCAGTCTCTTATAAATCAGATTTATAAAATAGAAAAAACAAAGATCTGAGAACTTAACGTTAGAACTTAAATTTTAATTAAACAATAAATTCAATTAGCTACCTTTGGCGACTAGTTTGTCCGCCCAAATTATTGATTCTTTAGGATGTTAAATGATTTATGGAATTCATTAAAAAACATTTCACTTTATTATTTAATACTGCTGAAAAATATGAATTCAGTTGAATATGATAACTGTAAGATAAAAATTGTACATATAAAGAAATAACGTATATGGTATATATTAACTCTGGGAAAAGTAAAAATCCTATCCCCCAGAGTTAATATTAACAGAAACACTAGATGTTTTAATGGATGAGTTTGAATTCCACGCTAACATTTAAAAACAATGTTGTATATCAATATTAAAATTAAGGGAAAAATTTTGCAAAAATGAAGTTGATATTATTAAAAAGACAATTTTTAAGACAGTACAAACAATATTTTTGTAAGATATGAATATATTGTTACGAAATTTCCGGGTTCGTTTGGATAGTGGAAGTTATATGGTGTGGAGAACGCTCAATCAGCAGGCGGCAGTAGAAAAAAACAACAACGATGTTTATTTACACGAAGACAGGACAGGAAGCACAAAGACGACAACTATATACAGCATAGAGAAGACAAGTATCTTCAGCCGAGACGTGCACAACAGCATACAACAAGACTCTACTGGAGACAGTAACGCACAGCTTAGTTCAGCACTAGCTTGACTCCGTCGCTGCTCTGCTAATCTCTGGAAGACTCGTTCTTTACAGTCGATTCCGACTACTACTCCGGTAGCTGCAGACTGCCTCCTTTTATATGTCTCAGGAGGCGGGGCTAGAAGCCTCTCAACCAATCAGGAACCTTCGAGGCGTATCTGGGTTTCTAATGGACGGATCGGGAAAATTCTAGATGATTTCGGGTATAATCTATCTTGGCGCCAAAGTCGCCAAATTCGTCGCCAAGTTTGTAATCACGCTCTGGGACCTCCGACGCAGCACCCGAACTCCGTCCAATACAGATGACTGTAAAACAGTCTTTCTGATGATGGAACCAATTATGCTGGGAAGCAGCATCACAGATTCGTAACAATATATTTTCTTCGTCAAGTCATCTGGAGACGGTTAAGTCTATTTTTGTGCTAAATTAAACTTTTAACTTGAAGTCCATTTTTTGATTTCTTTTATATCTTCTTTTCTTTGACTAAATGTACTTTTTAGTGACAATACGAACCGTCTGCAGAACATTTCTAATATTTTGCTGTTCCATTATTTAGCTATACGAAGCTCTGAATTCAATGCAGCAGTAAAAAATGTTCAATGAAATAGTCTGAAATTCGTATGATAGTTTGTTTGCATTTGATTGTTGCCATTCGATAATAAGTAATAAGAAAGATTTCTGTGCCATATACTTTATAGTTATATGTGTAAGTGTTTCGAATTCTGTCGACTTAATAATATGTAACATATTGTTGGTTTAAGTAGAATGCTGGTTCAAAGCAGTGAAGAGACTTTGTAGTTTTGATTTCGTTTTATTCTCTCTCTTCTCTCCCGGGAGACAAACATGATTATTATAAGACGCAGCGCATCACAAAGCAGAAGTAAGAAAGAGGGCGAAAAGGCCGAACAAATGACCTTTGACGCCTTTTCAAGGTCACAGAAGACATCACTTTCATTTGATACGTAGTGCTGATGGCGTATTATTTTTACAAAGGGATTAATTAAACCGAAAGTGGAATTGGTTCACGAAATAAGAGAATATTTTAGAATGAAGTTACGATGGGCTAAATTAAGATAAAGTTTTGGAAATTAATTTGGATTAAATTAAGAGTTTAAAATATACCATTACATATATATAGTATATGTATGAAGACAGCGTATATAGCATATGTCGAAAATCATAATGAACGGAAGTATATAGTTGTAACCTCACATTGGCCACTTCCACGACTAAAGCACACAGAAAAATCTGAATGACCGGAAAGCAACGACAACATTAGAAGAAACTAAGATTGAGTCCTAAGGGATGTCACCGGCTACGGTACAATCCTTCCTGTGGGAGATACATTCCATCATATATAGAGGGTAACCAACCCCAAAGATAGCAGTCGGCCACAACAAATCCTGTCGATACTGCTACGTTCAGTGGTGGCGGGTCGGTCGGCTGTACGCAAGAAGCAGGTAACCGACCCCACACAATTTTTGTACTCACCTGGGTGGCGGAAACCAACCACCATAATGGAAGCTTTTCACCCTCATATCTGTGGCACCCCCCCCCTCCTCCCCGGTGGGAGAAATTGTTGAAAGATAACGCTCATTATTCCATCACGCCACGCTTGCCTCCAGTCTGTATTTGTGAAAACTCCTGTCCATTGGAACTTTATTTATAGATGTAAACTGCGTACTAATTAAAAAAGATAGTAACAACATAAATAATGAAAAGATTAATTGCTATTGAAAACAGGAATTTCTTTACATACAAAAACAAAAATAGCATAAAATAAGCATTAATGGCCCAAAACGATACACAGTATAGCTATTTTGCGACATTCAGAAGATAGAACAACACAATGAAAATATTTCACCTGTATTTTGTGGTACAGGGATGAATACTAAAAATTTTTTATTGAAAAAAATGTTGAAATTTCCTTTAAATATTCTAACGTTATACTGATGAAAAAATAATACAAAGAGAATGACCTAAATGACAGATTCATTACAAATTGAATTTTATCCTTTTATTTTATTTCATTTAAAAGTTTTACTACTGGCATTTAAAAAAATGCTGTAACAGTATTAATAAAACATTAAAATAGATAAAGGATGAATGGGTTTTTTTTTCACTTTGCTTTAAAGAATTTCGGAAAAAATAAAATTTGGATATAAAGATTCATATATTTTTTCAAAAAATCTCTTTTATGTTTTTTCATAACTTTTGTATATTTACTGCTTCACCAAATATATTCTATGCATTGTCTTTTTCCCATTATATACAGAGTTAGCAAGAAATGTTACCCACTTTAGAGGGTTCTAAAATGCATTCTATTGGTCCAAATAAGATACAATTTGAACTACAGATTATTCAGATGATGCGCTTTACATTTGTTAATTAAAAAAAATTAGTACAAAAATTCACCAATAGATGGCGCTGTAACACAAATGGTATATATTGAAAATGTGAAACATAATTTGCGTTATAGCGCATGTCTATTACCATTTTTATTTGGATAAAAGGAAGGCGGACTCTGCACGAACACTAGTTTCTTCTCTGTTCGTCATGCCTATGTTGCCAGAAAAAGCACTACTGGTGAAATTTTTTTACCTGGACCAACAAAACTACGTTGCAGCTCTAAAGGAATTTCGTCGTATGAAGCAGATACGAAGAGGTCCAATGATTCCAGGTGTCCTACGAAAGATGACGCAGAAATTTGAAAAAATCGGGCAACATGGCATTCTTCCAGGTAAAGGTCGAAAAAAAAATCCAACGACGAAAATGTTGCGACAGCGCTCGTTGAAACCGCAGTCAATCGCCGTATAACAGTGTGAGTTAACTAATTGCTTCCCGTGTTCTGGATATGCTGTATTCAACAGTGTGAAAAATCGTACGGCAAGGTTTGCATTTTTATCCATACAAAATCAAGTCTGTGCACCTGTTGTAGGACGGGGACTTAGAGGTCCGTAAAACTTTTGCACTTTAGTTCCTTGCTCGAATGGTGGTTGACTCAACTTGGTCATGGAACATTCTGTGAAGTGATAAGGCCCACTTTTGCCTTAATGGCCAAGTAAACACCCACAGCTATCGAATTTGGGCAGAGGAAAATCTCACGTTATCAACAACAACCCTTGCATCCTGAAAAAGTCACAGTATGGTGGGGCTTTACAGCTATCTTTATCGTTGGACCGTATTTATTTGAAGGAATAACTTGAAATGGAATCCAAACCTGTTCCGTCACAGGACAACAGTACTATGCTGAGAGATTTTGTAATCCCAACTCTTCTACAGCGTGGATACCCTCGAGACATTATTTTCATGCAGGATGATGCACCACCTGATATTGATCGTCGTGCAAAGCGATTGTTAATACAGCATTTCACAGAATCACGAGTTATCAGACGTTATTTCCCAATAGCATGGCCTCAGGACATCACCCCTTGCAACTTTTGGCTGTGGGGTTATTTGAAGGACAATATCTACCGTCAAATTCCATCATCTCTACCAGATATGAAGAACAACATTCGAAGCCGTGTTCTTAATATTCCGGCAGTCTCACTTCGGTCATCTACAGAAAATATGGTTCTCTGATTAGAGCATATTGTTGAAAATGAAGGAGGACATATTGAACAATTTTACTTTTACTTTATTTAACAAATATGAACCACATTAAATGATTTTATATGTATTACAACGCCTCCTAACGGTGAATGTTTGTAATAATATTTTTTATTTAATAAATGTAAAGCGCATAATCTCAATAATCTGTAGTTCAAATTTTATCTCATTTGAATCGATAGAATGCATTTTAGAGCCCTCTGAAGCGGGAAACTTATTTCTTGCTAACCCTATATTTATTTTATACATAATTTTAAAAATATATATTTTTTTTAATTTTATTCCTGCGAGATTTTTTTTTTTTTTTGCAAACATTTCACATGAAAAATTGAATTTAAAAACATGGTACCAACATGATCTCCCGGAATTAAAAGGAAAAAAAAATACAAAATTAGTTTACCTCTCTTAAAAAAACTAATTCAACAATTATATTTCTGTTTAATCGACTTATTTGATCATTCGACTTCCATACGAGCACTCTCGGACATTTTCAATTCGATATTGTAAATTTCAGATTTATGGCCAATTGGCGAAGTGATGTCAAGAAAAATTTACATTAGAAAGACTTCAGTTTAAATTCTTGAACAGCGGTTTTCAACCTTTATTCCTTAATATATCCTACTACTTCTAGCCCTTCCCAATTTCATCCTATTTTACAAAGAAATTTTTCTTTATAATGCTTAGACCTTAATATTAACTTAAGAGAAAATGACTTTCTACTTTTTTAATAATAGTAATACTTCTACATCCTAACAAATGAAAAAAATGAATAATTTTGCTTAATTTATGCTTAATTAACAATGACTCATCTGATAATCAGCCATTCAAAAGAAAGACAATTTCAATGCGATCCTTGAACCTGTTTCATGGAGCTGGTTTAAAAAACTGGATTCAAAAAAAATCAGAACAATCATCTAATGCCCGGAACTGCATCACGCTTTTTGCTATGTTTGTTATTAATATGCGCATAATTCCAGAATGAAATTTTCTATGTTCTTAGAAAGTTTTAAATAATTTATTGCACTGAGGATTTTATACTCTTCTTTCACCTCCCATGGAATCCCATCACCCTCAGAAATGAAGATGAGAAACCTCCGGTATGCTGGTTGGTTCTTGCCACTTGCTTGCGTAAAGAAATGGAGTCGGATACCTTCTATCGATGACAGGATGCACTTCCAGCGGGAAGGATTGTGTCGTGATCGGTGGTGGCCCTTAGGACTTAACCATAGTTACTGATATTATTGCTGTCGCAGCGATATTAAAGGCTCATATTTTATCCGAGTGCCTTTAATTAAAGTTGCCCTTTAGAGTTACTCTTGTTTTGCTGTTATCTAGAATAATTCCCACTTTTTACTAATGTATCAGTACTTTAAATGACATAACTTTTGTATTTCATTTTAATCTCTTATGTTTGTGTTTTTCACCATTACCAGCTTTCCTTTCGTCAACTTTTACTTCCGTCTAGCATTTCTAAGTTTAAAACTTTTGTTTTAGTGAGGTGGTATCCTGCTCATAATGCTGAAATAATTTGAGAGCTAGAAAGTTGCATGGAAAAGAAATGTATCCAGAACACCGACAAACAACTAGAATATATTTATCTTCTCATATGCGAAATGCAAGTGGTTATTAAAATAATGAAAATACCTGGGAATACAGTGTTATTTTATAATGCTCTCCGTAAGTATTAAAATATTATTCGAGCTATTAGTTTTTAATATAAAAGGTATATATCACGGAAGTACGAAGTAGCTTTAGAAAGGTTGTATAAGTTTTTGGATTTTTGTCAAAAATGTAAAATATCAGACCTCCTGTACCAAATTATAAAAATTCGATTTGCTGAAGCGACCATGACCGAAAAATCCCAGCTTTTAGACGTTTCTCGAGGTATGGTATCTGAAGTCATGACAGCGTACACACAGCTCAACAAGACAAGCTCTTGCAAAGCAAGAGAGTGAACGGAAGCAGAACCTGAGAGAAAGAGACCAACGGGTTTTCACGCGGATTGTAATGTCTAAAAAGAAAGCAATGGCAACCAAAATGATCGCAGGCTCAATCAGCAACTAGATTCTTCATTTTCAATAACTACAGTTTGGGGGCATCTTCATGAATATACTTTTATGGCAGAGCAGGAATTCCCAAGCCATTCATCGCAGATGTTAATATCAAACGTCGCCTACAATAGTACCATAACCACAAAATTGGCCGATTGATAAGTGTAAGTAGTTATATGGTCAGATGAATCATCTTTCGCACTTTCTCTCATAACAAGACAGGAATGTATTTGGTAGACACATGCAGAAGCCTGAGGCAGGTGGAGATATTTGATCATGATTTTATCTTTTCAGCTATCAGTAATGCAGGTGAATCTGCCATGGTATGACCAGCCATATCGTAGATTTCAGTTAGCCCAATCACACCCTGAAAGGAAGGATCACTGGGAAGAAGTATAGAGAAGTCTTTGCTGACCAGGTCCATCCTATGATACACACTTTGTTTCCAGCAGGAGGTGGAATTTTTTCAGAATGATAGGGCTCCTATTCATGCAGTGGTACTTATTCAATTGTGGTCGGTCTGATGAACACGGATGAAGTGAAGCATCTAAAGATTTGAATTTGTCACCATTCGTGCAGTAAAGTTTTGGCAACCCTATTAAAAAACCATTTGACAGCTCATAGTTCAGGGTTGGAAAAAAATACACGATAGAACAACGTGTTTTGATTGTTGAACAATATTTCAAAAAATTGTGAAAGTCTGGCGGCCGGAGTTCGAAAATTTGAGAATTGACTCCTAGATCGTGTGATTTAACACCATTGGATTTCTTTTTATGGAGTTATTTGAAGTCTAAGGTCTATGCCAGCAATTCCACAGGCATTCTTGCGTTGAAGGAGGAAATTCAAACTTGAATCAACGGAATTCAGCCACATTTATAAAAAATGGTCATGGAAGATTTCGTAAAAAGAGTGCATATGTGCCAGCTAAGCGATGAAGGTCACTTGCCCTCTGTGTTATTCCATACATAATTCTATCCTTTATACTTCACAATTCAATAAAAACACAATTTTTTTTAAAAAAAGCTGTTTTTTTATTTAATTCAAATTTTGCGTTGTGATATCATGTAATGTTCCATTCTTACTAATCCTAAACTATCAGCTGTCAAATGAATTTTTTTAATAGGGTTGTCAACACTTTACTGCACGAATGGCGGTAAATTCAAATCTTGCTTTAATTTCGGGGCACTCTTTACAGCCTCAATAGAATTGAAACATTATGGTCTATTTTTGAGCGTTCAATGCTGAATCTGTTTCCTGAATCGGCATCTCTCCCGTAGCTTTCACAATATATCCATAAAGAATGGTACAGTATTTCTCTAAACTCTATTCTGCACTTTTCTTTTTCGATTCCCAGACAAATCAAAGCAGTATTATATGTTAAAGATGTCCCTACGAGACTCTTGTTTTCGTTTTTGGTTTTCTATTATTCGAACTGTATATAAAGATTTTCTTTTTTATATTACAATGCCGAACACAATTGTTGCCAATTGATGTTCGCAAAAAAAGTCGAAATGAGAACAATCTCAATGGTTCAGCTAATGAGATTCAAAAAACAGAGAGAAATGATTTTCCAAAAATAAACATTTTAACGTCGAAAGGTCCGAAACGTTTATTTTCATCAGTATTTTTGTATTCAATATTTTGATGATTGTATTAATTTCTCTGTTTTTTTTTTTTTTCTTGTGAGAAGACAAAAGTATTTACAGAAATATTATGAACTGAAAGCATCTGAATTTAAATTTTAAATTTGCTCGCATGTATTTTCATTTTTCAAAAGAAATTAAAGAGAGAAGAGGAGAAGATACTAACCCCTAGAGTTTCAGAGTATTTAATTTTACAGTAATAACCACCACTACCTTAAAACCCAAAACAAATTTTCAAAGCAGTAAATAGTTTCCCAGCTCTTAGAAAATAAAAGTTACATTTCTGAGATTCAGGTTACATTTCTGAACAAAACCGAGTCACGTAAGACAAATTTTTCTAGCGTGGAAAAGTAATCAAAATGTTTTTCTTGCCAAATAACTCTACTTCACGGTTCCAAAGTGAGAAAAACTTATTTTCGTCTTGGAGGATAAGAAATGTGTCAGCTCGCCTTTATTTTATTTTGTTTCATTTTCTGCTAAAGCTATGATTTTACACCTTTTGTGCTTATGCAGGAGGAGAATCGAAAAATATGTTTATTCTCCCTGCTATGAGCAGTATTTAGGCTTAAGACAAATAATATACATAAAGATGTAAATGTACCTTATTTTTCTACATAAATACAAAAAAATACATGTGTATTTATCAAGACTTTTAACAAGGTTGCTTTACAAACTTATAAAGGGAGAAGAATCGATGTGCTTTCAAGGGCATAATGGAAGTCATCTGAGAAGAAAGAGTCCACGGAATACCAAATTGTGAAATCCACAACCGACTCATTGAAGTTCACTTCCAACGTGTTGCGTTAAAGTAAATCGTGTTGTGATAGGATTGATAGTTCAGCGACGGGCTTGACCATGTGCTGGACATATCTTGATACTATCCATCACTTTAAAAAAAACAAGTGTGAAAATAAAACACTTTAACAATACGCAATGTGCCGAAGGAGCGTATATACACAAAATGTGCATATATACAATACTCAATGGTACCGAAATGCGATACTCTGCGCACTCTTTTTCCAGTGATAATTGATATTCGTCTGTGTCAAGATATTGCACATGATCGCATTTGTCACTGAACTATCAATCCCATCAGTGTACTATACATTTTTGCATAACACGTTGGAAGTGGACTTCAACGAGCCGGTTGTGGATTTCCCAATTTGGTATTCCGTGGACCTTTTCATCCCACATAACTACGGTTTTGCTCACGAATTCATATCAGTTTTTCTCCTACATAAGTTGGCAAGGAGTGCTCATCCAGTGTTTCTGCTATACTTCTGGGTGTACTGCCTACACCCTAACTTGGCAGTAGTGTATATTCTAGGCTAGCCGAATCGCAGTCGTTGTCAGGGGAACTGGGTTACTTTAAAGTACAAAGTTACTAGAAATGCAGATCGCTGG
This sequence comes from Argiope bruennichi, assembly GCF_947563725.1. Lineage (NCBI taxonomy): Eukaryota > Metazoa > Arthropoda > Arachnida > Araneae > Araneidae > Argiope > Argiope bruennichi. The sequence continues at coordinate 21,088,919 of NC_079155.1, forward strand.
CGAAACTTTATCTCGCAAATTTTTCGCCAAAAAGTAAACATTTATTTACTTTATTATATTATCACTTTTTCGGAGAATTAATTGTTTCCTTATTTTCATTATCTTTTCAATATTATTGATACATTATTTTAATAAATCATTATTGTTATTTCATTTCGTTTCATCGTTTATCAAAAAAAAAAAAAAAACCCTAAATCTTTCAATATTCTGTAAAGCGTAGTTCGGCTAAGGTTTTTCGAAAAGATATCTGTATCATCGTTCACATCTTTTAAAACTTTATCTAATGTTAGGATCTCATTTCTACGAAAAAATGCATGGATTTTTCTTCAAATATAGGATAATGTAAAATCATCATATTTTACAAGACCTGAATGTTTACCTACTGAGCCAGGTCGCTTCTTTCCAGGGGTACTTAAAGGACTGGATGCCTTTATTTATTTTTTCTTTTTTTTCAAAAAGAAAACTGTTCATTGCGAAACAACTGTAAGGTGCGAAACTTTATCGACGATTTGATTGATAGAATCTTGAGAGTTTTCTCGGAGTCGAGAATAAACATTTAATATGTTTCTGCATGCTTCACTTTTTGTTGGTTTCACTCGTCTTGAAGGTGTGCACAGCTTAGTCGGTGATAACACTTTCTATTTTTCAGATATTTTAGAAGTGAATAAAAATGACGAATCGAATAAATATTCAACAATCAAAACTAATAACTATTAATGTGACTAATAGAATCAAAAATATCAGCTGGTAAGAAAGCGAGAATAAAGAAGGTCGAAAGATAGCGGTTGCGAACTGAATGAAGCTGAGTTGGCGGAAACGTAAAAGAAAAGCGCGCCAAATATTTGACCTTGAAGACCGGTTCCAGCCAAAGTGGAATTCATTATGTCAATCTTTTAGTTTTATTCGTTCGCTTTATTTACAAAATACTTAACAGATAAGCACTTCTAACTTGAGAATAATTTTAAATACATACTGATCAAAAAAGGATTTCTGTAATTTATGATATTATTTGATAAATTTCCGCTCATTTTAACTATTTTAAAGTCAGAATTGATGGGGAACTCTTTCCAAACGCGGAGCGTCACATTTTCTACCTTTTACAATACTGCCAAGTTAGGGTGAAACAGAGTATAGTATGGTGCTAACACCATTTTCAGAAGTGCAATACTATGCACACTTGTTTTTTTCCCTCAGTGATGGCTAATGTTCGTCTGTATCAAGATATGTCTTGCACATGATCGCTCCCGTCACTGAACTATCAATCGCATCACTGCACTATTCTACTTAGAATAACATGTCGGAAGTGGAATTCCAGAATCTGGTGTGAATTTCGCAATTTGGTATCCCGTGAGGCCTTTAAATCTCACATAACTTTCGTTTTGCCCACGAATTCTCATCATTTCTTTTCCTTACAAAAGCCGGCAAGTCTAACTCATACTGTATTTCTGCTTGCATGGTGCTAACGTCCTTTGTATAGGCCGTACAACATCAAATGATAAAAGGATAATTTTCTCATGCAATCGAGAATTTTTCCACACTATTATGATTTCCCAACAAAGCATCATGTATCAACTAGAATGAAAACTAAACAAGGATATGTTTATCTTTTCTCATTATGTTATTTCCTGCTTAAGAAAAGAGAATTGAACATTATTCCTTAAGTCCAAAAGCCTCATATAGCATTTTCTAATTTTTCATTTGTTGCAGTTCTTTTTCTCATACATTAGGCCAAAATAAATAAATAAAACGGAGGTTTATTTTCGAGGCAAGAATTCTTTTGTGAACAGTTTCTACAGAGTATAAAGAAAAGAGTTCTCTAACATTGAACTTATACATACATTCTTTAAAAAATTCTTTTCCATTAGGTTAATTATTATTAGTTCAAGTTCAAAATTTAACATCAGATAAAAACAGTGAATAAATTACATTCTTAATAGAAATAAGCAAATATAACTTTAATAATAATATGTTTAAAATAAAAAAAAATTCTTTAAAAATATAAAAAAAACTAATAAATTGTCTAATTTTTCTATATCATTTATCCCCTTTAAATTTGATTTAATTTATGAATATCCAATTCAACTGTAACAAATTGTGAATATGAATTCATGAAAAAATGCAGGAGATTCCTGATGATTTACCTGAACATCAAAAATTTTGAAGCTTATATTCACACCACTAGTAAAATAGCATCTATTAACAGCAGGATATTTTTCAAAATAATTATTCAACATAATGCTGTACCTTTCCTTTGAAGCAATCATTCTGTTTAAAACGGTTTATGTTTTAATATCAGATACACCAGGCAATCTCGAATTAGCTTAAAAACATTACAGTTTTATTTTATACAAGTTCTTTTTTCTCTATCTTTATCTTTTTTACGTTGACGACTTTTTATTCAGAATCAAAATCAGATTGCGCATCATGTTATTATAAATATTTATTAATTAAAATCATAAAATCAAGAGAGACATTCATAAATAATTAGTTCTACCAAATTCTTATCAAGTTGCATTTTATTAATTGGTAATCTTTACCCAACTGTATATATAATTTAATTCTTCATAATTCATCTCAAAATAGTAAAATAATGGAATCTTGTAATAAAAGAAAAATAATATGAAACAAAACAGAGAAAGTTTAAGGTAATATGTAAATTTTGCGAAAACAAAATATGATTTCGTGTGATATTGTTTTTTATTAGATTCTTCATTCCTTTCCGTTAAAAGATTCAAATATTTAAATGCTTCACAAGTTCAAGAACAGGGTATCATTTGAATAACAAACTAAAGTTTCTATTCATTATTAAAAATATTGAACAAATTTATGCATTTACAAATAAGGTAGTAGCAAATAGAATAAAAAACTGTAACGAGCTTTTAAATCAAATTATCTAAAAAAGACGTTTTTCCCCTCATAATTCATTTACAGATTCAGAAATAGGTATTTCATTCGATACAACATAGATTTATTTTTCTTATTAGGATAATTTCCGTTCTATATTCGAGTAAAGATTATCTGTTGTTGTTGGAAAGTTGGCGCATGCATTTATTAACCAAATGAAGCAAATAAACTCAGTAGTTTTAATATATTCCCCCCTTACTGAGTTCAGAAATGATGCTTCTAACCAGGCTTCATTGTACTTGAAGTATTTTGTATTGAAGTGACATTTGTGTTGTATTCAGAATAAAATGAATTCGACCGTGAATTCTTTTTTAAGAAATCAAATACGTTTTTAGCCGCCATATTTTTAAAATGGAAATTTTACTGTATACTGATAAATATTTGATTTACTTTTGCCTTAAAATTGTCAGCAATGTATATTTGTTTTTTTTAATGATCCTCTGTATTCTACGAATTGAATAATTAGTTTTTCTTTCTCCTATTATAGTGAGTAATCTATTCTAGAATGTTAGAGATCATTCTTTTTCTTGCCAAAAAAAAATAATATAGAAATGCGTGTATAAGAATGTTTACATAGACTCACATATTCAAGAACGTACATCTGAATATGAGAATCCATTTAAATAGTAAGTATAAATAGCATTCTATTTGAATATCATATATGAAATTCAAATTAAATAACATATTTCATTAAATATATTTAACTAATGTGACTCATAGAGGTATAATCAAAAATTACTATTCTTTATTAAATAAATTAAAAAGACGAATAATGAAAGTTTCTGATATTTTTTTCCCTTAGTTTATTCAATTTTAGTAAATTTTAACTTTAGAGATAATGTGTTCCCCCCCCCCGCCCCATTGTCCAGTTAAGGCCAATTCTCTATCTGTACTAATAATAAAGATGTGTGTGTGTATGTATAGGAGGAAATGTGCAGCTTGCAACATTTTTTTAAAATTCTGAACGATTTTTTTTTGAAATTTTAATTAAAATTTTAACTGATTAAAAGCTAAGCGAGATATTAACCTTTTTTCGCCATAATTTCCGAAAATATTTCATTAAAAAAATAACTTGTGCTTCATCTTAAGCTTCAAAAAATAATATTTGCAATGACATTTATTTTTCTAATTTAAGTATAATTTTTACAAATTAAATATTTTAAAAAAATATTTTAAGTGTATTTTATAATATATTTGTTGTGTATTTTACAATATTACATTATTGAATTGGAATTCAAATCTGTTATAATGCTGCTACTAATATTTCATCCTGTCTTTTTCTCCATTCCTGATGATCAAGGTATAAAAATTCTATTTATTTTTTACACCTTGAGTACGTTTCAGTATAAAATATGCTTCTAATAAAATTGTTGGAATTTTGTAATACTAACAATTGCGGTTAAACTTCAGAATATAGCAATGGTGAAAATTTTGTAAAGCGTGCCATTTTAAGAAAATACTACTCTTTCACGGGATATAATTTGAAGTGTAATGAAATGGCCAGAAAATTAAGGAAATTAAGGTACAGAAAATTAGGGTACAGTTTATTGAAAATAACGGTATAAAGCTTTTAAAACCACATGGCTATCAATACAAAATAAAAATTATTTTGTTGAGGAAGCTATTAAAATAAAGTTCCACAAAAGATTTAATTGAAATTTTTAGCAACCATTAATCTGAACGAACCAATTGGTCGCCAAATGCGGAATTGTAAGATAATAATAAAAAAAAATTACATTAATGCCTATGGCTATATATAAATTTTAAATAATATCTTCTATGGGTAAGTAATTAAAATGTTTTATAATTTGCAAGATTTATTTTTTAATACAACAATTTTGCATTTAAGATGAATAACCACAGCCACCAGACTTTCTAGATCTATCACCGATTCAGCTTGAAGGGAACATAAGTGACAAGCCTCTTCGTTCACCAATCCCATTCTGCAAGGACAATTGATGAACATCAGTAAGTACCCATCCATTATATTCATGTCTCATTTTTGTGCTACTGAACTACTGCAGGATTCCATGCTTATATAAGAAGGGGGTAATAGCAGAGCATTCCTACAGAGAACTTGGAAGCAGTTCTGACACATTTTATATGTTTTAGTACAGACATATTCTTTTTATTTTTGCTCTTGTCGTATGCATTTCATTCCGATAAATAAATTGTTATTTTTAATTTCTTATGAGATACATTCATGGCATGAGGTTTTACCACGTCTGTCTTTTTTTAAAAAACACCGATGGTCCATAAAAAAAGACAAGAGTAGGGAACAAAAGCAATTAATGACCAAAAGTTCTATTCAAATATACTTTCTTACACACATCACCATTGCGAAGATTCCAGCATTTGTCAAAAGAGCGGAACAGGTTTCCATTCTAGAGTGTTGCATATATATATAGAAATATTAAATGCAACTTTTCATTGAATGGTTTATAAAAAATGATTCCCAGGATTCTGAAATTCAGCAATTTGCAAAGAGATTATAGTTAGACGTTTATTTCCTAATTTCGAAAAAATCACTTTCCAGAAGTTACGTATTCAACTTAACTTTATCATCATGATAAATACAGGGTGTTTATAAAGTCTCGGACCCATTTTGATGTTTAATAACTCATAAAATAATAAAGATATAAACACACTTATGGCATTTATTGATGGAATAACTCATATATTTTCCTTTTCAGGTTTGAATATTTTTACTTTTGTAAATATCGTCTGCGCGTGTGGTTAATTTCAGATAATTTCATTTTCCAGTCTAAATATCTGTACTTTTCTAAATATCGTCTGCTTATTAATTGCATTTTTCTCTCTTTTGTTTTTGGCAACTATTGCAATGTTATGTTTACTTTTTATGTGTTTGCTCTATGTAGTACTTTGGTATGTGATGTTTTATTCGAGCGGATATTAAGGAGAATGCATACACCACAAGAGAAAGCACAGATTTTATGGTGGTTCATAGAAATGAAATCGATAGTGCAAGCACAGAGAAATTTCAGAAGAATTTACCAAAAAGATCCTCCATCCAAAAACAGCATCTTGCGGTGGAAAAAGAATTTTCTAGAAATTGGAAGTATCGAAGATAAGAATCATTCCAGACGTCCTTGCACAAGTGATTTTGATGTTGATCGTGTCAGAGAGACATTTTTACATAATCCTAGAATATCTGTGAGATCAGCGGCAACAGAATTGGATATTCCAATTTCGACGGTGTACAAGGTTATTAAGAAAAAATTAAGACTGCATGCATACAAAGTTCAAATTGTTCAAGTTTTGGAACCGAACGATAGGCCTAGGAGGATGGCCTTTGCAACAGATATGCTAAGGAGGATAGAAGATGCTGCTGATTTTCTGAAGAGCATAATGTTCTCCGATGAAGTATCCTTTCATGTTAATGGCATTGTAATAAAATAATGTGCGCAAATGGCTCTGTGGATGCCGACATGCTTGTCGCTACCTGGTGTGAAATTGACTATCGACTTGATATTCTCCGTGCGACGAAGGGGGCACACGTGGAAGTTCATTCACAAGGGTCATGAAACTTTTTGAGTCTATTTAACCATTTTTGTTATTAATTTAAAACTATATTATTTTATGAGTTATTAAACATCAAAATGGGTCCGGGACTTTATAAACACCCTGTATTAGATACGTAGGCCACTTTTTACTTTCTCGTATACGTGGTATGGAGAAAGTATAATAATCGTCGAAAAATTCGAATTCGAGATTTTCGACAAATCTCCTCATTTCAGACCATCCTGAGTTCAAAAAAATACATTTTTGGAATATCTCCGATTGACTCTATCGCTGTGAGAAAAATAACTCAAACATGATTTGAGCTAGATGGTTGAAATTTAGTATGCGGGCTTTAAACCAAATTTAAATATATATCTTTAATTTTGAGTAAAATTTGTTCAGGGGAAGGCGGCCTGTCTGGCTTTTTGAATATTGTTACGAAATTTCCGGGGTTCGTTTGGATAGTGGAAGTTATATGGTGTGAAGAACGCTGAATCATCAGGCGGCAGTAGAAAATAAAACAACGGCGTTTATTTACACGAAGACACATAAGACAGCACAAAGACGACAACTATATACAGCACAGAAGACGATTATCTTCAGCCGAGACGTTCAGCATACAACAGCATACACAGCAACATACAAAACAGCATAAACAGCAGAATACAACAAACACTACTGCAGACAGTAGCACACAGCTTAGTTCAGCACTAGCTTCACTCCGTCGCTGCTCCGCTTAACTCTGGAAGGCCAGTTCTTTACCGTCGATTCCGACTACTCTGCCCTAACAGCTGCAGCCGCCTCCTTTTATAGGTCCCAAGAGGTGGGGCTAGAAGCCTCTCAACCAATCAGGAACGTTCGAAGCGTATCTCGATTCCTACTGGAAGACTTGGGAAAATTCTCGATGTTTCGGGTATAATCTATTTTGGCGCCAAATTCGTCACCAAGTCACCAAATGGTCGCCAAGTTTGTCGCCAAGCTCTGGAACCTCCGACGCGACCCCGGACTCCGTCCAGTACAGATGACTGTAAAACATTCTTTCAGAGGGTCGAACCAACTATGCTGGGAAGCAGCATTGCAGATTCGTAACAATATAGTTTAACACGATAATTACAAAACAAAGAGAGCTAGACGGATAAAATTTGGTGCACAGATTTAAGATCTATAGCGCAGAAAACTGTCAAATTTTGAGCCAAATCCAACGGCGGGTTGACTGTCTGTTGGTCTGTACTTTCAGAAAAAAGTCAACGGGATAATTTAAACGTGCATGATTTAAGTATACCAAATCTGGTATGTTATTTTCAGACTAGAAGTGTAGTTTTGTATCATTTTTTTTTATTTCAATTGGCTGAGAAAAACTTGTTTAAAACACAAATTCGAAATGCTAATTTCAGGTCAAGAGTTAATATTCCGTAACTATCGTACGCCAAAGCAGTATAGGCCGTTCTCTGGTATGACAAGTTTATTGGAGAGTATGAGAGAAAGTTACAGTGAAAAAAATTCCACTGGTTTTATTCCCTCGAAATTGCTATGAAACATCAAAAAGGATAAAAGTGGAGAATAATTATTTCATTGCAAAAGGTTTATGCGTAAACATGGTTACTTTCTGACATAATTTGTATGATGATTCAGGTATTTTTCATATAGTACCATGTTTCCTATCCTCTCTTGGAAGAGCATTGTCACCATTCAAGTGAGATGAGTCATAAGGTTACTTTGAAGTTCTTCATTAGTCTATATGGTTTGGCCTCCAAATAGCTCTTCAATTTAGAGATGAAATTCTCTCGTCTCTAAAACTCGTTCTCGATGAAGTGGAACAAGAATGCTAATCTGTCACAATAGATGATCTTGTTCAACGCGTTGATCAAATATTTGAAAGACGTGAAAGATGCTGGCATATCAGGCAACAAATTAGCTAATTATGGTACCAAAAATTAAAACTTGATTTTGATATTTTTTAATTTGAAATTCTAATTTGCCTTTTAAACACACTTGCTTTATATACTTTTCTTAAAAGACTAATAAGGTGTTTAACCGCTTAACTGTTTCATTTTCTTTACTATCTAATAAGATGGCACCTTCTATTTTGAGAATATTTTCTTATTTTGATTCCAATGAAACCCATTGAATATTTGACTTATCTATGTATACGAAGTAATTTGAGTATTGAATTATAATCGTTATAAATGGTTTATTTTTTGCTTACAACTATTAAAATTCGATAAATCGATGCACGTATGGCACTCGAGCAAAACAGTTAAGCGGTTAAAATGAACGTTAAGAATAACCTCATATCACTGATAGCAACTTGTTTTGTAAAGGAGATCGGAAACTTAGTCCATCAATATGACAAATGCTTAAATTTCGATATATTGAGAAAGTAACCGTAATTGTACTTAGCAATTTATAAAATACATTTTGTTATCTATTTCATCTTTTTTTGTCGTTATCAATAAAGTTGAAACGCAGAGGGAGCCATCACCCCAAAACTTTCTCGCATACTCTCTAACAAACTTGACATGCCAGAGAACATCTTGTATGGTACAGGAATACAATAGTTACGAAATATTAACCTTTGTCGTAAATCCAGCCTTTTTACGGAATCTATCGTGTCATCTTTGGAGAATTATTTGGCGATTCATTATGATGTGCGTTGATAGTATTCAAAAATCGAATTTGTGTTTTAGACACGTTTTTCCCTCCGACTGAAACAAAAATTTCACACAAAATTGCAGTTGCAGCACAAAAGCCGATACCAAATTTAATATTTTAAATCGGTGGGATTTTGCATTAATATATTTCTGAAAGTATTGACCGACAAAGAGTCAGTTCTAAGCTGGATTTGGCTCAAAATTTGGCTGCTTATCTAATTTTATCAATTCAGCTCATTTCGTTTTGTAATTATCTGGTTAACGTCTATTCGAACAGACCGACTTCCTCTCAACAGACTTTACTCAGAATTTGATAAAAACCTGTAAATTTGGTTTAAAGATCGTATACCAAATTTCAAATGTATAGCTTTAAACGGTTTTGAGTTATCTTTATCACAGACAGACGGATATTTTCCACAAATCTGTTCTGTAACTGAGGAAGTTTTAAAATGTGAGGATTCGTCAAAATCTCAATTTCTAATTTTTTGACGATTACTATATTTTCCCTATACTAAGCATACGAGAAAGTAAAATAAAAAATCCATTATATTTGGCGCATTAATTTAGCCGAAAAAATAATAAAAAGATTTTTATCTGAAGTAATTAAGGAATTCTCATAAAATAATCAAATTATAACGTTGCCAACGAAAAATGTTTGAATTTAACCTATCTTAAATTCATGTTGTTTTCTATTTTATTTATCGTCTGTTGGAGATTGAAAAATCTAACGTAAATTTGAAAACTTCTTTCCCCCAAGAAAATATTGAATATTTTATGTATGAGGAATTCTAAGAAAATAATTGAATAACGTTGTCAGTGAAAAGTACCTGACACATGAAATATATACAGTAATAAAATCTGAATAATCATCGACGCACTGAAAAAGCTAGCAAATGCGATGCAGAATAGAATATTCTCGAAAATGTTCTAAAATACATAATGATATTACAGTATTAGATCTCATTTAAATAATATCGATTTGTGTCACACAAACTCATTCCTCAATTTTTATCTTCACACATCATTAAACTCTTTTTGTTTCACTGCACATATTATATTGAATATCTTGAGAAAACTTTAAAGACTTCCTTACGACAAAATCATATTTGAACACTTTACTGAAAATACTTTAGTGAAACAGAATTTTCCTTAATCGAATCATTCCATTTCTCAGTTTTACCATCGATGGACTACTAAACTCGGCCCATTCTTCACGAAAGAGAAAGTAGAAGTTTCTAAAGAATAAATCTAATATTCTCTAAAGTGAACACTTTCAGTTGCCTGGCAAAAAGATTATCTGTGAACGGGAACTCTCGTGTGACTTGTAGTGGCAACTCAGGATTTAGGTAGTTGAGAAGCCGAAGGAAAAATAACATGTGAGGGCATAACTCATTCCGTTTTCGGAACTTACCTCGGAGGCTTTGCTCTACGTGGAATTAATGTTACGGTTAGGTAGAGCGGGAAAGTATTTAATCCGGATTATTAAAAGCATCAGCTGTAAAGGCACATCATTAATATTTTAATGCAAAAAGAACTAACACCATCTTTGGTTTTGATTAAATACTCCATCTTTTGCTGAGGAAAATAAGAACAGCCAGCACGCAAGCTGGAATCATTATTGTGTTTATTAAAATACTAAGATTTATGACTCAAATTTATTATTAATAAATTAGTTCAGCTTTTCCTAATCTCTTGTAAGTGGTTTATAGAAACTTAAAGGTACTGTAAACTTTAAGGTTCCGAGGATTCTTCGTTATTTATGTTCCTTTTCTCGCGGATATAATTTTAGACTTTTAAATAACTATTAATTTTATAAATTCATTTGTGTTTCGTTCATGCATTTACTTAATATTTAGTTTAATTATGTCTATTTAATAATTTTATATTGTTTTTGTAAAAAAACAGAATAAAGTCATTTTTATTTATTTTTTAATTGTGATTTGAATAAATATTCTTCACAATTTAATTTATTTTTATACCGATATCCCCATTTTTTTTATTTTCTCAATATATTTCCATGGGTTTGCCACGGATGCTGAAAATAAAGGAATTAAAAGCAAAATCTAAAAATGATATTTAATTTACAATATCTGAAAATTTCTGGAAGAATCCTGAATTGCGATATAACATGTTCCACATAATCTAAAAATATAATTACTAATTAGAAGAAGTTTTTATTTTTATTTTAAAGCCTAGTGTTACCCATTTTCAGAATGTTATAATACTAGTAATACTAGATCTAGCTGCCACTGACCAAATGATCCCCAATTAATGACTATAATACCATCTGAATATCATTTAAAGGATAACTGAAGGCATATAACTATTCCGTAACGTAGGCATACTTTTCCTAAGTGAGCATATATTTCCTTTCTTATGTGAGTTTTGCATATGTGAGAATATGTTTTTCCATCCGTCTTAAGTGAGTGTATGATTCCTTTTAAGTATAAGAAAAGTCGACAAGAATTTATGATATAGGAGATTGGAGACCAAAAGAGACAAAGTGATTGGGAGAATCTTCTCAAAGTTATAAGGATCGCAGTTGAGTATATATCAATTTACTGCATCATTGGAATGGATCTAAATAAAGTATTCATGATCATTAAATTTCGTTGCTACTATTTGATTTGTCAGTACGACCGGTGTTTAACTCCCTGCTTGGCACAATTTTCAAAAATCGCCAACTCGCCAACAACGGTCTTTCGCCGTGTTTTGCGAAATGTTCAAAAGCGAGGGAGCAGATGTCCAATCATAGCCCATAATAAAGGCGAAAGATAATAGGTTTGTCAGTCTGGAGGTTGCCAGCTTTGGCGCGTTATCGAAACGTGGCGAAGAAGGGGGATAAGTCAACCAATTGACTCTCCGACCCATCACGAAGGCATACGGATTTAAACCATAAGGCTGAATGACCGAACCGCCGCAACAGAACACTGGCGGGAACTGTGGTTGAGTCCTAAGGGCCATCACCGGCCACAGTACAACCTTCCCCGAAGGAAGTACGTCCCGTCATCCATGGGAGGAGTCAGATCCCCTACCTATTTGTGTACCCTCCAGAGTGGCGAGATCCATCCACCATGCCGGAAGCATCTATCCTTATTTCGAGATGCCCCCCGACGGATAGAAGAAAGGGGTTAAACTCCGGTTCATCCGATTTGTCTAATCTTGAAATAGACATTGTGTAAGTCACTTTTAAATCTTTTTTAATTTTTAATGTAAGCCAACAATAGATAAATATATATTGGTGATTAGCATAAACATTCACTGGATGCCTAGTTATAAAGGGAAGAATAAAAGACCTACCTATATAAAATAAAAGAAAGTCCTAGAGCAGAGTCCTAAAAATGTATGCTATTGAATACTTTCAGATAAAATAAATTCAAAAAGACACAAGGTACATTATGACTTTTTTCCTATTACTTTCGGAAAATTTTATGGATGTTGACCTTTTTGTTATATCTAGCCTTTCTATTTTCAAATTAATTGTATGTCTTTATTACCAACCATATCAGTCTTAAGTCAAACGTGACACATACATAAACATTAGAATTATCGGTTGCCATTTTTTACAGTGTAATTCGAATTAAATATATAAGATACTCTATTTCAACCAAGTGGTAGTTTTGCATCAAGGCTAAATATTACAGAATAGCTCAATTTATTCCGATGTATGAAATTATTCTAAATTTACTCTAGTCCCCTCTGGCTACCAATTGTTCACCATGAATATTGGTTATATTTAATTTTTGATGAATCGTTTAAATGTTATTTCTTATCTTGATTCCATCAAACTGTTTGACATTAAAACCATGTCATTTAGATTTTCTTTCTAATGGAGACAGTCTCTTAATATCAAAAACGTAAATATCCGGTTTATCTGTTTTCTAAATTTCCCGATATTTTAAGTTCACTTTTTATTTGTCTTGTAAATTACACAGATATCAAGCATAATCTTTTTTCTTCATCTTTCAACAATCATGCGGTAAAATATTTGATGAAACAATGAAAACAGTTTGAATTTTTGGGCAATAAATTCAGCAAAATTTGCACGCCTATTAGATTAATATCATTATAAAGACATTTTAGTTTTAAATTTTCAAGCAGATGTAAAATTTATTTCCATTCAATAATATAAGGTGCACATTTCCATTCTTTAAGATGTATATGCGCCAAGTTCGGAAACTGTTTGTAAAATAGTTTGATCTGTTGAGTAACTCTCAAACACAGACTGATACACACACACACATTTGTCTTTATTATTAGTAGAAATTTCTAAAGACATGGCATGAGATGGATGAATCGCAATAATTTTTCGAAGACATGAAATTATAATATTTATGTGGGATATGATTCTTCAAAGAAAAAAACCTTGTTTCAATATGCTCTTGAATCGTTTCAGCAGTTTTCGCAACTGAAGTACATAAATTTCAACATAGGAAAAGATATTAGGCACGCTACATATTTCTGAAACAGACGTCGGAAACAGAAGATAACAGAACCTGAAATTCGACATCTTTCTGTATTTTCCATCAACCCATTCAGTCGGTGACATATTAAAAATCCAAGGTACGAAAAATATGACAGTACTGGTAGAAAAATCCTGTATCAGTAATCTTGAATACGAAACCATGACAGGTTTGAAGAAAATTGTTTTCAAGTGACAATCTGCACCATATAAAGACCAATTTTTTTGAACTAAATAGCAAATTCAAGCAATTTTCCCCAAAATGAAAATGATTGTATCCAAAAATGTATTCAAATGATTTTTCTTTTCAGTATAGGTTTTTAAATTGATCCAACTTTGCAGTAATGAATGATTTTAGCCTTGTGATTTAATTAATGAACTGGAGGTAATGATTCTTGAATAAAACATTGGACTTCTATGCTCCGTACAAGAACATCATGTAAATGATCATTTTTATGTATATCCGTATCTTATAATGAATAGTTATTCAAATACCTTCTAAATTTCATTAAGAAAATAGTCAAGATTAGCCCTAAGCATTCAAATTTAATACAATGAAAATAATTATCTTACAATTTACTCTAGAAATTTTTGTGTATAAACAACAATCTAATTGGAAGAATTTGATTTCTTCGTTTTTTTTTTTTTTCGCTTTTCCTTCAGTATTTTAAGGAATGAATTTGGCTTGTTATTAGGTTTCTATTTGGTATTTGTTTATGTGATTTCATTATTTTCAATTTTTGTTTTTATTTAATTATTTTATTTGTATTTTTTATTCTTTGTATACTTATTCAATATATTAATACTGAAAATAGATGGCGCTTGAGCTTTTTATTGTAAACACTTCAACCAGAGAGTTGGTGTGAAAGCAGGCAGCGCACGCTCTTTTGTTAGCGGCAAAAAGAATTATACTTTCGCTCTTTGTTAGCGGCAATTTCTACTTTTAAATATATATATTATGTATTTCATTATATATGTGTGAATATCATATGTGTTGAGTGCGTCCATGCGTGTTGTTATATGTGTGTGTGTGCAAAAATAAATAAGAAAAAGACAAGAAAGCATCTTTCCTTGGATTAAACACACACAACCAGCGCTACAGTATTCTTTGATAAAGTGCTGGTAAAAAAATTTTTTTTAAATATTAAGTCAGATGAAATTTGCTCTACATGTATTGAGTGCGTTTTTATAAAATTGGTCTTTCTTAACGCTGTATCCTCCACTTAAACCGAAGCTATAAATACGCCAACATAATACGCCAACAACTTTCCCATTAGATTTGTTTTACTGAAAATGCCATGGAGTTATCCCATGTAAGTAAGTATAAGAAAGTAAAGTATAATAAAGAGACGCAAGTAAAGTATAATAAAGAGACGCAAGTAAAGTATAATAAAGAGACGCAAGTAAAGTATAATAAAGAGACGCAAGTAAAATATAATAAAGAGACGCAAGTAAAGTATAATAAAGAGATGCAAGTAAAGTATAATAAAGAGACGCATGTTAAGTATAATAAAAGAGAAACCATCAAAAAGATAATAAGCCGCTTAAAGCACTCTTCTTTGAATTCCCTTGATCGGCTGAAAACCAACCAACTAAACCCAAATTACCCTATGTTCAAAACATCGGAAGCTCACATAAGCCCTGAGAGTTATAAAAAAAGGGTAATCTTCAATCGTCTTTAAATTGATTCTTTTCAAAAATATCTGGAAAGAAAGAAAAATTTGGTATTGATATGCACGGAAATATTAGTAATCAGTTTGTATGCAATAAATATATGTGGTTTAGCATTTTTAGGATATGATAGTAAAATTTGTATCTCTTTTACAATTATAATGATATGTTTTAATCTTTTCTATCAAAACAAACATTCAATTCTCTGAATTCGAACTGTATTTAATTATCGCCTTCTTCCCAGTTCCTGAATAATAATTATTATTATCTATAATAATAAAGATAAATGTGTGTGTGTGTGAGAGAGAGTATATTTCAAATTATTTTCTGTTTGGTTTAAACCAATATAGGCCATAATAATAACAAGAAATTCTAGCATTGAATTGAAATGGCTATTCAATTCATTGTAAAAAACTTTGGTATTTTGATACTTAGAGGAAACTTCTGAAAACCAGAGTCTTGCAGTTTCCACAAAATATTTTGGACATTTGATGCTATAAAAGTGTTTGCATTTGCTCTATCTAACTTGAATTTAAGACGAAAACACTAATGGAAAAATGATAAAATAAAGATATAAAGTTTATCTGAAAAGAGTGAAATCTTTTCAGAGATACGTTTCCTCGAAGAACATTTTCTGATAGAAAATAAGTTTTAATAAAACCAAAAAAATGTTCTTTACTATTGATAGTAGACTTTATGAGTAATAAAAAATAAACACGTTTTAAAATTAAATTGAGTATAAATATGATAAGAAAGATAATTCTTGAACGTTCCCTTGATGCTTTATGTCATGGTATAAGAATTTTATTAACCATACATAAATTTATCAAATATTATTTGTCTAGGCTGTCTAATTAATCTTTTTTAATATGTCATTAATTATTTTAATTAGTTTATAAATAATTTAAAGATATTATGATTATGATTCAGTTTCTAAATATTTTTTTTTATTTAATTCGTTAGTTTCTTGTCTTTGAAGCATATATAAAGATAACATAAAATAAACGGGAAACATAAATAATAAAGGAGAAAATGTACGTCAAGCTTCAAAACATTCGGAATCTATGTTTCAGGTCTTCCTGGGTCAGGGGGAAAAACACACGACTAAATAAGAATTCAAATTACACGTTTTCATTTAGGTGCTTAATTACAAAAAATTGAAATCTGCTATCCCAAATTTCAAGTTATCATGTGATAAAATTACTTCTTAAACTCGCGTGGTATCAATCCGACAGAGAAACATTATTTTTCTCACATGAATCATATTTCGCAATCACCAACATTCAGAAAATCGATGGTTTTTGACCATCTCAAAATCAATCGAGTTCTAAATTTTTTTTCTTGAGGCCAGAATTTTTTTCGTAAGAAATCAGTTTAAATCGGTTTTAAACAGTTACGTGACTATCTAATTACACATGCGACGATAATTAGAAAACGATTTTTTTTTTCCTTCCCGATCTCAAATTTCGATATTTTACCTCGTTGTTTCACATTCATTCCCATTTTCTTCTCTTTGCTTCTTCGGGCGATAACCTCTTACAACCCTGTCCTTTATTGGACAGAGAGCAAAATGGGATACTTGGCTTACATTCGAGCCAAGTTGTAACTTTTTGTTGGCGATAAGTCGCCAAATGTCACAACCTTCTTTAACCTTCTTCTTTTCTAATAACCATGAAAGCGAAAAATTGATGCTTCAAAAGCGATAAATCGTCAATTTTCTGCCCGTACATTTTGTGACTTTAAACCTCAAACATTCGTAACATGATGCTCTCACGTGATTAAAAAAACTACTTTTAAATTTACATCTATCTCTACCTGTGAACATGATAGAGCAGATGCCAGCTAATAACTTGGACCAAAGCTAAAATGACCAATACATGCAAAATGTTTTAAAAATAATACAATTGCTCAAGTATATAAGTACAGTAGAAAACAACAGATCACAAAACATTATTCATATTATTCTTCCGTTTTAATTAGAAACGAAAATTAGACACATTGTACACGATTGAAAAATATTCATATATATTTAATTTTTTATCGTTTGTAAAAAAGTTATTCAGATTATTTAGTTAGAAATCATTCGTATGTATAATATTCAACAAAACATTCTGCACGGTATAGGTTTAGATTAGGTATATTAACGTCCCTTTTCAAAGCAATACTAGGGCTATTTTGGGAAGGACCTCGTCATTTTGAACCGCAGTCAGAAGACGACGACACCTGAGCTGACACCCCTTTGCCAAACTTCCACATCACATCAGCGGGATTATGTTTGACCCAGATGGATTTAGCGTGCACCAGATCAGGATTCAAGTAGGTTCTTCGGTGAAATAAGGTCTCGAACCTGAAACCCTCCAGATCCAAAGCGTCCATTCCATTCTATTTAGCGTGCACCAGATCAGGATTCAAGTAGGTTCTTCGGTGAAATAAGGTCTCAAATCTGAAACCCTCCAGATCCAAAGCGTCCATTCCACATCACATCAGTGGGATTATGTTTGACCCAGATGGATTTAGCGTGCACCAGATCAGGATTCAAGTAGGTTCTTCGGTGAAATAAGGTCTCGAACCTGAAACCCTCCAGATTCAAAGCCGAGACCTTATCACCAAGCTTCCGAGGTACGCAGTTCGGTAGAGGAATGATCTCCTTAAGTGTGAAAAGCATTGCAGAGATTCGTGGACTGATTTCTTTTCTGACTCCTTTAACTGTCACATGAAGGGACGACGGTGAAGAGGAGTTTTATGTTACTAAAAAGTTCTATATGAAGAAGATTAAATGCATTTCGTCTTGAAATATAGTTCTACTTTTAATTTATGCTCTCTTAAGGTGGAGGGGATGACGATAATGAAATATGATCAGTTAAACTATATGTGAAATGGTCGGCTGAATCTTTTGAACTGTGTCACAAGCTCTGACAAAGAAAAAGCCTGTAGAAGGGAAATAACGAAGAGAATTAATTGAAGTCTGGACGGATAAAACAGGCTTCGCTTTGTAGTAAATGAAGCCTGTTCGTGTATTTTCTTTCTTGATCTTACATTGCAGTACAATGCGTCCGTATAGACAGGCTTTTATGCAGTTAACAATATCTAGTGTCTGATTATCACAGATTAACTAATGGAAGTTGTAGTAGAACATATGCACATTTACGGAGTGCTTAAGAAATTATATAAAAAAACTCTTTGCAGTACATTTTAAATATAAATACATTAGAACATTAAATTTTTTTTTTGTTTTATTGCAGTGGGGTTTCTATCCATAATAATGTTCATAAACATTAAAATCAAAATTAATCATTAAATTCTGTTTGAAGCAAATAGTGATCCCCTGACAGAAAAAAGTGCACTGCCAAATACAACACAAAAATAACATTGAAGGAAAATATAAGCAATAATCCTCAAATGAAGTGAGAATATTATAAATCAGTAGACTTTAGTTCATTAACATCTCTACAATCCAGCATAAAAAGATGGAAATGAAAAGAAAAGTTTACAACCTAATTTTCATTCATGCTTAGATTAACTCGAACACTGATAAATCTGTCAATTTAAACATAAAAAAAAACGTTTCTCAGATCTATGGTTCTTAGAACAGAAGCTTGGGATTTCACATCCGATAATGACACAGACCTAACCGACGGGAATATATTTAAATTCTCCCAGCGTTACAGATGGCGGTGAGCAATTATATATTCTGATGGTTCATACAACTTCTTCTCTTGAACCTTATTAAAACAGCTGGTTTAAACTGGCAGAAAAATTAAAATCAGAAGTGAAAATTTCTGTTCGATTACAAATTACTTTTGTATTTAATATTGAATACCGCAAACACCATCAAACCTAAAATATGTCAAAAAATACCAAACACCTGTCCATTCCATGAAGTTTTGGATGAACCTACAATGAATTTTATCAGCGATATAGTTCAAGGGAATTTCAGTCTTGAGTTTGCAATACATCACTGAAATTGGCATAAATCTGAAACGAAAACTCGTGAGGAACCATTTTTGCTTCCGATTTTAATTTTCTGTGGTCCTTAAACCTGCTGTTTCAATTAGGTTCAAGACGAAACACTGCAAAGCCAAACAAGAATAGTAGCCCTTTCATTAAATAGTAAACACAGTAGAAACCAAACGACACACTTATTTATATTTGAAAGCATTTTTGCAGATTGTTGCACTTCTCAACAACGCAGTCAATAAACATCTCATCTTTCCTTTTATCTCTTATTTCCTGCATTTACGCTTTTCCGTGTCAATTGATACCATATAGTCCTGTAAAGATGGCCGAGGCGGCCAGGTGGTAAGGTCTCGGCTTCGCAACCGTAGGGTTTCAGGTTCGAGACCTGAATCTACCGAAGAACTGTCGTGTAAGGGGGTCTGTTGCTTGTTAAATCCATCCTGACCAAACGTCCTCCCGCTGGTGTGGTGTGGAGAGGGGGGGTGCCAGCTCAGGTGTCGTCCTCGTCATCTGAATTCGTTCAAAATTACGAGGTCCGTCCCAAAATAGCCCTAGTGTTGCTTCAAACGCGACGTTTATATAACTAAACTAGTCCTATAAAATAAATGGTTTTATAGTGTCCTTCCTGCTCCAACTTGTTGGTGGATTGAGTTGCGCGAGGATAGAACCTGGGACCTTGTGGTTCTCAGCCCAGTAACATGACCACGATACAAAAGCAATTGCTCGTGTAGCGTAGCTGTTAACTGGTTTATAAGCTATTCACTACAGACTCTCCCTCCAGTGAGTCGGAGGGGAGACGAACGATATGGCTGTTGAGTGATGTTGTATTTATTTATTAGCTTTTGATTCTAATGCGCCTGTATCCATTTGAGTAGAACCAAGCGTTATGACGAGTGTGTGGGTGAGTGGTTGCTGATGTTGTTGCTGCGTCAAGTGAGTCGGGCGACTTTGGATTGCTCCTGGTAGATGGCACCGTGAATTCGAAATCCCCCGGTATTATTTATTCAATTTAGGTGTTATTTCTTACAATTGTTGAGGACGAGTGCGCTAGAATTTCTTTTAACATATTGGTCATTATGGTGTTTACTAATGAAAGAAATCTTATTATTTCTATAGCGTCATTGGGGTTAGGGGTGGCTAGTAAAGTAGACTTATATTTGAGCTATCGTTCAGTACGGTAGGTCACACTCTCTGTGTATTTCACTATATAATATGTTCGAAATGGTGTTTTTGCATATTACTGAGTTTTAGCTTGTGAATATTATTTGAAAGAAACACAATATATTCCATTTGTTACATGACGTGCACTAGAGACCGCATATGAAAAAAACATTAAAACTTCGTTTAGTAAATGCTCCAAATGTATTTGTGTGTTATGGTATTTTTAAATTAAATTTAATCTTAATTAACTTCCAAATTTTTATCTTAAATTAACCTTAGTTAACTTCATTCTAAAATATTCTCTTATTTCCTGATACAATTACCACTTCTTATTTAATTATTTCTAACACGCCCTCAAACTACTGACTTTTACATTTTCTCAAGATCCGAGCAAAGGGATGAAAGTCGTTAAAACCACTCATATTTTTCAAAGATACCGAAGATTGCCTTAAATAAATCAATACGTGGCAAAGAAATTCCTTTAAGAGTCTCATAATACAATCACTGAAATGAAAAATTTCGATGACTTTGCTCTTGTATCTCGATATGAATAGACGTCAATTCATCATCGGTGTGCTTCTCCCTTGTACAAATGTGTCTCCTGTAGTGAAATAAATCGAATTAAAATTTCAAAGGTTTCAAAATTATGTTTACACTCGCATATTATATTTATATAAATTGTATTTATGTGTTCTCACTGAAAAAGCCTGAATATCAATAATCATTTTTCAATCAATTTATGAGAAATATTATGGCATCAATAAAGAAAATAATGAAATCAATGAAGAAAATTCGAATTTAATATAAATCCTATGGAATTCTAGTTAGCTGTTAGTGTTAAAAATCGAAGCTCCATGAATGCATTTACTGTCAGACATTAACTAATATAGATAATCAAGGTCAAATAAATTCTTAAGATAATCGTAAAAATCAGAAACAGTTGTTCGATTCCTTGTAAAAACTTGTGTATTTTTATGTTTAAAGGAAGCTTCTAAAATACTGTTTCTCCCAGTTCAGTGTTTTTGGCATTCGATGCCATAAAAGTATTTGTATTTGCTTTTTTGAACTTGAATTTAAGATAAAAGCACTAATGGAAGAATGATAAAAAATCGGGAAGAAAAATCGATTTGAAAAGTCTCTAAAAATCCTTTTTTGGATGAGTTTGTCAATCAGGAAGAAAATTTCCAGACAGGAAACAAGATTTCACAAAAATAATAGCAAATGCACTCGGTTGTTGATTGCAGACTTTGTGTGTGTCGTAAAAAAAAAAAAAATCAAACATTGTACAGAATTTAATCAAAGATGGCGGAGAGCCAAAAACTAATGGATTTTTATAGGTGTTGATGTTTTGTGCCATTGCAACACTTTTCAGAACTTAACACGGGCATATACAAAAATTATTATTTGAATTCTTTTTTTTTTGGCATTAAATTTATTTTACTGGTACTTTTCTTGCTACATAAGACGTTGCTATATATATATATAAAATTTTCAAAAAATTTAATAGGATTAAAAGAGTTTGTAATAACAAAATTTCCTATACTGAAGCAACAAATAATCTCATTAAAAGTTTAAGTACTAATGAATTTCCCAGAAACTACTGCAATACTAATATTTTAATAAAAATAGAACTGGCTAAGTACTGATCTTATGACAAAAATAAAAATAGACTTTCCGTTACATATCACATCAATAGATGGCGCTGAGACCCTCCAATTATTTATTACCTTGAATGACGAACAGAAACAAAATGAAACGGGAAGCAAAAAAGAAGACGATGGAACACTTTTGTAGAATTTTTTTTTTTTTTTTGGCCTTCTAATGGTATTATCGTTCCTTTTTGCTTTAATAATTGGTTGTGAGAGTTCTTGTATAGTTTGTATTATGTTATTTGTATTTTTCGCTTATATTGAAGATTGTATTCTTTTATTATTTTTCGTGTTATTTTTGTATAAAATGGTGTATTTCTTAAGCCTTAATTTCAAGGGATTTTCGGGTCACGAGGGGTCAATATTGTTGGATTAGAAGTCAGGCCCCTTACAGAAAAAAATCTCGTATTTTGAATCCCTGCCTGAGAGTGACCCTTGAGAAAGTCTTCAGGCTGGATTCTTTTTATTTTGATTTAATTTTATTTCTATTTCTTCTTTTTACCTTTATTAACTTGATATTTATTACTAATTAAGTTGTGTGTGTGTGTGTGTGCGTCGGCACTCTACAGACTAGACCGTTTGACATAGAGCGACCAAGCTTCGGTGAAGATGCGCACAACTGAAATTTTTATAAAAATTTTAATTGATTTAAACTTACGCTAAATTTTTGTTTTTTTCCACTATAATTTCAGAAAATATAGCTCACAAAAATAAAATTCCCGGCATTCCTCCAAAATTTTAAGAAATTGCCTTTTTAATAAACCAAATAAATAGTCGTACAATATTTTACTGATTTTTAGCAATTTTTTGAAAAAATATTTTTTACTTAATTTCCAATAATAAATTACATGTTGTCTCGAAATTTCAAAACGCTTTCGTTTCATCAAATACTTCATTGCGAGACTTTCTTTCATTGTCGAAAACTAAAAAAGAAGGATTATCTTTAATATCTTAGTAGTTCACAAGATGGATACGCGTAAAAAGCAACAGTTATAATACAACGAAATTAAAAACATAAAGGAACTACATTTAGGTTTTTAACACAACTATATTGTTATGATACTAACCTCCGTTAAGAAAATTCATATACACAATGAACAGAATATATGTATGACAATTATAGTAACATGGCATTAACATCTGGAAATTTACAAAATAATGGACATAGAGTTATATTTACGATTTAATTAAAATCAATCAATATATCTGGCGAACCAAAGGTAACTAGTAAAAACTGGTCGCCAAAGGTGACTAGTAAGTAAATATATAAACACCCATGCTTGTTAACAAATTTAATTTAAAATATAACTTTTTGGTCAAAAGAAAGTGTGCTATAATCAGTGGTGATTCATCCATTAAGGCTACAGAGTTGTAGCACCCCTTAAAAAAATTTTGTTAAATTTTCTTCTGTTTATCGAATTTTCTTTAATACTTTTCACTTTAAGACTCCGATATTCGTTTTTATTTCAAAAATTAAGAAACAAAATTAATATTTCAAGAATGAAGAAATTAAAGAAATTAAGAATTTTAAGCAATACCATACAGGTATATTTTCGCTACACCACTAAAATTAACCAAATCAAAAGTAAAGGAAATAAATTAATGCTCTCAAATTATTGGAAAATTCTGTTTCTGAAACTGAAAGAATCCACGAGATCACTATTCGTAATGTAAAACCATTTTAACTGTTTCCTTATTTCTCACCAATCATGGTAAAAATGATCCTTGCAATTAAAAATCTGAAAAATTCATTTAATAATTACCATACTCAGTACATATCTGCTTTATTTTTGAATATCTTAAGTTGAGAACCCCAGTTAAATTTTTTAAATCACTATTTAGATCAAACGTTTGAAAACAAGTTCATAGATTTTTAAATAAAGTGAGCTGTTACTGATATATTAACTTATATAAACATAACATAATTAAACTGTGTAATTGTAAAAGATAAATAAATAGATCAACGAAAATCATTGAATGCAACAGAAAATATACTGACTTCAATTTTGCGGAAATCGTGGGTGGGTTATACATCTGCAGAAAATTCAAACACAAATTCTCGAAGAAAGATTATTTTTACATGGAATGTGACTATAACCATGGCTTGGTAGTAAAAGAAAAACATTTATTTAAATAATCAAATTAATATCTTTACGTTTTGAAAATGGTCTAAAAATTATAAATAATTCCTCCTAGCTCTATAGATTTATATCCCAATACAGATTCTTAATCTATACATATTGTCCTGAAAATTAAATTCACCGTCTCAAATTTTCAGGAGAATATGTATAGATTTGTAAATATGGGCGAGGCTAGGAGAAATTATTTAAAATTTTTAATCCATTTAAAAAATATAATTTGATTTTTTATAATTAAATAATTTTTTTTCTGCTTTTTAGTCTTGTGTGTGGAATATTTTGCAATCGAATTTGAACTAACTTGATAATGACTGAAAAACTTGGAAAAGCGCCATCTGACGGTAATGAAGGTTTTTAAATGATTGAAAAATGTGTACTAAGCAAACAAACCAGCAGTCAGGCATGAAAGAAGATTAATATTGCATTGTATTCTAGTTCTGAGCTAATTTTAAAGTTTCAAATCATCAGGAAGTTAATTTAAAATCGCTCGCGAAATTTGTACTGAACAGACAAAAAGAAAACGTGTAAATAATAATAATAATAATATTGAATGAACACTTCTATCTACAATATTCTATCTATATTTGTAAAAAAATATAAATATTTATATGTTAGTTTATAATAGTATAATATAAATTCAACCCTGTAACAATAAAAAATAATTTATTATTTCGCCAGAATTGTAGGATGCAGCAGGAAAAAAAAAGAAAAAGAAAAAAAAAACGGAGTTCCAATCCGTGAAAGTTGTAGAAAACCCACTTGGAGGGTTAATACGACCTCCAGAATTAGTGCATAAATCCATGGTGAAAGATCAGTTCTTCATGGAATGCGACTCTAAGCATTGCTTGAAAAAAAAAGGCACTGTTTCTGTTGGCTCTTTAAAAGACTTGATTAATATTCTTCGTAAGGTTTCTTTGTGTAAAGGTAGGGATAACTATAACTATTATACGGCTAAACAATTGATCTTCTCAGACATTATCGATTCGCATAGTCTTCTAAAAAGTTAATAAAGATCAGAAAAGCCAATAGTAAAAGAGAAAAGCGTGACTGGAAAAAATTTAGACTTCTCAGATATAATAAAGAAAATTTGAATCTAATTCTTCCCAAGAGTAATATGAAAATCTATAGTTTCTGTTTGTTCAAAGAATTGGTTATGATTATCCTTCAACAATGGCAACAGATTTACCAAAACTGTGCAATGATTTATAACCAGAAAATTATAGACTTTGTTGATCTGCTTGATTTAAATGTTTTACTTCAGAATTTCATGCATTTCAAATAATTTATTATACAACAAGAAGAGATATTAAATCTAGGAATACTGTAATGTTGTACTGCAATGCACATTTTTAAGTCAATTTAATATTTAATATTAAATAATTATTATTTGATTAATATTAATTAATATTTCATTTGAAGAATATATCGTATGAATTAAATACATGCTTGCTTTTCAGAATGGAAATTTGTTATTAATTATGATTTGATGTTATTTGACTTTAACCCTTAACTGGGGAGGTGAAATTTTAGGACTTAACTAGGGAGGTGCGGTCTACGAAACCGCATTTCATTTACACTCAAATTAAATTTTCAAATGAATGTATTAGTATGAAAAACTGCCAATATATTTTGCAGATATTTTTCTTGATATATAGATATGTTTTAGAAATTTTTCAAAATATATTATATTGAAAAAAGTAAATACGTTGGAACATACATTTTCTTCTCAAATTACATGTTACAATAAATAATATTCTTGAAAAAGCTTATTATTTTTTAACTTTTAAATCATATTTATTTTTACAGTATATGAAGGTATATAGAAGACAATATAATGTAAAATTCAACAATTATATGCAAAAATAAAAAAAAATGACAATGGGTAAAAGTGTCCCTTTTTTTTATCAGCTTGTGTGACTTTCATAGCAAGATTTTCTAGGGAATTATAAACATCAGGTTAAGAACTAGTATAAAAATCAACCTATAAATTATGTATATATATATCTTGGTATATTAATATATTTTATAAATTTTTCAAAATACATTATCACTAGAAAAATTAATTATGATTGAACATACATATCAGAATCAGTTGAATGCGAACTTTCATCGAAAAACTCTTCTGTACAATTATCCTTATCACTAAAATCACTTTCTGTTTCATTTAAAAGTGTCTGGAGCACTGCTTCATAATAGGATCAGTAAATTGGATGATATTTCTGAGCCCAAGTTTTAGCGCCATCTGCTAAGCCCTGTTTATCACTGGAACACTAACAAGGAGGTGCAGTCTTAGAGACCACGCTCGAAGAAATAACTGAATCATTTTAAAAAGCATCTGCTGAAATCGGTTGAAAAAGTGCACGTGTATTGAAGGTCACAAAATAGGAAAATACAGGGTCAATCCATTCAATTGAGCTAAAAATAGAATAGGGGTGACAGAAAATCCATCGCTAGCGGTCTCACAGACCGCACGTCCCCAGTTAAGGGTTAAGCTTGAAACAAAAAAGAAAATTGGCATCGAAAGGAAAAAAAATGTGATGTTGATGAAGAATGTGAAGATAATAATCTTGTCTGTTTGCAATAAGAAACGGAAGTAGTGAAAATGGAGTAAATAACTTATTTCAAACCAACCATGGTTGATTTGAAATCAGCATGTTTTGATCGATTATGCTGAAGTTACCAAAATGAAAACCCATTATTCATGATCATGACTGATTGATGGAAAAGAGAATGGTCAACTAAATGCGACAGATTTGATGGTAAATGCAATTTGATTGGTTTTCTGATGCATGTTAGATTGCGATTTCCGAAAGACAGATAAAACGTATTCTATCATATCCTATAGTTTAAGTAGACTTTTCAGGAAAAGTAAAGATTAAAGAAAAAAAGTTATATAGGTGACTGAAAGTTTTTCTTCACATGAAAGCAATACTATACTGCCAAATTTTATTGCTAGTTTTTACTCATTCTGAAATGATCTCGATTCGATCGATATCTTAGACATACCTTCTCGTGTGTTACAAATTGAATCACCTTTTTAACAAAGATATATTTTATGGTATAATTGAGATTAGGATAATCATAAATTACTTCAAATTCAAAGCATTAAACAGTTATGATAATTTATACGGGATATCTCATGTTTCAATGTTTGAAATGCTCGAGAAAAAAATTGCGGTTTGTGATAATATATTCAGAAACCTTTGGATATTTCCTCATTAATAAATGATTCGAAACATGACCGGTAGATGACGCTTCCTGATTAAACTGAGATGGTTTATGCAAATCAGGAGAGCACAGTGACTTAATAAAGCGCATTTTATTTTAAAGCAAAAGATGTTCAGCATGATTACCACGAAAGGGTATTAAGCAAATGAGGCACATAACTGCACCTATTACAGCTGCGTGTAGCATGTCAGCATCGATATCACCGATGACCCGTTGAATGGCATTTTCAGTTCTGCTAAAGTGGCTGGTGAGCCCGGTAGACACTAAACATTAAGTATTCCCACAATTAAAAGTCTGCTGGTGTAATGTCTGATTATTGTGAGGGTCACTTAATCTTGCATCCTTGGCTTATCACTGGGTCCTCAGTGAAAATGTGTAGGAGGCACGTCTTGACAAAACGAGCATCGTGAGACGGGGCACCATCCTACACGATGGTGACGGCAGGTAATGCACGTCTTTGCTACAAAGCAGCCAACGTGTGGTCTCACAAAAGCTTAAGATACCGTTCTGCAGTAACGAAACAGGTTTTCCAACCGGATACATGACAACACTCTTAGAAAAGGAAAGGGCCCAGAAAGAAGGAGGCAGTGAAACCCCACCAAATAGTTACTCACGGAGAATGTAATGGTTTGGTGGAGTACTCGGGTTTGATATCGTCCACATACGAACGTTTTGTGTACTGACGTCACCATGGAAAGAAAAGAGGATTTTATCTGTCCACATGATGTTCAGCAACCATTGAATGTTCCATTTTTGCAAGCGCCCATGTTGCAAAGGCTTGTCTTTCATGCTGCAATAATTTGTGAAGTGCTCTATCTTGTACGGATGCAGTTTCAAGAATCTGTATAGAATACGTCGAATCGATTCTTCTGAAATCTCTGCTACTCTCTCAGTTTCACGTGCACTGCTAGTCCTGATTGAGGTCTCGGCTGATGAATTTCCCTTGCACTTTGTACAAGAGGGACACGGTCCACCTGAAGGATGGTCTGCCATTTTATGGAAGATCCTCTAAATTTCACGTTTCCTCAAAAAGGCGCACTAAATTCAGTATCGCATTCAATGAAATAGGGCTTTTATTCGCCGTGATTCCTTTCACCGTGCGGAGCTTTTTTTATTCTTTAGTCGTGTATTCACTGTTCTTGTAGAAAACCACTAATGCTCCATCCGGCAACGCTAACCTTCTACTGGCATCGAATGATGGATCCATTTTCAACCTTATGTTTTATAGCTATCCTGCTTCGCATAAATCGTTTTGGTTTCACGTGTGAGCGCCATCTATCGATTATTTTTTAAATAATTTTAATAGAAAAAGATCCAAAGACTTTTGAACTTTTCTTGAAAACCGCAATTTTTTTCAAGGACCATTTTTTACTTAGATTTTTTTTAAATGTGCACAAATTTATTTCGCACTCTTTATAACATCTACGAATCAGCCTATCACTGTAATGAGAAACCTAACAAGTGTATCAAATTACACCCTATTCACGGGGGGGGGGGCAATTGGGAATAAACAGGGTAATTATAAACGTCTCTGTAACTGAGATTGATTAATTAATAAATAAATTTAGACTAAAGATATTTTTAATATGCCTTTCAGAACATTATTAGGCATTAACACAAATTAGGCCTATTATCCACCCCATATGCCTATTATCTCGAAGAAAATATCAAAGTCTGCAAAATTCGTTCCTATTTACTTTAACTGCCTCTATAATATCTTTCCTGTTACAGATAAGCATTTAAAACAACTAGAAAACATTAAATAAATTTTATTATTTATGATGGTCAATTTCAACTGTATATAGATGCTATGACATAAGATGTAAATAAAGGGTGCCCTAAAATTAACGCAAGATTTGAATTTACCACCATTCATGCAGTAAAGTTTTGGCAACCCTATTGAAAACCATTTCTCAGCTCATAGTTTAGGGCTAGTAAAAATGGAACGTTACACAATGGAACAACGTGTTTTCATTGTTGAACAGTATTTCAAAAATAGTGAAAGTCTATCAGCCGCAGTTCGAAAATTTGAGAACTGTCCCCCTAGATCGTTTAATTTAATACCATTGGATTTCTTTTTAAGGGGCTATTTGAAATCAAAAGGTCTATGCCAACAAATCCACATGCACGCATGCGTTGAAGGAGGAAATTCAACCCTGCATTGACGAAATTCACTCACATTTATAAAAAATGTTTATGGAAGATTTCGTCAAAAGAGTGCGTATGTGCCAGCTAAGCGATGGAGGCCATTTGCCCTATGTGTTATTCCATGCATAACCTTATCCTATATGATTTGCGATTCAATAAAAATATAACAATTAAAAAAACAGTGTTTTTTATTTAATTCAAATCTTGCACTAACATATTGTTACGAAATTTCCGGGGTTCGTTTCGATAGTGGAAGTTATATGGTGTGAAGAACGCTCAATCAGCAGGCGGCAGTAGAAAATAAAACAACGACGTTTATTTACACGAAGACACACAGGACAGCACAAAGACGACAACTATATACAGCACAGAAGACGATTATCTTCAATCGAGACGTGCAGCAACAACAGCATACACAGCAGCATATTACAAGACTCTCTATTACAGACAGAAGCGCACAGCTCAGTTCAGCACTAGCTTGACTCCGTCGCTGCTCCGCGTATCCCTGGAAGACCAGTTCTTCGCCGTCGCTTTCGACTACTCTTCGACTCCACTGGTCCACGACTCAATTCACGACCGCCCGGCAGCTGCGGGTGCTTCCTTTTATAGGTCTCAGGAGGCGGGGCTAGAAGCCTCTCAACCAATCAGGAACGTTCGAGGCGTATCTCCGTTCCTACTGGACGGATCGGGAAAATTCTCGATGTTTCAGGTATAATCTATTTTGGCACCAAAGTCGCCAAATTCGTCGCCAAGTCGCCAAATGGCCGCCAAGTTTGTCGCCGAGCTCTGGGACCTCCCATGGAACCAACTATGCTGGAAAGCCGCATCACAGCCTCGTAACAATATTGTTCTATCGTATAACGCTCCATTTTTAATAACCCTAAATTATCATCTGTGAAATGATGTTTTTTAATAGGGTTGTCAACACTTTAATGTATGAATGGTGGTAAATTGAAATCTTGCATTAATTTTGAGATACCCTTTATAAAAATTGTAGATTAAATGTGTTTCATATCCATAATTATTTTTTAATGTTTCCACTCAACGTTTTCAATATCAAAGTTCAATATTACTAAAGTTGTAAAACTTGTCGCGATTATAATCCTTCTTTAGGATTCCGAAAGGAAACTTTAATGATATACAATAAGAAAAATAACTTAAAATCCTACCACTGTTATCTTTCGTTTTTCCTCAATGTCTTGCATTTTAGAAGACTGTAGAGCTTCAAGTTTCCATTTGTTTTCATAAGCCTCCTCATTCGAAAACATTTCGTATTGTTGAATACTTTCATCCGAGGATTACGAGGATAACCTCTTCTGAGACTGTTTTCAGAAAGAGAGAGCTTTATAGAAACGCTTTAGAATCCTTGTAATAAAAAGTTTCTTTTATAGGCTCTATGCTAAAGTAGACGCAAATAGTTGCTGCAAAGTATTTCAAATTTATAAAAGCCAAGTCGCATTTCTGCAGATAGGGCCTCAGGAAGTTTTTATATAATCTCCACCTTTAAATAATTCTCCTTCTTTTGAGAGACAGATAATAGGACAGAAGTTTCAAAACATTTATGTAATGAATAATCAAATGATGCGTCATTTGTTTCGTTTTAAGTAATTTTTTTTTAAGAAATTATGTAAAGATATGTCCTGCGTTGATGTGAATTGTTTTGATGATAAAAAGCAGTTTGAAATGTTTATAATCAACAATGCATAAATACAGAAATTAAAAAGGTTCGGAAACTTCACCAGCGTAAATATTCCAAAAAGAAAGAATTAAAATTTGCAATTTTTGTTTTAATGTACACCATTAGTTAAAAAACAGTATTTTCGATATTCCATTTATTCGTAATAATTATTTTCAGTTTAAAATATTATATTCAAAATATAAAGGAATTAATGTATTAGCGAGTTTTTTCTACTATTTTTTTTTTTCTCTTTGGTAGGAAGATTCCTATAGGAAGACTACCTATTGCAATGGCTCTCAGGACAAGACTTCGGGAGAATTTCTTCAATTCTTCACCGATCATGCTCCCTAAAGCATATGAAACATTTTTTGGTTGAAGCAGAGTGCAGGTTCAAAGCAATGACGAGACTTTGTAGTTTTAATTTCGTTTTATTCTATTCCGAGGGGCAGGCATGATTTTAACAAGAAGGCATAGCGCGGCACAAAGCAGAAGTAAGAAAGAAGGGCGAAAAGGGCCCAACAAATGATCACTAGTCTTATATAACATAGTATTTCTGGCCACGCGCCAATACACGTGGTGACCTTTGACACCTTTTCAAGCGCAAATGTATCACTTTCATTTGATACGTAATACTGATGGCGCATTATTTTTACAAAGGGATTAATTAAACCGAAAGTGGAATTGGATCAAGAAATAAGAGAACATTTTTTAAATGAAGTTACGATGGGCTAAATTAAGATAAAATCTTGGAGATTAATTAAATTGAAATTATAATTAATATATATATATATATATATATATATATATATATTGTGGTGAATCGCATATAAGCCAGTAACAACTCTTCTACTCGAACGATCGTTTTGGTATAATTGTTAAGTTACTGGACTGCTAACCTAAAGGTCCCAGGTTCTATCCTCACGCGTCGCATATAGCTTCAATATATATATATATATATTTTACATTTCTAACAACATATTTTAAACTAGTTATATATATATATATATATATATATATATATATATATATATATATATATATATATATATATATATATATATATATATATATATATATATATATATATATATATATATATATATATATATATATATATATATATATATATATATATATATATATATATATATATATATATATATATATATATATATACTAGCCGCCTTTGGCGACCAGCCGGTTCGCCAATCTTAATGTTCATTAAAATTTTAATAATTAAATATTTTATGCAATTCCAACTTTAATAGATTCTTCAGCAAAATATTTTAAAACTTCACATTTTGATAGTCGTATAATTCACTCATAATATTATAAAGGCCTTCAGTCATAACGTGATATGTATCTCTCTAATTTTCTGTTACCCCTCGTAGAATTTATACTTTAAATTAAAGTGTAAATGATTAATCAGAAATTAATATAATAATATTTTGTACTGAAACAAAGCATTTTTTTAATAATATGATTACTGATAATAGAGTCACTGGGCGTTTAAACTTTATGGGCACTAAAGAATATCTTTCTTAATTTATGTAATATCTCAAGAATTTGTCAACAAAATTTTCTCAGATTCATCATGAACGGATCGATTAATGAACAATGTTTCATTTTAAATGCATCAAACACTAAGAAAATAAAATGAATCGTTTAAAATAATCGGTCTAAAACAGGTTTAAAAAAACTACTTTAAAAACGATGTACTTAAAACTATAAGCATATACAAAAAATATATAACTAACATAAATACAATTTACTTACAAAAGCATGCAACTAACCTAAAAATAATTGAAATCATCCGTTGAAAGTGGTTGTCATGACAACAATCAGAACAATGCGCATGCGTGAATTTTCTTCTCCAGTTAGGTAATGCAAATGCGTGAATTTTTCTACGCCAGTTGGGGTAACGCTATGCAGATTATACATTTTTAATTTCCTTTATTCTGTGTTATTTTAATTCAAAAGTACTTCAGAATGAATCTGAAACATGGATTAATTAACAATGTTTAATTTTAAATGCATAAAACATTAAGAAAATAAACAGAATCGTTTAAAATAATCCGCCGAAAAATACTAACCCTAGCCTCATTACTGTTGGGAGAAAAAAAACCCCGGAACAATGGCGGATTTGGCGGTGGCGAAAATGGAAGATTTTTTTGGCGGAAAAGTTGGCGGTGGGGAAAATGGAAGATTTTTTTGTCGGGAAAGTTAGTTTTTAATTAATAATTAAAATTCTAATTAAAATTTCAAAAAAAGGGACCCCAGGTGCACATTCCCGACTTCTAAGCTATACATGTACCAAATTTGATAGCTGTATGTCAAATGACCTGGCCTGTAGAGCGCCAACACACACACACACACACACACACACACATTGAGCTTTATTATAAGTATATATATATATATATATATATATATATATATATATATATATATATATATATATATATATATATATATATATATATATATATAGTTATTTATATATATATATATTTTATAGTTTATAACAACTAGTTTAAAATATGTTGTTAGAAATGTAAAAATCTCGAACTAGTTCGTGAATGACCCATCTAGCTCAAAAGGAATGGAAATTGTGTGTGGGGGGGGTGAAATTTTCTATTCGTTATAATTTTCTTAATATTGAAGATACAAAAATAAATCCAATTAGCCAAATTAGCGCCTCATTAAGATGAACCACTTTTGTATTTAAAGGTTTTCAACAACTACAACATCTTAGAAGTTTGGGGGTTGAAAAATGATTTTCAAATTCTAATTTTGACTGTTTCTAATATTAAAAATTTATGTTGCCAGATGATAATTTAGATATAAAAGAATCTACCTTCTCCCAGCTTGAAGAGAGGAATTTTTTTTTCCCTATCTGTACTTTTTGAAGAATTTCTTTTTATTAAAAGTATTGTTTTAGATTACTGTTTTAACATATTGTTTAACTTGTTTTAGATTACTGTTTTAACATATCATTTTGGATCATTTCAATGTTTGCCTCGAAGAATATTTGTCAGACAATTAGCTTTTATTATTAATCTTAATCTAGTATTCAGATATGTTGATAACATCACAATATTTAATCCTAATATTTGTATACTATCAAAAATACCAATAATCCAAATGAACTAAGACTATCCATAACTGACCGGACTCAAAATAATAAAACTAATTCATAAATAAACCTAATTAATGGTTTTGCCAATTTTTCAAATAAAATTGTAAGAAAATTGTAGGGTATAAAATAGTAAACTTTTTATGTAAAATCAAAGCTGAAATACTAAAATTTGAAATCCTGCGAGTTATGCGCTTATCTGTAATTGCTCTTGAAATATCTATAAGAAAATTGCAAAATATCGTTCAATGAGCGGTCTGACATCCGATTAGTTGAAGGACTGTATACTTTCTCTAAATAACATCAATCTATTTTCTCCAAATACATCGATCGACAAATAATGTCGATCGCAGTCATTTTATATGATTGGAAAATAGGCTTAACATATTTTTTTTTTTAAAAATCAGATTAAAAATTGGAAACCATCATTTAAAAAAAAAAGTTTTTTAAGTTTTAAAATGTTACATAAATAATTTGTCTATGATAATATTTTCTGAAATCATTTCGAAAAACAGCTAAGATGCGATTTAATATTTAATCATTTGGAGTTTCAAAAGAAATGGCAAAATGGTGCATATTCTCACCAACCAAATTATTTATGTGCCAAGTTTGACAGTCTTAGATCTATTGATCAAATTTATAAAGCGTCCACAAAAGCAGACATACACACATTCATCCTTATTATCAAAACGGATAGCGATTACAAACAAAGAATATTTTGAAATCGTAAAATAAAAAAGAAATTTTTACTTGAAAAGATAACAAAACCGAAATCACGTTTATTTTTAACTAATCATAATATGAGGATTTTAAACCATCTTATTAATAAACAGATGCTTTCTTCTATCTACAGTTTTATCGAGTCGAGATTTGTAGTCAAATTTGGCAGAAGTGTTCAAATAAAGTTATAGTTTCTCTTTTGTAAAATCTTTCCTGGTGAATAAAAAGAATATTTTACAAAATTTTATTCAGACGTAAATATAAATAGAAGTAGTATTCTTCAAAATTCGAATGCATTTACCAATATTTTATGATACGATCTCTTCAATCTGATGGACTGGTTTTCTTCCAGCTTATCTGAAGTGGACATAAAGATTTGAAAAATTCTATTTTTATGGGAGATTATTTCTATTTTTTTTATTTTGGAAAAAAGTAATAAATTATTTTTATCTTACCAATATTTTTCATCGTGAAACAATTTTGCGCTGAAAAGTTTTGTATTCAAGCTGAAAAAAAATTCAAAAAATATTCTGATCTCAACATGACTATCGAAGGTCTATCGTAATTTTATTTATTGAATGGAATTACTTGTATTTCTCATATTCTTTCCATCTACCATTTATTTAAAGTTTATGATCGAGATTTTAAAGAAAAAGATTTATTCTATTTCTTTCTTTAGTTTAATAATCCAGTAGGAGTAAGAGCCAACTGTTTCTTGAAATTTATGTTCGTGGTTTTGAAAGAAATGCAGAAATTGAAACAGTTTCTGAAATGCAGCATTACTGCTTTCTCATGTACAATCTAGATTTTATTCTGCACTTCAAATAATCCTATTATTTTATTATACATTTTTATTT
Organism: Argiope bruennichi; assembly: GCF_947563725.1. Taxonomy (NCBI): domain Eukaryota; kingdom Metazoa; phylum Arthropoda; class Arachnida; order Araneae; family Araneidae; genus Argiope; species Argiope bruennichi. The sequence goes on from NC_079155.1 coordinate 21,124,801, forward strand.
AACTTGCCTTGTTTCATGTTGGCGCAGATAAAATTTTAAAACCGATTTTTTATTCACTTTTTTATGTGCTAAAATTTTGAAATAAACACATGTGCGTTCTGGAAGATAATCCGTTGATTCAAGATTATAAGAATTTTATTTCCAGTACATCGATCAATGGAATTAAATTTTCTATCCTTGCGTGGCGCCATCTAGGAGTGAAATTGAAACTAAACCGCATTTAAGATCATATAATGTGGTTTTTGTTGTCTTTATTAATTGTTTTATTAAATTTTTTCACTTTAAATTTTTCCTAAGTTTTATTGAGTGCGTAAGTATAACATTTTAAGGGGGAGGGGGGATTGTATAAATGTTTTACGTACAAGATTTTTATTTTTGTGTATCGTCTGTTATAAATACAGCAATTCTTCCATTTGATGAGGGCATGGCTTTAAGTTCCCTTGCTTCGGTCGCAATGACAATCATTCCGTTCCTGCTCCTGTTCCGATACAAGTTCCTGCTTACATGTACCGAACGTATAACCATTAAATTTCCACAATTCTGCTGAACGAACGCAAATATCTTCAATTAAATTTTTTACTCTTTTGTATATGAAGCACAGAAACATAAAAATATTGCAATTATTAAAAATGTTGACCTTGAGAATTATATAATAATTCCTTGAATCTATTTTTTTTTCAGTTGTATCCACTAGTTAATATAGCAGTCCAAAAAGAAAAATAATCAAAATTCTGCATCTGGTCTTTGCACCGAAGCGGTTGATATCCCATTTTAAACAAGTTCCATAAAAGGCCATATATCTGTACACTCATGAACAAGATAATTGAAAAGGGAGAGAAATATAATTTTGCATGTGTTTTTAAAATCTAATTCATGGATCTTTATAACTATGGACCATATTTGTCAAAAGTTTGATTACAGTTCAGTTTTTCTTATTCTGAATCCGTGTGTATGTGCAAGGTATAGTTCAAAAATTCATCAAGGTAAATGAATAAATTTTGGTATCTCATTTTTGCCCCAAAATTGCAGATATTTGTCAGCTTTTAAATCAATCGAACAGGAGAAGATCTATCTACTTGCTTTTCCTGGTAAAAGTAGACCAAGAAAATTAATTGGATAAAATTTGGCATATAATGCTAATGGATATCAAACACCGAAGCGATTAGAGGGGGGAAATGCGCAGCAGAATTTCAAATTATATCAAGAAGCTAAATACAGAATGCTTCATATTTTGTAGGAGATGTATTTTTAAAAGGGTTTAGTTTTGTAAATGATCTTAGATGTGATTAAGAAATATTGGTCAGTTTGGTAGTTCTACATTTCTACTAATTTTTTACATATTTAATCGTTTTATTTTTATTTTAAGTTAAATTTTACTTTTTCGAATACAAAGTATAAAGAAAGTATTGGATTCAACGAAAAATTCGAATTCGATATTTTGAATAATCTTCCAGTCTTCCTGAGTTCGAAAACCACATTTTTGATATTATATTTGTCTATCCGTGTGTGGCCAAGATAGCGCTGCAAGCTAGATAGATGAAATTCGGTATATATTCTGTACACCAAATTAGTAAAATTTTACTCGAAATCCACATACAAGAAATCTCCATGCCTGGCTGCTCTAATACAAGTCAGCTCGGTAACTCGAAAACGCTGAAAAGTTGGAAAATAAAACTTCATATACAAGTTAAACATTTAAAATAGATTTTCATCACATTTTGAACCAAATCTTCCAAAGAACGGACCGTCCGTCGGCCTGTACTTTCGCATGCACGTAAACGCAATAACTCATAAATGAAGTTACTTAAATCAATGAAATCAGGAGTAAGCAAGGCCGGGATAGCCTGGTTGGTAGAGCGTCGGATTCGCGTCCCTTAGGTTGCGAGTTCGAACCCCGCCGGCCGAAGATTCCCCGCGTGCTTGGTGGCTGAAGCGCGTTAAATCTGTCGTGTTCACAAGTCCTCCATGTCGAGAGTAATACCACTGGGGGTACTGGATCAGGGGTGATCGTTCTCTGATTCAGGTCTAAATTACGATCTGTGGTTGAGTGAATGAAGTCCACCCCGTAAAAAGGGTTGTGACGTGTGAGTAGCTAAGTCGTACTCTTGGCGCTAGTTGGCGCTACTATTGAAACAAGAGGCGTTTCCCTTGAGGCTTAAATCGGCTATCTTCGACAGTGGGCTTGTCCATGGCAAGTGCCATTAGAAACAACAATGAAATCAGGTATACAGTCTTGTAGCTACAATTCTAGTTTTATATCAAATTTTAGTTTCACTGGGTCGGCAATGTGCCATTCAAAATACTTGTTTACCCTAGCGATTCAATAAAATCTCTAAATTCAGCAGAAGGCCTACTTTTTATAACTATTGTTCGCTAATGCCATGCAATATATTGTTGGCCTTGTCCTAGATCCATAATTTTGTTTGGAGACAGAGTTAACAGAGACTACATTCGAGGATAGGTGAGAAAGTTTTAAGGAAATGATTCCTGCCGGTTTATTTCAGTAACTTTGTAAAAATGTTTGTTTATTTTAAATTTTATCATGACTTATCATGATTGTGTACATTACTTTACTTTACTTTACTGTACATTACTTTACTTTATTTGTGTACTTTATCATGATTGTGTACATTAGGATACAATATTATGTAATAAAATGTTTTGTGTTTAAAATTAAATAAATAGGAATCTGGCCCATTATACCTGACGAAGTCCAAGTACTGTATTTATGTTTTATAATCTATGAAATATTTATTTTTTTACTTTTATTTAACACTTAAACTAATAAAAAAAATATTTTTAATCGAGTTGCCTGCGACCCAAGGCATCAGTTGCCTTGTGTGTCCACTAATGGGTATCTGATATCAACCAATGGGTAGCAGTCTGCTTGTTTAAGCAGCAGGGTAGAATCCAGGAAGCATTGCTCTGTTATCGTATAGTTTGTTGTTGCTATGAAGAAAAATTAAGAACTCCCATATTGTAACTAACTATTTTATCATCACCATCTTGATTTTATATATCTACAACTGTTGTTTGCTCTTATTTAACCCTTTCTAGGGCCGTTGGAAGTATGCTTCCCACCAAATTTATCAATCTTTGTATGAATTTATGTAGGTTGGCATAAATTCTGACAAATTTTTTTAGAAAGACAGAAACTTAGATGCTTTAGTTCTTTATCTCGCACAAAACGATGTGTCTTGATTTGTTACTTAATTATTAATTAACCAAATTAATTAATTAATCTAATTAAATTTATCTAATAAGCTAAATGAATCTCTTTTTTTATTCTAATTTCAAGCCTAAAAATATTTTAACATAATATGACTAGAAAAAAATGGCTCTTTAAAGGGTTAAAGAAGGGTATTTTAATTTTTAAGTACGCTTTATATAAAAATAAGATTAGTTTTATTGAGAAGTTAACATCGAACACTGATTTAAGCCATTTTTCTTTGTAAGCGGTTTCTTGCATTTCGGGACAAATAACGTGCTGTGCTACTAAGTATTCCCAGTACGAAACGGTTTTAATGAAATATTGCATTTTTTTCAAAACTTATCAACTGATCCACTTTATTATAAGAAGACGTTTTCTGATTTTTTTTTTAATAATTTTGTTAGGGAAAGAGAAATTTTTAATATATTCATTGGACAGTCGAAATTGTCGATAATAATTTTAATTATTTTATTCAGTTACTTATAACATTTGAAAATATGTTTTTCCTTCTTTTAAAATAAGAAATGTTTTATTTTGTTCCCAACACTTAGGTAACACTTAGCATATTTTAGGATATCATTAAGAATGTAAAAAAAAAATATTATTATGGACTTTCAAATATAAAATATTATTGCGGTCTTTTAAATGAAAGTAAATACTATAATATGCAATGACTTAAGTAAATGAGATTCGGACTGTGATGTTCCTATTAAAATTGTAATTATATGTCAAACTTAATATACAATCAATATAAAAATTGCTGAACACTTCTTAATTAGCTAATAGAGTTTATTTTTAAAGACTGTTGTTTTAAATGATTTTAAAAAATGTCCCCAGTTGCTACACTGTCCTCTAAGTATACTAGAATATCGTATGGAGATATCCCTACTGGTTTGATGAGAAAATGCTTATATATTACCACCAGCTTGAGGGGAGTGTCAAGGAGCTGTTGAACTTAAGGTTCTCAACCTCCGGACATAAGAGACAAATAGAGTAATGGCATGGCAATGAAATTAATAAGTAGCTGTGATAGACAGATTGAGGATTTACTTATAAGTTACCATTTAATCAATAAATCGAGAGAGAAAAAAAAAAAGAAAAATTCACATGAATGGATTTCGGCAAATTCGGTTCAGAGTCAAGCCAGTGATAAAGCTAAGGTGATGTCTTAAACATGTAGGAGTGGCGAGATCGTTTGATATTCTTTGTAAGTGATGAGTCGTATATTTCAATTTCTTTAAATGCGACGTTATCGCTTTTGTCAATTTTTTTCAAAGAAAGAAGTTAAGAAGTGTATAGTATTACACTTCTTAATTAGCTAATAGAGTTTATTTTTAAAGACTGTTATTTTAAATGATTTTAAAAAATGTTCCCAGTTGCTACACTGTCCTCTAAGTATACTAGAATATCGTATGGAAATATCCCTACTGGTTTGATCAGAAAATGCTTATATATTACCACCAGCTTGAGGGGAGTGTCAAAGAGCGGTTGAACTCAAGGGTCTCAACCTCCGGACTTAAGAGGCAAATGGAATAATGGCATGGCAATGAAATCAATAAGTAGCTGTGCAAGACAGATTGAGAATTTACTTATTAGTTACCATTTAATTAATAAATCGGGTGAGAATAAAAAAGAAAAAAAAGAAAAATTCATATGAATGGATTTTGGCAAATTCGGTTCAGAGTCAAGCCGGTGATAAAGCTAAGGTGATGTCCTAGACATGTAGAAGTGGCAAGGTCGTTTGATATTCTTTGTAAGTGATGAGTCGTATATTTCAATTTCTTTAAATGCGATGTTATCGCTTATGCCAATTTTTTCAAAGACACGTTTAGAGTTTCTTATGGAAGTCTTGCAAGATTACGACATTAAGATCTTTTCGCATGCCTTTTTTCCAGACAAACCACGATATGTTGCTGATTTGCCTAAACATCACATTTTGAAATCTTTCTGATAATGTTATATGAGTCCGGCGGCGGTCTTACAGATGGGAAATGCATATGAAAGAAGATGCCGTAGCATAGTATTACATATAAATGTATGAAATGTTGAGTTCTATAAGCAAAAGTTAGAATTTAAAATTTTACAAAGCAGGCTACAATAATGAATAATTCGTTCGCGAATTATAAGTAGTTTTAGTGAATCAATGAATATTTTCAATGGCCAAACGCAACATTGATAATCCTCCTTCTCAGAGCCTTTGATGCCATTTTAGAGTCACTGAAATAGGCTCCACTTTATTCATTTCTGTTTTTAATTTAGGCTGAAAAGTGTTTGATGGTACCATGTGGTACCACTTCAGAATACAAATGAATACATATAATTAATTAAATAATTTGAAGTAAATAAGGATTTAAACTAAAATTATTTCTATTTTCCTCCCCTATTCAAACGATTTTTTTTCAGAAAAAATAATGATTTAATTCGAAAGGACTGAATCAAAATGCGCTTTCAACACTAATTATGCATTCCATTGCAGTTTTCATTTCGTGACTATTAAGCTCGTTAAGTTTTAAAGTTCAAACAGTAATGGAAATTTGTAACTTATGAAGCAGTATCAAGGATAATTAACTAAGTCTGACTACATTAAACTTCAGGAATCGTAAAGTATTCTGTATCGTGTGGTTTAGAAAATGGAGATTTAAGTTTTGAAATGATTTTTGGAATTATCAATGCAAAATAACAACCAAAGTTTTCAATTGAATTCAAGATTTATTGTCATTTATTTATTAATATTCCCTTTCTTTTCTAATATTCCATTTTTTAAGTATACAAAGAGAAAGTATTGTAATCATTAAAAAATTCGGATTCGAGATTTTGAGGAATCTTCACGATTAACATTTCCCTGAGTAAGAAAAATCTATTTTCGGAATAATATCTATTTGTGAACATAATTATTCAAAAAATGCTTCGAGCTAGAACAATGAAATTTGGGTTGCGATCTTCATACAAGATGTGTAGATTTCTATCAAATTTTGAACAAAATTCATACAAAGGAAATAGTCAATTATTCTATCCGAATGCAAGTTAATACCATAAATACAAGATAACTTTATAACTACAAAGAATCCGAATGCCAGTTAATACCATAAATACAAGTTAATTTTTTAACTACAAAGAATCCGAATGCCAGTTAATACCACAAATACAAGTTAATTTTATAACTGCAAAGAATCCGAATGCAAGTTATTACCATAAATACAAGTTAATTATATAACTACAAAGAATCCGAATTACAAGTTCATACCATAAATACAAGTTAATTTGATAACTGCAAAGAATCCGAATGCCAGTTAATACCATAAATACAAGTTAATTTGATAACTACAGAGAATCCGAATGCCAGTTCATACCATAAATACAAGTTAATTTAATAACTACAAAGAATCCGAATGCCAGTTAATACCATAAATACAAGTTAATTTTACAACTACAAAGAATCCGAATGCCAGTTAATACCATATATACGAGTTAATTTGATAACTACAAAGAATCCGAATGCAAGTTAATACCATAAATACAAGCTAATTTGATAACTACAAAGAAAATGAATTTGATAAATTTCCACGTTTCAAACTTCCCAGATTTCAAAAAAATGTATGCCTATTTGTCATTTTGTCTATCCGTGAACATGATAAAAATGCATTAATCTAGATATATAAAATTTGGTATTTGGTTTTACACTCATTTGGTAGATTTTTATTAAATTTTGAGCAAAATACATTCAGGGAAACTTTGCCTGTCTGCTTTTCCGATTACTAATGATCTCGCTAATTACAAACCATGAAGAGCCAAATTGATAAAATTTGGTACGCAGGTTTATCTTCTAAAAATCAGAATCAAATTATGAACCAAATCCTATAGGGGCTTTACCATCTGTCGGTCTATGCTTTCAACAGCATGCAAAAGCTATAATCCAAATGCGTATGAGATTATGCCAACGATTATGAAGTGATTATGCCAACGAAATTTATTTCACAAATTCAGCATCTAAAGTGTAAATCTATAATAATTTGGAAATTAATCTATCAGGAGGAGTTGAACGTGTCTAGCTAAAAGTAATAATTGGGAACTACAATGTCTTAAATCAAGCGAAATTCAGAATGTGATCTTGAGATTATATATGTCTTTATGTCTCATATTATGTGTTGATTAACAGATAAAAAAAATCACCAAAGATTAATCGCCAATAGGTTCATTTGTAACTACTTTTCGCCAATGGCATGCGTTTAATGATACAAAAACTGGTGCGCAATTGTCAAGTGCAAGACTGAAAATACAAAACTGAGCGTTAATCGCATTCACGACTTTGCGCAAGGTACAACATTTTATGTTTTTGTGAAGAGGTAAGTAACGCTTGTATTAGAGAGTAAGCGAAAAGTACCGAGATCAATAATGGATTCGAACTTCTAAATTTTGATGAATCTTTACGTTTCAGCCTCTTTTTGTTCAAAAAAAATCTGTGTTTGGAATTATATCTATGTATGAACTTTCTAATTCAAAAACGGAAGTAAGATGAATAAAATTTGATTTGCGATCTTTACACACACACACAAATATATATATTTACATCAAATTTTAGACTATTTCTTTCAATTAGAATGCATCTTTTATGTCCACCTTTGTATTTGCAGCTACATTAACCAGAAAGAAAGAAGTTATTACTTTTACCTCCTGCTAAAGTACAACCGGTAGGGAGGGGGGGGTCACCTCAGATGTGAGGATAAGAAGCTTCCGACATGGTGGTTGGTTCTCGACCCTTGGATGGGTACAGAAATTAAGAGGGTCAGTTACATCTCTACTATAATGGGACAGAAGGGCTGTAGCAAGACCGGCGCAAACCATCATAACTCAATCTTAGTTTCCACCAATGCTTTGGCGTCGATGATTTCATTCAAATTTAATCCGCATGCCTTACCTAGGCGAGGAGGAGTAGCCGAGCCGTGGTTACCTCCTGCAAGAAATTAGTGGACCTTGAAGAACTGTCCCGTCATTACTTGATAAATGTATTTTTTTTTTTTTTTTGTAAGAATCCAGCTAATTAATGTGTCCGTTTTTATATAGAGAATAAAACCTAATATGCATAAGGTAGCCTTTTTCCCAACAATTAAAATGAAAATTTGTAACAGAACTAAAGTTTTAATATTAATATCTCACACTAAAATTCCTTTTCGTAATTTTTATTATTTTTGAATTATTGCATTTCGCATGCAATACGCATGTAATTCAATATGCATGTGAATGTACTAATCACATACCTTTGGCGATTTTGGCCATCCTTTGGCGAATTTAGATCGAAATTTGATGCGGATATGCACAGTCATTGCTACAATTGTAAATCAAATTTATCAGTATCTAAATCTTTATGCTTTATTCTTATCGTGCTCACTTACAAACAAAAAGACGGACATACAGATTCTTTCTTAATGGATTTTACTCAAAATTTTATATAAATATATTAAGGTCATATACCAAATTTCATATATCTAACTCCAAACATTTTTGAGTTATCGTGTATTGGTAAAGCAATATACTGGTAGTTATAATTCCGGAAATTTGTTTTTTAGACTCAAAGAGGACTGAAATACGAAGATTCGCCCAAAATCTCACTTCGAATTTTCTGATTATTGTAATATTAGCTCTATGTATATTTCATAATTCTAAGCGGTTGGCGAATGAATCCTGCTTTTTTTTTTTTTTTTTTTTTTGTCGTCTGACTATTTTAAGCCAAATTTTTGCTCAGTAGCTTCTGAGGGTAAAGACTCCTGAGCACCCGAGGGCAGAAGTCTGACTTCTAGCTCAAATGCAAATAGCACACACTCGCTTGCATAACCCCTTTTTTACACAGGGGCTCATTCACGCACCCCACAGAGAGAACACAAGGAAGAGGACAACCAGGCCTGAACCGGTACGCCTAGATCAGGCGGTGGAGGCTAGGCCAGGACGCCGGCATGAGACCTGTTTTATGATATTTAAAAGAAAACTGTAGTTTAGGATCAAATATTAGATTTAGTAATTCATATAGAAGCCAAATGCATTTTTCAGTTTATTTTCTGTTCAAAAGAAATACTGAACTAGTAATTTTGTTTTAGTAAATGATAAATGTAAATGTAGCACATTTTATATGATTGTTTATCAGCACAAAGGGATTGGAACTTAATATTAATAAATTAATTTTTTTCGATATAATTTTGATTTCTAACCGAGGCTGCAAGCCAAAATATTTCTGAAATGAAAACAGGCATAACTGAGCCGTAGATTCTATAAAAATATAGCAAACCAGACTTTTAATAGTGCATAAATGCAATTATTAACATTGCATGTTGCATTTAAAAACATTCAGTTCTTAAAGTAAGTGATTACTTAAAAAGTCGATTTTTTGCGAAATTGCAATTTTTTTTTTAATGTGTGAAGACGTGTCTTTATAAAACCATTAAAATTTTGTTTCTAACTATTTTTTGGGAAGTTATACTGATTTTTATATTTGAATTTTCATACGTTTTAATGCTATTTTACTTATTTATATGCTATTTTTTCAAATTCTTTTCATAGAATTTTCTTACAAAAAGCCTCAAATTAAAATCTAATGTATATTTTTTTAATTCAAATTTGGTATAAAGATTTCTTAAAATGTTCTACATTTCTTGAACTGGAGAATAAGAAATCTATTCATTTAGAAATATTTAACAGTTGTTTTAGTGCTTCACAATGTAAAAAAATTGAAAATTTCCCGTTATTTATCAGTCGGATCATAATATTTAAAAAAAATGGATAGAAATACAGCTTATTTTTTAGTTCACAAACAAGATAATATTTTTAAGCTATCTGAAAAATCTTAAGCAAATCGTTTGGTAAATATCTAAACTAAGAAATTTTTATTTTATATCTGTATCTTTCTAGCCAAAAAAGGACCTTATTTAATTTTTTTTGAATGCCACTTAACTAGTATATTTTGATTTCATAGATGTTTTTTTCAATCTTTGTAATGCAAATATATTCAAAAATATAAGTATTTTTGAACGCATTTCAAGAAATTAATCTCGAACGTAGTCGCATACCTAAATATTTAGTGAAAAACAAAAAACAGTATTTTTCTTTACGTAGATAAAACTTCCAAGAGGTTGCGACTTCTATCACCACGCAGGCGCAGTAACAAGGTTTATTTATTCTATTTACTCCACCGCATAATATGTGAATCAACATCCTTTACTTCCAGAGATCCTGGGAGAGAGATTTTAAAAGTTTTTCTGTTGCCAAAAATTTTTTCACCAACTTAAAATTTCGATAAAATTGTAAATAACAATTAGATAAAAATGTTTCTTTTATTTTTTCATAAAGTTTGTTTTTTTTATTCCCTCATTTGTTGATATTCCTATTAGTAAACATATTTTAGCAAACCATCATGATTTATCTTTGCTCAATTGCAACTACTAATACGAGAAAAGAATCAAAAATATTTAATTCGAAGTTTCATTTCCAAATAAAAATAATTAGAAGTTAGTAACTTCTTTGTTAAAATTTCTCTACATCTCAAAAAAGAATCTTGTTATTATTTTATTGCCTAGTAAATAAATTATTTAACATAATCGGCAGAAGAGAAATCGAAGTTAAGAAGAACGATATCATTGGATAATACACTATATATCCTCTTGGCTAAAAAGCGAGTCATCATTGCTTAATTACTTGCTATAAACCATTTGTTTTACTATTATTTTCTTAAATGTAAATGTAAATAGCTATACTATTCATATCAATAGCATAGCACATTATTTTTATCACATCCACAATCTTTTATCATTTCACATTCTACCGAAACACTTTCGGCATAATGAGTTTCAAAGATAATCATTGGCACCATACACATTTGGAGTAGCGTAAACAAAAGGAAAGGATTTAAAATGTTCTTTGATGAAAAGAGTTCAGATAACGAATTAAAAATACAATATATAGAATACTTCGACTGCAAGAAAGGCTGCAAACGATATTATCTCTACTGCCATTACACAAAACAAACATCTTGACATTTTAATGAAAAAAAAAGTTCATTCTGTCTGACGCTTCAAGAATGAGGAATAAACAAGAAAATTTTGCTCCTAAACTTTTAAAATTACAGAAAGCAATTTCATTTTGTATCTTTGCGAAAAACAATCGAGATACGAGTTCACCAATAAAAGCACTCCATTGGAAGTGTCACTGAAATTGAATTATTTTTCTTTTGTTCAAATTTTCTGCCAGGCTCTCTTTATCTTTACTTTGTGATATTATCACAAAGTATTCTGGAAGCTTTTATGCTATGAGCATATAAAGGATAATAATTGATTTTGCAGCATGTATACTTTTAAAGTGAAAAAAATTAAATCAAATGTGGATAGCATGCTTTAAAAGTATAAAAATCTTGGATTTTCTCAGACGGCGATGCACTTGGATTAAAACCTTACAGATACGGATGTCATTGAACAATGAATTTTTGGAATCATTTTTATGTCAACAAATGGCCTGCATAGAAATTTTCGAGGTACTATCAAGAATACCTTATTACTAATGCTCCCTGGTTACGTTGCCTTCCTAAATCCAAAGGAATGAGAAAAAAAATGTCCAAAAGTAGTCTAGATATTTACAGCTTAATGCACATGATTAACCTGAGTAGGAAAAAAGAAGTTTTTGGATTCTATCTACTGGCTATACTTTTCACCATAATTATGCAAAACTTTTTCAGATCGGATTCGTTGCGGTCAGGTTGGCTATTGAATGCTTTTATGGTTACTTCCAAGCAAAATAGTAATTACCACTGAATGTTTTTCTAAAAAAACTGTCCCCAATCATTGCAACTAAGTCAGGATATTGCTTCAAATAATGATCATTTTTTCAATTCCTACTATTAATTTACACTCTCCCTATACATATTTATATATCTTGTTTAAAGTTTCAATCGTTAATAAAATACTTTTTATTCATCCACTCAAGTTCAAATACATTTTTTTAAACTTGTAGTGGATGACACTTGTTGTTAATACAGTTTTTTTTAAATTAATTAATTAAATTTGTCCAGTAATTTCAATTTGGAAGCCAAAGTCACCAAATCCGAGGCCATGTCGTCAATATCTGAGATTACTGACATTATTATTGCCTTTATCAATATCAAATTTCAGCAAATTTATATGAATTGTAATTATTTAATAAAAAGTAACTAAAATAATAAAAAAAAATATTGACCTAAGTAGGAAATGACTTAATTTTTATATATAAACATATATTACTTGTTTCTAATATCATTCCATCAATAGATAATTGTCCTCATCAGGTCCACTTTGCGAATTTGATTTAAGTAATCTCAGAATTTTATGGAAATTTCTGATCTCAAAACCTTTCACTATAAAAATCGCATGTTTAATAAAATGCCATTTATTAACAAATACCGTTTTCTTAACAAATGCCTTTCGGTACATTGTCTTGTAAAAAAAAACGTCCTTTGGTACGCTGTCTTGTTAAAAGAATTGTGCGTCTAACATACTGTTAAAAAACAATATCAATTGCCACATTGCATTGATAACAAAACAATGCTATCTGATACATTGTATTATTTACGAAACGATAAGTTTAGTATATTATTTTGTTAACAAAATTGTGCCTTTATGCATATTATCGTATTAATAGAACAGTATTATTTGTCAATTATTTTGTTAACAGAAAGATGCCAATTGATATATTATTTGTCAATGAAACGATACTTTTGAAATATTATCTTGTTAACAAAATTAGGATTTCTAGCATATTATCTTATCAGCAGCACAATACTATTTATCACACTGTCTTGTTAAAAAAACTGAGCTATTTGATGCACCGTTTTATTTACGAAGCGATACTTTTGGTACATAACTCTTGTTAATAAAAATATGCCTTTGGTTATATTATCTATTAAAAGAACAATGCCATTTGTCACATTGTCCTGTTAACAAAATACTGCCAATTGATGCATCATCTTGTTCGCGAAAAGATACTTTAGAAATATTATCTTGTTAACAACACAATGCATTTTGACGCATAGCCTTATGATCAAAACAATGCTATTTGGCGACTGTCTTGTTAATAAAATATCATTTGGTACACTGTTTTATTAAGACTGTAGGTCATCAACAGTAAGCAAAATCTTTGATGCCGGTTATTGGCATTTCAAAAGGCAAGGTTCAAACTGATTTTGATACACTGTGGCATTCTAATATAATAGTTATCAAGGAATTGAAGAATTTCAAATAAAAATATGGCAGTTCTGTTATTTTAATATAAATAATCTCTTACATAAGCGAAATAGTTTTAAAAAATGAATAATGTTAAAAAATGATGATTCCACTTTGAATTTCATTTTTTTTTTCTTCGTACCTTTCTTCTTCCATAGCTTTTATGCAGTTAGCCAAGCGAATATTAATTTCTAAGAACTGATCAAGTGTCTTAAAAAGTTTGATTAATACGTGCGTAAGTTTAAAATGGTATTTATTTTATGATAGTAAAGACTTATGTAAAAAAATCTTATTTAAAGTAATTATTGTTCTTATTTCATGGTATTGGTGGGAGAATCGAGTAGGATTTTGACACATGACTGCACAAGTTTCATTAAATTCAGATCACTCGTGTTTGCTTAGTTTCAAATCAAACATCCGGTCACACATGCAGACAAACAAGGCTCATAAACTTCTTTTTTATAGCATTAGTATAGACTTTTTGCAATTGCTCAGAAGGATTTCAGGCTCAGAAATTATTGAACCATAAATTAGTAAATCCTGATTTGTCATTCTTACTCAGGCTCGAAATATTATATGTTGGCAACGGAAATAAAATATTTTCTCACATTTTTGATTATATAAGTTTCGAAAAATTTCGTTTGCTGAACTGATGTTGCTGAAAATTGTAGGTATGATTCTTATGCCATATTGCAAAGTCATTTTTCTTATAAGTATATGAATTGTATCTTAATGTGTGCAATGCTAAATAATTTAATGATTCTGGTTTTCTGTTTATACATAGCTAAATTGCTGAAAAAACTATTATTAAGTGTTTTAAAATGTCATTGGAAATTATAGTATGTAAATTTCATATCATGAAATTTTGCAAATAATTTTGATATACAATAGAATGAAAAGAAAACAATGAATATACGGTAGCTGTGTCTCTTTCAAATTCATCTTATAAATAAAGGAAAATCAAGAAATATATAGCAACTTGGTAGTAAGGTTCTGACATAGGAATTGGAGAGTTCCCGGAAAAAAATCTAATTCCATCAAACAATATATGGGCCTGGTGTTCACTAGATCTGATATCTAAGATCAAACTTCTTTTCCATAGGATCTTCCTTCTTAGGTATCATCCCAGAATTCATTTTTCCTCTTTCTCAAATTTTCTTTTCTATACTTTAACTAAACGTGACATATTTCGTGGTTTTTAATTTTATTTTTAAAAGGATGGAAAACTGTAATTAGTTTTCATTCATATCTCTATAGTAGTGCTCTTAATTTTTTTTAGCTGTACGTCTCCGATAAAAATCTTAATTATTTTAAGAAATTAACTACCAATTAATATTTAGGTTAAATCCAAAATTATATGGGTTAAATCCAAAATCAGCAAATGGCAAATTCTGGTGGTAAATTTGAGAAAATATATTATACGATTTCGCAATAATTATCATAATAATGAAATGTATTAAAATTGTTACGAATTCTTTAAATTGAAAGTATTTTGGCTTTAGGGAGAGATTTAGTTCTAAGTTTGGCGATTTGGCTACAAGGCAATATTTTTTGGAGATTTAACGTCATGAAAATTCTATTTGTGAATTTGGTAATCTTCTGAAAGTATATAAAAAAATTTTGTTACAATCGCCAATGAGACAGGTGAATTATTGCCTTCGTAAATTGTGACACACGATTATCAACGTTTTGGCCAAATAAACGGCTGGCATGGTCGAAAATCTAAACATGGTCGAAAATCTAAACTGATTTGTGTCGTAGTCTTTTGAATTTTACCCGTGTTCTGCGAATACGTTAATTGAACTAGATTGTTTTTGCTTTTACCAAAAGTAAATGTTTGTAAATAACAATTATAATTATATTTGTTTGTGCCGTCTTAACTACTGATTCCACAAACCCGTCCATATTGTAACAATATTAAGGAAACTGGGAACAATTGTACCTTCAAACAATAAAAGGTATTTTACTGATTAATGAAATGTATAATTTGTATGAATTTGAAAAATCGAAAGTTCATAATGACAAAAAAAAAAAAGTTTTTTTTTTCTTTTACTTGAAACAAGTTTTTTCCCCTTCAAATTTTGATATTTATAAAAAGCATTATATTCATTAGAATCACGTGAAATGCTATACAATATTTACAAATATTATGCATTTGTTAAGTACATTTTTATTTTTTCTGCGCAATAGTATTAATATTTAGAAATTATTTATCATGCAAAATATCATATATATATATATATATATATATATATATATATATATATATATATATATATATATATATATATATATATATATATATATATATTAGATTTTCAAGTTACGCGACATTTATATTTTTTTTATTTTTATCATTATAATATTTAAATGAAAATAATTTCACTGTAATTATTAAACAAATACTCATATGTTCTACCAATTTTGAAGTGATTTTACTCAGAATTATATTTTTAGTGTAAAGATTTCAGTTAATTATGAACTTAAAAATTATCGAATCATAACACATACTCGATTTGCTATTAAAAAAACAAATATTTTAAAATACAATATTTTTTTACTGTTTTATTATTAAAGTTAATCATTCGTTCCGTACGTTCTATTATTTTATTTTATATTATTTTATTTTATTATTTTATTATATTTTTATTAATGTAATTAATTTTTATTAATATGATTATTTTATTTTATTTTTATTAATTAATATACTGCCTCTGGCACATTTCCATTACATTGCCGTTTTCACTCATAAACAGCATGCATTTTATATTTTAGTGTGCTTATAAAATCTCACTTCTTAAAATACTTTTATTTTATTTCTATTAATTAATATACTGAGGTACATTTTCATTACATTGCCGTTTTCACTCATAAACAGCATGCCTTTTAATTCAAAATAACTATAAGTGCATAATATATTATAAACATTAATGCTATATAATATATAATATAATAATGCAGCAACTTTCTGATGATAAAGAAATGCATATTTTAGTTGATCTTTTATTAAAGCTTCAGACATATTTGACTAGGGCTCGTCGTCTCATAAATCATAACATCTAACCGAACAATAGAGGGAGAATAGATAGCCTCTAGGGGGGCATTATTAAGCCTGCGAAACCGGACAGCTGCGACTGACCATTACACTTTAAATAACTCCTTGAATAGTTACGCGGTCATTTCTATGGCTTATTAGAGAACAAGAGACAGTCGTCCATCATGGTGAGTCAAGATTTCCGTATCGATTTTCAAAGAATCGTTTCATATCGATATTTCATACGGGTTTCGAAATGGGTACTTAACACAAAATAAATTGAATTCGGTTGAATTTCAGTTCAGACCTGGGCTCATTTATTCTTAAAATAAAATTCATGTCAATAATATAGAGAGGATAGCTTATATTTCATTTTACTTTCGATAATATTTTAATTAGATTTATATTCGGTAGCATTAAAATTATGATACTTCCTTTTTTTCTAGAAATTGACTAAAAGATATAAATTATTTCGAATTCAAAAAACAAATAACTTAGGCATCGAAGAAATGTATTTAGCTGTGAAAACACATTGCATAAATTATATTTGAATATATAAATATATTAAAGAAATTGTATTTGAATATATAAATACATTCCGAAAATTATATTTGATTATATTAAAAACATGCGGCTAGTTACAAAAGCAACAAATTTCAAAATAGCATTTTATGCGTCGTCCTGTCAAACATTAGGAATATTCGACTGGATGTAACGTTTGTCTTTTCATTTTTATCTTTTTCTCAGAATTGCGTGGTATAAGCAAAATAAAAACACTTTCATGAGCCAATAAAAATGATTTATATATTAATATCCAAATTTTACTTCTTTATTAAAAAATAACATTCATGAACTGATAAAATATTGTGTCATCAGTCAAAACAACATAAACTTTCTTAATATACAAAATTTAATAAGCGTATTCATAATTTCATTTTGAAATATTGTTACAACTCTGTAATATTGATTTAACTGTGCAGTTAGTCTTATAGTAAGGAAAAAGAGTTTTATAAATACCTTTAATGAATGAATGCCAAATGAATGATCCCCGACCTAGGCAAGAAACTTGGGAAACGTTTGGGGAGAAAAAAAATGAAGGTTCTAGGAAACACAAGTATTACTGCGATATCTTTATTAAGAATAAAATATTTTAGATTCTTCTAAAAAAAATTCTATCAAAAACTTTGAAAGACAAAGTGGTCACACTAGGAGTTAATTCTCTTTTTGGGATATTGATCACGGAAAGAATTCTCTAGATAAGCTCTTCAAGTATTATTATTATATTGTCTTGATAATTTGCCACCGATTTGAACATTCAGTCTTTATAAAGGCAGCTCTTGATTGAATTTTTGCTACCTGTATTACTTATTTTATGTGGTCCATTTCCATTATCCAACAATTCTGAGTTCTTTCACTGTACATCCACCTGACTATTTCTATAAAAATAACTTTTTCTTCAAATAAAATTCGTTAAATAGGTTTCTTCTCAAGAGAGCCGAACGGGACTGATCTCTCTATCTTTTGCTCATACTCTCTAATAAAGGTATTATCCTCTTAGTATAAAATTATAGATCTTATCCGCCATTAGGTCCCCGAGTGCTCAGACTTTACTACTTGAATTCCACACATGTATGTAACTTCTATGTATAGTAAAGAAAACTAATATTTATGTTGATCAACACTGGACAATAGTAGTTACAAAATAATGATTTTTGGCTTGAATCAAGAGTTTTATGAAGCTAGCTTGAGTATTTTGGCGATTTGGAAGGGCGGGGGGCAATTAATCGTTGGCATGCGGTTAAAATCATTGTATACCAGATGATTAAAAATGCATTTAGGGGGCCTTTTTTAACTTTTTGAAACCGAATTTTTATTTATAATTACAATTGTAGTCACAATATCACAAACTAACTTTTATTCACCTAAGTCATTACATTTTTTAACTAACGCCTTTACACTTATTCAAAAGTACAGATCAATAAAAGATCAAGTCAACCTTGGACTTTGTTTAAAATCTGATATGAATCTATATTTTAGATGATAAAATTAAGTGGAAATTTTATCTCCAAAGCTCATGTTTTCTAATTATAAGGTTCATTTGCAATTGGATAGACGAACATACATATTACTTCTGAATAATTTCGTTCAACATGTGATAGAAATCTATTAATATTGTGTTAAATCTATATACCAAATTTTATCCATCTAGCTCAAATCATTTTTGAGTTACGTATTCGCAGATATAATTCTAAAGTAGTGTTGTTCAGATTCAAGGTAGTTGGAGCGTGGAGATTTCCTAAAACTTCGAGTTTGTATCTTTTGATGATTACAATATTTTCTCCATACGAAAATAAAAATATATGGTACATTTTCGATTCATTTTCATTTCTCTCGCGAATGTAGAGCAAGAGTCCTCGTCTAGAGTATAAATAATTTCATGAAATAAATTTTAAAACCACTCTGAACTCTAGTACGTTCACAATATCGTTCACGGAGTCTCAATTTTGTTGCTATACTTTTGTATTTACTTATTCCCAACTGAACTACCTTAAATCTTCAAGTTGTAACGCTGAGAAACTAAAATTTTAAGTCCCTCCAGAAAGATGTTCTTGATGTTTCTTGACTGCTGTATTTTATAAGAGCTCAAGGTATCGAATTTCTATTCGTTTTGATTAGTTATCCCTTTCGAAAACGTTCCATAATGTTCAACACATTATCTGGATGATTGCCCAGATACCTCTCTTCCTCTTTACTCTGCTTTTCAAAAACTGAGAACATTTATAAGACTTTCAGAACTTTTTAAAATGTGAGCAACAAAAATTGCTTTAAAGTCAATGGCAACGCATAGTATTTTTAAGTTATAAGAAATTTAATAACAATAATTTTAAGAATGTTCATAGAATTTTTTTCTTTTAATTATTTTTTACTTTTGGGTCACTATTTTAAATTCATAATTATGAATATTATGAAATCTTGTATGGATAATAAAAATAAGATCTTTGCTGGAACAACAGCAACGTTCCTGTACGCTCAAATTAAAGGTTGTTTATTTATTTCTTGATATCTAAAAGAATCATGTTATTACAATCAAGCAAACAACAGTTTATTTTACCTGCGTCCTGGCATAGGAGTAGCTTCTCCGTAATCTGTGCGTCCTGGGTTCGAGTCCCGGCTCGGGCATGGTTGTTCGTAATCAGTTTTATCTGTCAGATGTCAGGGCAATGAAAACGAGAATGATGCGTGAGTAGCAAATTTTTCTGATTTTGAAAAATTGAAATCTTGTGATCTTGGTCCTAGTTAGTACTACTAAAAACAAGAGACACTCTCTCTCGGCTTAAAATCGCTGAATTCAAAATCAGCGGTCTTGTCCATGGCAAGTGTCATCAGAAAAAAAAATTTAAATCTTGTGATACTTTTTCTCAATTCCACCACTAGGTGGTGCCACTCGTATGGAATCAGAATTCAATTCAATTTACCACTTAAACTGATAATCAAATTCTGGAAAATTTAAATGGGGTATTGCCATTGAGGACAGACAATAATACCAAACATAAAAATATAGTATTCGGGAGAAATTTCCATACCTAAATGTATGGAAAAATGGACTGATGGAATGATGTTTTGTAGCAATACAATTTAAAAAAATCCTTAAAATGGAAAAAAGAATGATGGGTTTTGCTGCAAAAGTACAAACAAAAATGCAAACACACAAAAGTTTAAAAGAAAATCTTTTTACATCACAAAAAGCTCGATAGAAAATATTAAATAACTTTAATGGAACATAGCTGTTAAATCTGAGTTATTCACTTGCATTGATTTATTTTGATTAATATTTGTACGAATCATAAGTTTTCTAAAACTATTTTTTAGCTTCATCAAAATATATGCTTGATTTTCAAAAGTTTAGTGTGAAAACAGAGAATAGTTAAAAATGTCATGTATCTAGAAAGCAATTCAAGCACTAATTCTGTATAATTATTAATTATTTCTATTAATAGTACGCCTAAAGTTTGATCATACAGAATGCATCGTGAAATCATAAGCGAATATTTAATAATGAATTAACAAACCTAGAATCAATCAATGTTCTGGCATTCAACACAGAAGTTTATGTAAGGGTTATCATTCAATGTTAAAATACACTAGAAATATATGTTTTGAAGTGATCTGTAAAATCTATGATAGACTGATTTTTCTTATATTTTTCTAAAATGGATTTAAGATTATGTTTTCCTTTTTTTCTTCGGAATGCAATAAATCACTTTTATCCTTCGATTTTTTTTCTATGATCGCAGACTAGTTAATGTGACCAGATTGATTATTTATTCTGAATGAAAGTATTAGAAAAAAATTTCATCTCGGTATAAAGATATTAAACGTTTGACTGACTTTTCATATTCTCAAATGACTAACTCGTTTATAAGTTTTAGTTGTTGTTTTTTTTTTTATTTCTTATTCAAAATTAGATTTCCACAATATGTATTTTACGTTTTTTTTTTTAGCAAGAGAAGTTATTAGAGTGAATTAAATTTATTTCTGAATTAAATTTTCTTAGCATACTTTCTTTTTATAGCATAAAATCAGCATAAATGCCCCCCCACACTAAAAAAATTCTCACATACTCTGTAATAAATTTACCATAGCAAATAACGCCTTGCATGAGACTGGCGTAGAATAGATACGAAATATGAACTTTTGTCAGGAATTTACTGTCAATTTAGCATTTTTACTGAATTTGCTGTGTGAAACTTGGCGAGTTATTTGTCGATTAATCCCTGGCATGTGTTAATGATATTGAAGAGGTGAGAGACGCGTTAGGATAGAACCTGGGACCTTTTGGTTAGCAGTCCAGTATCGATCCGATTTTACCAAAACAGCTGTCCGGGTAGAAGCGCTGTTACTGGCTTATATGCCATTCACCACAGTACTCTCCCTCCAGTGAGGCGAAGGGGAGACGAACGATACTGATATAGTGTGGTGATGTATTTAGTAGTAGCTGTTGTCTTAATGGGCCTGTACCCAGTTTGAATAACGCCAAGCGTTATGGCGAGCGTTTGTGGGTGCTAATGCGCCAAGTGTGTCTGGCGACTTTTGGGTTGCTGCGTCACGTGAGTCTGGCGACTTTAATTGCGGGTAGATGGCGCCACAACAGCTGTACGAAGGTTGAAGGTTCAGCGTCCGAGGTCACCAATTAAGAGGTGAGAGACGCGTTCGAATAGAACCTGGGAGATTTTGGTTAGCAGTCCAGTAACGATCCGATTTTACCAAAACAGCTGTCCAGGTAGAAGCGCTGTTACTGGCTTATATGCCATTCACCACAATATACAAAAATCGAATTGGTGTTTAATACATGTTTTTCTCAACCGATTGATACAAAGAATGGACACAAAATTGCATTTGAAGTCACACAATGTCATACAAAATTTGATATATTTAAGTCACTTCGTTTTTGAACTATCGCTTTTACTTATTTCTGAAAGTACAGATCGACAGACGGTCAACCATATTTGGATATGGCTCAAATTATCAGAGGTGTCTACAATATGTATGTTAAATCAGTGTTCCGAAACTTATCTATCTAGCTCTTTCGTTTTGTAGTTATTGTGTTAAATTAAATTCGAACAGGTGGACAGACAGACTTTCTCTGAACAGATTTCGCTCAAAATTTATAGAAATCTGCAAATTTTGTGTAAAGATCGTATGCCAAATTTCAACCGTATAGATAAAAGCATTTTTAAGTTATCTTTGTTAAAGACAGACAGACGAACATTTTCCTAAAATGTGTATTTCGAATTCTGGGAAGTCTAAAACGTGGAGATACGTCAAATTCTCGAGTTTGAATTTTTTGACAATAGCTGAACTTTTCTTATGCTACGTATACGAGAAAATAAAAATCTGAAATGCAGTAAAATTCTAATCAGCATTTAATAAATATGAGATCTATCCAAAATAAAACCAAATCTTTAAATGAAAATGCTTGAACTGACAATCTTGTAGTATGTGGTCTGGCGTGAAATATGAGTCTTGCTCATTTATTTTAAGAATATCAAGTCATTTTTTTTCAGTTGTTTTATGGATAGTTTTTGCATGCTTTCCAGTAAACTACCCGTTTTGTTAAGCTTCAAACTATAGCTTGCAGAGCATCTTAAATTCTTAAAACTAAAATAATACTCCAAGCAATTTAGAATTCCATCGGCTTATTTATTCTTTCAACTTAACAGCATATCTTATAAACATTGCCAGATTCCAGAAGCTTTACAATTGATCATCAGCTATTATACAAAAAATAAACGAAATAATATTAATAAAATATGTTTATCAAAGAAAAAAATCGTTTGCTTTTTCCTTTTAATAATATTTTAAAAGAAATAAAAATAGTAGCAGTTATAAAATATCTGAAAAGGAATCGTCTGCTAAATGTCTATTAACAGATTTAGATTATGATATTTACCGAACAGGTAGTAGAGTGAACTGATATTTTATAAGTTGGGATTTATAAGTTTTTTACATTTTAAAAATAAAAAAATCATTAAGCCTGGGTGAAAGTTCAATTAAAATTAAATAGACACACAGGTATTTGTTTGTATAAAAAATCAAACAAGGACAAATTTCAAAATTTATCTCATAAGTACGCAAATAGACATAAAACCAACACTGATTTTTTGAGCTCGTACAGATCTATATCTCGAAGTCAATTTTAATACTTTCTAATCATAAACTTAAATACGACAAAAAAAACCACCCCGATATAAAAAAAAAAATGATAGAGCAAATTTCACAATATTCATATCTATTGTTTCTAAGAATAGTTTTACTTAATGAAAGTTAGATGTTACTAAATTTCTTTTAGATTATTTGTTATTCAAAATCCAACTCTTTATCGTCTCTTACTTTGTTGCTTAGATTTTGAATGGATATCTTTAAAATGCATGAATGTGACGTCATAGTCATGTCATAAATGGATTGCACAATCAATCAAAAATATGCCTATAGAGTATCTGGTGTGACAACCAGCTTATTTTGGATGGAATGAATGAACTTTATAAACATATATATTTACTATACATTTAGCCCGCATATTTATAATATTATTTGATGATATTTACATATATACATTATGGCATAGTTAAGAAATGATAAATCGCTGTATTTAATCATTCGATAAAAATTCTACATAATGTTAATCTATACTTATAATAAAGCTCAATGTGTGTGTGTGTGTGTGTGTGTGTGTGTGTTGGCGCTCTACAGGCCAGACCGTTTGACATACAGCTACTAAATTTGGTACATGTATACCTTGGAGGTTGGGAATGTGCACCTGGGGTTTCTTTTTTCGAATTTTTAATTAGAATTTTAAATATTAATTAAAAACTAACTTTCCCGCCAAAAAAATCTTCTATTTTCCCCACCGCCAACTTTTCCGCCAAAAAAATCTTCCATTATCCCCAGCGCCAAACGAGAAAGGCTTCAGTTTTTTTTCTCCCAACAGTAATGAGGCTAGGGTTAAAATTTTTCGGCGGATTATTTCAATCGGTTCTGTTTATTTTCTTAATGTTTGATGCATTTAAAATTAAACATTGTTAATGAATCAATCTTTCAGATTCATTCTGAAGTACTTTTGAATTAAAATAAAACAGAATAAAGGAAATTAAAAATTTCTAATCCGCATAGCGTTACCACAACTGGCGTAGAAAAAAATCAAGTATTTGCGTTACGTAACCGGCGAAGAAAATTCACGCATGCGCATTCTGTTCTGATTGTTGCCATGACAACGTTATCAATGGATGATTTAAATTATTTTTGGGTTAGTTGCATGCTTCTGTAAGTAAATTGAATTTATGTTAGTTATATATTTTTTGTATATGCTTATACTTTTAAGTACATCGTTTTTTAAGTAGTTTTTTTAAAACCTGTTTTCAACCGTTTATTTTAAACGATTCGTTTTATTTTCTTAGTGTTTGATGCATTTAAATTTAAACATTGTTAATTAATCGATCTGCTCATAATGAATCTAAGAAAATTTTGTTGGCCAACTCTTGAGATATTACATAAATTAAAAAAGATATTCTTTAGTGCCCATAAAGTTTAAACGCTGAGTGACTCTATTTTCAGTAATCAGATTATAAAAAAATGCTTTGTTTCAATAAAAAATATTATTATATTAATTGATAAATTCTTTCCACTTTAATTTAAAGCATAAATTCTACGGGTGCTAACAGAAAATGAGAGAGATACATATTACGTTATGACTGAAGACCTTTATAATATTATGAATGAATTATATGATAATCAAAATTTGAAGTTTTAAAATATTTTGATGAAGAAGCTATTAAAGTAGAAATTGCATAAAATATTTAATTATTAAAATTTTAACGAACATTAAGATTGGCGAACCGGCTGGTCGCCAAAGGCGGCTAGTGTTTAATAAAGCAAAATGCTAAATAAAGCTAAAATGTTAAATACAGCAAACGCTATAGATAGTGTAGATGTTCAGTTTGGTCTTTTAGCAGAATACAGTCATATCCCAACATTCTTTTATCCTGCGATGTGACATCAAGGTCTTTTGTTTTCTCTAACACGTGCAATTGCTTTACCGCAGGTATTATAACAAGTGCTTTATATTTAAACATATTTCATACCATAAATGAGGATATTGTTTTTTGGAGCTCTGATGAACGTAAAAAAGACAACAGAAGACAGATTTTCGATCCTCTTTTCGAAGAACATTGCCGCTAGTGATATAAGATAGATCTAGGTTTCTTTATAACTTCTCATTAGAGTGGAGAATCTTTTCTTACAAAAAGAAACAATATGGAATAGGGATGTCTAAAAATGCACCTTCCAAAGTACTGGTGGTTCGGCTCTTTGCTATATATTCCAGCATCCTCTGTTTCTTTCGAGCAACCAGGTTAATGAGAATCAATTCTTGGGGCAAGATTCCCTCTTCTGTAAAACTTGCATTCTTGCTTCCCTTCATCGAGAACGTGATTTAGAGAAAAGTGAATTTGGTCAGTTCTGTAATTTGAGGAAGGCCATGCTGGAAAATAAAGTTTCCAGGTTAACCAGAAGCTTCAAAACACTTCTATAACTTGAGGAAGGTCATGATGGGAAATAAAGCTTCCAGGATAACCAGAAGCTTCAAAGCACTTCTGTAAGTGGAGGAAGGTCATGATGGGAAATAAAGCTTCCAGGCTAATCAGAAGTTTCAAAGCACTTCTGTAACTTGAGGAAGGTTATGCTGGAAAATGAAGCTTCCAGGCTAATCAGAAGCTTCAAAGCACTTCTGTAACTTGAGAAACGTCATGCTGGAAAATAAATCTTCTAGGCTAACCGGAAGCCTCAAAGCACTTCTGTAACTTGAGAAAGGTCATGCTGGAAAATAAAGTTTCCAGGTTAACCAGAAGCTTCAAAACACTTCTGTAACTTGAGGAAGGTCGTGATGGGAAATAAAGCTTCCAGGCTAACCAGAAGCTTCAAAGCATTTCTATAACTTGAGGAAGGTCATGCTGGGAAATAAACCTTCCAGGCTAACCAGAAGCTTCAATGCACTTCTGTAACTTGAGGAACGTCATGCTGGAAAATAAAGCTTCCAGGCTAATCAGAAGCTTCAAAGCACTTCTGTAACTTGAGGAAGGTCATGCTGGAAAATAAAGCTTCCAGGCTAATCAGAAGCTTCAAAGCACTTTTGTAACTTGAGGAAGGTCATGCTGGAAAATAAGTCTTCCAGGCTAACAAGAAGCTTCAAAGCAGTTCTGTAATTTGAGGAAGGTCATGCTGGAAAATAAAGCTTCTAGGCTAACCAGAAGCTTCAAAGCACTTCTGTAACTTGAGGAAGGTCATGCTGGAAAATAAAGTTTCCAGGTTAACCAGAAGCTTCAAAACACTTCTGTAACTTGAGGAAGGTCATGCTGGAAAATAAAGCTTCCATGCTAACCAGAAGCTTCAAAGCACTTCTGTAATTTGAGGAAGGTCATGCTGGAAAATAAAGCTTCTAGGCTAACCAGAAGCTTCAAAGCACTTCTGTAACTTGAGGAAGGTCATGCTGGAAAATAAAGTTTCCAGGTTAACCAGAAGCTTCAAAACACTTCTGTAACTTGAGGAAGGTCATGCTGGAAAATAAAGCTTCTAGGCTAACCAGAAGCTTCAAAACACTTCTGTAATTTGAGGAAGGTCATGCTGGAAAATAAAGCTTCTAGGCTAACCAGAAGCTTCAAAGCACTTCTGTAACTTGAGGAAGGTCATGCTGGAAAATAAGTCTTCCAGGCTAACCAGAAGCTTCAAAGCACTTCTGTAATTTGAGGAAGGTCATGCTGGAAAATAAAGCTTCTAGGCTAACCAGAAGCTTCAAAGCACTTCTGTAATTTGAGGAAGGTCATGCTGGAAAATAAAGCTTCTAGGCTAACCAGAAGCTTCAAAGCACTTCTGTAACTTGAGGAAGGTCATGCTGGAAAATAAAGTTTCCAGGTTAACCAGAAGCTTCAAAGCACTTCTGTAACTTGAGGAAGGTTTTGATAATAAAATCATTTTGTTCTACACTGTTGTTTTTCCTATGGTTCATTAGAGCTTGTAAAAAGAACAGATCTCATGCTTTATTCCAAACATTTCTTTAACACCATAAGGTGTATCTAAATATTATCAACTAATATTGTTTTCTTCATTATCATATACTAGTTGTATCATAACCTTAAACAGCTGCTTCAACTGTCTGAATGGGTACAAAAAATTCTGAATGACCGGACACAGCAACAGCATTTACAGAGACTAAGTTTAAGTATTAAAAACCAATCACCGGTCTCGTTACACCAACCCCGGTAGTTGACCTCACATCATTTATGTAACTACTAGGGTGTGGAAAACTAAAGGCCATTCCGGAGGCTTCTCATCCCTATGGAAGGGGGGAGTAATTATATCAATTGTAAAAGTAATTGTATCATGAATAAATTTAAAAAGTATTAAAATGATTTGAAAGAATCGATGCCTGTAAGGACGATAAGGAAGATATGTAACGGAATGTATCAGTGAGTGTATTTTATGAATGAACCTATTCACAGTAATTAAATATACAAGGGCCCACGATTCCAAGGAAACAAAATATGCTGGTGTATTTAAGAGATAGGATATTACAAATTTTTAATTGGAAAGCAAAAATGGTTGAAACAAAGCAAACTAAATGGAGTTAAATTTAATTCTTTTATAAATAAAAATGTATAATATCTTTCTTCTATACTTATAATAAAGCTCAATGTGTGTGTGTGTGTTGGCGCTCTACAGGCCAGACCGTTTGACCTACAGCTAACAAATTTGGTACATGTATACCTTGGAGGTCGGGAATGTGCACCTGGGGTTCCGTTTTTCGAATTTTTAATTAGAATTTTAATTATTAATTAAAAACTAACTTTTCCGCCAAAAATCTTCCATTTTCCCCACCGTCAACTTTTCCACCAAAAACTTCTTCCATTTTCCCCACCACCAAATGAGTAAGACTTCAGATATTTTTTCTCCCAACAGTAATGAGGCTAGGGTTAATATTTTTCGGCGGATTATTTCAAACGATTATGTTTATTTTCTTAATGTTTGATGCATTTAAAATTAAACATTGTTAATTAATCCATGTTTCAGATTCAGTCTGAAGTACTTTTGAATTAAAATAACACAGAATAAAGGAAATTAAAAATGTATAATCTGCATAGCGTTACCCCAACTGGCGTAGAAAAATTCACGCACTTGCGTTACCGGAGCTGGCGAAGAAAATTTACGCATGCGCATTCTGATTGTTGCCATGACAACCGTTATCAACGGATGATTTAAATTATTTTTAGGTTAGTTGCAGGCTTTTGTAAGTAAATTATATTTATGTTAGTTATATATTTTTTGTATATGCTTATAGTTTTAAGTACATCGTTTTTTAAGTAGTTTTTTTTAAACCTGTTTTCAATGATTTAAATTATTTTTAGGTTAGTTGCATGCTTTTTTAATTAAATTGTATTTATGTTAGTTATATATTTTTTTGTATATGCTTATAGTTTTAAGTACATCGTTTTTTAAGTAGTTTTTTTAAACCTGTTTTCGACCGATTGTTTTAAACGAGTCATTTTATTTTCTTAAAGTTTGATGCATTTAAAATTAAACATTGTTAATGAATCGATCTGTTCATGATGAATCTGAGAAAATTTTGTTCACAAATTCTTGAGATATTACATAACTTAAGAAAGATATTCTTTAGTGCCCATAAAGTTTAAACGCTCAATGACTCTATTATCAGCAATCATATTATTAAAAAAATGATTTGTTTCAGTAAAAAATATTATTATATTAATTGCAGTTTAGTCATTTCCATTTTAATTTTAAGCATAAATTCTGCCGAAACTAACAGAAAATTAGACAGATACATATTATGTTATGGCTGAAGGACTTTATATTATTTAGAGTGAATTACATGACTATCAAAATTTGAAGCTTTGAAATATTTTGCTGAAGAATCTATTAAAGTTGGAATTACATAAAATATTTAATTATTAAAATTTTAACGAGCATTAAGATTGGCGAACCGGCTGGTCGCCAAAGGCGGCTAGTTTATAAATAAAAGAAACAAGAGTGTTTTAAAGTGCTAAATAAATGACCTGTTACATCACATACAAAATAAAACTGTTTCTTTAGTAGTTACAGTTATTAAAAAAATAACTGTAACTGTTAAATGAAATCTGAATATCAATTCTTCATGTTATCAGTATTCATGTAATTCAGAAATTTATTATTGCATATTCTCTTTCTGCTATCACTTCGCGCCATAGAATCCTCAATAGCTAGAATATTCAATTTCAAAAAAAAAAAAAAAGTAATAACTTTGAGATAAGCAATTTAGTTTCGCGAAATCTTGACATTTTTGAAAATGCATTATTAATCGGGGGGAGATTTTTGGAGATAACAAATTTAAGACAAAGAAGAAATGCAGAAAAAGTCAAAGGAAAATATTATTACTTTTACTATTTTAAAAACAAACATTTTAATATTTTAAAAGGAAAGCATTCATTTCCTTTTCTTGTTTTTATCTTCTTTTTTTTTCTCATCATGTCTGTAACAAAACAAAACAAAATTTTAAGTCCTGTAAAAGCTAAAAATGCAATTCTGTTTCCAGTTTTCTTATTTAAGAAATAGGAAAGCAGTAATTATGAAAAACAAAATATCGTCTGAGCTTCACTCAAAAATAAGTCCAGATAGAAATTGCTTTGAAATATAAAATAGTTTTATTCTATTAAAACTTTTCTGAATTTCGGTTGATTTTCAATGTTGTTATACGTAAAACTTTTGAAAATAAGAGGATTATTGTAGCACAACCGTGACAATTGACGAAATCAATTAAAGAACAGTTTTCTATCTTTTCTTGCAAACAGACAAACAAATTATAAACTCAAAAGTAATGGGTTGAAATCCTATTTCATTTAAATCTCCATTTTTTATCTTTTATATTTCTCTATACTTTTATAAATCAACTTCTTTTAAAATATTAAAGTATAATGCAATTATATACTATAGATAATCAACTATTGTTAACATTACACAAAAGTGTGAAAACATATTTCTAGTCTTAAATGTAATCATTTTGTTATATACATTATATGCCGTTTAACGAGATGATGGTTATTGTTATCATTGCTTTTTATTGTAACGTTTCTCCTTTTCCCTCACAGATTAATTGGCATTCCGGCAAGATGTAACGTTACTCGTTTTTCCACACATGGTTAAGTGTATACGGACCGCCAGATGTGGAGCCTTTTCACTAGAAAAGTCCGTCTAGTCATTTGTTATATACAGGTGAGGGGATACAAATGTGTGTCTCGTCATTTCAAATAGATCCATCACATTTTCGAGGGAGAAGAACATCAATACATCCAGATACTAAACTTTTCTTCCCTTATGAGACTCCTCAATCATCAAGAAACGATCAATCAACAGCAACCGTTGCCATTAAGTGTCAAACTCAAGTGGATTGTAACGACTAGGTAAGTGGAACCCAGGTATTATCAGTGAATAAATTATAATTAACATGTGTTTGAGAGGATCACAGCTACAAAGATGGATCCTTGACAGACACACCGATGATCAATTGGAGACCATTGAGAAAGCACTGCTGAGCAGCTATTGGGTGATAGGGAAATCAAGTTCACCAAAGAGAAAATCGGAGGCGGATATCTGACGGAAATATCTGTTTGTTTTTAGTCAGGGAGAAGAGCAGTGAGAGGCTTCGAATTGAAATTCGGAAAGACGTCGGTGTCCGCAGAAGTCTTTCTTGATTTTTTCGGGTTTCTGTGCTAGGATAAAGATCGGTGGATTTCTGTAGAGGCCCCTGGAGTAGCCGTTTAGAGCTGATAATCTGTTAGTGTTTTTTGGTGACTTTGGAGAATAGTTCCCGATTTGATCGAGAAACGATTTCGTGATTAAACTTTCAACTATTATGTGATTTTTGTAAATAATATTAGCCCAGATGTTAACAAGTTCTTTTCTTATACATATATAAGGCTGTAAATAACCGAATTTTTTTGTTACGCTGCTCCCTTACGCAATCGGTTCGGATCAAGATATTACAATATTATCAAAATCTCTTTTTCACGAGACAAGATATTCAAATGCGCATTACAATACATGGAAGCTAGCTTAAAGAGCATAATTCGTTCCAGAATCGAACTAGTAATAAAAAATATTCTCTTATTGAAACAATTTCTCCCATAGAAATCCATGTAAAATAGGAAAAAGTGCCTTCCATTCCGAGAAAGAATGCTGATATTTATTATTTTATAATTAAATATTTATAAAGCATGCTTTTTTTATCAAGAAAATTGTTTAAAAACATTTTACTTTAGCTATGCTTTAAAAATTAAGCATAGCATTATGAATAATGCTGCGCTTAAGGCAGTTAAATGAATTTGTGCCGCATTATTAGCTGCTGCCTTATGAAAGTTATCTTTTTCAACGTGCGATGCAATAATTTCCCATGCTTTCAGCATCTCTCTTATTTCACTGGAAGGTGTTTGCTCTATTGAGTACATTTTCCTCCTCTCCCAATCAAATCTCTTCCGCAGCTTTTTACTGTGACATAGAATGCAGCTCCATAAGTTCTTCGGCCGTTTTAGTTACGTTTTTCCCGCAGATCTTCGTAGTTTCCACCTCTGCCCCTTAGCCTTCACCAGAGACAATATCTCGTCATTTAAGAATCCACAGACATTTGCTCAAACTCCCCGCAGTCACAATCGACTACTCTATCCGACACAAACTTCTTCCATTAGATGTAAGGGTTCTCTTTAAACAAGCGCGGAACAAATATTGGTATATATCAATTTAGCATGTACGGTATCTCCTTGCTGTGGAACATCCCTCGTTAAAGGAGCCATATTTTTTACAATGTGTTTTCCTCGTTAAACGAGATTTGATTGTATTCGTTTAGTATGATCACTACATCATTTAATGTTATCAATTTTAAAGTGGATAATCCTTTATTTTCACCTAGCATTGTTGATTTACATTTTTAAAAAATCCTTACCGCAAATTGCGGCCGCATGCTGTAAGTCATTTTCCCTCCGAATGGAGTTCATACTCTTTTGTCTGGACTAGAGTGATCTGGATTGATTTAAACGGTAGTATATCGACAGATCTAGCATGAAACTGTTAGATGGTCGTAAACCATTATTGCCTTCAATTGAATTACGAAATTAAAATAGATTTTTTTAAAAGAACTGATTTAAGGGTTGAAACAAAAATTGAAATACTTAACCTGTATGAAAATCTACATAAAACAAGCCAATGAAACGCTATTCTGAAAAGTATTGAAAATTTCATAGCCTCTTTATAAAACTGTGAAAAAAACCACAAGTTTTTTGCGAATAAGACAAAACAATCAACATTGATGATCCCGAAAGGAATGAATGTTTTGTAAAAACCCTCTACCGAAACCCGAAATGAGTTAAGCAATTGATGATTGGAACTTGGAATCATCGTTTAGTAAATTTTGAAAGAATAATTCAAATGTGATCATCATATAAGCAAACCATTGAAAATTGTCAAAAAGCAACAATTAATAAATTTTAATCGGTATTTTTTAAAATAAATTATAGCTAGATTTGATATAATTTTTACATTGTAAAGAAAATATTATAATCGTCAAAAAAAATCTGAACTCTAGATTTTGACAAATCTGCACGTTTTAGACCTCCGAGAGTTCGGAAAATACATTTTTGGAAAATGTTTGTCTGTCGGTTTGCCTTTCTCTCTGTCTGAGACAAAGATAACTCAAAAACGTTTTGAGCTGAATGGATAAAATTTGGTATATTGAGAAAAATTTATTCAGAGGAAATACGTTTACCTACAGCTGTGAATGAACTGAAGATAAACACAGAAAAAGCCTTCACGAAGTAAAAAAATACACTTTCTCATAAATGTCGCTCGTGTTACCAAGGAAAGTCACATAAGAGGATTATTAGAAATCCAAATGAAATGTGAGTTTTCTTCTGCATTGTGCTCACATTTTTTCTCTAGTATTGTTTTCAATGCAACTATAAAATTCAGTCCTGAGTATAATCGTTTTAAATAACCCTATGCGGCTACATAAGATTAAACCTTGCACTACTATATAGGG
This sequence comes from Argiope bruennichi, assembly GCF_947563725.1. Taxonomy (NCBI): domain Eukaryota; kingdom Metazoa; phylum Arthropoda; class Arachnida; order Araneae; family Araneidae; genus Argiope; species Argiope bruennichi. Next base: position 21,157,905 of record NC_079155.1, read on the forward strand.
TATCCCAAAAAAGTAGAATAAGCATTTATTTCCTTAAATATTTCAACATTTTATACAAATTAAAACAACGTAAATCATCAAAATCTCAAATGTTCCTCGTTACAGAAATATGTCAAATTTTAAGAAAACTTAATATTATGTTTGTAATTGCGAACCAAGAAATTTATTTTCTTGTCTGGAATTACATTATTTCTTTGAGATACTTTAAACGTTCAATTTCTCATGTTTCCGTTATTAAACCGAAGTTGTTATTGTCAACTCGTCAAAATGTTCAATAGCATGAATAAGTAGAATGAATTCAATGAATAGAATGAATTCATGTTATGATGATTGAACGAAGTGCAATTAGACAAATATTTGCTTATGACAATTTTTATGTATTGAAGAAATTTGCATATCTAAAATAAATTTTTTTATCTAAATTTAATATGTAACATATTTTAGAAGATTTTATATATAGAAATGAAATGTGTGTCCGTCGATGAATGTAACAGAAACATTTTACTAATTGACAATTTTACGTTATGGAGCCATATAAAAATTTATTTATTTTTTAATTTTTTTACAATTAATCTTCATAACAGTTGATAATAAAAAGTTAATTTATTTTTTAAAAGTTCCTTTTAAAGGACCGTTTTTTTAAAAAACAACTTTTACTTTTCCTTTTTCTTAAAAAAAAATAAAATTACCTTTATTTTTTTTAAAAGTTTTTATTTAAAAAAAATTTGTTTTAATTGATTTCACACAATATAAAGTACATTCATCAGCTTACTTAGCATATTTAACCAAATCTTATAAGTGGAAGTATATATCTAGTGCAATAATTACCTTTTGGATGTCTCTTTGAGGCACCCTTCAAAACGGTGCATCTTTTTGACATTTTATTTATTTATATTTTAATTTTTACTGTTAGAAATATCTATAGAGTGATAAGAAGATATCGATTAATATTTCGATGAAATTCAAATTAAAACAATTATATATATTGTTACGAAATTTCCCGGGGTTCGTTTGGATAGTGGGAGTTATATGGTGTGGAGAACACTTAATCACCAGGCGGCAGTAGAAAATAAAACAACGACGTTTATTTACACGAAGATACACAGGACAGCACAAAGACGACAACTATATACAGCACAGAAGACGATTATCTTCAGTCAAGACGTGCAGCATACAACAATATACACAGCAGCATACAACGGTATACACAGCAGCTCTACTCCTGTCGCTGCTCCGCTAGTCCCTGGAAGAAGAGTTCTTCACCGCCGCTTCCGACTACTCTTCGACTCCACTGGTCCACGACTCAATTCACCGTCGGTTCACAACTACGACGACTCCACTGGTCCACGATCACTCTTCTCCGACTCTTCCGTCTACTCAATTCACCACTGATTCACCACTCGACTCACCACTGCCCGGAAGCTGCGGGTGCTTCCTTTTATAGGTCTCAGGAGGCGGGGCTAGAAGCCTCTCAACCAATCAGGAACGTTCAAGGCGTAACTCCGTTCCTACTGGACGGTTCGGGAAAATTCTCGATGTTTCGGGTATAATCTATTTTGGCGCCAAAGTCGCCAAATGGTCGCCAAGCTCTGGGACCTCCTATGGAACCCACTATGCATCAAGGATTCGTAACAATATATTGTTTCTGGGAGCAATAAACAAATCCTCATATTAAGTGAATAATTACGCATCGAATTACTTTTTCGAGTTCAAAGGATTAAGGTAAATACATTGTTCCACACCATTATGTACACAAATGCGGTTGTATAATAACAAAAATAAATTCATTATAAGATTAAATAATACCCCCTACTGTTATTTAAATGATATACTTTTGATTAAGTCAATAAATAACTCATAAAAGATAAAATGCATATTCAAGACTGTCTTCTATAAAAGATTCAGGCGTACTTAACTTTAACCGATAGTATCATAAGTCAAGGAATCGATTTCAAGATTTGCGACTGACTGAACTATAGCCTCGTGAGGGGTCTTAAGCTCCATGAAATTGGACAGCTACGACTGAATATTACATTTTAAGTAACCCCGTGAAGTTAGATATGACGTCATCAGATTCGAGGTTTAACAGAGGTTTAGCTTCGTGTATATGTTATTTATACGTAACTTGAAAGAAATTCATGTTTTTTGTTTCGACAATAAAAGTGTAAATATAATAAATTGATATTCTCTGATTTTGGATTCAATTAAAGTATTTGAGTGCGGAATCATTTACTTAAAAAAATTACTTTTCTTTTTTAAAAATGAATAACGAGATTTTACAAGATTTAATTATAATACAGAATATAAATACCAAAAAAATAAACTAGGACTTTTATTAAAAAATTTAATGTAATTGAGAATTTTAAAAATTGTTATCAAAATTGAGGAAATCAAAAACCACTCTCAATAGTGAGAGAAGCTAAAAACAAAATTATAATGAAATAAATCTACAATGGATTTCATAAGAATGGATAATCCCTAGCATTCATTAAAAATTAAAATATATTAGTAGTAGATTTAAATTAAATCAAGTGATGTTTTGAATCGATTCGAGTTATTCTATGTTGTAGCAACAAACAACTTGAATGAATTTCAACATGAATTAAGCTTTTGTAGAAAGACAATAACTTTTTACGACTAAATTGATATTACAGAATATGATTAAAATTTTTTATTTCAGTGATAACATAAAGTCGAAGAAAATTCATTCATTAATTCGAAAAATGTTACGAAAAAATTCTAAAATAATTATGAAATATTGCATCCTACAGATCCAAAGCACTAGCTCTTTTTATGGAAAGCAAATAATAATATTTCAGAGCTGGGCGATGAAAGTAAATATAATATACTTAACTAAATTCCATGTATCCTAGTGAATTAAAAAGTTTAATAAAAAAAATGGAGGAACCAGAATCTGAGAAAGAAAATTATAGCTCTTTCCTTCATGGGGGGTATGGAGGGTATTTACTTAAGAAAGTGAATTTTTTGTACCCAAAATGAGCCTGACATCCAAACAAGTTATGCAAATATAAATATAACATTATACAGGGTGTTTATAAAGTCCCGGACCCATTTTGATGTTTAATAACTCATAAAATAATAAAGATATAAACAAACTTATGACATTTATTGATGGAATAACTCATATATTTTCCTTTTCAGGTTTGAATATTTTTACTTTTGTAAATATCGTCTGCGCGTATGGTTAATTTCAGATAATTTCATTTTCCAGTCTAAATATCTGTACTTTTCTAAATATTGTCTGCTTATTAATTGCATTTCTCTCTCTTTTGTTTTTGGCAACTATTGCAATGTTATGTTTACTTTTGATGTGTTTGTTCTATGTAGTACTTTTGTATGTGATGTTTTATTCGAGCGGATATTAAGGAGAATGCATACACCACAAGAGAAAGCACAGATTTTATGGTGGTTCATAGAAATGAAATCGATAGTGCAAGCACAGAGAAATTTCAGAAGAATTTACCAAAAAGATCCTCCATCCAAAAACAGCATCTTGCGGTGGAAAAAGAATTTTCTAGAAATTGGAAGTATTGAAGATAAGAAACGTTCCAGACGTCCTTGCACAAGTGATTTTGATGTTGAGTGTGTCAGAGAGACATTTTTACACAATCCTAGAATATCTGTGAGATCAGCGGCAACAGAATTGGATATGCCAATTTCGACGGTGTACAAGGTTATTAAGAAAAAATTAAGACTGCATGCATACAAAGTTCAAATTGTTCAAGTTTTGGAACCGAACGATAGGCCTAGGAGGATGGCCTTTGCAACAGATATGCTAAGAAGGATAGAAGATGCTGCTGATTTTCGGAAGAGCATAATGTTCTCCGATGAAGCATCCTTTCATGTTTCTGGCATTGTTAATCGCCATAATGTGCGCAAATGTCTCTGTGGATGCCGACATGCTTGTCGCTACCTGGCGTGAAATTGACTATCGACTTGATATTCTCCGTGCGACGAAGTGGGCACACGTGGAAGTTCATTGACAAGGGTCATGAAACTTTTTGAGTCTATTTAACCATTTATGTTATTAATTTAAATCTATCTTTATTATTTTATGAGTTATTAAACATCAAAATGGGTCCAGGACTTTATAAACACCCTGTATATTTGTACTTGCAACTGTACAAATATATATAATGTTGTATTTGTACAAATATATAATGTTTTATTTATTGTACTTGCAACTGTGTACTGTTCGTGCGCGGATTCTAAAACTCACCGCACCTTTACACATGGGTTAGGACGCGTTTATTTGATCAAAGTCGGGGTGTGAGAAAAGATGAGATAAGGAGATGTTTATATTTAACATTAAGGTGAATTCGTATTGTACGCTGACTTAATAGACGTAAAAACTGGTAATATTGTTGGAAAAGATATTCATAATAAACACCTAATAGTGATTTTTATTTACTGTAAGGTCCTAAACCTTAAATTATGATGAATGGAAGATTTCTGATCATAAAATTTGGTAATTCATTCTTTTACAAATAATTTTTCATGTTACAATACTTTGTCTTTGCTACTGAATTTAATATTTGAATTTGTGAATAACAAAGGTTGATAAACTCGGTGACATTTAACGATGTTATATAATAAATATTCTTTTTGACAGTCCTAAAAACTTCTTCGTCACTTGAATTAGCCGTATCAAGCATCAATCAAATTTTAATTTTTAAAAAATAGTACGGTGAGAAACGACACGACTATTCAATACACGTGGGGGGAAAAAAGTAAAAAAAAAAAAAAAAAAACGAAAAAGAATCTAATTGGGCGGATATCAAGGTCACAGAAAAGCGAGAATTCCAAAAATGCGCTATTGTTTTCACGTTTCACTCCTCAGCGAGGTAGAATCGCCGGAAAGTGGTAGTCTCAGGATATTGAAATGAACAGTAATTATTAGATGAAGTTTTGATTCGTAGTTTTATATTTAATAGGCTCCATACCAGCTACCATTTGATTATGAAAATATTTTGGATTAAAGGTGAATTCAACGATGCTAATCACAAACTGAGGAGTTGATAGGATGAAGCGTCAATAACTTACTGACTTTAAATAAGCATTTTTCGCACTCAAGATCGGCTAGAAAGATGAAAACACTCAAACAATGGCAATTCTGTAATACCGCAGTCCTATAATACCGCTTTTCATTTATCCAACCTCTATTTTTGATTCACGCCATAGAGGGTTTAGTTTAGTTATATTAACGTCCCGTTTGAAGCAACACTAGGGCTATTTTGGGACGGACCTCGTAATTTTGAACCACGGTCAGATGACGAGGACGACACCTGAGCTGGCACCCCCCTCTCCACACCACAGCACACCAGAGGGAGGACGTTTGGTCATGACGTATTTAACGTGCAACAGACCCCCTTACACGACGGTTCTTCGGTGGAATCGGATCACGAACCTGAAACCCTCCGGTTCCGAAGCCGAAACCTTACCACCAGGGAAGCCATAGAGGGAGCGGAGAGGATTACTTGCATCAAAAATAAAAAAAAGCCGTGCCTTCTCCGAAACTTTTCAAAAGAAAAGAAATGGACATACAAAAATTTACTAAAGCAGTGCTTCATTTGCTACAATGGAATGCACACAATTATTTTTTACCATTAATTATCATTCTAAAACCAGCAAGCAGATGGACTTTGATTATTCATTACGACCAGGTTCTTCTCGAAGATTTTACTCTGGGTATAACCCAAATGTGGGTCAGTTTCCTTTTAAAGTTCATCGGAAGATCTTCATATCCTTATGTGTTAAAGACAAACTTTTCTTTCGGAAGTTTCCTGAATATTTTCAAATCACTTACAACAGCAGAAAATGCCATAGAATAAATTCTTGATTCTTGGACTTAAAGATACCCACGACGAAGAAATTCGAAATATCCACATCGGATATATGAATAATCCTCAAACAATCATGAAAATTCCCAGACAGACAAAACAAACAAGTATGAAAAAAATCCAGCCGCACTGATCTTATAACTTCCAGTAGTATCAAGTAAATATTAGACAGAATTTAAATACAATAAATATGTGGCTTGCTTTACTAGATCAAATAGGGTTAGTGCAGATACTTATATTAAGTCTTATACAAAGCAGATTACGTAGATTTAAAAGAAGAATATATCCTTCAACCATAAAATGTTCAGGTAAATTTCTTTAATACGTAGGTCAATCAAAAAGTTACTTGTTAACTTTGAACTTCTTTGTGAAAAGTTTTGGCGAAAGGATATTATGATGAAAATGTATGGCAACATTTCGAATAGTTAACTGTATCATGTGGTGTGGCGTTTTTTATTCTGCAGTTTAATTATATCTGATAAACATTCAAAAAAATTATTTTGGGACAGACCTCGTAATTTTGAACCGTGGTCTGATGACGAGAACGACACCTGAGCTGGCACTATATTTTTCGAACTTCCGCACCACACCAACGGGAGGGTTTAGATATGTTTGAGAATGAGCGTACAGATATTGATGACGCTGAATGCAAGTGAATATCATCAATTTTGACAAATTTTGAGATCGCTGCTCATGCGAATGGCCTTGGATGACATTTCTTTTCATAAAGCAATTAAAAATATGTGCCCTGCTCCGACAATGTGTAAATAATGGAGTTAATTACATTGAAAATTAATTATTAGAAAGTAAAATTATTAGAAACATCTAAAGCGACACAAAGTGAATGACCTTGGATGACATTTCTTTTCATAAAGCAATGAAAAATATGTGCCCTGCTCCGACAATGTGTAAATAATGGAGTTAATTACATTGAAAATTAATTATTAGAAAGTAAAATTATTAGAAACATCTAAAGCGACACAAAGTGAATGACCTTGGATGACATTTCTTTTCATAAAGCAATGAAAAATATGTGCCCTGCTCCGACAATGTGTAAATAATGGAGTTAATTACATTGAAAATTAATTATTAGAAAGTAAAATTATTAGAAACATCTAAAGCGACACAAAGTGAATGACCTTGGATGACATTTCTTTTCATAAAGCAATGAAAAATATGTGCCCTGCTCCGACAATGTGTAAATAATGGAGTTAATTACATTGAAAATTAATTATTAGAAAGTAAAATTATTAGAAACATCTAAAGCGACACAAAGTGAATGACCTTGGATGACATTTCTTTTCATAAAGCAATGAAAAATATGTGCCCTGCTCCGACAATGTGTAAATAATGGAGTTAATTACATTGAAAATTAATTATTAGAAAGTAAAATTATTAGAAACATCTAAAGCGACACAAAGTGAATGACCTTGGATGACATTTCTTTTCATAAAGCAATGAAAAATATGTGCCCTGCTCCGACAATGTGTAAATAATGGAGTTAATTACATTGAAAATTAATTATTAGAAAGTAAAATTATTAGAAACATCTAAAGCGACACAAAGTGAATGACCTTGGATGACATTTCTTTTCATAAAGCAATGAAAAATATGTGCCCTGCTCCGACAATGTGTAAATAATGGAGTTAATTACATTGAAAATTAATTATTAGAAAGTAAAATTATTAGAAACATCTAAAGCGACACAAAGTGAATGGCCTTGGATGATATTTCTTTTCATAAAGCAATGAAAAATATGTGCCCTGCTCCGACAATGTGTAAATAATGGAGTTAATTACATTGAAAATTAATTATTAGAAAGTAAAATTATTAGAAACATCTAAAGCGACACAAAGTGAATGACCTTGGATGACATTTCTTTTCATAAAGCAATGAAAAATATGTGCCCTGCTCCGACAATGTGTAAATAATGGAGTTAATTACATTGAAAATTAATTATTAGAAAGTAAAATTATTAGAAACATCTAAAGCGACACAAAGTGAATGACCTTGGATGACATTTCTTTTCATAAAGCAATGAAAAATATGTGCCCTGCTCCGACAATGTGTAAATAATGGAGTTAATTACATTGAAAATTAATTATTAGAAAGTAAAATTATTAGAAACATCTAAAGCGACACAAAGTGAATGACCTTGGATGACATTTCTTTTCATAAAGCAATGAAAAATATGTGCCCTGCTCCGACAATGTGTAAATAATGGAGTTAATTACATTGAAAATTAATTATTAGAAAGTAAAATTATTAGAAACATCTAAAGCGACACAAAGTGAATGGCCTTGGATGATATTTCTTTTCATAAAGCAATTAAAAATATGTGCCCTGCTCCGACAATGTGTAAATAATGGAGTTAATTACATTGAAAATTAATTATTAGAAAGTAAAATTATTAGAAACATCTAAAGCGACAAAAAGTGAATGACCTTGGATGACATTTCTTTTCATAAAGCAATGAAAAATATGTGCCCTGCTCCGACAATGTGTAAATAATGGAGTTAATTACATTGAAAATTAATTATTAGAAAGTAAAATTATTAGAAACATCTAAAGCGACACAAAGTGAATGACCTTGGATGACATTTCTTTTCATAAAGCAATGAAAAATATGTGCCCTGCTCCGACAAATGTGTAAATAATGGAGTTAATTACATTGAAAATTAATTTTCGCATGAAATTTTAGGATACAAATAAAATTATTGTAAAATTTCGTTCTTATTTTATTTTTTTAAGCAATGCAGCAAACTTTTTAACTGATCCTCGTACATGCTTCTAACTAATTAAATATTTCTCTCCTTAATTCCATCATTATATAGGGTGTATTATAAGGACATCTACAAACTTTTATGTCAGGTCAGGTATACAACAGGCTTGTTGTAAACAAAAACAGCGATCATTACAGGGAACTCTTTGTTAGTAAATGATAAAAAAGAAATTGATACTTATATAGCGTACACCACGGGTTTCATAGGGGGTACAAATGGAAGTCACAAAAGCCCATATTTAACATTCCAAATTTTGTGCACCGAGGCACATACAAACATATAGATGAAATATCAACAATAAAACTTCGAAATACTTAAAGTTACTGTTATTCATGTATTGCTAAGTTTGATAGTAATTTGTTATGATTTACTTTTTATTACTTTGCAGACAACTTTTGTATTTGTGACCCATTTTCCTTTGAAAAAGTGTTTTGTTTCTGTAAGTCTGACTTAATTTTAAAATTTATAAACGACATTTTGGTATACCTTGTAATGTTGGTAATGCCTTCATTCAACGAATTTCCATTTAATAAAGAATTCTTTTAATGAATTTTTCAACGAAGTCTTAACTTCGGAAGACATGCATCACTTATTTTCTTTCCGTATTTCAAAGGAAAATCTCCATTATAAAATTCTTCCACTAATTCTTTTTGTTATCTTTTCTTATCTCTTTTGACTAAGTTCTAGACGTCTTTGTTCTATTGCAGAGGATATGGTGCTCTGCAATTCACTTCTTGTTGATGAGGTTATAATTAGGATTGAAAATTGTTACAGCGATAACTATCCGATGACTGTGCAGTAAAAAGTCCAAAAGGCGCAGTGATAAGTAATGGCGTTTTATTTTACCAGAAAGCACGAAACACATGCAATAAAACACACTTGCAGTGATCAAAAAACGCATAAGCAGCAATTTATTAACTATTGCAACAGTACAAAGCGTTGGAGAGAAACTAGTTGGTGATCAATTCATCATAGGGAGAAACGAATATTCACTCGCGTCTATTCTCCTCTGTTTCCTATAGCTCTAGTAACAGAGCATCGAATGTTCAAGAAGGATATCGTTCTTAATCGATAAATTACCGAATTTCCAGTAAATTCCGGAACCTACTTTCCAAAGTCGGCAAATCACCAAATTTGTCTCTTAGACAGTGAGTCATAAACCTGCATCCATTCAATAGTCATTGAAGCCATCAATAAAATTATCTCATTCATCATGAAACTAACTGCGCAGGGAAGCAAAATTACAAATTCGTAACAATATAATACAAAGCATAAAAGTGTAACGAGAAATAATGAAAACAATACAAAAATTATGAAAAGATATTGAAATGTCTTCATGAGTAAAATTATTATAAACATCTAGAGCGACACAGAGAGGATTTCAATTTGAAGAAAAGTGGTGAATTTTAATTGGGGAATTTCAATTTTTACATGAGAATGGAACCGTTTACGAGAATATTTCGTTATAATAAGCCTATTGTAATGTCCTGATTTAGACTGATCAAATAACGAAGCAGAATTTTCAGACAATTCTTTATTTTACAGCTCTATATATACAAAGAACAACTTATTCTAATCTTGGTTAAATAAATAGTTATTTACACCTGTAGTAGGAGATACAACAGTCAAAGTCAAAGGTTTTTCTTGAAACTCAGTTCTCCATCACGTCAACACGACCACTCCAGGGGTAGTTTCACAGACTCCGAACTCGTGGGCGTAGTCCAACCGTCTCCTCCAATTCGTTTCTTCTCTCCTCCCCCCCAAAAAATATTCGCGTTTTATTTCGGCGACAATCTCCGCCTCTTAATTTACATTGGTCATTTGAGCTCTCTTTCGGTCAATCGGGGTTCAGCAATATGCTCTCTCAGCGGTGCCAGTGGGTGGTCTGAAGATCCTTTCACAAAGAGAAACATCTGGCATCCAGATGTTTGGACACCCCTTTCTCTTTGAAGGTACTATCAATACCTCTGGGAAGAGGAATTTCATATGTGGTCTTTCATTGTAGTCGCTAATGAACAGATGCGAGACCACCCAGGTGAAAAGATCCACCATCTGGCTTTCTCGTGGCGTTTAGTAAGTAACAGCGAGGACACAGCTGGCTGTAAATGTCTTATCAGTACTGGGAAACGGGGAATGTTACACTATACAAATGAAGATAATAGGCCTTTCTATAGTTATTAATATAGGATATTTGTTAAAATCAATAAAAGGGATGGTTAGATTTCAATCTTATTTTTTTATTGATTTTATAACTTAATTTAGGAATTTCTGTCGAACTAAATGTCTTTATAATGAAGCGCAGAAGTGAAATGATGAGATTTCTATTAGAATATGAGACCAGTTATTATCATGTTTTGCGTTTTCAATTATGATATTTACATTACCACGGTCACAGTCATATTTCAAAAATACTTTTTCAGTCTCAAGTTGAGAAGATGTATATAGACAAAATTCATTAAAATAAGAAATTTAACTTAATTTTAATAATTATGCCAATTTTTCCATGTATTTTTACCTTGTTCAAACCTAAAGGGAACCCAAAACTTTATGGAAATAATTTAATAAAGAATCAGTAAATATTTTTGGATCGAAAGTATTCAATAGTGGTTAACATATTTTTTAAATGTAATATCTTTCTAAAAAAAATGACTAACATTAAATTATTACAAATAAATATCTAAATAAATTTGAAAATTCAAAATACTATTAAAATATTTTAAGAATCCTCAGTCACATTTTTAATAGTAAATTATCATTTCAAATTGATTAAACTAGAAAAAAAAGATTATATTTACGAAAAGGACTTGGATAATTTTTATTTAATATTTCGTCTACTCCATTTAGGAAAGGCATCCTAACTTCGCTTTTCCTATTTCAGTGAAATGCTAAATTAGCGACAAATTATGTAAGATCGTTAAATCATTTTTAACGTTAAAGCAATTATACGTTAATGATTCGAGTTTTGTTCGAAATTGAAGTTCGATGATTTAGTGCATATCCTTGTTAGAAGCTATTTAGAAGCGATTAAATAAATATCTCAGCGTGTATTCACATCGAAAGCAGAAACTTCATGTGTTCCATTTTCAGCTGTGAATGAAAGGAAATGTTTACTTTCTTTTTCCGCGCATATTTTTTAATTTTCCCGATTCTCTAAGCAGCGAGGTTTAAAATTTCCCAATTAGTTTAAAACCAATGTTAGATGCCATCCTAATTTGTAAGGGAGAGTCATGAATAATCACTTAATTATATCATCTTCCTGTTTTGAAACCTATGGAGGTATATTTGGAAGAAGCAGGTGTGTAGCTTTAATTTAGTTTAGTCATATTAATATCCTGTTTTATGGAAACACTAGGGTTATTTTGGGACGGACCTCGTACTTTTGAACCGCGATCGGCTAAAGAGGACGACACCTGAGCTGGCACCCACCTCTCCACACTAACGAGTGCCCGAATTTTAATTCTCATCGCATGAAATATTTTAACTCAACTTCACTTAACATACGAGAAAATCCCCATCAGTATATTTTTAACTTTTTAAAAGCTATTGGATTTTATAATTTTATACAGCTGTCCTTATAAACTTATTTTACCTAACTTATCTGTTTCATCCAGTTTTTAAAATCTAAGACTACTTTTTTACCATATGTCTGGCGCAGTTTGCTCAGATATGGATCTTGCGCCAATAAACACCAAAATCCAATCCAATCCATACTATCGGGAGGACGTTTGGCCAGGACGTTTAACGTGCATTATACCCGCTTACACGACAGTTCTTCGTTGGAATCGAGTCTCGAACCTGAAACCCTCCGGTTCCGAAGCCGAGACCTTACCACCAGGTCACCGCGGCCCTGTTGCCGTTTGCGGATTTCATAGTGAGAAAAAAGCTCACCATGTACGATAATCTAAAAATCGAATTTCTTTTATGTGCAAGGAACTGAGATAAACTTTTCACTAGACAGAGCAGCATATTTCGGCTCAGTCAACATTTCCACAAGCAGTGAAATTTTTGAGAAAGTGTGAAGATAACGTTTATGATATATGGAAAACATAAAATGAGAAATAATCAATGATAAATGAATTGTAGAAAATGCCATTTTGGAGGAACATTCGGTATTATGTTTTCACGAACGATGGATGTTTCTCTTATGTTCTATATAATTCTTGGGTCAAGATTATAAATTGATTCTTGTTTTAATCTGTCATTCCAAATCGATATAAATAAAATTGGAAAGCTAATTTTTACGTCCTACAGAAATCTAAACATTCGCATAAATTTTCCTCTAATTTTCCTCACCACTATACTATAAAACATACTATACTACAATACTATAAAACATAAAAAATTTTCAGTGGCGATTTTGTGATTTTTTTCTCATTAAGCATAAAAGAATCTTGTACGCACAATAATTAGCAAATATTCAATGAGAATATGCAAATTTGAACATTGATTGACGTTGGAAATAGTGCCAGTACATGTCTAAACAAATGAAAAGTATATTTCATAATAACTTGATTGGAAATTCATGCATTTTATGAATAAGTGTTATCAGGAGACATGCAGTACTGCAAATTTATGTAATAAATTTCCTGCCAAGGTAAATATATTTTCTCTACCTGGAAACTTTTAATAAAACTTACTTAAAAAACATGACTTTTCGACCAATTTAGCCGGTGCCCTGGCATAGGCGTAGCGCCTCTTCCCGTGTTCTGGGCGTCCCGGATTTAAGTCCCAGTTCGGCCATGATTGTTCTTCATCTGATCTATCTGTGAGATGTGTGAATGTACCCCTCTGTAAAAAGGGAATGTGCAAGCGAATGTGATGCGTGTGTAGCAAAATCGTACTCTTGGCCCTAGTTGGAGCTACTAAAAACAAGAGACATTCCCTTTCGGCTTAAAATCGCTGAATTCGAAATCAGCGGGGCTTGTCCATGGCAAGTGCCATCAGAAACAACTACACAACCATTTTATATAACCAATTTAATCCTTTAAAGGGTCATTTTTTTTCAAGTCATATTATATTAAAATGTTTTTAGTCTTGAAATTAGTGTAAGAAAAGGGATTCATTTAGCTTATTAGATAAATTTAATTTGATTAATTAATTAAGTTGGTTAATTAATAATTAAGTAACCAATCAAGACACATCATTTTGTCTGAGATAAGGAACTGAAGCATCTAAGTTTCTGACTTACTAAAAAAATTTGTCAGAACTTATGCCAACCTACATAATTTCATACAAAGATTGATAAATTTGGTGAGAAGCATACTTCCCACGGCCCTAGAAAGGGTTAAGAAGTTAAGCTTGAGAAAAAATGGAGCCGATTCATGCTTAAACAATGCAAGCTATGTCATTGAATCAATTTTATTTTGTGAATAGAGAAAAGAAAAATGCATTTAGCCGTAAGTACTCTATGGTGCAATATTCAGGTCGATACTATATATCATGCGCTAATACGTTTATCTTATGACTACAATGTCATGTGAATTACATGGGGGTTTTCATCTCATTGCCAAGTTAGCGTAGAATCATGTCTTTATTATTTCAATGGATTGTTCGATGGTGTCTTAACGATCACATGAAAAGTGAAAAACATCCTTAAAAATGCGATTTGAGCTTCAAAATCAAACTGATTCTGAACATTTGATGCATATCATATGAACATAAATGCTCGAAAATGAAAATACTTTTTGCATTCCCCTTTCAGACAAAATTTCAGTACAATATATTATATTAATGTAAACTGTAACAATGAGCTTCAACTATTCGCACATGCTGCACATGTTTTGAAATCTTGAAGATGCAACTTAATGAAAACGTGACTGTAATTCAAACGACTTAATTCCACGTTGCAGGACTTTAAGATTTTTCTGGTAGATGGCTGTGCATTTTAGGTGAAATATTACTTATAGCAAATAACGACAATCATTCAGTAAAAAAAGGCGACATAACAAGTAATGTCTTAACTTGAATTCCTTTAAATAACAGTAGTCCAGTTTTCATCAGAAAGCAATAGGCGAATCGATACTCGTAACGAAATGAAGAATGTGTATGAAACTGAATGCATGTTCCAGAAATCTGTTTCCCGATGTTGCACAGATTTTAATCATGGACTTGTAATAATATGCCACTAACATGCCAATCGTATTTAATCAATAGTCACTATCTGATCGATGAAAAGGTAATTGGAATTTCGACTGAACTGATTGCATTAAATACGTAGTATACCTTCGAATTGAAACACCAAATCATTTAGAGCAGCGGGGGCCTGGTGGTAAGGTCTTGGCTTCCATTATTCCTAGGTGGTAAAGTCTTGGCTTCGGAACAGGAGAGTTTCAGGCTCGTGACCCGATTCCACCAAAGAATACTGCGAGTGATGTGCTTTGGAGGTTTGGGTTTGGAGAGGGGATGCCATCTTAGGTGTCGTTCTCGTCATCTGACCACGGTTAAAAATTACGAGGTTAAAATAGCTCTAGTGTTGATTTAAAATGGGACGTTAATATAACTATACTGAACAAATTCCATTAACACTTTCTACCGATAGAAAGGGTATTGGTGAACCCTGTAGGGGTTTAGGTCAATTCATGACATGATACTAATCTTTTTATCACTTTTGTTTCGATCTTCTAATGTTCGCCGTTACGGTTCATTCTCCGATTCTGGAACTTTTCGCGCATTTGCGCATGTAACAAGTCTCGTTTATTTCGCCAGAAAGGGTTGGAGAGGAAAGTTGAAAGGAGGAGATGTTTACATTAGCAATAGGATGAACTCAAATTATTCATGGAATTAGGAAACGTTATAGTCCTTCATTTTTCTGCGTACCACCCCTTAATGAAGTGTCAGTGACTAAAAGTGTTTAGTAAAAATTCTAGGGATCCTGAAACGAACAATAGCCGTTTTATTCAAAATTTCTTCTGATATATACATGCCAGAGAAATCGGAAAATTCTGACAAACGAAATTTTGTAGCTGAAATAACAGCCTTGTTTTCCTTTTGCAAGCCATATAATTTTCATTTAGAAGAAAAAAATTTACTTCTCTTTTAAACATAACATGTTTTATACAGACTGTATATAATTTGTAACATGTTCGAAAACAAAAGAAAAATCTGTAAGTATATGTTTACATAGTTCTATATTTATATCAATCACTTCAATTCACTTCTAGATTTTCGGCAGAATATTATTGATTTTGGAAGACTGATTGAAAACAGAAGCCTGACAGTGATGGATACTATAGCGCAAATTGACAGCTTAGAAACAGAACATCTTAGTGATCCATCTCCACTTTATTTTCATTCTTCTTGTAATGTTGAAAGTTTCATTGTTGAAAAAGATGATACAAAATAAAAACATTGGAAAATAAGAATGACAGTTTTTCAAGAGCTATAATCATATTTTAATTTAAAATTATAATGTCAGTATCCAAAATTTGAAATTGAAGAAGTAGAAGAAATGTTTTAAAATGCTCATGAAAATTATTCATTAATATTTTCGATAAATCAAATCTTAAAATTGCTTAGGTCACAAAAATTGGACGAGACTTACAGATTAACAGAATTCATCGATACATAAAAAAAAATCTAAAAAAAACTATTTATATTCTCTTGCATAACCCCCAAAATAGATTATTTAGTTTGTACAGTTTATGAAGGGTGTCCCAAAATTAACACAAGATTTGAATTTGTCACCATTCGCGCAGTACAGTGTAGGTAAACCTGTTAAAAATCCATTTTACAGCTGATAGTTTAGGGTTAGTAAATATAGAACACCGTGTTTTCATTATTGAACAATATTTCAAAAATAATGAAAGTCTGGCGTCCACAGTTTGAAAATTTGAGAAATGGCCTTCTAGATCGTGGGATTTAACGCCATTCGATTTCTTTTTATGGGTTTATTTGAAGTCAAAAATTTATGCAAATAAGTCCACAAGCATTGAAGAAAGAAATCCAATGCCGCATCAACGAAATGCACCCACAATTATGCAAAATGGTCATGGAAAATTTCTACAAAAGAGTGCTTATGTGCCAGCAAAGCCGGGAATGTGTTATTCCATACACCACCCTATCCTGTGTATTTTACGATTCAATAAAAATATAGCAACTGAAAGAAAAATGTGTGTTTTTTTTAAATTATTTAATTCAAATCTTGCGTTAACAAGTTGTTCTATCGTGTAACACTCCGTTTTTACTAATCCTAAATTATCAGCTATCAAATGTTTTTTAATAGGGTTTCCAATACTTTAGTGCACGAATGGTGGAAAGTGAAATCTTGCGTTAAGTTTGGGACACCCTTTAAATGGGAAAATACGAAGGACAAAAAAAAAAATTCAAGGAGATTTGCGATTGCAATCAGAAACATCGTTACGTGGCTTAGTTGTCAATCTTTATTTTATTTTTTAAACTTACTCTTCATTATATAAAATCAATAACGTGGCAGTAAAGAAAATGAATTTGATAACATCGAACATGTTTGTAAAATTCCGGCAAGCAAAGCATTATGGATGTAGAATATAATGAAAAAAAAATTGAATTTGTTACATTTCAGGAACAAATGTGATATCAGCGGGAAAGCTTTTTTTTTTCTTTTTTAATTTTAGGAAATCTAACAAAAATGTAACTTTGAAACAAGGAATGGTGATACTACTTCATGTATCATTTTGGTCCTTTAAAGTCGATTCCGGAATAATACAACTCGTATAATTTTTTAATTTGTATTTATCTAATAATTCAAAACCCGAATAAAGCAAACAAAAAAATTATATGAACTAGTATCTTAGGAAAATATTTCAGAATTAATGTGTATAATTACTTGAACGGTTGGCAGATTTTTCTACTTTTTTTATTTATAAAATTGAGATAATGGAGTAGAACAGTAATTAATTATCAGATGGCTTTTCTTTAGCCAAAAAATTCAGCTAACAATCTTTTTAAAAGCAGCAAAGTCTAACATTTTTAATTTTTATCGTATTAATCAAATGGATGGAACTTGTATGCTTCAATGTATGAGTTAAAAAATAATGTGCAGCCGTGCAGAGAGGAGATAATGTAATATCAATATCGCAATCAATATTTGTAGGCAGATTTATCAGTCACTGCATCATCATTATCGTCGCATAGCGAACCGGAAACTCGAAGCTGTCACAAAGATAGAGCTCTTTCTTTCATGATAGCGCGTGAGAATATATTAAGGTATTATCTTCAGGAAAGGGTAAGTTAGGGACCTATTTCTACTTATAAGCCACGTTATATGTAGCATGTACACATGTCATCGTGTGACATGGATAATTTAGTTTAGTTATATTAATGTCCTTCTATTTGTAAGTAGCATTAGGACTAATTTGAGACGAATCACGAATTTTGAACCTTGATCAGAAGACGAGACTGACACATGAAATGGTACACCTTCCTCACACTAAACTTCGGCTCCAGATCAACGAGAAAATACTTAGCCCACGACTCCACATTCAACATGTATTAGATCTGCATATATTCCCGATCGTTAGTGAGTTTGAATTTCATCCCCGGAGCTCTCCAGCCTCAAAGCCAAGACTTTATCATTAAAAAAAGGAAAAGAGCATGGAAGGATGCGTTGCCAGCTCATGTGTCGCCCTTGTCGTCGACCACAGTTCAAAACAAAGAAGTCTATACCTAGTGCTCATTTAGCTTTAAAAAGAAGGCATTAATCCAAGTAGATTAACCAGACAGAATTTCATTTTGCCGATAGTTTTCAGGCTATATCACCCTTCATAACAACCCAATGTTTATTATTTTACAAAAAGAAAGCTAATAATGATACAAAAATGATGATTGAAATATCATATTTCTTAATTCTTCTATACTTAAAAAAATAGAAAGACAGTTCAAAACCTGGCATAATGCCAATGTTATTATATTTAAAAGCAATAGTCCTTTTATCGTCTGCGTTTTCATGAAACTATTTTGACGTCATTTCTAAATCAAATTTACAGATTCAAAAAATAATATCGGAATAAAATAAATTGTCAGATATTTCCAATAAAACCTAAATAAAATCACAAGCAAGGCTTGAAAATTAATTTTTTTTTAAATATAAAGTTAATTTTTTTTAAATTAAAGGCTAAATTGTGAAACCAATTCTACTATTAGAAAGTCTACTAGGTATTCCAATAGTGACCGAAGAACAAAAACCAGCCTCATCAGTTATGTCATAAAAATTTCGCAAATTGTCACGTCTATAGGATTGCAAAAGTGCAGATCGACAAGTGGTCATTCCTTAATATATTTAATTCAAAACTTTATATAAATCTACGCATCAAATTCTGTGCAGAATCTGTTCACCAACTTTTATCTATCTAGCTAGCTCGTTGCGTTTTGTAATTATCGCGTTCATCTTTACACGGATAGTCATAAAATTACTTCTTACGAATGGACTTCATTCAAAAGTTGATAGAAATTTATAAACCGGTGTAAAAAATATATTCGAAATATCATGTATCTAGTTCAATGTGTTTTTAAATTATCATATTCGCAAAGAGATAGTCATAGTTCTAAAAATTCCTTTACAAAAAGACAGTCATAATTTTTAAAAAATGCATTTATGAAGAGACAGTCATAGTTCTAAAAAATGCGTTTACAAAGAGTCATAGTTCCAAAAATGTGTTTGCAAAGACAAAATCATAGCTCTAAAAATACGTTTACAAAATTATAGTCATAGTTCTAAAATTGTATTTACAAAGAAACATTCATAGTTCTAAAAATTCGTTTACAAAAAGATAGTCATAGTTCTAAAAATATGTCTGCAAAGAGACATTCATAGTTCTAAAAATTCGTTTACAAAAAGATAGTCATAGTTCTAAAATTGTATTTACAAAGAAACATTCATAATTCTAAAAATTCGTTTACAAAAAGATAGTCATAGTTCTAAAAATGTGTCTGCAAAGAGACATTCATAGTTCTAAATATTCGTTTACAAAAAGATAGTCATAGTTCTAAAATTGTATTTACAAAGAAACATTCATAATTCTAAAAATTCGTTTACAAAAAGATAGTCATAGTTCTAAAAATATGTGTTTCGGACTCACGGAGCATGAAAACATGAAAACACTCACTAAAACATGAAAATTTTGTCAAAATCTCGAATTCGAATTTTTGACGAATATAATGTGAGAAAACAAAATTTACGAGAAAGTGAAAGATATTATTTGTTGTCACTACCTTCATATCTGGGACCATTCTATGAAAAAGCGTTTTACCATGCTAAAAAAACTTTTGAAACATGTAACAACTTCACATTTTGGTATGTCTTTTATATTGTTCTAAAAATGTGAATATCTTTCAAACGTGTTTCAGGCTTTTACAACATCGTATATATATTCCTAATAATTAAGATTATTAAGTTTCTGGCTAACATTGAAACTTCTTAGGAATGTTTTTAACTTTTAAACACATTCCTAACATTTTGTATGCGATCTTATCATTTAAAATATTTAAGTATATTCCTAACACCCATATTTCTTGAATACATTCCTAACATTCTAAACTTTTAAATTACATTCCTAAAATTTAAAGATGTTTCAAATAAATTGCTGACATCTAAAATGCCTAAAAATGTTAATATCATGGAAATGTTTTAAGTATATTCTTAACATCTAAATGATTATTGTAAGTCTTAAAAGTGGGATAGTTTGAAGAAAATTGATAAAAATAGGTTTTCATAAAATATTTATAATTTACGTTGTAAAAAAATGATCTTAATAAAGTTTTTTTTCCCTCTTCAAATATTGCAAATTTTAAAAATAACTTTGGAATTAATCACACAATTTTTTTTTTACTTCTGTTAACACAGTGGATGAAAAAAACCGTTGCTATCCTTTAGTAGTATAATTAAAAGTTTAATTATAATTAAAAATTATTCGAATATCGATAGATCGTATTCGTATTAATTGATTTTTTATAAATAATGAAACTTGTTTACTGATTAGTGTTATTGAAATTACTAATGAATTAAAATGAATGTTACTGAATTTAAATAATTGTTACTGAAGAAATAATATTTTTCCAACAACAATTTTAGATCCGCCTTCTAACAATATGATTCGATATCTTTTGTTTCTTTTTACAGAAAAAAATAATCTATTTCTCTCCAAATTATTTACACCATCTATTAAAATTTGTAATTAATTTCCCTTTTAATGGTCCATTCTCATCAAAAATGGTATTCTTCAACCGTGAAATTGTCTGAGCAAAAGTCGGATTTTTAACTGAACGAAAGAAAAATGAATGGCATTGACAAAATGTAAAAAAAAAAAAAAAAAAAATGTTTACATTGAGAAAATGTAAGTTGTAGTTAGCTTACACTTCTCAATAATAGAATTGGACACTTTTAAACATACTTGATTCCATTATAATAAGTATAATTGACAAATATACAAAACAAAAATTAAAGGAGATTCGAAATCAGAAATAATTATAATGACATTCATAATTTTTTAAGCAGATTCATTTAACTTTATATTAACAAAATACTTAAATATATATAAACTACTATCATAACCGGCATAAATATAAACGCAATAATTAAAACAATGAAAATTAGAATCGTAAAATGCGTTTTAAAATATATGAAAAAAAAACTCATTGAAATTAGTGACACAATTTCACTGAAATAAAATTTATATTAGGGAAGAAATTTTTTAAATCCTAAAATATTATACAAATCGTTTTTAATCTATACTCATCTCATAAATTAAAAAGGAAAGCATTAATTTTTAAGGTAATTTTTAATTATAAATATATAATTTTTTAAAAGACTTTCCTCAATGAGTATTTTTTATACAAGAAGTGACTATGTGACGAATTGGTTAACTAAACCACACGGACTGCCCTAAAAAGTGTTTTTTGCACCACTGTGGGTTTATGCATGATGCATGTCACATTTTAAAAATAGTCAAATATCTATAAATAGTATAATACTAAAGCAAAAATTTTCAAGATATTATTATATCAAAAGCATAGCATTATAATATGACATAGCATTATGATAGTTAAAGGCCAATCTATTTCAATTACTGATTTTTAAAAATTCACCATATAATATCTGAAAGAATATCTAAAAAGATAACTCACCATTATTAAAAAGTTAAAAAAAATAGCAGTAAAATATGCCCAAATAATTAAGTCCGGATTCTAAAGAAGAAGAAGAGCATCCACGCCGAGCTGTCCGAGCATCTCTTCCCGTGTTTCATCTTGCGCGTCCTCTTGTTGCCATGACGCCAGGATGTCTGACGGAGGCAGCGCCCTCTGTCAAACTCTCCACAAGCGCGGCTCATTTAAGAGCATTTGGCAATTAACTTGCAAGAAATGCAAATTTTTAGCTAATGCAAGCTTTTAATGGATCCCGGAATGTTTCCGGTTTCATTGAGTTGCTCCAAAGTTTGGTGAGTTTCGGTTCGTTTGGGCCAATGTCTCTTCTATTGAAAATTTGGATGGATATCTTAAAATGGTAATTGTTTTTACTTCATTATATAATAAGGAAAAGTTTAAAACACGCCGGTTTCGAGAAAATAGTGGATGAAAATTAAAAGAGGAACTTTTTAAGTGGGTCAAACAAATATAAAAGTTTAATACATTTCTGGTGATTTCAATTTTAGCTGCTTTTGGAATTCCGGAAGCATTTTCTTTGACTGGATTTTAACCCATTCACTGCTATTCACGAGATATCTTGTAGGAAACTGCTGCAAAATTAAGCGTCTGTAAATTTCTTTGGAAGTGAATGGGTTAAAAAACGACATATACATAGTAAGCACGTTTATTGCGCCGGCGTCCTGACTTGGGAGTAGCGCGTCTTCCCCGTGGTATGGATGGACGTCCCGGGTTCGAGTCCTGGTTCAAGCATGGTTATTCTCTGCCCTGTGCTCTATCTGTGAGGTATGTGAAAAGGCCTTCCTGTAAAAAGGGGCTGTGCAAGCGAATGTTTGTGTCATCTTCATATGATCTAAAGTCAGACTTCTGCCCCAAGCTGCTCAGGTGCTTTGCCTTCAGAAGCTACTTCAAACTCGGCTTAAATCGCTAACAGCTCGTTAGCGGGCTTGTAAAGTACCATAAGTAGCAACAGCAGCATCTTTATTCTGTCGTTACTAAATTTCTTCTTTTTTTTTAAGTATAATTTTTTTTTATTCATTCCTTAAAAAGTAATTGTAAAATCTCAGTATGTCTATCGGATTTAAGAATTAACCAGCGGGACTTATATCTTCCAACCTTTCTTGCATAAAAATTGTTATCCTTTAATTGTTATCTCTCCTCCATAAAAATTGTTATCTAAAAATTCTTATCCGACCTCCTCTAGCATAAAAGTTGTGTACTTTGAGCGATAGCCACAATTGCTCTGCTTTTTATTTTCAAAGTTCCTGTACACGATATTTTTATGCTGAATTTATATTATATATATTGGAAAATATATATACCGCATATATATTTGTTAACCGATTGAAACCAGTATTTGAAACAGAATTACAATTTTAATAACAACTTCTTAAACGGAATTACATTTATCTAAATAAATGTGTATTATATTTATCGCCTTTACTTACATATAAACATAAGGACCAAATGATTGTCAAGCCATTGACACATTTGGTTCAAAATTTAATAGAGATCGACAGTTTAGAAGCTAAAATTGTGTAACAAATTCTATCTACCTATTCTTTTACGTTATATAGTTATCGGGGCCATTAGATTGATCTGATAGTCATACAGGCAAACTTTTTCTTAATGAATTTCGATTCAATTTTGTTACAAATCAACATATTTGTTATAAACTCACATACCAAATTTCATACGTTTAAATCGAAATGTTTTTGAATTATCGCGTAGACAGACAAAAAGCCTTCATTCCGAAAATATGTTTTGCGAACTCAGAGTGGGAAATGCGGATTCGTCTAACTGTCGAGTTAGAATTTTTTTTAGAAGATTAGAATACCTTCTCTTTGTATAACTTTTATACAAGAAAGGAAAACATAATTCACAAATACGAACATAGCATACCCAAAATAATACAAAGACAAAAAATAATGCTTGCCACAAAAGTTTTTCCCAAGGAAATTGAATATAATATTTGAAGAATACAGGTTGGCCATCTAAAATTTTTCTAGTCAAGAGAAATCTGCAACTGAACCCGAAAAAAGAAACTGTTTTCCATATTCCGATTGTCTAAGACAGAGGAGGGCAGACTTTTCCATGGTATGGGCAACTTCTAATTTTTTCAAAGTGTTGTTGTCCACCAAGGGTCATAAGTGTAATGCACAAAAAAAAGGTCTATAATAGTTATTATAACTTAATAATAAATACGAAATATGTACTTACTTACATAATTACAAGCATAATAATAATAGCCACAAATATAATAATATCAAATGATGCATTTAATATCAAACAATTCAAAACACATTAAAAAAATAAACTCATTTCATCTAAAGTTAGTTCTTGTAGTTTGCGTACTGTCGGCCAATCTTGAATATCTCGGTATATAATTACTATGCTAATCTTACACTGGATTCTAAGACGTCTGTAAGACGGGAACGATCTGTTATCTTAACTATATGCTCCGTTGAAAATGCAGATTCACACAGGTAGGTAGAACCAGAGAACGATGTAAAATGATATGCAACTCTTAGGTACATGTGTCGTCTACACATTCATAGAATCATTTGTTCAAGTAAATACAGCCACATCGATCGTGAAAATTCGATTCAACTAGTCTAGCTCTCATTAGTGTTCCATAAATACATTTCTTTCAGTATGCGCGTCTTAGGTGTTAGTAAGTCACCCAATTGATTCTCCGACCCGCCACGAAGGCACACGGATTTAAACCATAAGACTTAATTTAACACCTCTCCATGCCCCTGCGACTATAATCTTAACGATTATTTAAACAGTTGGGTGGACATGGAGAGTGAGAGTTGCAGATGGCTAAGCTAATGATGTGGAGGTAATGGTGATTGGGCTGATGATGTGGAGCTGATGTTGGCTGAGTTGTAGTTGGCTGGGTTAAAGATTTTTAGGCTGCAGTAGGTTGCATTGGAGTAGACGAGCTGAATTCGGTTAGACTGGTGAGGAGCTGACTTGGCTGGGTTAGAGCAGGAATGGTTGGTTTTAGGTTGGGTTGGAGCAGGGATGTCATGGGCTATGCAGGACTGAATGGAGTTGTCTGAGCTTGAAGATGCGCTGCGTTGGTGGTTGGAGTTTCCGGGCCTGGGTGGAAGTCTTGAAACCATAACACTGAATGACCGGACCACCGCAACAGCAACACTGGCGGGAACTGTGGTTGAATCCTAAGTTCCATCCCCGGCCACAGTACAACTCTTCCCGCAGGAAGTACGTCCCGTCATCGATGGGAGGAGTCAGATCCCCCACCTATTTGGGTACTCTCCAGGGTAGCGAAATCCAACCACCATTTAGGTCTTAGTAAAGGCAGTCATCCCAAATGTCTTGGGGGTCCACCGATCGACTTAATGACCACCCCTGATCTAAGGAAATCGGAGATGAATTCTGAAAAGTAAATGCACCAGAGGAGCAGATTGAAAACGTTCGTGTATACAAGATGAAATATCTTGCATACAAAAATGGTCAGCACATTGAAAACGTTGCATGAGTTAGGAATTTATAATAGTCTATATTATTAGTATCCCCGCCGTCATTAATGCTAGATTTACTTAAAAATATCTGAGACGTTATGGTGCGTCATTATCGGATGCTAAATCCCAATTTATATTTTACTTCTACCAGCCGAGGAAAGTTTTTTTTTCTTTAATGTTTAAATTGAGTGATTTTTCGATGTCCCATTAGCTCTAAGCATGAATAAATGACAAAGATCAATGAGTTGAGATCAAAAATTATTTTTAATGCTTAATAAAATATTCCCTCAATTTTCAAATTACAAATAAGTTTGATTTAATCTTTCCGCAGGTTTCATATTTTCTGTTATAGAACTTCTGTGTAAACTTAAAACTACAAAATTTCTGCTCAGTGTCGTGAGTGCTATGAAATTTCTCTTTCTTTTCACTTTCGTAATTTTAAACAAAAGTATCATCGCAGTAGCTTGAAGATGTAAGTCATAACAAAAAAATATGATCCAGTTTTTTTCTATTTGTATGATATCAGAAATCAATTAATACACTGCCTTGTCAGACACTTTAACCATACGTGTAAACTACTATAATCATACTAACTAACTTGTAGACTACTATAATCATACTTAATCATACTAGTTATTGGAAAGAGACAGAATTCAAAGATGAATTGTAACAAAGGGCAACGCAAGATCAAAAATGTCATCGGCACTTGCTACCGTGCAAAGATTGCAAGAAAACAATGCACAAACAGAGAAGAAACGTACATTTTATTAATAACAGAAGATGCATTTGCGAAATTTACAGAGTTTATAGCAGCTGTTCAAAACCTAAGGCTCCTCTACCTGATGGCATCTAATCAGGATTATTTTGTGACATTCCTGGCGTTCATTACTATTCATTATCAGATTCGGAAACCGCCAGTACTTTTGCGTATTGTCAAGAGCGTTATTTCTCCAAAAAAGGGCTGAGATGAAAAATGAAAGATACTTACATTTAGGAATAACCGCACAGGGCTACTCCTTCCGCCTAATTAAAAGCATTGCGGGAACTAAGTCCTAGGGGCATCACCGGTCACGGTACACCCCTTCCCGTGGAAATAATGTCCATTCATTGATAGGAGGTAGTTGACCCCCATGATTTCTGTACCCACCTAGGTGGCGAGAACCAACCATCATACTGGAAGCTTCTCATCCTCATTTCTCATGTGTCCCTCAGTGGCAGTGCATTTAGGAATAAGGTGAACTCGAATTATTTGCGGAATTAAGAGATATAATAACTGCTCATCTTTCTGTGTATCACCCTTTAGCGAAGAACAATCGTCAAAAAGTTCTGGTCTTGGGATTCCTAAAACGAACATTATGTTGTTGAATTGCGACAATTATGGAGATCCCTGCGACAGTAACCGAAGTCTTATTCATTGGGTGAAACGAGAACTTTCAGGTAATCCCATGAACAGCAATCGTGTCGTAAAATACATTGACCCTTCCAGTCTGCTTTCTCATTCTCCACATAGGTACTTTATTGCTGAATAATATCGAGATAAAATGCATGGATTTAAACGTTCTGAAAACGTATTTCACATCTGAAACAATTGTTCATACAAATGTTTTTGCAATACCTACTGAAAGATTTTGAAACTAAAAAATTTAGACCTTGTAACAATTCAGGCGCGAGGAGCTTTGTGATTTCTATCTTTGATATAATTTAACAACTTTCATGACTTAATATTTTGGAAGTGATTCATCCAAAATGTTGAACATGCAATCATGAAACTCTCTGCATATTTATAAATGATTATTAAATAGCAAAAAACTAGTCAAATTTTGGTTTCTTTTGGTCTTTAAAACAAGCGGGAGTGGTCTTCTCAAAACTTTCTTGCATACCCTCTAATAAACTTGTTATAACACAGAACGCCTTACATGTTATTGGCGTAATATTAAATTTTGATATGAATTTAGCTTTTTCACTCAATCTATCACGTCATCCTTGGCGATGTATTTGGCGGTGACTAATCCCTGGCATTCGTTAATAGTATCCAAAATGTTTGTTTCAGGCGCTTTTTTTCTCAAATGACTGAAATAAAAATTTTACACAAAAGTGTACTTGTCACAAACTCCCATACCAAATTTGATATATTTAAGTAGCTGCGTTTTTGAACTGTCGTCTTTACATGTTTCTGAAATCACAGACCGACAGACAGTCAATCCGCGACAGACAGTTGGATTTGTTTCAAGCTTTGACAGGTGTCTACACTATATGGATGTTAACCTTTAACTGGGGACGTGTGGTCTGTGAGACCGCTAGCGATGGATTTTCTGTCACCCCTATTCTATTTTTAGCTCAATTGAATGAACTGACCCTGTAGCTTCCTGTTTTGTGACCTTCAATACACGTGCACTTTTTCAACCGATTTCAGAAGATGCTTTTTTAAAATAATTCAGTTATCTCTTCGAGCGCAGATGAAGGTGATTTTAGTGATAAGAATAATTATACAGAACAGTTTTTCGATGAAAGTTCGCATTCAACTGATTTTGATATGTACGTTCAAACATAATTAATTTTTCTAGTGATAATGTATTTTGAAAAATTTATGAAATATATTAATATAACAAGAGATATATATACAGAATTTATGGGTTGATTTTTATACTAGTTCTTTACCTGTATGTTTAAAATGCCCGAGAAAACCGTGCTATGAAAATCCCACAAGCCGAGAAAAAAAGGGTCAATTTTACCCATTGTCCTTTTTTTATATATATATATATAAATGTTGAATTTTACATTATATTGTCTTCTATATACCTTCATATACTGTAAAAATAAATATAATTTAAAAAGTAAAAAGTAATATGCCTTTTCAAGAATATTATTTATTGTAATGTAATTTGAGAAGAAAATGTATGTTCCAACGTATTTACTTTTTTCAATGACAATATAGTTTGAAAAATTTCTAAAACATATCTATATATCAAGAAAAATATCTGCAAAATATATTGGCAGTTTTTCATACAAATACATTCATTAGAAAATTTAATTTGAATGTAAATGAAATGCGGTCTCGTAGACCGCAACTCCCCAGTTAAGTCCAAAAATTTCACCTCCCCAGTTAAGGGTTAAATCTGTGTACCGAATCTTATCTATATACTTTCTTCTTTTTGTAGTTATCGTGTTAAATTGCATTCGAACAGCCTGACAGATAGATTTCCTCTTCAAATTTTGATAGAAATCAGCAAATTTGATGTAAATATCGTATACTAAATTTCATCAATGTAGAAAAAAGCATTTATGAGTTATCGAGTTGAGTTCGAATTTTTTGCCGAATGCTACACTTTTTCTATACTACAGGTATAAGGAAATAAAAAGACATCCAAAATATATATACAACAAAGCCCTAACTTTCATATGCGGGACTCAGAAAATAAAAATCGGAGCCTTTTTGAAACCTGAAGTCCACAAATTTATGCGGGGGTTGCATCTTTTATTTGGGAGTGAAAGAAAAAGGTTCCAGAAGCTTTTCCACCCCCGCTGTTTTTTTAAAGTAATTATCTTTATATATGCGTTTTATTTTTATACAAATTTATAATTACTATAAATAATTAAAATATACCAATTATAATTATTTATTCAAATATACTTTGATTTGTATTCAAAAATTGTTTTATTTTCATGGTCTGAATCCAAATAAAAATGAGGAGTCATCTTCGCATATCTTAAGATTAATCAATAAGATATGCGAAAGCAAAATATTATATTTAAAATCAGAAAGCTGTTCAAAGCAATTAAAGAGCTGCAAATTATTCCCCTATTTTAATATCCAAAATAGGCAGCAGCAAGTTTCCAGTGTTTGCATTTAATTTAAGAGATTCAATATTAAGAGTAAGTAATTAGTTGGAGTTTTTAATTACTTTCATGGCTCAAGACTTTGAAAATTATGAGATTTTCGAAAGCAATTTTCTACCCTTTAAAACTTTTTTTTAATGTTTTTAATTTTATCATTTATCTCTCATATATGAAGAATTTTTCTCTTTCATTAATCAACAAATTGTTGTTGTTTTTTTTCAAAAAAAAATATCATTTTCCAAACATTTTTAATTTGGGAAATACAGCTGGATTATAATTAAGGAAGAGATTTTCATTTTTATATGTACAATTACCTACAGCGAAGTTGTTTATTTTTTCAATATAAATATAAGTCATTGAGACTATGTATATATGTATGTACATATTTCACAAGTCATCGGGCCGTGGCATGTGGTCATGTCAAAGTTTCAGCTTCAGAACAGGAGGATTTCAGGTTCAAGACCGAATGCCACTAAAAAATCGTTGTGTAAGCGAGTCTGGTGCACGTTAAATCTGTCGTAGCCAAACGTCATTCCGCTAGGTGATAAAACAATGTGTTGTTGAAGTTTGGAGAAGGGGGAGGGCGCCAGCTCAGGTGTCGTCCTCTTCATCTGACCGTGGTTCAAAATTACGAGGTTCGTCCCAAAAGAGCCCTAGTATTGTTTTAAAACGGAACGTTACTGTAACTAAACTAAGCTGTTTCACATGTCCTTTTAAATGACCAAACATTACACAAGAATTCCTTTGGACAAGAAAAAGAATATCATTAATATTTCTAAATGCGAAATTTAGTTAAATAATTAATTAATTGGCAATCAACCGAAATTTTGCAATTTTTCTATAGTAACTTTGGGGAAAATTATTTTGCAAGAAATATTTAGTACCAAACTTAAAATTCCAAATTATACAATTTCAGTGAAAATATTTTTTTTCTGCACAATTTTTTGTGCAATGTTTTTTTTTTTTTTTTTGTAATGAATTTTTTTAAATGTAACGCAAATAAATTTGAAATACAGTAACAGTAAGATAAAGATTTACTCTGCTGTTATTTTTTGAAATTTGTTTCATGACTTTTGGAATACTTTATTAGTTTAAAGTATTTATTTAAAGCGCCTCAAGGAATTGAAAGTACTGAAAGAAAGAAATGATATACTTTTCGTCTTCAAGCAATAACAAATGACCAAAGTCCAAGGTGAATCAATCAAATAGTGTGGCGTGAAATAAGCGTGCGTATAAAAATAAATACGTATGTATAATAAAAATTTGTATATAAAAATATGTATGTATAATAAAAATTTATATAAAATTAGCTTTCATATTACAAATTTTATCAATCAAAGTATTTATTGCAAGGAACATAAAATATATTAAGCGATGATTATTCTAAAAAGGAGTCAATAAATAGTAAATCAATGGATTTGGAACAATAGAATTTTATTGTAATTTTTTCTCTCACCGATTGAGACATTTATCCTAAGGGGATGGTAAAAAATAGTAAATTCGTAAAATTTTCTGGAATTCTTCTGAAAACTATTTCCGAACCACTTCTTTCACGCTATCAATCAACAAGAAGCGTTGTTTTCTCAGATATTTTTATTTTTTTATTTCCTCACATACGAAGTATACAAAAAGAAAAGATTGTGATCGTCAAAAAATTCGAAATAGAGATTTCGACGAATTTCTACATCAGAGTCCCCTTTGAGACTGAAAAACACATTTTTGGAATTATATTTGTTTGCCAGTGAACACGATAATTCAAAAACGTTTTCAACTTGAAGGATGAAATTTGGTATATAGACTTTACGCCATATTTATAGATTTCTATCAAATTGTAGACGAAAACCATTCAGAAAAAAGCTGTTTGATCGTCTATTCAAGTATAAATGAATACGATAATTACAAAATTTAAAGACCTAGATATTCAAATTCAGTGAAAAGGCTAAGCATTTAAACTGTAAATTAGCATCAAATTTAGAGCCAAACCTTCAAGGAGTTGACCGTCTGTCAATCTGTACATTTTCCTAATGCAAACGCAATAACTCAAAGACGTAATGACAAATAAATAAAATTTGGCATGTGGCCTTGTGGCTATAATTATAGTTCTATGTCAAATTTTGAGTTCAATCAGTTAGAAGGAAGGCGTCCAAAATACATTATCCTTTTTTCTGATAATTCTATAATAAACGAATGCCGGAGATTAATTGCTAAAGATTGTACGCCAATTTGGCAAAATTTCTAGATTCACGCCAAAGATTAATTTTTCGGAACTATTGCTCACCAATGTGTCACTCTCACTAGAAGCATTCACAGTCTTTTATGCGGAGGGAAAGGGGTAATATCTTTATTAGAGAGTATGCGAGAAAGTTTTGGGAAGACAACTCTCGCGGGTTAAGTTCAGCAAACATTGCCATATCAGAAGATAAAAATTCTGGAGTTTAGAGGAAAATTATTGCATTTTAATTGATTTTATAATGTGTGCCAACAGCGGCGTTACACCGAAATAAGCTCCAATAAAAATGATTATGAATTTAGGTCTTCGAAGTGAAGGAAATTCCATCCCTAAAAGGTATAAAGACATGCACTGATATAATAATCCAGAAATAGAAAAAGGAAAAAAAGGTTCACAAACAATACCATATGATGCACAAAAATTTAAATTTTGAATAAAATAAAACGAAAATAAAATTATAAGAAAAAAGAAAATAAATAAATAAGTAAATAAAATTAAGATAAATAAACTAAAGTAGAAAATAAATAAAAAATTTAAAAAGGAAAGAAAAACTAGGACTGTTCATAAATTAGTATGGGCAAAGTCAAATTAAAAATAAATATTTTTAAATACAAAAATAAAAACAAACAAAAAAAAAAATTATGAATTCGGCCAGAAGACTTTTTCACGGGTCATCCTCAGGCAAGGATTCAAACCAGGGATTTTTGTGTGAGGGATCTGACTTTTGTCCAAGTATTGACCCCTCGTGACCCAAAAATTCCAAGAAATTAAAGTTTATGAAGATAAAAATTAATATCAAAACTTAAAGACAATAAATTACACAATGATAATAAGAAAAATATTATTTCAAAATTCAAAACTAAGCAAGACCACAGCAAAATTTAATCAAACCATACAATAAAATCATTAATTCATTAAGCAAAAAACATCAATAAAATATAACAGTAAAGAACATACTAGTTAAAAGAAAAGTCTCTAAAAATTTTTATGAAGAAAATAAACCTATAGTGCAGACCATAATATTCTTCCCAAGTTTAAAGCTGAATACGCCTACAACGCTTGGTCAAAGTACCTTGTCATCATAATAAAGGAAGATCTCAGCGCCATCTATTGAGTTAAAAAAATCATAGAGAATAAACTACAAAGCATATCTTTAGTTTTGAAAATATAGAAAATAATATATATGAGAGAAAATAGATAAACCTTCTTTTATTAAAACTCCGATATCGCAAAAGTTTTTGTGGCATAATGGATGGCAAAGGGAATTCAATCCTAAATTTAGAGAAATAAATCTCTTTGGCTGTCTCGAAAATAAGCCAGCAGTCTCTGGAATTCGTTTATCAGTTCTTTTTCAACTATAGCCCCGAAGAAAAAAATTGCCATCTCTATGTTACTTCTGATATGCTCCAGCAGTGGACAAGAATATATGCAGTGATTTATGGCATCATTGATATTTTCACGTCATCGGCAGTAGTCAGCTTTAAGGTTGAAACGCCGTAGGTTGGGACAATGACTATATGTTTGTAATGAATGACCAAGCATTGCCGTGGAGGTGGAAATGCAGAGGAAAGGGTTTTTTTAGTCATTTCGACATGACTATCTATCACACACAATAACATTGGTAGTTTCGAATATTGCTCCCTTTCCTTGAACTCACACCACAGATCGTATTATGGAAATTTTATAACATTCGAGAAGTGGCACCCATGAAGTGTAAATCATCTGCTTATTTCCATTCCTATTTAAATTTTCTATGAGAACATTTTATGTGATATTGTTCTTTCTATATTTTATTGGTATTTTCTCATACCTTGGAGTATCTATTGCAATCTTTAACTAGATTTGCTTTATTAAAATATAATACAAATAAATTCATTACGAAAGTTTAAACTGTGAGATTATAGGCTGAACTTTAATATAAAAATTTGGCTGATAAATTGGCTGATTTATTTAATGCTAAATGATAACAATAATATTAAACCAGGAGGAGTGATTCCACCAAAATTTTCTCGTATGCTGTGAACGGCTTGCACAGTATTGGCTTACAATAGTTAAGAAATATTAACCTTTTTCATGAATTTAGAAATTTTACTGAATCTATCGTATGATCCTTGGCGAGTTTTTTGGCGATTAATCCTTGGCATAAGGTTAAAAGTATCCGAAAATCAAATTTATGTTTCAAACGCGTTTTTTCCAATCGATTGAAACAAAAAATTTTGCACAAATCTACGCTTGTTGTCGCAGAATTCCATATCAAATGTGATATATATGTCATTGCGGTTTTCAGTTTACAAGTTTCTGAAATAACAGACCGACAGACGGTCAAACAATCATTTGATTTGCCTCAAAATATGATAGATGTCTACATTCTAGATGTTAAATATGTGTACCAAATTTTACCCATCTTGTTCTCTTCGTTTTGTAGCTATTATGTTAATTTCTATTCCAACAGCCGGGTAGATAGACTTCCAATGCCCGAATTTTGTTCAAAGTTTACAAATTTTTAAATTTGGTGTAAACACCGTATACAAATTTCAACCGTCTAGCTTAAAGCGTTCTTGATTATCTATATCACAGACGGACATTTCCAAAAATTTATTTTGCGAACTTAAGGATATAATCCTGACTTTAATTTTTCATATATTACGTTTACCAGGAAGTAAAAATATATTTGTTTTACAAGCAATAAATGAAATTTTTGACTCAAATCATCAGCAACTTTTATCCCATTTTATAGTTTAGACACAGTGCCGACATCATCCCGAAATAGTGAAATCGAATATCTTATCTCAGTCAAGAAATGACTTATTTAAAATGTGGCTAAAGAAGAAGGTTGATTGAAATTCCCACTTTACATACCTAGATTGGTTAATAACTAGATTGTATAAAATGAAAAATTGGATAAAGGAGCTTCATTTATATTCTTAATATTATTTCGACAGATTCATAAGATGATTCTCCATAAATAAAAAGAATTTTTTTTTAAATGTGTCAATAATCAAAATGAAAATTTAAATTTCCTTTTATAGAACATCGCAACAAATGAAAAACCAGCGGGAGAAGTCACTCCAAAACTTTCTCGCATACTCTAGAATAAAAGTGATGTTCTCCACTCTCCGCGAACAAATTGTGAGCTTTAGGCAAGGCAGAAAACGCCTTACATGGCATTGGCATGCAATAATTTCGAAATATTAACCTTTGGCGTGAAATCATCATCCTTGGCGAATTGTTTGGCGATTAATCCGTTGTATGGAATTAATAGTATTCGGAAATCGAATGTGTATTTTAGATGCGTCTTTCCTAGACAATTGAAGCCAACATTTGTCATAGAATTACAATTGTACTCACAGAATCACAAAAAAAATTTGATAAAGTCACTGTGTGTTATCGTGTTTACATGCTCCTGAATTTAAGACCGATAGACGTTCAGCCCCTAGCTGAATTAACTCAAAATTTGATGATAATTACATGCATTATAGATATTAAATCTGTATATAGAGTTTTGTCCATCTAGATCTTTCCGTTGTGTAGTTATCGTGTTGTGTTCGTGCGTCAACAAAAATAAAATGCAGACAAACTTACTATAAAACTAAATCTTATTACATTATAGATAATATTATCAAATTTACATCAACTTATTTTCATTCAAAATTCTAGCATTGTTTTTAAACAACAAGTTCCAAAAATATCACTGTTGCCAATCTGAATTTTACAACTATTTACAAAATAAAATTTATAATTATTAAAATAATCGTTTGCTACTTTTAAATAAAATATTTACGATTTATGTCGCAACAATCGTATTAAAATACACTCGAATAACCGAACAGACAGATTAAACTCAGAACTTGATAAAAATCTATAGATTTGGTATAAAGACCGTATATCAAATTTCAGCCGTCGAGCTTTAAGCGATTTGAGTTATCTTTCTCACAGACAGATAGATAGACGTTTTCCAAAAATACGATTTCCGACTTCAAAGAGGTATAAAACACGGAGAATTGTCAAAATCCCCAGTTCGATTACAATACTTTCATTACTTTATATAAAAGAAAGTAATTAAACAAAGATTCGTTCAACGTTCTACAGACTTTTAATGAGCAGCGAATGAAATAGCATAATGTGCTTGTCAAAATACCTAATATAAATGGATGGATTCAGAAAATTAAATAAAAAGCATTTAATGGGTTATAAAGAAAATGAAAGAGAATAAAATTTAAATGCATGCAGATTCTTCAACCGAAATATTGACACTTATCATGTTCTTATCGATTTTGCTTTTATTCTCTTTCAAGCACATTAAGTGTTTTTTCATTAGTTTATAAACCCATTTCAGCATATTAACAGCTGAGGCAAATTGCTAGTTTCCAGTCCGATTAATCAATTTACAAATTATCTGATAATAGCTAATGAAATTCGACGAGGTAGCTTTTAGAAACGGCCTAAATAAAACAACAACAAAACAGCAATGCGATATTTCGAAGATGGCCGTCATTGTATTAAAATTCGCTAGTAAATACGCTGCAATTAAAGATAGATAATTAATTATGTTTTTTTAATTTTAAATTTTAAAATATAAAGCTTTTTAATATCTAACACAGTAAAAAAAAATTTATTACAAAGAAATACAAAGGTGTGTCTGTAATTCTTTGTGATTTTGTACATTTTAACGTTTAAAAAATATTATTTTGAAATAGTACTCTCTTCAGGATTGATAAATCGTTACTAAACATCATTTTCACTTTCTCATATAAAGCTTGAATACAATACATAAAGCTTGAATACAATACATAAAGCTTGAATACAAAGAACTAAATAAAGCTTGTCTACTATTTCGCTATATGGGACAAGTGATATAATAAGAGAGATAACTACAGAACGTAAAGAACTAGATAGATAAATTTTAACACACAGATGTAGCATCGAAAGTGTAGATCCTTCTAAGTTTTCAATTAAATCCATCAAGAACTATTCGTCTGTCGGTCTGTGCTTTCGTTTACATGTAAACATGATGATTCAAAAAATGTAATGCATCAAACAACAATAAAAAATTAATTTTGTAGCAGTTGCATTACTATATCTTCTCTTTTGGATAATAGATGGCGATACCTGATTAGGTGCGCATCCCATAGTGCTCTGCGATTGTTATGATAATGAGAGGAGATGTTGTTCTGTGAGGTGTGCGCACGTTAAAGTCTTGTCTTGTCTTTTAGTGTTTTGTGTGAAATGTGATCAATAAAGAAATGTTCCTGCAAACATACGTCTTCCTGCTTCCACTGCACGGATCCTAATGATTTTCATTCCACCACAATTTTTAATTTAATTTTATTACTCCAAATGTTTTTGAGTCAAATTTGGTGTTTGTTCGATAGATTGATCGAAAGAGGAAAAGGCATCCAAAATACATATTCGAATTTCCTTTATGAAACACTGACTTTTGACTGTGGGTCTTTAAAAATAAAAATCTGGCAACTCCCTGCATTCACGGACAGGAAATTGTTACTGATTAACTGTTACGCAACTTTATGGAGGGAATGAGAAATCCTTTTACCAGGATTTTTGTCATGTTAAGTTCAGTTACATCTCGCTTTAAAGCAATACTAGGGCTATTTTGGGACCGACCTCGTAATTTTGAACTGCCGTTAGATGACAAGGATGACACCTGAGCCTCATCAAGCTTCCACACCACACCAGCAGGAGGACATTTGGCCCCCGACGGATTTAGTGTGTACCATACCCGATTACACGACGGCTCTTCGGTGGAATCAGGTCTTGAACCTGAAGCCCTCCGGCTCCGAAGACGAGACCTTACCACCAGGCCACCGCATCCGATGTTTCTTGTTAAATAATTTTTAATGTTTACTGTTTCTATTATCTATTATACTAGTCAAGTATTATTATATATTATCTATTATACTATATAAGTCAAGAGCTTTCTTTTGCAAATTACTGAAGGCATTAACTAATAATTATGTTAAATTCCTCAAGGATTTTATTACTTTAATCTTTTTCTCCTAGACCCTCATTTTTGAAAAATAAATTGAAACATTTTTACTTATATTATGTGACAATAGATACAAAAATAATTAATAAAAAAATAAAATCTAAGTAATTAATTTTAAAAAGGATTGGATTGACTAGATATTAGAAGAAAGACTTCATGATGTGCACTTCAGGCAGCCGCAAAATGCCTGAATCAGATATCATTCTCGTAGCTCAGATATCTTTCTCGTCATCTGACCGTGGTTCAAAACTTCGAGATCCATTCTAATGTTGTTAATATAACTAAACTCCCTCCAAGGTACTATTTACAGTTTGTAAGCTATATTTGAGGCAAATTCGGTTGCTCTTAAATCAAACAAGCTGTTTGTGCGACATTAACAGACGCGCAGATAGGCATATACACATTCATCTTCATTAGCAGTAGAGAAATTTGGTAGTTTTAAATTACGCAATCTGTCCTGTAAAGTGTCAACAGAGACTGGTATACATAAATCTTCATCATTTGTAGAAATGGTTCTTTACGGTTAATTTTGATTAAATGCCTTTATCCACATAATAATATTCAACTACAACTTGGAATACGTTTCCGTGCAAATTAATTTATTTAATAAAGGTGGTCACCTTTCAGAAACTGTTTCGAAATATAGTTATGATTTACTCGTCCAACTTGAAAGTCTCCAAAAGTGTTTAAAAGACTAATTAAACATGCAAATTAGAAATTTTTGAAATAATTGTCACTACTTTTAGAGGACGTTTGGGAAACGTATTCTTTATCCTTACTTTACTTAAAGTAGTAAAATAAAAAAAAAGTAAAATGTAGTAAAATAAAGAAACCAGTTATTTCAATAGTTCAATGTAATTTTTAAATGTACAGCCGAAAAGATGGAATACAATTCATGAAGATTATTAAAGTACTATGGTACAAATTGAATTTAGAGAGAAAGAGCTGAAAATGGAGAACTGAGTTCCCGCCAAATAAATAAAAAAAGCAATAAATAAAAAATTCGTAATATAATTAAATTACAAAAAAATAAGAAAATTTAATAAAAAATTGCCCTTCTAAAAAGCATTTTTTATAGTGTAAAAAACAGATTTTCATTTTTTTTAAATTTTTATTTTATTTTATACACATTGAATCAAGGCAAAAGTCACGTGACAGCAATATGCAAAAAATATAGATAGCAGTAACATCGTGTATAAAATGTGCAATTGGGCTGTACCTAGTCAGGGCTTACATTTGTATTCAAATGATTCATGTGAAAAAGTTTCGGATGTGATTTTGGCCGCAAGACAGGAATTCACAGACTTTGAACTTGGAATAGTAGATAGAACAAGATATACGGAACATTTCATTTCGGAAATCATTAGGGAATTCAACATTCTATAAATCATAGAGTTAAGTAGTTTGTCGAGAATACCTAATTTCAGACATAACCTTCCGCAATGCAGTGACCGACCGCCTGCACTTAATGACCGAGAGCAGCGACGTGTGAGTGGAATTGTCAAAGTTAACGGACAAGGAACACTAAGCAAAATAATTGTACAAGCAATGTAAGACATAGGACGGACGTGTTCGTTAAGACAGTTCAGCGAAATTTGACTTTGATGAGTTATGGCAGCAGAAGATCGAACTCGAACGCCTTTACCAACAGCATGACATCGCCCTCAGAGTTCTCTCTTGGAATCGTAACCATATCGATGGATCCTAGACGGCTGGAAAGTCGCATTTTGGTCAAATGAGTCACAATTTCAGTTCATAAGAATTGATGGTAGGCTTCGAGTGTGGTACAAATCCCACGATACCATGCTCACTTATTGTCAAGAAAGCACTGTGCAAGCCGATGGTGGCTCCATTACGTTTGGAATGTTTACATGGAATATGCTGGGTCCTCTGGTCCAACGGTACGAATCATTGATTGCGAATGGTTATATTCAGCTACTTGGAGATCACTTTCAGCCATTCAAGGACCTAAACAACGATGGAATTTGTGTGACCTGAATGACAACCTTAATGACAATGTGCCATGTCACCGAACCACAACAGTTCGCAATTGGTTTGAAGAGCATTCTGAACAATCCCAATGAATGAGTTAGCTACGTAGATCGCCCGACATGAATCCAATCAAATACTTAAGAGACATAATTGTGAGTCCAATTCGTGCACAACATCCTGCATCGGCAAAACTTTCTCAGTTATGGACGATTTAGAGGCAGCATGGCCCAATACTTCTGATGGAGAATTCCAATGCTTTTTTGAATCCATGCCATGTCGAATTGCTGTCTTTGCCGGGCTAAACGAAATTCGACACTTTATTAGGAGCTATCTCATGACTTTGGTTACCTCAGTGTATATTAGGGAATCTTAAAAGTAACATTTCGTGTTTTCATTGACAGGTAGCTCCGCAGTTATCGAATTAAACTTTAATCAAATTAATCCATTTACTTACACAAAAGTCCTGAAAATATCAAAATAATTTATTATTATCTAAATATGCAAATGTACAAAATTACAAATTTCTGGGACATCAGAAACTGAGTGAAAAATCAATAACAAAATAATATAATTATTATAATATTTTGCAAATGCTATTTTAGAAAAATCTTATCTATTTACAATGATACACAAGTTATGAACAAAAAATAATCTTATTATGATGATACTTAATTTTTAAATTTTTACTGTCTTCCTGTTACCACCTTTAAATGACTCTTTTCCTCAACTCTAAAACATCAATACATGAATTATAAAAAGTTTGAAAGAGTGGTTCAGTCTGTTCCTGAAAACACTTTCATCGATTCAGAGCACAATTTAGAATAATTTCTTTTTAATACAGTACATTGCTATCCTGTCTACCCTTCTGCCGGCCTAATGTGGCAGAAGGGTAGACAGGATAGCAAAAAAGCCGGATAGGCCGGAGTTTTATGAATTCATTTCTTTGCCCACTAATATCAGAAGACAAAGTTTTTGTACCAAAGCTCACTGTTATGATACGCATTTTCTCACTTCTTATTGAGTACTAAATTCTCCATTCATCTCGAGCCAAGTAGAATGTGAACGCGACACTGTGAATCATAGAAGCGGTTGTCGCATTTTGCTGTTACACCAGAGTCTAGTCGCTATATACAGCGCAAATTCTCCTTCATAATCATTATAACTCTTTTTTTTTCAGTTATCAATCATTTTGAAATCTTCACTTAAAAAAATGAAACATACCTCAAGAACAATTTATAAATACTTTACGTATTGTGCAATTATAATTAGGAACACCGGTAATAATTGAGGGCCTTTACACACTGACGAAACAATGAACGATGAGCAGAACGCTGCTCTTTTCCTGTTACAACTTGTATTTTGCACACGACACGTAGGGGGATCGTATCAGAGCCCGTTTCCATTGCCTTGGCAATGTTTCTAATACAAGCCTTGCTTTCTTTATTTAATTACCACAAAAGAAAACTAAGCCGGATAATCGCGAACCAGAGTGTACTGAATTCAGCA
Source organism: Argiope bruennichi (assembly GCF_947563725.1). Classification (NCBI taxonomy): domain Eukaryota; kingdom Metazoa; phylum Arthropoda; class Arachnida; order Araneae; family Araneidae; genus Argiope; species Argiope bruennichi. The sequence continues at coordinate 21,198,722 of NC_079155.1, forward strand.
CATTAGTAAAATACGTATTGTTGAAAGATATAAATCTTGTTTTGTTCCTACTTTCTCCGTGCTCCTTTCATTTATTAACATCTCTAATTTACAACTCAAAAGAACACTTTATTCCATTTGAAAGAGATATAACAAGATTACACCTACTTACACCCAAGATTACACCTACTTACACCAAGAGATATTACAAGATTACACCCAGACAGAAACGATAGCAAAATTATGTTATGAAATAAATTAGTTTGTTGTTTATTTTGTTACAAACTCTTCTTGGAAATATTTCTCCAAAATGCAAATTCCGGCGCATTCCAGAAGAACACCGCCACGGAAATTAACTCACCTTTCGAGAAAGGGAGAGGGTACCTGACAGGCTACATCATTTATAAAAATACAATAACGTTCCAAATTAATTTTTCTGCTGTGGAAGGGAATGAAAAAAAACGAACTGTCTCGGAGTAATTCGTCTGATTCATCATTGTTTCAAGAACATGTGTCTCGAGATGGTAATTATTGCTCGCGATCTTACGAATAGCGAGGCCATCCTGTAATCGTTTTTTCTGCCAAAACCATTATTTCTATGAAATGATTAGAATTAATTGTCTTTGCGGAGAATTTATCTTCTTAAGGAGGAAAAGAAAAAACGAATTCGAGTACTTTTTGGAAGGGATTCAAAAATGGAACTTTAATTGAAATGTGTAAAGTTCTTTTCCATTACGTGTACCCGGTGAAGATATCTTGTAATTCATTAAGTAAGACAACTCATTCGTGCATTTTTTTTTGTCTCGAATTTTTTTGTTAGTTTATTTGTTTAAGTAAAAAGAAGCAGATGATTTCGGAAAAATTGTTTTATCAGCTTCAATTATCGTAAAATTATGCTAATGGGGAAAAAAAGAGAAGAATGGCGGTACTTAGAGACAGAGTAACATGTAATTTTCTGTAATGTAAATTCATTGTAAAATTTCATTTCCAACTAAATTGAGATAACAAATTGTTTCAAAAAAATGTAAAGAAAGCAAAAGAAGTGATCTTTTTTCAACTCTTCCGTAAACTTATGCAATATTATAATAGTGATGAATTTTCCCCAAGATGGATTGAAATAAGTCACAGGTAAATCGACAAAAAAAATGTTATAAGTTTAGTTTTCAAATTTAAAAAAAAATTGTTATTAAATTGTAAATATATATTGTTTAAAAATTGTTTCATGTTATCATGTGAGAACAGTTATCTATTTTATAAAGTCATTGTTTGTCTGAATTAATTTAAGTCATTAACCAGTATAAACCGGCTCGTAACAATCACGTGATTATGAGATTACGCATGCGTCGATATTTGGAAAACGAAGGTTTCTTTTCATCTTAAAATTGTACGAATTCCAAAACTTTATCTCGAGGACAGATTTTTTTTTAATGCGAAAATCCGGTTTAAATTGGTTTGGAGTGATCACGTGATTATTGTATTGTACAATCGTCAACTTTTAGAAAAGCGATGTTTCTATTTTTTTTCCATCTCAAAATCGTTTGAATCCAAAACTTTTTTACCAGCTAGAAAAATTGAAAATTTTAAAAAAAATTATATATATATATATATATCACTTACGATACCTCCCCTGGTTGTTTCGTATTGATTACCGTTTTTTTATTTTTCCTTCGTGCTCCTTTGGGCAGTAACTTTTTACGCTCATGCCCTGTATTGACCAGATAGGAGAATCGGGTACATGGCGGACATTCGCGCCAAGATGTAACTTTTTGTTGGCGATAAATCGCCAAATGTAACATCCTTCTTTATCATTTTCTAATAATCCTAAAAGCGTAACCTTGATGCCACAAAAGCGATAAAACATCAATTTTCTACCCGTGCATTCTGTGGCTTCAAAAACTTCAAATCAAAACAACATCATGTTCTCCCATGATAATAAATGAATTTGTGAATCAGTAATAGTGGTCCTCCCAAAACATTCTAGCAGGCGATCTCAGTCGATTAATCGGTGGAATACGGTTAATACACAAGTACCTGAATTCCGAATATGTATTCGGAAAAGATTTTTTCCTGACATTCACCTGATTCAAGCATAAACAGGTAGTTTCATTTTCGTAAACGCTGTGATGAAAGCTTATAAGCCAGTTAATAGCTACGCTATCCGAGCATTTGGTTTTGTATCATGGTCATGTTAATGGACTGCGAAACATAAGGTCCCAGGTTCTATCCTCGCTCATACCAATTCGCCACATTGGTGACCTCGGATGATGAACCTTCAACCTTCATACAGCTGTTGTGGCGCCATCTACCCACAGCAAACCAAAGTCGTCAGACTCACTTGGCGCAGCATTAGCAACCACTGACCCACACACACTCGCCATAACGCTTGGCGCTACTCAAATGGGTACAAGCGCATTAGAAACAAGAGCTAATACATCCCCACTCAACAGCCATATCGCTCATCTCACCTCCGACTCACTGGAGGAAGAGTCTGTGTTGAAAGCTTATAAGACAGTTAACAACTACGCAGCACGAGCAATTGCTTTTGTATCATGGCCATGTTACTGGACTGCGAACCATAAGGTCCCGGGTTCTATCCTCGCTCATACCAATTCGCCACAACGCCAATCATTTACTTAAATATAATTGAGTACAAATGGGAAAACTGCGAGTCAAGAATCATCTCTATTAATAATGAAGGTGTGTGCGTGCCTCTGAACAGTTTGCGGTTTAGGTTCAGGTTTGCGGTTTCAGGTGCGAGCTGAACAGTTTGGTACAGTACCACACAGTCATAAATAAACATAAATAAAAAATTTTCCTTTCGCAAAAAAAACAACATATAAAATAAATAATTAACATTCTGATTAAATTAAAGATGTGTTAAGATGGAAAACTAAATTAAACAATTAATTAAAAAAGAAGCTTTATAATATGCAATGCCTAGGGTTAAAAATGGCAACATTCTTCATTTATAATTTGATGTCATGGCAGAGATTCATTTGTGTCTTTCAATTACTTTGTTTGCATACATGCGTATAAACAAATACACAGTGTCTTTCAATACATACGCATAAACAAAAACACAGACAGTGTCTTTCAGTTACCTTGTTTTTATACATGCGCATAAACAAAACACAGACAGTGTCTTTCAATTACCTTGTTTACACACATGCGTATAAACAAAAACACAGACAGTATCTTCCAATACATACGCATAAACAAAAACACAGACAGTGTCTTTCAGTTATCTTGTTTACATACATACGCATAAACAAAAACACAAACGGTGTCTTTCAGTTACCTTGTTTACATACATACGCATAAACAAAAACACAAACGGTGTCTTTCAGTTACCTTGTTTACATACATACGCATAAACAAAAACACAAACGGTGTCTTTCAGTTACCTTGTTTACACACATGCGTATAAACAAAAACACAGACAGTATCTTCCAATACATACGCATAAACAAAAACACAGACAGTGTCTTTCAGTTATCTTGTTTACATACATACGCATAAACAAAAACACAAACGGTGTCTTTCAGTTACCTTGTTTACATACATACGCATAAACAAAAACACAAACGGTGTCTTTCAGTTACCTTGTTTACATACATACGCATAAACAAAAACACAAACGGTGTCTTTCAGTTACCTTGTTTACACACATGCGTATAAACAAAAACACAGACAGTATCTTCCAATACATACGCATAAACAAAAACACAGACAGTGTCTTTCAGTTACCTTGTTTTTATACATGCGCATAAACAAAAACACAGACAGTGTCTTTCAGTTACCTTGTTTTTATACATGCGCATAAACAAAACACAGACAGTGTCTTTCAATTACCTTGTTTACACACATGCGTATAAACAAAAACACAGACAGTATCTTCCAATACATACGCATAAACAAAAACACAGACAGTGTCTTTTAGTTACCTTGTTTACATACATACGAATAAACAAAAACACAGACAGTGTCTTTTAGTTACCTTGTTTACATACATACGAATAAACAAAACACAGACAGTCGACTTATTGTGTCATTGAATAGTCCAACTTGTATATATACAGTTTCAATGTGAAAGATACAGACTGAAATTCACTTGTCTAGACTACTCTGTTTTTTACTTTCTCGTAAACAAAATATAGAGGAAGTATTGCAATAGTCAAAAAATTCGAAAGTGAGGAGAGTTTGACGAATCTACATGCTCTAAACCTCCCCTATTTAGAAAAACGCATTTGTTTATCTGTCTGTGAGCACCATAATTCAAAAACACTTTTCGTTAAGTGGAAGAAATTTGGTTTAGGGACTCATGACTGAATCCTTAGATTTCTGTCAAATTTTGAACGAAATTCATTGGTAGTAAGTCTGGCTGCCTGGCTGTTCGTGCACAAGGGAACTCGATAACTCCAAAATGCAAACATCTAGATACACAACATTTAACACACATGTTAATAATCTAAAATATAGATTCTTATCTAATTTAAAACCGAATCTGTCAAATGAGTGACCGTGTGTCGATCTGTATTTTCGAATGCATCTAAACGCAATGATTTAAGTCAAAGAAATTTTGCATATTATCGAATGACTATAGCTCAACTTTTGTCGATCGACTGACAAAAAGCTATCTAAAATATATATTCTTACTCTAGATTCAATAAAAATGCTATGCTTACACCAAACATCTGTATTTCGTGATACCGTTTATCAATGCTAGGCAAGGTATTTGTGGCCTTACCCAAGGGTCACAGTTTTATACAGAGAAAGATGAAAAGATTTTTTTCTGGATAACATGTGAAAAAATTTCGGAGAGACCACTATCGCTGGTATTGAATTGAAAAGTTAATAGAAGTGACATAGGATAATGTGGTGAAATGCAATAAATATGTAAAATTGTAATTGATTCGCTTTCATTCATTGTATTTTTTTCCCCTTTCATATAATAATCGAGCTCGTTTTATCGAATAGAATTAATTCTAATTTATTAAGAATTCCAAAAAAACTTCTGAGAAAATAAACAAACACCGTTAAAAGTCAGTTTAACTACAGTGCAAAGTCGCTGACAATTTTCATAATAGAACGGCCTATTCTACTTTAATTTCAAATTATATTTTGTATTCTGAAATTCTCTCAATAGAATATTTGTATTGTTATAAAAAAGTTACAAGTACTAAATAGAAGTTTACTGAATCAATCAATCTTGATATTTTTTTAAATCCACAAGACTTTTTTTTCAACGCAATTCTGGCTTTTTCGTGTTTTGCAGAACTTTTTTGCGGTCGATCATGTTTACCCAAATAAGGTCCCCTCGAGGGGGGAGGGTCTCAAAATGAGAATGAGAAGCTTCTAGCATGGTGGTTGGTTATCGCCACACTGGAGAATACACGAAAAGGTGGGGGGAGTGGGGTCTGGCTCCTCCCATCGATGACTGGACGTACTTCCTTAGGGAAGGGTTGTACCTTGGCCGGTAACGGCCCTTAGGACTCAACCACAGTTTCATGCCAGTGTTGCTCTAGAGGCGATCCGGTCATTCAGTTTTGATATCCGTGTGCCTTCGGGAGGGTCGGAGAATTATTGATATGACTTGATAAGGACAGGCTCTTTATTGCCTAAACATGAAGAAACAATTCTAAAACTCAGCCAAATATATCGCAGATTGATTAACAAAATGATTGATTGGCTATTAATTTGTCTTTCATTGGCTGTTTTTAAAAAATCATGTTTAGGCATCTAGGCATTAAAAGAATCATCGAATTTTTTTATCATTTGACCGTTTAATACTTATTGTGAATATTCATTTATTGGCATGCTAAATTGTTTATTCCAAAAATATGAATCAAAAAATTTTTGATCTCAACAATTTAAATAGTCAGAAAAATGAGAAACTGAAAAATAAATGTAAGAGCGCTTTTATAGTTACATATAAAAATGAAACGATAGAAAATTTGTAAATAATTATTTAAAAAACACATAACATTTCTTTCATTTATAAGTTCTGAACAGTTCCAATTCGTCGAATGGTTTACAGCAACCTAATTTCAAATTCACCGTATTCTATCCAAAATACGCATTTTAAATTCTGCTTTAAAACCAATTTGTTACGTAACAGTCTTTCCTTTTCCATTCTGAATCTATCGGGTCGCTTCGAAACTACTATTTTTCATTCAATCGGAATCTCCGAAAGATTTATTTTCCTTTTCTGCATTGTGCCCCGAAGAAAATTCGACTTTTCTCTATTGTCAAAAGAATGATCTTCGATTTTTTTTTATCCCTCTCCATTTCGGTACTCAGTGACCTATATTTGGCGCGTGGTACCACTGACCTTCAACTATCGTCTGCCCTATTGATCAGAAAGTTTGAGACTAAAGGGGAAATCAGATACATATGTTTAATGTTGAGATAAAGTTCTACACAAGCCACTCATTGCGCGCGTTGTGACAATTAAGTTAAATAATTAAGCACGGAAGATAAAGGGATTAACTAATGTAATCTGACTTTTATTTTTTGATTATTTATGTTAGACTGAAAATAAATTTCAGATTTTTCTCGAATTTCCAATTAAATATTCTGAGTTTAACTTATAAATAAATAGCGTGTAACCGTTTCTTAAAACTTTAAATGAGCAGACAATTCTTGTTATACATATAAATTTACTTCGCGTTTAGTTATATTAATGAACCGTTTTAAAGCAACACTAGGGCTATTTTGAGACGGTCCTCGTAATTTTGAACCGTGGTCAGATGACAAGAATGACATCTGAACTTTTTAATAATTTAGATAAAAATTCTAATTATTAATGAAAAAAATATACTTACCGATGTGTGAATACAATGATCACTGATCAGCCATCGTGAAATTTTCGGTACAGTTATAATTCTCGATTCTGCCATAAATCGGAAAAGTTCGAAAAATTGGAATTTAATTCTAATTTTTATTAGGAAATAAATTGTATTAAAAAGTAAAAAAAATATTAAAATCTATTTTATTAAAAGTTAGTTTCTAAAGAATTATTCGATCCTACTTTTACAATCGATAAAAGTGCGTCATCTTTAGATGAGCAATATGGATGCATCAAATTGAGAAAGATAGCAAAATACATAAGTTAAGTTACTGTATCTCTTGGAAACTGTTTCAATAATTAATTATTTTATTCCTTTTTCGAATCCACCTTCTTATTTCAGTTACTTATTGATATATTTCTAAAATTTTTTCCAATATTTTGTCTTTTCCCTAATTAGTTAATGACCCGATTTGTTCAGAAAATATGCTAAATTTATTCTTCTGGATTAGATGAATCAATAGTGGCGTGGAGAGGGGGGGGTGTCAGCTGAGGTGTGGTCCTCGTCATCTCAGCTCGGTTCAAAATTACGAGGTCCGTCCCAAAATAGCCCTAGTGTTGCTTTACAACGGGACATTAATATAACTAAAAAAAGATGAATTAAGAGAAAATTTTGAGTTTTTTGAGCTGGTAAACAGTTTTCAAATTTCCTCACTCCTCAGCCATAGGACGTTTCCAACGGGCTCATTTCATATTCGTCACACTCGCTTATATAATGGGCCTTCAACTGAATCTGGTCTTGAATCCGCAATCCTCTTATTGCAAAGAGAAACACGGTGGTCTGGTAGTACGGGTTCGGGACCCGATTGCACCGAAGAACCGTCGTGTAAACGGGTCTGGTCCACGCTAAATCCGCCGGGGTCAAACGTCTCCTGCGGTGTGGTGTGGGAATTTGGAGAGGGGGTGCCATAACAGGTTCCCGTCATCTGACTGTGGTTTGAAGGTCTGTCCCGAAATATCACGACTGTTGCTTTAAAACGGGTCGTTACCTAAACTAAGCCTCCTGTTTCAAACGTTTCTACGACCCAACCATTGCGGCCCTGTATATGTAGATAGGGTTCCTTTCGATTTTGTCATATATTTCTACAAATAAATCACTTGTAAAAAGGAAGTGAAAAACTATTGTATCCTTCTAACATTGTACATAAATGTCTTTTAATGATACTAGTGCAAATTTATAAAATGTTAAACTGTAGCGTGAATATAGCATTTGTACTGAATATATCATATCATCTTTGGCGAGTTATTTGGCGATTAATCTAGAACATGCGGTTAATAGAATTCCGAAATTCGAATTTGTGTTTTAAATGCGTTTTTCCCAACAGATTAAAACAAATTTGACCCAAAACTTCACTTGTAATCACAAAATAAAATGCCAGATTTGATATATTTAAATAATTCAATTTTACATGTTTCTAAAAATTCAGACCGACAGGCAATCAACTCTTGTTCTTTTGGCTCAAAATTTGACAATCGTCTAGACTATAGATGTTAAGTTTGTGCATCGAATTTTATTTTTCTAGATCTTTTTATTGTGTAGTTACCGCATTAACTTATATTCGAAGATCCGGACAGATAAACTTCCTCTGAAAAGAAATTGCTCAAAATTTAATAGAAATTACAAATTTGGTGTAAAGACTGTATATCAAATTTCACCCGGCTGGTGTGGTGTGGAGAGGGGGGTGCCAGCTCAGGTGTCGTCCTCGTCATCTGACCGCGGTTCAAAATTACGAGGTCCGTCCCAAAATAGCCCTAGTGTTGCTTCAAACGGGACGTTAATATAACCAAACCAAACCAAATTTCACCCGTCTAGCTCACAGCGTTTCTTTGTTATAGACAGACGGGCATTTGCCTTATTGCATTAATACTCGATGTACAGAATCAAAAGGTGAGTAAAAGGAATGGTTTCAGCGAAAGGACAAGTCAGGAATTCGATTAGTGATCAGTCTTGATGCTTTAAACAATCCGAATGGCATTGGAAACGATGACTGGAAGCTTCATGAGCCTCTAAGAAATTTTCTTGTGCCTTAAAACTAGTACTGAGGTCATTCCCAGTTCTATAAATTTTCTAAAGCGGACCAGGAGTGGGCAGTTGAGAACACAGCGACCAAATGCCATTGGACGTATCTTCGCAATATCAGCATTTACACCTTCTGATTTATAAGTGTACTGATTCTTTATATTCTTCCTTCACGAATCAAATTGAAGGTTACAGTTAATATTTTCTTTTGGCACTTTTTTTTTCAATTCAACATTGAATCTCTATTTGTTTGACTTCAATTTTAATGATTAGTTTTCATTTGAGTGTTCAGGAACTTTATGATAGAAAAAAAACCTTCCAATGTTAAATATATATTTACATCTAAAATGCACAACAAATCTTAAGTTATGTGCATGAGATTTTCTATTACAACATTTGTTTGTTAATCTGTGGCAATGATATCTGAGATATTGTTATCAGAACATCATCCGATCTAGACAAGCACAGCCTCTAATAATTATTGTATGTTAAATGATGTGAAAAATACTTCATGTACTCTATTGTGCATGCCGTAAACAAATGTACAACATGAAATTACACTTAATTTTGAAGTTTATTGTGTATGATCTCAAATTTCGATGGTTATAAGCAATACAATGGTTGAGAAGTTATGTTTCATATACGAGAAAAGGAAAAGTAAGAAGAATGAATATCCATGTTGCTTTCTCTTCAAGTTTGACTTTGATCTCCTCATTATGCTAAAACCAGGGGGGGGGGATCTTTCCAAAGCTTTCTCGCATTCTATCTAATAAAGCTGTTATCCTCCACCTCTTGTCATAGACAAGCCCACTGACTTTAAGAAGTCATTTGTGGTTTTAAGCCAAGTGCACGCCTCTTGCGTATCTAGCGCCAAGAGTACTACTTAGCTACACACACGCCATAACCCTTTTTACGGGGCGGACTCCATTCATGCATTTCATTCACGGATCGTAATTTAGGCCTGAATCAGAGAATGATCACCCTTGATCCATAACCCCAGTGTTATTACTCTTGACATCGATGACTTCGTAACCACGACAGATTTATACGCGTGTCAGCCACCGCACACGCGGGGAGTCTTCGGTCGACGGGGTTCGAACTCGCAACCCAAAGGACGTGAATCCACCGCTCTACCAACCAGGCTATCCCGGCCTCATTGAAGGCCTGGAATGGCATTGGTGTACAATAGTTACGAAATATTAACCTTTGGCGTGAAAATTTAGCAAAATTCAAGCTTTGGCGATTAATTTCCCTATTACAGTTAATAGCATCCAAAAATCGAATTTGTCTTTTAGGCGTTTTTTCCAATCGGTTCAAATTAAAATTTGACGCGCCTATCTTATTCATTGATCAATCACCTACCTTATTTCATTGATTTAAACTACGTGCATGTGCAGACCTTTAGAGGGTCAACGTTTTATTGAATTTGGTTCAAAATTTGATGTGTGTCTACAGTACAGATGATAAATTTGTGCACAAAATTTTATCTGTCTAACTTTTTTTGTTTTGTAATTATTGTTTTTACTTATATTTGAACAAACTTATATTTGACTATATTACAACATATATTCGACTTTCTTTGAACGGAGTTTGCTCAAAATTTGATAGAAATCTACGGATTTGGTGAAAAGACCGTATACCAAATTTTATCCGTCTGACTCAAAGCATTGGTGAGTCATCTTTGTCAGAATTTGACTTAGAGCCAAAAATGTGTTTTTCGAACGTAGGGAGGTCTAGAACTTGGAGATTCGTTCAAATATCGAGTTCTAATTTTTTTTAACGATTACAGGACTTTCTTTATACTTTGTATACAAGAAAATAAATTGATTTCCTCACTAAACTTAAAAAGATTAATCAAAAATCGCACTCTAGAAGAGTGCATTATCATCCCAGAGTCAACACTTGAACCGTCTTTATCGAATCCTACAGGAGCACATGCCAGTTTCTTGGAGCAACTGAAAAGTTTCGGTGATTAATTGCTTCACCGCCACATAATAGTGCGATCCAAACAATGAAAAGCGGCTAAAAGAGAATAAGAGTCTCGCCCCGTATAAAAGAAAGAGAATAGAGTCTTTTTCGTGTAAACTTCTCTAATCTTGTAGGGACCACCCGGGAGTTCCTGCGGATCGATTTCGGCCGCCGACAAGGCTGGCCGTCAGACGAAGGAAGTACTTCGCAGACACATTGCATGAAAAGGTTTGATAAATAGATTCCAAGGAACATTAAACAGTTGGACAAATAGAAAGATACTAAGAAGCAGCAGACTTGGGGCTTGCCCAAGGACGTATCGACTTTGGCCTTGGGTAGAATTCTGAAGGCCATATCTGTAATTAGCTAAACCTTGCAGATATTTCTCTCTATTTAATCCTCCCCAGCCTAGATTAATATATATTTTTTAAAAATTTCAATTAATAATGAATTAATTAGAATTAATCAATAAATAATAATTCATGATATAGTTAATTAATAATATTAGGGTGTCCCATAAGTTTCTTTCTTATTTCTAATATGAAATGAATTCACAATATTTATTGTTTAGGATATTATTTTTTTATATATATAAAAGAACCCTTTTATAATCTATTACCTTCTTCCAACTCTCAGGCAGACTCTTTATACCTTCTTTCCTAAATTATTGTGTTTTGGACAAGAAATGGTCCTTGAGGTGCGCTTTTATTTCGCTGATGGATTCAAAGCTCTTATTAGTGAAGATAATTTGTTAAGGACACAAAGAAGTAATAATCAGATGGAGGAAAAATCTGGAGAGTACTCAGGATGCGGTAAAACATCCCAATCAAACTGTAAAAGTTTTTCTCTTACGTCGAATGTAATATGTGGTCTCGCGGTGTCATGATGAAAAACAACACATCTTCGGTTCACTAATTCTAGGCGGCTGTTTTTTTTTTTTTTTTTTTTTTTTTTGCTATGGCAGCTTTTAATCGAGAAAGGTGATGACAGTATTTCGTAGAATTTATTGTTTCACCTTGAGGAAGGAATTCATAGAAAATTACCCGTTTCCAATCCCACCAAACTGAAACCGATGCCATAGACGGCTAATGGATAATACTGCATATTTACATAAGTAGAGCCAGATAAGGCTATGAGAAAGAAACTATTGGGACACCGTAATACTATTTATTGAATAATTCATGAAAATATATAATGTTGTATATAACAAGGTGTCTAGCCATGATCTTATACCTTATGCCTGAAAAAATCGAGACATGTTTGTGCTTCTACTTGTAAAAATGCTTTAAGCAACTTAAAGAGCTATATTTTATGCCATTTAAGTCGATGTTGCTGCTGGAAAAAATTACGAATCTTTGAGTGTTTGTTAATGGCTGGGTAAATAAATGAAATAATTATAAATGTATATTACATATCAAGGAATGGGTATCCTTGAAGTATATATCAAGCTTGTCAAAAACATTTTTAAAAATATGAAATTGCGTTTCATATATACTCCTATTTGTCATATTTCATAAATATGCTAAACATAATATTTTCAAAGAAAACTATTCCACTGTGATGCGATTTCAGCTGACCGAGTTATGAAACATTTAATACACACAACATTAGTAATCAAACCATCTTAGATTATTTTAATAGTAGCCCGAAGAAGATTCGCCAGTCGATGTAGCTTGCTCTTGGCGGCATTATAGTGCCTTAAAATGCTGAAATTCATACTTTCATAAGTATATTAGTTTAATCATAAAAATGTAAAACTTATTTAATCAAATATGCTGGTTTATCAGGAATATTTTATTAACTCTGACTAATAGGATCAAGGAAAGAAAAGCATAAAAAGTTAAAGTTTCTAATATTTTCATCAATAAAAGTACTATGTCACATCAAAAAACTTAAATCGAATTACTAATTAATCATAGCATCATGACTATTCCATTGACAGCATCGTGATCACATTGTTTCAAAGGTATATGATGTACTAAAAAGGAAAAAGCATACAAAATTTTAAAAATTATTTATTAAAAGGTCATAAAATACGATTCTTAAAGCATTTTTCCAACCAGAAGTAAATGAATCTGGCGATTTGGAATTTAGTTAGAGGGCCATAATTAGAGGAGATAACTGATATTTTATGACTTATGCATCTGTATTCAGATTATATGATCCTGGGAATGTAATATGAGAAGTAAGTGAAGACATAAATTGATAACTACAGACAGACATTCCAGTGATGTTAATTTATATTACAATTTGTCTAAGAGTAAGCATTGCTATATGGATGCCTACATTAGTGACACTATTGTGTGTTGAATAAATCCTAATCAATCATGTTTCCATTTTTAAAGCCATTTGCCTTGGTTTCCAGAATAAATGACTTCTGAAATAAAGTACTTTATCACATCAAAAACTTAAAATGAATAACTAATTAGCCATAGGCCATGACTATTCTATTGACAGCATCTTGATCGCTGCGTTCCAAATGGAGATAGCATACTAAAAATATGAAAGCACAAACATTAAAAAAAATTAATCTTGTAATAATAGTTTCGATTATAACATCATAACAACTCCTCTTACAAAATTATGTAATATTATTGCCAGGTTTTTCAGATCATCAATGTAATTAAAACATATGCATAGTATTTTATTCTTGTTATTACTCTTCGTCTGTGACCCTCTTCACGGAGCCTCGAGCTCGGTGACAAATTTATAGATCCTTTGGCGACTTTAGCGGAAAAAAAGAAAGTTTTTTTAAACTTAGAATTTTGTCGATATATCGATTACGACAGCAAAGTCATGATACATTTCTAGAAGCTTCTTTGCCCAGTCAAAGTAATTATAAAAACTCTAGAGCCAATTGAGAGTCAATTAGTTAAATTGAGCTCAAATGGGTAGTTGAGCGAATTCTTTAAAAGTGCTTTGTGATGTTATAGTTTATTTCTGACCTGCTGCTTGTATTCTGCTGCTTACTGCGTGCTGTGTTACAAACACTTCATCTGTATTTTATTACTATGAATTAGTACTTTTGTGTGGAATAAAGAGTCTTGTTGTGAATGTTGTGAAAAGAAAACAGAAAAGCCTTCTACAAAATTTGCAATGTTTTCAAAAGCTTTCATAACATTTAAATCATGAAATAGCTACGATTTAAATGTAAAGTATGTATTTATGAGGTGATCTGTCTGTGACATAGCTATCCTATAAACGTTTTGTGCTATACAGAAGAAATTTGGTATATTGTCGGTACATCAAATTTGTTTTCTATCAAATTTTGAACAAAATGTATACAAAGAAAGTTTGTCTGTCCGGTTATTCGAATATAATTTAACAGGTGACTACAAAGTGAAGAAAGCTTGATGGATAAGATTTTAGATTTAACAGTTTATTAGAGTTACTACTAAGTTTTGTGAAAATTAAAGTTTGTTTTATGAAGCTAAAAAAGTAAAATTACATTTACAGATTATTGATAATTACAGATTTAACAATTGTAATGTAGGCATTTATTAAATTTTTAGCCATTTCCTACAAAGGTTTGGCCATTAATCGGTCTGTACTTTCAGAGGAATGTAAATGCTGTGGTGAAAGCTTATAAGCCAGTTAACAGCGACGCTACCCGGGCAACTGCTTTTGTATCATGGTCATGATACTGGGATGCGAACCACAAGGTCCCAGGTTCTATCCTCGCTCATACCGATTCGCCACAATGTCATAACTGAAAAACGCAATCCTTAAATGTATATCAAATTTCGTATGCGATTTTGTGACTGCAACTGTAATTCTGTGTCAAATTTTGGTGTAAATCAGTTCGAAAAATAAAACACATCTAAAACGGAAATTCTCCTTTATTAGAGAATAAGCGAGAAAGATTTGAGGAAACAATTCCCGTTAGTTATTTTTGAGCGCCATTATATTTTTTATTGGAACTGCAACAAATAAAATTTTGGAAAATATTTTATTATCCCATCGCTGTGCTCTTACGATAAAGAGTATAAATAACAGCAGCTTAGAAGCTGATATATCTTTAACTACCCGGATATAAACATTAATTCAGAATTTATAAACCTTTTTTTAAAATAAAATGTCGTCGGAACATTTGAATTTACGAAGAATTACAATGAAAAATTGCAGGATTTGAAATCAGAATGGATGGACTGAGTGTACTTTTATCCGTTTTCTTTCCTTAGAACACAAAAAGAAAGATGACATCCACTGTTTTCGAATAAATAAATAATAATGAAATGAGAGTGTTTTCATGTTCCTCCTTTTATTTTTATCAATTCTTTGGCAAGAAAGGAAATGTTCTATTCGCTTGTTATTTACGATAGTTCTAGAAATTCGAATGTCAAGATGTATTTGAATTAAACATTGTATACTAAGAACCATTTTACAATTAATGAGTTTGTCTTTTAATCATTGAATTCTATTGATTAATCCATTGATTAAAATTTTTTTAATATGATTCGAATATCCAGGATAAAACATTTGAGATAATAACTATGATGCTATAATTCAAAGTAAATGTTTTAGAAAAAATCAACAGGAGCGGTCCCAAAACTTTACATCTCATACTCTTTAATAAAGGTATAATATTCCAATATAATGCCTTGCATGGTATTAGCATGCAATAGTTATGAAATATTAACCACAAGCATGCATTTAACATTTTTCTGAACCAATCGTGTCATCCTTGGCGATTTCTTGGCGATTAATCCCTGGCATGCGATTAATAAGTATCCGAAAATCCAATTCGGTTTTTCTCCAACCGATTGAAGCACAAATTTAACACAAAAATACATTTTTAGTCACAAAATCATATACAAAATTTGATAAATTTAAGTCATTGGCGTCTTTGAGCCATTGCGTTTACATGTTTCTGAAAGAACAGGCAGACAAAATAAACGATCGACCTCTCTTTAAATTTGGCTCATAATTTGATATAATGTCTACACTATAGGCGTTAAATCTATGTATCGAATTTTACCCATCAAGCTCTATTCATTTCGTAGTTATTGTATTAACTTCTATTCGGACAGCCGGACAGGCAGACTTTTTCTAATTAGAGTTTGCTTAAAATTTCATAGAAATCTATCGTGTGAAGAACGTATATCAAATTTCCCCGATCAGCGCAAAATTTATAGAATTATCTTCGTCACAGACAGACAGAACGCCAAAATTGTGTTTTTTTTTTCGAATTGATGAAAATCTAAAACATGGAGATTCGTCAAAATCTCGAGTTCATATTTTTTAACGATTAAAATACTTTCATTATAATTCGCATACGAGAAGCTAAATATATGAAGACAAACAAATAAAGCTTAAAAAATTATCAAGCTATTTCATGGCGTAGTATTGACAATAGTAGTCGAATGGTAATATTTAAGGCTTGCTATATCTTTTATTAACTTATCTTTAAAATTTAATTCCTAATTATAAATAGGATAGCAAGTACAAAAAAATATAATATAATTTAATACCGTCCTAATGTGCAAATATAATTTCAGTTACTAAAACAATGAAAAGTATTGTTCTAAAATTAGTTATAATTCATTTTAAAAATTTTTGAAATTAGAGAGAAAAATGTAGTAAAAAAATAAACTTGTTTCAGCTTAAAAACTATTTGTTGTAATGTGGTATAAAAATGGAATTTATGGGATAATATGTTCCAAAATTTAAAAAAAAAAAATGGGTAATATTTACTTAAAGCCATCAAAATTTTCCAAACTCCTCTCATAATGAGTATTTACTACTCAAAAAGTAGTAGATACTAATTACTTCTGCAATTACAAATTTAGCAGCAGCAAATTCAGTTGTCAGCCCTGTAGAGTGTTTGAACGTAAGCGGCACAAAAATCACTCTTTTACATATCGTCGAATGGCAACAGTGAAGTGTAAACATATTGTTCGGTAAATATCATAATCTAAATCTGTTAATAGACATTTAGCAGACGATTCCTTTTCATTTATAATTACATACATTACATTTTATAACTGCTACCATTTTTATTTTGTTAAAATATTATTAAAAAGTAAAAGCAAACGATTTTTTCTTTGATAAACATATTTTGTTAATATTATTTCGTTTATTTTTTTGTATAATAGCTGATGATCAATTGTAAACCTTCTGGAATCTGGCAATGTTTGTAAGATACGCTGTTATGTTGAAAAAATAAACAAGCCGATGGAATTCTAAATTGCTTGGAGTATTATTTTATTTGTAAGAATTTAACATGCTCCGCAAGCTATAGTTTGAAGCTTTAAAAAATGGGTAGTTTTCTAGAGAGCATGCAAAACATATCATGTACAAACGTTTCAAATTGCTATATTGAACATTTTTACATCTGCGCTTAGTCAAAGGAGCTGCAAAATATTATAAACGCTCTGAAGAAGGCTCACCAATAACTCTATTCACTCAAATGAAAGTTATGAAAGAAATTAAGAAATAGGGGTCAAACAAAGTTTAATTGAACACAAAATTAGGCTTAACCATAGCCAAATGGATAATTTCTATGATTTACCAATGAAAATTGGCGATTAGGATTTATACAAAAACCGACTTTTTGAAAAACCGGTTTTCGAATTCGATATTTCCAAAAAAACCGGTTTTCGAATTCTTGTCAAAAAAAATGAATAAGAAAAAATAAAAGATTTTTCCCTATTCTATTTTTATTTATTTTAATTTATATATAATAACAAAAAACGAAATAAATATCAAAGTCAAAATATAAAAAACAAAATTAAAGATTACTTATACATATTACTTACACAAAATAACGAAAGCTGAAACCAAAATTTCAAATAATATTTATATTATTTTCACTAATTTTAATTTCTCCTAAGAAAATAGTATTTAAAAAAAAACATAAAATATCTACTGAACGGAGGCTAAGTCTCGTTCTTATTTTGGACACAATATTGCATAAAATAGAAAATACTCGTTCATTAGTTACTGATTTTGGCATCAAATTACAAATCTAAGTTTTTTGTTCTTTTATTCGTTTGTTCAAATAATGAAAATTCAGCTTTCAGTGTCTTTGGATTTATAAGATTTCTTCAGGGGCTTCAAGAAACTAAACAATTATATTATTTCCGACAATTATTTTATGAACTGCTTTCAAATGATTATGTAGATTGCTCGTAGATGATCCTTTGCAGCTCAACATTTTATTACAATGATTTCAGATTGCCTTGTCTTTCCCGAACCTTTTGAAACTATCCCAAACTTCCGACTTACTCATTTTTATCAAAAAATGAAGTTATTGAATAAATATTTTTCACGTTTATTTTACAATTTTATTATTTTAACTATAAATATTAATGCAATTTAAAATAATCTAATCTACACATTTTCTAGGAATTAAAAAAAAACTTTTCTTAATCTAATTCCGATGCTTGCTAAAGACATAATTTATGCTAAAACGTTGCGAAAGAAAATAATGAATATTTTAACACCCTGTGTTTTATTTAAAATTCCATTAAACAGAAGCCAGAACTTCTTATTTTACACTAATTTTTGATAGAAGAAATTTATATAATAAAATTAAAATGTAAAATATAAAATATAAACATAAAAACTAAACATATTTAATACTTACGTTATTTTTACCAAATATAACAACTTTATATTTTTGTTTCCAGTTTTCGCCTTCACAATATTAAGCAAACCTGTCGTGACTCGAGACGGATCAGGTTCTGAGACCACATTTCGACAATTCCATTTCATTAAGGGGTGAAACGCGGAACGATAAGCACATTTAATCTTGGATTTCTCGCATTAGATACTTTTTTAGTTCTATTTTTTTTTCACGTGTATGTGAGTGTTATGTCATTTCTGACAGCATTTTATTTTAACTGAATATTTCGTATTGATATGACTTGTTCAAGTGGTGTAAAAAAGCTTTCAGGAGTGGTACGAAGAAAATTTTATATGATATCCTTAATACTGTGATCAAGAAGCATAAAACGGGGAATTATTTATTCCTTTCACACGTTCTTCGAAACGAGCCAGTGAAATTGCTGACTTTTCTATTAGCACCGACTTCATACCGATAGACAAAACATCCGACGAGAAGCGAGAGATGAACTTTATCAAACTTTTGTTTCGCCTAGGAAAAAAAAGTGAAAAGAGATGTTCATGAAAAACAAATTGACGAATTCGAGGCGCAACTGTGCAGTGCACAAGCACTGGCCAACGCAACTTGCAACGTTGAAAAAAATGTGTTTGCTGCCCGTCGCATAGAATGAATAGCAAATCAAATAAGTTCAAAATTAATTTTTACATAATAATATGAATTCTTAAAACCGGTTTTCTTAATTTAAAAATCGGTTTTCGAATGTGACAAATTTACTTTAAAAAACCGGTTTTTTAAAACCGGGTTTGAAAACCGTCAAACCCTATTGGCGATCCTATCTTTTGAAACTATTATCTCACAAAAATGAATTTTGCATTATCTTAAAACTCAAAAAATTATTATACTTTTTAAGTGATATCAGTTTCATCTCTGTACAATGTTTTCTTTATTTTCAATAAATATTTTTAATATAATATAAAATATGTAACAGTATATTCTTAATTTTGGGATTTCTAGACCCCAAATTCAAATTCACTCTCATCTGGCATTCGGGGAACTTCTAAATCAAAGGAATTAAGTTATTTCAAATAAATTAGTCCACATAAAAACTGAAATCATTAATCCAAGCCTTATCTTTTTTTTTTTTTTTCTGGACGAGGACACAGGCACAGGTAATGATTTACAAAGTTATTTAAATATTTCATTCGACATGCACTAATTCTAATATTCTGATTTTTTAACAAGGCATACAACCATCTTTCATTCCGTTCTTACAAAACGTAAACATACTTCTGTTTCTTTAGGATCATGGGATATTTTTCTGTATCACCAAAGCGAGCGTGCGCATAACGTTTAATACTTCAATCTTCAAAATTTAGCAAAGTTACAAAAAGAATTTCATATATGAAAATAAATTAAATTATCTTCAACCATCAATATATATCAAAGGTATACAATTATAGCTTAGAGTTCAATTCTCATTTAAAGTTCTTAAGATATAACAAGTAGATAATAAGTTCAAAGGAAAAGAGTTGATGATGATGATATCGTGTCCACGTTACAACGGAAAGGGGATGTAATAGCTTCTGAGGACAGGGCTGGTTATCTGGGGGATGTGGCGGATGCTATTCACCAGGGCCCCGCAATTGAGGGACCCACAACATGATCATGAACTAAAATAGTGTTCTGAATAATAATAGCGGGATGGAAAGAAGAGAGGAAGATATTTAATTGGAACAGTCGATGAGTTTGGAAACATTGGAAGTTTATAGATATATTACAGTATATTGATAAACATAAAATAGATTTACCAAAGTTATCTCACCTGCTAAGTTAAATTGCATATAACACGCTGATAATTCATACTATAAAATGTTTCATATTCTTAGAACTAATGATATCCACATCAAGTAAATACCGCTCTGTGTGTCAAAAAGAAAAATTAGCAGAAAAGAAAGAAAAAAGCAAAGCTAAATTTCAAGAACTTTTAAGTAGATCTGTTTTCTTGCCTACGAAATAATTCTGGCAATGAAATTGGTTTGACTTCAGAAGTTACAATTCAAGCTTCAACTGGAAAAGAAAGTTCCTTAAAAAACTACATAATCTTGCAATGGAAATGTTTGAAACTGTGAAATTTGTTGGAGACCCGTATATTTACACAAATATGAACGTATCAGAAAATAAAGACGAAAATGACAGTAACAAATATGATCAAGTGAATATAAGTCATCATGATTTATTACCCAGAATTATAACTGATAAGTTTAGAATGTTTTCTGTTAAAACCAGTCTTGTAAAACACAAAGAAGTTCTTGCTAAGAATGCTAAAAGTGGATTATTTTTCGCTACGTAATACTTTTAAACAGAGTGTCAAACGGTGAAATCCTGCTTCGCAGATGGTTAATTTATTCAAAAACGCAAGACCCTGTATTTTGGTTTTCTGTACATTATTTTCCAGGGGAAATGAAAAATGTACACGATTTATAGATGGCTATTATGATTGGAGAAAGTTATGAACTGCAATACAAGATCATGAGCGTTCTGTTTGTTTCTTAAAGTCATTTACTGCTTGGAAAGAATTTATGTTCGACTATTGATAAAACAAATCAAGTTAATACAAATATGGAAGCGGAACTACCTAAATTACTATTTCAAAAGATTGCAAATATGATTCTATTTTTAGCATGTAATAATTTTCGTGGAACCAGTGAAATAATAGAAACGTCTAATAATGGATTTTTTTGAAATTTAATCGTGTTATTTAGTAAATGCGACTTTGTGCAAACGAATCATATAAACGGAATTTTTAAAAAAACAAAAAGTAGAATTGTGCATTATTTAGTACATACATCAGAAGAACAAATTATTCCTGCGTTAGAAAATGAAGTTTATAATAAAATTAAAGCAGCCAGTACTACAGTATCCAAATGGATTCTACTCTTGTTATCTCACATAAGGAACAAACTTCAGTCTTTATTAGGTTAGTAAATTTTGAAGTGAAAAAATGAATCTATAAATGAGTAATTTATAGGATTTGTTGAAGTCACTGATGGAGACTGTTAAATAATCGTTGCGTTTCTTGATTGCACAATAATTTATTCGATAGTGAAGATTGTGTTCTGGAGTGATTGGTAACAATAACAACAAAAGGCACATGAATACGCCTTAGTGTAGAAAGCCTAGAGAACTACACATAAAACTCTCTCGGAAAGAGCCGGGATCCGAGATAACACTCCCTCTAGTACAGGAGTCCAGTTCGCTTCTGCTAGAAAAAAAAATACACTAAACAACAACAGGGAGACCACGTGACACATGATTGGCAGCTAGTTCCGCCCAGGGATATCACGTGGTTAACTGAATTCTCAACAGAGACAAGAGAAGGTCAAGAAAACTATATTGGAAATATTAAAGGAGCTTGATTTAAATATTATGGATTGTAGCGGACAGGTATACGACAACAGTAGCAAGAGAAATAAAAAGTTGTACAATCTTGAATAATTGCTCTAAGCCCTCATGCAATTTGTGATTCCGCTTTCAGTAGTATACATTGTAAAAATATTTTTGGATATTGCAACGTTTATATTGTTTCTTTTTGCATCTATGAAAAGATGGAAAATTCTACAAAAATACCTACCTAAACATCACTTTTAAATCATTATACAACACTTGTTGGAAAGCCAAAATGGAATCAGTTAAAGCAGTGTATATACAGTGTGAACAAACTGATATACTGTTATTATACAGATAGAAGTTGGGTTTGAAAGTATTTCAAATTAAACACTGGCATAAAAACTTAAGAAAAACATGAATTTGAATAATATTCCAAAACTTCTGTAACATTTTATGATAAAGAAACAGAAACTGTTTTGTCCTGGAAATTATTTTGCTACGTGATATGATTTTGCATAAAAGGGATGTAAATAATGCACAAGAAATTTTATATTACATACTAAATAATAATTATAATGAGTTATTTCTAAATATATCTGTGCCCAGTTACTGTAATAAGTGATGAGCGCTTTTTCAGCAAGTTAAAATTAATAAAGAATTATCTTCAGTCAAGCAAGGGTGCAGTGCACTTAAATGCATTTGCTATACTAAGCATCGAAAAAATTTTTTAAAAAATTGTAATTTTTCTGAAATAATTAATAGCAAAAATAAAATCGCGCATTAAATAAACATGCAATAGTAATGCGTTTGCATTTTTTTTTTTTTTTTTTTTTTTTGCTTTACAAAACATTTATGACCCCAAATGTTTTGCACCCGGGCCCCTATACAGAGAAGGTCGCCTCTGTCTGAGGGTAAAGATCCCTGAACACGCGAGGGCAGAAGTCTGTCTCCTAGCTCATATGAAGATGACACTCACACACTCGCTTGCACAATCCTTTTTTAGAGGGGTGCTCTTTCACACACCTCACAGATAGATCACATTTGGGGGGGGGGGGGGGGAACTACCATGCCCGCACCAGGATTCGAACCAGGGATGCCCAGATCGCGGGGAAGACGCGGTACCCTTAGGCAGGAGGTCAGTAATATTAAAGAGTTCTTGTAATAAAGAAAAATTCGATTCTCACAATAAGAGTGTATTTTTTTTTAACATCTAGGGATATATCTAGGTATATTTTTTTAACATCTAGGGCAATATCTAGGGATTGATTCATGAGATTCAAACTTGTATAGGGAATCACTTTCAGCTGCACTGGAATCATCACAGGCAGATTTTATCGGTAGTTCACACTTTTGGAAACGTTCCTCGTCGTGCTCACGAATTTTCAAAGAATGCAGTCCCAATGTTGGACGTAGGATTTCTCTATTTTTGGTTTTAAGTTTCACAAGTCTGATATTTCCATCTGGCGCGTAAAGACTTCGACGACTTCGCCCAAAGGCCAGTCCATTCTTTTCATATTACAAATCTCTGATATATCAGACAATATCTCTGATCTTTATAGACAGCGGGCTTCTTATATTTCTTTCAAATTGTCCCAAATATTCAGAGAGAAAGCGTTTTCTTAAATCTTGTCGTAATCTTTGGCGATAAGCTAGCCATTTATTTAGAGATTTACTATCTCAGAGATCTAGATGAGGTATTCCAGTCTCTCTGACTTCTTGTAAGAACATACTGGGAGTGGGAGTCACTTGAGTCATCATTTATATAAGTTAGAGGTCGTCCATTGATGACACTTTCACAGTCACATAAGACAGAGCTCAATTCCTCAAAATTTAGAGATATTTGTCCTAGAACTTATCGGAGGATTCGTTTGACAATACCAATTAAACGTTCCCAAAAGTCACCCCACCAGGATGAAGACGGGGAAATGAACTTCTAGTCAATTTTGTTCACAGCATTGTATTTGGTCATTATCTCCGAATTAATCCTTTTGATGAGGTTGTAGTGAATGCTTATAAGCCAGTTAACAGCTACGCTACCCGAGAAATTGCTTTTGTATCGTGGTCATGTTACTGGGCTGCAAACCACAAGGTCCCAGGTTCTATCCTCGCTCATCACAATCCCCTACAAGGTTATTCGCTCCAACTTTGTACCATTGTCCGAATAGACGACAGCTGTGCTATCTCGACGAACCACCTACCTGCGGAACCACCTGAAGTAGTGAAGTTGCCAGTTCTAAATGCTGCACAAGTATAAATGACAAATCCAAGACATGTTTCTGATTTCCCTTAAAATAGAAAGGTCCAGAAAAATCGACTCCTATAATTTCAAACATAGAAGCCGGTCGACTGGCAGTGGAGTTGTTCCATTACTCGCGCATCATATATTTTACAAATTATATAATGCTTAACAACTTTGTGGGTAGTTTTACGATATTCCAGTATCTAAAATTCTTCTCTGTGGTTAGTCATAAACAACTGCATGACCTAGAGAGCAGTGTTTCCATCATACAAGTTTTCAACTATTGAATGCTCACTTGGTAACCCGATAGGAAATTTAAAGTTCTTTAAATCACTCTTCAATGATATTCTTGTCTTAATTTGAAAATGTCTATTCTTAACGTTAATTATTTCGAGTTTCTGAAATCGCTTATCTTGTGGCCCTATGAAAGATTCTCGCTAAATTATCTTTATCAAGGAAATTTCAAATCTATTTCTTTCTTCCAAATTTTCTAAAGTCCCTTTTCATTCACCCCTTATCTACAAATCGACAAATCCAAGATACAGCAATAAGAAATGTATCATAAATTTTATATTCCTTTTCCGTATTGGTCACACTTGTTACGTAAGCATGTTGCCCCGCCTCTCACTTGTAACGCCCTCTAGCGGTATATGTAAAAAACCGTCAGTCTTTGTAACATCATCGACCAAGCAGCATCGCCGAAAGGCAAGGCTCAAACCAACTCCCGAAAGCGGAGAAACAATAAAATCTTAAAAATACAAAAAAGGTCCGTCATCATTATCGAACCTCTCCATTCTGGTCCTAGCGATCCGGAGACGAATTAGCGTAACTATGGAGAAAAATAAAACTCAAAAAGCCAAAGAGTTAAATAGAATCCGTGGAAGGATGAAGGCGAAACTAACAAGTGTTAAAAAGTTTGTTGAAAATAGTTCAACGGTTGAAGAAGAAAATAAATTTATAATCAGCTGTCAACAAAAGCTGGCAATTGTGGAAGAAATAAAAAATGAAATAGAAATTTTATTCAAGGATTATTTAGAAATCGACGAAGATGAAACGTTAAGCCAGAAGTGCGATCAAGAAATGTTGGATATCGAAGAAGAAAGAAACGAATTAGAGGTAAGTTTGAAATGCTTACTCTCTAATTATAATGTTAACGAAAATGTAATCCATAATATAAATGATCAAAATTCAAATTTGAAAGCCTATATCAATCATATTGAATTAAAAACGAAACTTCCAGAAATTCCCTTACCGCTGTTTTACGGAAAAATGGAAGAATTCAGTAATTTCAAAAATCAATTTATGTGTCTAATAAACGATAATACCGAATTAACGAATGATCAAAAGTTATTTTATTTAAAAGCTGCCCTCCGTGGTGAAGCTAAATTTATAGAAACAAGTGACGATACATTTGAGTCACTGTTTGCAGCTCTCGAAGAACG
Organism: Argiope bruennichi; assembly: GCF_947563725.1. Lineage (NCBI taxonomy): Eukaryota > Metazoa > Arthropoda > Arachnida > Araneae > Araneidae > Argiope > Argiope bruennichi. Next base: position 21,224,171 of record NC_079155.1, read on the forward strand.
CTTTGAAAATAAGCGAGCAGTTGTTGATATTCACATTCGAAATATGCTAAAACTAGAAAAATTAAATTTTGAGTCCGCAAAAGGCTTACGAAATATCGCAGACACAATAAATAAAAGTCTAAGAGGTTTAAAAGGTTTGAATTTAGAATGTAATGACTTAACAAGTGCTATATTAGTAAATATAATATTAGAAAGACTTGACAAAGAGAGTAGAAAGGCATATGAAATGTCCATCCAATCAAAACAAATACCTTCATTGAAGGAGCTCTTGCAATTTTTAGAATCAAGAGCGATGGTACTCGATCAATTAGGGAAATACCCTACAAGTAACAAATTCCACAAGGAATTTCAAGGCTCAATAAATAAGCCGAAAAACTTTCTTCATGATGCGAATAAACTAAGTAATGTAAAGCCATGTATTTTATGTAAATTTGAACATCCTTTACAAAGATGCTCTGAATTTTTAAAATTGAGTGTTACTAAAAGAATCGAGCTTTTAGAAAAATACAACATTTGTAAGAACTGTTTGAAATTGCATAAGCCACCCTGCAAATCCACATTCCTCTGCCGGAGGTGTCAAAAATCAGGCCATAATTCTTTGATACATCTGGATACGCGCCGTGCAGAGGTAACGCCCCCAGACGCGGGGGAGCAACTTTATGTAAACAATGAACCGTCTGGCTCGTCCAGGTTCCCCCAAAAACTGACCCCTGAGGCTGAGTCAGCGCTTGCAAGTAACTCGAAACTATCTTCAAACCTTCTATGCACCGCGCAGTTATTTATTGAAGACGCATTTGGTCAAAAAATAAAAATAAAAGCCCTGTTGGATTCAGGGAGTTCGGTAAACATAATAACTGCAGATTTGGCCAATTCTTTAGATTTGAAGCAGGAAAAGGTTAATGCATCCATCTCTGGTATTAACGGAGGAGAATTCTTCGTTAAAAATAAATTAACCACTACCATTTTTAATGAAGACAATGATTTTTCCAGAACTGTATCATTTTTAATTATGCCTAAAATTACGCATTTAACTCCTTCTAAAGAAATTGATATCTCAAAAGTTAACTTCCCAAGTGAGATAAAACTTGCGGATGAGACTTTTCATATTCCTAGTGAAATTAATGCATTACTCGGATGCGAGTTGTTCTTTGATTTATTGAAGGCAGAAAAATTTAGATCATATGATAATTCACTCTTGTTACAAAACAGTGTGTTCGGATATTTAGTAACGGGAACAATCAACAGCAGAAATTCTCATTTCTTTTCTGGATTAATTTTTGAAAATGATAATCTGGAGAATTCTGTTAAAAATTTCTTTAACTTAGAATCTTTTCCTGATGATAATACAGATGATTCAGTCGAATCAAAAACATATGAACAAACTTACAGTGAGGAACATTTTCTTTCCACTCATAAGAGGGATAGTACCGGAAGGTATGTTGTTAAATTACCAATAATTGAAGAAAAACGTTCTACATTAGGCGATTCAAAAGAAATAGCGGAAAGGCGTTTAAATTTACTTTGGGAAAGATTAGATAAAAATAAAACAATGTCAATACAATACAAGGCTTTCATGGATGAATATTTCCAGTTAAATCATATGGAAAGAATTTTAGATTCTCCTGAAATTGCCAATAGTGAACATTATATTCCTCATCATGCCGTGTTTCGCCCAGAAAGCACATCAACACCCTTGCGTGTCGTTTTTGATGCATCTGCAAATTCTAGCAATGGAGTTTCACTTAATTCCATTTTATTGAACGGTGGAACAATTCAACAGGAACTATTTTGCATCATTCCAAGATTCCAAACATATCAGTTTGCATTTAGTGCAGATATAAAGAAAATGTATCACCAAATTTTGGTCGCAGAAGCAGATAGAGACCTGCAAAAAATTCTGTGGAAACCTAACAGATTTTCTCCTGTGCAAACATACAGACTACGGACTGTGACATATGGAACAAAATGTGCTCCATTTTTAGCCACCAGAACACTCAAGGCATTAGCTGAGAAAGAAAAAAGTGAATTTCCTCAAGCATCTGCAGCACTTCTTACTGATGTTTATGTTGGCGACATTTTAACTGATTCAAATAACTTACCAGAAACCAAGGCTTTACAACAGCATTTAATAGAACCTTTAAGTAAAGGAGGCATGCAACTTCACAAATGGGTTTCAAACCATCCTGAATTATTAGGGAATAAATCAAAACTTAAATTTTGAATTTCCAGACTTAACAACAGTTAAAATTTCAAAGATGTGTTATCATCAAGAATCCCACCACCATAGACCTACATTGCTTCTGTGATGCCTCGGTTAAGAACTACGGTGCAGTCATCTATGTGTGCTCAATAAATAAATCCAGTGAAGTGAAAACAAGTCTTTTGTGCAGCAAATCGCGAGTGTGTGCAATCAATAATGACTTTATGAAAGAAGTTAAAACTTTTTGTGAATTGAATTTACTAACTAATATTTCTAATAATTTTATTTGTAATATTTTAAATTTAAGTAACAACTATACTAAAATTGTAAGTTATCTTTTCAGATTTATTAATCATTTGAAGTGTTCTTCTAAAATGTAAAAAATGTAAGATAATAATAATGGAAATTGAAGCAGCATCCAACTTCATGGTAAGCAAGGTGCAACCTTCTGAATTTTCAGAGTAAATTAATTATTTGTCAAAATGGCAAAATTAACTAAATCAGTACAAGTTTGGAAAAATTAGAAACATAATTATTTGAATAATTTGCATCTTAGAAACAAATAGCAGTTAACTAAGAATAATGTAAATCTTAATGATATGGTTGTAATCAAAGATCCAGATTTGCTTCCATATAAATGGAGACTGGGTAGAATTCAAGAATTAATAAAAGGTTCTGATGGTTTAGTCAGAGTTGTTGTAATAAGAGTTTCGAATGGTGTTATTAAAAGAGGTATTAGTCAAATATGTTTACTTCCAAAAAATTAATTGGATTTATATGTGTATATGATTGTAAATAATATATAGACTTTAACTCATTTGTATAAATGTGTATATATAAGAATTATTTCAGTACTATTTTGTGTAAATTTATATTTAAGAATTATTTTAGTATTTTTTATTTGTTTTTACATTTATTCATTTTTTATAATAATTCTGTCGAATTTATTGTAATGTGTGAAATTCATATAGTGTCTGAATATTGAAATTGTACAATTTCAAGGCGGGAGTATGTTACGTAAGCATGTTGCCCCGCCTCTCACTTGTAACGCCCTCTAGCGGTATATGTAAAAAACCGTCAGTCTTTGTAACATCATCGACCAAGCAGCATCGCCGAAAGGCAAGGCTCAAACCAACTCCCGAAAGCGGAGAAACAATAAAATCTTAAAAATACAAAAAAGGTCCGTCATCATTATCGAACCTCTCCAACACTAACGACTGTTTTCCCTCTTTTCTTCGTCGGGAAAAACATTGGATTTAGGCCAATACTAAGGAAGATGTTTTAAACAAAGAGGCCTTAACACCAGTAATACTTGGCTAGCTTTTCAAAGTACAACTTCAAAAAGGTAGATTAGCTGGATTCAACCGGAGGATTGAACTGCCCTGGTATATGATACCAATAATCTGGATCACTCATATGACGAATTTCTTTTATGCGATTGAAACGAAAGTAGACAAATTTCAGCTCTTTTTAATCCAGTAAAGAGCATTACTGGAATCAGACCAATATCGCATAGCAACTTTTTGATTTTCTGCTTTTTCAACACCTCCAAATAAGGAATGCAAAATAGATTCCTCAATGATAACTTCATTCTTTTTGCCGCGTATTCTGATATGTAGGATCTTTGAGACTCTGTGTAATAAAAACAACGAATTAATTTATTTCACCGTTCCCAAGCATTTGAACTACTGATGTTTACAGATAAACTCTAGGTAAGGATGTTTTATTATTTAAAGATCTGCCTGTAACAATTTTTTTTCTTCCGAACTTTTTTCATTATTTTTATTATTCGCACTTTCTTGATTTGTATTTCACATGATAGACAAATATTTAGGACAAATAATTGTTTGCTTATAGAAACAAGCAATATGTTTGGGTTTAGAATTTAAACATTGAAACAAATTCCTCGGTTTAAAAGAATTTCCTTTTTTTTTTCCTTCGTATGTTAAACCGTTCGCAAAACTACAAACTTGAGTTTTAATTTATCGCAAAAAAGCGCATTCCCTAGTTTTTTAATCGACCGGATACGAATTTCTTCTGGAATTATTAATTAAATCAAAACCGGATGGCCTATTTGCTTTTTCATGACCATGATGATTCATAGTTTTTTATTATGTCTAAATCGAAGGAGAAACGTGCAATAATCTATTTTTGTTGCGATTCAAGAGATGAGTCAGCCTATCACTGCATGAACTTTCTGCTGTAATTAATTCAGTTTGATAATGTTCGTAAAGTCTCCATACATCGCTTGGTAAACAAGACTGACTCTACAAGAGTATATAGCTGCCCGTCTAAAGTATGGCGCAGTTTAACTAAAGAATACTTTTGACCTTGAGTAGATTCGCATTATTTATGACATCCGAAAGGAGTTCGACGAAAACTTCCATCAGCAAATCATCTCTCCCGAAACGATGTTTTAAGCATTTGACAGCTTCCACATAAATTCTTCCTTTTGGCAGGAAAGATTCTACTAACTGCCTTGCTGGCGAATGCTTTAGTGTTGATTGCAGCCAATACTGAAATTTGTCATCATCTACAGTATCTTTATCTTCATGAATCTTTTTAATTGCCCCACTGTTGAAGCCATTCCTTAATGCTTCTACTAAATTGTTTTAATTCCTACTCTGAAACTTAAAGTTTGTGATTAGTATTACCAACAGATTCTTTTATGACAGTAACATCTTGTTTAGGTTTTTCTAACGCTTTTGATATTCTTTCGTTTTTGTTTCCAAAATTTATCTTCATAAGTAATAATTGCTTCATATTCCAGATTAAAATTTTCTTGCGGGCACTTCACATCGTTTTGCTAAAATAGCTAAAATTTCTGTTTCTGAACCGTTTAATACTTTATATTTTTGCTCTGAAAGAACTATCTGTTCCGCCAAGATATCTGTCCTCTACTTTCTTTTCAGATATTTCAGAAGCTTTATTTAATGATCTCGTAAAATTACTCCTCGTAGGAGTTTTCAACTTTTTAATGCTTTCGACATCCATTTTTAATAATCTCTAACTTCTAAATATATTTACGCAAATTCTATATATGTAAATCCAGGCAGGAATGCCGGTTTTGGAAATTTCTAGGCCCCAAATTTAAAATTCTAATTGTAAGAGAAAATATACTCTTACCTGTCTTTCCGGGACCTTCTAAAACAAAAGGATTGAGGTCTTCCAACATGAATTAGTCCACATAAAACATCGAAATCATTAATCCAATAACGGGTAAACATTCCTTTAATAATAATTTCTAAATTCTACTTCTAAATATTTCGAATTCTAAATCTATTTACACAAATTCTATATATGTAAATCCAGGCAGGAATGCCGGTTTTGAAAATTTCTAGGCCCCAAATTTAAAATTCTAATTGTAAGAGAAAATATACTCTTACCTGTCTTTCCGGGACCTTCTAAAACAAAAGGATTGAGGTCTTCCAACATGAATTAGTCCACATAAAACATCGAAATCATTAATCCAATAACGGGTAAGCATTCCTTTAATAATAATTTCTAAATTCTACTTCTAAATATTTCGAATTCTAGATCTATTTACACAAATTCTATATATGTAAATCCAGGCAGGAATGCCGGATTTTGGTATTTCTAGGACCCAAATTCAGAATTCTAACTGTAAGAGAAAATTTACTCTTATCCGGAACTTCTAAATAAAAGGAATTCATTATTCCAAATGAATTAGTCCTTATAAACATCGAGATCATTAATCCAATAACAATTCAGCATTCTGTTTTTTATCATTTTTTTTATTTCCTGGTCAAGGACACAGACACAGTTAATCTAATATAAAAAATGAATTTTTGTTTATTCGTACCTTATGCTCTGCCTTACCGTTCAACCGATTGCAATGAAACTTGGCCAACCTATTGCTTCCACCTGCGTGAAGGTTATAGGCATAGTGGAGTTACTACATCTAATATATAAAAATGAATTTTTGTTTGTTGTACCTTATGCACTGCCATACCGTTCAACCAACTTCGATGAAATTTGGTCACAATACGGCAAGAATAATACAAACCAATAGACGGCAAGAAGCGAGGCAACTATTCTCAACGGAAAGTCGATTGGAGAAGATGTGCTGATTCCACGCGTTTCCATTATTCCCACCAACTTGCCTTTTGATTTTAAACGACTACAGTTCTCCATTCGATTTGTATTCTCGATGACAATCAACAAGGCGCAAGGTCAATCACTTCAAGTGTTCGGATTGAACCTAGAAAATTCATGTTTTTCACAAGACCAGTTGTATGTTGGATGCTCACGAGTTGGATAGCCACGGAATTTATTTGTTTTTTCTGAAGATGAAGAAACAAAAAAATATTGTCTACCCTAAAGCACTTGAATAATAAAGTAAAAAAAAATAGAATAAATATTATTTGTACTTTTTTTATAAATATTATTAAATTTCAATGAATGTATTCATTGACGATAAGAAAATGAATATCATTCTTTCTATCATTCCTAATTAAAGAAGGCAGCTATTTTAAATTTGAAATGATATTTCCAAAATTGTTTCTTCTGCGGTAACAGCACGTCGGGTACCAGCACGACCTCCGTAATACGAAGGTCGTGATACCAGCTAGTTATTTATAAAGATTATTTCCATATTTTTTTCATGTGCACGAATTCTAATATTCGCGATTTCTTTATGCAGCTTGCAACCATCTTAACACACTTCACCAGCAAAACTTACTTCTGTTTCTGTGGTATCAAGGGATTTATTTCCTGACGTAACCAATGTATTACATCATATTATGGTCGAGCCACTAATTCCAACATTTGATTTCTCGTCAGAAAATATGTTCTAATTAAATTTGTTTCATAAAAAGTTTATTTTTAACTTTATGTTTTGTATTATCTTACTAGATGATAAAATGAGATAGAGGCATTAAGGTTCTGTTTGAGGCATGTATATAACGCCTTGCTAAACAATTTTAGTATAAAATATTAATTTTCATAATCTAATGAAAATGTTAGTGCAAACAGATCTTAGTAATTGTATTTGATCTTTTTTTAAAAAAAACTGCAAAATATTTTTTAAGAAGCTTCGGATAAATTCTTCAATGAAACTATTCAGGTAAAAGAATTTGCAACCGAAATCGATGTTGTAATTTTGAATCTATGATAACACAACACCGCGTAAGGAACAAAAGTAACTTCTAACATGACGCACGGGATTATTGCTTTTATAACTGCTATAATCAATTCATTTAAGTTTTTTATAATTAAGATGCACTGATTGTAGCCGTATTAATTCAAAAAATGTTTTAGATATACTTATTTAGGTTCAACTTTTCCTCTCCTGAATATAAGGAGTGAAGTTTCATAAAAAAAAGGAAAAAAAAAAAGAGTGTAGGATGAGTTAGTTTCGTATTTACCCTGTGCGCCATTTTATGTAAGTATGCCTCCGGCAGCTACTGTTCAAAATCACCTTAGAAAGTTTGTCCATTTTGGCGATAGAGCATGAAATAGAAGATTAAATTTGCAGAACTATAAGTGAGAAAAAAATTCCGTGCAATTTTAACGTAGTTGATGTCACTTTTACTTGATTGTGCTATAATACATTTTTAATAGAATTAAAAATATAAAAAAATTTCAGTTTAATAGTTTGGAGCTAGGTACAGGTTTTTCTGAATTTCTACTGTTTTGCATTACTTGATTAACAATCTTAGGTTAACGTTTTATTCATGTTTTTTCAATATGTATACGTGTGCATTTTAACTTAAAAGCATTTTTTTTATTTAAAAAATATACAATACATTTTTTAAAGTATGTGTTAAGGGACGGTAATGTTCTCTTGAGGCGACATATTCGGTACAGCGGGGACTGAAAAAAGTTAGTCTTACAGATATAGGAATAATCGAACCATCCCCGCCCTCAGTGGCCAAAACTAAAATACCTGAAACTGATAGAATTCTGGTAATATATTATTCAGGAACGAAGGTACAGTATTCTTCTAGAAGCTTCTTTATCCTAACATAGGAAACTATAAAAAAAATCTAATAAATAAAGCTGAGTAGTCGACTCAGTATGGAGTCAGTGGAAGTAGTAGAGATGAAAAGTTGAGTAAAATTCTCTTACCCAATTTTTTTCTAAGCTCTTTGTGCTATTACGAATGTTATTTATTGCTTGTGTTTGTGTGCTACTGTTTCCTGCAAGTGCTATTTTGAATCCCCAAATAATTAGGCGCCGTTATTTGCTTTTAGGCATGTTGGGCATTTTCACAGCATAACTCACAATCTATTGACACTTTTTATAACAAAATGCAACTTATTATTTTTATTGTTGAAAATGATTTCATGGGAGTTTGTTTTATGAGATTAAAAACACAGATCTACGACATAGCATTTGGTTTGTTGTTTCTTTTCTCTTTTTTTTTTTTTTTTTTTTCGAATCCTGATGAACAACACTTTGTTCAAATTGGGATATGAGTGAATATATCTTGATGGGGATAAAGAAAGCATCGATTAATTTGGGCATATTCAAAAATTATAAAATACCGAGTGAGTGCTTGAAAAAATTTGCAATTATTTATTGATATTCTATAGGCAAACGTTGGAATCAGAACAACCAAATTTGACACAAATATACCTAAAATGAAAATGTCCATATCGGAATGATTTTATTGAAATTTAATTAAATTTTTAATTGACTAAAAATTAAACAATGATCTGTGGACTGGTGGAAAGTTTCAGCTTTTGAAAAGGAGGTTTCAGGTTCGAGATCCGATTCCATTGAAGGGGTCTGGTGCACGTTAAATCTGTCGGAGCCAAATGTACTCCCGCTGATGTGGTGTAGATGTTTGGAGAGAGATGTCGTCCGCGTCATCTGATCGCAGTTCAAAATTACGAGGTCTGTTCCAAAAGATCCCTAGTGAGGCTTTAAATGGGACGTTAATACAAAAGAACTGAACTGAACTGAACCTTATATTAATCAGGGCCGTGCCATATCTAATCATATAAGTCGTCATACAAATGTATAAGTCTAATCTGGTGAGGACTTTAATCTGGAAGCTATTTAGGGAAGATGGCTTTTGCTTAACACTTGAAATAAAATTTTATTCTGATAAAAATAGTATGTAAAAATTTTTAATGAAATTTATATCTTTAAATTTCCTTTACATGCAACCATTTCGTTGTTGTTCAACCCAATATTCAAACACAATAATTTATTGAAGAATTATACAGATATTTATGTTATAAAAAATAATATTGTAAATGAAACTAAATTATATACTAAACACATATAATACATATGATTAACACTATCGTCTTACATTTAGAAATAAACATAATATATATACATATATAATATGAATATTTGAAAAATATTTTGCTAGAGAGAGATTCATTATGTAAAAATGTAGATAAATATAGTAGTTAAACTATTTGTTAACCATTATTAAATTATCTTAACACACGTCACTAAAACCACGAGTTCGTTAATAAAGTATAAAACATGTATGTAATAAACAATTTAAACGAAATAAGTTCAACATTTAGTAGGAGTTCAATTACAGAAATGGAACTTTTCGAGTTTTGATTTTAGCAAAATGGATTCAATAAATAAATCTATATCTAATATTTATAAAACGTAACTCGCAACAGAAATAATTTCAAATTTTCTAATTCTTTCTTGACTTGTAATAAACATTTGGTAATTTTTAAATTATATTCATTTTTTAAAATGATTTTTCCGCTCTAGTTGCCGAGACTGAAAATGTCAATAAAATATGTTCATTAAATTTCGTTAATAAGTCATGTTATAAAGTTAAACTACATATATTAATAAGATAAATACATAAAGCATAAATGTTGGAAAAACGCTTCGATTAGACGCCTACTAACATGAATTCTTGCTACACAGCAAAGGATACAGGGCACGTGAACGTACCAAATTCATTTCCGAAAAACGTACACTTGTAAAATGTCTACTAAAGAACAATATCATGACCTCCTCCTTTCTCTGCCTTTGTTCAGAGCAAATCTTCCTTTGCATCGTTTTGTATATTCGTTAACAGCTGTTTTTTCCGGTACTATTTAGACTGTATTACATTAGGTTTGGCACTATCCTGATTAATATAATGTTCAGTGCATTTATATTAACGTCCCATTTAGAGCAACAGTAGGCTCTCTTTGGACGAACCTTAAATTTTGAATTGCAGTCAGATGACGAGGGCAACACCTGAGCTAGTATATTCTCTCCAAACATCCGCACCACACCAGCGGGAGGACGTATTATTTCTGTGCGTTTGCTTACATGTATAACCTTGCTTTGTGTATTTACAATTTAAATATCTTATTTTGATAATGTTTACGAATCTTTCCCCTTGTATAATCTAAATTACTGAATCTTTCTATTTTATTATTACTATTTTTTGTTCTGGGAATATTTGTGAGTATTCCCCTTTTGATCGAGTTTCGACTTACGCTTAGGAGCTTTGTGTTATATTTGTTGGCATAAAAGGAGTTAATACCTACAATCTCAAAAAAAAAAAAAGTTAGGAAAAGGAATAAGTTAAATTGTTTAAAACGACGCAGTTTAGCGTTTCAATCATAAAAACTTTTTCTACAAAATTTGGCAAAACCTTCACTCATACATGCTATTAAATGTCGCTTTGATTTTTATCAGTTAATACTTATTCTAATTTTTGATAGAAAATGTAATTAATCTTTTACAGAGTATATTAAAATATTCTACAAAAATTTATATGCTTCTGAATGAGAAAATAGAGGATCTTATCTTAGTTGACGCTTTTCAAAAAGAAAAAAAATGGCCTTCCCCGCATAATTTTCAGACATTGCTTAGGTTCTAAAGAGTAAAATCCGAATAAATTATTAGGTTACATGCGAATTGTTTACGTTGAGAAGAGAGAGAAAGTAAGTGATATAAGCGCAGCTGAACTTTGTAACGAGGAGTTTATCCCTCATAAATTATTCTTGATACCCATCCACACATACTTTGTTATGAGCTCGTTTTTGTTTTAATCAATCATCCTGTGTTCTAAATCATTGGAAGTTTCGGTTCGGATTCCCTTTGCGCATGCGTTTTAGCGGTATCGTTACATTAAGTTTCCAGAGAGTAGAGGTACTGCATTTGAATCTTAAATCTGGTATTTAACAGCTGCGAATTCCTTTTGCATTCTTCTAATTTCATCCATTTTTCTGCTTAAGAATATGTCTAAATCGGTTGCCAAACAAAGTGAAAAAAAGTCTTTCACATTTATCTGGAAATTAGAAAATGCTAGTTATTGTATCCAAAAGAAATCGGATGAAATTGTAAGCCCAGTATTTGTGGTGGATGAAATACATGCAACAAAATGGCAGCTATGGCTATATCCAAGGGGAAAGGAACATGGAAATTATATTGGCTTTTACCTTAAAAGTGTAAAGGATAATAAAGATGCGGTCGATAGAGAAATAAGATATGAACTTGCCTTCATTACAGAAGATGGTTCGAATCTGTCTCATGATGAGATTAAACACACCTTTCCCAATGGTTATGGCTATGGATTTCCCGAATTTGAGCAAAGAGAAAATGTATTCATTTCGGAACGATCAACATTAGTAGTAAACAGGGGTATATGGTAGGCGGCAGAGTTGAGTTGTTTTTCTCCTACTGCCCCCCCCCCTTTCTATCCCCCTCTGAGTTGAGGTGTTTTTCTCCTACTAACCCCCCCCCCTTTTCCATCCCCCTCTGAGTTGAGTTGTTTCCTTCCTGCACCCCTCCCCCTCGAGTTGAGTTGAGTTGTTTAGTTCCTGCATCTGTATAACGTCATCCAGGAGTTGAGTTGTTAATGTGCTACTTACCAGTTGAGTTGTAATATGCTGATGTGAACTGAAGTGAACAGAAGGTGAGTGACGTCATCCAAATGTCAAGCCTAGAAAGTTTCAAAGTTCCTTAATTTCAATTAGATCAATTATTAGTAATCTTAATTAATTATAACTAATTACTATTTTTAAATTAATTTGATTAATCTAATGAACTTATTTTAATTGAACTTACTTGTGCGATTTTTCGAGGCGAGAACTTGGCAAAATTTCGTTTATCCACAGTCAGATTCGAACCCGCGTCCATCGACTCCGGAAGCAGGAACGCAGACCACTATACCACGTGGGACTTCATGAGACGAAGTAAAGATAAACTATTTGAATATTACGTCACGTATTTCAAGTGCTGCCATCTAGTGGTGAAAATTGTAACAAGTGTTTAAAAAGACGTAGAGATGAGTTGTTTGTTGCTGAATGAAGCTACGGATTCAGAGGAAGAGAAGGGAAGAGAAGTTTGTGACGTCATGTTTGGGAACTTAGGCATTTCTTAGTGGCAACAGGTATGTGATCATGTTTGAGCAGGAAAGGGCAGGTGGTATGACGTCACTGAGAGTTGAGTGAGGTTGAGTTGTTTACCTTCTACTTGCTGACTGTTTCTAATATTCTGATTGGCTGATATAGAGAACTGAAATGAATTGAACAGTGCCAAGTTCTTGGTAGACTCCTCCCAATCCTTTGAAGATCACTTCATTTTGGAGCTTGCTTCTAGTCTGTGGTGTGAGACTTCCTTTCAGTTGTTGTTGAACTTACCCAATTTTTTCTGTAAGATGTATCTGTTTAAAGCTGGTGGAATTTCAAAACGCAAAAGTGATCATCAAGATAAAAAGCCAAAGAAATTGTGTTTTAACGAACGTGTGGACCAAGAAATAACTATGGATACTTTACCCAAGCATATGGTCCATCTTGGTGATGGTTTATTCACTTTAGTGAATGCATTTCAAAAGGAAACTCGAGTACATATTCGAGTCTACTCGACAGATGGAAACGGTGTTTTACATCCAACGAAAGAAGGATTGTCTTTGAAACCAGAAGTGTGGAGTTCCACTTTGTGTACACTCAGCAGTTTTCCAATCAATGAAGATGCTGACGCCGTGTCTGTGATGAAAAAAGAAGTGTGCATTTTTAATCTTACGGTAAACTCTGAAAAGTGCGTGAGCCTTCAAAGACTGTTCCAGAGAAAAAACGGCTCCTTTCAACTTGTACCAGAAAGGGTCTTATTAAAAGGTGCCCAAATTAATCGACTGTGCGAATCATACAACAAGATATTTAGTAGTGTTAAGAACTGTCTCTTAACGTATACACTAGCAGAACGTGTAAGAGTCGAAATAAGCAAATATCCTGACGATGGACGTTGGGAAGGATGGGATGTAGATACACCTCAAGGCTTTGAAGAACTGAGTAATTCATTGTGCAAGTGTTTGTTGGATTTCATTTCTCACAATATAACTGTGCTTTCAAAAACAGAGTGCATTGACTGTAAGCATGGCTTCGTTTTTAATATGGAAATGCATGAATGCATCTCTGCAAGTAAGCAGGAAAATTTTGTCACCTATTTTGAAAAAGCTCTATACAATATAAATTGGGATGATTTGGCTTCCAAATTCGTAAAAGTGAACATTAACAGACCATATATCCGATGGTTTGAAAATGAATTATTTTCAGAAATTAATACTGAAAAAATGTTTTTAAAAATCGAAGAAATGTATGTAAATGAAAAAACTGATGTAACTTCGTCATCTTTAGAATTCTAATTTTTTCAATAAAAGTTTGTTTTTTAGTTTTGTTTTGTTTTATGTCTTTCTTTTTTCACACGACCATATATAAAGGCCTTTTGTAAGTTCTATGTGTTCTCATTAGGAGTATGTGTGTGTGTGTGTGTGTGTGTGTGAAAGAAATACTTTAATTAAATATTGCTAATTTTTATAAAAAATGGCAGGAAACTCACTTGAAAAGTTTTATAAAAATCCTGAGCATCCAGCAAGTTTTACAGGAATAAATGCTTTGAGCAGGGCTGTAAGAAACAGTATAAAGACTAAAGACATTAAAAAATGGTTAGAGTCTAAAGAGTCTTACACTCTACATAAGGCAGCAAGACGAAATTTTAAAAGGAATCGAGTGATAGTAGGTGGAATAGATGAGCAGTTTCAGGCAGATTTGTTAGACATGCAGTCTCTAAGTAAATCCAATAAAGGCTATAAATATTTGTTGACATGTATAGACGTGTTTTCAAAATATGCTTGGGCAATCCCTTTGAAGGATAAAAAGGGTCATAGTATTTTAAACGGCTTTCAAAAAATATTCAAAGAACGTACCCCCCTGTTACTGCAAACTGATAAAGGAACAGAATTCAAAAACAAATTAGTCCAAAATTATTTAAAGAAAATGAACGTACATTTTTTTACGACAAATAATGAAACTAAAGCTAGCATAGTCGAACGCTTTCATAGAACTCTGATGTCAAAATTGACGAAATATTTTACAGAATATAACACACGAAAGTACGTCGATGTGATTCAAAAATTAATATCTAGTTACAATCATACGTGGCACCGAAGTATCAAAATGGAACCATCTTCTGTAAATATTGATAACCAAGCAGAAGTTTGGCAAAATTTATATGGCAGTCATTCTCAGCAGAAATCAGGAAACTCCTCTTTTAAAGTAGACGATACGGTACGAATTAGTAAGTGGAAAGGGAGATTTGAAAAAGGATACGAAAATAATTGGTCTCGGGAAATATTTACTATTTACAAGATTCTCCCAAGAACCCCGATTGTTTATAAGCTGAAAGATTTTAACAATAATATTATCGAAGGAACATTTTACGAGAAAGAAATGCAAAAGGTTGAAGATTCCGGCTATTATCCTGTAGAAAAAGTTATTAAAAAAAGAAACAAAAATGGAAAATTGGAATATTTTGTTAAATTTCTAGGTTATCCAGAAGAATTCAATTCGTGGGTGAGTGAGGTGAAATTACTATAAATAGCGTAGTGCTTTTAAAATACCTAATCAGTATATTTAAAAAATGTCATTCTATCTGACACTTCCCTCCGATAGCTCTCTACATTATTTTCCCGATAACAAAACTTCAAGCTTTGTAACTCAGCTTCCTACACCCATATTATTAGAAGGAAAATGGGAAGTCGGCTTAGCCGAAATAATTTACCCACATACGTGGTATAATATAAACGAGAAGAACAATATCTTTGGTTTTGATTTAGGTGATGGAAAGTTAATTACCAGAAAAATTCCACCGGGTTCTTATGAAACTGTTCCAGATGTTTTAAAAGCAATGACACTACCTTCGCACGAAGGTAGAATCAGTTTTAAATTCAATACTAACAACAAGCGGGTGAAAATAAAAACAGAAAAGAAATCAAGAGTTGTCTTACAAGAAGGTTTGTGTAATCTCTTAGGTTTCTATCCTCATGTTGTGGAAGGAATTGAAGAAGGTTCATTCGTCGCTGATCCACAAGCAGCTTTTCCAGTATTTTATGTATATAGTGATATAGTCCAGCCTGTTGTTGTAGGACATGTTGAAGCACCCCTTTTAAGAGTTGTGAGAATTTCCGGGAAAGACGGAGATGTTATTAGCGCTCATTATGACCGGCCTCATTATGTGCCTGTGATTCGACATTCCTTTCAAACCATAGAAATGGAACTTCGTCTTAATTCAGGTTCTTTGGTTCCATTTGAAAGGGGAAAAGTGATTATTATTTTGCATTTTCGAATGCGACAGATCCTATAAATAGACGGGACTTTTTAGTGTAAGCATTAATTTCAATATTTTGATATGAAAGATGAGTTGTATTAAAAAAGTGCCGTATGCTTGTTGCCCAACGAAATTCCAGGAACATTATTCGAATCACAAAGGTTCTGGAATTCCATATTACGAAGGAGTGTCTTTTCAAAAAGGATATGGGTTAGGTGGAATATTTCGCCGT
The DNA here is from genome assembly GCF_947563725.1 of Argiope bruennichi. Classification (NCBI taxonomy): domain Eukaryota; kingdom Metazoa; phylum Arthropoda; class Arachnida; order Araneae; family Araneidae; genus Argiope; species Argiope bruennichi. Next base: position 21,240,154 of record NC_079155.1, read on the forward strand.
TGGTTTCGAGCAGCATTGCCATTTCTAGTGAAAGGGGGAAAAGCAATTGGAAAAGAAGCTCTAGTCTCAGGAACGAATGTAATTAATGATGTTGTTTCTGGGGAAGATATCAAAATCGCTGCCAAAAAAAGAAGTAAAGAAGCTGGAAAAAACTTGGCTCGAAAAGCTATTGGTCAAGTACAGTCAATGATAGGAAAGGGAAAATATAAAAGGAAGAGAAAACAACAGAAAAAAATCATTTCATCTAAGGTACAGAAGAGAAGAGGTCGAGACATCTTTGATTCGTAATGGCTTACATTTTGAAAGGATCCCCAGAATGTGTCAAATCAGAACTGGAACTTTTTCACTTACCTCCGACTCAAACAGCCGTAGAAAATGGTCAGTGGGTTGAATTTCATCCCTTGTCTAATGTATTCGATGGAGGACCTGTTGAATTTCACATTTCTGGAAGCGGCGAAGAGTATCTCGATTTGAGTCAAACCCAACTTTATGTAAAAGCAAAAATTTTGAAAGCAGATGGTTCACCTATTCTAAAAGAAACTAAGACTGATTCGAATGGTTCATCTACATCAACATCGTCATCTTCATCTACATCTGCATCAACAACACCAACTGCATCTACATCAACAAAAATTAATATAGGCCCTATTAATTTATTCCTTCATTCAATATTCAGTCAAGTAGACGTTTCCTTAAACGATCGCCTTGTGTCTAATTCTAGCAATACATATCCTTATCGATCTTATATTGAGACGTTGTTGAATCATGGCTACGACAGTAAGACTTCTCAGCTTACATCTGAAATGTTTTACAGTGATAATGACGAAGGATTGGAAAAACGATCAAAATTTTTTGAATCGAGTGCAACAGTGGATATGATAGGAGGATTACATAGTGATCTGTTTCATCAAGAAAGACTATTATTGAACTTGGTGGATGTGAAAATTAAATTGATTCGAAGTAAACCTGAGTTCTGCTTGCAAGGAGATGAAGGATACAAAGTTGTTTTGGAAAAAATCAATTTGTTAGTTCGAAAAGTTCGTGTCAGTCCAGGTGTTATTTTAGGACACGCCAAAGCTTTAGAGAAAGAAACAGCAAAATATCCTATTAATAGAGTACTTTGCAAAGTATATTCTATTCCTCAGGGAAGTATGTCGATGGTGCAAGATAATATTTTCGTAGGACAGATGCCCAAAAGAGTCATTATAGGATGCGTGGAAAATGACGCTTTTCATGGAACATTTCAAAAATCCCCTTTCGAGTTCAAGCATTTTGACATGAATTTTATAGGAATTTATGTAGATGGCCAGCCAGTCCCACATAACCCTTTCGAATTAAATTTTGATAAAAATAATTACATCAGAGGTTATAATAGCTTGTTTTCTGGAACTGATAAATTCGGACAAGACCAAGGATTATTTCTGTCAAGAGAAGATTATATAAAGGGAAATACACTGTTTGCGTTCAATTTATCACCGGACCTTTGTAATGGTGATCACTTAAATCTCATTAAGCATAGCAATTTAAGACTGGAAATTAAGTTTTCAAACGCGCTTTTACAAACCATCTGTGTGTTAATTTACGCCGAGTTCGATAACGTAATAGAAATAAATAAATCGAGGAATATTTTATATGACTTTGGAAATTGAAAATGAATGGAAATCAGATACATTACATTTTATCAAGAGACCCTTATACTTCCCCCTTTTTCCGTGGTGTATTTGCATCTGACACAATTCCGATCTTGAAAGAAAGGTCTGCTATTGTTGTGAATACCGACACGTCATCTGAGCCTGGATCACACTGGTTAGCCTTTTACTTTGAAGCTGATAAAGTTGAATTTTTTGATTCCTATGGTAAGCCACCAGCATTTTATGGTCGACTGTTTCACGATTTCATGTCTCGTTATTCCTCTGCGGTATGGAATTCGACACCGATGCAAAGTCTTACGTCTAATGTTTGTGGAGCCTATTGTATTTATTTTATTTTAAAACGATGTCAAGGACAATCTTTGTATTCCATTGTAAACAATTTATCTCATTGTCAGAAAAATGATTTTCGAATGTATCAATTTGTGAAAAAAAGATATGGTGTAAGAATGATTTTTAGACAGTAAATAAATTTATTGAAAGCTATTTAGTTCTTTTTCTGGTATAAATACAACCACTCACGAAATTGTCAGTTAGTAATCATGAATGCTTTACATCTGCGTCACCCGTGCACCGTTCTTGTAGGTGGAGCAACAGGTTGCGGGAAAACACACTTAGTGAAGAAATTAATCGATTTTCAGACGATATATCCTTTCCCCTCTAAAATAATTTGGTGCTATGGAGCTTATCAAAGCCTGTACAAAGAAATGAAGAATGTGGAATTTCACGAAGGACTGCCTTCTAATATCAATAGTATTTCGAATGCTGTAATTGTGATCGATGATCTAATGGCAGAACTTTCCAGTGACAATAAATTAAGCAAACTTTTCACTAAAGGAAGCCATCATCGTAACTTAACTATCATTTTTATAGTTCAAAATATATTTCACAAAGGTAAAGAAATGCGTGATATTTCACTGAATGCACATTACATGTTTTTATTTAAAAATCCCCGCGATCGTTCCCAAATCATGCATTTAGGTCGCCAGCTTTACCCAAATAATGTGAAATTTTTTCGAGAAGTATACGAAGATGCTACCTCAAAAGCATTTAACTATCTACTTGTTGATCTGACACCTCGAACGGATGATTCATTGCGCCTGCGCACTGGACTTTTTCCGGGAGATAAATATTATGTATATCAGCCTCGTTAGTCATTTCGTTACGGAAACACCATGACATCAGCAGTCTTAGATTTTGAAGGATTTCAGGTATTTCCGGGGCGTTTTATCGTCAAAGAGATGGCAGTGTGCGCTGTGAATGACGATACTTTCTGCGGACGATGGCTTTTTAAATCGCCTCATTCTTTCGAAAGTTTGGATCGTAAGAAACAAAGTACTTACTCTTGGATTACTAAGTTCCTTCATCTAATCGAATGGAATGATGGTGAATTACCTTACGATACCCTTCGCTGTGTGTTGATAGTCATTTTCGAAACATTTTCCTATATTTACGTAAAAGGACTTGAAAAAAAGAAATTTCTAGAATTTTTGACCGGGCGCGAAATATTAAATCTTGATGATTTTGAATGTCCAAAAATAAGAGATTTACCAACTTTCGATTTGTTGTGCCCCTACATGCATCGAAAAAGCTTTCATCATTGTGCCGTCTACAAAGCTAAGGTATTTGCCAAATATTTGGAAACTATATAAAGTCCTTTCGCTGAGCAGTTTTTGATCAGAATAGTTATCAATATGTGTACGAGGCAGCAGCTAGAATATTTGAAAGCTATTTGTAAAATTAAATCGAAGAGTTCAGTTTTTAAAACATGTCCAAATAATATTATTAAAGCTCTGTGTGAATGCGCACTGAATGTGCTTCAAGGAAATGTACCTCTAACTAAGAAACAAAAGAATAAACTCATTCCTTTTAAAATCAGCTTAAGGAAACTTTCGGACAGGAAAATACCCCTATATAAGAAGAGACAACTTCTCATTCAACGTGGTGAAGGGTTTTTATCATTTTTGTTACCTGCTGCAGTATCTGCGATTAGTTCTCTCATCAATGGAGTACACTAAGAAAATGGTATTAATACCCGAAGATCGGGCAGAATTTGTGGATCATTTATCTGATTTAGACACTAAAATGCAAAATATTCTTAAAAAGAAGGATCTGTCAGAAAGCGAGAAGGTAAACCAATATTTACAAATTCTTCAAAAATTTGTGAAAATACAACAACCTCAACAGGAAAATGAACTTGAAAATCAAGAACCAGAAACTATTTCAGAAATAAAAGAGGATGCCATTACAACTCGAATTTTACAGTCTGCCCCTGTTAAGTATTTGAATACTGCTAAGAATATTTTAGATTTCTTAAAAGCTAATCACCCAATATTATCGTGGACTCCTGAAGGAGAAATTGTTTACAAGGGCCAGCGGATACCAAGAACAAGCATCGTGAATCTATTCACAGACTTACTTCGGAACAGAAAGAAGTCGCCAAAAGGATTCAAGGAATTTCAAGCAGCCATAAAGGAGATGAACATGCCTCCTACTTACATTGTCAACCAAAAAGTTTTTAAAGATAATGTTTTGGGAAACCCTAAATCAACTAAACATGTGTATGCAAGACTAAATAAATGGATTACATATTGATGTATCTTTATGCACAATAAAAACACCATGAATTGCAATAAGCTTCCTTTTTTATGCACAATAAAAACACCATGAATTGCAATAAGCTTCCTTTTTTATTCACAATAAAAACAGTAGATTACAATAAAAAAACAGTAGATTACAATAAAAAAACAGTAGATTACAATAAAAAAACAGTAGATTACAATAAAAAAACAGTAGATTACAATAAAAAACAGTAGATTACAATAAATTTCACAATTTTTAAAATGTACAAGGAATAAAGATCGATAGTCTTAAACTGTCTTCAGCCTGGAAAAAAATATGAAAAATGTATAAGATTATGTGTAAAAAATGTTAAAGTTATAAGAGTTTTTAAATACATGTAAAATCATAAAATTGTCTGTTATGGGAAAAGCATATTATACAAAAATATCAGTTCATAAATTTCATATTAAGTTGCAATTAAATTAATTTTAAAAACAGTAAGAGGAACTCAATCTTTTAATTATGATATAACTTATACTTGCTTTAAAATCCATAAGGTATGGTTGAAAGATCTTCTTTTACAACCCTCTTGTTGTAAACCATCCTATACAGTTTATTTTCCTTCGCGTTGAAGACTTTCCTTCTTTTCGCGTCTCTCTTTATCTTGGCGGCATCATCTAACAGTATGCTGTCCTTTCGGTCCAAGCTGCATACAATATGCTTGATCGAGTGAAAATTTAATGCTAAGCTATTTTTAAAGTTCAAGGTAAAACCCCGAACTTTGCAGCATGTCTTTCCACTCGCAGTTTCATATGCATAATTCTTGGGCCCTCCTATAAAAACAAAGTATTAGATGAAAGCAATTTTTTATAAGAAGCATTTTATGCATTATTACAGAACAATCGGAAAAATTAAAATCATATTTACCAGAGATGAATGTAGTGATTACATCACCGTCCAACTCGTCTGTGAAATCTCCCAGAAAATTTCCGAGTGGAGGGTCATTGTCACCACTACTAGCGTAGATAATACTGTCTGTATCATGATACAGAACAGCTTCTCCGAGCTTATCCATCTCTGAATAGAGCTTCAGCCGAGCCCAAGCTGTAGTGAAAGCCGCCAAGAAAATATTGGTGCCAGTGTCCTGGGGAATGAATTCTTTTTTGCTGTCCCACACAATAGCCGCCACTTCTGGTGTTGGCAAGTAGACGTCCTTTACCTACGAAAAAGGAAAATCACAAGATCAATATTCATCTTTACATTTTTTTTTATTCAGTATGAGCATTTGTAATGATAAATTAGATATTCTAGTTGAATTTGATTACAGAGGAATAAAACGGCTTACATTTTTTGTAGGATCAGCTAACATCTTATTAAATGCAGGTAAGTTATCTACATAAGATAGGTGACACTTGTTGATGTTCATTCCCCACCTAGAAGGAAAAAAATGATTAGCTAATTACACAAAGACAAATAGTTTATTAATTACAGTTTATTAAAAAATAGAATACTTTACCTCCCCCAAAAGCTATTCAGTGCAAGTTTGGCAACTTGCCGTCTCCCTGGATTTTTTTTGATTTCAGCAGGATTCAGTAGAACACCTTCCTTCTCGAAGTACTGCTGAATATAGGAAGCCCTTTCTTCAGCAGTTGTGCAATCGGAAGGATATCCACTGCTTTCCTGCTTAATCTTTAGAAAAAGATCTATGTAGGACTGGAAGAGACGTTTGGATTTCTCCTGGAAGTGATACACCTCATATATCTGAAATAATAGATATATATCAGTACCCCAAAAATATTTATGCAGATAATATGCAAAGAGTTGAGAAGATGATACTTACTTTTGAGATTAAATAGCCTTTCTCAACGGCTAGTTTCACTTCTTCCGTCACCCATGTTCCTACGATAGATCTTTCTTCGTCGCTGTGATGACAAGAGCTTTGGTTTAAGCTTTCAGCACAGCAACGGCAGAGCGGAAACATTAGTTTTCCATTACATCTGACAGGGAGAACAGGCAGATGGAGTCCTCGGGGAGGCAAGACACGGCATTTTACAATTCCGAAGTAATCATCAATACTCCGGAAATTTTCGGTGATGACTTCAGGATGCCCCACGGGATAGAGACAATACTTATTAACCTAACGGGAGAAGTTATATTTTAGGAAGAGAATATATTTATATAATATTCCAAACATACGCATAAAAAACTTCTCAAATTTACTTACCCACGGATACAGTGAAGTAAAGTCAACATATTTAGCTGTCCCTTCAAAGAACAATTTCACCGCATTTGTCCTACCACCGTAGAAGGCATCCCTTGGTTCAAGCCGATCTTTTAGTTGATGACTTAGAAGAAATTGATGTAATTCTAAGTCATCATTTGATCTTCTTTTAAAGACGTGTTCCCATTCTTCGATGACTCGAAAGCCTTGATTCCTTAATCTGGCAGTTGATTCATTTGTTCTTTCAAACAAAGTCCTCATACTAACGCCAGATAAGGAATTCAAAGTGCCTCCTTCGAAACATTCAGGGCAGCCATGGTAAAAACAGCCCTAGAATAAGAAGAATTCGTTTTATTGATATATTCTAACATAAGCCGAGGAAATGAATAATTCAGACTATGTACTAAAAATGTATTTGAATAAAGAACCTTACATGAAATTGATAGATGGTATTTGTTTCTGCACAAAATCCATCAACAGACACTCCGTTTATACGTTTTTCGCCCTGTTTGTTCAACGCGTGCTGAATTTCAATATTTTCCTGGGCTGCAATGAAATCCAGCCAGCGTATAGCATCAGGGCTGTAATTGGTGCTGTTGATGTATCCATGTACTGGCACCATGGCTACTGAATTCTTCCGAATATGCTTGTATCTGTATGTTGCCATACAAGCCGAGGCAATGGTCACGTAACTGAAAAAAAAATGATTTCAAGTTTTATATTTCAAAACAAGTCAATTCAACAAAACAGGCGAATATTTAAAAATAATTACCAAAATGGGTCCACGTCTGTAATTTCTAGAAACTGCTTCCTGAACTCGAGACAGCACCTTCTGAGTATATCCACATCTGATCTAAATTTTTTAAAAAATATTTTAATATCCTTAACAAAAAAAATACTTGCAAATAATACTTGTTGAAACAATACTTACTTGCAATAAGAGAGCATTTCCTTTTGAAAATCAAATTCTACCCCTTCCTGCATTCTATGCCATTTTAGAAACTCATCTCGCATTGCTCCAGACATTGTATCTGGGCTATAAAATGAGATGTCAGGAATGGGGCCAATATACGTTTGATTTTCCCTCTTATTGAAAAGATGTGGAAAAAACCCTTTTTTCAGTTCACTTAGTCCAAAGCAACCCGGCAGTTTGGACAAACTCATTGGCAGAAAATTGAAGGAGTCAATGAGAGTAATCCTCAATGTCGGGTGGCCAATGGACATAAGCTTTGAACCGTTGGGTATAACAGATGGTGCTATCCCTTGCTCCAGAAGCCAAGCCATGACGAATTGTCCATCAAAGCTGAAAAAATAGCATTTTAAATATTTTCGTCAACTTGAAACATTATAGAAAATAGTTAAAAACAAACTAAATGAATATTTAAAAATATTTAATATACTCACCCCTTCATGTTATGCGCTATTGCAGTGTATCCTTTGTGTATGGGAGTGAACAGCCATGCACAAAATTCTTGGCACGCTGTATACCCTCTGAAGATTGTTTCCTCCCCATTGGAATACTGTGCTACAGCAAAGTTTACTTCATGGGTGCCTGACGACTGATCCGTTTCGAAGTCGAAAAAGATCAGTTTGTCAGAAGGCATTTTGGGTGAAACAATCTCCAGGAAGCATCGATGTTCCGACACATTCACAAACTGCTTGCATGAAGGGCATCTGGACGTTCCACATTTGTGCATGTTCATAGGGCAGATCCTCCGTAATAAGACTTTGCCACAGTTTCTGCATTGGTACATCTAATAAAATAACAATTTAAAGATATAAATTTTGAATTGAAAAGCATAAACATTAATCTTTCGTCAAAAGTATTTTATACAATACAAATGGAGTCATTACCTTATCGCATAAAGATTTCTGTCTTTTTCCAGAAGTTGCTTTATGCCATTCAAAGCAACTGGAAGAGCGGCAAAGTCTATCACAGTCGGAGCAACGCTGGGGATGACCGGGTAAGCAATCTTTCCTGAGACAGATGGGACACACAAACTGGCATCTGTGGTCTTCAAGATTCATAAAGGGTTTTTCACATGGCTCGCAATAGTTATCGGAGCCATAAAACCCTTTAAGACTTTTAATTACATCGTAATGCCCATTATGAAGCCACAGATTGATGCGTCTTTCTCTGTCTCTGCCTTTGTAAGAAACCTTTAGAAATAAAGAGAATAAAAAGTTATACGAGTCGCTTTTCCAAATCCATGATAATATTATTTTGTCAAGCAAACAATATCTAAAGATAAACTATCAAATCTTACCTTGTTCAAACTTTCAGAAGAAATGACAACAATTTGGATGTCGAGGAAGTCTTCGAACGTCCTGATTTCTGAATAAGAACAAGGTCCCAAAGGAACTCCAGCATCATTGTGAAGAATTCTGGCTCTGTTAAGAAGAGCCGGCCTTCTTCTATCCTTCATGGAGTTTATTGCAGCCCGGTCATTTTCCAAGTGAGCTAAAGCATATAAAATGGCCTTAGCACAACATAACCCCTCCTTGTCAGTCGGTATCGATAGAACTGATCGTTTTTTAAGACGATCAGTTTCGATATTGATGATTCGGCGGTTGCCACCTGCACCTATGTCCCTGTGAATGATGATGATGTCAACATTGACACCATCTTTCAGTTTCAGCTTCTTGTAGGATTGAAGCACCCGCATTATGGGTGCAACAATTCTTTCCACTGTCACATCGGATACCGGCATTAGAACCGTTGACACAGGCCTCTCTAATCCTATTGCCATGAAGCAAAAGCGAATAAGATCAGAAGGCCTTAGATTTTGCGTACAACGCAGAATGAGTAGGCTAAAAAGAGCCCTCACTGCTTCAACTGCTGCAACCAAGGGAGTGCGTTGAAGCCTAGGTGGTATTTTTTCTTCCTCTATCCTAGCCCTAAATGTCACCTCTTCTGCGTTGTATCGCTGATTGACCCTCCTATTTGTTTCGTCAACGATTACCGCATTATCCAGCTGCAAAAAAAAAAATACTTTAGATGGGTGATAAGCATAACATAAGGCTACTCGTATTTATAGAGAGAAAATGTGTATGAATTTTACATTTAATTATACCTACGTTCTCGGACGAAACATTTTCCAGGAAGGCAGGGCCACGTGTCGAAGGTCCAGGCTGATTCTAAAAATTAATGTTAAATGAATATCCACGAGAAAAAAAATAGAAATGAAGTCATAAATCTAAAACTCTTGCTATATTTACCTCAAATCCAGATCCTACTTGATAGTAGAGAGGAAGAGGCATAGGATTATCGTGAAACATTTGCGATGTCTCACTCTGAGGAAGCTAAAAAAAAGTAAAAATACTTGAACTGGAATAAATATAAAATAATTTAGGTAAGTTGGAAGAAAAAATTATGATAAACATACATCATCGTCATCAAAGTCATTTAAGCAATCGTTTATTCCATCGATTTTATTGTCGTTAAACAATTGTGATGTTTCACTCAAAACCTAAAAAATAAGATTTAAGATGATAATTTTCATGCAGAATAATCGTATATATCAGGAAATTCCAGAATGAAGCGAAATACATACATCACTATCACCCATTGCAATCGCTTCCAAGTCTTCAATCGCATTTTCGCGAAAAACTTGCGAAGTCTCGCTCGTCTCGCTCAAACACTAAAAAAGAAAAGCCCAAAAAAAAATTTTTGCAGAATTTCTAATAAATACAACATTACTACAAATTTCTTTAGAAAATTCCATAATATACGTACATCATCAAAGTCTTTGAAGAATTCCATAGCCTCCATATCATTTTCAATAAATATCTGAGAAGTTTCACTCAAGCACTAAACAAAAAATATCAGAAAGAAATTACGAGATTTGTAACACAGTGTTATATTAAAAGTTTACAAAAATCGAATACATACATCGTCATCACATTCATTCATCGGAATTTCCTCATCTTCAAACAACACCTGATAATAAAAGTTGTATTAAATACAGAAGTAAATAGATTTCAAAAATAACAAAGTATTTTCCCTGACTATTTAGAAAACACCTTTATTCCAAGCCTCGTTTAAAAATGCACAATATTCAAGCTACACGTTTCTTCTAAGCCTCGTTTAAAATACATACTATTTAAACTACACGTTTCTTCTAAGCCTCGTTTAAAATGTACAACATTCAAGCTACACGTTTCTTCTAAGCCTCGTTTAAAATGTACAACATTCAAGCTACACGTTTCTTCTAAGCCTCGTTTAAAATGTACAACATTCAAGCTACACGTTTCTTCTAAGCCTCGTTTAAAATGTACAACATTCAAGCTACACGTTTCTTCTAAGCCTCGTTTAAAATGTACAATATTCAAGCTACACGTTTCTTCTAAGCCTCGTTTAAAATGTACAACATTCAAGCTACACGTTTCTTCTAAGCCTCGTTTAAAATGTACAATATTCAAGCTACACGTTTCTTCTAAGCCTCGTTTAAAATACATACTATTTAAACTACACGTTTCTTCTAATACCTTATATAATATGCAGGGTTATTTTAAATACGAAATACAAGTTGTTGATGCAAATATAGTAAGGAAGAAATCTCTCACAGTTTAGCAAACTAAAAGTAAACAGCATGCTACATCTTTTTTTTCGAAATATCCACGCTGCCTGTTTATGGTAAGACTAACCCTCGTTTAATTTTTCTAAATCTTATATCCGAAATGTAATTTTAAATACTACATACACATAAAATGTTATGAATCAGCTATTTAAAATAAAAAGAAAATTTCACTGGAAAAGAAAAAAAACTTACCTCGCTAATAGTTCTCTTAGTAGAAGACATCTTCAAAAATAAGCAGGAGTTAGCACAGCAAACAAGAAAATAACAACACGCTCCGGCACAGGTCAAAGGTGAAAGGGAAATGGAGCTGTGCTGAGTTAGCCCCTTATAAACCAGGTGCGCTGTAGTGAACTCTTTTCAGTTCTCTATATCAGCCAATCAGAATATTAGAAACAGTCAGCAAGTAGAAGGTAAACAACTCAACCTCATTTTCGAAAACCAAGAACAACTCAACTCTCAGTGACGTCATACCACCTGCCCTTTCCTGCTCAAACATGATCACATACCTGTTGCCACTAAGAAATGCCTAAGTTCCCAAACATGACGTCACAAACTTCTCTTCCCTTCTCTTCCTCTGAATCCGTAGCTTCATTCAGCAACAAACAACTCATCTCTACGTCTTTTTAAACACTTGTTACAATTTTCACCACTAGATGGCAGCACTTGAAATACGTGACGTAATATTCAAATAGTTTATCTTTACTTCGTCTCATGAAGTCCCACGTGGTATAGTGGTCTGCGTTCCTGCTTCCGGAGTCGATGGACGCGGGTTCGAATCTGACTGTGGATAAACGAAATTTTGCCAAGTTCTCGCCTCGAAAAATCGCACAAGTAAGTTCAATTAAAATAAGTTCATTAGATTAATCAAATTAATTTAAAAATAGTAATTAGTTATAATTAATTAAGATTACTAATAATTGATCTAATTGAAATTAAGGAACTTTGAAACTTTCTAGGCTTGACATTTGGATGACGTCACTCACCTTCTGTTCACTTCAGTTCACATCAGCATATTACAACTCAACTGGTAAGTAGCACATTAACAACTCAACTCCTGGATGACGTTATACAGATGCAGGAACTAAACAACTCAACTCAACTCGAGGGGGAGGGGTGCAGGAAGGAAACAACTCAACTCAGAGGGGGATGGAAAAGGGGGGGGGTTAGTAGGAGAAAAACACCTCAACTCAGAGGGGGATGGAAAGGGGGGGCAGTAGGAGAAAAACAACTCAACTCTGCCGCCTACCATATACCCCTGTTTACTACTAACATTTCTACCAGGAAACATTCTCACAGCTTGCTGCAGAATTTGGAAGAGCGTTGGAGAAATGACAGAAGATGTCAAATGCATTGCTCGCACCCGTATTGGAATTGAAAAGAGAACTTTCAAATGGAATTTAAAAGAATTCAGCGCTTATGAAGCAGGAAAAGTAAGTACTTATCAGATAAAATCATTTGCGAATAATACAGAATTAGCATCTGTGGATTTATCTCTGGGTGGAGGACAAAGTTGTGATGAAATTATCCATTTTAAGGTTACTCGTCGTGATCAAAATATTAAATTTTGCGTCTTGCACCTATCTCTTATCGACGCTTCTGGAAAGCGAATCGAATGCAACCAAGATGAATTTTGGTTTGGCAAACTTCTCAATTCACATAAGTTCACTTTCTCTCTATCAAGGCAGAAGTTAATGGAGAAGAGTGATACTTATCTTCCCAGTGACATATTATCACTATACTGGGAATTTGTCTTTTCTAAGGGAATCGTATTAGAAGAAATTGAAGAAGTTCAGTGTGAAAGCAGAGTTTCAGATTCTAGTGTGCAAACAAATTTGGAACATTCTCTTGCACAATTAAATATGAAATTGAATATATAGTATCTAACATGCTATCCTTGTAAAAACTAGCATTTCTTTGCTACATCTGATTACAGCAATTTTTTTTTCCAACACCAAACTTATTCTCTGCATCATTTATGTGGGAAGCTGTAAATGAATACTTGAATATTTTTAAAACTTATGATGAGGTAAAATATTATATGCAATATTTCATACTAAAATGCAATATGGGTGGAATGATCTATGATTAATGTAAAAACTTTTGTTGTAAAATAATGCTAAGTTATACGTTGAAATTGTATGTTTGAAATACGAAAGAAATTTACCTGTATATTTCAATTTTACTCAGTTTAATATATCATATCTTTAATTTAAAACAATAGTATTGTTTAAAATTTAGTGTAATTACTATTCTGATTCTTTTAGTTTTATGTAATTAAGCTGTGTCTTGTGATTAAAATACAGATCATGAGTTGATTTTTATATTTGAATTTAATAACGTGCTGTTGTAACTTATGCTTTTACTGCTTTATAAATAATAAAATATCAAAAGAAAACTTTTACCTAAATTGTTAATATTTTTTTGCTCTTACTTTTTTTCCCCTTTTGCTACGTCAGATTGTAGCAATTTTTTTTCCAGCAATAAAGTTATTCTCTTTGCATCATTTATGTGGGAAGTTGTGTATAAATACTTGAATTTTTTTTAAATGAATATTTTGATTTCATGCTTTTGTACTTGATTCTAGATTTTTTTTAAATTTATGGTGAGGTAAAATGTTGTGTGCAAAATTTCATACTAAAACCCAATATGGATATAATGTCTGACTAATGTGAAAAACTTTTGATTTAAAATAATGCTAAGTTATCCGCTGAAAGTGCATGTTTAAAATATGAAGAGAATTTAGTAGCATAAATTTGATTCATTTACTAAATTTAATATATCATATTTAATTTAAAAATAATAGTGCTGTATAAAATTTAATATAATGAATATTCTAATTCTCGTAGTTTTATGTAATTAATAAGCTATGTCTAGTGATTAAAAATAAAGATCTTGAATTGATTTTGGTATTTTTATATATGTGCTATTTTATTTTGGTATTTTTATATATGCGCTATTTTAACTCTAACTTCTGATTATATTACTTTTTAAATAATAAAATTTCGAAGGAAAACTTTTAAATTGGTTAAATATTTGCTCTTATTCTTTTTCCTTAGTTACTTCAGGCTGCAGAATTTTTTTCCAACAGTTAAGTTATTTTCTTTGTATTATCGTGTGAAAAGTTGTGTATAATGAGTTGAATTCTTAAAAATGAAAAATATTTTGATTTAGTGCTTTTGCATTTGGTTCAAGTTTTTTTTAAAACTTAATGATGAAATAAAATGTGTGCAACATTTCATACTGAAACGCAATTTGGATATAATGATCTCCGTACGTGAAAAAATGATTGCAAAATAAAGCAATATTTTCCGCTGCAATTGTATGTTTGAAGTGCGAAGAAGACTTTGTAGTTTAAATTTGATTCACTTATTCAGATTATATCAAAACTTTAAAGTAATAGTGTTATATAATAATTAATCTAATTAATATTCTGATTCTTATTGCTTTATGCAATTAATAAGGTAGGTCTAGTGATTAAAATACAGATTTTGAGTTGAATTTTGTATTCTAATATAAATATGCTCTGTGTTATGTTCTGCTTATACTGCTTTATAAATAAATTATCGAAAGGAAACTTTTATCTAAATTGTTAGTAATTTTTTGCTCTTACTCTTTTTTTTCTTGTCTACGTATAGAGCAATTTTTTCCAACAACAAAGTTATTCTCTTTGCATTATTTGTGTGAAAAGTTGGGAATGAATACTTGAGTTTTAAAAAAAAAAGAATATTTTGATTTCATAATTTGCACTTGATTTTTTTTAAACTGACGGTGAGATAAAATGTTGTATGCAAGATTTCATACTAAAATGCAATGTGGATAGAATTATCTCCGATTAATGTAAAAAACTTTTGATGTAAAACAATGCTAAGTTATCCGTTGAAATTGTATGTTTGAAATACGAAGAAAACTGAGTAGTATAAATTTGATTCACTTATTCAGTAATATATCATATCTGTAATTTAAAATAATAGTGTTGTATAAAATTTAATATAATTCACATTCTAATTCGTTTCTTCTCTGATTAATGTAAAAAACTTTTGATGTAAAACAATGCTAAGTTATCCGTTGAAATTGTATGTTTTAAATACGAAGAAAACTTAGTAGTATAAATTTGATTCACTTATTCAGTAACATATCATATCTGTAATTTAAAATAATAGTGTTGTATAAAATTTAATATAATTCACATTCTAATTCTTTTAGTTTTATGTAATTAATAAATTATATTTAGTGATAAATTACAGGTCTGTGGTTGATTTTTGTATCATAATATAAAAATACTCTGCGTCTTTTGCTTATACTGCTTTATAAATAATAAAATATAGAAAGAAAACTTTTGCGTCTTATTATTGTTAATAATTTTATGCTCTTATTCTTTTTGCATTGTTGTTAATAATTTTTATGCTCCTATTCTTTTTCCATTGTTACGTCAGACTATAGCATTTTTTCCAACAACAAAGTTATTAACGATGTGAAATAAAGCTGCGTTGTCCGCTGAAATTGCATGTTTGAAATACGAAGGAAACTTAGTAGTATAAATTTAATTTTTCAAGATTATTATATCATATATTTAATTTAAAATAATGTTATATAAAATTTAATGTTATTCATAATCTAATTCTTATTGTTTTATGCAATTTATAGGCTTGTCTAGTGAATGAAATACACGACACAAATTCAATATAAATTTGCGGTGCGTTTACTTCTTATACTGCTTCATGAATAAAATATCGAAGAAAAAAAACTTTTGCCTTTTAAAACTGTTAATAATTTTTTGCTCTTACTCTTTTCTTTTATCAACAAATGAAATAACTGTTGCGCAGAACGATCTTAATTAAGGAATAGTTTGATCATCTCATTTCTAAGCTGTTTTTTTTTAAGTCTGATTACGCCGAAATTTGATATATAAAGATTTTTTTTTATATCTTTGTCCTGAAGATACGTTTATAACGTGCGGCTAATCCAATTTCTTCAAAGAATTTATAGAAAACTAGTTGTAAACATTGTAAGAATAATATTCAATTGCTACATTCTTGGAAAAAAAATTAGTGTTTCGGTAATATTAAAGTAAAGGAAGTTCATAAATGAATTAATTACAATTTCTTCCAGTTGGATTACTTTTGTTAATACGTATTCATATAATAATTTAAGATTTATATTGTTTGAACATTTAAGTTATCTAACATTTTTTATTTCAAGAATAGTGAGTTTTCTTTTATCAGATATATATATGTAATGATATTTTAAACACTTAATTTCAATTTAATTAATTTCCAAAGTTTTATCTTAATAATAATAATAAGTTCATTCTCTTATTTCGTGATCCAATTCCACTTTCTCTACTTAATTAATTCCAGAGAAGCTTCATAAAATTGCTGAATCAGCTAAACGCCGATACTTTCCCACGCTCGGCATGAAGGGGTAAAAATGTCCAGTAAGCACATTCTTTCTTAAAAGATCCCTGTGTTTCCCTTACATGTGATTGATATGCGTCAGAAATCCCTATCAGAATCTTAATAATATATTAGCACTGTGGAGAAATATTTTCCCTATCAAAATCTAAGGTTATATAAGGCGAGGGATAATTTATTTCGGCTCTTCTTCCCCACTTCGCCTTTTTGTACTGCGCTGTGGCGGACGTCTTGTCCGCGTCTCTGCTTGTAAATAATGATGCTTTCCCGATGGATATTAAAAAGAATTTAAAAAAGTAAAATGTCTCTTCAATGTCTTGAAACTGCATCCTGCTTCGCAACAAATAATGTTACACACACACACACACACACACACACACACACACACACACACACACACACACACACACACACACACACACACACACACATATATATATATATATATATACCAAATGTCTTTAAATTTTTTAAGAAGTTCCGACTTGAGGGCGCTGTCTAAGGATCCTGGATTGAGGAAGTCTCGGGTAGTCAATTATAATTAATATATTTTTCCAAACAAATAAATGTGATTGTTATTCAAAACTTGCAAATTATAAAATATTAGTATTATGAAACATGAATCCATAAAAATCAATATTAAAACATTATAATTAAGCTCTTATTTATTATATATTGGAATATAAATAATTCATTTAATTATAATGTTATATTTTAATACATGATATATATAAGTTTATTTTCTTTTAGATTATCATAATAATTAAATACTTCTATTTGTGTAAGTAAAGGAATTAATAAGTAATGTTTATGATAAGTTTTTCAAGAATAAATGAATTATTTATTCCGTGATATACACAGTGCGTTAAAGAATTTTTGATGGAAGAATTGGAAATAAACAGACAGGAGAATCAGATATATGTTGAAGATTGGAACCAAGTTATAACTTCTCAAGGAGACGGTTGACTCTGTTAGGCACTTTTGCGAATTATTTAAGGTTATGAAATTTTTTTATGTATATGTATTAAAAAGTTAATACATCAGATGTCCTTAAAAACTCTTTAAAACGAGATAAATTATTTGAAAAAACTTTAATAAGATAAAAATTTTTAACTTTCAAAATATCTCCTGTCATTAATTTGGAACAAAACTATGTATGGTTTTGTAATTCCAAATAAATGCTAATTTTTTAGAAATATTTTTATGCTCTCACACTGAATTTTTATAAGAATTTTATGTCTTTATGAACTAAAATTGACCTTTGACTATCTATAACTCAAAATATGAAATAGATATCTAGTTTTTTACTAATGTTTTACCGAAAACTTCGTTATCAATTTTACACAATTTCCACAAAAATTAAGGCATTGGAAATATTTCAAAGATTTTTAAATCTAATTATAAGATGGCCAGCTGTTGTGCTGTTTGAATTTCCTTGATATTTCTAGATTTTTAAAAAAAAATTTCCTGACATTTTTCGGGTGTTTCTAATATCTTCAAAACAATGTCGTTTTATTTTATTCTCTTTAATTATTACACAATATGTTCTTAACTTTATTAGAAAAGTTTTACTATTTGAATTAAAATTAATGTAAAATAAAATTCAATTCTCAGGGAAAAAAATATTATTTTCGCTTATTAAATTTCAGATAAGTTTCAATTATTTAAAACCTCCCCCCCTTTATTTTTTTTTGCAAATATATTAACCAACACTAGGAGATACATACCCATCTAATCTGCCTTTTAGCCAACCAATCGTATCTCAGATTTGTTTGTCAAGTTTACTCATGTAAAATGCATTACAAAAATATATGTACATCGATGGCGGAATGCGTAGGAATGAAATAATTTCCTTCCAATGGGGTTCCTTATTCATAGTGTTTACCAACACGTCGATTAGAACTGTACAATAATTTTACTAACAGAAAAAAAATTGACTTACTAATAGAAAATGAAAACTGTATCTAATTAAGAAAAATTCTTCAATGAAATCAGAACTTCATTGACTCGCTAACTATAATATAAAATATATAAACTATATAAAAATATATAAAATATAAGTAACTATAATAAAAGCACACTGGCTCAATGCTTAACTGATTAAAATAGAGAAAAAAGTGGGAAATGTGTCTTTATCGATTTTTTTTCTTAAAAAGAAAAATGTTTAGAGGTATAAATTTAAAAAAAGGTAGAATGAATGAATTTTGTAAATTTTTGTGTCAAACAGTTTTATATACATCAAACAGTACAAGAAAAATTCTGCCCTTCTCTTTTTAAAATTTTTTTTTTGATAAAATTACAAAGTGTGATCGATTTGACTTCGATAAAAGATAAGGGGGGGGGGAGAAATAGCTCTTTATATATCTTTTTAAATAAGAGAGACTCATTAAAGCTTAAAGGGTGGATCCTAGCACTGCCCACCTCTTGGCGTCCTTTTGAATTCTCGCCAAAAGAGTGCCGATAACGTTGCCAATGTGGCAACTTAGACGGATTTTTTAAATTTTATTTTTTATTATATTTATTTATTTATTTTATTTTTATTATATTTATTTATTTATTTTATTTTTATTATATTTATTTATTTATTTTATTTTTATTATTATTTATTTATTATTTTATTTTATTATTATTTTTTTATTTATTATATTTATTTTATTTATTATTATTTCTGGCCTTCAAGTATAGTTTTTTAATTGAAAAATAATAAAATTAACAAATATTCAATTATTAATCAACTTGGCGAGATTTCAAATAAGTCGAAAAGAGGTGGGCCCATCTAGGATTTTACCAAGCTTAAATATATAACAGTAACACGAGCTGGGCTTTAATTAGGCTGCCTTTTCCGACAGTACGCAAAGCCAATTATGTTGATAACTTGTAGTTCTGAAAAAAGCAAACGAAAATTTTCGGTGAAAAAATTATATATTTATACATAATGCAATAAATTAGTTAATCTTTCCCTCCCATTGTCTGTTTTAAAGACTGTCCGTAAAAGTTTGATTTTCATTAGTTGCCCATGATGCTTCATTGTACTTATGAAAAAACAGCAGCGGATAATTGTGTTCGATAAAAATTACGTTTTTATAAAAAAAAAAAAAAAAAAATTACCAGTTTTATAGTAAATTTCCTTGATTTTTCCCAACCTCCAGGAATTTCCCGATATTTCCTGGTTGGCTGACCACCCTGAATTCGGACATCTTTTTTGAAAAAAAGTCATTAAAATATTTTTCTTCTAGACCTTTCAGGCATTCATTTTATTGAACAATACAATTATAATACTGTTCACTTAAATATAAACATAATTCGAACATCGGTTTGAAAAAAAGTCATTAAAATCTTTTTCTTCTAGACCTTTCAGCCAATCATTTTATTGAACAATACATTTATAATGCTGTTTACTTAAATATAAACATAATTCGAACATCGGTTTGAAAAAAAGTCATTAAAATCTTTTTCTTCTAGACCTTTCAGCTATTCATTTTATTGAACAATACAATTATAATGCTGTTTACTTAAATATAAACATAATTCGAACATCGGTTTGAAAAAAAGTCATTAAAATCTTTTTCTTCTAGACCTTTCAGCCATTCATTTTATTGAACAATACAATTATAATGCTGTTTACTTAAATATAAACATAATTCGAACATCGGTTTGAAAAAAAGTCATTAAAATCTTTTTCTTCTAGACCTTTCAGCCAATCATTTTATTGAACAATACATTTATAATGCTGTTTACTTAAATATAAACATAATTCGAACATCGGTTTGAAAAAAAGTCATTAAAATCTTTTTCTTCTAGACCTTTCAGCCATTCATTTTATTGAACAATACAATTATAATGCTGTTTACTTAAATATAAACATAATTCGAACATCGGTTTGAAAAAAAGTCATTAAAATCTTTTTCTTCTAGACCTTTCAGCCATTCATTTTATTGAACAATACAATTATAATGCTGTTTACTTAAATATAAACATAATTCGAACATCGGTTTGAAAAAAAGTCATTAAAATCTTTTTCTTCTAGACCTTTCAGCCATTCATTTTATTGAACAATACAATTATAATGCTGTTTACTTAAATATAAACATAATTCGAACATCGGTTTGAAAAAAAGTCATTAAAATCTTTTTCTTCTAGACCTTTCAGCCATTCATTTTATTGAACAATACAATTATAATGCTGTTTACTTAAATATAAACATAATTCGAACATCGGTTTGAAAAAAAGTCATTAAAATCTTTTTCTTCTAGACCTTTCAGCCATTCATTTTATTGAACAATACAATTATAATGCTGTTTACTTAAATATAAACATAATTCGAACATCGGTTTGAAAAAAAGTCATTAAAATCTTTTTCTTCTAGACCTTTCAGCCAATCATTTTATTGAACAATACAATTATAATGCTGTTTACTTAAATATAAACATAATTCGAACATCGGTTTGAAAAAAAGTCATTAAAATCTTTTTCTTCTAGACCTTTCAGCCATTCATTTTATTGAACAATACAATTATAATGCTGTTTACTTAAATATAAACATAATTCGAACATCGGTTTGAAAAAAAGTCATTAAAATCTTTTTCTTCTAGACCTTTCAGCCAATCATTTTATTGAACAATACATTTATAATGCTGTTTACTTAAATATAAACATAATTCGAACATCGGTTTGAAAAAAAGTCATTAAAATCTTTTTCTTCTAGACCTTTCAGCCATTCATTTTATTGAACAATACATTTATAATGCTGTTTACTTAAATATAAACATAATTCGAACATCGGTTTGAAAAAAAGTCATTAAAATCTTTTTCTTCTAGACCTTTCAGCCATTCATTTTATTGAACAATACAATTATAATGCTGTTTACTTAAATATAAACATAATTCGAACATCGGTTTGAAAAAAAGTCATTAAAATCTTTTTCTTCTAGACCTTTCAGCCATTCATTTTATTGAACAATACAATTATAATGCTGTTTACTTAAATATAAACATAATTCGAACATCGGTTTGAAAAAAAGTCATTAAAATCTTTTTCTTCTAGACCTTTCAGCCATTCATTTTATTGAACAATACATTTATAATGCTGTTTACTTAAATATAAACATAATTCGAACATCGGTTTGAAAAAAGTCATTAAAATCTTTTTCTTCTAGACCTTTCAGCCATTCATTTTATTGAACAATACATTTATAATGCTGTTTACTTAAATATAAACATAATTCGAACATCGGTTTGAAAAAAGTCATTAAAATCTTTTTCTTCTAGACCTTTCAGCCATTCATTTTATTGAACAATACAATTATAATGCTGTTTACTTAAATATAAACATAATTCGAACATCGGTTTGAAAAAAAGTCATTAAAATCTTTTTCTTCTAGACCTTTCAGCCATTCATTTTATTGAACAATACATTTATAATGCTGTTTACTTAAATATAAACATAATTCGAACATCGGTTTGAAAAAAGTCATTAAAATCTTTTTCTTCTAGACCTTTCAGCCATTCATTTTATTGAAGAATACATTTATAATGCTGTTTACTTAAATATAAACATAATTCGAACATCGGTTTGAAAAAAAGTCATAAAAATATTTTTCTTCTAGACCTTTCAGCCATTCATTTTATTGAACAATACATTTATAATGCTGTTTACTTAAATATAAACATAATTCGAACATCGGTTTGAAAAAAGTCATTAAAATCTTTTTCTTCTAGACCTTTCAGCCATTCATTTTATTGAAGAATACATTTATAATGCTGTTTACTTAAATATAAACATAATTCGAACATCGGTTTGAAAAAAGTCATTAAAATCTTTTTCTTCTAGACCTTTCAGCCATTCATTTTATTGAACAATACAATTATAATGCTGTTTACTTAAATATAAACATAATTCGAACATCGGTTTGAAAAAAAGTCATTAAAATCTTTTTCTTCTAGACCTTTCAGCCATTCATTTTATTGAACAATACATTTATAATGCTGTTTACTTAAATATAAACATAATTCGAACATCGGTTTGAAAAAAGTCATTAAAATCTTTTTCTTCTAGACCTTTCAGCCATTCATTTTATTGAAGAATACATTTATAATGCTGTTTACTTAAATATAAACATAATTCGAACATCGGTTTGAAAAAAGTCATTAAAATCTTTTTCTTCTAGACCTTTCAGCCATTCATTTTATTGAACAATACAATTATAATGCTGTTTACTTAAATATAAACATAATTCGAACATCGGTTTGAAAAAAGTCATTAAAATCTTTTTCTTCTAGACCTTTCAGCCATTCATTTTATTGAACAATACATTTATAATGCTGTTTACTTAAATATAAACATAATTCGAACATCGGTTTGAAAAAAGTCATTAAAATCTTTTTCTTCTAGACCTTTCAGCCATTCATTTTATTGAACAATACATTTATAATGCTGTTTACTTAAATATAAACATAATTCGAACATCGGTTTGAAAAAAGTCATTAAAATCTTTTTCTTCTAGACCTTTCAGCCATTCATTTTATTGAACAATACAATTATAATGCTGTTTACTTAAATATAAACATAATTCGAACATCGGTTTGAAAAAAAGTCATTAAAATCTTTTTCTTCTAGACCTTTCAGCCATTCATTTTATTGAACAATACAATTATAATGCTGTTTACTTAAATATAAACATAATTCGAACATCGGTTTGAAAAAAAGTCATTAAAATCTTTTTCTTCTAGACCTTTCAGCCATTCATTTTATTGAACAATACAATTATAATGCTGTTTACTTAAATATAAACATAATTCGAACATCGGTTTGAAAAAAAGTCATTAAAATCTTTTTCTTCTAGACCTTTCAGCCATTCATTTTATTGAACAATACAATTATAATGCTGTTTACTTAAATATAAACATAATTCGAACATCGGTTTGAAAAAAAGTCATTAAAATCTTTTTCTTCTAGACCTTTCAGCCAATCATTTTATTGAACAATACAATTATAATGCTGTTTACTTAAATATAAACATAATTCGAACATCGGTTTGAAAAAAAGTCATTAAAATCTTTTTCTTCTAGACCTTTCAGCCATTCATTTTATTGAACAATACAATTATAATGCTGTTTACTTAAATATAAACATAATTCGAACATCGGTTTGAAAAAAAGTCATTAAAATCTTTTTCTTCTAGACCTTTCAGCCAATCATTTTATTGAACAATACATTTATAATGCTGTTTACTTAAATATAAACATAATTCGAACATCGGTTTGAAAAAAAGTCATTAAAATCTTTTTCTTCTAGACCTTTCAGCCATTCATTTTATTGAACAATACATTTATAATGCTGTTTACTTAAATATAAACATAATTCGAACATCGGTTTGAAAAAAAGTCATTAAAATCTTTTTCTTCTAGACCTTTCAGCCATTCATTTTATTGAACAATACAATTATAATGCTGTTTACTTAAATATAAACATAATTCGAACATCGGTTTGAAAAAAAGTCATTAAAATCTTTTTCTTCTAGACCTTTCAGCCATTCATTTTATTGAACAATACAATTATAATGCTGTTTACTTAAATATAAACATAATTCGAACATCGGTTTGAAAAAAAGTCATTAAAATCTTTTTCTTCTAGACCTTTCAGCCATTCATTTTATTGAACAATACATTTATAATGCTGTTTACTTAAATATAAACATAATTCGAACATCGGTTTGAAAAAAGTCATTAAAATCTTTTTCTTCTAGACCTTTCAGCCATTCATTTTATTGAACAATACATTTATAATGCTGTTTACTTAAATATAAACATAATTCGAACATCGGTTTGAAAAAAGTCATTAAAATCTTTTTCTTCTAGACCTTTCAGCCATTCATTTTATTGAACAATACAATTATAATGCTGTTTACTTAAATATAAACATAATTCGAACATCGGTTTGAAAAAAAGTCATTAAAATCTTTTTCTTCTAGACCTTTCAGCCATTCATTTTATTGAACAATACATTTATAATGCTGTTTACTTAAATATAAACATAATTCGAACATCGGTTTGAAAAAAGTCATTAAAATCTTTTTCTTCTAGACCTTTCAGCCATTCATTTTATTGAAGAATACATTTATAATGCTGTTTACTTAAATATAAACATAATTCGAACATCGGTTTGAAAAAAAGTCATAAAAATATTTTTCTTCTAGACCTTTCAGCCATTCATTTTATTGAACAATACATTTATAATGCTGTTTACTTAAATATAAACATAATTCGAACATCGGTTTGAAAAAAGTCATTAAAATCTTTTTCTTCTAGACCTTTCAGCCATTCATTTTATTGAAGAATACATTTATAATGCTGTTTACTTAAATATAAACATAATTCGAACATCGGTTTGAAAAAAGTCATTAAAATCTTTTTCTTCTAGACCTTTCAGCCATTCATTTTATTGAACAATACAATTATAATGCTGTTTACTTAAATATAAACATAATTCGAACATCGGTTTGAAAAAAAGTCATTAAAATCTTTTTCTTCTAGACCTTTCAGCCATTCATTTTATTGAACAATACATTTATAATGCTGTTTACTTAAATATAAACATAATTCGAACATCGGTTTGAAAAAAGTCATTAAAATCTTTTTCTTCTAGACCTTTCAGCCATTCATTTTATTGAAGAATACATTTATAATGCTGTTTACTTAAATATAAACATAATTCGAACATCGGTTTGAAAAAAGTCATTAAAATCTTTTTCTTCTAGACCTTTCAGCCATTCATTTTATTGAACAATACAATTATAATGCTGTTTACTTAAATATAAACATAATTCGAACATCGGTTTGAAAAAAGTCATTAAAATCTTTTTCTTCTAGACCTTTCAGCCATTCATTTTATTGAACAATACATTTATAATGCTGTTTACTTAAATATAAACATAATTCGAACATCGGTTTGAAAAAAGTCATTAAAATCTTTTTCTTCTAGACCTTTCAGCCATTCATTTTATTGAACAATACATTTATAATGCTGTTTACTTAAATATAAACATAATTCGAACATCGGTTTGAAAAAAGTCATTAAAATCTTTTTCTTCTAGACCTTTCAGCCATTCATTTTATTGAACAATACAATTATAATGCTGTTTACTTAAATATAAACATAATTCGAACATCGGTTTGAAAAAAAGTCATTAAAATCTTTTTCTTCTAGACCTTTCAGCCATTCATTTTATTGAACAATACATTTATAATGCTGTTTACTTAAATATAAACATAATTCGAACATCGGTTTGAAAAAAGTCATTAAAATCTTTTTCTTCTAGACCTTTCAGCCATTCATTTTATTGAACAATACATTTATAATGCTGTTTACTTAAATATAAACATAATTCGAACATCGGTTTGAAAAAAAGTCATTAAAATCTTTTTCTTCTAGACCTTTCAGCCATTCATTTTATTGAACAATACATTTATAATGCTGTTTACTTAAATATAAACATAATTCGAACATCGGTTTGAAAAAAAGTCATAAAAATATTTTTCTTCTAGACCTTTCAAACATTCATTTTATTGAACAATACATTTTTAATGCTGTTTTCTTGAATATAAACATTTTGGTAATGAAACAATAAAAAGAAAATTTCATATTTTCGACCATATTTGCTTATTTTAATTTCACTGTCACTTTATGACGATAAGACACTTATTTTGCTAATCTCTTCTTTATTATTAATTTATTATTATAATTTGTTGATTTGGCGAGTTCTGATACGTTCGGCTAAAATTTTTTTCCGTCATGGCGGGAAATCTGGTCCCAGTTCTTCTATCTTACCAAAAAAAATGTATTTGTCTAGGTTTTCTAATCAAATTAATTATAGTTGTGAAATTTATTTTAAAATTACTTGAATGCCTGTTTCATTTCAATTTTTGGATTGCATTCCCACCACACACATATGTCGGTATTGTCGAACTAGTATCATTATAACACCTAAATTCACCTAAAGCTTAACTTCATTTTAAATTTTGAGAGTAAAGTGAAATTACAGAAGACTGAATCAAGAAATTATGGTTGATGATTCAATCTACTTGTAAACATATTTTAGCAGTTGCTTGGTCGAATAGGTATTTGAAACTTTTTGAATTTTAACTTCGATTTATTTCATTCGGGAGCCATATCATGTACAAAAAGCGACGATGAAACTGACGTCCGTTTACATCGCGATACAGGAGCAGAAGAGATCAAAACTTTTTCCCTTCAGTGGTTTTACTATGAGATTTTGAAAGGATTTCTTTGACACGTGTAGTCTTACGAAAGGGAAAATTAGGTATCCTTAAAAGAATTGTGTAAGTATTAAGGATTTTTATTCTTTCACTTGGATCGTGAGAAAATGCTGAGACCCGTAACTTCCGAGAGTGTGTGTAGAATTAATTAAATTAAAAAAAGCGAGAATTGGATCAGGAAATAAACGAACATTTTAGAATGAGGTTTATATGCTCTAAATTAAGATAAAAATTTGAAAATAATTAAGATTTAAATTAGATTAAGTAATATCATTACATATATATGTTATTTTATGATAAAATAATCTACGAACAATGGGTGAGTTATGGTTATATGCATCATTATAATAGATATCATTGTATACAAATGTTATTATATGACAAAAAAATTTGCGAACAATGTGTGAGCTGTAATTATATGCATTATTATATAATAAATACCAACTAATGTGAATCCGATATTTTGCAATGATTTTTGGTCGTCAAACACTTCAAAACATTCAAATGATGCCTACCAAATGTTATTTATCCAGTTGGTAAAAACTTTTCAGAGCCGGCCTTCTGTAAAAGGGCCTGGGTGCAAGAAAACATTTGGGGCCCTAATTTTTTTGTAAAATAATAAGAAACTGCAAGCGTGAACATGTATTAATATTTGCTTAATGATTTATTTTGCTTTTGTTATTAAATATTTCGGAATAATTACATTTTTTTACAATTTGTTTTTTGATACTTATCATATCAAGTGCATTTAAGCGTTCTGCACACATGCTTGACCAAAAACTGTTGGGATGAAGCAAGCGGACTATTTTTCTCGCGTAGGAATATCTGTGTGACTGCGTTTCTGGCGTTTGGTTCCGGCACCATTCCTCCCGCGAACAAGATGCTGTGTGCGTAATTGTCAATACCTGCGTTCTTTTCGTTTTCTATGTCCAATAAATGTGCTGTCTTCAAAAACCATGCTGAGATTATTGAAAAGTAACAACAAAAACAATTCTTAATAAAAATTAATAAATTTTAATTTGTTGAAAGGGCGCTCAGCACTCTGTGTAGTAACTGACAACGTAAAGAAAAGTTTAAACACAGTTAATACATACATTCAGAAATAATTCATTATAATTTATTTTGTGTGTTATTTACATCCCTTTTATTCGAAATCAAATCTTGCTTCAAATCAATTTCCTGGATTAGGTTTTCATCCACATCTTTGTTATAAAACTTTACGAAGTTTTTAAATATTTTTCTAATTTATGTTTTTTTTTAAAGTTTTTATATAAATGATTAATTTGAGACACTATTAAGATTATCTTCCATCTATACAATAACAGTATCAATTACAGTGTTAAAAACTAGCATCTAAATTTCTCTATCAGATTTTCTATAATTTCATCTTCTGCTATTTCGGAATATGATTTTTTATTTCCTAATCCGTTTTCAGATGTTCTGAAGTATTCAATTATATTGTCATACTGTAATTCATACTGTTGCTTTTGCTTCGTCTAAAAATATATTAGATTTTGGATTTCAGTTTTAGTTTTATTGATTAAATTAAATTAAATCAATCAATATCAATTATTTTTGATTGAAATATTTTATTGCTAGTGTTAATTTTAGATAATATTGCAAACCATACTATTGAACATAAAATAAATGGCATTTTTTGTATTGCATCTAACAGACTTTAAGCTTCTAATATTGCTGTATAATCATTATTTGTATTAATAAACTCTTCCAGGTCTTTACAAGTATGTTCAATCTGCGTATGCATTGCTTTAATCGAATCCATCTGGCATAATGGTTTAAGAGAAATTTTTTAATGCTTTTATAGAATTTCGCATTGTTTTGTAGATGCAGAAAATAAACAATATAAAATTTGCAGCACCCAAGAAAATTTTTATAATATGCATTGCTGGAAAACGGCATCACAAATTAATAAATTAAAGGAGTGCAATAGGCAAGGCACATAAATTGCACAAAGTTTTAGAGCAGTTCTTCTGGATTGTAGACCTTTATATTTAACTTTCATGTTGATACCGTTGTCGTATACATGTCCTCTACAGTTCATAATATTGTTACGAAATTTCCCGGGGTTCGTTTGGATAGTGGGAGTTATATGGTGTGGAGAACACTCAATCAACAGGCGGCAGTAGGAAATGAAACAACGCCGTTTATTTACACGAAGACACACAGGACAGCACAAAGACGACAACTATATACAGCACAGAAGACGATTATCTTCAGCCGAGACGTGCAGCATACAACAAGACTTTACTGCAGACAGTAGCGCACAGCATGGTTCAGCACTGGGTTGACTCCGCAGCTACTCCGCTTATCCCTGGAAGACCAGTTCGTCACTGTCGATTCCGACTACTCCTGGTTCACGACTACTCAATTCACGACCCGGCAGCTAGAAGCTGCTCCTTTTATAGGTCTCAGAAGGTGGAGCTAGAAGCCTCTCAACCAATCAGGAACGTTTGAGGTGTATCTCGGTTCCTACTGGACGGATCGGGAAAATTCTCGATGTTTCGGGTATAATCTATTTTGGTCAAAGTCGGCAAATTCGTCGCCAAGCTCTGGGACCTCCTATGGAACCAACTATGCTGGGAAGCCGCATCTCAGATTCGTAACAATATCTAAATCAAACTCACTTAATCTTTTCAATTGAGATTTTGCTAGCCCTTCTACAATCACATCAATTATTGCAATAAACCCTGTAAGTTGCACATTTATAATTAATCTTTTCTTTTCAAAATTTGCATATCTAATAATGGCTAAGTTTGTTCCTAATGGGAAATATCAAGAATAAAATCCATTTGGATACTATAGAACGTAACTGCTTTTATAATTTTGTTAAGGACTTCATTTCCTAATGCAGAAATAATTTGTTCTTTTGTTCTATATACTAAATGATGCCCAATTTCATATTTCGAATTTTTTAATATTTTATATTAAGAATTTTCAAAATACTATATGCAATCTAACTTAGTCGGTGAGGTAAATGACCGTAAATCTACTTATCTTATGTTTACATGTTGAACACTTGCACTGGACAAATATATCTATAAACTTCATATTCTTCCAAATCTGTCGATTTTTTCCATCTAAATTTCTTCCTTTCTTCTTTCCATTCCACTATTAATCTTCAGAACATTAATTTAGTTCTTAATTATCTTGGGGCCCTCAATTGCGGGGCCCCGTGCATTGCATTCACTCACCCATTCCCCACAGGGCCTTCCCCGTTTAAGATAATGCTTTTAATATCGAAAAATGTAGCGAGCATTATTTTTATTTTGGATTGAATTTTTCTTCTCCTCTATGCTTTGTAGTGAGTTGTGCTACTTCCATTACGCAGTTTATTTTAGGATAATATGGCTGTCAAACTAAAGAACACAGTATAACTTTTTCAACAATCGCTTTCAAACAATAAAAAACTAGCCAAATAATAATTAAAGAATACATGTAGGTTTCCAATTATAGACCATTTATCGCCTTTAAGAAAAATTATTGCTATTATACTGTATATTTTAGTTTAGCCAAAATCGAAAATTCTACGTTTCATTACTTGTAACATCAATTTCAAGAAGTTTTAAGCATTTTGATGGGCTAAAATGACAAGTTTATAGAATACATTTTTCAAAGATATTTGTTTATTGGTTAAAATGTGCGAATTTTATTTAGGTCAAGTTTTTGCCCATTTTCATGCACAAATCAACTCGTGCCTTTGTTGATGTTTAAAAACTTTTGCACTATTCTCGGTGACGTACAGCGACCTTTTGCTACCAAATCATACAGCTATTCTTTTTCGTATACAAAGAAAAAGAATTGTTTGTAATCCTTAAAATTTCGAATTTTTGACGAATATCTACATTTTCGATCTTCCTGAGTACCAATAAACACTTTTTGGGAATTATATCTGTCTGTGAACGCGATAGTTCAAAAACGCTTTGAACTAAATGGACGAAATTTGGTATATACAGGAAATATATATATACAGGAAATATATATATATACAGGAAATACATATATACAGGAGTTATACAGGAAAACAGGAAAATTTGGTATATACAGGAAAGTTTCTGCCAAAGTTTGAACGAAACCCATTCGCAGGTTGCTTGAATATAAGCTAACATTATAACTGCTAAACGGAAAGCTAGATAGATAAATTTTCATATTATTATCTTAGGTTTAGATTCTTATCAAATTTGAACCTAAATTCTTTTAAGGGTTGGCCGCTTGTAATACCGTATGCATGTAAATGTGATAACTTAAAGACACAAATACTTTTATAGATATAATTTATTTTGTGATTTAATTATAGTTTAAAAAAATAAAATTTTGATTCCAATCGTTCAATAAAAAATATGCAAAATTCAATTTTCTGTTGCTTGTGTAGTAATCGCCTAAGATAATACGCTCTTATGTATTTGTTGTTTACCAATGGTATGCGTTATTAATGCACATGTGCATGTTGTTACAAATCTGTAATGTT
Source organism: Argiope bruennichi (assembly GCF_947563725.1). NCBI lineage: Eukaryota > Metazoa > Arthropoda > Arachnida > Araneae > Araneidae > Argiope > Argiope bruennichi. Next base: position 21,271,338 of record NC_079155.1, read on the forward strand.
GCTTCCCAGCATGGGTAGTTTGATTACTGGAAAGACCCTTTTATGATCAGCTCTGTTGGATGCCGCGTCAGTAGTCCCAGAGCTTGGCGACCAAATAGATAGTACTGGAAACTTCTAGAATTTTAGTGATTGAGCCAATAGGAGCCGAGGGACGCTTGATTGTTCCAGAACCTTCTCTGCCCACCTCCCGGGAACTATAAAAGGCCGGCAGTCTCAAGCTGCAGTCAGTCGTGAAACGATTCGTAATCGTGGAGAGAGTCAACAGCGAATAGTTGGATTAGTCTGCGAAGCGCAAGCGTTGTGTGGAGCTCAAGCGTTTGCTAAATCTAGCTGTGTGTCGAATCCTGGTGTTTATTGTGGAAGCAGCATTGAATCGTGTGTGAAGTAGCCAGTCGTGTCGTAGTGAGTCGGCAGTTGGATACAGTTAAAGCTAGGAGTCAGTGGTGAATTGCAAACGTTTAGAGGGACCGTAGAGTGAAGCTACATAGATTCTCTCCTTTTGCTGAATTCTGCCTGGCCGCTTTGTGTGCTGTGGTTGTTATTACTACTCGTGAGTTACTGTTTGTTATAGTGTGCTGCTGTGTGTTGCCTGTGTTCGTCTCGGCTGTATATTTGCTATCCTTGTATTAGTGTCTTCGTATTCAATAAACGACGTCCTTTGTTCCTAAAGGACTGTTTATTTCATCGACCAACAAATTGAAAAAGAATCTAGACAGAATTTCCGTCGCAATATATTAGTGGGTGAGGAAATGTTGGGGATACCACCATTGGGTTTAATAATGTTTTGTGCGTAATTGACTTTCTGCATATTTACCTTCCATACAGCTTCCTTACAAAAACATATGATCTACTTAAATAAAATTCATCGTGAATTTTTCACATCACTTGGCACGTTTCCAGGGCACTTTTACGAATTTATGCGTTGAACTTGTTACAGCTCTATGTTTTATGTCAATAATTAAAGTTAAAAAAAAATTTTGAGTTTGTATAGTAACTCAAAAAGATATGGTCAAAGTATTAAAATACTGTATTGAACTTTTGACAGTATGCTAACAGATAGAATAATTTTATCATACATGCTAGTTATGATGGTGGCACCATTGTAGGTGTAGATCTAACCCCAATCTTAAATTTATTTTCACGAAAATACTAAAGTAATAATACATTGATTAAAAATAAATCATTAACATACAGATTAATTTTAAGTTTTGTTAAAATGTGTAATCAAGTTGATTACTTATTATAACCAGAAGGATTAGTCTAATTAGAACTTCCTCGCATGTTCTCTAATAAAGATGTTGTCTTTATTAGAGAACATAGAAAACGCCTTCCATGGATTTGGTGTACTATAGTTACGAAATATTGTATTTTTTGGCGTGAATTTTACATTTTTATTGAATTTATTATTTCCCTTTGGCGAGTTTTTAGGGGTTAATCCCTGGCATGCGATTAATATTATCCGAAAATCGAATTTGTGCTTCAGACGCGTTTCTCCCAACCGATTCAAAAAACCAAACTTCACTTATATTCACAAAATCCCATACCAAATTTTATTTAAGTCACTGCGTTTTTGAGTTATCGAGTTTACATGTTTCTGAAAGTACAGACCTACGGACAGACAACTCCTTGTTGGATTCGGTTCAAAATTTGATAAGTTTCTACACTACAGATTTTAATTCTGTGCACCTAATTTCGTCCTTTTAGCTCACTTCGTTTTGTAGTTATGTTAAGTTATATGCGGGCAGCCCAATAGACAAACTTCCATCGATGGGATTTAGCTCAAAATTTGATAGAACTCTATACATTTTGAGTAAAGACTGTGTTCCAACCATCTAATTTAAAGCGTTTGTCAGTTGTCTTTCTCGTACACTTATGGAGATTTCCCAAAAAATGTGTTTTGCGAACTTAGGGAGGTTTAAAACGTGAAAATTCATCAAAATCTCGAGTTTGAATTTTTTAACAATTACACTTCTTTCTCAATATACTACGTACATGATTAGTTAGTTAACTATATTAACGTCCTGTTTAAAGCAACACTAGGGCTATTTTGGGACGGACCTTCTAATTTTGAACCTCGGTCAGATGACGAGGGCGATACCTGAGCTGACACCCCCTCTCCACACCACACCAACGGGAGGACGTTTGGCCCTGACGGATTTATCGCGCAACAGACCCCCTTACACGCCAGTTCTTCGGTGCAATGGAGTCTCGAACCTGAAACCCTACGGTTCACAAGCTGAGACCTTACCACCACGGCCCATACTCCGTACATGAGAAAGTAAAAAAGAGCATCGCATATACTATCGAAAAATAATTAAATTCATCACTGTAAGATTTTGTTAAAATTTGTGGCAATTCTCTTGTTTTTAATTTCGCACAGAGCACATGAGGAAGCAAGGTATGTGTTTAAATTAAAATTGTACTCTTTTTTTTAACATGAAGTAAGTTATGTTATTGCTCTTATTTACTGCTGAGATCAAGAGAGAAATTTGAGATAAGCAGTTCGCCTAAAGTCTTTAAGCTGAGAACGGGCCACATGCAGGTGAATTAAAAGCTTCGATTTTCTAGTTGCCAAATGTATGAATTTGTAAAAAATACTAATTCTATCAATTTTAAAATATAAGGAATATATTAACATTTCATAAAGTACAATTGGTCAGGTTCCCATAAAATTCATTACTGTTTTGAACAGGGATGGATGACTGGAAAGCTGTTTAGGAGCTTTTCAGCGGAAAGAGTGATAATAGTGTACGAAGAACAGACAGTTTTACGTTTGCAGTCATTTGCTGCAATAGAATCGGTAGTCGTCGGTCAGCATGAATTTTATCGCCACTCCTCAGAATATTCGAAGGCAGCATTTTCAGTTTGAGAGCAGTGAATGTCATTTTAAATAAACAGCCATATCTGCAGAAAGTGCTGAAAGAGTGAAAGAATACGCTCCTACAAAACTCAAAGATATCGACTGTGCGCGATAGTGGAGCATTCCTCAATCCATCATTAAAAAATTGTGTTGCAAGTAGGGCTGTGTCGATTTATTGAGAAAAAAAAAATAGATTTTTCATTGCTAGTTTTCTAAAAATATCGATCTACCAAAATCATGATTATAAATATAATAATTCACGATGAATCGCGATACAATAAATCGATATTCACACTTAATTTGCGTTTTCGACTTCGGTTTGTTTAACGGTTAGTGTTTATTTTTGTTACCCTTCATTCTTATTGACCTTCATACAGAATTTGTGTTAATATTTCTATAAATACTGTCATATTCTAATATATAATAATACTTGTTTAAAGCATGTCATTTTGAAATGAACTGTTTTCTGTTTCCTAACTGAATATCATTACGGTAAAATAGTTGGTTAATAGGTTGTTGACTGTCCTTTGTTGAATCGCTAAATATTTATCTTCAGAAATAAAAGCAAAAAAGGATTAATTCAGATTAAATACACAATTTTATTCGCAGCTCGCACTTTATTAATCGTTAAAAAATTGTGTTGCAAATAAGGCTGTGTCGATTTATTGAGAAAAAAAATTCATTTTTCATTGCTAGTTTTCTAAAAATATCGATTTACCAAAATCATGATTATAAATATAATAGTTCACGATGAATCGCGATACAATAAATCGATATTCACACTTAATTTGTTTTTTCGATTTCGGTTTGTTTATTGGTTAGTGTTTATTTTTGTTGCTCTTCATTCTTATTGACCTTCGAACAGAATTTTTGTTAATATTTCTATAAATACTGTCATATTCTAATATATAATAATACTTGTTTAAAGCATGTCATTTTGAAATGAACTGTTTTCTGTTTCCTAACTGAATATCATTACGGTAAAATAGTTGGTTAATAGGTTGGTAAAATAGGTTGTTGACTGTCCTTTGTTGAATTGCTAAATATTTATCTTCAGAAATAAAAGCAAAAAGGATTAATTCAGATTAAATACACAATTTTATTTGCAGCTCGCACTTTATTAATCGTTAAAAAATTGTGTTGCAAGTAAGGCTGTGTCAATTTATTGAGAAAAAAAATCGATTTTTCATTGCTAGTTTTCTAAAAATATCGATCTACCAAAATCATGATTATAAATATAATAAATAGTTCACGATGAATCGCGATACAATAAATCGATATTCACACTTAATTTGTGTTTTCGACTTCGGTTTGTTTATCGGTTAGTGTTTATTTTTGTTGCTCTTCATTCTTATTGACCTTCGAACAGAATTTTTGTTAATATTTCTATAAATACTGTTATATTCTAATATATAAAAATACTTGCTTAAAGCATGAAATGAACTGTTTTCTGTTTCCTAACTGAATGATACCATTACGGTAAAATAGTTGCGGTTATCAGAAGGTTGTTGACTGTCCTTTGTTGAATCGCTAAATATTCAACTTCAGAAATAAAAGCAAAAAGGATTCATTCAGATTAAATACACAATTTTATTCGCAGCTCGAACTTTATTAAAGGGATTTATTTATTTTGCTGACACACTTTATTAAAGGGATTTTAACACGATTATTTTCTAAATATTTTTATTCAAAAGAAAGCGAATATTTTTATTATATAAATTGAAGCTTCCTTTTATTTGGAGTCGTTCTGATCAGTCAATATGTTAAGAGATATTATTTATAATTTATAATAGCTATAAATTAATGATAGCATGATATATCGAAAAATATCAATATATGTTGGACGATATATCGCGTTGATGAAGTTCGGTCATCGCCCAGCCCTAGTTGCAAGCCATACAAATTGCTATTCCTGTAATCACCTAGACTTGGAACATTAATTGAATTTATTCTCTACATATTGATGATTACAAAAGTGTATATTTGTACCCAATTTTTTCAATGATGAGGCCGTGTTTTAAGCAAAAAAATTGTGCTACCAGTGCCATCTATTGCAATGTTTGAAAACACTGAGACTTTAGTGGGAAACGACCACAATATGAGTTTATCTACAAATAAAGTGGTGACCCGGACGTGATCTGAGCACACAACCTTCTGATCGTGGTGTGGAGGTTGTGTCCAGTCATTTATACCAACGGGAAAAGTCTTTGAAAGTCTTCTTCGCTTGCATAAATTTGCACATGGGAAATCATGATGGATGTGCAAATACTTGCAGTGCTTGCCGTTCGGTGAGCGACATCACAAGACCTATAACATGAATTGATTTTATTCTCTATATGCTGGAAAAGTGGATAATATTTGCAAGTTATTTGTTTTCAATGATGAGGCCACTCTCCATTTGGGTGGGAAAGTGAAGCTTCAGAATGAGAAAGGGCTCACTGAAAATGAGCGTTTTAGGTGCCAAGTCCGTAACAAAGATTTATGGACTATTCTAATTTTTTACAGCTAAAAACAATTACTGGCAGTAACCAATTTAGTTACATTAGAATTATGGCTTTTCTTCCAGATAAATCATCAACCGCCAAAAGTACACGGAGAACTTGAATGACCGGACTGCTGCGACAGCAACACTGGCGGGAACTGTGGTTGAGTCCGAAGAGCCATCACCAGCCACGGTACAATCCTTCCCTAAGGAAGTAGGTCCCGTCATCGATGGGAAGTAGCAACCTCCACCCTTTCGCATACCCATAAGTGTGGCGAGAACCATGTTAAAAACTTATCTTCAATTACGAGAGGCCTCCCAGTGGGACTTCTTCCAAGTAAAGAAAGATCTTACCAGCTTTAAGAAAACAAGGCCACCACCTCCCTGGCCTACAAAGGCTCATCGTTTCTTTAACATAGTGTTGCATTGCAATGGATCAGATGATTTGGATGTTATACAACTGGCCACTTGATATGACCCCATGCCATTTCCTCCTTTGGGAGTTTTCAATTCATGTGCCACCATCATTTGCAAATCTATAGGACTTTTGATGTTGTACAGTCAATTACCTATGACACTTTTATGTAATGTGCTAGAATTTTACCATTCTTGACATTATACTTACAATTAAAGCAAATTATATCAAAAACTTCCTATTATATGCCCTTATATTTTTTTCCCTTTGTACTCACATGTTACTTATCCTTTTTCGTTGTTAATTAAGGAAAATACTGCGTTTTGAATTTAGAATGATTAACTGAATAATTCTTTAAAATAAACAAATTTTTTTAAACTTTGATTTCATATAAGCTTCTGTTTCATTAAACATCATTTATTGCAAATATTCTAATCAACATACACTAAAGAGCCAGAAAAACTGGTATAGCATGTCGTATGCAAATAATGGAGGTGTTCAAAATCAGCGTAACATGATGTGGTCAACGGTGCGTATATAAGATAACAGGTGTCTGAGGTGGCTATTACATCGATTCTTGCTGTTACAATGGCAGATTATTAAGATTTAAGTGATTTTCAACGGGGACTAATCGTCGTTGCACGAGAGATTGAGCACGGCATTTCCGAAGTAGCGATGAAATTAGGATTTTCGCGCACGACCATTTCAAGGGTGTACCGTGAATATCAGGTTTCCGGTAAAACTTCATATCTCCGACAGCAGAGCAACCGGAAAAAGACCTTGACAGAAAGGGACCATCGAACGCAGAAAATAATCGTTATACGAGATAGACGTTCAACACTTCCTGAAATTGCTGCGGATTTGAATGCAGGCCCATCAACAAGTGTCAACGTACGCACTATGCAACGTACCCTAATTGATATGGGCTTTCGCAGCCGCAAACTATCTCGTGTGCCATTGTTGACTCAGCGACACAAAGCCCTGCGCCTTGCCTAGGCTCGGCAACACCGTCATTGGACTCTTAATGAGTGGAAAAACGTTGTCTAGTCTGACGAGTCACGTTTCCAATTGTATTGGGCGGATGGCCGTATACGGGTATGGAGAAAACCCCATGAATCCATGGATTCCTCATGCCTACAAGGATCTGTTCAAGCTGGTGGAGGCTCTGTGATGGTATGGGGCATGTGCAGTTGGCATGAAATGGAACAGTTCATACGTCTAGACTCGACCATAACAGGTCAGCGATACGTTAACATCCTTTCTGACCACCGGCATCCATTCATGTTTTGTGCGCATTCCGACAAACGTGGACAATTTCAACAGGATAATGCGCCACCGCACAGGTCTACAGTAGCTACTGAGTGGCTTGAAGAGCACTCCTATGAATTTCGTTCCCTCTCTTGGCCACCTAATTCCCCTGGCGTGGACATTAGCAAGCATATCTGGGATGTTTTGCGAGTGCTATCCTTGGGAGATCTCCACCACCTCGCACTCTCATGGTTTTGTGGACTGCCATACAGTAATCATGGTGTGAACTGTCTACAGAATATCTTCACAAATTTGTTGAATCCATGCCACACCGTGCTGTGGCACTTCTATGTGTTCTTGGGAGCTCTCCACAGTATTAGATTGGTGTATCAGTTTTTCTGACACTTTAGTGTATTCACTAGGTGATGTTTGTCTATATAGAAAGGACTTTAGCTTATCAGTCACCATCTTCAGTAATGATTGTCATAAAGTTGACTCATGAAAGTTGTAGAATAAAATCAAATATACATTGACAAAGATTAAGAATGAAATAATCTGTTTCCTTTTAGTGGGATGCTCCCTATTTATATTGCTTACAAACACCCAAATCAAAACAAAATCATAATTAGATTAAGAGAAAAAAAATCAATTATAAAAATAATATCATGCATTTTTAAACCAAAAATATTGTATCAAAATAAGAGAAATTACTCTATGACAGAAAAACTGCATTAATTTTTATAGCACACCAAATATAGTTTTATAAAAAACACTTGCACAATGTTAGAATGCTTAACCAACTTGTGTCATAGAGGGAAAAGTGGAAAATTTGTCCTTAACAGAAATTTTTTTTGAAGTATAAATTTAAAAAATAGCCTGAATGAATTTAGTAAAAATTTCTGGGATAGTTGGTTTTATATAAATCAAAACATGTAAAAAAAAAAGGTTTTCTTTTTTGTTTTTAAAAAAAATTACAGGAGAAATATGTACTTATAATATGCAAAATAAAATATAATAGAGAGGATAATGAGAAATGGATGCAAAAATTAAACATGACCTTTGCAAAAAAAAAAAAAAAAAAAAAAAAAAAAAAAAAAGAATATTTATTTTTACTATAAACAACTTCATTCACATAAAACCACAAATTTTTAAGCATAAAGATATTTTATAGTTTCTATAGAAATATTTAAAAAATATTTTTAATCTTTGGTTTAAAAAACAACAGTTTTTTTTAATGTTTTAATTGAAATATTTTAATATGATACAGATTCTAAAAATTGAATTGAGTCTCATCAAAGTAATAATACAAGAAAATTCTGAAAATTTGAACTACGATCAAATTGAACAGAATCAACATATGCTACAATATTGGAGATTTAAACACTCAACATATATTTTTTTTAAAAAATGAGTGAAAAAAAATTAGACTTCTGCCATTTCCTAATATAAACATATTATATTAATATATTATATAAACATATTATATTATTCCTAATATAAACATTCCATATTAATTACACAAAGGAACCATAATTAAACAGTTATCAATTAAATATTAATTCAGAAAACTTAATCACAAACTTATCGATATTATATAATAATGACAGATTTTTATAATTCTAATTTTAAATTTAAATTTGGAATTTTTTTTTAAAAAAATCGATTAGGGGAAATATTTAAGTCTCTTGAGAAACAAAGGTCCAAAGAAATCACTTTATTTATTTTTAATCACAAAGTTAACATTGTAAAGTCACATGACTCAAAGATTTAGTGAAGCAAAGATGTTGTTATAGACTTCATTACAATAAAAATTACTGTTAGAAATTGTGTCCAAAAGTAATTTATATAAAAAAAAGTATTCAACAAAATTGAAATTATAGAAAAACTTATTTTTTTAATTTTCAAGGCAGTATAAAAATAATTTTTGTGAGATAATATACTATATGGTGAAAATGTTAAAATTTTTCATTAAACTTCTAATTAAAATTTTTCAAAATTTCTCCTTAATGATCCTCAAATACCTTAGAAGTAGCTTTCAGAAAAATTTTACGTTCCTAATTTCAGTGTTTTCAGTCAGGCAAACCATTATTAAGAGATATAGAAAAAAAGAGAGCTTTCACTGGGAAACCAAAAAAATTGTCCGAGTTACAAAATGAGAAAAAGCAAAAACCTTTAGAGGTTTTTGATAACAGAAGAAAGATTTCTTAAAACATTTTTTACTCCCTTTAAATTTTAAATATTGTACCTAACAGAATTTTAAAAAGAAATAAATAAAAACTAATGTAAATAAGGTCCAACAAATAATAATTGTCAAAAACATGGATAATTAAAAAAACTCACTATTATTAAATATTTACTTAATTTCATAATTTGAATTTTTTCAATTTCAAATTAAAATTTCATCACACTAGTTTTTAAGCAATCAACTCACATATTTATACACTGCAATAAATTTCAGTTCAATATCATGCAGTAAAATCTTTTCGTAGGTCATTGAAGGAGTCTTCAAAAGACTTTGAAGATGAGATAAAAACATTTATTCACAATACAAAGGGGGAAAAAATGTACAATTTTGGATGAAATTTCAATGCTTTAGGAGATAAAATTTAGGTACAATAGAAAGTAGGCATGGTTGTAACAGTTAGAAAATGAGTAAAATACATGTTTATCATATTAGTGATTAAACCCATCCATAAAATGTATACAAATCATTAACCAAGATAGTTTGACTAGATAATTTCAAACAAAAAGACTTTGTAGATGATATAAAAATATTTATTCACAATACAAAGGAGGGAGGGAAATGTACAGTGGCATATCGGAAATAAAAATTTCATACATGATAGTGATCAGATAGAAAAAAAAAATTATTGCTCATAAAAAGTTTAAAATATTTCCTGACATTCCATCAAATGAATTCAAAAAATGATGAAACACACAGCAGAAACCTGAAAAAATAAAAATAAATTATGTGTTTTTTTAATCATACAGAAAGAACAGAAAATGAATAGAAGCACTAACATCTGGCAACAATATTTTCATTAGCATAATGTTCATTGAAAACTGATCATAATATATGCACACATATAGTTTAAATTTCATTTTGTTAAAACTTCAATAATTCCTAATGAAAGTATACAGTCCCAGTCAAAAAAGTGTCAAGTTCATATTAAAATTTTTTTTTCCTTTAACTCATCCAAAAGTTAAGCTTTTTTCTCTCTCCTTCTCTCTGAAATTGTCTTCTCTCACTGGTGTGGTATGGCAGTTTGGAGAGGGGATGCCAGCTCACAAATTGTCCTCATCATCTGATTCCAGTTCAAGATTACAAGATTCATCCCAAAATAGACTTAGTATTGCTTTAAAATGGGATGTTAATATAACTAAACTAAACTCTGAAATTGTCACACAATGTGTATTTTTAGATATTTGGTGCATAAACAAATAATTCAGACAGCAAAAAAATTAAATGAAATTCAAAATCTGATAATTTAATTCAAAGGAAGCAAAATGTAACAAGTTGAAATTTGTTGAAAATATATAGCATTGCCAGGATCAATGAAAATATAAAGAATTATATATATTAATACTTGGTGGCAAACTCTTTGGCATTAATAACCACATGGCACCTCAAAGCATAGATATTACAGCTTCAATTTGGCCTATACCATCTTGATAATATTAAGATTTGGGGAATGGCTTGGTCAATCAAACATCATATAATGATGAGAGAACCAATTCTGAATGTGCTTCAGATCATTGTCCTATTAGAAAATGATGCCATGACCAAATGAATTATATGAAAACGGAACCAAGGTGATCTCAAGGATGACTTCATATTGAACTTATCCAAGATTCCCTGACTCTGCCTCAGAGGACTCATGACAAGGCAAGTTTTAATTATATTAACATCCACTTTAAAGCAACACTAGGGTTATTTTGAGACGATCTCGCAATTTTGAACCGCGGTCAGATGCCAAGGACAATACCTTAGCTGATACACCCTCTCCAAACTTCTACATCACATTAGTAGGAAGACATTTGCCCTGATATGGATTTAATGTCCACCAGACCCTCTTGCATAACAGTTCTTCGGTGGAATCAGGTCTTGAACATGAAATCCTATGGTACCAAAGCCAAGACCTTACCATCAGGTCACCAGGGCCCATGGCAAGACAGGGACACATTTCCAAACCATGATATCCCCCCCCCCATGTTTTAGTGTTTGAATCTGGTACTTGGAATCTAAACAAGTGTTATGGGATGACAAATCCACTGTTTCCCATTTGTAACAGACAACACGGAATTCTTCACTCTTTCATTGTCCAGTCTATGTGAATCTTCATACATTCCACATTCACAATGATTTTTTTTTTTTTTTTTTTTTTTGTACAGATCATTGATTTCTCTATTGGGTGTCTTCCATTCAGTTCAGATCTTTGGAACCTACATCTATTAATAGAAGGTTTTGAGTTCTGGGGGGTCACAAAACTCACATGCAATGTCTACAACAGTCAGGTGGAAATTGGCATATGAAAGATGTATGAAATCATTATCAATGAGATAACAACAAATAGATCCAGACTTAGGAATCTTCAGCACTCTACCCATCTCTTCAAGAATTCTTTTCCACTCTACAACATACTGAATTGTTCCTCAAAAGTGTTTTCACTAACTATGGCTTCCTGTTATTGAATGGTAAAATTATTGATGCCATAGCAAAACTCATTATCAGTAAGAACAGTGGAAGATAATTAAGCAAAACTCTTATATTCACATTTTTAAATAGAACTGATAAATAAAAGATACATTACTCCAAATGTGATGAAATTTCATATTTTTCAAAACATTATTTGTTACAGTAGTTACTTATAATTAGGTTTGCAGTACTTCCAAAAATGTGGAATAGTCACTTAAATTCGATTCAGAAACTTAAAATGGTTTCTAGCACTGGTATAAAATAAGTTAAAAAAACATGACAATTTTTTTTATTGTTATTGTATTTTATAGAATAGTTTAAAATTTTTATGTTGTTGTTAGAAAATAATTATGCATATATTTGAACTATATTCTTCATGGTAACGGGACCAGAAGAGGCGATTGATAAAGATCGCACAGTCATTTACCAACAAGGCTACAACATCCAGAAAAAAGTTCTCTGTACATGTATGCAATACAAGACAAAATGTGTGAAGAGCCTTTATGTGCTAGTTATAATGGAATAAAAATACTCTCTAGTTTGAATAAGTGGGAAAAGCAGGGAGAGGAAGTAAGATTCTTTTAACACAATGTGAATGGGTCACGAGATTTCTCACTTTTAGCAAGCCAAATGTTGTGGCTGGGCCACGAGATATCTTGTTTTCTTTTTTTTCGACTGAGTCAATGCATAACCAACGATGGGCAAATATTTTTGTTATGTTACCAAGGTAACAAACACTTACTTATGATAAATGATTAGAAAAATAACTGAATGTCAACATTCCAAGCATATGGAATAGTAAGTATAGCCAGTACGTCAATAGATCTGTGCCGATCGTTTACCGTGCCTCATTATTTTACATTTTGTTATCTCAAAGTTCTGTTTTAATTTGTAAGGAAACAGCTTTTTAAAATGTAAAAATTCTTGTATAATAAATGTAGAAAATATATAGTAATATTTGAGAATACGGTATGTAAATATAATACCAAATGCAAATTAAAAATGTGCATATATGCATCCTATTGCTTGGCAAGCATGCTTCTAGAGCATTCAAAGATGTACAGACCCTAGGAGCATGTTGAACTTGCAAAGCGCTGCGTTAATATACTTTAAATAGTAGTATATTAAAAGAATGTGTATATTTACATTAAAAATAATTTGTCTTTATTTATTGCCTGGAATTTAGCAAGACAAAATTAATATAACAAGGAGGGGGGGGGGGCACTGATCACCCCTTTAACTTTAAATCGCACAAAATTAAAGACTCAGGTGAAATAAAACAAAATAACATTTTTGCTGTCCTGATACACACCATTTATGACACTTGCTTTGTGTTCATTTGCTTCTTTTCTTTTCCCTCATTGGTATAGTGTGAAAATTTGGAGAGGGGTTGTCATTCTCGTCATCTGACTGGGTTCAAAATTATGAGGTCTGTCCCACAATAGCCCTAATGTTGCTTTAAAAATGGGGTATTAATATAACTAAACAAAACTGAACTTTTTTTCAGTGTGCTAATTTAGCAAACTGAAGCAAATGTTTTGAAATCAGAACATTTAAAACACCTCCATAGTTGATAACATCATACACAGTTCTTAGACTAATTAATGAATTTTCTTTCAAATTTTCAACAAGCATAATATTGTTGTTAATATTAAATCCACTCTCTACAGCCACATTGCTATGCGATACCCAAAATCAGGAAATTCTTTCGACTTCATAATATTGGGGGGAAAAAAAAAAAATATCTAAACAAATTTTTTCATTAAATGAATCCAGTTGTTCTTCCTGTGCCATTTTTAATTCTTTCAGGAAAATTTCAAATTATGTGATTGCAAGATAAATTAACCATTCTTTTTTCACATAATAATGCATTTTTTTTCAATAAATGTGGATTAAAATAAGATACAACTTTTAAAACAGCACACTTTTTGGACATGTGTTCAAATATTTTATAGTATTTTTCACAAATATAAAACATTCTGCTAACACATACTTTTTTTTCAGTTTCTGTAACACCACTAGTAATCAAGTAAAACTTGTAGTTACTTAACCAATATCACTTTTTTTTTCCCAGTCTCAGATTTTTTGCATCATCAAGTTTTATCAAAAATTAGCTGTCTATTGTTTTTGCTTCTTTTGACAATATTTTTCATTAACTGTTTAACAAAAATGAAAAGATTTTCATATAAGAAAGAAATTATTGGTTCAGATGTCTGAAATTAAAGAGTGTATAAAATTAACACAATGTTTGAATTTGCCACCATTCATGCAGTAAAATGTTAGCAACTATTTGACTGCTGATAGTGTACATTTAGTAAAAATAGAGTGTTACATGACAAAACAATGTGTTAATGCAAAATTTGAATTAAATAAAAAACTTTTTTCTTTAAGCTGTTATACTTTTATTGAATCATAAAGTACACAGGATAGAATTACATGGAATAACACTTTGGACAAGTAGCCCCCAACACTTTGTTAGCACATATGCACGTTTTTATTGAAATTTCAATGACCATTTTGCATAAATATGGCTGAATTTCATTGATGCAGTGTTCAATTTCCTCTTTCAATGCACATGTGCTTGTGAACTAGTTGGCATAAACTTTTGACTTTAAATAACACCATAAAAAAAAATCCAATGATATTAAATCACACGACTAGAGGGTCTATTCTCAAATTTTCAAACTGTGGCTGCCAAACATTCATTATTTTAAAAATATTCTTCAAAAATGAAAACCCATTGTTCAAGATTGCCACTTAAAAAAATCTGGAAAAAAATTTCTCTGTGTTTTTCCAGTATATATATTTAGGATACAAGAAAGACTCATGTGTAAGTTATAATGCAATATGGTTTTAATTAGTGGAAAAAGCAATGAGAGGAAGCAACAATTAAATATTATTCTAAATAATAGAACGTTAAAAGAAGTTTTAATTTTACATATTAATTATCTAGAATTTAGCTAGAAAAAAATATTATATATTGGGGGGGGGGTATATTAACTTTCATGCTCTTTCATTGTAAGTCACACAAAATTAAGAACTCGGTTGAAATAAAACACAGAAACACTTTTGTTATCATTATACAATCATTTAATGATTACTTAACAAAAAACATTACAAAAGCAATTTTTTAAATTTATTTATTCATTTTTACCAATTCAAGTGTTTGGACATTAATTTCTGTAACTTCTGCTGATTTTCCAGCCTTCAGTTTCATGAGGCTAATAGACCTAATCTGTAACAAATAAGGTATGACATTTCTTTATGGCTTAATGAACACTTTTAAGTTATTTCACCTGCAGTGAACATATATGAAAATATTTCCAACATATCATTGAATGAATTAAAGGACGAATGTGACACAACAAGTTTTAATTCCCATAAAAATTCAGCTTTAAATTATTATTCTTCAACTAAAAAGTTCAGAATCAGTTTATTTTTCAGACATTAAATCTGATGTCTTCAGATTTAATATAACATTCCTTTTAGACACTAAGTCCAACATCAATGATGTCTTTTTTGAACTTACAAGCAGTTTTGTATATTTTTCTCTTTTGGCATGACTAGGTTTATTAACTTCTTATGAAGCAAGCAGTAAGTAAAAAATTGTTTTTATGGAACTTCTCAAACCCATTCGGCAAAATCAGATTTTTTTTTTTAAATCGTCCAATTCATTTCAAATGCAGATTTTGAGCACATCTTTGATTTAAAAATATTCTCTAATGCATTTAGAATAAACTCACAGTTTCTCAAATAACAAACAAACCATTGAATAAATTCAAGTATGGCAGTCTAAATACCATTGTGCTGCTTGCACAGATTGAATGTTGCTAATTCCGCCAAAGAAACGAATACTATTCTTTCGTACATTTACAGAAGTCTCGTGCAAGCCCATAAGCTGCAATTTGGGAATGTCATGGAAAAAGAACAAATGTCTTGCAAATCGAAACTAGAATGATCTATACAGAAAAAAAAAGTCAAGTTTTGCATTACACAATTACGAATGGTATCATTTCCTTTTTTGGAAGGTATGACTTGCAATCTTTAGAGATCAGCATTTTTTTGTATAAGAAAAAAATAAGTAATGGAAAATTACCTGTACTTTCCTGGCTTTCATAAAAAATTTCAAATTTCTCTGTTTTTTTCTGAGGAATTTATATTACTTTGTTTCCCTGGTGGTGTGGCAACCCTATTGTTTTCTCAAGTAATGCTTTATTTTTACTAACCCTAAACTATCAGCTGTCAAATGAGTTTTTAATAGGGTTGTCAACATTTTATGCCACAAGTGCTGGCAAATTCAAATCTTGCGTTAATTTTGGGACACCCTTTATTTAAAAAATAGATGAAGAATATTAGCAATGTAAGAAAAAAAGCTCATTTTATCCAGAATCCATTTATTCTGACAAACATTTATAATATTATCACTTACAACAGATCCAAACACAGTTTTTTTTTTTTTTTTTTTTTTTTACTGAAATCTATATATTTTAGTAAAAAAAGCTGTCAATAATTGTTAAAGAGTGTTCACAGACATTTTTTACCCAGACACTGACCTTTTCTATCTAGACATTAACATTTTCTACCTAGAAAGAAACTAATGGAAATTCTGAAGAATTTGTAACTTCAAGGAAATTGGCATCTCAGCTCGACTATTTTAAAATATTTTAAACACAGCTCTAAGAGTAACATCTATTTTCCTTCCAAAAGATTTCTGTCCATACTGAAATATTCTATGGATTATTGTAGTTCACAAGTACCTGGACCTAAAATTTTAGTTAGTTTTGCACAAAAATGTTTTTTGACACATTTAAAAAATTTTAAATTTATATTTGGCTCATACATATTAATTTGTATAAGTAACTGACCAAACCTGATACTAGTTCTTTACAATTCTCAAACAATTCTTGAACAGTGGTATGCCTTAAAAATATGCTTAATAATGCAAGCAGTACTTATTATCATCTTGTGAAGACTATTGATTGATTCACACCAATATCTTACAATAAGATTCATTTGGCATTTTTGTGCAATGTAGTTCAAAACTTTATCAAAGCGTATTACAAGTTTTTTATTGTTTAAAGATTTCTTAAGAGATTATTGAAAAAAAATTGAGTTAATCTGTAGCAAATAAAGTATACCTGATTTTGGGGTATTTCACTATCTACGGACATACATTTCAATATTTCCAATACATCTTTAAAGGCATTTAAAGACAAATGTGACATAAGCTTTACTGTCCAAAAAATTTCAGCTTTAAATGGTTGTTCATGAAATAAAAGGCTCAAAATCAGCTTATTTTCATACATAATTTTTTTTTTTTTTTTGACTTGATATGTCATGTCCTTCTATACAAAGTCCAATATCAATGATGATTTTTTTTTTGAACTGACATGCAGTTTTGTATGTTTTCCTCTTCATTCCTTCCATCTTACAAGCAAGCAGTACACAGTAAAAGGACTTTGCAGAACTTTTCTAATCCATTCAGCAAAATCAAGAGAGACATTATTATCAATCCAATTTGTGTCAGATACAGATTTTGAGCATGCCATATTTTTAAAAAATTTCTAATATACTCTAAATAAGCTTACAATTTCTCATACAATAAAGAAATCATTCAATAAACTCATGTGTGAGTCTAGCAGAAAAAGAAAAAAAATGAGCTCATAATGAAAAAACAACCACATCGAAATGAACTGGAAAATTATTCACAAGCGTATTTTGTTTCAAGACAATTCTCATTCAAACATGATCAATTTAAGTAGGATGTGCACTCAACAATAGTTTAGAAAGATAATATTGAAGCCTTTGGGCTGATTCATATTTTTTTTTCTCTTTCTATTTGGTTTTAAAAATGAAATCTACTTAAAGATTATTTTATCCTTGCAATGCTTTTAGAAGAAAACTTCATTAATGTTAGACTAGTCCCACATGGCTTCAAGAACAGTCACTTAAATTATCACTCATCATTCCAAACCTGATTGTGAACATGTTTTTTTTTTTTCATTAATGGAGGGCTATGTTAAGAATAATATTTATGTAATCCTATAGCCTAATCTGGTATGCTACAAAATTAATGAATAATATCACAGCTCTAATAAAGTAAAATTACATCAGACATGCTCAAGTAAACAAAGTATGAATTAAAAACATGTAGTGATTGAGTGCTATACAGCTGAAGAGACTCAAAGTCAAATATTAACACATTGCATGCTGGTCAAGAGATTTCTCATTCTTAGCAGGTCAAACATTGTGGCCAGATCATGAGATATCTGATTTTCATGTTTCTTCATCTGTATCGAAATATAACCATCCAGAAGTAAATATTTTTATTATGTTACAAGGGTAACGAGGCCTTACATATTTTTATGAGAAATGATTAGCAAAAAACTAAATGGCGACATTCCAAGCATATGGAAATGACTGGTTAGTATAGCCAGTATGTCAGTAGATCTGTGCCGATCATTTACTGTACTTTTATAAAGTGTTTTATTATTGTACATTTTGTTATTTCAAAGTTGTGTTTTAATTTGCAAGGAAACAACTCTTTAAAATGTAAATTTTTTTTAAATAATTAGACATATAAAATATATAGTAATATTTAAAAATACCTAAAGTAAATATAATTCCAAATGCAAATTAAAAAACGTGCATATATGCATCCTATTGCCTGCCAAGCATGCTTCTAGAGCTTAAAAAATATGCAGGCTCTTGGAATACATTGAGCTTGCAAGTACACTATGTATGAATAACTTTATTTTCAGCACTTTGCAACTTGACTTATTTATTTATTTTTGTATGCTGGTTTTAGCATATATAGTCAGGATGAGGACTTAATAAATGCTGCATAATTTTCATAACAAAAATTACAGAAAAGATAGAGGGTGTGAGAAAAAGATTGATACATCTAAAAATTCTAAAGCATAAAACAAAACAGGTCAGCTTTCAAATGCAATCATTTTTGAGTAATGGAGAAAATATAGTTTACAATATTTTAAAATTATGCTTAAGACAATGATATTTAAATAAGAATCATTAGAATCTTAATACTTACATCAATTAATGATATCTAATGTTTTATTGCCCCAAAACCTCCATATCAGTCTGCTTATTTCTCTTCTTCACATGCTTTAATTAGCTCAGCTTCCCTTTGCCTCATTTCCTGCTCATAGACTTCTCTGTCAATCTCATGAATATATACTATGTTATTGCAGCGTACAGCAGCTTCAATCATATCACAAAACTTCCTACCCTGTTGATATCCTATTACATTGTGAAGCTAAGTAAAAATTAATTCATGTATTAATTTTGAGACATTTAATACACACAAACAATTCATTTATTAGAGTAGTAAGATTATTATAATTTATATATAATCAGGAATCTAATTAATCTTCATGTTTTACAAAGTAGTTAATAAATCATAAAAATAAGCAGAAAAATTCTTTCTACTTAAAATAACATAATACATATTATGAGACATTTCCATCAATGCTTATAACACAAGATTGTTGATTACAGACCATTTGCATTCTTTCATCATCTGACCAATTATGACAGGAGGTGTTGATTTGCAACTTTTGACAATTAATTCCAGGAGAAATATTAAATTAAATCTTATTATTTATAAAAACTTATTATTTTTAAACTTTTAATTAGATTTTCAATGAGAATTTTAACTTTTGCACATAGACTTCTCATATTTATTACAAATGAGTGGAAAAATAATAGATTTTTTTACATGTGAAAAGTTTGTATAAAATATAAATAAAACTTCACAGCAAAAGTATAAGACATAAACCATCACCGCATATGCATTAAAAATTCACATAATTCAAGATGATATGTATATATATATATTTATTAAAGATACTTTTCTGTTATACATATACTACATATTTTTAGTTCCAAACTAAAGCATTTTTGCTCATAATACTAAGGTTACATATAGAATATTTGCATTTATGGGCTAGCAAAGCTATTATGTTCTTGCTACCATGGAAAACTAGTGAAACCATGGAAATTTTTTTGTCCAGCATTTACTTGAGACACTGCAAGTATCACATACATAACGTTAAGCAAGATGAACTTTTTTTTTTTTGCTTGCTTTTGACCTACTCAAATGAAATAGTTAAACTATGAAATTGATGCCTGCAGTAACTGAAACTGATTGTTGAATGCCCTAGGGCTATGCGAAAGCATAAGCCGAGCCCGTAGTTTGTAAATGCATTAAAAGAAAAGTACGAAATAATTTAAGATTTACATAAATGTGATTAATACATTGTTCAACAAACATTTGCAAAGACAGAGAAAAAAAGTGATAAGTAGTATTTGAAATATTTAGAGATATGATAGCCCTAATGATTAGAGAGAGAAAATTCTCTCAAATATATAAGAGGAAAATACAATAATTTTTAAAAGAAACAACATTTTTGGAATATGTTTGTCACAATTTTATATACTTACTATTATAAAGGATGAGTTTAGGTTTATTTTCGCACAAAATTTAGGATACAAGATGGAAGCATAGGAAGTTATTTAAAAAAAATTCTGAATTTTAAAGAAAATTATAAGTACAATTTTACTGTTCCTTTAACTACAAAAGAACTAATAAAGCAATAACTTTTTATTTACTGCCAACTATGCCAAAAGGATATGTTGCAAGTGACATGTGGTCAGAAACTTGATAATTAGCACTGTAAATATAGATTAGTTATTGCAGATTGAAATATAGTATAAGCCAGAAATAATAATAAAAACATGAAAAAATTTTAATGAAAAAAATATTTATTACCTCTTATTTTTCATTGAAATAATTCCTTTGAATTGATTATAAGCTTAATAATTCCTCCAAAAAATGTATATTTTTATACATCTGTATTATGGATTAACACATCTAAAACTTAGATGAATATAGCTAAATAAAACATACTGAATACTTTCACATATATGCAAGTTTTTACAATATATAAATGAGTCAGTTAAAGGATATTACATAATATCTCCACTCCTCAAATTATTATAAGCAATATCTTAAAAAATTAATTAGTCAATATGAAAATTTATGCAATTTTATTACCCCCCCCCTCCTTTCTCATCACACACATTCCAGGAAAATTCAAAATAGCTTTCATAGAAAATATTAATAACATATTAAAAACCTACCTCAACATTCATATATGAATCACTACTTATCAGTCTTCCAACATATTCCTGATGGCATTTTGTAGTTACTCTAACATTTTTCAGCATTAAGGATTGAAGAAATGGTTTGGGGTTGATAACGGTACAACCTGTCTAAAAATAAAATTGAATCATTTTTCAATACACACAGCAGATATGATAAAAGCTTGGAATAAAATAGAACTCCTTTTTTTCCATACATTTTTTTTTTCATTCATTCCTTTTCCATTCATAAAAAAAACTTACTATTTTTATAGTAAGTTTTTTTTTCGTATAAAAATATTGAAAGAATAAGAAAAACCTATATTTTGCAAAGTTTAAATTAGAAATATTTTTTTAAAAAGAAACTTACAAAATTCATAACTTCTGTCTCTCACTTTTTACATAATCAAAAAAATAATAATAAATAATAACTTTTATCTTTTCTCATTTAAAACAAAATGAATTTTTATAACAATTAATGCATATTATTAGGGAATGCATTTCCTTTGATTTAATTTTCCTTCCATTTCCTCCAAAAAGATGTCCTTTTTGCTTGCAGGAAAAGACTTTCTATCACATTTTCTAGAGTATTCAGAATTTATATTTTGTTGTCATTCTATATCAAGAACATCACTTTCCAAAATTTCATCAATATCTGACGAATCGAGCAATTTTATTATCAATAACAACACTTGTATGAAATTTCTGAATCTCTACCATTCACATTCATACTCTCTAACAGCCATAATATTAAAAGAATCTTAAACAATAACACAAGCGAGGATCAATTTAACCTAAGCTTTCCAGTAATAAATGAGATACACTGTTTTATTATTTTCTATTGCTCTAATTTTCTTCTAACTCCCCTATGAAAGTATAGTGAGTAACAGATTTAAACTTTAATAAATTTCTAATAAAAGAGAAAGTATGAGGTAAAAAAAAAGACCCTGTGCATGTGCTGATGGGTTTAAAAAAATTAATAAATACAAAACAATGTAGAACAAATTTTTGTTAGGGCAGCATTTTTTTTAAATGTATTTGAATTCTAAGAAATCTCTCAGCATATTTCATATTATACTAATATTTATTTTTTATGTGTCTATAATATTAAATAGGTAACTCCCTAAAGGCCTGAATATCTTTTTTTTTTTTTTGCTGTATTATTTTCAATGTAATTTTATCTGGTTTCTTTCATTTAAATTATGGTTGTGTATTCAAATTTATCCAACTTAAAATAAAATATTTAAAGTTTGGAATGCTAATTCAATAATAATCCTAATTAATTTTTACATTATGTTATTTTCTTGTATTTAAAATGTTGCTTCATAATTAAATATAATTTGGATTGAATGAAAAATGCCATTTATTACAATTCTGTATTAAATTACATTTCAAATTATTTTATACTCAAGATACTGAAATCAACTATCTAGAAAGTGCCTTATAATATATGTTTTTGATATATCAAAATTTGCTACTTAAAGCTTTATATAGGGAAAGCAAATTAAAATGAATAAAAATCTAGTTTTAGAAGTAGGCAAAGGTAAAAAGAAGACACACCTAAGACTTCCATTGCTCAAAAGCTGCTAGAAAGCTTAATCCGGCTTTTTACATCAGTTTTCATCAAAATAGCATTCCAAAGCTGGGACTTTCCACTTCTTTGACAAATGATAGAATTCTATTTTTGAGAAAAGAAAAATTTCATCTTTCAACTTTTTCTTCTTTTTAATATTTTCTCCATCAAATTTCTATGTAGTTCCTCCCATGTTGTTTGTAAAAAGGTATAAAATTACAGGAATACTTTTGATATACCATATTTTTCTTTTTGATGGTTGAATAACATTTCTGTCTGCATTGTTAAAATTTTCATTTTATCAAAGCTAGTAATTTTTTTTATAATGTGAAAAAATTTATATAAAATTCTTTACAGAAAATTTTTTATCTTCTTGTTTAAATAGATTCTTAAAAATCTCAATCTAGAAATATATAAAAAAGAAGATAACAAAAATTCAGTAACTTATCTTTTATATAATTTTTTTATGTAAGCACTGCATTTTATTTACTTTGTAACTGGTAGATAGTGAGGCATCTGACTCATGACATGTGAAGTTTATTTTGAAAGTACTGTTTGAAATATTTAATGAAAGCTATTATTATATTGTAGTAAGTATTTATATTGCATTTGATGGTGAAATGGTAACAAAAAAGTAAAGTAACAAGCTTTAAAGTAAAGGCTTACTTAAAAGTAAAGTAGGTAAGATTTTAATTAACACCAAATGAGTTTAAAACATTACTTGTCGATTCTACTTTTAGACATACTGTTTGTGGCAACACTAATCAGTAGTTTTCTAGTTTTTCTTTTTGGAGTAACAGGGCTTTTTTGCCTTTTGACTACCAATTGTCTGAATATGTAAGCAATACATATGTTAACACTGCATTGTTTTTTAAATAGTAATGGGGAGTCCAGCTATATCAGATGAAGAAAAAAATGCAAAGAAAGTTCAAGTGGGAGTCGGGCAATTTGAAAAGAAAAGCTGAAGCTGCTAAGCTGGTGGCAAAATGTGATAAATTTATTCAATATTTAGATATTGGAGATATAAGCAAATAATATTCTTATTGTGAGGGGAGTAGGCCAGTCGAAAAAATGTATGTTCTCATAATCAAAAGATTAAGCTTCCAGAATTGAACATGTGGCCAGTGGAATTTAAAAATTGTTAACTGGAACAAACATCACATACATTATCAGGCAACCTTGGAGTTGGTGAGTGGAAGTGAGCAAGGGGCAAAGATCCTCAAGTTTATTATACAAATATTCCAAATTTCATCATTAAAAAATCAAATATTCTAAATAAAATTTAAATAAATTTTATTACTGTTACATTTGCAATCTTAGGCCACACTCTATTACACAATGTAAACAATCATCATGATAATATATTTCATCTTACAATATTTAGGGACTGCTATAATATGCATTTTATTTAGGAGCAGAAAACAAATTTTACACCTTTCTTACTCTTTGATCACCTTATCTGATTTGATAACAAGAAGAAAGCATAGTGACTTGTTTTAGATGATTAATCCAACATCTTAAATCAGTAAAATTGTTGTTACGTATTTTTTTTATACATTTTGATATTTTTAATTATTCAATGGATTGTAAGATTTACAACATACTATTTAATTAAATTTTAAATGATGAATAAAGATGTATAACTTGTTTTCTAAATTTTATAAAACAATTTTATATGCAAGATAGATGCAATCCAATACAAAGCAAATTCTTGTACTGAAATTAAGACTGAATAAAGATGAAATTTTTGTCAATTTTTGTTAAATGAACTATCGATTATAATAAATTGAATATTAACTTCTGTAAATTAAAAATGCATGACTAAATTTTAAATCAATATTTTATTAGATAATGCAGCATTTTCCTTAAGGAGTTAAGTGTGTTGGATATGTATTCACATCAATTCAAACTTCCATTTTGGAACAGCAAATGTATAATTTTTTATCTAATAAAGATGAAATCTTATTACTTTTGTTACAATTTTTTGCAAAATTTCCCATGCAATCATTTGTATTGCATTGAACACATATATGCTTCATCGCTTGACTTTAAAAAATAAATTCTTCAATTAACTGGTTATGTTCATGACAATATGCAAAATTTATATTTAATTCTGAATTTTAAGTATCTTTATACTTAGTACATCTTGGATACTTTAATGAAGAGGTAATCCTCCTTTTTTCATGCCATTAAACTGATATTATCAATGTTTATAAAACTTCTAGAAAGAAAAATTTCTAGTTTACAAACCTATAAATTTATCTTAAAAGCAAGAGAGGTCCTTTTTTTTTAATGTGATATTATAAATTTAAGTTGTAATTTTTACTTAAAATAAAGATGTGCATTTGATGTTCTACAGACTAGACTGTATGACCTAGAACTTGGAGAGTGGGGATGTGCACTTCAAAGCAATTTTTATAAAAATTTTAATTTAAAATTAACAACATTTTGATATTTTTTTCCCTCTAACAATTTCCAAAAATACTGCAGTATAAAAATGATTTTCATATTGTGAAATTAAAAAAAAAATCTTTCCAATAATACCAATTTTTTTCCGTTAAATCAATTAAAAATACTTTAAGCGTATTTTCAAATAGGAATTCAAAATTACATTAGAATTCTGAACAAATATTAAATGTGTCATGAAATTTAACAAAAAAATAAAATAATTCTGAAAGAATATCATAGTCAGCAAAGTTTTTTATTTTTTTTATAATCCAAATTACTATAGACATTAATACAAAAGCATCGATATGTTTAAAGCCATGAAATTAAACTTTTGTTTTTGTTTAACACTAATTATTACTGACACAGCAGATTTCAGGAAGCAAGGGATATATTTACTTAATTCTATAGTATTTATCTTCTATTTAGTTTTGTAAAAAAAAAAAAAAAATCAGTAAAAGGTTTAAATTTATATTTAAAATATTATTTACATGAAAATAATGGCAGATTTTACATTGTTTTAAATTAGAAATTAGGTTACATCATTAAAGGGCTAGAAATAGCAGAGTATATACATTTGTTATGTATTTTAAAAATTTATTTTCAAACAAAAATTGAATTGCTTATTAAAAAAAATAGAATGTAATACAATTTCTAAAATGGTATAAATTACAAATCTATTAAAATTTGAAGCTTAACAAAATTCTGCTGAAGATGCTGTTAAAGCCCATTACTTAAAATATCTAACTGAAAATTTTAACGATCCTTAAACTAGCAGTCATTAAAACAGCAACTGTTTTAATAAACATCTTCCTTAAAAATGAATGCACAAGAAAAAAAAAAAATTTAAGCTTGGTGTATTTCACAGAAATATTAAATAAAATAAAAGTATATATTAACTGATTTTTACTCTTCAATAATCTTAAATAATTTAATTTTTACTTTATTATTTCATAAATACTAAAGAGTTTTGCCATTCAGATTTGGCATGTCAATAGGCATGACATTTTACCATTCTTTTCAATTACAGTTATATCTATGCAGTCTTATAAATTTATTATCCATCATGGACTGGAAATTCCAAGTGTTTTTTTTTAATTTTAAGTAAAAAAGAAATCAAAATGTATAAAAAGAATTGAGAGTACACTATATTAAATCAACTTCAAAATAAAGATTTTTTTAAAATCAAATAATAAAGAATATAAAAGCAAAAGGATTCTAACTCTTAAAATTTGTTTTTAATTTTTGTTATATACATATACCTTATGATTACCTTAATCTTTAAATATAAAAGAATTTGTATTCTTGTTTTTGAATAAACAAAATGGCAACTTCACATAATGCTATAGTTATTACGTTAATAACATTTATAAATAAAAACTTATTATTAGAAAAAAGCTTCCTTTGGTTCAATAAAGCTAACTATAATGACTTTAATGCAAAATGAATTTCAACACACATCCATAAATTACTTTAAACTAAGAAATTTTTACATAAAACAAAGCACTTCATAACCCACATACTAAGTGCCAGTCATAGTTCAAATATATATATATATATATATATATATATATATATATATATATATATATATATATATATATATATATATATATATATATATATATATATAAGTATATTGTATAAATAATAGATACAATATTAATTTTTAAAAAGTAGTTTCCAAACATGTAATAAATTCTTTAGTTTCTTTAATGATAATAATTTGAGTGAACAATTTTGGTATAAACTTTGGAAACCAAGAGTGTTTTTTTTTTTTTTTTTTTTTCCAACAGCAATCAACACAGAAGACATGGTTAAACTCATGTATAATAGATTTAAAATATATGCATCCAAAATGCATAATAAAAAAATTGTACAACCTAGTACACAATACAAAATTAAATGTAAATATATAATTAATAATGGATTTCTATATCGAAGCTATGCCCATTTCGAAATATTAAATCAATCAGACTATAATAGAAATAAAAAGTAAAATGTCATGTCATTAAAAGTTGGTATAGCATTTTTGTTACAGAAATGTAAAGCATAAGTTATTCAAAATAACACGGACACAAAATATCTTTCTTGCATGTAATTTATTAAAATAATTAAAAATTGTTTATTATTACCAACATAATGTATAATTCTAGATAATAAAAAACAACTTTTAATTTCCAGAATTTATAGAAAAAAAGAGGGGGATGAAGATAACTCAGTCAAGAAATTTTTGCATTAGTACTTTATATGAAAATTAATAATCCAGTAAAAAATAAATTCCCTTTTTCTGAATAAGTTATTAAATTTAGGCGTGAATATGAATTTGCAGCTAAATTTTATAAAATGACCTGAACAATATGATCATTACATTATGGAGACTAAGGATAAAATATGGAGCCTTTGTCTGAATAGTGGTATGAAATTATTCACCCGATTTAAAGATTATATTAGCCACTAGCTTAATTTTATTTTTCAGAAAATTTTCAAAAAATTTATATTCTTACCACCGATGCCGACATGATGTACAGCTGTTCAGTATAATTACTTAAATGCAATGACAAATGAAAATACTAAAAAGATTCCAAAATGAAAACAATGAAAGCCGGAAGAGATGAATAGTTTGTATAATATGCAAGTGTCGAAGAGAATGGATTATAACTGAACCAGTTCACTATTTTCGGAATATGTCGTTAGCGAACGCATGTGTGGATTCTGCTAGTCACGACTATTCCCACTGGTAAATGACTGTGTAGAACTGGTTTGTCCACAATAAGGGTAAGAAAGGAGAGAGGGTTGGAGGATTTGCAACAGCACTCGGCGAGAGAAGGACTGGCAGTTACGCCGGCATTGTATGAAGATTTTTTCACAGTCAATAGTTGAGGAAATAGGGGGAGGTGGGGGGCAGGTCAATTCCATTGCGGTTAATGTTGTAGTTTAGTTAGTTATAGTTGTAGTTTAGTTAATTATAGTTTAGTTAATGTTGTCTGACCATTTATTGTATTAACTACCAAGTGATTATGATTCATTCAAAATATTGGTGTTGTTTCATTTCGACATTTTACCCATAATTTGATACTAAAGATTTTTACTTTCTCGTATACGTCATGTAGAGAAAATCTAGCAATCGTCACAAAGGTGAATCCGAGATTTGGACGAATCTTTAATTTTTATACCTTGTAGTGAATAGCTTATAAGCCAGTTAACGCCAACCTTGCACGAGCAATTGCTTTTGTATCATGGTCATGTTACTGGACTGCGAACCACAAGGTCCCAGGTTCTATCCTCGCTCATCCCAATCCGCTACAACCTCTCTGAGTTCGGAAAACACTATTTTAGAAAATGTTAGTCTGCCTGTCTGTTTAGAACAAAGATATCTCAAAAACACTTTGAGCTAGAGGGATGAAAATTGGTATATAATCTTTACACCAAATTTGCAGATTTCTATTAAAGCTTGAGTAATATCTGTTTAGGGAATTCCGTCTATCTGGCTGTTTGTATATAAGTTAACACGATAACTACAAAATGAAGAGAGCTAGATACATAAAATTCCGTATACAAATTTAACATCTATAGTGTAGACATATATCAGGCTTAGAGATAAACCCTAAAACGGGTTAATGGTCTGTCTCTACTTTCAGAAACATGTAAACGCGATAACACAAAAACGCAATGACTTAAATATATAAAATTTGGTGTGGAATTTTGTTATTACAAGTGTAGTTTTGTGTCAAATTTTTGTTTTAATTGGTCGAGAAAAACTAACCTAAAACACGTATCCGATTTTTGGATACTACTAACGCGTGCTAGGAATTAATCGCCAAATAACTCGGTAAGAGTCAGACGATAGATTCAGCCAAAAGTTAATATTTCGTAACTATAGCACGCCAATGTCATGTAAAGCTCTCTCAGGTATGACAAATTTATTATAGAGTATACGAGAAAGTTTTGGGAAGACTGCTCCCACTAGTTTTTCATAAAAAAATATTTATATATGTCAAATTATGATATAAAATAGATCTATTTATTTCAATGGGGTCAATTCATGTGACGTAAAAGTCACATGTCATGAGCTATCCTGCGCATGGCATTTAAGTTTCATCCGCACCGCTTTCGTCGATTAGTCTGCCATTAACGTTCTCCGCCGAGTATGAAGTGGATTTTTTTTGTTTAAATTTGAAGTTATAATTTTTGAGTCATTTTCTTTCCTCTTATTATATGTTAAAAGAGGAAATACTGGTGTGCTGATGGATGCTTTAATGCGAAACAAAAGAGTGACTGTCATGATAAAATGTTTTCTTATTTTCTTTTCAACAATCCTGCCTAGGGTTGGTACCTTTGGTATAGATTTTTTCAAGCCTTCGAAGTCGGTGATATGCTTCGATCATTTTGAAGAATTCATTCAATGTGTGTTCATTTATTAAATCGTAAATGGAATTCCAGTAATCGCAAATGTTTCAGTAATTTTTTAGAAAAATTCTTCAAAAAAAAAAAAAAAGAATTTGGTAAGCGATTTGCCAACAAAAACAATCAAACAAAATCGTGAGAGCATTTCTAATTCACTTTATTCACATTTGATGAAATTTCTGATAATTTTGAATATACTTAGAAGGTTTTAAAATGTTTACATGAATATTACATTGCATTTTCTAAAAAAATCTTATCTAAATTTAATTAATGTCAGTAAACAAACTCCTGCTGCAAAAATAACAACTGCTATAATGCTAAACTTAGGTGGAAGCGAATAAATTTTTTTAAGATTTATTTAATAAGTGAAATCTTTACTAACTACTGAAAATTGAATTTTCTTATTGACTGTTATAATATATATATAATTGATGTATTTTATTAAAAGTGCTCTTAATTTGATAAATTGAATGCTATATATAAGAAATATATATATATATATATATTTAAGTTTTGAAAACACATGTCATTTAATTAAGTATATAAATTAGTTATATATAAAAACCATTAATTAACATCGAATAATTTTTGCATTTGATTTTTAGTTTTCGGCATTTATATAAAATGCATTATGAGGTTTTACTTTTTTATTATGAACCTTAAAGTTTTCTTTATCTTTTAGTAATTCATGTTATTCAGTTATTACTGGGTAATCATGTCTAATAACAAAACAGCAAAATGGATGGCTCCAGAAAGCATTATTACTAGTTTTCTAATTATATTTGCAGATTTGTGATGGATTCAAAGTGAATTTATATCAAACAACTTTTCGATTGTTAAAAATGAAATGTCAATAGTTTATTGTATTTAAACTGAAATTGACTGTTATCATAATATCATGTTATACCATTGTGCACCTCAGTGATTTCTGTTTTAATAAATACAGGTCTTTTCATTGAAAAATCAATTTCCATATCAGCATTTATTATATAATTTTTATTCCCAACTTCATTGCTACATGCATGTTTCACTTTTTTTTTCTTTCTATTTTTTTAACATATTAATTTTGAATTATAAAATTTTGTAAAAACATAAAAGTGTTTCTTCTGACTCATCTTTATACCCCCCCCCTCTCTCTCTCTCTCTCTCTCTCTCTCTCTCTCTCTATATATATATATATATATATATATATATATATATATATATATATATATATATATATATATATATATATATATATATATATATATATCATGACCTTATTCTTGTTTATTAAATTTACTGTATTGTATGTTTTATTTTAAGATATTCATTCAATGTAACTTTAACATTTAAAAAAAAATTTCATAAATGTTCTGCTTTAAAAGTATATTGTTCAACATAATGTTTTTATTCGTAATAAAAAAAAAAAACTGTTGTTTAGTACTTAGAATGTTTCTGTTGAATAAAATTGATTTCATCATTTACATTGACATTCTTGTCATACTGTGTTCATATTTTTTCTCAGTGTCTAAAAAAATAAATGTTGATAAATAATTTTTTGAATTAGTGAGTACATTGAAACATCCATTTGATCACATTTTTTCAAATAATTATCATATATATTTTATCTAAATATATATATATATATTGTAATGTGTAAATAAAAAATATGAAACTGTAATTTTGTTTGTTTTCCTTTATTGATCTCTACAAATTAAAATGAAATAACTGATTCATAAGGTGCATAGATTTAAAAAACGTATCTATACCTTTTATATTTCATAATTTGAAATTGTAAACATAATTTATTCAATATATACTAATTTGATTTTCATGTTCTTTCCTCTGAGCAAATGAAAACATCAAAGTGTGAATATTAATAAAAATCATTACATAAGAAAAAAAATGTAATAATTTTATTAGTAAGCTTTAAAATATTAACTTATCTGAGAGTAATAATTTATTTTTAAAAAGAACTATATTTATAAGATTCAGCATTCAATAATATTTAAATAATATGTAAAAAACGAACATATGTAATTTTTCAAAAAACTGCCATAGTCATTTGTCAAAATGTATGCTTTGGATAAAAAAAAGGATATGGGAAAGGAAAGAATAAAGCAGCACCAAACGAATTAAAAAGCGACGTTAATTAATTACGCAAAAACAATAATTCCATTGAAAATACTAATTAAAATTTTAATGTAAGAAATAAAATTATATAACTACGAAAATTTGGAGAAAATAATTCAAAATAATATCTTTAAAAAAAATCAGAAGCTTTTAATAATTGAACGGCTATCGTAACATTTACTAAACAACGGTTTCATCAACGTTATCGGCAGACATCCCAACATGCGCAGAACGGTTGAAAATTGAACAGAAACGGTTTGTTTGGTACTTGACTCGTGACCGTGAATTGACCCCATAGCCTTACATGTGCCCTGTGCATCTTTGATGGAGTCAATTACAAACAGTGCCATTACAAACGCAACAGTTTGTGTCATCTATTTTAGTTTGCACATTGTCCTTCGAAGTGCAATATCACTTTTTTTATGCCTTTATACAAATCATGCAGATAATAAGCAGAATTTTTCTTCTTTAACTTTCAAAAATGGAAGAAATATGTATTACGAAAGTTCTGTTACTGAGTAAAAGGAAAGATAAATATGGACCTGAGTGCATATATAATAACGAGTTACAAACATTACGCTAATTTTTGACGTAGTCATCCAACACGTTAAGGCATTTATCACAGTGAGAACAAGGTTTTGTATGTTATCATCAAGAAAGGGTGAAGATGCACATATGAAATTAACAAAGATGTTATAGTATCTTTAATCATTTCATCTCCATCAAAATGCTGGCCACTGTAGAATAGCTTCCAAAAAATGAGATAAAGTCACTTGGTGCCAAGACGGGATTATACAGCGGACGATTAATTTATTTCCAATCGAAAGCCAAGAAGAATTTTTGAATCACAGGAATGGAATGTTATCTGGTATTGTTGTGAAATAAGATAATATCGTCACTAAGCAATTGAATAAGCAATAAGATAATGAAATTGTGGTTCGACATTTTCCTTCCACCTCATATTAGCTTAGAAAATATAAATCAGTATCCTTTACCTTTATGATTCTTTGTAACTATTTTCGGCATGAATTGTGCACACACTTTTCGGTAACACAAGCGTTCACTAGCAATTTCATGCAAAATGGTACGCGAAAATTCAGGGAGCCCCAGTGACATCACGAAATGGCTATTCACACGACTTTGTACGTGAATGAGACGAATTAGTCTATCATTGACAGCTGATGGCCAATCATTTCTCGATTCATCATGTATTTTTGTTCTCTTGAATTAAACAATCGAATCCATCATTCAATCATTCCTCATTTATAATTACTCTATTGATCTCAAATCATAAATTTATAGAATTAATATGGTCGTTTGTTCCTTGCATTCAAAAAACGAATTACACATTTAGCATGATTTTCTATTGTCTGAAACATTTGTAGAACAAGAATTACATGTTTGAGTTTTTCCTCATTACGAACTTTTTCTGTATTCTTAATCAGTGCAGACGTGATACCGAATATATAGATTAGCGCCATCTATCGGATGCATGAATTATTATATTTCGAAATTTAGTTAACGATAAGTCCTCATATTTGATGAAACAATGCAAACCATTTCAGTTTCATTTCAGCAATGAAGAACAGCCAAGTTACTTCAGACACCTTGCGCTTGTTCTGGTTATAACGTACATAAGCATTACTCTGATAGAAGAAAGTCATATGATGTCACTGTTGCATGAAAAATATATATAATTGAAACATGTTATCATGGTTCGTCCATTGCAATAAATTGACTTTTTATTTTTCTTGTAAAACATTGTTGATTCCAATATTTTACTTATATGAGCGAAAAGAAAATTTAGGTACAGTCTGTATGTTTCAGTCGATGGAATACATTATTTTATATTTCGCAGGGTTTTGTTTATAAACTTCGCAGAAGAATTTTGTGGAATAAAATAAGAAATTAAAATTCATAACACTGATACAAAGAAATGAGAGAGAAAACCATTTTCATTTCTTAACCTTCAGCAAAGGTAGAAAAACAGGCGATTTAATTTATATGAGAAAAACAAAAACGAATTAAATTTTATTGCAGGATGAAAAGTATTATTGCAAATGCTGCACAGAAGTCTTGTTTAAAAATTTTTAATATCCAGAAAAAAAAATTGTACAAAACCTAAATTAATGAATAATTTTGAAAAAGAAATTTGATTTCTTCAGTGGTATACAGATGAATGGCAATAATTCACAATGACTTTTTAATGACTTGATGAATGGCAAAAGCCCAAGCATTTATTTAATTTAATTAATTTTAATTAAAATTAAAAAACAATTCTGAGGTCCCCTTCCGCTTTCTAAAATTTGATATTTGATAAATATAGGTCAGTGGTTCTTAATCGTGATGTGATAATTACAATTTGATAACAATGGCCAATGATTCTTTCAAAGCAACAATGTAATCTGTTTGAAATTACAAAAAAAAAAAAAAACCCTTAATTTTTTTTTAATAAAATTAAGAAAACATTTTACACGACTATTAAATTACAAAACATTTTTTTTTTAAATTTTGAAACGGAGTAAAATTTAATTTTGTACAAAAATATTTTCAGAAAAGGCGGAAAACACACACACCAAAATTCAACATAATTTTTAATTGATTCAAATTAAAAAAAAAAAAAACAGTCGCCCCGAAGTGCACATTTCCAGTTTCCAAGGTATATGTATATATATGTGTGCTCAGTTTGGTAGATGCAGTTCAAATTTTTTGGCCCTGTAGGCCGACACACACACACACACACACACACACACACACACACACACACACACACACAAACAAACACACACAATTATTATTAAAGGAGATGAATGCTATAAAATGTTGAAATCCATTGGAAGAAATTTATAAAGACAAAAATAGTAATGATGTTATTTTAAATCACTTGTGTGCAAGGTTAAGTATGTTATTGCTTTCGATTCTCTCAGTTTGTTTTAACACTTTCACAATGGCACGTGTATGTGTGGTAATAAGGATGTGAATAAATGGTATCAAGAGACGAAAACCGACAACGGCCAGTTAAGAATTTTCCCAGGCAATTAGTACAAATTTCGAACGACACCCTTCGGCCGGTCGTGCCGTGAAATCGAGCCTTTCGAATGAAAATTGAAACGCGAGAGAACGATTCGGGGACTCCAATGTATGAATATGAAAAGGTAAAGCAAAATTTATGTGTTTACAAAAGTATGTGATCTTTTTAAGATATTCACAGTAGTAATATGTGAAAAAAAAGTATTAAACTTTTAAAGATAATTGTTTTTTAAAAATTACTTCTTATCACAATTTGCAAAGTTATTAAAGCTATTTTTTTTTTTCGATACAAAAGCAGTAAAATTTTTTTGTAACTTTTAAGTTAATCAGTTTTTCCAATCTGCGATATAAGCTATACATGAAAGCGGTCTGAGGCTTTTAATTATACAGTATATATCTAGTAACATATTGTTACAATTCGAATAATTATGAAAATATAATTATTATAAAATCAATATTTACTAGCCGCTTTCGGCGACCTGTTTTTCGACCATCTGTTATTTTATTTGATAGAAGCAAAGAATCAATATCACAGTTACAAATATTGCACCGACTTCGCCAGTTTTTATTTTAAATGAAATAAGTGCTACCAGTGTCATACGTAGAGGTGAGCTTAGGCAGGCACATTACGGGCCTTATAAGGCGTTCTTTTAATAAGATTGTCAATTTAGTTTCACATTTAAAACCAATTTTAACATGTTATTTTTTATTAACTTTGTGAATATTATTTGATTTTATTTACTTATTATAACTCCAGACTGCCTGGCATCTGTATTTGTAGATATTATTGAAGCAAATGTTTGGTTTCATCAATACTTTAATAGCTCATTAAATGCAATGAAACGTATTGACGTCTGAGCAATTTAACTTGATAAAATGTCAATAATATTTTAACATTTTATCAATCTATTTTGTGTTTGTTTTGCAAACTTTTTTGAAAATTAAGAAATTAAAGTTGTCCAATCTACCTAGTTGCAGCCCCTTCTTAACTTAGCTGCGATATGCCGCTGCCTTGACTGCTGCATTGAAAATATGCCTCTAATCAATTGATTATCAAATGAATTTCATACCAAATCAATGATACCCTTTTCGCAAGTACCGTTTTATTTCCCAAAAGAAATTTGAAAATCACGACTTCACTGTATATTCTCTGGGGATGGGGTGGGTGAGGGTGGAGGGAGTCTGTACTAATATTGCCAATTGAAACCCCTAAATCAAATATTTAATATACCAATTGTACATTGATATTTTTTTATAAAATTGAAAAAATTTGCTAAATTTTATTTTGTATGAAAGTTTTGATTCTTAGATACTCTATAATGAATCGTCTACTTTCTTCAACTTTATTTCCAAGATATATTGAAAGATAAAACTTAGAGGGACAGTTTCAATAACTTGACCGATTTCGTCAACTTTTATTTCAGTTAATTTTTTTTGTTAAAATGTATTTCATTAAAATTCGTGCAGCCTAATTATAGTAATATTAGTATGGTCACCAAAGACTTAAGATTAATAAAATTGGACTAATTAATGTTTTTAACTATAGTTATATTTTTTATGAGTAAAAATTCAACAGTATTTATAAACTATTTTGATTAATTAGCTATCCTTAAAAGTGGCGAAATATTCAAGTTGGCGAATAAAATTGGCGAGGTCTTTCTAATTGTTGAGACTGACAACTATGCCAAAGTTTTATTTGGCAATGTATTTCAAAATGGAGTGGGTGGTTGTAAATAATTATTGATGACATATGGAGGGGTTCTGGGTATTTATAGGAGACAAAAATTTTCGAAATTGGTGGACTGATTACACCTAGAAATTCTCAAGGGTTTTCACTACACAGAATTTACAATGAAACTTTAACTTTTTCTAAAAATAGAGTGTTGCAGAATACAGGCAATACTTGACACATTTAGAGGTCATAAGTTTTCATATGAAACAAAAATTATTGAAATCAGATTAGTTGAACCTGGGCGATTGTCTCGATGATCTTCCTTATTTTTAATATATAGATGGTTCCTCATTGCAATTTTCTATTTGATTTATAAGTAAATACCAGTACTTTTATACAATTTAATATAATTATTCATCGACTCAATTTTATAAAATATTCATTTCTGACAATGCTCTTATCGATGACCTTCTCTTAATAACTTGATTTCACTGCAAAATCGAAATTTTTTTCCGAGCAACAGTAGTGCTGTTTTGAGACGGGACTCGTAATTTTGAATTGGTCAGATGACGTGGGCGACACGTGAGCTGGCACTCCCCTCTCCTATACTACCTATATCCTCCCACACTACACCAGCTGGTGGATCTTTGGTCCCGACGGATTTATCGTGCACCAGACCCGCTTACACGACGGTTCTTCAGTCGAATCGGATCTCGAACCTGAAACCCTTCAGTTCCGTAGCCGAGACCTTACCACCAGGCCACCGCAGGCCTACATTTTTCTTTAAAATTGCCTTTATGTTTTCGAAATTATGAAAGAAAAAATATCTATCATTTCTTATATGCACATCGAAAAATTATTTACGACAAATATTCTTTTCTTCAAAGTATTTATATTTTAATACAATTCTTCCCTAATATATTGACAAGAATTCTGTAAGCTGGGCGTCATTTAATTGAAACCTCAGCATATTATTAGCATTACACAAAGAAATTTAGGAACTTGACATTTGTATTTTCCCAAATGTACGTGTTATTTTCAAGAAAATACATTTAAGTATCAAGCAAAACTATTCAAGAATGTAAAACATTATAAACGTTTCATTACTATAATCACAAAAATTGGCGAATTTCTGTAACTCAGAATTTCTAGAAATGGAAAAGTGGTTTGTAAATTTTCTGCTTATTTGCGAATACAATAACTGAAAAACGGTTTGAACTAGATGAAATTCGACAAATGGCCTTTGTTCCAAATTGCCAGATTTCTATCAAATTTTAAATAAAATCCATTCTTGGGAAGTCTGAATAGAAGTGAACATAACTTCAAGACATGTAGAGCTAAAATTCTATAAACAATGAATAAAATTTCGTACACATATTTAGCTTCCTCAGGGAAAAATTCGAATACATGTTACATCCCTACGTATGCATCTCTTGATTATATGTATGTTTCGGAAGGGTCAAAACAATTTTAATTCTTAAATTTTATTCGGATATCAATTAGATACAATATAGGATGGAATCCAAACACAAATAGAATGTTTTAAGAGGTTCTAGCCTAAAAGCCACTGTATCGCATCATACCTTTTTAAGCCTAGAATACACACTAAGATTTCTTTGTCGTAGTTTGATTAAACTCACGTTTAGATTTGGCTATGAGAATTTAATAAGATTGACTATATCATAATATATTTGGTTTGGTACAATTTGGATGTGTACAATTTTTTTATTGTGTTATTATTGATTGCTTTATAATGTTTAGCATGCAAGTAAAAATCTAACTTCAAATCAAAAGAATATAAGATTTCACAAAGAAAAGATTTATTGACTATACAAGATGTTCTGTAACATGGTACTCCGAATGTCATATGAAAAATGTACATAAATCTGAAAAAGAAAAAAGGTCATTTTAGTATGCTCATTTATCATTCACAAAAGGAATAAATATGTTGATCAACTACGTTATCACCGTTTGTAAACAACTTTTCAGATTAGTAAAGTATGTTTTATTCATTTTCAAGTTACAAACTGTAAATTTGTTTCTTTTAGGTTCTAAGTTTTATACCAAGACTGTTAATAGCAGACAACCAACATTTAAATTTTTGTACTTTCACTTGCAATGTTGACGCTTGGTATTCGAACCATACAATTAGACGATTCTTCATTGCTTTATCATTAGAGGAAAGGTCATTTAATTACATGGTTTGGTATGATGCGAGTCGTATGTGAGTCACGTAATAGTCAAAGTGTTAAGAATTTGCCATCATTAAAGTCATTTTTCTCTTAAAAATGACATCAATGCAAATAAAAGAATTTCAAGCTTTTTAGTCCATTAATATCCATTCTGAAGCCCTAAAACGTTTCAGAATGAACTTCCAAAGTTTAAATTGGCTAGATGATAGTATATACGAGATTCCTTCTTCAAAAACTTTCTTGCTACATCAATAAGAGGACATTTTTTTTTACGAAACCAGATCAAATATGCTCCTAGTTTTCATATACAACTTGTGCATAGAAGAGATATGTGAAAATTGTGATCTTACAAAGGACGGATTATTAAATAAGCAAAGTATGCAATTGCCAGGGGACCGCACAACTTCAGAAGGAAACCGATCCATTCAAATTTGTTTATTTGAAAGGTATTTTGAAAGTTATTTTATAATATAAAGAATGTGCAGTCGAACTTATTCAAATAAAAATCAAGTATTGTTAAAATTAATTTTGAAACATTCTGGTAATATTCCTAAATACATTTGTAAAATTTATAAATCAATTCTTTTTAACTATATAACTTTAAAAATGCCAGATCGTATAAAATATTTAGTGATAAAAGTTTCCGGTTTCTTTTTTTTTTAACCATTTAGTTTAATTTGAACTTTTAGCTCTGCCTTTTTTTATACGCGATGTATGGGCACTTCAGAAAATGATATGCAATTATGCCTTTTGCTATTTCAGTTTTTTAAAGTCTGCCACTTAAAACTACTCACATATAATTAAGAATATTAAAAAATTGGTTTTGGAAGTTTGGAGGCGAAGATGGTCCCCCAGATTTGCATCACCAAGGACTCCTAGAAATCATAATCCGGCCCTGGAATTAAGAATGATTTAAAAAAATTGTCATATTGTAAATATTCCCTTCATTGAAGTGATAAAAAGTGACGATTTTGAAAAATCGGCTATACGATTGGCGTAATCATTTAAAATATAACTTAAAATATTTACTTTTCTAATAAAATGTTTATTAATTGGAGAAAATACTCGATAGTATATTTTGATCTATAATTTTTTTTCCGAACATTAAAATGGAATGTCAAATCCACAAACTGCATTTTCAATATTATTTGGTTTTACATTTGAACAAACTATTAAAATAATCGGATTTATTCTTGGAGATTGTGTTTCGCTTGAAGAATGAGTAATGTTTCAAACAGCTGTTTCGTCGTTAGTTTCCATGCTTCAAACTGGTGGGGGTGGCTCTCTTTCTCTTAGATTTTTTTAGATGGCGTCACCCCCGCTGCTTCATATAAAGTTATGAACCCTGTACCCGTGTGTGAAGGTCGTGAGAGCTCATTTTTATTTTTAAAGTTTTCACTTGAGCGCTCTGTGCTTTGTAATATAGTAAAGAAAACAGAATATTCATTTTGGAAGACATTGGTTAAGTTTAATTTACTTATATAAACGTTCCTTTTTAAAGCAACACTAAGGTTATTTTGGGATGGACCTCGTCATTTTGAACCGCGGTCAGATGACGAGGACGACACCTGAGCTGGCACCCCCTCTCCAGACCACACCACACCAGCGGGAGGACGTTTGGCCCTGATGGATTTAACACGCAACAGACTCCTTACACGATGGTTCTTCGGTGGAATTGGTCTCGAACCTGAAACCCTACGGCTGATAAGCCGAAACCTTACCACCACGTCCCTCGACGACATTGGACCTACTAAAACTAGAATTGGATGTAGCCAAAATTTCAGCAACAAAATCAAATACCATATTTCATTTATTTAAGATGTTGCATTTGAGTTATCGCGTTTGCGTTCATTTTAAAGTACAAACCGAGAAACGGTCTTGATAGATTTAAATTTCGGTGCTGATCTACTCTAATGAAGGTAAATTAAATAACATTTTATTCTTCTAGCTTTTTACGTTTATAGTTATGTATATGGTTATAACACTGTATATGGTTATGTACACTGTATAATGTTAGCAAGACAGACTTCCCTGCGACAGGATTTCATTCAAAATTCGATAGAAATCTATACATTTTGTGTAAAGATTTATTAAATTAACGCCATCTAGTTGAAAGTATTTCAATTACTATGTTTACAGAAAGAATTCTAAAAATATTTTTTCAGATTCTGGGAGTTCTAAAATGTGGTGAATTTTCAATATTTTTCGATTGAATTTTTTTTCATGATCATAACATTTTTCTATTTGTATGTTTCAAATACGAGAAAGTAATCGGCAGGAATGGTCTCCCCAAAACTTTCTCGCCTACTCTCTAATAAAAGTGTTATCCCTGAGAACACTTTTCGTACAATAGTCAGGAAATATTAACCTTTAACGTGAATAGACGATTTTTAATAAATCTATTGTGTCATCCTTGGCGAGTTATTTGGCGATTAATTTCTGCATGCGGTTAACAATATCCAACAATCGAATTTGTGTTTCAGAAACGTTTTTCACAATCAATTGAAACAAAAATTTGACACAAAAACTACAATTGCAGTCCCACAATCCCTAACAAATTTAATATAATTAAATCCTTGCGTCTTTGAGTTATGTTTACATGTTTCTGAAAGTATAGAAAGACAGGCAGTCAACTCAGTTATATTTGGCTCAGAATTTACAGTTGTCTACCCTATAGATATTAAATCTGTGTATAGAATTTTATCTATCTAACCTCCGTTTTCTAGTGATCGCAGAATTATGTATTCGAACAGTCGGACAGAGGGATTTCCTCTTAGCGGATTGTGCTCAAAATTTGAAAGAAGTCTACAAATTTGGTACAAAGACCGTATATCAAATTTCATATACATCTCAAATCGTTTGAGTTATTTTTGTCTCAGAGGTTTTCCCAAAAATGTGTTTTTCAAATTCAGGAAGGGCGTGTGGGAGTCTGAAACGTGGAGTTTAGTTTAGTTATATTAGCGTTCCGCTGTAAAGCAACACTAGGGCTATTTTGGGACGGATGTCGCAATTTTGAACCGCGGTCAGATGACGAGGACGACACCTGAGCTGGCACCCCTCTCTACACACCACACCACACCAGCGGGAGAACGTTTGGCAATGACGGATTTAACGTGCAACAGACCCCTTTACACGACGGTTCTTCGGTGGAATCGGGAATCAAACCTGAAGCCCTCACGAGCCGAGACCTTACCACTAGGCCACCGCGGCCCTAAAGTGTGGAGATCCGTCAAAATCTCGAGTTGAATTTTTTGACGATTACTATACTTTCTCTATACAATGTATACGAGAAAGTAAAAAAAGAGCTATTAAATCAATTTTGTCAAGTGCCATAGTAAATTAAAAAATTTTTAATACATTCATAAAATAAATTCCGTTTCTTTCTGTTAGGTAGAGTAATTCATATAGACACTTACCTTTGTTTCTGGAGCCTCATTTATTCTTCCTCATACCTTTGTTCTCTCGCTTCTCTTTCTCGCTGCTCTTTTTCAAATCTCGCTCGGTCAAACTTGTGGACGTACAGGATGTTGTTGCAGCGTATCAATACCTTCCTGATCTTTGCGAGAGTTTTACCCTCGATATATTCCTCGGCATTTTCAAGCTAGGAAAAAGTCTAATTTTAACTTTTGGGATTATGGAGGATGCAGCAACTTTTAATCCTGACTTTAAATTAAAAGGGGTGTAAAAGGTATTCCTTATTTTAAAGTAGTTGAAAAGTGCATAATCATTAGTTTCAAGATTTTTAATCATTCAATTTACTGTAAATATTCATGGTATTTTTGTTGAGAAATAAATAAAATCATATATTAAGCAATTGCAATTTATTTCAAGAATTCTAGAAACATGTTTCTTGAATTATTTACACTTGCACTTCCTTTACACCTGTGCATAAACTCGAATGGATAATCAGAAATTTTGCAGTAAAAGATTGAAGTAACCATATACATTTATAACTTTAACCTAATATGCCTAAAGAAATATAACGTAATAACGCCCTCACTACTACCGTTCAAGGCTCATATTCTGATCATCTCTTTAATTAGACGACTTCTTCCTTGGTATCTCTCATAATAGAAAAGAGGTATTCTAACTCGATGCTTCGGTACAATTAGATTGCAGGCGTGAATCACAGGTGAGACACGTGGTGACAATGTTAATGGTATATTCGATGGTAGTTAACCGATCATTTTCTAGAATGAAATGAATAAAGTATATCAGATAATGCGAGAATATTTTCTCAAAGTATATATTTTATTCATTACTGTTACAAGATGACCTACAATGTCCTCCCACAAATAATAACAAAATAATTCAAAATATAACTTAACCCTTTGCAGTCGAATGTCTTCTCTCAGCCACCATTCAAGACGGTGCATAATTTTGACATTTATTTTAAATTTTAATTGTTAAAAATACCTACAAAATGTTAAAATGATTATATTCATTTTTCAGGGAAACTCAACTTAAAGCAGCTGCATGTATTTATTTTTTGATGCAATAAACAGGTCCATGTATTAAGTGAATAATTATGCATCGAATTATCTTTCCGACTGCATAAGGTTAAAAACTGTTAGGAGATATAGAAAGCACAAAGACGTACCAGAATTGCTTAGAAATATAAACTCAGAAATGCCAACCAAATGAGTTAAATAATACACGAATAATCAATGTCATGCCAAGAACAAGTGAAATTCGCACGATAACTACAAAACGCCAAATAAAAATTCCTCCAAAATATCGCCAAATAAAATTCTTGCAATTTCACAAATATCGTAACTATTTATAAACTTGCAGCAGCAATATTACTGGAATTAACATTGTTTTGGAAAATACCCAAGATGACTCCGACAGATGCGATAAACATGCATGCAACAAAGCCTGCATTTTTAAACCCTTGGATACATTCAACGACAGACTCGCCATGCACTTGTTTTACGTAAATTACGGATGACATGTCTCATTCGTCATTCAAACGAAGACAAAATTAACCAAGTATATTCTTATTCATGGCAAGAGTGATTGGTGTCACTTGCAAGAGGACACCTGTCATAAACAACGTTCACTGAATCACTTCTTCCAGTGATTCAGTGAACGTTGTTTGTGACAGACTTCACTAAATTGTCAGAAATCAGTAATTTTATGAAAGTGATAATGAAATTTTTAATTAGAAAATTTTATATATTGTTCAGCACATCAAATTAAGTACATTCCAAATGCAAGAATTTTTTTCCAAATAAATATGTACCCAATGAATTTAATTTCTATACATGCACACTTGGAATATTAACGCTTTGAGATGTGCAGTCGAAATAACTCCTATTTCCCTCTGGGCTGAGAATTTTTTGATACTTTTCATGATTAAAAAAGTACACCAGAGAGAAATTTTACTAATTTTTTTACTATAAACTTCAAACTATTCTTATTTTTAAAGTATTATTTGAATGTACTAAGTATATTTAATGAGAAATTAAAAAAAAACTTTCTTTAAATAAAGTTCCGTATAAGGACCATTTTTAAGATGAATTTTACAGACACTTGAATAAAAACGCACCCAAATACTTTACAAATATCTGAAAACAGGTTTTATTTACAAATAAACATTCAGTAAAATTTGCTTTTGTATGGTATATTTCACAGCCTGGATTTGCACAGTACAAAATTCACAGTAAGTTCTAGTTCCCTTCCTCAATCTTTCCGCGTTCTACAGCATCTATATTAACATTTTTACTGCCACGACTCCTTCCTGATATGCGGGCCATCTATCTAATTAGATGACTCCTTTGCTATCTTAACTGTAGTAGAGAAGGTGTCATCTAATAACAGATGGTTTGGTACAATTGCATATTATCTGGCGTATCTATCATTATCAGGCGAATTTGCGCAGTCAGTGTGTTAAAAAAATTATGTAGTCATATTGTCGCATTGAAGAAAGGCAGTCGAATCTCCATGGCCGAAGGGTCATAGCACTGGTCTCATAATTAAGATACCTTAAGTTCGAATCCCGAAAGAGACCATGCGATTCATAGAACATGTAAATATTTAATCCCTTGATTTTATGTTTCCATTTATTTCATGTTCTAGAAGATACTGGACATTTCTTTAGTTTACCAGACAAGTATTCTGGACTTTTCTTACTGTCACCAGAAAAGTATTCTGGAACTTTCCCTGCTAGTATAAAAGCAGAAGATTTGTTAGTCACTGTAGAGTTGAGTTTATAAATTGGTTTAGCTCTACTTCTGGTGTGTCTCATTGAGTCTCACACTTAAAGTATCTACGTGACAATATTATTATATATATATATATATATATATATATATATATATATATATATATATATATATATATATATATATATAATAAAGCTCAATATGTGTGTGTGTGTGTGTGTGTGTTGGCGCTCTACAGGCCAGGTCATTTGGCATACAGCTATCAAATTTGGTACATGTATACCTTAG
Organism: Argiope bruennichi; assembly: GCF_947563725.1. Taxonomy (NCBI): domain Eukaryota; kingdom Metazoa; phylum Arthropoda; class Arachnida; order Araneae; family Araneidae; genus Argiope; species Argiope bruennichi. The sequence continues at coordinate 21,316,090 of NC_079155.1, forward strand.
AGGTCGGGAATGTGCACCTGGGGTCCCTTTTTTTGAAATTTTAATTGGAATTTTAATTATTAATTAAAAACTAACTTTCCCGCCAAAAAATCTTCCATTTTCCCCACCGTCAACTTTTTCGCCAAAAAAATCTTCCATTTTCCCCACCGCCAAAGCAGTAAGGCTTCAGTTTATTTTTTCTCCCAACAGTAATGAGGCTAGGGTTAACGTTTTTCGGTGGATTATTTCAAACGATTCTTTTTATGTTCTTAATGTTTTATGCATTTAAAATTAAACATTGTTAATTAATCCATGTTTCAGATTCATTCTGAAGTACTTTTGAATTAAAATAACACAGAATAAAGGAAATTAAAAATGTATAATCTGCATAGCGTTACCCCAACTGGCGTAGAAAAATTCACGCATTTGCGTTACCAAACTGGCGAAGAAAATTCACCCATGCCCATTGTTCTGATTGTTGTCATGACAACCACTATCAACGGATGATTTAAATTATTTTTAGGTTAGTTGCATGCTTTTGTAAGTAAATTGTATTTATGTTAGTTATATATATTTTTTGTATATGCTTATAGTTTTAAGTACATCGTTTTTTAAGTAGTATTTTTAAACCTGTTTTAGACCGATTATTTTAAACGATTGATTTTATTTTCTTAGTGTTTGATGCATTTAAAATGAAACATTGTTAATGAATCGATCTGTTCATGATGAATCTGAGAAAATTTTGTTCACAAATTCCTGAGATATTACATAAATTAAGAAAGATATTCTTTAGTGCCCATAAAGTTTAAACGCTCAGTGACTCTATTATCAGTAATCATATTATTAAAAAAAATGCTTTGTTTCAGTAAAAATATTATATTAATTGCAGATTAATCCTTTCCACTTTAATTAAAAGCATAAATTCTACGAGGGGTAACAGAAAATTAGAGATACATATCATGTTATGACTGAAGGCCTTTATAATATTATGAGTGAATTATATGGCTATCAAAATTTGAAGTTTTAAAATATTTTGCTGAAGAATCTATTAAAGTTGGAATTGCATAAAATATTTAATTATTAAAATTTTAACGAACATTAAGATTGGCGAACCGGCTGGTCGCCAAAGGCGGCTAGTATATATATATATTTGTATGCAAATATCTGAAAAGACCACGAATGCATATAGACAGTACTTTTATATCGCAGAAAATTAAAAGTCGACCCTGAAATCTTTTCGAGCTTCGTTCTCTTCAACAAAGGCAACCCAATGATCGGACTGAATGATCTCAATGATAAATGCAAATACTGGATTCCAATAACACTGATGGTGAAATGCGTCTTCTACCTCCATCCGATGGCACTTTTAAGCATAGTTTGCCTTTTTTCCCTTTAGTACTGTTCATTTCAGAACCAAAAGCATCCGAGGCTACCGCTTTTCGACGATTCTACCTCTTTAAGGGGTGAAATGCGGAAGGATGACTGCATTTCTAAAATTCAACCTTGATTGCCCACCCCATTAAATATTTTTTTCTATAATTGTCCCCCCCCCCTCCAAATTATATGAGTGTTGTGTCATTTCTGACTATCTAAATTACTTTAATTCAAAATTGCGTACCGATTGCTTACATGGCTAATTCAAGTCGCAACTAACTTTCAAGAGTGGCACGAAGAATATTTTATAAAATATTTAAATGTGACTGAGATTATCTACCGTTGTTAATCGCAAATGTGATGGAAAAAAATTCAATAACAAGTTAAAGTGTTTTAACATAAAATTGTTTTGTAAAGAGTGAATAGCCAAATTTTAAGAACAAAAGCCTTCCATTTATTCGCCATCATTTAAGGTTCTTTAGAGTAAGGCCTTAAAATTTGTCATAAATAGTTAAGGCTCTTTACAGTAAATAATAATTGTTCTTAAATATTTTTCATTGTGAACTAGTGACTTTCATCGACAATATCATGAGTTATTTTCAATTTTTACGCTTCTTAAGTCTGCGTATAATCCGAATTCTCTTTATTGTTAAATGTAAACATCTCTCATCTTTCTTCTTACCCCTGTTTTGATTAAATAGATGCTTCTTGACGCATGCCTAAAAGAGAGGAGACTCTTCGAATCCAAGAATGAATAGATACTTCCTACCTCCAAATAACAGTTTGTACGTTGAAGTCTGACCCTCCATATATTTTTCAGTTAAAACAGAGAAAGACGTTATATACAATTTATTTTCTTTAAAATATCTCCAGCAGAGAATAAATAAAAAAAAAAAAAACGTTAAAATAAAAAAAGCGAAGGAATATTTACCTGCACATTCATGTAGGTATCGGCGCATACCAGTTTACCTCTGTACTCCATACCCCATTTCAATTTAACGTTAATCTCTTGGCCAACTAACGTGGCCAAAAAAGGCTTGGGATTAAATGGTTTACTAGAGGTAACTTCCTAAGAAAAGGAAAGAACATTTCTTACAATGACTTTATAGAAATAAATACAACCTTCTAAGAATGAATTACAGTCAACCCTCCTATAACGCGGTATTCTCAGAACGCGGTTTCCATATAATGCGGAGCTGAAATTGCGACAGCCCTCCTAAAACGCGGTACTCTTACAGCGCGGTTTCCGTTCAACCACGTCCCATCAGTTCTTTCCGTGCACCCAATGAATGGTTTTAATTGGATATGTTTATATAAACATTCAAGCTTATCTCTTAGCCGTTTACGGCATCGGTTTGAGTCGTCTCAGAGCTCTTTCACAGTACGTCTCGTTGGTGACCCATTCTTTCTAAAATTTTGTCTGCACCGTCCATTCGTTTAGCTTTTTGCTGCTTAATTTGTGGTTTATAATTGGACATTACACAATACTGTAAGTAATATTCTTCAATTGTTATAATAATAATAAAGTAATTATTAACCCTAGATTTGCATCATGCCAAACACAAAAGAAACAAGGGAAGGATTAAAAAAAAGTATATCGCTTGTCTTTTGTATTTATTGGTCTCTCATATAACGCGGTACGAATGATGCGATTTGTACTAATTCTGAGTTTCTTATAGCGCGGTTTCCATACAACGCGGTACGCACTCACCGCGTTATAGGAAGCTTGACTGTATTGATAACATTATTTCCAAACATATCTTTCTTTGAAGTATTAAAAATTTTTGATCAATGAACATTGCCTATTTACACATTCATGCTTAAAAAATAGCACCACTTATCACAATCTCTGAAATCTTATTAAAGAGAAAAAAAAATCCTTTAGGCAAGCTGGACGGCAAAAGTTACATCTGAGTTACTATCTGACAGCATAAATGGTAGATGTTAGAAACAGTCAAAATTAGGGCGTGAAAAATCACTTCAGCTTTTGACTCCTGAGATAAGACCCGGCTCCTGAGATATTGCAGTTATCGAAAAACTTTAAATACAAAAATTGTTCGTCTTAATGAGGCGCTCATTTGGCTATTTGGAATTATTTTTCCATTTTCAATACCGACAAAGTTATGAAATGAAAAATTTCAACACCCACCATTTCCACCCCCTTTGTTTTAGATGGGCCATTTACGAACTCATCCAAGATTTTACTTTTATAACATAGTCCAAGTCGGTTAAAATCCATCAAAATTACTCTAATTACTCTAGTTATCTTGTTCACAAAGGATAACTAGAGTTATCCACTTCAAAAGGTTAAAGTTATAATCTAGCTAATCACAAAAAACGATTAACTTGCAAAAAGCAGAAACTCACGAATAAAAAGTTTTGATTGAAATAGAAAAAGCAAATTGAGATCCATATAATTTGCAGAGTTGTCTATATATTTCGATGAGACTAGCTTGTGTGCCTCGAAACTTCCTGAGGGCTTCATTGCTCGTGTACCATCTGTTATCTGATTGACCACTAATTAAAACTAAGGACTGACTACCTCTTGGCACACGAAATCAAAGCGCAAGTAGCTTCACATTTGAGTAATTTTGGCCAATACAGAATATGGCATTAATCCTTTATCCACTCGCATATCCTGCATGAAGAGATTTATTCCCAATGATGCACTGGGATTTTTTACATCTTATAAAGAATGAATTTCATTTTCATAAAGAATGATGAAATTTAAAAAGGCGTTGTTCATTGGATACAGCATTTATATAGGTACCATTATTATAACATTTGACGTGGATGTTGATGAAATCAAAATTGTTCAGAAATTCTATTTTGCTTTCAGTTCAGAATGGCGGGAAACTTCGATCTCAGTTCAAATCGCATCTTATTATCCTTAAAAACTGACTATTGGAAGACATTTCCTGAGTGTTTAGATCTCTCGGTACTTATTTATATTCACGTATGTTGCAACAGTATTAAATACATTTCTGTGTAAGCATTATCATTGCAGTATAATTAAGAGTACACTTTAAAAACCAAGGGAAATGATCTTCCCAAAACTTTCATTCTCTAATAAATATGTTAGAGAATTTGATGAATTCCACCATTTGAAACAAAACACTGAATGAACGAAATGTGTTAAACCCTGAGAACACCTTGCATGGCATTGGCTTACAATAGTAGCGAAGTATGAACCTTTGGAGTGCAAATGGTTATGAAATATGAATCTTTGGAATTGAGCATTTTTACCGAATCTATCGAACCCCCTGGGGGGCACCTCGGAACGAGGATGAGATGCTTCCGGCATGGTGGTTGGATCTCGCCACCCTGGAGGGTACACTAATAGGTGGGGGATCCGACTCCTACCATCGATGACGGGACGTACTTCCTTCGGGGAGGGTTGTACCGTGGCCGGTGACGGCCCTTAGGACTCAACCACAGTTCCCACCAATGTTGGTGTTGCGGTGGACCGGTCATTAAGTTTTTATGGTTTAAATCCGGGTGCCTTCGTGGCGGGTCGGAGAGTTAGATGGCTGACTTACTGAATCTATCATGTGATGCTTTTAGACGCGTCTGAACTCATTGAAACAAATTTGACTCAAAACTACAATTGTAGCTTCAAAATTCCAAATCAAATTTGATATATTTAAGTCGTGTCATTTTTGATTTGTTGCATTTGTATGTTTTTGAAAGTTCAGACCAATAGACGGTCAACCCCTGGTTGAATTTGGCTCAAAATTTGATAAATGTTTACTCTATAGATGTTAATTCTCGAATTTTTTCTGTCTAGCCCTCTTCATTTTGTTATTATCTGTTCGAATAGTTGGACAGACATAATGACACTGAACGAATTTTGCTCAAAATTCGACAGAAATAACATGTTTGGTGAAATGACCGTAATCCAAATTTCATTCGGCGTTTTTGAGTTCTGTCGCAGAAGGGCATATTTTTTAAAAAATATAGTTTTTGAACTTGGGTAGATATGAAACGGAGATTCGTTGAAATCTCGTGTTCTAATTTTTTGGCGATTACAATATTTTCTCGATACTACGTATACTAGAAAGTAATCAATGAAAGATGAATAAACTAATCCTCGATCATTACCCTACGATGTTTCAGATTCAAAGTTCAAATCTTTACATTTCCCCCTCTTGCTATATTTATTCATTTTTCTACAATAATTGTATCACATTTTCTGAAGTAAAAGTTTAAACTCGTAACCGAACTTTTCCTAAATATTCCACGTTAAATCCAGTTTGCATTTCAAATGGCAAATCCAGTGGGATCTTACAGAGGCAAATAAACTTAAAACAATAAAACATCTAATCGATTGTTGGCCTTGTTTGCCTAGTAGAAAATTTGATACCATTCTTACCAGATTAAGAATTGGCCATACACTGCTCACACATAAACATTTGCTGTTGGGGGAACCCGCACCCCGATGTACAGCATGTCAGTGTCCTATGACGGTTCTTCACATTTTAATAGAATGTCCACAATTTAACAATGAACGAATTCGCTACTTTCACTCTCCTCAAATTAAATTAAAAGATATTCTTCATAAAGTACCCCATCCCCACCTTTTTAAAAATGATTGGCTTTTACTTTTCGATTTGATTCTTAAATAACTTTTAGATTCTGTTTTACCATGCTCTTACGCTTTGTAGATTTTACAGGTTGACAAGTTCAGGAAAATGATGCAATTCAGAAAGAAATTTTTAAACCTTAAAAATAGGATTAATCTTACCGTATGTTTGGCGCAGTTTAATCAAAAAAGGTTCTTGCGCCAATAAACTTCATCAACCAACCAACCTAAATATTCAGTTGCAATAAATGCCAATCATGGTGATCGTTCTTCCAGAAAATCGCAATTATTATCATTGTGAGAGGGACTCTACCATTTCTTTGAATTGAATAAGATAATCCAGACCACGATACGAAATTTGATTTCAACATATTTGAGGGAAATAGGGCGTGTTATTGGAGCTGGAAGTTTTTTTTAAAAATCATCTGACGAAATTTGATCGATTTCATTATTGAAATGACCAATATTCCAATTAGAATACAAATATTTCCCATTTCACTTAATTCGGATAAAATACTGTACGATATCTTCATGATATTCTATGTTCTAAATGCCGGACAATAGCGAAAAGATATCGTAACAGTGTTGCCCATTTTCTGTTAATACGGTTACATTTATTTGGATAAACTTAAGGTCTCATTTAATAGGAGAGCGAAGCTCTTCAAAATTTTCAATTATCCAAAAAATTTTATTATGCAAATCTTAGACGAAAACATTTTAAATTTGATTGCATTTGAAAAGATAAGAAAAGAATAGAAAATAAAGTCCAGTACCTTTTTCGGCAATTCAAGCAATTTAACCGATGATTTAGATGACCTATCGGAGTCTTTATCCTACAAAGAATAAGCATTTAGATTATATATACAAGTTATTAATATGCCAATTCAGAAATTTCATTACATTCAATACAAGAAAGTAGATCAGATGATTATTACAATATAACACTCAATTCTTTCTGCAGTTTTCTCTGGTTGAAATAAGAGTTAAGAGTAAGCTATGCTAATCAGACCGTGAGAACGACGATTCAAAAACTCATTGGATTACAAATTGGTTGGTGCAAGACCTTAACGCAAAACTAGTCCAATAAAGTCTATACTAGTATAACACCTGTTAAATTTTGTATGAAATACGTCTACAGGAAGTTTATCTACCCTCATTTAAGTAAACAAAATTAAAAGCATTACGTTAGATTAATAAAAATTTGATAGTTTTCCCACCAGAAATGAGGATTGCTTTAAATTTTATACTAAACTTATTAAAGGGCAGATGGGGGAATTTAACATGAAGTTTTATCATCGAAATCGCAGACGTGTACCAATTTTTATACCGAATTTATTATTGAATTGAGTGTCAATCAGGAAGTTCATGGATATATGAATCCGAGAACGCAAAGAGGGAACGACTTTGATAAATTGAATTTGTAATATGATTTTGCACATATAAATTGATTCGCACCAAAACATGGGATTAATAGATCAAAAAGGCAAGGTTTAAATGCACAATAAATTTTCTTTACTACATAATGAAACTTAATAGAAAACGCACTAAATTTTATTTAAATTTAAAATAGAAACGCATTAAAATTAGCATTCGGGTTTTCGCCAGCCACAATTTAATTGTGCCAACCGTCCGAAAATAGACCAAAAGTTTGGTCTATTTTTGGACGGTTTGGTTTCATGGACTTACCTAGAAATATTAGACCAGTGAAATTAGACCAAGTTCATTTTTCTTGCTTAGTATCAATGATATACTGCTAAATTTTAAATATTTATGAATGACGTTAAAATCATTCTTCGTTAAGGTGTATGACACACTTGAAACTTCGAAAATCGTTCAAAATATCGAATATTTTTTTTTTATTGCTTAATAATGTTCTCTGATCGTTTAGCTTTCAAGCGATACCAAGATGTTGTCAATATTCGAAATATTTCTCGAGTTATAATTATTTTTCTTGAGGTGCTTTCATTAAAAACTCTAGTTAAGGTGTTTTTAAAACTCATTTTATGAAGAATGATATTTTCCCACTATGTTGCTTCATTCAAACAATCATAACTCAACAAGAAATGAACCAAATACAATTATTTATATATCAAAATAATCTGTATGAAATAGCAAATGTTTTGGGCCTCAATCAAAGTTATATTTATAGAAATAAATTTTTAATAGCTGTTTAAAAGTTAAAATTAGAGAAAAAATCTCGTTTTTTCTATTCATCGTTGATGAAAAAATTGTTTAAAAAAAACTATACATTTTTATAATTTGTTTGAGGCAGACAACATGAAGGCTAATATTAGACATAATTTCCAACTAGAATTGTGTGTCTGTACAAATTAGAATTTAAGATATCATGTTTCAAAAATAGGCTAATTAGCTCATTAAATATTTAATTAATTAATAATGAGTGTAATATGGTTTTTTTTCTCACTGAAATGAGTTTAAACATATATTAATGACCTACTGTGAAAAAGCTGGATTTTTAAAATTAAAATTAAAAAAAAATCTAAGTGTGTACTTACACCTTAATACTAGTAGCCTTAAAGTAAGCCAAAATGTTTTAAAAGCAAAGCTAATAATTATATGTTTAAATTGCAAAACTATTTTTTACATAAAACATCGATTACAAATATTTTCATATTTATTCTGTGAATACTAACATTTCACAGAATAAATATGAATGCCATCCTATATTTCTATGTATTTAGTAACACTTTCCTTATTTTAACAAAACTATAAAAGAAAACTAAATAGTAATTTAAAACAGAACATTGAATTTCTCTTGGATATTTTATTCCAGAATGAAAATTACATTTCTTCAAGCAAACATAGAACAATTTACACCAATTAAGGAGTCACGATGAAAAATTCGGAAAGGAAAATTAAATTATCCAAGACCAATCCGATTATTTTAAAAGGAATCAGCGAACAACTACAATGACTTATGATATTTTCATGGATAAAAATTGAGTAATATTTCAAAATTTTGTATCAAATCCTATAATTTTATTTCATGTCACAGACTTAAAAATAAATCTTGCGTTTTGAAAAATAGAAATTATTAATAATTTTATAAATAGAAAATATTAATTTTGTTTTTTTAATCCATTGCTTTTAAGGGTAATTTTCACTTAACAATGTACTATTAAATACTTAAACGAAAAAAATATAGAATTATGAAGCAACTAAAATACGTACAGTATTTTTGCGCTAAAATACTGTACATCAGATTTGAATATGTTGCATATAGTGTATGTTTATAACTAAGAAGTTCTTTTAACTTTAAATATTATAGCCATATCTACAAAGTCTACAACGACTTTTACTAATACCTTATTATGATTTAATTTTATAAAACTTATAAGAGTAGAGTTGAAAAATGAAATGGATTAAAAGCACTTGAAACTGTTTAATTTATTAAATACTTTAAAATAATTTTCGCAAAATACTGATTATAAGTAAATTAAGCAAGACTTTTTTGAAGAAATAGATTGGAATTTATTTTATACCTGAATTACATCGATTTTTTTTTACATAAATCAGTTTCTTAACGACAATACTTTTACTTCTCTGAAGAAATTTTGCTCATTTTATTTGCATTTTATGTATTTAAACAATTATTGATTTACATTAGATATTAGAAATTCACATGTTATTAATGCATCTAAATTCTATTAAAATTGCAAAAGGAAATTATGACAAATAGGAGAGCTGGGCAGTTTTTACAGGTAGTTAGTTACCTTTTGCTGTTACTCGTAGTTTCAAGAAATGAAAGCAATTCAACATTCAGATAAAATAATCTATTTCAAAAAGTTCCTTTTCTTACATTTAAATAAGAAAATAATTAGTTCATAAACTTACCGACATTGCAAATAAAAATATGATTTATTGTGACAGAAACGCAGGGAAAAAATCCCGATTTCGTAACTACCCGACTTAAAATTCAACAAAACACATTAATTAATCTTCAGTTTCGAAAAATCCGCCCGTTATTACAGTGATATGTGTTGCCAATTCTAAGGAAATATTACCAAACTGGTTGGAATTTATGGTTCTATTTCATTAGTTTAGTTTCTGTTGTTTACTATTGATTTAATGCCTCACCAGAGTTAGTATTCGAAAACTAATATCATATACTACTGATTGAAATCCTTCTGATAATTAATTAATCTATTTATCTCTACAAAGTTTAAGATATGATTTATTTGAAGTAAGGGCAGAACGAATTTCAATACATCGCAGAAAAATTATAGGATCATAATATGCTCATGATGGATGTCCCTTTACAGTATACATTTTAGTGATAATTTTAGTTTAAAATTTATATTTCCATTTTGTTAGGGTACCATGGTGTCCTAATGATTCTATTTTAGATATAGGGAGTTTCGGATTCGAAATTCTTTTTCCTCAAAGATCTGTCGTATGTACGAACCTAGTGTACTGTAATTGCAGAACAATACTTATGTGTATTTGGTGTACATTGTAGAACAATCATAGGACATGATACCCTCATGATGGATGTCCATTTACAGCATGCATTTTAGCGACAATTTTAGTTTAAAATAAGTACTAATTTGTGAGGGTGCCATTGTGTCCTAATGGTAAAGTCTCGATTTCGAAAATACTGAGTTTAAGGTTCGAAACTCCTTTTCCTCAAAACTCTGTCGCATGTATGAATCTAGTGTACGGTAATTACAGAACAATACTTTTGTGCACTTGGTGTACAATGTAGAACAATCGTGATCCTATGGAATTTCGAACCTTAAGCTCAGTATTTTCGGAAACTCTGTTGCATGTATGAATCTAGTGTACGGTGCACTTGGTGTACATTGTAGAACAATCATAGGATCATAATACACTCATGATGGATGTCCATTTACAGCATGCATTTTAGTAATATTTTTAGTTTGTAAAATCCATACTTCAAATTTGTGAAGGTGCCATGGTGTCTTAATGATGAATTTCCGATTTCAAAATATTGAGTTTAGGATTCGAAATCCCTTTTTCTTAAAGATCTGTTATATGTATGAACTTGATCTATGGTAATCTTGTTGTCGAGAGTGAAACTTCCTCACGCAAGTGTGGTGTGAAAGTTTGGAAAGGAAATGTTTATTCAAGTTTTGTTCCCATCTATAATTTCAATTAAAAATTACCGAGTCAATCCCAAAATAATTCTCGTGTTGTTTCAAAATGAAAAGTTAATTTACTCAGCAAATGCAATAAGTGATATCGGTGATTGGTAGGTGAGTGGGTGGAAGGATCACGTGACTTCATATAATCGCTTAATGATTTTTGTTAGATCATTCGAAAGCTATTGAAATTAAAAAATTTTGCGACAATTTGATATTAGGTTATAGCTAAGGTTTCGACGCTTGTATTTTGGTTTCAAATCGAGGTATCCTCATGAAAATGGCATCATCATAGTATAAGGTTTTCCTTACTGTTTCACAACCTTTCGGGACCTGAGAGCTCCTAGTTCGAGACCCAATTTCACTGAAGAACCATGTGTCTTCAGTGAAATTGAGCGTGTCTGGTGCATGTTAAATCTGTCGGGGCCAAATGTCTTTCCACTGTTGAGGTGTGGAAGTTTGGAGGGGGAGTTGTAAGCTCAGTTGTCGTCCTCGTCATCTGAATGTGGTTCAAAATTAAAAAGGTCCGTTCGAAAATAGCCCTAGTGCTGCTTTAAAAAAACGGGAATTAATATAACTAACTAACAAACTAAAACTGCTCTTTCTAAAAACGTGTTTAAGTGTAGGTCTGTTTTAAACTATTTTAAGTCAGGATTTTTTCCCCCAGTAGGGAGCATATTCATCTTATCCGCCATAACTTTCAAACGGCAATATATAGGACAGGGTTGTTGTAGTGTTTTATCATCTACTTAGGTTCTCCAATTAACATCCATTATTTGGCAGATTAGCTAAAACTCGTCTTGTATATGGATATGTAATGGTGTCTCTTAATTTGAACTGAAATTCTATTTAATTATCTAATTTTCATCTTAAATTAGTCCAAATTACTTTATTCTAGCATTTTCTCTTACTTTCTGATCCAAATCTCCCATTTTATTTAATTATTTTTAACACGCTCTCTAAAAAATTGCTGGTTTTTTTGTTTAGCATATCAAGAGCGAAGGGCTAAAAATCCTGATACCTACGCAATCTTTTCAACATTCCCTAAGAATCCCTTTTCCTAAATCGACACGTGTCAAAGAAATCTTTAGTAGAATCTCTTAGTAAAATCACTAAAGGAAAAAATTTCTGTCTCTTACTTTACACACACACACACACACACACACACACACACACACACACACACACACACACACACACACACACACACACACACACACACACACACACACACACACACAATGTGCACATGTGAATATTTATTGAATATGAAGAAAAATCCTAGAAAAACCATAAGATTTTATGGTGGTTTAGGATGAATCACAAGGTTTTGATTCGATATCTGAGAAAGTTTTTTTAAACGAGTTAAAGTCTGTTCCTGCTATTATATGTCACCACTCTCCTCCCAGCCTCAAATCACCACACCTTTGGTGATTGTGTAATGTGGTATATTAAAATATTGTGGTATATTTTTTCTCACCTCTTATGCTTGTAATCAGACCTACTTTATGTGTATCGTTCAATACTTGATATTCGGCAGAAAATTGTAGTTTAAATTTATATATTTCCTTGGATGATCGAGTTTAAATTTGAAAAAAGAGCTAGGGTGCTTTTTTAAAAACATGCTTTTACTTAACTTTGCTTGCTTCAAGTTTGTGAAGGTCTTTTTCCTAATATAAGTTTATAAATTTTTTTTTATTTATTAGTTTCTAATGAATTTAATGAATTTTAATTATTTTAGAGCTGAAAATTATCAGTTGATATATCAATTGAGGAAAACAATTATTTCAAACTATTGATATTAATTTTTAGATTGTGTAACTATAAATTATGAAATACATAAACAAATAATAAAAAGAAGAATTTATAACAATAATAAATTTTTTTTTATTATTGCTATAAATAGTAAGAAATAAGATATATTCTTAAAGGGAAACCAGGAAATTAAATGAAATTAAGATAATGTAATCACTGGAAAAAAATTCTTTGATATTTATAGAAAATGAAGATGAATTTTAAATGCTCCGCCAATTTACATAAAGTGTTCCTATCAAAATTTCACGCTTTCTTTAGTTTAGTTTTGTTTTTTATGTATTTTGATAAAAACGTTATAAGAAATTTAAACTATTATAAAGAGATAAAAATTAAAAAACGATATCCTTAGCATACAAATATTGCTAATTTGAAGAAAAATATTGACTGCTCAAATAAAATATTAAATACATAGATTGCACAGAGAGGATTATTTATTCTTAGAAATCTAAAAAGTTAACAAAAAGTAATATTCTCCGTGATGAAATTTCATGTGACTGATTTAGAATACAGTTACAAGTTGAACGATTTTTAATAAATATGATAAAATGGTTTCTTTGTGGCGTTGCAACACTAGGATGATTATATTCGATTCTCAGATAAGGCTTAGGTATTTTACATCCTTTTCAAATGCCACAATAAGTACAAAGTGAAATAAAGACTAAAATGTTGGAAATAATCAATATGAAAAACTTTTTTTTAAAGTAATTCTAGTGAACTAAAAAGGAAAAAATAAATGTTTATCTAAAATTTCGACATTCCCTGAAAAACTGCAAATGCGTGAGACATACACATAAAAAAAAGACAATAGAAAGCTATAAAGCGACACTGAATATTTGAAGAAAAAATATCCTGAACATTCATTGTAATAAAATAAAATTATGTTATAAAAGCAATTACGTTTTTAACTGATTTAAAGTTTTTCTGGATACATCGACTACTTTAAAATAATGAAATAAATTACTTTATAAAAGCGATTAACTTTTTAACTTAAGCTTTTCTATATGCATCTCACATTGTTACGATTTTTGTTTTGACCACGAGATTTTTGCTATCAAATTTTTCTTTATAGAGCGCTGATAAAAGCATTAAAAAATCTTTTTATAAAAAAAAAATATTTGCTATTTCTGTTCATATTTCTGAATTTTAATGAATGAACTATTAATTTTAAAATATGTTCCACTTATTTTTAGTTAGAAACATTTTTTTGAACTTATTCTACAACAAATTAATACTTTTCTACATTTGTATGCTGTCTCATTGAATGTTCCTTTACATAGAGAGTGTGCTGACTCATATCTATAAATTAAGCAATATCATATTAACACTTCGATTTTTACAGATAGACAATAATCACAATTAAGGTTTAATCACTTGATTTATGAATTTGTTTAAACCTTCCAGTTATACTTGCCATATTTGGGATATTTAATCTTATTTCAATCCATAGAAAAATGTTCATGATGCCTAAAATAACGTAGGAGTGTTGAAATAACTTTTATCTTTTAGATTAGTTATTACTTTGCTAAATTGAGCAATGATTTCTGCCTAATTTTAATTGATTAATGACTATTTTGCAAAATGATTTGATGCATTAGTCAAATAGGGTGGATTGTTAAGAGTTAATTAAGCATTTTTATTATTGCTGAATAACATTGGATAATTGGGATTGGGCTATAAATTAGGATTTTTAGCAGCAAAAACTGTCATCCCCTAATGCCAGAGAATCACAGTTAATATGTATATATAACTTCAGTGAACAAATAAAAATTTGTAGATAACGCTTATAAAAATATAAAGAACATTTTTCTTTTTCCTTTTTTCCCCCCGCACAAAACTTTTAGAGATGAAATTTCTTCGCGATTATAAGTGAACTTGCTCCAAAGGTTTGTTCTATGAGTTGAATACTTCAAACAGTGCACGAAAATATGTTCAAAGTTATTTTCTCGGTTACAAGAGAGACAGTCAGGATTTAAAGATCAAATTAATTCAATAGAACTGGGAAGATCAAGTTAAGATTAAGGATTAAATTGAAAATTCAACTTACATAAGGCTGTGGCGCCATCTCTCGAAAGAAGGATTAACAATTTCTCATTTTCGAAAAGAAATAGAGTTATAATCTCACAATGTTCATTAAAAAAAAAAAAAAAAAAAAAAAAAAAAATGAAATGCATATTTAAAGTAAATTTTAAGAAGTAAAAATATTTATGATTAGAATTGTTTCTTGAAAAATAAAGAGTCAAATTTATAATTAATGAAATATAATCAATCAATATTTTTCTTATCGAATAAATAAGAAATTATTATAAATTAATTCAACTGAAAGAAAAAAAATGAAATAAAGGCCATATATATACATAAATCTTCCGACATATTATTTCATTACTGCAATTAGTAAACTTAGCATATAATTTATTAAGCAGTTGTTAAAAGTTTTCTTTTCTTTTTTTTTTCTTTTTGAGTTTTCTGTTTTTTATTATTTCACATACATAAAATTTGTTTTCAATAAATGCAAACTATAAATAGGAGTTTAAAACTTTATGTCTTGTAATATTATTAAAAATTATGGGTATAAGTATATACAAGTGAAATTTTAGAATTTATCTATTAATATGCTTTAAAATAGGTTTATAAACTTTGCATCATCTGAAAGACAGTAGGGAGTACTCGTGTTATGCGCTTTTTTCACACCGATATCATTTTATCACATTTGATCTGTTTATTGCTCGAAAAGCGTACATAGATTTCAACGCTGATATTTATATTATACTTTCGAGCTAAAAGCACGCTAAATGTGATGTTACTAATATATTCTGCAGGTTTTGTTGAGAAAACGATCTCGCATTTTTTGTGCATACAATGCATTTGGAATAAATCAAAACAAAACTAAAGGTAAGTGTATATTTGAATTTAAATTTTTCATTTTTAGAAATCAGTTATTTTTCATAAAATAATAATTTAAACAGAAAAAAGCTCTTGGAGAAATTGAAGCTGTGAGAATAAAAGAGACGCTCTTTTGCTTTAAATTTAATTTAGCTAAGAAATAAAACTGTTTTTTTTTTAAAGAAGATAAATAATTACGGTGATTATAAAAGTAATAATAAAATGATCTTTATTTCAATTTATTTTGCCACATATGGTTGAATTTCGTTTGTGCTATTTTAATTCTAAAACACCTAAAAATTTAATTTGATATTATAAAAATGAATTAATTTTAGTTTTTTAAAAATGTAAACACTTAAATAAATTCAAATAATTCGCAGAAAATAAAATAATTTCGAGATCGAAGACATAAATTATAATACACATATCAAATATAAAACGATTTAATCTAAAAAAATTGAAGGCATCTGTTGAAAATGTTTTATTGGAATAAATCAAATTGTATTTTATCTTATATTGAATTATTTCAAGATTGAAATGGCATAGTTTTATTGAAATTTATGCTTTTAAATAGGAAAGCATGCTTCGCATTAAGCAACATTTTAACGAAGAAGAAATGAACTTATGTTTGAATTAAATACAAAAATTGAGTATTTAACAGCCCAAATACTTTGATATTTATATTTTTGAGCACTATATATTTTACTTAAAATTAGTCACAATTTTATTTATTCCAGTAAAACATTTTTAAGTAAACAATGAATTTTTTTTTAGAATAAATATTTTTATATGCGACAGAACATTTTTTACAAAACTGAAAATACAGCTTAAAAATATTCTGTTTACAGTTGCCATTAATTTTTTTTCTTCTAGTTTTTTTGTTCTAATTTTATTATAATTTAATTTTTGAGGCAGTAATTTTCTTCTTTTTAAGTTAGGGAAATCTTCAGCGAATTATTTTTTAAACCAGTCAAAATGGTTTTCCCAAACTTTCTCACAATCGTTTTTTAAAAATATACGATCCCCTTCATCTCGTATAAAATTGAGGATTTAAAGCAATATCGAGAATGCACGGATGTTCAGATTTTTGTTTTCAGAATCAAGAATGAGAGTTGAGTGTTTCGTCGTATAGTAAGCAAAAACAGTACTTGTTTATGAATACCATGCCATTAATGAACATCGCCCTATTAGCACAAAATACTGTACAATATTGCCACGAAGTTGTTTGATGTTCTGAATGCCGCCCAATATAGGGAATCCGAGAACTGTGTGGAAACTGTAAAAAATTAATAAAAAAATAACAAATGATGTTTTAACTATGAATCTTTTTAAGTGAAAGCACATTTTTAAAAGTTTTTTTTTTAATGTAGGTAACATGCGGATTTGACAATCTAGGGGGTCGTAAATTACTAAACACGAAAAAGTAGTTTAGAACCCATATTTGCAAAAATATTAAGATTAGAAGAAAAATAAAAGTTTGTAAATGTTAGGAATTTTATATTCTATAATTTGATATAAGCGCGCAGTGTGAAAACTGGAGAGTTTTTATTCAAGAAAAATTAAAATGGGCACTAGAAAACACCGCTGTAACATCAGTACCGATGTTCGTAGAGAGCGTTATCAAATTCGAAAAATAAATTCAAAGCAAGGATAATAGGCATTAAGTAGATGAAAAATTACCATAAAACATAGGGTAGCAGGTAACGTTTTGCAGAGAAAATCGCAAATCACGAGGAGTTCGCACGGTGGATGTTTGATGCCACACAGGAAGATGCATACTTTTCTGCTTTAGTTTTATACTCCGATGAAGCCTGCTTTATGATAGTCTGTTTTACCTGTCTTAAATGCGCATAATACGAATATTTGATTATTTGAAAATTCCCACTTCACTGTCTAGTTGAACGTACTACACAATTTTGATATTAACATATGGGCAGGGTCATTTATTAGAATCGTATCTTCTGACCGAACGCCTCACGGCACAAAGCACCTCGTTTTCTTTCAGCACGCTCCTCCGGGTTTACTGCAGGGAACACCGACAATTGTACGCCAAAACGTTTGGTTAATGCATGATGGTGCACTAGCACATTTTAGTTGCATTCGTGAAATCTGACTTGTTGTTTGCTAATGAAGTTTAACGACCATCCATCCTGCAATGCCCACGAATGAAAACTTGAGAGAAGGCTTCCTCAAGATTACCTTGTTCCTAATACTCGCATTCATAGGACCATTCTCTTCGCCTGGCTCATTGCCTTTTCGATATCTGTTTTGTGATTTTCAATGAATAAACGTTACCTGTGACCCTACGTTTTCTGGTAATTTTTCCTCTACTTAATGCCTATTATCCTTGCTCTGAATTTATCTTTCGAATTTGACAGCTCTCTCTACGAGTATCGGTACTGATGTTGCAGAGATGTTTCCTGGTTCACCTTTTAGTTTTTCTTGAATATCTTTAAAATTCCCCAGTTTTCACACTGCATGCTAATATCAAATTATACAATATAAAATTCCTAACATTTACAAACTTTTATTTTTCTTCTAGTTTTGATATTTTTGCAAATATGGGTTCTAAACTACTTTTTCGTTTTCAGTAATTTACGACCTCCTATATCATCAAATCCGCATGTTACTACATAAAAAAATACTTTTAAAAATGTGCTTTCACTTAAAAAAAATTCATAGCTGAAATATCATTAGAGCTGTTGTGGGACGGACCTCGTAATTTTGAACCTCAGACAGATGACGAGGAGACACCTGACCTAGCACCCCCTTTCCAAACTACCACATCACACCAGCGGAAGGACATTTGTCCCCATCAGATTTAACGCGCATCAATTCGCTTACACAACGGTTCTTCAGTGGAATCCGGTCTGGAGCCATCTCGCACTTACTCATAGATTACAGGAAAAGAATCCGAAGTTAATGAGCAATGAATGAATTTCCCAATTTTTGTATTACAGATGGTTCAGCAGTCTGAACGTTCGCGAGATGTCCGGGTGGATCTTTTGAGTGCTGGTTATGGCCTGGGCTCGTGGATTGCCATGACAGGCTTATGGGTAGAACTACCTGTGCTAGTTCAAAGACTGCCCGAAGGATGGACACTCGCATCACAATTGGCCCTTTTCTTACAGGTATGTTTTATCTTTTAACAATTTAGTAACGAAAAAGTATATCTCCTATTTAAATAATAAACATTTGATTTGTTGCAATCTTATAACCCTTGGGGTGGAGATTAAGTCGATCACGATTTACCGGTGGACCGTCAACCGGTAACCACCTTTACTAAGTCTGATACGCACGTACCAAAAGAAACATATTTATGGAACACAGACGAAAAGTTTCAAAAATATTCTGACGACTTATTTAAAAAAGGAGGTACATTAAACGACGAGAAATATTATGACGAAATAATAAAACTTCACTCCTAATTTGAGGGATGATTTCAAAAATTTATTAGACTAAAACCAATTGTTAAAATTATGTGTTAAGCATTTGACAATGTTGATGTGGAAGAAATAATTGAAAATATAAATTATATATTCTCTCTATCTTTTGAGGAAAACTAAATTTCTTTCATTCAAAATGGTATAATGTTAAAAGCACATAATTCAGAACCTAAGAATAACTTTTGGAATCTAATGGACGAAGTAAAGTATCCTAATTAAAAAAAAATTCATATTAGTTAACATCGCACTTTGGATCGGCCTACCTGTGTGAATCTGCATTTTCAACGATGAATATAATTAAGACAACATATCATTCCACTCATAGACAACCAGAATCCAGTGCAAGATTAGCAGTTAATAATTACATACCAAAGATATTCTAGATCGGCGGATAGTATGCAGACTAAATCTTCTTCTAACTATAACTACGGAAACTAACTTTAGACGAAAATGATTTATTTTCTAACGTATTTTGAATTTTTTGATATTAAATGTATCATTTGCAGTTGTTATTATTATGTTTGTATTTTGCTCTTATTATGATATTTTTAGTTCTGTAGGTAAGTACATATTCCATATTTATTATTAAGTTCTAATAAATATTGTAGCCTTTTTTTTGAGTTCATCACATATACGCCACTGGGAAAACCGCAGCACCTTGAAAATATTATATTCAATATTAACAGAAAGTTTAATGTAAAATTTATTTAATTTGGTACTTTACAACAACAACAGCAAATACTTGGGTAACTATCAAAATGAAGACCATGCTGTTCTGTGAGCAATGGTTAAATATACTGGAGCCTGTGGCTATACTATGGTTGTAATACAAGTGCTGTGAATGCCAAATGCGAATATTCAATGTGATATATCTTCCTTCAAGCTCATGTTATTATGAGACTTACTAAAAACATATTTTCCAGCATTTCAATATTAACTAACAGACTAAATACTATCGTTCCATTGTTTTCGACGAAATTTATTGATTCTTGAAGCAGCAAGAATTCATAAGCCTTACATTAATATTCCTTATAATCATACTTCTATATTATATGTTTTTCAATTATGTGGAAAATGATTGCAGAGTACAAAGGGCGTATGCCAGAATTTACTCCAAACCTTAAATGTTCACTTCCTAAAGAAGAACCTATTTTTTTTTAAAGTATTCATCAAGAAAATGAGCTAAAAACTCATTATCTTGAACGTTCTGATATTCTGAATCATTATTCATTCATTCATTATCTGATTTACATTCTGTAAATCAGCATGAGTGATCACTCTCTGAAACATTCTTACATACTCTCTAGATAATGTATTTGTGTATTATTAACCACATCCTTTGTCGAATAACAAGTACAAAATATCTACGAAAAGGAAGGTCATGCTATTCTGTGAGCAATGGTTCAATGTACTGGTTCCATTAGATACTACGGTTCTAATACAAGTGCTACGAATACCAAATACGAATATTCAATGTGATATATCTTCCTTCAAGCTCACGTTATTATGAGACTTACTAAAAACATATTTTCCAGCATTTGAATATTAACTAACAGACTAAATACTATCGTTCCATTGTTTTCGACGAAATTTATTGATTCTTGAAGCAGCAAGAATTCATAAGCCTTACATTAATATTCCTTATAATCATACTTCTATATTATATGTTTTTCAATTTAAGGAAAATGATTGCAGAGTACAAAGGGTGTATGCCAGAATTTACTCCAAACCTTAAATATTCACTTCTTAAAGAAGAACCTATTTTTTTTAAAGTATTCATCAAGAAAATGAGCTAAAAATTCATTATCTTGAACGTTCTGATATTCTGAATCATTATTCATTCATTCATTATCTGATTTACATTCTGTAAATCAGCACGAGTGATCACCCTGAAACATTCTTATATACTCTCTAGATAATGTATTTGTGTATTATTAACCCCATCCTTTGTCGAATAACAACTACAAAATATCTACCAAAAGGAAGGTCATGCTATTCTGTGAGCAATGGTTCAATGTACTGGCTCCATTAGATACTACGGTTCTAATACAAGTGCTATGAATGCCAAATACGAATATTCAATGTAATATATCTTCCTTCAAACTATCATTTTTATGAGGCTTCTCAAAAGTAACTAATATAGTTTCCAGAATTTAAATGTTAACTAAGATGATGCAAGAAGCATTCATAAACCTTATACTATTCCGGTGACATTCAAGGTCTTATACCTTTTTAGGTAGGCGGTTCGTCGTGGGGCAGACCAAGTCATATACTATTATCTCTTATAATTATGAATAATAGATATTTATATTGTTTGTGTTTCTAATATGAGGAAAACATTTGCAGAATACCAAGGGTGTATGACAGAATTTATTCCAAACTTTAATGTTCACTTATTGAAGACGAACCTATTTTTAAAAACTTCATCAAGAAGTGAAATTAAAACTTCATAATTTTGAACTTCTACATTATGTAAATCAGTTTTAAGTCATCTCCCCGAAACTTTCTTGCATAATTTATAGAAAATGTATTTGTGGATTATGAAGCACATGAACTTGTTGAGCAATATTGCGAAAGACTGGTATTAAATGTAATTTGGAAGCTTTTTTCTAGCGGATTGAAATAAAAATCTGATGCAGAATTGCAACTATAATCACAGAATTATATACCAAATTACAAACCCCCGGAGGGCACCTCGAAATGAGAATGAGATGCTTCCTGTATGGTGGTTTGATCTCGCCACCCTGGTGGGTACACAAAAAGATTGGGGATCTGGCTCCTCCCATTGATGACGGGACTAACTTCCTTCGGGAAGGGATGTGCCGTGGTCGGTGATGGCCCTTAGGACTCAACCACAGTTCCCACCAGTGTTGCTGTTGCGGCGGTCCGGTCATTCAGTTTTCGTTATCCGTGTGCATTCGGGTGGGTCGAAGAGTCAGTTATATGACTATACCAAATTTCATATAATTAAGTCATTGAGCTTTGGAGTTATCACGTTTACATGCTTGTGAAATTATAGACAGATAGACCTACAACCCCTATACGGATTTAATTCCATATTAGGCTCATATCTAAATTTTAGATATTAAATGCTCCTTTAATTCTCACAGGATTGCTCCTTTAATTCTCACAGGAAATTGCAAATTTGGTGTAAAGATCATATAACAAATTTCATCCTGCTAGCTCACAGCATATTTGAGTTATTGGGTTCACAGACAGACAGTCAAAATTCCAAAATTTTGTTTTTCGAAATCCAGGGAGGTCTGAAGATATGGAAAAATCGTGTGGTCAATTTTGTTTTTGACGATTACAATTATTTTTCTTTGTATACTTTGTAGACGAGGAAGTGAAAAGAAACAGAGTAATAGTTTAAAAATATATAATAAGTTTTTTTTTTTAATTTTAGATATCGGATTCTTACACCATTTTTTTAGTAATATTTCTTCGATATTAATAATATTAATTACAATAACTAAATATCAGAACCTAATAATCACTTAACAAAGAAATATACATAATTTTTCAACATGTAATTAAAAGTAGGACATTTGTAGAAAAGTTTTAAAATTTAAGTGCTGCTACAAGTAAAAGAGAAAGTATGGATTACTTTTAATGGCGTTTATCAAATACAACTTATAAGAAACTACTTTTTTAAGAAATTGTATTTTTTTTCCTACTTAATACTTTTTCTTCTTTCTAGAGAAATATTAACAGCAAATTTGTCAAACAGATAAAAAAAATCGCTACTAATAAAAGATAACATAAAGGCGCTCTTATATATTTCCTTAAATTCTTTCTTCTTAAATCAAAAGCAAGATTCACGCGCTCGCTCGCACGCACGCACACACACACACACACACACACACACACACACACACACACACACACACACACACACGCGTATAGAAGAATTGTATTATAGACATAGAAATTGCTAATATATTTTATATACTATAATATTTTTATTGCTAATATATTTTTAGTTCTTATTAGGGAATCAATATTTAATTAGTCAAATTAATTGTTGATTGTTTTTATAGGAAGTTAATTTTTTCAACGTTACATCATAGTTACATCAACGTTACATCATCCCTCTATATTTTTTCTACCCTTTCAATTCTTGACCTTTAATCATTTAATGGACTTACATTTTATACAACAAGTATATGTTATTACATCAACGTTACATCATCCCTCTATATTTTTTCTACCCTTTCAATTCTCGACCTTTAATCATTTAATGGACTTACATTTTATACAACAAATATATGTTATTACATCAACGTTACATCATCCCTCTATATTTTTTCTACCCTTTCAATTCTTGACCTTTAATCATTTAATGGACTTACATTTTATGCAACAAGTATATGTTATTACATCAACGTTACATCATCCCTCTATATTTTTTCTACCCTTTCAATTCTTGACCTTTAATCATTTAATGGACTTACATTTTATACAACAAGTATATGTTATTACATCAACGTTACATCATCCCTCTATATTTTTTCTACCCTTTCAATTCTTGACCTTTAATCATTTAATGGACTTACATTTTATGCAACAAGTATATGTTATTACATCAACGTTACATCATCCCTCTATATTTTTTCTACCCTTTCAATTCTTGACCTTTAATCATTTAATGGACTTACATTTTATAGAACAAGTATATGTTATTACATCATCCCTCTATATTTTTTCTACCCTTTCAATTCTTGACCTTTAATCATTTAATGGACTTACATTTTATGCAACAAGTATATGTTATTACATCAGCGTTACATCATCCCTCTATATTTTTTCTACCCTTTCAATTCTTGACCTTTAATCATTTAATGGACTTACATTTTATACAAGTGACCACACTTCTGAATTGTTGTTATAAATATATTCTAGCCTTCTGTAGGGATTTAACCTTGAACGCAACTGTTTTGTATCAGTTTCACCTTAATTGGCCACGACAGGTTGATGCACTGCGATCGCTTCAAACAGAACGCGGAATGAATGGGAACTGTTATTCTAACTCAGAGATACAATCGCAGTTAAATACATAAAAGATGAGAGTTTTCTTTGTTGTGAGTGTAATGACAACAGATTTGATTTTCCTTTAGATATACGCTAATAACACAGTATAACAGGATTAATGTAACTGTGACGTTAACTGAAAAGTCCCGTACCTAAATATAAAGATAAACAATGTTTTTAAAAAGTTGATTAACAATTGAATTATATAAAAAAAATGGTTGGCTATTAATTAACTATTTCATTAACAGTGTTTAGTTTCAAGCGTATTTAAAGTTACTAAGTTAGTTTATTTAAAAATTAGCTAATTTTGATTAATTTTATTCAGTTTTTTAATAAATGTGTCAAATTATCGTTTTTTTTCCTCTGGAGAAATATGTTTATTTTTTTAGGTGCGTACTAATTGTTAATCATGTTAATTAAGAAAAGACCATTTTAATCATCGGTGAGTAAAATGTGGTTATGTCTCCAAATGGTTATTTGGGAAAGACAAAAAAACATGCGAGTTACATATTTCTATAAAATTCCATAAACTGTTTCAGGAACCCTTTAAGAAAATTGCTTTATTTAGAGTAATTTCATTTAATTTTTCCAATAAATGTTATTATTTCTTTTTATTAGTCATCAGTAATATTGTTTATTTTCCAATAAATGTCTTAAATCCATTTCTTTACTATGTGCCATTAATAGTATCACTTATTTTTACACTTTTACAACTATTCATAGTACTAATTGATTTTTTTTTTACTTTTAACCCTTAACTGGGGAGGTGAAATTTTAGGACTTCGCTGGGGAGGTGCGGTCTACGAGACAGCATTTCATTTCAACTCAAATTAAATTTTCTAATGAATGCATTAGTATGAAAAACTGCCAATATATTTTGCAGATATTTTTCTTGATATATAGATATGTTTTAGAAATTTTTCAAGCTATATTGTCATTGAAAAAAGTAAATGCATTGGAACATACATTTTCTTCTCAAATTACATGTTACAATTAATAATATTCTTGAAAAAGCATATTACTTTTTACTTTTTAAATCATATTTATTTTTACAGTATATGAAGGTATATAGAAGACAATATATTGTAAAATTCAAAAATTATATGAAAAATAAAAAAAATTGACAATGGCCCTTTTTTTGTCGGCTTATGTGACTTTCATAGCACGGTTTCCTAGCGCATTTTAAACATACAGGTTAAGAACTGGCATAAAAATGAGCTTATAAATTCTGTATATACATATCTTGGTATATTAATATATTTTATAAATTTTTCAAAATACATTATCGCTAGAAAAATTAATTATGTTTGAACATACATATCAGAATTAGTTGAATGCGAACTTTCATCGAAAAACTCTTCTATGCAATTATCCTTATCACTAAAATCACTTTCTGCTTCATTTAAAAGTGTCTGGAGCACTGCATTTCATATTAGGATCAGTAAATTGGGTGATACTTCGGGGTCCAAGTTTTAGCACCATCTCCTATGCCTTGTTTATAACTGGGACACTAACAGGGAGGTGCGGTCTTAGAGACAGCGCTCAAAGAAATAACTGAATTATTTTAAAAAACATCCGCTGAAATCAGTTGAAAAAATGCACGTGTATTGTAGGTCACAAAACAGGAAGTTACAGAGTCAATCCATTCAATTGAGCTAAAAATAGAATAGGGGTGGCCAAAAATCTATCGCTAGTGGTCTCACAGATCGCACGTCCCCAGTTAAGGGTTAACATGCTAGAACTCCGCCCTTTCTACGATTGCGTGTTCTCGATGACAGCACATTTTTTAAATATATTTTTTTAGTATTATCCTTTTGCGGATTTGAACAAACGAATTATTAAAAGATTCGATAATAATCATAAAAAATGATAACTAATAAACTAAGGTTTTTAAAAAAAATATAGAAATTTTTTTTATTAGTGAATATAAAAACTGAAAACAATTTTTAAAAAATTAAAAATCTTAAATTCAAAGCAAAAATGATAATGTGAGGCATTGGAAATAACCCAACTATCTCTTTGAAGTTAATTTTCTAGTAATCTAGAAAGGCGTTTATAATTATTTATATCTGTTATTTCTAAATTTATAAACTGGTGGCAATACAAATAAATGACTATTAAAATAAATATTGGTATTTTCTTAAAATTAATTATTTAATACTGCGTTATGTTTATAATAATGATTTCATATATGAGCTGCCACCTGGTAGATATTTTTAGAAAAAATGACTTCATTATTCCATTATATTTATAATAATGAATTGCAATTTGCGAACTAAAAAACAAAAACGAAAAAAGTATAATGAAATAAAAAAAACTGCTTTGAAACGTATTTTTAAAAAAAAAATATTTTTACTGAATTGAGTGATCGCATTTATGAGTGTGAGTATTTTGTGATTTATAGAGATCCAATATAGAGTTACATTACATTTTTAAGTTAAATATTTAGACTTTCTTTTTTGTGAAACAATATTACAATATTGATAAATATGTGGAGGGGTATGTTTTTTAATGTTTCTGAAAAATGTAAAGAACTTGCGTTAATTCAAAATGATAATAAAATAAATTAATTATTTTCTCTGAAAAAGTACGGTATTGTTACATTAGTAAAATTTCCATTAATTGTAAATTCAATAAAAGAAAGAAGGTGATACTAGTATTTTTGATCAAGCATTCAATAAGGATCGCTATTACAACCCTATTTACATAGCGAATTATGGCTATGAGAAGATAATACAAACATTGAATTACATAAGAATATATTTTTATGAAACCATATCGAGTTTACATTTCTAATATATACGAGGACAAACGTATGCTTATCCGCAAACTATTTCTTAATCTTATTAGCTAACAGAAGTATACGCAATATATTAAGTAACAGTTAACGGAGTAACGGCACGAATTATGGATTATTGTGTCTTAGCAAAAGATGATTATTAGTAGAATAAGAGGTAAATTGGTAAAATAGGCACGAACGAGGCTTATATCCGATGAAAATACTTAAAATCTTCCTTTAAATTCTTATCAGTATGTGTGTCCTCTTATAGCAGTCATTTAGAAAGTAAAATAAAAATAAGCCTTTAAAAATCTTTTATCAGTATAATAGAGCACAGAATATAATTTTTTTAAATAATAAAATATGGCGATTAAAAATTATAAAAGCATGAAGAATTTGTAGAATTGTTTCATAATTTTTAATACATAGGAATTTTCTTTATAATTATATTATTAGAGGTTTAATTTCCTTACAGTTTTATTTTTAACTTCTGACGCTGTAATTAATTTTTTTTATAAATATAATGGAATTTTCAAATAAATTTTTCTCAAATCCACCGCCAGACTTTGGAGAAAAGATGACACATTTCATATGGAATCCGAATCTAATAGAGATTAACTGATTAAATGATAGTAAAGTTTTTAATTTGTAAAATATTATATTGTCATCTGAAATATCCAGCAGTTAATAAAACAAGGGTATGATTATAAAATTGTTTACAAAATTCTGTCTATATATTGATAAGATTTTTCAAGGGTATGATTATAAAATTGTTTACAAAATTCTGTCTATATATTGATAAGATTTTTCAAGGGTATGATTATAAAATTGTTTACAAAATTCTGTCTATATATTGATAAGAATTTTCAAGGGTATGATTATAAAATTGTTTACAAAATTCTGTCTATATATTGATAAGATTTTTCAAGGGTATGATTATAAAATTGTTTACAAAATTCTGTCTATATATTGATAAGATTTTTCAAGGGTATGATTATAAAATTGTTTACAAAATTCTGTCTATATATTGATAAGATTTTTCAAGGGTATGATTATAAAATTGTTTACAAAATTCTGTCTATATATTGATAAGATTTTTCAAGGGTATGATTATAAAATTGTTTACAAAATTCTGTCTATATATTGATAAGAATTTTCAAGGGTATGATTATAAAATTGTTTACAAAATTCTGTCTATATATTGATAAGATTTTTCAAGGGTATGATTATAAAATTGTTTACAAAATTCTGTCTATATATTGATAAGATTTTTCAAGGGTATGATTATAAAATTGTTTACAAAATTCTGTCTATATATTGATAACATTTTTCAACGTTTAAAAACCAAATAAAATAAATGTGAATAAAATGATATATAAACAGAAATACTTAATTCGTAAAATTTATTCTGTGTTTAGAAAAGGGCCATTGTGGAACTTCAACTTCCATATAAGAGTTCTTCGTTTGTTTCATGTTCCAACGAATATCAATCTGATGCGCTGATTTGATGAAGACCAAATTTTTTCTGGCTCTCTAGACGTCATCGCGTTAGTGTGGGTGGAAATTTGAAAATGGGGTGTACGTATTATTCTGGAGTCTTTATCCTTATCTGAGCAAGATTGAGAAATAATAAGGCTCTTCCCCAAATACTTTCGGATACTTACAAAATGGAATGTCATTTTGCCTAACTGTGCTAAACCTTATCTGGAATATGAGTTCTGAATTATGATTTATACTTGCTAAAAAATTATAGGCATAATTCCAAAAATAAATCATTTTAGAGCAATAAATACTTTAAAATAAGAATATGTTGGAAATAAAATATTAAACTATTCTATCCGGTGATATCCGTGTTCTCCCACCATATTAATTGTATCAACTTTGACCGAGCTTGAAGAGATATATGTTATTACAATAAAAGAAAATTTATTTTAACTTATATTAGTAGAGTTCATCAAAAAAAAAAAAACTATCCGGTTACTACTCGTTATTCTAAAAGTGATTATCGCCCCTCCCAACCCCCCGTAAATCTTGTTTCCGATATATTATGTTCTCCATAAGTATATGGAATATTTTTTCATGCAAGAGGATATCTTCATATTCAGATTTTTCAAATTTTTCAAATAACAACATCCAATTTTGAATACATATCCGAATTTTCCAGATTAAAATAACACAATTGTATATAATATTTTGTAATTTTTAGTAAATAGTTGACGAGTTATAGCAATTAAAATTTTCAATTTCTTATATTACGAGTGAATTCTTAAATTTTCTAGTATATTTTAAAATATAAAGAATCGTTCACAATCATTTTGATTTTGCATCAAAATACTTAAGAAAAAACAAAAGTTATAAACTTTTAAAAATTTAGAGGCATCTTTTTTTGTACATATTTTTAAAATCAAAATTTTAAAAAAATTACTAGAAACTCACAAAAATTTTGATGCCAACGAAGGAGTAAGACTTAAAAAAAATCCACGCTCCAAATTTTTATCATTCGGCAAAGGATTTTTTAAGATATGTAGAAAAAAAAAAATTCGAAAGCTTTCCAAAGCGCCTTTCTACTTAATCTCAATTTTATCAATCTGTCCGCATCTCAACTTTAGAATAGGGTTCTTTAATACGAATAAAAAATGGGAAGGGAAGCAAAGCAAGTATTTCAACATTGCTTTCAATTAAGATAGGTTTTATTATATTTTTACTATAAATATGAAAGTTTGAGGAAAATTCGAAGTTTTGCAACATATTTCACTCCATTTATATTTCAAATAATGCATCGTTTAAAACAAATAGGTGACGATTATAATAGCGGATATAATTTTTAACTATTTTAATTAATAAAAAAAACAGACACAAAATTCTGAAGTACGAATTGATATAGTGTTATAATATGTATGAATGTATAAAACGTTATTGAATAAAATACGAAAACTTCTCTGTAATTACAGATAATACAGTTTCATTAAACAAAATAATTTTTTAAATGAAACAAAAGTATAAAAATATATCGGTAAATTAATTGCCCTTTTTTAATATTCTTTCTGATAAAAAAAGAGATTAAACAGCGAAAAATTCTTAAGCAATGTTTAATAAAGATTTATTGTTCTTGTTTCTAATAACACTTGCCATGGACAAGCTCGCTGACGAAGCCAGCGATTTTAAGCCAAAGGAGCGTCTCATATTTTTAGTAGCGCCAACTAGGGCCAAGAGTACGTCTTAGCTACTCACGCATCACATTCGCTTGCACAGCCCCTTTTTACCGGGGGGAACATTCACACATCTTAAAGATAGAACAGATGAAGAACAACCATCCCCGAACCGAAACTCGAACACAGGACGCCCAGATCACGGGTAAGACGCGCTACCCCTATACCAGGATGCCGGCTTAATGAAGAATTAATATCGTTTAATAGAAATTTGAACATGTGATATGTTAGTTAAATCATAAAGGAATTTTAAGTAAACACCTGTCTTTTATTTTACAGCTGCTGAAAAACATTTTAATGTAAGTTTGTTTTTATTAATATTAACAGCAAAACTTATTCAGGATTTTTGATTATTTTTAAGTGAGATGTTTTGAGAATATTAATTAACTATTATTAATTTGTATAGAAACATGCAAATAAAAGCATGCTTTTCGAATTCTTTTGTAATCATCTTTTATTGCTACTGACAGTAAATTAAATTTTTTTCTATCAAAGATATCGCATTAACGACTGAAATTAAAATTTGAATCTAGGAAATTAATAGAGTAACCTATTTGCTACTTTTGCATAAATTGAAAAACTCTTTTCTCGTATATCTCCTTTTGTTTTAAACCAACTTGTCTAAAATTTTGTAATTGGGGATTTTTTTATTATTTAAATTTCTTTAAAAGACGAAAACCTGTGGGTTTGCAATGGGAAAATTATACAAATATGAATATATCGATGGCTTTTTATTTGAATGCAGTTTGCATATTTTTAAATATGACATATTTCAAAGCTGAATGATATATTTTCCTCAAATTGAGTTTTCATACATTACGAACAATAAGAAGTATCCTAATACTTTGTGCAATAAATATAGAACATTCTAATTTGTTATTTATATTTTGGTGAATTTAACTGGCGAAATTGCTGCAGTTGTTGACTCCGGGAGCTCTACCGACGTATTATTTTGAGATAGCCCTAAAAATGGGAGGGTAATACAGGGTAGGTAGTTTAATGATGTACCTAGGGATCTCAAGATTTAATATGACATAAAAACTGGCGAAATATTTAAAATGATTGTGGCATACGAAGAGGACTCAATAAAAAAAATGAAGCTATGTAATGTTTTTGAAATTTTTCTTTAAAATTTTCGAAATTGATGCATTAGGTTGCGGCTATAGAATTTTGTCAAGGCTTTACAAGGCAGAATCACAAGGAAGTAGTGTTTTTGAGATTTTTTGGAATTGTGCTTTTTTAAAAAATGGATGTAGGACAGCGACCATTAACATATCTAGAAGTCATGAGCTTTCATATAAATTTGTAATATTGTTTCTTTGATATTGTGCCTTTTAGTAAGGAAGGTAGTTTTACATAGATAGTAAGGGCTACTGAACGAATGCCGTGCTATCGATCTCCGAGTTTGGTGATAAATTTGGCATCTAAACTGAAGGACCCAGAATATTGATGGTAATAGCTACATTAGGACTCGAGTTCCAAAGATTTGTTCTAAAAAATTTGTTGCTCTCTCACGGAATCTATAAAAATTGGAGTCGAGTTCTGTGAGTGCTTTGTGTTGTTGTGACTGTTTAATAGCAATTAGATGCTTGGCTGTTACCTTTTACTGTGAGTATTGTACACCCTTCAGCTGTGTTTTATTGCTTTGCATTCATGTTTTGTTCGTTATTGAGCCTGTCAGACTTTTCAGTGTACACCCACATAACACAGTTTTCCATAACAGTGTAGAAAAATTGGGGACATTGTTGGGGATTAACTGTTACGACAAAGGATTTGTTCTTTGGTTTTTTAGTTATTTTACGTATTGTTACGAACCTGTGATGCTGCTTTCCAGCATAGTTGGTTCCATAGGAGGTCCCAGAGCTTGGCAACAAACTTGGCGATCATTTGGCGACTTGGCGACGAATTTGGCGACTTTGGCGCCAAAATAGATTATACCTGAAACATTGAGAATTTTCCCGAGCCGTCCAGTAGGAACCGAGTTACGCCTCGAACGTTCCTGATTGGTTGAGAGGCTTCTAGTCCCGCCTCCTGAGACCTATAAAAGGAAGCAGCCGCAGCTGCCGGGCAGTCGTGAACCAGTGGAATGCGAGAATACTCGGAAGCGACAGAGAAGAGAGTAGTCGGAATCGACGGTAAAGAACTGGCCTTCCAGAGATAAGCGGAGCAGCGACGGAGTGAAGCTAGTGCTGAACTAAGCTGTGCGCTACTGTCTGCAGTAGAGTCTGGTTGTATGCTGCACGTCTCGGCTGAAGATAATCGTCTTCTGTGCTGTATATAGTTGTCGTCTTTGTGCTGTCCTGTGTGTCTTCGTGTAAATAAACGTCGTTGTTTTATTTTCTACTGCCGCCTGCTGATTGAGCGTTCTCCACACCATATAACTCCCACTATCCAAACGAACCCGGAAACTTCATAATAGTATATAATTTCTTTTTCTTATATGTGAAGTATACAATGGGAAAGTATTTTAATATTAGAATAGACTGGGAGTTTGTGAGTATCTATATCCCTGTATAAGAATCTACTTTTGGAATTATGCTTGTGTATTTGTGAATTCCATAATTCAAAAATGCATCAAGTTGGCAAATGATATTAAGTATGTCATCTGTACACACAATTATAGATCTACATCACATTTCGAAAGAAATCTTCCAATTTTATTTAAATATGCACATCTTCCCATTTAATATATATATATATATATTTCATTTATTGCAGGTTGCCAACATCGGACCCATCTTGTACGGTTTGTTCCATCACTGGTGGCCGAAGTGGGTGACGGAACGCTCGGCCACACACTTTCAGCTGGCATTAGGAGCATTGTCCACTTTCCTGCTTATTTTCACCTGGTCCACGACTATCAACGGCATTAGTGTTCCTTTTTTCGTCCTTTCATTTGGATTGTCCATCGTCGACTGTACGTCCTCAGTCGTTTTCTTGCCTTTTATGGCTAATTTCAGGTAAGATTATATAAATAAGCATCATAAATGTATTAGATGCAAGCTTTGGCGAGCTATCACAGTTAATGCATATTCAACAATGATGATTAGAGCTGTCGCTTCTCTCGCTTGTATTCTGTTCTCAATAAATACGATGTGCATTCGTAAATACCGTTTTGAACCTAAATAATAAAAAAAAACATAATTATTTTTTTTCAAGCCAATTTTATTTTTACATGAAAGAGCATACCTTAAACTATTTTTCTACATAGTTTCGCCAATGTTCAAATGTCGTAGAGGGTTACCAGCTTTTCTATACCTTCTTCGTAGATATTTCCCACCACATTTTTGGAACCCATCGGGAACACACCTTTAATAACCTAAGCGGTCTGTAACAAGTTCGCTCAAAACATTACATGAAATTTGCGGAAATTCATCTGAAAGCGTTTCATTGTGAAATGTCTATTCTCATGGATTTTTTCATCAACTTTCCTTACCAGATCATCGTTGACAACAGAAGGCCGATCACTTCGAGCCTCATCGTGGGCATTTGTTCAACCTTCATCAAACATTCTACCCCACTTTCTCATCATTCCATCACTCATTGCGTCACCGTAAACAACTTTAACTTGACGATAGAGTTCTCCCGGTTTTACATTTCTTGCGTTCAAAAATCGAAATACAGCACGAATCTTACTGTCGGCGGGATCAGTAATTATTTTAAATCTTAAACATTTTAAATGTGTGGAGAGAAATGCGTAGAAATATGTAGAGAACCAAAATGGCGATAGTTGAATGGCGACAGTGAACAAAGGAGACTAGTATGCATGGGCGAAACCGCAGCTTTGAGGCGACGTGGCATTGAAAATGTACTTACTTACCGAATACACCTCGAAATAACTTAGTTCTAACTCAATAGAAGTTATCAGAAACTGTATCTGTGTGTATGTTTAAGTGGTGCATGATATTACCAATGTCGTGTTTTTAATAAATATGTTTCACAAAATGGACACAGATTGCTTTTTCGTGCTTTCAAAATGGTTATCAGTTGGTTATCTTTGGTCGTCAGATCGTAAGTTGAAAGTATGGGATAGTAATGTTGAAGGGAACAGTCTTTGTAAAGAACAGTGTTTTGCATGATTTTCCCGTGGTCGTCGTAGACAGTGTCTTACAGGATTTCGCATAGACTTCATTTTGCGTTTACTTCGTTATAGAATAAAATCGAGTTTATATTTGGAGACTCTCACTCGATTGAGTCTGAGATGTGGTATAGATCTGCAATTCGGATTTTAAAATCGCATACTAAGATTCACTTATCAAGCCTATTGCATTTTTTAGATTTTTTAACTTATATATACAAGAACACATTGGCTCATATAGGCAACAGCCAAATGTTTTATTGGAAGATTTAGTCTAAAGCTTGAAAGAAATCTGAAATTCATGTAACAAAGTCATTTTACAAATTTTTTTTTGTATCTAGAGTTTGTATTATGGCGTGCATAAACAGCCTCCCCATTACTACTTCCCCAAATTTGACATGCCTCTACAATTTTAATATAAAGACCAAATACCAAATTTTGTATCATTTTTTTCCTTTTGGTTTTGAGCTTTCGTATTCATAAACAGGATAGATAGATAAAATGATAGGTATATAAAAGCTCATTTAAAAATACTTTCCCCCTCAGAAAGATTAAAAAAAAATTCTTTGGAAATTTACTAAAATGTTGGTAATTTTACCAAATTCCTTGGAAATTAACTAAAATGTTGGCAACTTCATCAAATTCCTTGGAAATTTACTAAAACAATGGTAACTTTACCAAATTCTTTGGAAATTTGCTAAAATGGTAACTGCACCATTTTCCAGATTAACTGCACCAGATTCCTTGGAAATTTACTAAAATATCGGTAATTTTACCAAATTCCTTGAAAATTTACTCTGAGTAGAAGTTTCGAATAATTACTAGACTATTCGTTTGTAAATTTCATATGAGAGAAGTAAAAAGTAAACGGAAAAGAATTTTTTAAAATTCATGCTATCACTTAACATCAGTTACTAACAATCTTTGGAATAAATATACAAAGGTTCTTATAGGCATTATGTGTTATACGGTTAAAAGATTTTTAAAAATTCTACACAATTATTAGAATAATTTCGTCATCATTATCGGCTATCTGTGTCTAATATTTTGTGTTTTGGGATTATAGTGTTTATTATAAAGTCCTTGTTGAAATCAAGTCCATTTAATTATTCTTCACAATTATACATACTGGAAACAAACTGCACGGATAAAAAGTTCAAATTTTATAAAATAAAATCCCGGCGAATGCTACATACTGCATGAGAAATGTTATCATAAATGTCGAAATTAAAATTAAAATTGGAGATTACATAGAGGAACTCCGGTCGGGGTAGTATGGTTGGTAGGGCGTTGGATTCGCGTCTCTTGGGTTGAGAGTTCGAACCCCGCCGGCCGAAGACTCCCCGCGTGTATGGTGGCTGGCGCGCGTATAAATCTGTCGTGGTCAAAAAGTCCTCCATGTCGAGAGTAATACCACTGGGGTACTGGATAAGGGGTGATCGTTCTCTGATTCAGGTCAAGATTATGATATATGATTGAAATGCATAAATGAAAGTCAACCCAGAAGAAGGTTTGTGACTTGTGTGTAGCTAAAGTTGTACTCTTGACACTAGATGGCGCTACTGTAAAAACAAGAGACGCACCCTTGGCTTAAAATCACTGACTTCTAAAGTCAGTAGGCTTGTCTATGTTAAGTTCCATTAAAAACAACAACAACATGGAGGAACTGTTTAGGAGCATTTTCAACTAAATCAAAACCTGTCAAATATTTACCGACTACAATAAAGGAGAACCTGCCCATATTTTCCCCCTCCTCTTAAAGGACCCATATGTGAGACAATCTGAGGAAATATCTTTCACTGTGACTTCAAAACTGGTCAATTATTTTCATTTCACTCCTAATATTTGCCTTCTATCGCCAGAGTTAAAATTCTGGTTATCTATACGTCTAAGATTTTCGCGAGTGCCAGTTTTGCGCACCGGTTGAAGAAAAATGTATATTCACTGTCGTGGAAAATTGTTATGGAACTCTTATTTTTCTACGCTTTGCTATACTATCTTACTAAACTCATTCTCTCACTGAATAGATAACAATATAATCTGTAGATAGATAGAATAGATAATAATAACTATAATCGACTTAAGAAAACGCGTTTTATGCATTTCCAGATGTAAATCGCAGATTCATTGTGACTTAGTATCAGAAAATAAAGTCCATAATTTGACACAATATATAATATTTGCACTTTATAGTATATAAGGGACCGCAGTTTCCACACTATAGAGTCGCGATCAAAGGATTCTAGGTTCGAAACTTGATTTCTCATTGGACAACAAGGACTCATTGTGTAGCGTGGTTCACATTATAACCGTCGAAGGTCAAACTGCTGATGAGATTTGGAAATTAGAAGAGAAAAGATATTAATTTGTTATCATTTGACCATGATTCAGAAATATGAAGCCTATCTCAAAGATTCTGCCACAGTGAACTAAGTCAAACTTTTAACTAAATCTAAACTATTTTAGCTAAGCCTAAACGTTCATACAACAGCAATACCCAAAAGAAATGGAATAAATTTCGGGTATATTCACTATCATGCCAGTAAAAATAAAGCCAGATCAGTTATTTATCCTTTCACTTATGCATTTTCCAAAAAACTGATACCATGTATATATTTTTTTAAAAACCTTTCTTTGGTCTATTAATGCTCCAGGCAAGTCACAGGGCCCATTCCCTGAGGAGCGGTCACCATATAAATTCTGCTTATGTGGATTGGAAAACCTACAAATTCCAATTTAAAAACATTGCCTCATTGTATTTTAAGTTCTGGAATGTACTTTAGAATGTTCTAGGCTTAAACATTTCAACCACTCTGAATATATTCCGAAATTAGAAGAAATTTTTCCCACTGGCAGAAAACTCTCTCACCGAAGTTAACGATTCCGTACTAGAAAGTACCGAAGTCTCGAATAAAACATCTCGCCCCAGAGACATCTTAGATTCACTCGCTGAGAATAAAATGACCCTCATCCCCTTATCATCCCAGAAAAAAAACACCCCCCTACTGCCGCGGTGTCTTCAGGGGGCAAAAGAAAGAGATAAAATGAAACGAGGCCGAGAACCAATGAAATGAAATGTATTTCTCTACAGACGAATAAAATGCGAGTTGAAGATCTTTTCTCCAGAATGGAATGGAACGCATCCTTTTCTTAATTTTTCAACTTTATCGACACCAGGTGTTAAGAGTAGCCATTTGCCGCGCTGATCGTTCCATAAATCCCGTTTTATTTGACAGTTCGAAGCGTTACATGGAACATTTCTTACTGGAGCTTTTTTGCAAGAGTCTGGGATTCCTGTTAATTTCGCATTTATTTTCGGTTCCACTCTCGTTTTTTATTTTAAATATGTTTGTAGTGTTTTTTTAAAAAAAGAATAATCCTCTTGGAATTGTTCAATGCGTTTGAGAAAAAAGACAAGATTTTCACTTACAGATTGTTTCAGATCGATTTCTTTTCCCAAATGAGTGTCACAGATGCAACCTTTTTCTTGGATACAAAGTATAGATTGAGAAAGTATTGAAATCATCAGAAAATTCCGCTTCAAGATTTTGCCGAATTCCTTTGGCTCTTCTCCTCAAAAAGATCTTTTCGGAGTTATATATATATATATATATATATATGTAATGCTATTTTAATTCTAATTTCAATTTAATTAATTTCCAAGATTTTATCTTAATTTAGCCCATAGTAACTTCATTCTAAAAATATTCTCTTATTTCCTGACCCAATTCCACTTTCAGTTTAATTAATTCCTCTGTAAAAATAATGCACCATCAGTACTACGTATCAAATGAAAATGATCCCTTCAGTGCTCTTGCCAAGGTATCAAAGGTCACAACGTGTATTGAAATGGCGCGTGGCCGGAAATCCCATGTTATATAAGGCTAGTGATCATTTGTTTCGGTCCTTTTAACCTTTTTTTCCTTCTTTACTTTTGCTTGTGCCACACTGTACCTTCTTATAAATTAATCAGGCCTATATCCCAGGAGAGAATAAAACGAAATTAAAAATACAAAGTATCTTCACTGCTTGTCAAACCTGCATTATGCTTCAACATAAAATAATGTTGCATATTTTTTCATTATTTTTACAGAGGAGTTAATTAAACCGAAAGTGGAATTGGATCACGAAATAAGAGAATATTTTTAGAATGAAGTTACTATGGGCTAAATTAAGATGAAATCTTGGAAATTAATTAAATTGAAATTAGAATTAAAATAACATTATATGTATATATATGAATTAATTTGAAGTTAGAATTAAAATAACATTATATATATATATATATATATATATATATATATATATATATATATATATATGATTCTAACTTCAAATTAATTCATATATATACATATAATGTTATTTTAATTCTAATTTCAATTTAATTAATTAATTCAATTTTAGTAATGTTATTATATATATATATATATGTATATCTTTGAAACTTGGATATCTGTTTGTCTAGATTATATATATTATATACATTATAATATAATTATAATTTTATATTTATGAGAATAATTATATTAATGAGAGTCTGGTTCTTGTGTATGTAAGCAGGATAATTTCAAATTGCAACAACAGCCTGATAATATTCGACATTCTGCCCTGATATTATTCGACATAGAATATTTGCTGTAAATTTATTCATTTAAATTAATCTACAATCTAATTAATCAGATGAGAGAGAAATCTTTCTAAAATTAAAGGAGATTGGATCCTCCAATGCTAAACATTGTTGCATAATAATATTTCATGCTTTATTCATCTTCCTTACACCATTGTTTTAAAATTCACTTTTAATTAAAGCAGAATTATCATATACATAAAAGAGATTTTTATATTATTACTACTCATGGGTGCTTATATTATTACTACTCATCACTATTATTTTTACCCATGTGGTACGAAAGCAATGGGCCTGGATAGCCTGGTTGGTAGGGCGTCGCATTTGTGTCCCTTAGTTTGCGAGTTCTAACCCCGCCGGCTGAAGACTCCACGCGTGTGTGGTGGCTGGCGCGCGTATAAATCTGTCGTGGTCACAAAGTCCTCCATGTCGAGAGTGATACCATGGGGGGCACTGGAACGAGGGTGATCGTTCTCTGATTCAGGTCTAAATTACGATCTGTGGATGAGTGAATGAAATTCACGAGTGAAGTCCGCCCCGTAAAGAGAGCTGTGATGTGTGTGTAGCTAAGTCGTACCCTAGATGGCGCTGCTGAAAAACAAGAGACGCGCCTTTGGCTTAAAATCACCGACTTCTGAAGTCTGTGGGCTAGTCTATGAAACAACAACAAAAGCAATAATAAAACAAT
This sequence comes from Argiope bruennichi, assembly GCF_947563725.1. Taxonomy (NCBI): domain Eukaryota; kingdom Metazoa; phylum Arthropoda; class Arachnida; order Araneae; family Araneidae; genus Argiope; species Argiope bruennichi. Next base: position 21,355,704 of record NC_079155.1, read on the forward strand.
ATGTATTATTGTTATAATATATAAATAAGAATATTTTTTACATATAATAAATTAGAAAAGGAGATGTATAATAAAATTTTCGTGACATTACTTTTTTTTAATTAAATTTTTTTTTTGAATTTTTAAAATTGAATGAAAGTAACTTTGCTTCAATAATATGCTATGAAACTATCGAGAAAAAAAATGTTAACACTTAGATTAATTTTTGATTTAAAAGTCTATAGAATAAAAAAAAAATGTTAATTAGAATCTACTACACCAGATATGAAGATTCTCCTAGTTCTAAATTCAACTATCCCTTTGTACAGAAATTTGAACAATTTATACGTAATACAGTTGATAGAAAATATTTAACCAATAAATATTATGTTGAATTTAGCCTTCGAATTTATTTACTGTTTGTATAAATTTCAACAAAGCATCATAAATAAAAGTGGCCAAAAACGAATTAAATTTACGTATTTTTTTAGAATGACTGGCATGTAGACTGGTAATGCATGTAGACTGGCTAACAAAAATGAACTACACTTAACCTTTTGTATTCTAATGTCTCCTTTCTGGCGTTATTCAAGACGATGTCTCATTTTGACATTTCATTCGTTTATTTTTTAATTGTGATAGTGAATGGTAAAAAGGTGTGGATTGTTTTTTCGGAGAAATTTAATTTAAAAACAATTATATTTATTTGTTTTTCAGAGTAATAAACAAGTTACTGTATTTGGAGAATAATTTTACATTCAATTACTTTTCCGAGTGCGAAGGATTAAATTCCATATAACACAAAAAGAAATAGAATTTCTCATAAAATTAATTCAGAAAAAATGAGTTGACAAAATGATCAAAAACAAAATTTTTCAGGAAAGTGCATCTAAACAATATATTTGGATATATCACGATGTGATATAGGCTTTATTGCGACATGAAAATAGCACGACTTTGGGATCTGTTTCCAATGACGATACATTATAAACTGGCCTCCAAAAATAAATTGTCTTTTGTACTTTATTTTAGAATGAATGAGCATAGAAACAAGACAGGAGGAAATGTGCATTAAAGAGTTGTTTAAGGAATATAATATAGAAATTTTCTTAAATTCAACACAAAATGATTTATAACAAAAAAAGCACTATTGGCCGAGAGCTTAATTCTTGGAGAAAACAGTGCATTTAGTTTTACGAGAGAAATGTCGGTGAAACATTACAAAAATAGGTTCTAAGAAGGAATGCGTCCACCACTAGGTGCAATTCATTGGCGGCATCGACTTTCCAGCTGAGAATTGACTGCCGGACACCGAATTAGAAAGCGAAGGCCAAATACAGAATAATCATTGTTCCAACTTACCCAACGACTTTGAAGAAGGTCATAAAGCAGCAACTTGTCTTCCAAGGTAATCCGAAAGATGCTCTGTCGAATTCAGGTCTGAGGATCGAGCTGTGATTCCATTCGCTGCATGCCCTCGACTTATTCCTAATAAGCGAAGCTCGGCCCAGTCGTGTATTATAGTCCATCAGGAAAAAATCATTACCAATTAGCAACGACATGTGGGTGGACATATGAATCAAGGATCGTGTCTCCATATTTCACATCTTTCAAAGTCCCTCCATGAAATAAATGAGGTTAGTGTCATCACCGAGAGAGATCCCTACCCAAACCATTCTCCCAGCATCTTTGTAATTGGTTTGAATAATTATGGATTATTTGCATCTGGTTCCCTCCAAATCCTTTGATGACCTCAACCACTCTTCCATGTGAACCTGGACTTCTCTTTGAAGAGCACAGAAGCTCATTGCTGACTGACTCCAAGAAATCTGTTCCCTTGCCCAATGTAAATGGGCAGTTTTGGGTCATGGCTTCAAGGGAAGATATACAGGTGGTCGTCTTGCATACAGACCTGTATTGTAAAGGCACTGCCTTCGCATTATAGTAACGGATATACTTGTTCCTGTTGCCCCAAAATGATCTTTCATGAACTGAGGCAGTAGTGTTTTTCTTCTTATGGCCGGCTTATTAAAGTATAGTTTGAGGGTCACGTTATGGAGCGAATAGAATGGACAGCTCTATTATCAGACCTGAATTCGGTAAAACATTTTTGAACTACCTTGGAAGACAGGTTGTAGCTTTATGCCCCTCTCCAAAGTCGTTAGATGAGCTGGAACAAGGATTACTCCACGTTTGATCTTTGCTTCCCATTTCGATTTTCAACTTAATTTTCAGTTGGGAAAATCGAAACTGTAAAACTGTGAGGTACGGTTTTCTCCAAGAAGGGAGTTCTGCCAGAAGTGCAAATTTTATTGAAAATCATATTTGTTTTTAGATTAAGAAAATTTGTTATTTCATTCGTTAAATAATTTAGAGCTCATTTCTCCCAAATGTCTTGTTTCGGTGTTCATTCATTCTCAAACTGCACACAAAAGAAATGTTTCTTACTTAAGTATTTCGAGAGTAGTGAATATGTGAATGTTCACTGTTATATCTGATTTTACGAGTTAATTGTCTTCACATAAAGTGACCTTGCAGCTTGAATGTGTATATATACTGCCATCATTCAGAATTGCGAAATTATCCCTATACTGTGAAGCATATTTTATAAAGAAACTTATCATAACAAACCTAAACCTCATTGTTAGGCTTTCCATTAAACAAAACTGCTTTATTAGAAAGATGCCGTTTTTTCATTTGAAATCCCTGAAATAATGATTTTGGAAATAACTTGTAAACAAGGCATTCAAAATAAATTATCAGATTAAAAAAATATTAGAACTTCTTCCTAAAAGTCGACAGCAAGAAAGATATTTAAACACTGTGGAAAAGGAAGCTTAGGGTATTTTGACGTATTATAAGCTTATCGTGATTCATTTCATACCAGATATTGTGAAGCATGTTTGCTGTCACTGACGTGCTTTAGATATACACGTAATCTACTACCTAATTCTTCTGGACACTTGATCTACTATCTAATTCTTCTGAATACTTGATTTACTATCTAATTTTTATGAACACTTGATTTACTATCTAATTTTTCTGAAACTTGTTGTATTACCTAATTCTGCTGAATACTACAATCTAATTTTGTTGAACATTCTATCTACTATCTAATTCTTCTGAACACTTGTTCTATTATCTAATTTTGCTGAACATTTGATCTGCTAACTAATTCTTCTGAACACTTGATTTACTATCTAATCCTTCTAAACACTTGATTTACTATTTATTTCTTCTGAATACTTGATTTATTATCTTATCCTTCTAAAAACTTTATTTACTATTTAATTCTTCTGAACACGATTTACTATCTAATTTTTCTGGACACTTGTTGTATTATCTAATTTTGCTGAACACTTGATTCACTACTTTTTCTGAGCACTTGGTCTATTATATAACTTAGCTGAACACTTGACTTACAATCTAATTCTTCTGAAAATTTGTTTATAATCTTATTCTTTTGAAGTTTTGAATTTGCCTGAATAGATTCTTTATTCTTAGTGAATTAACTGATGGTAGGTTTTAAAGTACCATTGAAAGTGCTTTAAAAGGGAGTGAAATGAACATCCATTGGGATAATGTCTGTACGACTTCGAATTGTCATAAACAGAAATTTTGTTACATTTATAAACAAAATATTTAGCTTCTTTCTATATTATGTCCACGTTTTTCTTTCTGTTATTCTTTACAAGAAAGCTATAGTCATTTATGATTAGAGCAACTACTTAAAATATCTTTTATTTTAATAACCTTAGCTGCAGCTTTATAAAAATGTGACGCTCAGTTTCCTTTAAGATTAAAAATGGAAGAAACTAAATATCTGAATAATTACACTTAATGAGACGAAAATATTTAATTGGGAGCTATTAAACGTTGTTATTGGAGCTTTTGACTAACTCAAAGTAACTTATCATTAGTAGAAGGAATTATTGAAAAGATCCAATCTGAAAACTAAAAATAACGCTGGCTATTTTTATTTCAATGACATCATTAGCAAATGTTTGAAAAAGATATTTGATAATTTTCGCTCATTTTAGATAGAAAAATTTCTTTATTTAGTATGAAGTTGAAGTGATAAACTTTTAAAGAGAAGCTAATTAATTTCGAAAAATTTCTAATTATACTCATTACCAATTTATATTCTTTTCTGATGTTTATTTAAAAAACAATATATCTTTTAAATATTATTATTATATTATTCATCTTCGGTTACTTATCCTACTTATCATTTGTAGTGTTTTGGAACTTAGGAAAAAGCTAACAAAATCCACTGACATATGATTTTTCAAAATTTAATTACATAATAGATCCTATAAGAATACAACAGAAAACAATTGTTGTATTTAAATCCATATGAGATCGAAAATAACAGATATATAAGATAAGATATTTAATTGATTTTTATCTTTGAAATTAATTACCATTTGACTTTATTATTGATAGAAATATCAAATCTGGGCTAGTTAAATACATGAAGAAAGTTAATGTTTCTCAAGTGTATATTAATACAAGTTATGCTTTTTCTATTCAGTCTTCCATTCGAAACATTTTCAGCGACTGTCTGACATTTGTAAATGGTTATCTTTTTGGAAAATGATTCAAATCTTTGTTTGATCTTCTTTTCACCTTTGTGTGCTTTTCTGCTATAGACACATCTCACAGAGATTAAATTAGGACACTTGATTATTTTCTTTTCTCATATTTTCGGCCTGATATTGGAGTTTTATATAATAGAAATTTTATTTTCAGTACTTTCGGAAGTTAATGTGTTTCCAAGTCCTTGCTAATCAAGTTGTGGGATTCTATTTTTAAAGTTAAAATACTCTATTCGGCATCTACTTGAGATGATTCTGGCATAACTTTAATGACATCCTATTTCAAAACAAACAAAACAAAATTGTGTTCTTTTTGTTTAAACATTTGTCTGTGATGCTTGCAGTATCTCCAATGGGCACCAGAAGGTATTTTTTAAAAATCATCTGACAATAGCGATAAAAGCAGGTAAAACTAATAACTTTGAATGCTTATTGAAAGTAAGGATGCATTGTCATGAGGTATATCGATGTATTACTCCTGAAAAATTCCCAAGATAAAATATTCACTCTTTATAAATGAATATTATTCGTTATAAATGAAAAATATATTTTTATACACAAAATCCCAAACCAATTTGATGTATTTAATTAATCCCGTTTTTAAGTTTTACATATTTTTAAAAGTACAGAGCGATAGATGATCAACCCCTTCTTGGATTTAGCTCAAATTTTGACAGATGTCTACAGCATATATGTTAAATCTGTACACAGAATTTCATCGATCTAGCTTTCTTCATTCGGTAGTTATCATGGTACTTTATATTCGAAGAACTGGTTAGACAGATTTTCTCTGAACGGAGTTTGTTCAAAATTTGATAGAAATCGACAGATTCGGTATAAAGGCCGTGTACTAAATTTCATCCATCTAACTCAAAGGGTTTTGAGCTATCTTTGTCACAGACAGAGAAACGGATATTTTCCAAAAATATGTTTTTCGAACTTCGGGAGATTCTAAACATGGAGATTTTTCAAAATCAAGAGTTCGATTTTTTTGACGATTACTACACTTTGATACTACTTTAAGTAAATATATGTATGTGGGCATTAGAAGTACAGTCAATATATAATCCTTTAAGGTAACATATGACCTCATTTGATTTCTTATCAGAACCCATTTCTTAGAAATAGCTTACCTCTTGGAACATTTAGTTCTGCACATATGGTCACTCAAGGTGTAAAAGATCTGATACCAAACGTCCAATTGGTTGATGTCCACCAAGGTGGAGAATGCAATGAAGAACATTGTTTATATTCGCTGCCATTCTGCTTTTTGATATGATCGACTTGAAATCCGATTTTGGCGTAGTGAAGAGTTACCAACAAATGGAATTTAGCTTAATAGATTTTTTGATATACGACCTTTTGCTTTTTAAATTAAAACATTCTGCATTATTTACGATTGCATTACCTTTTCAACATTTTTTTTCTCCAGGCCTTGTTACCTGACTCCCTACCTTGTGGGCGAGGGCTTGAGTGGTCTGGTGCCCAGTTTAGTGGCCATCGCGCAGGGCATCGAGAATCCAGAATGCGTGAACGTGACAGAGACAACCTTCTCACCAGAATTAGGAGGTAACATCACCACCGAGGTCCTGATGCCCCGCATAAAAGAACCACGATTCTCACCGGAGTGGTTCTTCGTCATCTTGCTCGCCATGGTGCTCTTCAGCTGGCTAGCCTTTATTCTGCTGGACAAACTGCCCTTCTGTCAGAAAGAGAAGGTGATTTTTTTGATAATTTCTGTACTTTAGTTTGAATGAAACAATAGAAACTTTTACTAGTAGCCGTCTTTGGCGACCAGCTTATTCTTCCGATTTATTGATTTTTTAAAATCTATTTAATATCAATGTGTAATGCATTTTTAAAAAATTACTTTGTTATTTGATTAGACTGAAAACATGAAGTTAATTGAATAAGTCAAAACAAATTAAAACACGTTCAAATGTTTTTAAAAAAATGTGTATACTATGAAATAGAAGTGGAACTGAAAAGCCTCCTTCGGAATTAATGTCCAAAGAAAACATTTTTTAGGAAAAAAATCTTAATTTTAACATTGACGAAAGCACTTGTTTTAATGTTTTGATGGATGAGTTTATAGTGAATAGCATATAAGCCAGTTAACAACTACGCTACCCGAGCAATTGCTTTTGTATCATGGTCATGTTACTGGCCAGCGAACCACAAGTTCCAGGCTCTATCCTCGCGCATACCAGTCCGCCACATTGGTGAACTCGGACGATGAACCTTCAACCTTCATGCAGCTGTTGTGGCGCCATCTACCCACAGCAAAACCAAAGTAGTCAGATTGACTTGACGCAGCAATTACTCACCCACACACGCTCGCCATAACGCTTGGCGCTACTCAAATGGGTACAGGCGCATTAGAATCAATAGCTAATACATCATCACTCAACAGTCATATCATTCGTCTCACCTCCGACTCACTGGAAGGAGAGTCTGTAGTGAATAGCATATAAACCAGTTAACTGCTACTCTACCCGATCAATTGCTTTTGTATCATTGTCATGTTACTTGACTGCGAACCACAAGGTCCCAGGTTCTATCCTCGCGCATACCAGTCAGCCACAAGTTCGAATTTCATACCAAAAAAATTAAATGTTGCAAATGAAATTTATACTTAAAAGATTATTAAAAATTAAGAAAACATTGTTTAGAAATGAACGTGATATCGTTCAAAAGAAAATTTTCACTTTATCGTATATGTAGTATAGAGAAAATATTGTAATCGTCAAAAAATTTGAACTTGAGATTTTGGCTAATCTCCTCGTTTGGAGCCTCCATCAATTCGGAAAACAAATTTGAGACAAAGTGCTACAAAAATGGCTCAAAAAGGCTTAAAGTGAGACATTTGAAATTTGGTATGCGGTCTCTATACCAAATTTGCAGATTTCTATCCAATTTTGATTAAAATATGTTCAGAGGAAGACTGTCTGTTCGACTGTTCGAATAGAAGTTATCTACAAAACGAAGAGAACTATATAGATAAAATTCGGTGCATAGATTTAACATTTGTAGTGTAGAAACCTGTGAACATTTGAACTAAATCCAACTACGAATTGACTGTCTGATGGTCTGTACATTCAGGAACACATAAAATATTTCAGAAACTTAAATGTATCAAACTTAATATGAAATTTTGTGACTACAAATGCAGTTTTGTGTCAAATTTTGATTTCAATTGGTTGTAAAAATACATCTAAAACACACATTCGATTTTCAGATGCCATTATCCTCATGCTAGGAATTAATTAAAAATCTTGCCAAGGATGATATAATAGATTCATTAAAAATGCTGAATTCACGCTAAAATTTGATATTTCATAACTATTGTACGCCACTGCCATGCAAGGGGTTCACTGGCACGGCAAGTGTATTAGAGAGTATGCGAGAAAGTTTTGGGGAGATTGTGGCGGATTGTTATGAGCGAGGATAGAACCTGGGACCTTGTGGTTCACAGCCCAGTAACATGACCACGATACAAAAGCAATTGTTCGGGTCTTGTAGTTGTTAACTGGCTTATAAGCTTTCACCACAAGATCATTATAGATGGTTTTCAGTTTTAAGACAATACAAAAAGGCTTTTACGAGATAATAGTTTTGGAAGATATATACATCCATTTCCATTTATTATTAAGGAATAAGATATGGTTATTCATTTCGACTGCTTATTTGGCAATAGCTAAAACAAATTAAAAAGTATTATCTATTTATTAAATTTTTATTATTATTTTCATGCTAGATTAAGTTTTGATGCTCATTTTTTTATTTCTTTTACATCTTCTTTCCTGAATAAATAGCATTTTTGGACAGCCTTATTCAAAGTATTTCGAATAACATTTTTCAGCTTCATTAATTAGTGGAGCATTAAGTTAAGTGCAGCTGTATATAAACCTTCAATGAAGCAGTTTGAATTGTTCGTATAGTTATGTGTTTACATTTGATTGTTGCCATTCGGCACTAAGTAATAAGCGCGATTTCTTTACACCATATGCGAGTGTTTTATGTTAGATCTTATAAAAAATATACTGTATGTTATAAAGCGAGTTCGCAAATTGTACAGACTAAGTCTATGGCAAAGGATACCGACGTGCTCTGATTGGTTTAAGCCTTGGCATCTTTTTGGCAATGTTTTGCCAAAAAGATGCCATACCGAAATATATTTTTATAAAAATAAATAAAATATGTGGATTTATCTCCTCCCTCCCTATTTTTTACGGTTTACATATAATATTAATCTGGAACACATAAACAGCGGAAACGATCAAATCCTGAAACCTAAATTAAGGAAATATAAAAATTACAATTTATTAAAATTTTTTGTATGTGTTTCTTCTTAATATTATTTTGATATAACTAAAAAAATTAGCTACGAAATCACATATTCCGTTCAAGCTTACATATTTGTACGTTTTGGGCATTAAGTAATCATCTCCCCATATGTAGTTGATGGGAAAGTAATAAATGTTCAGCAACAAGTTTCAATGACTGCATAAATTATCTAATAAAAGCACGAAAACCATAGAAAAATAAGAATTATTTAATTGCTGCATCATATGTTTAGGAATTACTTTCATATAGTTTTTATACTTCTGTGCATAAACAACATTAGTTACTTGTATTACTAGTATTATTAATAATATTTATTATTATTATTATTAATTAGTATTAGTAGTATTACTACTAATATTTAGAGAAAACAATTATATTAATAAAAATTATATCGTGTTGATATTCACTCGTATCATCCATAAAACTAATGAATGGTACAAAGTTTGAGTCAAATAAGCGAAAACTGGACTATTATGAGTTCAAAACATTGGCAAAAAGATGCCAAGGCTTAAACCAATCAGAGCACGTCGGTATCCTTTGCCATAGACTTAGTCTGTACAATTTGAGAACTCGCTGTTATAAAGGCAATACTTTAGGATTTCTTCTCACATATTTCGGTTCAATAATTATCCCTTGTTTTCATTTCGTCTAAAATTTTTTTGTTCATTTTTCAGTAATCTTCAAGCATAATATTCATGCTTATGCTTTAAATATAACATAATTTATTATGACATAAACAACGCTTTAATCTTATCATTATTAGTTTTAAAGGGGCTGTTTTATTAATGACAGGTGACGTATTGACGAGAGCTTTTATATTTTAATCACATCTTTGAGATTATTTAATTGCATCAGGCTCTGGACTCATAATTTAATTAAAAAAAGTTTTTTGAATGATTTTGTTTAGTTGCAGCTTTAAGTATCTAAAATGGTTTCAGTGCAGTGTATTTAGAAATATGTTCTTACATAAAAATAAAATTTACTTGCTTATTTATAGCTTTATAAGATTTTTTTCCACTTCTGACAGCCTTTCCAAGGAGAAAAAAAAATTGCGACCCAATTTCCTTTCAGTAAACTTTTTAGCGATGTCTAAATAGCTAAGATACTGAAGCCTTCATTGTTATAGACTGTAATATTAAAATAAAAAAAATGATATCTTCAAATTTCACGCTATCATGTGAGAACCTTTTTTTTAAGTCATGTGGTATCAGTCCAGCAAAAAACATCATGTTCTGACATGACTCATATTTCTCAATCACCAACATTTAGAAAAGCGATGGTTTTTAACCATCGCAAAATCAATCGAGTTATAATTTATTTTTCCCAGCCACATTTTTTCCCTGAAAAACCAGTTAAAACCGGTTTTAAACAATCACGTGACTATCAGAGTACGCATGCATCGATATTTAGAAAACAATGTTTTTTTTTCACAGCTCAAAATCGTTCGAGTATCAAAACTTTATCTCGAAGCCAAAAATTTAATTTTTGCAAAAATCCGGTTTAAACTAGTTTGGAATGATCACGTGACTATTGCATTGGGCAGTCGTCATCGTTTAGAAAAGCGATGGATGGAAGCGAAAAATTGAACATTAATATATATATTCTATACATCTCCTTGGGTTCATTTCCACTTTCTTTTTCCACTTTCTTCCCTGTGCTTATTTGGGAGATAACTTCTTACAACGCTGCCCTTTATTGGCTGGACAGGAGAATCGAATACATGGCGGATATTCTCTCCAAGTTGTAACTTTTTGTTGGCGATAAGTCTCCAAATGTGTCAACCTTCTTTATCATTTACTAATAACCCTAAAAGCGAAAAATTGGTGCCTCAAAAGCAATAAATCGCCAATTTTCTGCCCATGCATTTTGAGGCTTTAAAACCTCCAACCAAAACCAAACCATGTTTTCACATGATAATAAAATGACGTTTAGAAAATAAAATTATTTTACCCAAGATTATTTTTAAAATTATAATTTTTTTGTTAATAAAATGGAAAGGGATAAAAAAAAAATAAAGGTCCTGCGAAGGATTCTTACCACCACGAGAGATGTCGTTATTATACTTGAGGTAAAGGCTTTCTAAAGTCGATTGAATCATTTAGTCCTCATTGATTCCTTTCCAAATAGAATATGTCTTGTTTCTTTATTCATTGACCTAACAAAGGTTGGATAGAGAGAGTAGGCTAGTGAGATTCGTTTCTGGAGAGTGCAAACTTGAGTTTCATGTTTAAAGAAAGCTATTAATAAATTTTTTCTCATATATGAAGCATATATTAAGAAAGCATTGCAATTCTCGCTTGTCCCCGAATAGGTCGTTCTGCAAAAAGGATAAATTTAACCAGCGGAAATGTTCTTGCCAAAACTTTTTTGGTTGGCCCCCAACTCGAATAAACTAATCAAGCCAAACAGCACCTTGCATGGCACTGGCGTACAATAGTTACGAAATATTAACTTTAGTATGAATTTAACGTTTTTACTAAAACTATTTTTTCATCCCACGCGAGTTTTTTTTTGGCGATTAATCCCTAGGATGCGGTAAATAGTATAAGAAAATCGAATTTGTGTTTTAGAGACAATTTCCTTCAACCTAGTGAAACAAAAATTTGACACAAAACTGCACTTATAGTCAGAAAATCTTATACCCAATTTGATATGTTTGTTATTACGTTTTTGAATTATCATATTTACATGTTTCTGAAAGTACTGACTGGCAGACAATCAACCTTTCGTTAGATTCGGTTCAAAGTTTGATAGATGCCTACCCTACAGATGTTAAAACTGTATACAAAATTGTATCCATTTAGCTTTTTTCATTTTGTAATTATCGTTTTAACTTATATTCGAACAGCCGGACTTCCTCTGGACAGATATTAAAATTTGATAGAAATCTACAAATTTGGTATAAAGATGGTGTATCAAATTTCAACCATCTAGCTCAAGGCGTTTTTGAGTTATCTTTGTCACAGACAGACGGACATATTCTAAAATGTGTTTTAAGAACTCAGGGAGGTCTAAAACGTGGAAATTGGTCAAAATATCGAGTTATAATTTTTTGACGATTTTTATACTTTCCCTTTACAACATGTACTAGAAATTAAAACCCGCCGGCGTCCTGGCATAGGGTTAGCGCGTCTTTTCCGTGATCTGGGCGTCCCGGGTTCGAGTCCAGGTTTGGGCGTGGTTGTTCTTCCGTTGTTCTATCTGTGAGATGTGTGAATGTTCCCTCCTGTAGTAAAAACGCAGTACATTAAAAATATGAAATTAGATATTTGAGCTTTAGACATTGAAAATTTTTGAATGAAATTCTCCAGCGGAAAGACTGTTTGTTTGTTCGTCTACGACGACGAAAAAGCTTTAACAAAAAACACAAATTGCAAGGTGAATTAAATTTAGTATGAAGTTTTATCATTAGAATTGGAGATCAGGATTATATATATATATATATATATGTGCATGTATCCATGAATGCTATATCTCGATATTACAAGGACTTAGACAAATAAGGTTGTCATGAACTATTCTAATCTAATTCCAGGATATACTTCAAATTTCGAATCCAATCGGTTGAAAGAGAACTACCCAAAATCCATAAAGCGATTTTCATTTCTAAACTATGTATTAATACTCAATGAATTCGATTTGAGGAATTTCAGCATTTCAGACCTCCTTGAGACTGAAATAAACATTCTTAGAATGACGAGACGATGTTTACGTCTAACACTTCGTTGGGCTGTCATCCTCTTAGCAGTATCTCGGCCATTATGAAATGATGGCAGCTGTTGTAGAAAATCTAACGCATTGGCTGAGAGTTTAAGAAATAAAAAAAAATATTATTTCCCGTACATTTTAGATGTAAAAATATAGTAATATTAAAATCTTTGTCACCTCGTAATGATGTTGATGGCTGCTGAAATAAAAACGGATCATTAAAATTGAATTGAAACAATGTTTTATTAACGAAAAAAAAATGCCTTGCCAAATACAAAATTAAAAATATGCTTACAGAATATATTAAAAATAACTTACAATTTGATCCATGAAGGAAGAATTTAATAAATCAGCATAAATATTGTTAATCATGCTTAGATAAATATCAGCCACTTCAAACACGAAAACAAAATTCGCTATTGTCTGACGCCAAAAAAAGAAATTGCGCATCCGCAATTCTTTTTTCAATTTACACCGCAATAATGGCCTAGATAAAAACGTATTTGTACCACTATCGTTAACGAGGTTACTTTAAATTCAGTACAGCGTTACAGAGGGCGGTGGACGATTATATATTCTGATGCCTATTTGTCTGCTTATTAATACCTGAAAACTAAAAAGACTACGAACATAGAATTTTGGTTAAAATCAAAATGTGACATCTTTCGTTTCTGTTAAATTTTGGACTAAATGCTTTAAAGGGAAGCTAATATCATTGCCTCTTATTCGATATTTAGATAACTTTATAACGCAAAATGATTAAATTTAACATATTGTTTTAATATATATATATAAATTTAATATTTATACAATAGTTGTGTATCAAATTTTAGGATCATCCCTAATAACACATAGACAAGCTTTCGATGTGTTGGTCTTTCTTTTAGTTGGTTTGTGAAAAGTAAAACAGAAAAATGTCGATATTTATACAAATAAAATTCGCTGTAGGAAGTTGCCCCAGAATTATCGATCAAATCAGCAAGAAGATTTGGATTCCAATCAGAAGAAAGGAAAAGACATTTTAAATGTGTATTGGGGTCTATTTATAATTCTTTGAATAATGATTATTTCTTGTCACTCTGGTGGGTACAGAAGTGGTTGTATGACTTTTGCGTACAATACCATTTGCGTACGAATCATAAAACTGTCAATCAGTTGTCTCGTTTACAATGCGGTTGTGTTACTGATAAGGGTCAGTTCTAGAAGAGGTTACAACATCTTAAACGTTATCTAAAAGTGTCATATTTGGCGAGAGTTAGCCTGATGTTTGACACAATTTCGAATACTTAACGATACGTTCATTAATATAATTTCATGCGTTTTAATACTACAGGAGTAATTTCCACTTTGCCTTTTATGAAAGATGGATTGCTTTTCAATGTATTTATTTAAAAATGTAAGATAAAAACATTGAGGAATGTATTTATCTTACATTTGTATGTATGTATACAAATGTATTTATCTTACATTTAATGTATGTATGGGTACACATATAAATAGTGTGCCCACTTCGAAATAATAATCATTTTTTCTAGATTTCAGATATAAATGCATTACTTTACATAAATATAACGTTTTGCATTAAGCGAAAGAGTTCGCGTTTCATTAATTTTTGATTTATTTCTTCTTCATTCGTTTATTTAATTCAATAATTTTGAACATTAAAATATGTTATTTAAATATAGGCACTTAAAAAAGTTGTTTCTTAAATTTAAAGTACAATTAAATGAGGTTAGTGGTATTGGAATGATTTGTAAGGAGGGAAAACTTGCAAAAGCAATTCTTGAAATTCCTTAAGTAGTAAGAAAAGCTTCCAATTACGGATGTTAAGTTTCCATGCTATATCAATTTTAAAAAAAATCAGTTTCCAGAGTAGAAAGCCATTACAAATTTAAAATTTTCTGTTTGTCATCGTAGATATAATTTAAATATTGTTACATTTTTTAAAAAAAAATCTGTACTCTGATAAAGATAAATTATTTGTTCATTGTATGACTTTGCATTTTGTATATGAAATATTGTAAGTATACGGTGCATAAAATAAGCAACTTACTAAATCAGAAGTATATTAATATTTTGCTAACTGATCATTTGTATCTGCGAAAATTTGTAGGAGATATTAGCTGAATTCAAATTTAATTTTCTTCTAGTTGCACTATTTATTAAACCATAATCCAAATCTACTGTTAAAAAATAAAATAGAATTAAGAAAAGCGATTTTTACATTAATATATGTAGTATATGTTCTTCAGTAACTTTAATTTTATTGAAGATCGTTCTTATATTTACAATAAATCATTAAAAATAGTGTTGAATGAAGTTCTGGTAATACACTCTTCAACAATATACATCTACACCTTAATTGAAATGTTTACTGATTAACTATGGGTTTTTTCCATATTTTAATCAATGTAATTATTTCTTATTTCAGAAGAATTCATGGCCGTTTTAAACCTTCCAGGGGCCCTGAGATAATGCAAATCTCAAAGCCCTTTTTCTCTCCAAATTTTTTAATTGATTTTAATATAATTTTTATTCAGCAATTTTAAGTAGTAAATTTTGAAAACTGAAGTCGGAATATTATGTCCCTTTCTAAAAAGTCCATTTCAATATTGTACAAATAAAAAAAGTGCACAGTCAAAACGTAAAATTAATTTTAAGCAAAATATCGAACACAAAAGACAACTTTCTATAACACTCTAAACAATATTGTAAAAGCAGGAAATATATATTTTTAAACTGTAAAGCTCCATATTTTTTAGAATTATAAAACAGCATAACGAATAACTTGTAAATGGTAATTAGGAATATTACTAGAATAAAATTCCAAAATTAATTTAATAAATACTTGATTATGACTTGAATAAATTGACTGCAGGGCTGTCTGTCATAAATGAAAGTATAAAACTAAATACCTTTCTACAACTACTAAAAATTATCAAGAGCTGAGGGTAGTTTTCTTTGTTGCTTTTTTTAACTAATCACTCTTTGTTAAGATTTGTTATTTAATCAGGTTTGTCATATTTAAATACTTCTTCATCCAATTAGAATATTATGTTAACTTACCTGCATATGCATTTTGCGATTAATATTTATCATAAGTATTCTTTATAAGCTTCTTATGCATTCTACTTTCAAAATTTACATCATCAATGGAAAAATAAGAGAATACGTTTCAAAATTATCTAAATCTGTAACAATGTCACAAAAGATAAAAGAAATCATCCTAAGAATATTTTAAAATAATATTCAATGCATTGCGATATTATAAAAATCAAATAAATAGTAAATTCGGGAAAAGTTTAAAAAATGCTTTCATACGTATTATTATTCCATTTTCAGTCACTATTTAAAATATCCCGAATTTTATTTTTAATTCATGAAATAAAATATGAACTGATTTAGGAACTTAAATAACAAAATACCTGATAACATACGCGCGTGCGCGAGCACACACACACAAAGGAGGGGGGGGGGGAAGGGAATGGAAAAAATTGACTTTAAACACGGAAGCATATACTTTAAATTTCACAGATATTTCCAAATTTTTCGTTTAAATTTATTCAAAAATTAAAGTGTGGAATATTCAAACTTTAATCTAGAAGTTTTAATTAACAAAATAAGATTTTCTTCCAAGAATAAAAGTGAATGTATATATATATGCGTCTATCAATCTATTTAAAATATCAACCATTGGATGTAGAGATACTAAATTTAACACACGTATATTTGGGAGAAAGAAATATGCAATTCAGGCATTCAAAAATATTAATACAAAAAAATAATGTTATATCTAATGTAAATTATCTTAAAATTTTTAAAACAACATTCATTTTATTGGTTTATCAGTCCTTGCGTATTTTTATTCTGTAAAAAGTATACAGATCTTAGATAGCATGCATGTTTTATAGTCAAGATCTTCCGTTTATATTTATGTATGAAAAGATAAAGTTTTCATATAAACGAGAATACTAGATTTCTAAATATAAGATAAAATGTATTTTTTATAACTATATCAGGCTTCTTAAGTTATTTATTTCATGTGTATATGAATTATTTATTTGATTACCAGATTTATCAAAAGCTTTGAACAGATTTAGTTTCAAATAGTAGCAAATTTATCAACTGTTAAATTCTCTTATTGACTTGTGTGTTATTAATGAGCTGAAATGCACATTTAAATAATCCACTTATCTTAAAACAATTGGAATCTCTTGTGATCGTAATAGTTAAGTTCAGGTGTTTCTGTTTCAGATTTTCTTTTAAACGTTATTGATTTTCATTTGAGAACTATATTTAGCATACTTTGACTGTGAATGAATAATGCAGAGAATTGATATGATTTGCAAGTAAAAACTATTTTTTACTGTAAATTTTTAGAAAGTTATCACGGAAAAAAGTCAATATTTCTCTTAATTTTTGATTAATTAAAATTCTAATTAAAAATTCAAAAAATCACTTTCCTACCATCCAAAGTATATATTTGCAAATTTGATAGGCAGACAACCTGGTATGTACAGAGCCAGTATATACACATAGAGACAAAAGTTTTTTTCTTGTGTTTAAGTATCAAAATTTAGTTAAAATATCAATACATTTTCTCGCCAAATACTTTTGCCAACAGAAAACATATGTTTTAGCAAACCTAGACTGATCACTCCCTACCCCTTTTTTTTCAAAGAGCTACGCGTGATTTATTGGCCTTTTATGATCTGTACGCAAATGGTTGTACGCATTTGTTCCACTACCTACAGAAGTTGTGTGCGGTTTTCCACCTCTGACCGGTGACGGGGCGTTGTGCCGTGGCCGGTGATAGCTCTTGGGACTCTAGCATAGTTTTCGCCTATACTGCCGTGGCGTTCCGATCATTCTAAATTACCGTGTGCCTTTGGGGTAGGGGTCAGAGCAGGCGTTTGTGATTACCCTATTTTGAAACCCTAATTACACTATTACAATAATACACTGATACAAATACAATAATAATATCACGTTTGTATAAGCGAAAGTAAAGTCAAGAAAACTCCTATCGGTCACAGTTCGAAATTCTTAGATTCTTGAAAAAGATCATTGTTCCTGAAAAAGATCATTGTTTTTTGTATCGAATCCAAAAATGGAAAATGATTACATAAATTATTACTAGATAAATATATAAGTCCC
This sequence comes from Argiope bruennichi, assembly GCF_947563725.1. Lineage (NCBI taxonomy): Eukaryota > Metazoa > Arthropoda > Arachnida > Araneae > Araneidae > Argiope > Argiope bruennichi. Next base: position 21,373,493 of record NC_079155.1, read on the forward strand.
AGCATTTTTTAAGTACTCCCCACTTGGATTGAATCAACGATTCAAATATTCTTGGTTTAGATAGAGGTTCTTTCAAAGTTTTTTTTCGTTCAGTATCATTTTGAGATATATTTAAATAATTTTTTTTTTTACTATATAAAATGAATTGTTTGAAACCTTTTTTGTATCGAATCCAAAAATGGAAAATGATTACATAAATTGTTACTAGATAAATAAATAAAGTAGCCATTCAGCAAGCATATGTGAAATTTTTTAAATCAAAACCATTTAGTGATTATTTTGTTTATATATATAAATATATATACCGAAACATTTAAAAGAAAAAGTCGTTATAGAGTTCCCAGCACTTTGTATTATGAAGACATTCCCCAACATTAATAAAAGAACTATACCAAACTTCCCCCTTAAGTCTCAGCTCAAATGTTAAGCCACAAGGAAGAAACAAGCTTGGAAACATTCTATATTAATTTATGTTTACATATCTTCTATATGTTCTGTATGTTTACACAAAAGGTTGTACAAATTAAAGTCTATCTACTTATAAAGTTGTGGTTTATTTCTATCAATTCATATAATACAATATATGACGATGAGTAACTTCAAATGAGACATTCACCATATATTAAATAATAATAAAAAAAGCTATACATGTTACATAGATGTGCAGTGCAAGGTGAAATTGGCCAATAAAATGTTTTTAATTCTATAGCGCAAAATATCTATGCAAATGTTTTTTAAAAAAACCCAAGAAAATTTTTACAGACTTTAAACAAGAATAATCAGGAACTTCATTTTTATGTAGAAGTGGCTTCTACAGGAAAAGGGATTCAAATCTGTTTCCTTTATTTTATAACAAGTTATAATATGCCGACGAGTGTTGCCATTCCAGAACTTCAAGAACGCTTAGAAGACGAAATATTGATAATGCATTGCTACTGCAACTGTATTGCATGGCATCCTCTCTGTTTAACGTTCGTTATGAAATTTTTTCATTCATTACTGGGAAAGGCTCTTTTATCGCAACATTAGCTCTCCTCGCAAACATGATCTCACTCCATGTGATTTCTAGCAATGAGACTTTTTAAAAGAGCAGTATTTTTGTAAATTAGCATCTTTTTATTCCTTTATTTTTTAAAAAATACTTTTCGAATCTTTACATTATTTTTCCATGGGTAAAAATGACTAATGTTTTATCCAAAATATTTGTTTCCGATATTCGTAGAATTCCGACATATAGAACGCCGTCCGCTGTCTGAATCGATGAAATTTATTTCAAATATTGTTGTACATTCAGAGAGAAATAATTCCGATATATATATATATATATATATATATATATATATATATATATATATATATATATAATGATATTTTAAACTCTTAATTTAACCAAATTAATTTCCAAAACTTTATCTTAATTTAGCTCATAATAAAATATTCTCTTATTTCCTGATCTCATTCCACGTATGAAGCCGTGTAAAAATTACTGCCCAATCAATTCTACGTATCGAGTGAAAGTGATACTTCCGTTGCTCTTCTCAAAGGTCAACACACACTTGTACTGAATTGGCGAGTGGCCGGAAATCCCTTGTTATATAAGACTAGTGATCATTTGTTTCGCCCTTCTTTCTTACTTCTGCTTTTGTGACGCGCTGCGCCGTCTGGCAAATAAATCATACCTGTCTCCCTGAAGAGAATAAAACGAAATTAAAAATACAAAGTCTCTTCACTGCTTGTCAAACCTGCATTCTGCTTCAACCAAAATAATGTTACACACACAAACACACACACACACACACACACACACACACACACACACACACACACATTATATCTGAAATATAAATGAGTTATGTAGATATTATCATGTAATTTTATGTTTCGATTTATGATGTAATTTTACTTTAAGTTTCATTTTTCGAGTTAAGACTCACTCAGATGAGATCACTCAGAAAACAAAATTAAGAAGGTTTTACATTTCACCATAATTATTTTTATCTTTTCTGAAGGAATCGCAGCTGATACACACATTTTTTTTAAAAAGGAACTTAGCCAGCTGTCAGTGACTTAATCCAGCGAATTATGGTCGATGCTACTATTCTCGTACTTCAGTGTTCCGGTCATTGGGAAATGTGTTATTTTGTCCTTAGAAGACTATATTCAGGCACACATAATATATGACACTATGTATTATGACACACATAATTTAAAGTCCGAGTAACCAGATGTGTCGAATTTAGATTTTATACACGGATTTTTTCGATTTTATAATTTTTTCTCAATAAAATATTATGACGATTTATTTTAACTTTTTATAAGTGGAATTGTCTTAGAACACGTTTTTATTAAATACTAGCCGCCAGCCGGTTCGCCAATCTTAATGTTCGTTAAAATTTTAATAATTAAATATTTTATGCAATTCCAACTTTAATAGATTCTTCAGCAAAATATTTTAAAACTTCAAATTTTGATAGTCATATAATTCACTCATAATATTATAAAGGCCTTCAGTCATAACGTGATATGTATCTCTCTAATTTTCTGTTACCCCTCGTAGAATTTATGCTTTAAATTAAAGTGTAAATGATTAATCTGCAATTAATATAATAATATTTTTTACTGAAACAAAGCATTTTTTTTAATAATATGATTACTGATAATAGAGTCACTGAGCGTTTAAACTTTATGGACACTAAAGAATATCTTTCTTAATTTATGTAATATCTCAAGAATTTGTCAACAAAATTTTCTCAGATTCATCATGAACAGATCGATTAATGAACAATGTTTCATTTTAAATGCATTAAACACTAAGAAAATAAAATGAATCGTTTAAAATAATCGGTCTAAAACAGGTTTAAAAAAACTACTTAAAAAACGATGTACTTAAAACTATAAGCATATACAAAAAATATATAACTAACATAAATACAATTTACTTACAAAAGCATGCAACTAACCTAAAAATAATTTAAATTGTCCGTTGAAAGTGGTTGTCATGACTACAATCAGAACAATGCGCATTCGTGAATTTTCTTCGCCAGTTAGGTAACGCAAATGCGTGAATTTTTCTACGCCAGTTGGGGTAACGCTAGGCAGATTATACATTTTTAATTTCCTTTATTCTGTGTTATTTTAATTCAAAAGTATTTCAGAATGAATCTGAAACATGGATTAATTAACAATGTTTAATTTTAAATGCATAAAACATTAAGAAAATAAATAGAATCGTTTAAAACAATCCGCCGAAAAATATTAACCCTAGCCTCATTACTGTTGGGAGAAAAAAGAAACGGAAGCCTTACTCATTTGGCGGTGGGGGAAATGGAAGATTTTTTTTGGCGGAAAGGTTGGCGGTGGGGGAAATAAAAGATTTTTTTGGCGGGAAAGTTAGTTTTTAATTAATAATTAAAATTCTAATTAAAATTTCAAAAAAATCGACCCCAGGTGCACATTCCCGACCTCTAAGGTATACATGTACCAAATTTGATAGCTGTATGTCAAATGACCTTTCCTGTAGAGCGCCAACACACACACACACACATTGAGCTTTATTATAAGTATAAATGAATTCGTAGGATGTGAAGAAATAATTGTGATTAGTTCACAAACAAAGAGGTAACTTATGTATAGATATAATTTAAAGACGTGTTTTCACTTACTTAAATTAGCCTAAATCACATTAACATGTTTCTTGTGTTTTACTTGAATACTCTCTATTTATATAGTGAGTATTCAAGATACAAACTGTTCCAAATCTATAGAATACAAACTGTTCATACAAAACTATAGATTACAAACTGTTCATATAAAACTATAGAATACAAACCACTCATAAAAAACTATAAAATACAAACAGTTCATACAAAACTATAGAATACAAACGAATACTAACTGTTTTATTAGTTTACTTGTAAAAGATTGTATTGCAAAAGCTGAACTGTTAACACATTTTATGGTTTACAATTGTTTTTCGTAATGTTATAATCCGATTTAGCTTTATTGACCTAATTTATTATTTTTGATGTTATCATTAAAATAATCGGATGCATAAAGTGCCCATATTTACTTAAAAAACAATTAAATGTTTGCCGGAAAAAGAAATGGGACAGAAAGTGAGATTCGTTTTCAAAAAATGAACTGTTCGCTTTGAGAATCACTGTTTCTGAGAAATAAATTCAGCTTTGTTGGGCCCTGCACTTCTTAAACTGTATTATTTAATTTTATTGTAATAAATCGCGCCACCAATGGCAGTAACACTTTCATTAAATTTTCCCGAAACAATTTGTTCCCCTTGATTAATTTTGGGATAATAAAATTTAGTTCTAAAGAACAATTTGGAAAAAAAAAAAATACGCATTTCTTTTTCTATTTTATATTCCTACATTCCCGGAAAAAGCAGTTAACTTTCAAAATGTTACAGGAATTTATTGCTGTCAGAACTATTCTGACATTTCTGACTGACAGCTGACATGACTTTGATAGACCAGAGGAGACAGCCGGCCTGCGAATGATTGATGAGCAACATATTCAGTTACTGAATTCCTGCCATCTAAATCGATGAAACGCTCCACAGTTGAGAAGAATTAAATCTAAATCTATGAATCAGAAATGAGAAGAATATAGACTATTTTGATTTTATATTTTCCACCCATAACTGCTTAAAAGTCATAAGAAGAGAGTATAAAAATAAAGAAAAATCATATTTTATTTCAGATGAGAGAATAACGATTGATTCCGCTTTGATATCTTTATGTACTGTCTAGATTAAATTAATATTTCGCAATATAATGTAACCATCAATTTTGTTTAATCTCGGATTAAATTTGCAAATGTTTAAATATTTCGTTTTTTTTTACTTTGATTCCTTTGATACTTTTATTCTCTCTGCAACACCTTGAATTGATTCAGCTTAAAATTCAAGGAGCTATTTGGATATTTGTGAATTATTTTGAATTTCGCATATTAATTTGGATAAATGAAAAAAATATTCCAGAGTTTTCTGGAACTAACAGATCATTCGAAGATTGTTCGGAAAATTTCCAGAGACACATTCTTCTTTGAAAATCAGAGACTGAAATTTGAAATAAGATGCCAAACTCGGAATTATTACATAGAAGCGGGCTGGAAAGTTGGATTGCTTTCTTTCTCTCTCTGTAAATATATATTCTCTCTCTCTCTCACACACACACATACACTCATTTATCTTTATTATTATAGATATAGATAAAATATTCTATTCGATTTTGAAATTTAAGCGGAACAATCTCAATTGTAGATGTATGCAATCTTTAACCAAAATGGCTTAGCTCCCTAAATGCTGAATAAAAGTTTAAAAAAGATAACATTATATTAGACGATATAACTCATCACTGATTCACCTTTTAAAAACCAAGATCAGTATAATTTTGGAATTCCTACTTTCTTTTATCTCTCTATTTATAATATCTTTTAATTTAATTTAAATACTACTTAATTTTCTAATTCCACATGCACACAAAAACATTCTTTGATTTAAGGGGAAGTAGACGCAGAGTTCTTTAACAATAATTATTTAGTTCTTAATTCTTTATGGTGTTATCAAAGCCATTCATTTTTATCCATTAGATTGTTAGAGACATGACCAAATAGCGCCATGAATTGAAAAGGGAGTTAAAAAGTAGGAAAAAAGCGAGCCCAAAAAAAACTTTTTAGAGTTTATATAGCTTTGAGCAAAGTTCAAATTTTTGAATTCCAGCACATGAAATCATAGAGGAAAAATAAGAATCTCTGCAATTCAGAAAATACAATGAAATCTGAGATGGAGTCATTAGAAAATAATTATTTTTAGAAAGCGAGTAAATTGAAATTGTTCTATATAATATTCCTCTATTATTGACTTGAATTTTTATGTGAATAAAGTATGGCAATTGATTAGATTACAGCAATTTATTATTTCGATAAATTGAATAAGAATTTCTCAGAGGATTTGATTTAATTGCTATTTAATGGTTTGATGTAAATAAAATTGCAAATATAGTTTATGTTTTATATGTATCTTTTTATTCATGATTTTTATTTTTCTAATTAAATTTGCGCTTATTATTATATAAATTATTATTATAATTTTCAAATTAAGGCGGAACATAGATGATAATAATCTTGCTTAGTACATTGTATAGATACAAATTATAATGTCGCACTTTCAGTTTCTATATTCACTTATAATATCGCTGAGTGACTTATTTTCTGTTTGTGTTTTTAAAATTTAATGATTTGTCTTCCAAATATATTTATTGTCCAGCAATCAAATGAAACCAAACGTGTTTTGCTGGACATTTAATTCAGAATTACAGATTTGGGGATTGAAATGGCTTCTGGAAGCAAACAGGGCTGATCCTAAAAATGTGTTTTAAAGGAAAATAGCGGCAGTTCGAAAAATACTTTTCAAAGAATGAAATCAAAGCTTTGCTGGAATTGAACATTGTTGAACAACTTTTATGTTTTCTACCCCTTTTTTATTTGAAATGACGCAATTTCCTCCGGTATTTTCTTGTAAGGATTTAAAAAGCAATAAAATTTCTCAAAATGTTTTTGTGAGAAATGTTTCGATATCTTATTGCAAATAAAAGACCGTTGTGCAATAACTTTTTTTTTCTATATTTCAACCCTTATTTGGCCTTTCATTTATCTAGCATTTATGGATTTATATTTTAGAATTTGTTTTGTGCTTATCTTTGATTTGTGGATTCAGTTAAACTACAACAACAACAACAACAACAAAAAACAGCTTGTTAGAACAAGATTAACAATATACATAATACGTGTTTTATATAAATAATATCAATATTTATATTAAACATTCCGTTAATGTATATTACAATCATAAATCGTCTGCAGCAAATAAATTGTGCGAAAGTTTTAAATCGATAAAAACAGTATCTAATAAAAAATCGTCTGAATTGGGTCATGAAAACACGATTCTGAATGTGAATAAAACTTTGAATGCAGTTAGAAAGACATGAGTGATGAAAGCATATTTTAACGTAATTGTTTGAAGAAGAAATGCGATTTAAGAACGGACGGAATATTTCTCACAGAAAAATTAAAAAAGGCGAATATGCCATAAATATTCTTCTGAATAGATTTTAATAGGCGTTCATATGACCATTTTATGTCTTTGCAGATTATAAATTCAACATTTAAATCCATCCTCTCAAAAAGAAAAACTGAATTCTTTCTTGTTTTAAAAAAGCAAGTAAAAAATGATTCTGAAAATTGTTTCAGCTAATTAAATCATATTTATGTGTTGTTTTGAAGAACATGCAATGCGAGGAACGTTTTTAAGATCGGCATCATAATAGTGATGATTGATCATCAATATTGATCATAATATTGATAATACTGATGATTGATCATAATATTGAAAATATGGACGATTGATCATAATATTGATGATTGATCATAAAATTGATCATATTATTGATAATGTTGACGATTGATCATAATATTGATGATTGATCATAAAATTGATCATATTATTGATAATATTGACGATTGATCATAAAATTGATCATATTATTGATAATATTGACGATTGATCATAAAATTGATCATATTATTGATAATATTGACGATTGATCATAATATTGATGATTGATCATAAAATTGATCATATTATTGATAATATTGACGATTGATCATAAAATTGATGATTGATCATAAAATTGATCATATTATTGATAATATTGACGATTGATCATAAAATTGATCATATTATTGATAGTATTGATGATTGATCATATTATTAATAATATTGATGATTGATCATAATATTGATAATATTGATGATGCACACTACACTAGCAAGAAAACATTTGACCCTACCAGATTTATTGCTCATCAGATTCTCTTTCATGATAATTCTTAAATGGATTCGGGTTTCGAGTATGGCATCCTTTGATTCCGAAATCGAGAATTTAGTACCTGTGTTGTGTTTGTATTTCTGAACCACACATGTTTTAAAATTGTTTGAGTTTGGAAAGGAAGTCATCTGATTGTGTTAATTAATGTCTGTTAAAGAAAAAGAATTAGTTATGGTTGAAAAGAATAATAAGGATAGGTTATATAAGTTGAAAAAACAACGTTTCTCACACAGAGGGCAAGTTACAAAATTAATTTCAAAAATAAAAACTCGTTCAGACGAACTGGGAGTTGAAATGGATGAGCTCGAGGGTCTTTTGCTGCAACTACAAACCAAAGACGAACAAATGAAATCTATCGACAGTAAAATCGGAAATCTTTTAGATATTAATGATATTGAATCGGAAATTCAGAAAATTGATGAATATAATGAAGAAATAGCTTTTACTTCTGTAAAATTAAAGAATGAAATAAAATCATTGCATTGGCATCGTGTAAAAAAACATGAATCTAATAATTTGTGTGAAACCTCAGTAAATCGATGCGGATCAAAATAAATGCAAAATTAACTAAACTGAAAATTCAGACCTATTATGGTGATCCATAAGAGTATTTAAATTTTTGGAGTCAATTCGAAAATTCAATCGACCAAAATCAGATGTTGAAATCGAAGATATCTAAGATGTTGAAAAACCTTCTTATTTATTTAGTGTTTAGTTATTTTAATAGTATTTTTATTATAGGTGTGCCCTCTATTGGGGAAATTCGGAACAGTATCAAGCTGCAGTGAAAAAAAAATGAACTGCGAAAAATGATATCGGCTCTGATAATTTTTTTTTGTAATTGGCTATATATCAAATATAAAATTCTTCTAGTCCGTTCGAAGTTGTATACCAAATGACAAGAAATAATATAAAGAATTTACAAAAATAATTCATAGCGACAGGAGAAGATGTTGGAATTGCCAAATAAATAAATAAAAATTCGATAATAGTTAAAAGTTGCATCAATAATAGGGTCAAATTTATTCTACATTTTTTTAAAGCTGTAAATAGTTGCAAGACAAATTCTCTTATTAATATGACTTAACATGTTTATATTTAGAATAATTGACCTAAAGTCACAGAATCAGCCCCCGCCAACTCACACTAATGGTTCAATTTCATCGATTATTTCATGTAGTTGGGTACAGACGTCAACAGAAAGAATGGAAAACATCCGTACATTTTTATTTATTATCGCATCTTCCCAAATTTGGTGTCGATGGAAATCAATTGAGGGGATGGTTTGTTGAGATAGACAAATTGATTAACCGAGTGAATTAATATATTCTTTTGTTGAGGTAGACTAATTGATTAACCGAGTTAATTAACTATTATTCCGAAATTTTCCCATTGCGGATATCAATTTTTTTCCTGAATTTATTTGTCGCACTAAAATAAATCTCTCAATGAAATTTTATGGAATTCTGTTGGTAATTTCAAGAGTTATTTGGTTTTAAAAATCGTGGCTTCGAATGTTAAATGATTCTTATGAAATTTCGGGGATATTTCGAAAATTGTTATATATTTCTCAAAATACATTTCTTTTTTTACTCACTTGTTATATATTTCTTCTTTTTCAATCACATAAAAAAAAACTGTAATTTTTCATATAGTCATGAGACAAATGCATAAATAACACAAATTCAATATTTTTATGATTATTAAAAATGAATGTGGGAAAAAATGAATTGCAACATATTAAAATATTAGCACGGAAGTAAAGCTGACATATTAAAATGCCGAAATCCAAAAAATTGTGCTCTTATCCCACATAATTTTCGAAGCAATTATGGAAAATGTAAAATTACCTCTGTCGATTTGTAGCACCCACTTTCTGAGGAATTCTATATTAAATGTTTTTGTATTTATATGCCTATTTTTCATGAAGTACGATCTATAATAAGAATATCTCAATTAGTTAAATATCAAATTTATTTTCAAATCAGACAATTTTAATTCAACATGAATTTTGCTTTTTTTTAAAATCGATGTTTCTTTTCCCACGCAGACGACATAAAATTTGATTGCCGGACAGATTAATTGTTGGAAATTTTAATTAATTTTTACTCTTTACAGGCAGTTATCGTTTCAAATAAAAGAAATAGAGTTTCAAGGAAGTCTTATAATTTCTCATTATTTACTAAATTCTTAATTTTTAGTAAATGAATGATAAAATAAGAAAAATCATTAAAGCCTATTATTTATATACTTATTGGCTTAATGTTGAGCATTCATTTATAAATCTCTTTAATTAGATTGAGAATATTAAAAAGAATATTAGTAAAATGATTCCCTTAGAGTTATGAAATAATCTCCTCTTTGCAATTGCGTTAATGAAAAAAAAAATTGTTTTCGAACTTCTAGTTCAAGATATTATAGCATGGTAATGTGGTTGGCTCAATTCATTTGTATTTATTTGTCTTGATTACAAGTATGGAATGGCATGGCATAACAGAAAGAATGTCCATCACTCAATCATTCTTACAGTAGCATAAAGTATTAAACTTAATAAATCTTCTATCCGATTCATAATTAATAGTAGTAAACTTAATAAATCTTCTATCCGATTCATAATTAATAGTAGTAAACTTAATAAATCTTCTATCCGATTCATAATTAATAGTAGTAAACTTAATAAATCTTCTATCCGATTCATAATTAGTAGTAGTAAACTTAATAAATCTTCTATCCGATTCATAATTAATAGTAGTAAACTTAATAAATCTTCTATCCGATTCATAATTAATAGTAGTAAACTTAATAAATCTTCTATCCGATTCATAATTAATAGTAGTAAACTTAATAAATCTTCTATCCGATTTATAATTAATAGTAGTAAACTTAATAAATCTTCTATCCGATTCATAATTAATAGTAGTAAACTTAATAAATCTTCTATCCGATTCATAATTAATAGTAGTAAACTTAATAAATCTTCTATCCGATTCATAATTAATAGTAGTAAACTTAATAAAACTTCCATCCGATTCATAATTAATAGTAGTAAACTTAATAAATCTTCTATCCGATTCATAATTAATAGTAGTAAACTTAATAAATCTTCCATCCGATTCATAATTAATAGTAGTAAACTTAATAAATCTTCCATCCGATTCATAATTAATAGTAGTAAACTTAATAAATCTTCCATCCGATTCATAACTAATAGTAGTAAACTTAATAAATCTTCTATCCGATTCATAATTAATAGTAGTAAACTTAATAAATCTTCTATCCGATTCATAATTAATAGTAGTAAACTTAATAAATCTTCCATCCGATTCATAATTAATAGTAGTAAACTTAATAAATCTTCCATCCGATTCATAATTAATAGTAGTAAACTTAATAAATCTTCTATCCGATTCATAATTAATAGTAGTAAACTTAATAAATCTTCTATCCGATTCATAATTAATAGTAGTAAACTTAATAAATCTTCTATCCGATTCATAATTAATAGTAGTAAACTTAATAAATCTTCCATCCGATTCATAATTAATAGTAGTAAACTTAATAAATCTTCTATCCGATTCATAATTAATAGTAGTAAACTTAATAAATCTTCCATCCGATTCATAATTAATAGTAGTAAACTTAATAAATCTTCCATCCGATTCATAATTAATAGTAGTAAACTTAATAAATCTTCTATCCGATTCATAATTAATAGTAGTAAACTTAATAAATTTTCCATCCGATTCATAACTAATAGTAGTAAACTTAATAAATCTTCTATCCGATTCATAATTAATAGTAGTAAACTTAATAAATCTTCTATCCGATTCATAATTAATAGTAGTAAACTTAATAAATCTTCTATCCGATTCATAATTAATAGTAGTAAACTTAATAAATCTTCTATCCGATTCATAACTAATAGTAGTAAACTTAATAAATCTTCTAACCGATTCATAATTAATAGTAGTAAACTTAATAAATCTTCTATCCGATTCATAACTAATAGTAGTAAACTTAATAAATCTTCTAACCGATTCATAATTAATAGTAGCAAACTTAATAAATCCGATTAATAATCGTTTTCTTCCTGAAAATAAAGGTATATCCTTTTAATAAAAACAGAAAATGTTATTGGCTTAACATGTCTTTACAGTATTCGCATCTCATCATTCAGGGACTTTTTAACGTGAAAAAAATGCGCTAACGACCATATTTCATTCATCATTAAAATCTAGATGTTTGTTGATTTCTTATGCCGGGATCAATTCAAAAAGTCTAAATGATGAGTTGATTTTAAAAGCAATGGGAATGCTTTGATATTTAACTAAAAAATTATTTATATTTTGAAAAAATAACCTTATTAAAGATAAATTGGAGTCGTGTTGTTTGTTACCCCGGAATTCTTGTAATAAAAATACGAAAAAAATTCTTACTTTTTTATAAAAAAACACTAAGATTTACTTATCACGTTCCCGGTGGATGGCTCTTTTTGGGTGGAGTTTCCAACAAACAAAATTAAATATATCCCAAAAATACTACGAATTTCGGAACGAAACTTGATGCGCATGCAAAAAAAGACTCGCTGAATAGCAGTATTAAAAAAAAACTCTGGATTTCCGTAATGCAAATATTTTGTGATAGTAGTTCATTAGCTAATTAAATTCTGTTAATCAGTTTGTCGATCTCAACAAACCTATCCTTTTAAGCCATTGCCATTTGTGCCAAGTTTGTAAGGATGCGATAATAAATAACAAAGATACAGAAATGTTCCATATTTTTTTTCATTTTACGACTAGACCTATCGATTCCAAAATATGTCATTAATGGACATATGTTTTCCTTCATTCCATTTCCTAGAAAAATCTAAAAAGAAAAAAAAAATCTGCATTATGAAAAAAAAAAAAAAATGACTTATTACTTCAGCCCAACTACTGAACAGATTTCGGTTATTTTTATTTCTTATGATAGCTTATAACCCTTAGATATGGAATTAATTGCCTCCCCCCCACCTCCATTTTCATGAGTCTCTGCAAAATAAATTCTTAACATAATCTCCATATTCAACATCTGGACCGATGTCATCAATTGTAATCGTAATTTTGCGTGTAAAGCGAGCCTACTTGGATCCTCCATATTTATTGTACAGATATAATTTAAAATAGTTTAGTTAAATCTGATCAAATATAGTTAATCGGATTTGATTGACACTATTAATGATTTAAATATAGTGGTTGAACAATTAAATCCTGAAGAAGTCTAATTATAGATTAAATTATTTGGATATAAAGTAGATAAGTGTTTTTCTAACCTTTGGAATATTCTTCCTTAAACTTTATGGCATATTTGCGCTATATACCATTTTGGATTTGTTTCTTGGCATGGTGAGAATGATCGAGTGTACAGTTTGGCAAAGAATCTCTTCTCGTCGAATAAGAGATTCCAAGTGTACTATAGACTCATAGCTTGGAATGCGAAACTACATGCCAACTTCCACTTGCATTTTTTTGCTTATTATTTTCGAACTTATTGACAGACATAATTATAAAATATGAGTTTTTTTTTGGGGGGGGGGGCTCCAGAAGGTTAAAAACATAGAGATTCCTCAAAATCTGAAGCTCGATTTTTTTTTTTTTTGATGATTTAAACAAGCATTCAATTTTTTAAACGTATTCTAACTAATTATGCGTTCCCTATTAAAGGGATCACATAACTAGAAGTGTGAGCTGACAAGGGGAGAGCACGGGGTTGAAATCTGAGACCGGGATGAGATTTAGTATAATGATAGTATATATTTAGAATATTCCTTCATGAAAATATTAAAACGCAATGACCAGTCAATTTCGAGAAAATGGTCTTCACACTTTTGGTAAAGCTTATATACTGATAACCTGACTCCCGTCCCGATGATCCCGATGGCATGGTTGTCTAGGTAACCGTCTCGTATGCGGAAGGTCAGGGTTCGAACCTGGCTAGGTATTTTTTTTCTTTTTTAATAACTTTTATTCAATTAAAATTTACAAATACTCTTAATTAATATGTTTTTAATTTTTTAATTCAAAATAAATATTTATTATCGAAATACATACTAATAAAATTAAAATTTTAAAAGAAAAAAATTATAAATACTGATGTATTTTTTAAACAGAATAAAATTAATTAAATGTAATTAACTATTTACAGATGGTTTTAATTAATATGCTACCTATTTTTATGTAAAGATAAATATTTATTCTTTTAATACTTAAATTATAATTTAATGTTAATGTTTAGAGGCAAGGAGATTATTCGCATAAATATCAAACGATTTATTTTTATAAAATAAAAGTATATGTCTGAATATAAATGGAAAAATGTAAAATTAGAGCACATAGTTAAAAAAACTTCCAATATCCTTTAAAATTGTTATTATGTAAATTGTTATTATTTGTTAATTGTGGTTAATTGTTATTATTAATTCGTTATTGCTTTAGTTTCGAAGGAAAATTTTAAATTTTTTCTCATCTTGTTTGGGTTTTGCTACTATTTAATACATTTAAACTGGATGTACAATAACTACATTCACCCAGGGAACATTACATATGCTCAAAAAAATCGAAGAAGAAAACTGCATAAAAGAATAAAGATTTGTGAACAAATCTTTTATCTCGCTTCAAATTCAATTATTCAATGCATTAAATGTTTTTTTTTCTTACGATAGTTTGTTGAAATGGGCCATCATTATTCCCTGCTATCTATTGAAAAGAGAGAGAGAGGGGAAAAAAAAAAAATATATTTAACTCATTCGTTTTGCTGTGAGCCAAATAAACACATGCAGGTTTAATTCATCATAATAATGCGCATAAAAAATCAGAGAAAACGAGCTCTAATCGAATTAACCTTTTGTGTTGGTAAATATTGAACAAACCTGTTTTCGTCTGTAAACTGTAGAATATTCGCATAAATTAATTAGAAAATAAAAGTTGGCAACGAGAGAAGCTCAGGGGAAAATAAATAACGATATTCGATTATGATTCAAAACTCGATAAACTTGCAGCTTCATTTACAAGTCTTAACGTATGCAAAAATTCTAGAAAAGAGCAGGTGATGCAGTTTCTCTTCGTTTGCTAAATTCGCTGCTTTCATTGTTTATTTATTTAGATTATTTATCGTTTTTTCTCCAGCTTGATAAAAAAAAACACAAGATGGAAAAAAAAAATACGCATCCACTGTAACCGTAACTTTTTTTCTGTTTAAATAGAGTGAGATTAATGCGGATCATTAACTCTCGAATTTTTTTCGCTATTTTTTTTGTTCAATTAGCATATGAAATCCCTTTAATTCGCAATTCTGCCTATGCACTTGTGAATAGCAGATTTTTTTAGGGTTAAAGATAAAGCTTTGCTTGTCATATTATCTCAAAACCATGATGCATTAATAATCTTGGAACAAAAGGCTTCGTATCAATTTTTTTATTTTAAGCATTGAAGTAATTTTCAAGATAAATACTGAAGCTTTAACAATAATCCTTAGGTTAAAAAAAGGGATATATAATTTTGTATAAAAACTCTTAAACTGACGCTTTGTATAAGATATAAAATTCTAAATATGAGTGTTCTTCGGTTGCCTTATCATCTCTTGCAGGAAGTTCAGTTTGCACAATGTGTGGTGAGGGAATTACAGATTTCCCACATGAATAATTTTTTAAGAAATGTTAAAATTTGTGTTTTTTTTCTTCTGGTGTTTTTACGAATAGAGAACTATCTGCTATGAAAAAAATATTAACTGAAATTTTATTTAAACTCTTAGTTCAATACCACCTTCTATTTTTAACGTTTATTGTTTTTTACATCTAAATAACAGTGGAAAGAATACCAGGGATTTTTTAGCATATCCAAGTAATTTCGGTCTTTTAATTAATTGTTACTTTAAATATTTAGATTTAAATATCAATTATTCAGTGATTCGACGAAATTGTCTGACAAGTTATCGCATTATGAATAGTTAACGAGATCTGAATTATAAATATTTTTTTAACATATCGTTAACATAGCTTTTCACTTTCTCGTATACAAAATATAGAGAAAGTAACATTACAAACCTGTATTTTTGCTTCCCATCACGAATAGTATAATCGTAAGTAAGACCGTCGTACGATCGGGTGGCTCGTCAATAACCTCAGAGCTGGGCGACAAACTTGGCGATTTGGCAACGAATTTGGCGACAAACTGGATAATGCTGGAAACTTCGAGAATTTTTACGATACGTCCTATATTAACTGAGATAAAGCCCAGATACTCCTGATTGGCCCAGAAGGTTCTCGCTCAGCCTTCTGAGAACTATAAAAATCTGGCAGTCTCAAACTGCAAGGAGGAGTGAATGGAATCGTGATTGGAAGCGGAGTCGTAAACAAATAAGTCGTAGAGTCTTCTAGTGGATAGCGAAGCAACGGCGGAGTGCCAGCGTTGTGTGGAGGGAGTGCTGAATTGCTGTGTGCCGAGTCCTGTTGTCTACTGTGGAAGCGGCGTCGTGTCGCGTGTGTAGTAACCAGTTGTGAGAAGTAGTGAGTCGGCAGCTAAAGCGGCCATTGGAGAGACCGTAGAGTGAAGCTCCGAGGATCCCCTCTCCTGCTGGATTCTGTCTGGCCAGCCGCTTTGTGTGCTGTGGTCGATTATTACTTGTGGGCTACTGTATGCTGTAGAGTGCTGCTGTGTGCTGTCCTGTGTTCATCTCGGCTGTAAATATTTGTCGTCTTTGTATTAATGTCTTCGTGTTAAATAAACGTCGTGGTTATTTTCTACTGAAGCCTGCTGATTGTGTTTTCACACCATACACCCACTACAAAGCGAACCCGGTGAAATCCGTAACAGTATTGTAACTGTCAGAAAAATCGAAATCCAGATTTTGACGAATCTCCACATTTTAGACCTCCCTGTGTTCAAAAAACATATTTCAGAAAAATGCCTATCTGTCTGCCTTTGAAAAAAATAGCTGAAAAACGATTTTAATTACACAGATAAAATTTGAACACATGGTCTTTACAACAAGTCATTACCAATTTGATCCATGGTCTTTTCTCCATTTTGACAAATTTTTGTAAAATCTATTGAGATGAAGTCTGTGTGTACAAATTGTTCGAATATAAGTCAACAGGATAAGTTCAAAAGGAAAAGGTAAATGAACAAAAATCAGCACACAGATTAAACATCTATATTGTTAATGCATATCAAATTTCGAATTAAATCCAACAAGGGATCGAACGTCTGTAGTGAAAGCTTATAAGCCATTTAACAGCTACGCTGCACCTGCAATTGCTTTTGTATTGTGGTCATGTTACTGGACTGCGAAACAGAAGGTCCCAGGTTCTATCCCCATTCATACCAATAGCCACATTCTGACCTCGGACGATGCACCTTCAACCTTCGTACAGCTGTTGCGGTGTCATTTACCCACAACAACCCAAAGTCGTCAGACTCACTTGACGCAACAGCAACCACTCACACACGCTCGCCACATCAAAAAGGGTAAGGCGCATTAAAACTCAACAGCTAATACATCACCACTCAACAGCCATATCGTTCGTCTCACCTCCGACTCACTGGAGGAAGAGTCTGCAGTGAAAGCTTATAAGCCAGTTAACAGCGACGCTTCACGAGCAATTGCTTTTGTATTGTGGTCATGTTACTGGACTGCGAACCACAAGGTCCCAAGTTCTATCCTCGCGCATAACAAACCGCCACAAGTCTATCGATCTATACTATCAGAAGCATGTAAACACGATGATTTAAATCATATTTCATACGTTAGTTTGTGGTTTTAATTGTAGTTCTGCGACACATTTTTATTTTAATCGGTTGGGAAAAATTCTTCTAAAAGACAAATTAACCGTTATTAGAGACAATGCGAGAAAGTGATGGGGAGACGACCGTTCCAGCTAGTGTACTCAACATATCTTTAATAATTTTTCCCCTGAGTTTAGAAGCATCATGCTTACTGTTCCTAACTACGACAGAAATTCCAAAATAATTAAGCTTCTCTTAATTGTATTGACTACTTTTTGATTTTAATTTTCAGGTTGAGTTTTCCACAAAGAAGGAATCAATGAATGATCAGTGCTATGAGATGCAAGTAGCGCCCTCTGGCCAAAATGATGACTTAGTTGAAACGACTCAACATTCTCGAATTCTGTATTTTTATCTTCTATTCTTGCAATTATGGGCTTCTATCGCCACTTTTGGAATTTTCCCAGCAATTCAAGTAAGTAATTAGCATTGTGTATTGTGAAACAGCATTATTAAAAATATTTAAAAACTTGCACTTAAACTGAAGCATTTATAATTCAAATATGAGCCGCTCAAATCGTTTCTTTTCCGAGCCACTTTAAACCTGCTGAATAATAAAAATAAGTGGATTATTTTTTTAGGAAGTATATAAGTCCCTGACAGAAAAAGAAAGAGGATTTTACTCTCTTCTTTTTGCATGTATTTTATCAAGATCTCTGCCTTTTGGCATGTAATATCTCAACAATGGTAACGGAGCTGAATCATGCATAAGCTTATGATGGTAACAATGGTAACGGAGCTGAATCATGCACAAGCTTATGATGGTAACAATGGCAATAGAGCTGAATCATGCACAAGCTTATGGTGGTAACAATGGTAACGGAGCTGAATCATGCATAAGCTTATGATGGTAACAATGGCAATAGAGCTGAATCATGCACAAGCTTATGCTGGTAACAATGGTAATGGAGCTGAATCATGCATAAGCTTATGATGGTAACAATGGCAATAGAGCTGAATCATGCACAAGCTTATGCTGGTAACAATGGCAATAGAGCTGAATCATGCATAAGCTTATGATGGTAACAATGGCAATAGAGCTGAATCATGCACAAGCTTATGCTGGTAACAATGGTAATGGAGCTGAATCATGCATAAGCTTATGATGGTAACAATGGCAATAGAGCTGAATCATGCACAAGCTTATGCTGGTAACAATGGCAATAGAGCTGAATCATGCATAAGCTTATGAGGGTAACAATGGCAATAGAGCTGAATCATACACAAGCTTATGCTGGTAACAATGGCAATGGAGCTGAATCATGCACAAGCTTATGGTGGTAACAATGGTAATGGAGCTGAATCATGCATAAGCTTATGGTGGTAACAATGGTAATGAAGCTGAATCATGCATAAGCTTATGATGGTAACAATGGTAATGGAGCAATCATGCATATGATGAATGCATCATAATAATGGACATAAATTAATGAATGCATTTTTATATTTTCTCCATGATTGTCAGGCTGATTTTAGAAGCCGAATTAATTTGATTAAGGGAAGCCTTTTTTTGTGTTAGAATTATCTAAAATAACAACGAATTGTATTTAAAGAATTTGATAAACTTTTATGTTTAAAACCTCACTCAAAACTCTTTCTTAATTTTGTGATAGAATGCGATTTAGCTGCAGTTCTACTGCCGGTAAAGGTTGCAAAGTTGCATGGGCATCAACTTAAATTTAATTGTATTAGTACACGTTTTGAAGCAACATAGGGGCTTTATATTGTGTACAAAATTGTATTTTCGTAGAAATCACGTCTTTCAAATAAAAGTCATATAATTTTTTTCACCTTTAACTCAAATACTATTTGTCATTCTATGAAATAACTAGGTATAATTACAATACTTAGGGATTCAAATAGTTAACATATTTCATTTTTGAAAAAAGATTCTTAAAGTTTCTATAAGGAAAATGCCGCTTCGTACATTTCCAGTAACACATATGTAAAAAAATATAACTATTAAAGGAGAGACAATCTTTTAATCTGAAATATCGTTTGATTCGTTTGCCTTTCTATTTTTAAAACTTTATTCTTTATTTTGGCAACAACAGCATGGCCATGAAAAATGTATTTCACTTCGTCGCAATGCGTGTAAACACAGAATGCAATAAACACAGAAACAAAATATTAAAAAGTATTGTTGTAAAACATGCTCAAAATAATTTTATAGTTACATTAAAAAAATTATTACAATTACAGGAAAAATTATACGGAAATAAATTAAAATTACTGAAAAATAAATATTTCGAATTTCAAAGTGGTGTAAAAATAATTTTTTCATTTGCCTTCATATTTTCAAAACTTTATTCGTAATTTTGGCAGCAATAAGATGGCCATGAAACATGTATTTCATTTCATCGCAATATGTGTGGATATAAACACAGAAACAAAACATTAAAAAGCATTGCTATAAAACATGATCAAAATAGTTTTATAGTTACATTTTGTTAAAAATTTATTTTTAGCTTCAGGAAAAATTATATGAAAATAAATTATTTTCACTGAAAAACAAATATTGAATTTTAAAGTGCCATGAGAAGGATTTTTGTGCTATAATATGATTTGATTTTACTCAAGAAAAACGTTAAAATATCGAAAAATTTTTAATTAATTAAATAATTCAAATTTTGAAAGACTAAAGAAATATTGAGAGCCTATTACTGAAATATTTACTATGTAACAAATTTAATAGTTCTATGCCCAATCGACTTTAATGTTTCTGAACTATCTGATTTATTGAGATAACTATTCTGACTAACTGGCTTCAGAATAAGGATTAAGAAACTGTAATCAGTTACTCTGAGGTTCAGTTGGGATCCTGTTTGGCTATAGACAGAATAATCCGCCCTTTCCTATTGGTGGAAACATTCCTGCCTTGCAATGCTAATCCAATCAGAGTGCAGCATTCTTTTCTCAGTCACTATTCACGCTTCTTTGAACGCAATTAATAGGAGCTGATGAGTTAATCTTTTTTTTTCCTTCTATGATCACGTGCGTCAGTTAGTGTCCTTGAATTGCGACGGTTACATGGCGTAATCATAGAAGAGGGTTTTCTTTTATTTTCAGGCAAAGGGGTGGAAATAAAGAAAAAAATTGCGACATATTGATAGCATGTAATTTCGGTTTTATTTGATACAATCCAAGGCCATTTATGTAATGTGAAAAGTAATCGCTTCAGATTTCTTAGGCGAAAATTAGCTAAGAAAACTATTTTTTAAGCTATTTATAAAGGCAGCATAAATACAAAAAAAAAAAAGTCCTTTCATTATAGATTAAGATTTCTTTCACATCGACTATTTTTTCATTGATTTATTTTTAATTTTTTTTCGCCTTTCAGAAGAGTCTAATCGAAATACTCCATTTTTCTCATAAGGTCTCAATGAATTGAAAGAAAATGAATAACAGAATTCTGCAGCTGAAATTTATAGATACTAAATTTAAACGTGATTTGTTTTCATAATTAAAAATCATTTTCTATTTTAATCTTTATTGTAAAGCTCAATTTGTTGTTGCATCCCATCTGTTTTCTAATGAGTTAAAGTACGGCATGGCCGAGAAACATGAATTGAAGGAAAAAAGATTATGGTAATGCTGCTTTTAAATAGAAATATTCAGAAACTGTGCACAGTTTTTAGTGTTAGTTATATTTACATCTTCTAATATTGACGTAACGATTAGTATATGTTTTTTATATTTAGACGAATAATATAATTTTGAGCAGTGGTCAGATGACGAGGACGGCACATGATTTGGCTGTTATCTAAACTTTCATGTTGTGCCAATGGGAAGGCATTTGACATTGACGGATTCAACTAGCTCCAGGCCAACCTGTACTTATATTCTTCGATGGAATCAGGGATCGAACCTGGATCTCGCCGGCTCTGAAGCCGAGACTACTTCGCATCTATCCACTGTGGCAACGATCGTATGCATTTGTGTCTACTTTGGTAAATGCTTTCTGCTGCTGCTTGTATTTTAGAAGTTTTCTTGGCATTCTTCCAAGAAATCCCTTCATTACCCTCTTGGAGCTATTTCTACAATACAATTTCCATTGTTAATAGGCATTACAGTTAACGTACTTCTATGTTTTTTTGCCGATTAAACATGATTTATGATGAATTGTTTTCGCCCCTATTGATACATATTAACATTTCACTAAACACTTTATATAAAATTAATTTCTTTTATTATAGCCGTATAGTTGTTTGCCTTATGGAGATGGTCCTTTCCACTTGACTGTCACTTTATGTGGGGTCGCCTATCCTGCTGCTTGTTTGCTAGCAATGTTTTTGGAGATGAGGAGCGTGTCTTGGATCTCCTGGCTGTCCTTGGCATCGACTGTCGTGTCCTGTTACGCCTTGCTTACTGCCATTATGTCACCTCATCCTCCTTTTCTTGATTCTTCAGCTGGACCAGTTTTGATAGTAAGTGCTATTAATACTGCTTTTGGTATGCCTTTTAGTGCTAAAATACATAAAAACACATGTTATTGGTGTTAAAATATTTAAAAACACATGTTCTTGCCGCTAAAATACATTAACAAAAATTAGTTTTGTCGTAGTAATGATAATTTGCTAACACCAATTCTCATCTAATTATAATGTTGTTTGAGATTCTTTATACGCTTTTGATTTATTTCATGTTTGAGAAAAAAAAAGAATTTTATTTTCAACATTTTCCCTGAATTCTTAATGTGTTAGCAGTATGAAATTTTTCACTCATACATTTTACTTGATAATACATTATTTTAATATCTTGAGAATCGAATTATGAGTCGAACTAACAATTTAATTAAATTGGGTTCCATGCAAGTGAAGCCATAAATGGTATCTGGATACAAGTTTGAAGAAAAATTGATTTGAAGATTCCATAATATTTATAATTATCAAAAGAAACCTAAAAAAAGCAATATATATATATATATATATATATATATATATATATATATATATATATATATATATATATCCTGAAACTATCAATCCAAAATAATCAATATGAAAATTCAGTTATATAATATATTCTGAATCTATATAATAAAATATACATTGTATTTAGAGCTGCTGCTACAACTAAGACACAATAGCTGATGCTGCTACAACTAAGACACAAATGATTTTTTTACTTCCGTCCAACAAACTGACTCCTCGTTTCCTGGGATCTTCGGGTCACGAGGGGTCAATTTGTTGAACGAAAGTCAGACCCCTCGCAGAAAAAATTCCTGGTTTGAATCCTTGCCTGAGGGTGACCCTTGAGAAAGACTTGAGGCCGGATTCATTATATCTTTTTTACTTTATATATATATATATATATATATATATATATATATATATATATATATATATATATATATATATATATATATATATATATATATATATATATATATATATATATATATATATATATATATATATATATATATATATAATTTTGTTTATAAGACTGGGTTTACAAATATCCCTGCTTTTTTTCTGTGTCATTATAGGATTCGCTAACTATTGCCAACTTCTGATTTGGTGTCAAACAACCCAGAGTGTTTTTTTATTATGTTTAAAATGTCTGATTTATCGATATTTGAATAAAGATAAGCATAAATGAAAATTAGATTCGAGATCGCAAAATTTACTTTCTATTAAAAATATTTAATGTTGATTATAACAAAAGTCAATGGTCTGAGGTCTGAAACTTTTATTATTCTATATTTATTCATAAAATTCTCATTTCAGCTGGTTGTTATATTTTCTTTTAGCGTTATTTTATTTTGTATTTAGTATTGCATTTTTTTCTATCAATTATCATTTTTCGTTCCAATTCGATTTTAGTGATTTTTTTTTATTGAAGTGTTTTGTGAACATTAAGGATAGAGAAGATCCTATAACAAGGAAAATAAACTTCTAATGTTATAATATCTTTACGTCTAAAGTTTACATGATAATTTTTTATCTCAGCGCTCTTCCAATGTGGATGAGAATCTCCAATACAACTTTCGTTACTTAATCTGCAACAAACAGATCTGAGATATTGTTAACAGATAGAGACTCCATCTAGATTAGCAGATTTTGCAGGAAAAGTTTATAAAACTAAATACTTATATTTTATATATTTAGCCAATCAATTCACTTAGATAAAGATCCGAATTTAGTGAAAGGCCGCAGTGGCCTGGTGTTAAGGTCTCGGCTTTCGGAAACGGAGGGTTTCAGGTTCGAGACCCGATTCCACCGAAGAACCGTCGTGTAAGGGGGTCTATTACACGTTAAATCCGTCCTGACCAAACGTCCTCCCGCTGGTGTGGTGTGGTGTGGAGAGGGGGTGCCAGCTCAGGTGTCGTCCCCGTCATCTGACCGCGGTTCAAAATTACGAAGTTCGTCCCAAAATAGCCATAGTGTTGCTTCTAATGGGGCATTTATATAACTAAACTAAACTAAACTAAACCGAATTTAGTGAAGTCGTGCTGCATTGCAGAAAATCGGGGCGAAAATACTAGCTCAGATGCCTTCCACGCCACCTGACCATCAAAATTACGAGGTCGGACCTAAAATGCTCCTAATTCTATTGTCAAACGGGACATTAATATAAGTATACTAAAACTTGCTGCAGTCTACTGTCATCTTTAGATGAAACAGATGGTGACTGTAGTCTTGCGTATATTAAATGAAACACATGGTACTGTGGTCGTACATGTATTAGATGGAACATATGGTGACTGTAATCTTATATGCATCTATCCTTTTAAACAAATTAAAAACAAATATAAATAACTTCTGTAATAAAAACTTTATTTTAGTTTGGAATTTTACAATGCTTTATACGTATTCATCAAATAGCTTAGTTATGCATTTTCATAAATATAGTCGTTTTTTAAACCAAGTAAAACATGATATTATAGGATAGGGCAAATGAATGGAATGTTTTGCGCTAATCACAAGATTTTTTTGCTAAGAAAAATATTTATTTACAGATAAATATAAGTGTCTACGTAACAATGATGATATTTGTCAATGAGAAATAACATCTAATAAATGGTGTTCATTCTTGGTGACGCATTATATCTTTGAAATGAAGCGGCGTGAATTTCGTAATATCTCTACTTTAATCCTTTCCACATTTACTCTAGTACGTAACTTAAGAACATTACCCAGCAGTTTTGTTTTCATTTATGAAAATGTCAGAACTAAAATTAATCCTTTTTAAGACAGCAAGCAGTTGGCGCATTGGCGGATTTCCGAATAGACAGTTGCTTAAGACCAATAAACTTGGAACTGTCACAAAAATGGCTTGAAATTTTTTTTTAAAAATGTTTTTACTTATTTCAGGATAAACAAAAAAAAGTGCACAAAATACAAATACTATAAAATATTAAAATAATATGGAAACATTTTTCATGTGTAAATGATTAAATTTATGTATGTTACTTTCAGTTCATCGAATCATTAAAATATTTATGAATATCGAGTATCTTCTTAAAGATAATTGCATACAAGTATGAAAGCTGCATGTTTTTTTGTGAATATGGAAACATTTTTCATGTGTAAATGATTAAATTTATGTATGTTACTTTTAGTTCATCGAATCATTAAAATATTTATGAATATCGAGTATCTTCTTAAAGATAATTGCATACAAGTATGAAAGCTGCATTTTTTTGTGAATATGGAAACATTTTTCATGTGTAAATGATTAAATTTATGTATGTTACTTTCAGTTCATCGAATCATTAAAATATTTATGAATATCGAGTATCTTCTTAAAGATAATTGCATACAAGTATGAAAGCTGCATGTTTTTTTTTGTGAAATAGTTTTAAAATTGTAAATAAAAACATGCATATTTTTACAAAATAAAAAAGTAACACAAGATAAATCATTAATGTGCCGAATTCATTAAAATTATATTTTATAATGTGAAGCTAAATTTACCAGTTTATTAAATACAAAGCTTTATAATGTGCACTGCATAGGGCTACACTTTATAAGGTTTCACTTATCCACTGCTGTGAGTAAGGGAACAAAATTATCCATTTGTATTGAAATTCATGCTAAAAACAGTGAATCGCGATAATCAAATCACCTCTCCTCACATCAGAGTCATAATGTAAAATACCCCGCTCTATCGCCTTTAAAGGCATGATGCCATTTAAGATGGCATGCTATGAAACGAAACAGAATGTCCTCTCTTGTATATTTGTCTATATTTTCTGATGCAACCAGTGTGAGTGGTCTTTTCAGAATTTTTTCTACACTTTCTAATAAAAGCATTATCCCCTCCCCCCACCAGAAGAACATTTTAGACCTTGGGCAAGGCTGAGAACATTACGAATGTTCAGATTTTTATTTTCAGAGTACTACATATGAGAGTTGTGTGCTTCGTAATATAGTAAAGAAAACTGGTACTTGTGTATTATTTATCTGCATACTATTTAGATAGAAGAGCTCTGAAAGAGACCTATTTTCTTCTTTGAAAATTTTTTTTGGTGATTAATCATTGGGATACGGTAAATGCAGAAATATCAGAAAAAGGCATGCTTGTTTCCGATGCCTTTTTCCAGACTAACTGAAATCAAAATTTGGCGCATAACTACTATTATAATCACAGTTATTGATCACATGCCACATTTCATTTATAAAAGCTACTGAGTCTTTAAAGGATTGCTTATATACTAGTGAGAATGTACAACTGACAGCAATGGTTCTCTTCACGAATTTGGTTCCAAATTTGATACTGAATTACACTTTACATGCTAAATCTAGGTACCAAATTTTATCCATCGAATTCTTTTCGTTTTGTATTTAGACAGCTGGACAGACAGATTTCGTTTGAATGGATTTCATTCAAAATTTGACAGAAACATATGTTATCATACATTTTTAAATCTATTTACCAAATTTCATCAGGCTAGTTCAAAGCATTTTTGAATTATTCTGCGAGCAGATGGACAATCATATTTATAAAATCGTGTTTTTGTGCCTCCGCGGATGTCTGAAATGTGGAGAGTTGTCAGAATCTGGAGTTCGAATTTTTTGAACATAATAATACTTTCTCTTTATACATTTCACATGCAGGAAGGTAATAGACATCTAATTTACTTATTCCACCCTGTGAAAAATTATTCAAAAACTCTTTAGTGAAATTTTATCTTCTTGCGAACCAGTTCTGATTTCTTTAAAATGGTTTCATTTCAGGTCGTATGTTGGGTGAGTTTCATGTTCGCTTTCTCCTACATCAAGACGATGGTGACGGTGCTCTTGGGAGACTACTGGGGCCATCGAGCCCTCTTCTGGTGTGGGGCCGTGACACAAGCTGGCGCTGTAGCAGGAGTACTGCTTATGTTTCTACTAGTGAACGTGTTCGAAGTCTTTCAAGATGAAGGAATGTGCCTCGTCTAGTCTATTGGATTTAGTCGAGGGATTGCTCACCTGAATTTGTTGGAAATGGTACTGAATATAACACAAGACTTTTAAATGCCCAGAAATTGAGGCATCTTGAAAATAATGATGCTATCCCTGTCAGCACAAGATATTGTGCTATATATAGACTTTCTTGATCGATATTCTGAATGTTGCTCAGTATCATGAAGATATCGTAATATTGAACATCGTGAGCTTATAGGAATTGCTTGCTCAGCATTTTGTAATAGAGGAGTATTTACAGGAAGAGAAGGTTATATTGTGAAATCACCTATATTTCTTTTAACTGCGTGCCGTCTTCCACTGTGGCATGACATAATCCTGTTTTTATGCTCATAAGATACCGAACATATTCCAAAAAAGAGTTTGGTGTCCTGCATGCAAAGAATATGATGGAGTGAATTGAGTACGTTTCAAGTGTGGATGAAAATATGGACTAAATTAACCGGATTTTAAATGGCTCTTTTTTATAATCATGTTAGCTCTGAGACGAATAAATGATGTTTATATTTTTAAGAAGTGATTATAATTTGGTGCCTGAAATAAATTTCCTGGTCAATAACTTTAGTATAAACTATAATATTTTATGAGAAATAAATTATTCTGTGGGATTTTGATTTTTAAGTCAAATAATTAAATGGTAGAGATATACGGTATTTAACGAAAAATAGCTGAATACCGTAATGTTTAATAAAATATTAAAAATATATATATAACATCATATTTAATGATTAACTTACTACTAATTTGAACTTAAAGATCAAGATCAATATACTTTAAGAGTGCCTACTTTTCTTCTAGATATTTCCTAATTTTCATTTTAAAATTAGTCCAACACCTTTATCCCATTTTTTATTTCTTGATTCAAATCCTAATTTTTTATTTAATTTCTTCTAACACTCGCTCAAAAAATAACTGCGTATGGACTTCCCATACTTCGAGCGAAGGGATAAAAATTGTAAGGTGTGCTAAAGTTTAGTTTCCATTGGTAAAAAAAGTGCAAAATGTGTACTTTGTCTTCTTTAGTACGCTATGAAGCACCAAGTCTTCTTGTGCGGAACATTGGAAATCAAAATTTAAACATTAGTGGCATTGGTGGCTTTTCTTGAAATTCACAAATTCTATGCGGGGTGATATTTCGCTTAGAAGGAGCAAGCGAGAAATTTTCGGAGAGACAGCTCCTGATATTTCTTTTGTTTTTATCGGTTTGATAAAAGTAGGAAGGGAGAGGAGTTGTTCGGTAAAGCTTTTCAAAGGTCTTTGAAATCTGGTTAGAAAAAAAAATCAATTTTTGACTCTTTTCAAACAACTTACATATTCTAGGCATGTTTCATGGTATCCCCACGTGGTTTAGAGTTCTAGGAATATTATCATTCACATGTTAATTCAATTTAATTTCAACATAAATCCGAACTGATTCTTTTATTTGAATATAAAATTTTCATCCAAACATAACTAAGTCGCGTTAAACAACTGTCAAGCTTTTTTCCGCTTCTGAGTAAAATGATGTATTCATTAATTTTTAGAGGTGATAATATTTCTATTTGATATCTCTTAATATATTTATTTAAACATTTAATTAGATTGATAGACAAAGGAAGCTTTTATACTGATAAATAATCATATTTGAAATGATTCGAGTAATATTAAATTATACATACGAATAAATGTTTAATGAATTATATTTATCTTCTTTTTATAACTGTTTGATTTCCGTCTTGAGTGGTTTTAATTACTTAATGATGTGGTAATTATTTTGCTCAATTCTTTGACACCCAGGTATAAACATATTTAAAAAACGCATAAGTTAAAATCTATAGGGTGGTTATAATTAAACTTCTCCTATAAACAACATCCTACAATGCAAATGATTGAACAGATTGCAACGAAATTTGGTATATAGACTATATATGAGATGCGCTCACGGAAATCAGTGGACATTTTGGAACTAAAAGTTTTTTTCGAAAATCGAAATGATTGAACAGATTTTTCGAAAATGCAAATGATTGAACAGATTGCAACGAAATTTGGTATATAGATTATATATGAGATGCGCTCACGGAAATCAGTGGACATTTTGGAACTAAAAGTTTTTTTCGAAAATCGAAATGATGGAACAGATTTTTCGAAAATGCAAATGATTGAACAGATTGCAACGAAATTTGGTATATAGATTATATATGAGATGCTCTCACGGAAATCAGTGGACATTTTGGAACTAAAAGTTTTTTTCGAAAATCGAAATGATTGAACAGATTTTTCGAAAATGCAAATGATTGAACAGATTGCAACGAAATTTGGTATATAGACTATATATGAGATGCGCTCACGGAAATCAGTGGACATTTTGGAACTAAAAGTTTTTTTCGAAAATCGAAATGATTGAACAGATTTTTCGAAAATGCAAATGATTGAACAGATTGCAACGAAATTTGGTATATAGATTATATATGAGATGCTCTCACGGAAATCAGTGGACATTTTGGAACTAAAAGTTTTTTTCGAAAATCGAAATGATTGAACAGATTTTTCGAAAATGCAGATGATTGAACAGATTGCAACGAAATTTGGTATATAGATTATATATGAGATGCGCTCACGGAAATCAGTGGACATTTTGGAACTAAAAGTTTTTTTCGAAAATCGAAATGATTGAACAGATTTTTCGAAAATGCAAATGATTGAACAGATTGCAACGAAATTTGGTATATAGACTATATATGAGATGCGCTCACGGAATTTCGAAAAAAAATTAGTTCAATAATGTCCTTCAGAGGGCGTTTTTTTCGGAAAAACATTAAATTTAGTACAATAAACGTCTAAAACAGAATACAGAAACAATATTAACAATCCAGAGCAAGAATTGTGATTAATATAACGAAAAACCGGAAAAAGATGGAAATCCCATAACGCTTCATGTGAGATGCATCACAACTCATCAGTTACTATCTGCTGTTGAACACACTGTCCATCCATTTCAAATCTTGCGGGTGAATGAGGGTGGTTATATGGAGCACCTTTCTCTTTATCGTCCTGGACACGATTAACAACTGCTCCTCTTGTGCAATTTCGTCCTAATGTTTTTTTTGTTTTTGTAAACTGAACTGTTTTTTTTTTCTCTCAAACAGCGTACTGTTATTTTTTTCCTTACTTTTACTTAAAGTGGTTCGATGACTAGGTGATCAGAAACTACTCAAGAAACGTTGATATTGTTTCTGTATTCCATTTTGGTTTTTTATGGTGTTAAATTTAATGTTTTACCGGAAAAAGCGCCTCTAGTGCACATTTTGGAACGAATTTTTTTTTCTTCTGAATTCCTTGAGCGCATCTCGTGTATAGTCTGTATACTAAATTTTGTTGCAATCCGTTCACCCGTTTGCGTTATAGGATGTAGTTTATAGCGGAAGTTTAATTATAACCACCCTGTATTTGCATCAGTTATATATATTAGATAGATATAATACATATTTTTAATGATAACAGTTTTATTACATTGAATTTTTCCTTCAGTTTCACTAATTTCTCAGTATTAAATTTTGCTATTATTATTATCAAAATTTAATTTTGGTAATAAACCTATTTATCAAATTTTATCCATATAGAATTTGTAGATTTTGAACTGTCGCATTCACTCCAATACCGACAGATAGACCTTGAGGTTGAAGGATTTCGACCCATTTTTGATAGAAGTACACAAATATGTGATAGAATTATATACTACTATGCGATAGAATTATATATTACTAAATTTGATCTCTCTAACTCAACGTGGTTTTGAATTTTTCTTTTTCACAAATAGACAGACATGATTCCATAAATGATTTTGTTATTTTAAAGGTTTCAAACTCGAAAATTCTTTCAAATCTCGAAGTCGACTTTTTCAATGATTAACATTCTTTATCTTTGTATATTTCAGATAAAAGAAGCAGGAATTGATGGAATGGTATTTTTACGATGTATAAGGTCAAAGCTTCATTAAGGAAAGTTCTTGTATGAGTTCTGATTTTTTATTTATTTTTTTATTATTCTTGAGAAATGCTCATTCTGAAACTCGAAGGAATTTTCGGAAGTAATTTTTTTTTCTTTATGCAGAAGAGACATAAGATTTGATTTTGAATTTTAACTTCTTTAAAATTCACTATAAAAAGGATACTTAAGATTATTATTCCTTAGAAGTCAGTTCAGAATCCAATGAATGATATTTTCGTTTATTTTCTCGCGTGCGAAGGAACACAACGAGAAAGTGAAATAAAAGTTTAAAAAAACACACTTTTAGATTTTGAGGAATTTTCTCTTTTCGACTCCCTTCTGAGACCAAAAAATACGGTTTCTGAAATTATGTCTGTGTGTGAGCTAGATAATTGAAAAAGGCTTTAAGCTGGATTAATGAAAATTGATATATCACTTTCATAAGAAATTTGTTTATTTCTAGAAAATTTGAACTAGATCATAGATAGGAAGGAAACCTGTCTGTTTGGTTGTTATAGCGTAGGTGAACACGCTATCTAAAAAACAGAAAGAGATAGATAAAGTAGATTGAGATGAAAGTAAATAGTAGAGTAGATAGAGATGAAAGCAGACAGAGAAGTAGATCATAGATAGGAAGGAAATCTGTCTGTTTGGTTGTTATAGCGTAGGTGAACACGCTATCTAAAAAACAGAAAGAGATAGATAAAGTAGATAGAGATGAAAGTAGATAGTAGAGTAGATAGAGATGAAAGTAGACAGAGAAGTAGATCATAGATAGGAAGGAAATCTGTCTGTTTGGTTGTTATAGCGTAGGTGAACACGCTATCTAAAAAACAGAAAGAGATAGATAAAGTAGATTGAGATGAAAGTAGATAGTAGAGTAGATAGAGATGAAAGTAGACAGAGAAGTAGATCATAGATAGGAAGGAAATCTGTCTGTTTGGTTGTTATAGCGTAGGTGAACACGCTATCTAAAAAACAGAAAGAGATAGATAAAGTAGATAGAGATGAAAGTAGATAGTAGAGTAGATAGAGATGAAAGTAGACAGAGAAGTAGATCATAGATAGGAAGGAAATCTGTCTGTTTGGTTGTTATAGCGTAGGTGAACACGCTATCTAAAAAACAGAAAGAGATAGATAAAGTAGATAGAGATGAAAGTAGATAGTAGAGTAGATAGAGATGAAAGTAGACAGAGAAGTAGATCATAGATAGGAAGGAAATCTGTCTGTTTGGTTGTTATAGCGTAGGTGAACACGCTATCTAAAAAACAGAAAGAGATAGATAAAGTAGATAGAGATGAAAGTAGATAGTAGAGTAGATAGAGATGAAAGGAGACAGAGAAGTAGATCATAGATAGGAAGGAAATCTGTCTGTTTGGTTGTTATAGCGTAGGTGAACACGCTATCTAAAAAACAGAAAGAGATAGATAAAGTAGATTGAGATGAAAGTAAAAAGTAGAGTAGATAGAGATGAAAGCAGACAGAGAAGTAGATCATAGATAGGAAGGAAATCTGTCTGTTTGGTTGTTATAGCGTAGGTGAACACGCTATCTAAAAAACAGAAAGAGATAGATAAAGTAGATAGAGATGAAAGTAGATAGTAGAGTAGATAGAGATGAAAGTAGACAGAGAAGTAGATCATAGATAGGAAGGAAATCTGTCTGTTTGGTTGTTATAGCGTAGGTGAACACGCTATCTAAAAAACAGAAAGAGATAGATAAAGTAGATAGAGATGAAAGTAGATAGTAGAGTAGATAGAGATGAAAGTAGACAGAGAAGTAGATCATAGATAGGAAGGATATCTGTCTGTTTGGTTGTTATAGCGTAGGTGAACACGCTATCTAAAAAACAGAAAGAGATAGATAAAGTAGATAGAGATGAAAGTAGATAGTAGAGTAGATAGAGATGAAAGTAGACAGAGAAGTAGATCATAGATAGGAAGGAAATCTGTCTGTTTGGTTGTTATAGCGTAGGTGAACACGCTATCTAAAAAACAGAAAGAGATAGATAAAGTAGATAGAGATGAAAGTAGATAGTAGAGTAGATAGAGATGAAAGTAGACAGAGAAGTAGATCATAGATAGGAAGGAAATCTGTCTGTTTGGTTGTTATAGCGTAGGTGAACACGCTATCTAAAAAACAGAAAGAGATAGATAAAGTAGATTGAGATGAAAGTAAATAGTAGAGTAGATAGAGATGAAAGCAGACAGAGAAGTAGATCATAGATAGGAAGGAAATCTGTCTGTTTGGTTGTTATAGCGTAGGTGAACACGCTATCTAAAAAACAGAAAGAGATAGATAAAGTAGATAGAGATGAAAGTAGATAGTAGAGTAGATAGAGATGAAAGCAGACAGAGAAGTAGATCATAGATAGGAAGGAAATCTGTCTGTTTGGTTGTTATAGCGTAGGTGAACACGCTATCTAAAAAACAGAAAGAGATAGATAAAGTAGATTGAGATGAAAGTAAATAGTAGAGTAGATAGAGATGAAAGCAGACAGAGAAGTAGATCATAGATAGGAAGGAAATCTGTCTGTTTGGTTGTTATAGCGTAGGTGAACACGCTATCTAAAAAACAGAAAGAGATAGATAAAGTAGATTGAGATGAAAGTAGATAGTAGAGTAGATAGAGATGAAAGTAGACAGAGAAGTAGATCATAGATAGGAAGGAAATCTGTCTGTTTGGTTGTTATAGCGTAGGTGAACACGCTATCTAAAAAACAGAAAGAGATAGATAAAGTAGATTGAGATGAAAGTAAATAGTAGAGTAGATAGAGATGAAAGCAGACAGAGAAGTAGATCATAGATAGGAAGGAAATCTGTCTGTTTGGTTGTTATAGCGTAGGTGAACACGCTATCTAAAAAAGAGAAAGAGATAGATAAAGTAGATAGAGATGAAAGTAGATAGTAGAGTAGATAGAGATGAAAGCAGACAGAGAAGTAGATCATAGATAGGAAGGAAATCTGTCTGTTTGGTTGTTATAGCGTAGGTGAACACGCTATCTAAAAAACAGAAAGAGATAGATAAAGTAGATTGAGATGAAAGTAAATAGTAGAGTAGATAGAGATGAAAGCAGACAGAGAAGTAGATCATAGATAGGAAGGAAATCTGTCTGTTTGGTTGTTATAGCGTAGGTGAACACGCTATCTAAAAAACAGAAAGAGATAGATAAAGTAGATAGAGATGAAAGTAGATAGTAGAGTAGATAGAGATGAAAGCAGACAGAGAAGTAGATCATAGATAGGAAGGAAATCTGTCTGTTTGGTTGTTATAGCGTAGGTGAACACGCTATCTAAAAAACAGAAAGAGATAGATAAAGTAGATAGAGATGAAAGTAGATAGTAGAGTAGATAGAGATGAAAGTAGACAGAGAAGTAGATCATAGATAGGAAGGAAATCTGTCTGTTTGGTTGTTATAGCGTAGGTGAACACGCTATCTAAAAAACAGAAAGAGATAGATAAAGTAGATTGAGATGAAAGTAAATAGTAGAGTAGATAGAGATGAAAGCAGACAGAGAAGTAGATCATAGATAGGAAGGAAATCTGTCTGTTTGGTTGTTATAGCGTAGGTGAACACGCTATCTAAAAAACAGAAAGAGATAGATAAAGTAGATTGAGATGAAAGTAAATAGTAGAGTAGATAGAGATGAAAGCAGACAGAGAAGTAGATCATAGATAGGAAGGAAATCTGTCTGTTTGGTTGTTATAGCGTAGGTGAACACGCTATCTAAAAAACAGAAAGAGATAGATAAAGTAGATAGAGATGAAAGTAGATAGTAGAGTAGATAGAGATGAAAGTAGACAGAGAAGTAGATCATAGATAGGAAGGAAATCTGTCTGTTTGGTTGTTATAGCGTAGGTGAACACGCTATCTAAAAAACAGAAAGAGATAGATAAAGTAGATTGAGATGAAAGTAAATAGTAGAGTAGATAGAGATGAAAGCAGACAGAGAAGTAGATCATAGATAGGAAGGAAATCTGTCTGTTTGGTTGTTATAGCGTAGGTGAACACGCTATCTAAAAAACAGAAAGAGATAGATAAAGTAGATAGAGATGAAAGTAGATAGTAGAGTAGATAGAGATGAAAGCAGACAGAGAAGTAGATCATAGATAGGAAGGAAATCTGTCTGTTTGGTTGTTATAGCGTAGGTGAACACGCTATCTAAAAAACAGAAAGAGATAGATAAAGTAGATAGAGATGAAAGTAGATAGTAGAGTAGATAGAGATGAAAGTAGACAGAGAAGTAGATCATAGATAGGAAGGAAATCTGTCTGTTTGGTTGTTATAGCGTAGGTGAACACGCTATCTAAAAAACAGAAAGAGATAGATAAAGTAGATTGAGATGAAAGTAAATAGTAGAGTAGATAGAGATGAAAGCAGACAGAGAAGTAGATCATAGATAGGAAGGAAATCTGTCTGTTTGGTTGTTATAGCGTAGGTGAACACGCTATCTAAAAAACAGAAAGAGATAGATAAAGTAGATAGAGATGAAAGTAGATAGTAGAGTAGATAGAGATGAAAGTAGACAGAGAAGTAGATCATAGATAGGAAGGAAATCTGTCTGTTTGGTTGTTATAGCGTAGGTGAACACGCTATCTAAAAAACAGAAAGAGATAGATAAAGTAGATAGAGATGAAAGTAGATAGTAGAGTAGATAGAGATGAAAGTAGACAGAGAAGTAGATCATAGATAGGAAGGAAATCTGTCTGTTTGGTTGTTATAGCGTAGGTGAACACGCTATCTAAAAAACAGAAAGAGATAGATAAAGTAGATAGAGATGAAAGTAGATAGTAGAGTAGATAGAGATGAAAGCAGACAGAGAAGTAGATCATAGATAGGAAGGAAATCTGTCTGTTTGGTTGTTATAGCGTAGGTGAACACGCTATCTAAAAAACAGAAAGAGATAGATAAAGTAGATAGAGATGAAAGTAGATAGTAGAGTAGATAGAGATGAAAGTAGACAGAGAAGTAGATCATAGATAGGAAGGAAATCTGTCTGTTTGGTTGTTATAGCGTAGGTGAACACGCTATCTAAAAACAGAAAGAGATAGATAAAGTAGATAGAGATGAAAGTAGATAGTAGAGTAGATAGAGATGAAAGCAGACAGAGAAGTAGATCATAGATAGGAAGGAAATCTGTCTGTTTGGTTGTTATAGCGTAGGTGAACACGCTATCTAAAAAACAGAAAGAGATAGATAAAGTAGATTGAGATGAAAGTAGATAGTAGAGTAGATAGAGATGAAAGTAGACAGAGAAGTAGATCATAGATAGGAAGGAAATCTGTCTGTTTGGTTGTTATAGCGTAGGTGAACACGCTATCTAAAAAACAGAAAGAGATAGATAAAGTAGATTGAGATGAAAGTAAATAGTAGAGTAGATAGAGATGAAAGCAGACAGAGAAGTAGATCATAGATAGGAAGGAAATCTGTCTGTTTGGTTGTTATAGCGTAGGTGAACACGCTATCTAAAAAAGAGAAAGAGATAGATAAAGTAGATAGAGATGAAAGTAGACAGTAGAGTAGATAGAGATGAAAGCAGACAGAGAAGTAGATCATAGATAGGAAGGAAATCTGTCTGTTTGGTTGTTATAGCGTAGGTGAACACGCTATCTAAAAAACAGAAAGAGATAGATAAAGTAGATTGAGATGAAAGTAAATAGTAGAGTAGATAGAGATGAAAGCAGACAGAGAAGTAGATCATAGATAGGAAGGAAATCTGTCTGTTTGGTTGTTATAGCGTAGGTGAACACGCTATCTAAAAAACAGAAAGAGATAGATAAAGTAGATAGAGATGAAAGTAGATAGTAGAGTAGATAGAGATGAAAGCAGACAGAGAAGTAGATCATAGATAGGAAGGAAATCTGTCTGTTTGGTTGTTATAGCGTAGGTGAACACGCTATCTAAAAAACAGAAAGAGATAGATAAAGTAGATAGAGATGAAAGTAGATAGTAGAGTAGATAGAGATGAAAGTAGACAGAGAAGTAGATCATAGATAGGAAGGAAATCTGTCTGTTTGGTTGTTATAGCGTAGGTGAATACGCTATCTAAAAAACAGAAAGAGATAGATAAAGTAGATTGAGATGAAAGTAAATAGTAGAGTAGATAGAGATGAAAGCAGACAGAGAAGTAGATCATAGATAGGAAGGAAATCTGTCTGTTTGGTTGTTATAGCGTAGGTGAACACGCTATCTAAAAAACAGAAAGAGATAGATAAAGTAGATTGAGATGAAAGTAAATAGTAGAGTAGATAGAGATGAAAGCAGACAGAGAAGTAGATCATAGATAGGAAGGAAATCTGTCTGTTTGGTTGTTATAGCGTAGGTGAACACGCTATCTAAAAAACAGAAAGAGATAGATAAAGTAGATAGAGATGAAAGTAGATAGTAGAGTAGATAGAGATGAAAGTAGACAGAGAAGTAGATCATAGATAGGAAGGAAATCTGTCTGTTTGGTTGTTATAGCGTAGGTGAACACGCTATCTAAAAAACAGAAAGAGATAGATAAAGTAGATTGAGATGAAAGTAAATAGTAGCGTAGATAGAGATGAAAGCAGACAGAGAAGTAGATCATAGATAGGAAGGAAATCTGTCTGTTTGGTTGTTATAGCGTAGGTGAACACGCTATCTAAAAAACAGAAAGAGATAGATAAAGTAGATAGAGATGAAAGTAGATAGTAGAGTAGATAGAGATGAAAGCAGACAGAGAAGTAGATCATAGATAGGAAGGAAATCTGTCTGTTTGGTTGTTATAGCGTAGGTGAACACGCTATCTAAAAAACAGAAAGAGATAGATAAAGTAGATAGAGATGAAAGTAGATAGTAGAGTAGATAGAGATGAAAGTAGACAGAGAAGTAGATCATAGATAGGAAGGAAATCTGTCTGTTTGGTTGTTATAGCGTAGGTGAACACGCTATCTAAAAAACAGAAAGAGATAGATAAAGTAGATTGAGATGAAAGTAAATAGTAGAGTAGATAGAGATGAAAGCAGACAGAGAAGTAGATCATAGATAGGAAGGAAATCTGTCTGTTTGGTTGTTATAGCGTAGGTGAACACGCTATCTAAAAAACAGAAAGAGATAGATAAAGTAGATAGAGATGAAAGTAGATAGTAGAGTAGATAGAGATGAAAGTAGACAGAGAAGTAGATCATAGATAGGAAGGAAATCTGTCTGTTTGGTTGTTATAGCGTAGGTGAACACGCTATCTAAAAAACAGAAAGAGATAGATAAAGTAGATAGAGATGAAAGTAGATAGTAGAGTAGATAGAGATGAAAGTAGACAGAGAAGTAGATCATAGATAGGAAGGAAATCTGTCTGTTTGGTTGTTATAGCGTAGGTGAACACGCTATCTAAAAAACAGAAAGAGATAGATAAAGTAGATAGAGATGAAAGTAGATAGTAGAGTAGATAGAGATGAAAGCAGACAGAGAAGTAGATCATAGATAGGAAGGAAATCTGTCTGTTTGGTTGTTATAGCGTAGGTGAACACGCTATCTAAAAAACAGAAAGAGATAGATAAAGTAGATAGAGATGAAAGTAGATAGTAGAGTAGATAGAGATGAAAGTAGACAGAGAAGTAGATCATAGATAGGAAGGAAATCTGTCTGTTTGGTTGTTATAGCGTAGGTGAACACGCTATCTAAAAACAGAAAGAGATAGATAAAGTAGATAGAGATGAAAGTAGATAGTAGAGTAGATAGAGATGAAAGCAGACAGAGAAGTAGATCATAGATAGGA
Source organism: Argiope bruennichi (assembly GCF_947563725.1). Lineage (NCBI taxonomy): Eukaryota > Metazoa > Arthropoda > Arachnida > Araneae > Araneidae > Argiope > Argiope bruennichi. The sequence continues at coordinate 21,412,335 of NC_079155.1, forward strand.
AGGAAATCTGTCTGTTTGGTTGTTATAGCGTAGGTGAACACGCTATCTAAAAAACAGAAAGAGATAGATAAAGTAGATAGAGATGAAAGTAGATAGTAGAGTAGATAGAGATGAAAGTAGACAGAGAAGTAGATCATAGATAGGAAGGAAATCTGTCTGTTTGGTTGTTATAGCGTAGGTGAACAGGCTATCTAAAAAACAGAAAGAGATAGATAAAGTAGATAGAGATGAAAGTAGATAGTAGAGTAGATAGAGATGAAAGCAGACAGAGAAGTAGATCATAGATAGGAAGGAAATCTGTCTGTTTGGTTGTTATAGCGTAGGTGAACACGCTATCTAAAAAACAGAAAGAGATAGATAAAGTAGATTGAGATGAAAGTAAATAGTAGAGTAGATAGAGATGAAAGTAGACAGAGAAGTAGATCATAGATAGGAAGGAAATCTGTCTGTTTGGTTGTTATAGCGTAGGTGAACACGCTATCTAAAAAACAGAAAGAGATAGATAAAGTAGATTGAGATGAAAGTAAATAGTAGAGTAGATAGAGATGAAAGCAGACAGAGAAGTAGATCATAGATAGGAAGGAAATCTGTCTGTTTGGTTGTTATAGCGTAGGTGAACACGCTATCTAAAAAAGAGAAAGAGATAGATAAAGTAGATAGAGATGAAAGTAGATAGTAGAGTAGATAGAGATGAAAGCAGACAGAGAAGTAGATCATAGATAGGAAGGAAATCTGTCTGTTTGGTTGTTATAGCGTAGGTGAACACGCTATCTAAAAAACAGAAAGAGATAGATAAAGTAGATTGAGATGAAAGTAAATAGTAGAGTAGATAGAGATGAAAGCAGACAGAGAAGTAGATCATAGATAGGAAGGAAATCTGTCTGTTTGGTTGTTATAGCGTAGGTGAACACGCTATTTAAAAAACAGAAAGAGATAGATAAAGTAGATAGAGATGAAAGTAGATAGTAGAGTAGATAGAGATGAAAGCAGACAGAGAAGTAGATCATAGATAGGAAGGAAATCTGTCTGTTTGGTTGTTATAGCGTAGGTGAACACGCTATCTAAAAAACAGAAAGAGATAGATAAAGTAGATAGAGATGAAAGTAGATAGTAGAGTAGATAGAGATGAAAGTAGACAGAGAAGTAGATCATAGATAGGAAGGAAATCTGTCTGTTTGGTTGTTATAGCGTAGGTGAACAGGCTATCTAAAAAACAGAAAGAGATAGATAAAGTAGATAGAGATGAAAGTAGATAGTAGAGTAGATAGAGATGAAAGCAGACAGAGAAGTAGATCATAGATAGGAAGGAAATCTGTCTGTTTGGTTGTTATAGCGTAGGTGAACACGCTATCTAAAAAACAGAAAGAGATAGATAAAGTAGATTGAGATGAAAGTAAATAGTAGAGTAGATAGAGATGAAAGCAGACAGAGAAGTAGATCATAGATAGGAAGGAAATCTGTCTGTTTGGTTGTTATAGCGTAGGTGAACACGCTATCTAAAAAACAGAAAGAGATAGATAAAGTAGATTGAGATGAAAGTAGATAGTAGAGTAGATAGAGATGAAAGTAGACAGAGAAGTAGATCATAGATAGGAAGGAAATCTGTCTGTTTGGTTGTTATAGCGTAGGTGAACACGCTATCTAAAAAACAGAAAGAGATAGATAAAGTAGATTGAGATGAAAGTAAATAGTAGAGTAGATAGAGATGAAAGCAGACAGAGAAGTAGATCATAGATAGGAAGGAAATCTGTCTGTTTGGTTGTTATAGCGTAGGTGAACACGCTATCTAAAAAAGAGAAAGAGATAGATAAAGTAGATAGAGATGAAAGTAGATAGTAGAGTAGATAGAGATGAAAGCAGACAGAGAAGTAGATCATAGATAGGAAGGAAATCTGTCTGTTTGGTTGTTATAGCGTAGGTGAACACGCTATCTAAAAAACAGAAAGAGATAGATAAAGTAGATTGAGATGAAAGTAAATAGTAGAGTAGATAGAGATGAAAGCAGACAGAGAAGTAGATCATAGATAGGAAGGAAATCTGTCTGTTTGGTTGTTATAGCGTAGGTGAACACGCTATCTAAAAAACAGAAAGAGATAGATAAAGTAGATAGAGATGAAAGTAGATAGTAGAGTAGATAGAGATGAAAGCAGACAGAGAAGTAGATCATAGATAGGAAGGAAATCTGTCTGTTTGGTTGTTATAGCGTAGGTGAACACGCTATCTAAAAAACAGAAAGAGATAGATAAAGTAGATAGAGATGAAAGTAGATAGTAGAGTAGATAGAGATGAAAGCAGACAGAGAAGTAGATCATAGATAGGAAGGAAATCTGTCTGTTTGGTTGTTATAGCGTAGGTGAACACGCTATCTAAAAAACAGAAAGAGATAGATAAAGTAGATAGAGATGAAAGTAGATAGTAGAGTAGATAGAGATGAAAGTAGACAGAGAAGTAGATCATAGATAGGAAGGAAATCTGTCTGTTTGGTTGTTATAGCGTAGGTGAACACGCTATCTAAAAAACAGAAAGAGATAGATAAAGTAGATTGAGATGAAAGTAAATAGTAGAGTAGATAGAGATGAAAGCAGACAGAGAAGTAGATCATAGATAGGAAGGAAATCTGTCTGTTTGGTTGTTATAGCGTAGGTGAACACGCTATCTAAAAAACAGAAAGAGATAGATAAAGTAGATAGAGATGAAAGTAGATAGTAGAGTAGATAGAGATGAAAGTAGACAGAGAAGTAGATCATAGATAGGAAGGAAATCTGTCTGTTTGGTTGTTATAGCGTAGGTGAACACGCTATCTAAAAAACAGAAAGAGATAGATAAAGTAGATAGAGATGAAAGTAGATAGTAGAGTAGATAGAGATGAAAGTAGACAGAGAAGTAGATCATAGATAGGAAGGAAATCTGTCTGTTTGGTTGTTATAGCGTAGGTGAACACGCTATCTAAAAAACAGAAAGAGATAGATAAAGTAGATAGAGATGAAAGTAGATAGTAGAGTAGATAGAGATGAAAGCAGACAGAGAAGTAGATCATAGATAGGAAGGAAATCTGTCTGTTTGGTTGTTATAGCGTAGGTGAACACGCTATCTAAAAAACAGAAAGAGATAGATAAAGTAGATAGAGATGAAAGTAGATAGTAGAGTAGATAGAGATGAAAGTAGACAGAGAAGTAGATCATAGATAGGAAGGAAATCTGTCTGTTTGGTTGTTATAGCGTAGGTGAACACGCTATCTAAAAAACAGAAAGAGATAGATAAAGTAGATAGAGATGAAAGTAGATAGTAGAGTAGATAGAGATGAAAGCAGACAGAGAAGTAGATCATAGATAGGAAGGAAATCTGTCTGTTTGGTTGTTATAGCGTAGGTGAACACGCTATCTAAAAAACAGAAAGAGATAGATAAAGTAGATAGAGATGAAAGTAGATAGTAGAGTAGATAGAGATGAAAGTAGACAGAGAAGTAGATCATAGATAGGAAGGAAATCTGTCTGTTTGGTTGTTATAGCGTAGGTGAACAGGCTATCTAAAAAACAGAAAGAGATAGATAAAGTAGATAGAGATGAAAGTAGATAGTAGAGTAGATAGAGATGAAAGCAGACAGAGAAGTAGATCATAGATAGGAAGGAAATCTGTCTGTTTGGTTGTTATAGCGTAGGTGAACACGCTATCTAAAAAACAGAAAGAGATAGATAAAGTAGATAGAGATGAAAGTAGATAGTAGAGTAGATAGAGATGAAAGTAGACAGAGAACTAGATCATAGATAGGAAGGAAATCTGTCTGTTTGGTTGTTATAGCGTAGGTGAACACGCTATCTAAAAAACAGAAAGAGATAGATAAAGTAGATAGAGATGAAAGTAGGTAGTAGAGTAGATAGAGATGAAAGCAGACAGAGAAGTAGATCATAGATAGGAAGGAAATCTGTCTGTTTGGTTGTTATAGCGTAGGTGAACACGCTATCTAAAAAACAGAAAGAGATAGATAAAGTAGATAGAGATGAAAGTAGATAGTAGAGTAGATAGAGATGAAAGTAGACAGAGAAGTAGATCATAGATAGGAAGGAAATCTGTCTGTTTGGTTGTTATAGCGTAGGTGAACACGCTATCTAAAAAACAGAAAGAGATAGATAAAGTAGATAGAGATGAAAGTAGATAGTAGAGTAGATAGAGATGAAAGCAGACAGAGAAGTAGATCATAGATAGGAAGGAAATCTGTCTGTTTGGTTGTTATAGCGTAGGTGAACACGCTATCTAAAAAACAGAAAGAGATAGATAAAGTAGATAGAGATGAAAGTAGATAGTAGAGTAGATAGAGATTAAAGTAGACAGAGAAGTAGATCATAGATAGGAAGGAAATCTGTCTGTTTGGTTGTTATAGCGTAGGTGAACACGCTATCTAAAAAACAGAAAGAGATAGATAAAGTAGATAGAGAAGTAGATAGAGATGAAAGTAGACAGAGATGAAAGTAGACAGAGAAGTAGATAGTAGAGTAGATAGAGATGAAAGTAGACAGAGAAGTAGATAGTAGAGTAGATAGAGATGAAGGTAGATAGTAGAGTAGATAGAGATGAAAGTAGACAGAGAAGTAGATAGTAGAGTAGATAGAGATGAAGGTAGATAGTAGAGTAGATAGAGATGAAAGTAGACAGAGAAGTAGATAGTAGAGTAGATAGAGATGAAAGTAGACAGAGAAGTAGATAGTAGAGTAGATAGAGATGAAGGTAGATAGTAGAGTAGATAGAGATGAAAGTAGACAGAGAAGTAGATAGTAGAGTAGATAGAGATGAAAGTAGACAGAGAAGTAGATAGTAGAGTAGATAGAGATGAAGGTAGATAGTAGAGTAGATAGAGATGAAAGTAGACAGAGAAGTAGATAGTAGAGTAGATAGAGATGAAAGTAGACAGAGAAGTAGATAGTAGAGTAGATAGAGATGAAGGTAGATAGTAGAGTAGATAGAGATGAAAGTAGACAGAGAAGTAGATAGTAGAGTAGATAGAGATGAAAGTAGACAGAGAAGAGATAGATGATAGATGATTTAAAGTGTAAATCCGAGTTTTAAATCAAATCTGTCTGTGGGTTTACCGTCTGTTAGTCTATTATCTACATGCATGCAAATAAGAGAAATAAAAAACATCAACGATGTACGCTAATGATATTTATCATCTAAAGTGTAGAACTGTAATTAATTTTGTGTCAAATCTCTCAAAGGGTGTCCATGTGTTGGTCTGTGCTTTCAGAAGTTGTAAATGCATTAATTCAAAAATGCAAAGCTTTGAGTAAATAAAATTTGTCATGTGATCTAATATAATAAAAGCTAATATTGTATTTCTGTGCCAGATTATGGTTTTAATTGATCGAAAAAAAGTAGGCTTCCAAAATGCAAATTCGTTATCATATGAGCACATGATGTTGTTTTAGTTTGAGGTTTTGAAGCCTCAAAATGCAAGGCCAGAAAACTGGAGATTTATCGTTTACCAAGTAGCAATTTTTCGCTTTGAAAGTTATTAGAAAATGGTAAAAAAGATTGTCACATTCGCCAACAAAAAGATACAATTTGGTGCAAAAGTCCGCTATGTACTCGATTCTCCTGTCTGGCCAATAAAAGGCAGGGTCATAAGAAATTATAGCTCGAAGAAGCCCAAAGAAAATGGGAATCATCGAAATAGTGAGGGAAGAAATCGAAAAAGGTATATATATATATATATATATATATATATAATTTTTAAAAGCTTTTATTTTAAATTTTCTAACTGGCAAAAAAAATTGTTTTGGAGCTCGAAAGATTTTGAGATTTAAAAAAAAGGAAAAAAACATAGCTTTTCTAAAAATTCATGATTGCGCAATATAGTAATCATGTGATCATTCTAAAACAATTTAAACTGGATTTTCGCAAAAAAAAAAAAAAAAAAAAAAAAAAAAAAAAAAACCTGTCCTTGAGAAAAAGTTTTGGAGCTCGATTGATTTTAAGATGAAAAAAGACTCATCGTTTTTCTCAATATTGACGCATGCGCAATCTGATAGTTCACGTGATTGTTTCAAAAGCCGATTTAAATTGGTTAATGACTTTAATTAATAAGACAAACAATTGCTTAAAGATAATAATTTCTCACATGATAACTTGAAATTTGCGATCGCAGATTTCAATTATATATATATATATATATATATATATATATATAACTTTTTATTTATTTTAATACAAAGTATAGAACTTTGGTGTGCGGTAATGTGAAAATAAAATTCTCAATACTCCTGGCATTTACTACTTTGTCGAAGTTTCACAATTTTATATGGAGAAAAAGGAAGTATAACATCTTTAATAGAGAGTGTGCGAGAAAGTTCCGGGGAGACCACTGCCACGTTAGATATAAGTCCTCTGATTCTGACAGCTATGAATTTAGTTATGTTGCATAACAACTCCATTTTAACTCGTAAAATGGTTTTGCATTCTGCCTTATTTAAATGAATCCTTTACTGTGTGAAATTGGTTAGAAATTTCGCTTGTATCACGAATTTAAACTTCTGAAATGCCAGTAAATATTTCTAATTTTTCAAAAATAATAAGAAAACAAAAGATTTTTATTGTCTTTATAGTTCAATGACACAAATAAACAAATGTCAGGGGAATTTTTATTGCACCATCGAAATGACTGAAAGAGTGATTTGAGAACTGAGAACGAACAATAGATATGAAAATCGCTCATAAAACTCCATTTATTGTCTCTATGTTTCAGCAAGAACAGCATATTTTTGTGGATACATCGATCAATTCAAGGGTGCTAAAACACAAACACTCCAATTTTATAGCACACTAATACGAAATTGCCGCGTTTACGATCAGATGGAAGGCAAGTTGTTTGCTGGGTTCAAAAACACTTTTTTTTGACTTGCTAAATTCTTTTTCTGTTTAATTATCTACAGGCGTCCATTAATTGCATTTTAACTACCTTCAGAATTTATTGAATGTGTTGGAAGAAAATGCTAGACATGAGAACAAAGGTTACGTCTGGATTGGATTTTTCATTGACTTGCTAAATTTTTTTCCCTCGTTTGATTATCTACATGCGTCCATTGACTGTGTTTTTACTATCTACGGAATTTATTGAATGTGTTGGAAGAAAACGCTAGAAATGAAAACATAGATTTTGTCTAGATGTGAATTTTTTTGTGTTGCTAAATTTCTTTTTCTCGTTTGATTATCTACAGGCGTCCATTGACTGTGTTTTTACTATCTACGGAATTTATTGAATGTGTTGGAAGAAAACGCTAGAAATGAAAACATAGATTTTGTCTAGATGTGATTTTTTTTGTCAGGCTAAATTTCTTTTTCTTATTTTTTTATCTACAGGCGTCCATTGGTTATCTTTTAACTATCAACAGAATTTTTTTGAATGTTTTGGAAGAAAACGCTAAACACGAAAACATAGGTTTCGTCTGGATAGGATTCAATTTGGATTGGATTTTTTTGACTTGCTAAATTTTTTTTCCTAGTTTAGTTATCTACGGGCACACATTAATCGTCTTTTAATTATCTACAGAATTTATTGAATGTGTTGGAAGAAAATGCTAGACATGAAAATATATATTTCATATGGATTGTATTTTTTTGACTTGCTAAATTTCTTTTTCTCGTTTAATTATCTACAGGCGGCCATTGTTGTCTTTTAACTATCAATAGAATTTATTGAATATGTTGAAAGATAATGTTAGACATGAAAACATAGGTTTTTTCTGGATTGGAGTTTTTGACGCTAAATCTCTTTTCCTCGTTTAATTATCTACATGCTTGCATTGATTGTCTTTTCACTATCTACATAATTTATTGATTGTGTGGGAATAAAATGCTGTACATGAAAACATAAGTTTTATCTGGATAGGATTCAATTTGGATTGGATTTTTTTAGATGCTAAATTTCTTTTTCACGTTTAATTATCTAAAGGTATCTATTCATTGTATATTAACTATCTTAAGAATCTTTTGAATATGCTGGAAGAAAATGCTAGATATAAAAAATATAGATTTCGTATGGATTGAATTTTTTTTGACTTGCTTAATTTTTTTTTCTCGTTTAATTATCTACAGCCGGCCATTGTTGTCTTTTAACTATCAATAGAATTTACTGAATATGTTGAAAGATAATGCTGGATATGAAAACATAGGTTTTGTCTGGATTGGATTTTTTGACGCTAAATTTCTTTTCCTCGTTTAATTATCTACATGCTTGCATTGATTGTCTTTTCACTATCTACATAATTTATTGATTGTGTGGGAATAAAATGCTGTACATGAAAACATAAGTTTTATCTGGATAGGATTCAATTTGGATTAGATTTTTTTAGATGCTAAATTTCTTTTTCACGTTTAATTATCTAAAGGTATCTATTATCTAAAGGTATTCATTATAGACTAGATAGGATTCAATTTGGATTGGATTTGTTTATATGCTAAATTTCTGTTTCACGTTTAATTATCTAAAGGTGTTCATTAATTGTATATTAACTATCTTAATAATCTATTAAATGTATTGGAAGAAAATGCAAGACATGAAAACATAGATTTTGTCTAGATTGGGATTTTTTTGACTTGCTAAATTTTTCTTTATCATTTGATTATCTGCAGCATCCATTGACTGTTTTTTAACAATCTACAGAATTTATTGAATGTGTTGGAAGAAAGTGCTAGACATGAGAATATAGGTTTGTCTAAAATGGATTTAATTTGAATTGAATTTTTTTAACAACTTGATAAATTTCTTTTTCTCGTTTAATTATCTGCATGAGTCCTTTGACTGTCTTTTAACTATCTACAGAATTTATTGAATATGTTGGAAGAAAACGCTAGATACGAAATCATAGGTTTTGTCTGGATTGGAATTTTTTTTACCTGCTAAATTTGTTTTTCTCGTATTATTATCTACAGCATTAATTGTATTACGTGCATTAACTGTATTTGAACAGAACTGTATCTACAGAATTTATTGAATATGTTGCTAGATAATGCTAGGAAAAATACATAGGTTTTGTCTAAGTTGAATTGAAATCTGTGAACAGAATAAATGCATGATAGAAGTAACCGCACGCAACATCTTGCACCTCATAATTCGTTGTCACGCGGCTAGCAGTGACGTCATGTTCTTTCTTTCTCAGCAAGATGATTCCTAAATGAAATCGGAGGGTTGCAGTTGACGTTTCTCACGTCAACATGAAACGACATCAGTGGTTTATAAAAATATACTACTCGAATTTTAAGTATTATATTTTAAGTTATCTCCAAGGAGACCAATTCAATTATGAGGATGAGGAGACTGGCTCTCGCTGTCTTGATGAGAGCAAAAATGATATGGAATGGCTACTACTCCTATGAGGTGAGTTGTACCGTGGATGGTAATGTTTTTTTAGGACTGGAGCATAGTTCCCACTTATGCTGTTGCAGTGACCGATCATTTAGATTTATATGTGTTTCTCAGAGCGTGTTGGTGTAGTCGATTGTGAAACATTTCAAGATCTTAAAGGTTATTCCTGACTCTACAAGTAAAAAAAGTGGATGATGTATGCTTATGTATATTGGCGCTGAATAGTGTAAATCAATGGACCAAACATTGCCACACGTGTACTCTGAATGATGTGAATTTGTGCCTTGAGGCTATTTCGTTAGTTTAAAATTAGAAAGTTAGTTAATTAAAAATTGAGCCATTTTTTTCATATCTTATCAAGATAACTTTAGAATCTACTATTTGTCATGAAATATCTTTACTACAACACATTATTTTGAATCGCTTTTCAATAATACCAGTAGTGTTTTTATGTATACAAAGTCCAAGATTAATATCTTAATATGTCTTAAATATCTTAATTTGAATTTTAAAGCCTAATATTAAGCAATCCATGGACATTTTATTATACTGTTACGAAATTTCCGGTTCGTTTGGATAGTGGAAGTGATATGGGGTGGAGAACGCTCAATCAGCAGGCGGTAGTAGAAAAAAAACAACGACGTTTATTTACACGAAGACAGGACAGGACAGCACAAAAACGACAACTATATACAGCACAGAGAAGACAATTAGCTACAGCCGAGACGTGCACACAACAAGACTCTACTGCAGACAATAACGCACAGCTAAGTTCAGCACTAGCTTGACTCCGTCACTGCTCTGCTAATTTCTGGAAGACTCGTTCTTCACCATCGATTCCGACTACTACGGCAGCTGCAGACTGCCTCTTTTTATAGGTCCCAGGAGGCGGGGCTAGAAGCCTCTCAATCAATCAGGAACTTTCGAGGCATATCTCGGTTCCCAATGGACGGATCGAGAAAATTCTCGATGTTTCGTGTATAATCTATTTTGGCGCCAATGTCGTCAAATTCGTCGCCAAGTAGCCAAATGGTCGCCAAGCTCTGGGACTTCCGATGCGACACCCGGACTCCGTCCAATGCAGATGACTGTAAAACAGTCGTTCTGATGATGGAACCAACTATGCTGGGAAGCAACATCACAGATTCGTAACAATACATAGGAGGTTAAATTGAAATGGGATTCAGTCACTATTGTCATCGAGAAATTTGTTGCCATACAAGGCTAATAAAAAATTAAGAATAATAATTGACTGGTGAAATATTGATAAAATTCGCAATACAGCATTTACTGCTGCTTTTGAAAATGTTTTCTAAAAAAAACACTAAAACGTAGCAAAAAAATGGAAAAAAAAAATTAACCATTTTATTTTTGAGATATCATGTATATGCACATATTTGAAATTTTGTAACAATAAACAAAACTTATACGCTTGATTTGAGCATGTTTGAGAATTTCAAGAATTTTTTTTCTTCATTTTACTTTCATGCTTCAAGAATGATAGATATACAAAATAAATGTAGCAGAAACTTTCTTAACTGTAATGATCAGAAATTCTTTGTGCAACTTTTTCTCAATTATTTTTTTAAAGGAATGAATTTTATTTGCTCAGAATACCAGAAAATTCCTTTCCTCTTCTATGCTTTTAAGAATCTATAAAAATAAAATAAGGAAAGCAGGCATAAACAAAGGAATTTTGAGATATTTTAGAGTAGTAATGGTTCTAAACAAATTTAATAAAAGTGATAGTTATTTAGCACATTATAAATGTGAGATTAAAATGTGTACTAAAAACACTGCTGTTCTTCGTGTAAATATCAGTAATGTTTACATGACTTGTGTTCCATGCTTATCAGAATATCTCTAATTAAAACTTCATATTCCATAATCTGGTATTCTGGATTTTTTTACCATACATACACTGAAGTAACAACATTGGTTGGTTAAAATATGAAATTGAAATAAAACTATTTTTCATTTAAATAAGGCTTAATTCTGATTGAAAAATAGAAGAATTATAAATTTTAGAAAGGGGATTGAAGAAGCTTTCATTTAGAATTCTCATTTTTGATACCATCTTTGCTTTCTAATTCCGACTGGGAAGTAACGCAACAGTGGCTTGTGGTAAGATCTCAGATTAAAGACTAGGTTCCACCAAGGTTCTACTCTGGATTTTGGCGTGTTTCATTAAAATTGGGACTTATTTTAAACATATTTATGTTAATATGGTATAGAAATACAAGATTGGTATTTTCCCTAAGGCATCGTCCCTGTCATTTAGTAATTTTTCAAAAGGATGAGTTTTGTGTAAAATAAGAAATATACAAAGTCACTGGAAATTAAAGCATACCGGTTCCAAATCATTTGCAATTTAATCTGAAAACGATTCTTTTCCTTTTTCTTTTCTAGCAGCAGAAACTAATTTGATGTTTTCAGTTAAGAAATGTTTTGATTATGTCTTTTCAATAATGATTTAAAAAAAATCGAGTAAAGTTCTTTTATTTTAAAAATAAGAATAGAACTGCGTAATTAACTACATGCATTCAATCTTTTAATTAAATGCAATTTTCATCACAGCAACCTGTGTGCGAAATCAGTTTGTTTTCGTTTAAATTATTGTACTTGTTTTTCTCTTAAGCTGTTATTCTGAGAACTAAAACGTTCAAAATTTAAATCATTGACTGAAGAAGAAAGGTTTTAAAAACGATGATCTATTTTGTAGAGATCAGTAAAAAAAATATTGTTATTTTAATTTGGGACAATGAACATAAAAGAAGCACTAGTGACATTTTAAAGTTATTCTTTAATGAAGAATGTTCTGCTTTTGAAAATTTTGCTGATTTGCCTTACTTAAGGACAAAAAAGCGCAGTTGCAAGTATTTCAATAGCGTGTTTTTAAAAAGGATAAAATTAAATTGAATTTTTGATTAAACTCGAATAAAAGTGATCTAAATTTTAAAAGAACTTCAAAGAAAGTGGAAACAATAGTTCGCTTCTTTCAGTTATTAAAAACTTAAAAAAAACGAAAATAATTTAAAAATTACTTAGTTGATTCCTGGAATTAAAAAAAAATCGAATTTTCACGAAATAGAAGAAATTTTTTGAACTTAAGCTAATAAAAACAATAAAAAGAAAAATCAATTAAATTTGTATTAGTTATTAGTTTGCTAAATACCGGAATGTTTTAACTTAAGTATTTCATTCTTGAGTTCTACTCTCAGGTGACACTACTGAGATTGAATCAAAAATTTATATAATTAATGACTAACTAATACTTAAATGTTGAAAATATTCAAATTATGCAATGACACTGAGAATATATCAGCATGTACAATTTTAAATTTCTAGCGCATAAGAAAAACTGTGAAATATCTGTTACAAAATTCTATCTTTGCAAACAGAAAATAAGTCAAATTAAACAAAACATAATTTAAAAAAGTGAATATAATATATATATATATATATATACATAAGGATCATAAGGGTACAAACGTTCATGAGAGATAGAGTACACCTAAACGTTGGGAAATCACATAGCGATACATGGTCGGAAGCGCTTTTCTGGTGTAGTAGTGAGACACAAAACATAAGAAAGGGAGGACAAGAACAGGATAAGAAAACACGTTTATTATTCTTAGCATAAAAAAAAACTCAGAAAGAACATAAAGAGACAACGATCTTCATCAAAGGTGTTCGAAATTACGAACCTAGACCGTGCTTCAAGCCTCACATCTTGGGCGCATTGAAGATCGGACATTAGCGAAAATACCTGGCATGTCTCGAACTTCCCCAGCAGCCTGCCATGATCTGTGCAATTAGGTTCTCAGCATTGATAAAGAAAGTTTCGTACACCAGGGCTTTGTTATACCTTTAGAAGAAGTAATCAAGGCAAGTGAGATTTGGCGACCGAGCGGACCAATGCACTGGACCACCCTGCCAATCCACTAAAGGCCATGCGCTGCATTCAGATGGAGTACAAGCGTCAAAAACTTCCCAGAATTTTTGTTTGGTACTAAGAATAATAAACATGTTTTCTCATCTGGTTGTCCAATTCTTTTCTTGGGTTTTGTGTCTTCACTACTGCTGTAGGAAAGTGTTTTTGAAAATGCATTCCTATGGGATTTTCCATCGTCTGAAAGTTTGTTACACTATCCATCTGAAAAATTGAAACCGCTGCACTGACACACCCTGTGTATGTGAGATTTTAATACAGATTTCCTACATGTGTTGACCACAGGCAAAGGAATCATAGGGATCTTTTAGAAGAATTTGTTTAGATCAGCAATTTTTATCCCTTTATAGCGTGGGAACCGCTGACGAAAGTATTATCACAGAGCTTTATGTTGCATTAATAAAATAGAAAAAGTGGAATGTGATCAGGAAATAAGAGAATATTTTAGAATGAAGTTAATATGTGCTGAATTGAGCAAATATATATATATATATATATATATATATATATATATATATATATATATATATATATATATATATATATATATATATATATATATACATATATATATACATATATATATATATATATATATATATATATATATATATATATATATATATATATATATATATATATATATATATATATATATATATATATATATATATATATATATATATATATATATTTGCCTTATTTGTACAATGATGAACTTTTTCTAAGACAAGTTCCCCGTAATATAATGGGATGAGTAGAAAATTATTAACATTTGTACATTAGTACAGAAAATTAAAGGTTAAAAAAATGGCGACAGCTTCTCGACACGATGCACATTCTTCACGTTATTCTATAAAAAAATCGGCTGCTACATGATACGTGATTAAGTGGTAGAATCTTTTTGATAGAACATCATTCCCTTATTCTGTAGCAACACTCTATTTAATCTCGTATAACTTCCCAACCATTGGATGACAGTTCACTGTTCTTTCTTGAAGCTGCTATCCATACTGCTAGTGATATGGGTGTTTTTACTCTTTAGAAGAATATGGTGAAATGACCAAAATATTACAAATTCAACACATTTCTCATAAAACCTATATTCCTGGTAAAATTATGGATAAGTTTTGACTCATTATTAATGAAATTAAAATTTTGGATTTTTAGCAACAAAGGCTGTCATACCTTAATGCCAGAGAGTCAGAGTTAATAAATATCAAAATATGTTTCTTGAATGAACGAATAAAAATTTGTAGATAGCTCAGATTTCGGGGAGCAGAATTTTATGACACGAAAATTCTTTGTGACTGAAAGTGAGCTTGTTCCAAAGGTCTGTTCTTTGAATTGAATACTTCAAGCAGTGCACCAGAATACGTTCAATGACATTTCTCGATTACAGAAGAGTCAATCAGGATTGTTTTAAAGCCTAAATTTATTCAGTAGAGCTGGGGTGATCACCATTAGGATAATTAGATATGCTGTTATCACATCTTCTTTTCTATTTTTAAGCCATGAGATAAGGGAAAAAATTGACGGAATATCGCCTACAGCTTCTTGGTATTTGCTATTTCGATACATTTGGCGCATATTTTGGAGCGATGTTTCTTGATAATAAGCGATTAAATCTTCAACAGCAATCCAAGCAAATATGGGTACGGCTCCGTGAATATTTTAACTTACAGACATAGCTGCAGAGAATTATCGATAATATTATATTTTTATATCCAGTACTAGTAAAATTCTGTATTTTTTCAAAATTATTGCATTGTGATTTGTCTGTTATGATAATTATTTCAGTTTGCTGTATTTCTGATTAGTGCAGATAATTTTTGACTCATCTACATAGCAAATTACGAAAAAATCAAACAAACAACAACCTATTCTTAAACAGCATATAAGTAACATTTTGAATTTCTCTGAAGTTAAATTATTACATTATAAATAGTATTGTGATGATTATAGCAGTTGTCTCAATTTTTGGCTTAAAATTTTTGAATAATTTTTGACACCTATGCGGAATATTATAAAAAGATTCCATTTTAAAATTATTCATATATAACGTGTCTATGATTCCTGCAACATGAGAATGCTGTATGGCCCACATTTTCCATGCACGAATACCTTCAACATGAGAATGCTGTATGGCCCACATTTTCCATGCACGAATACCTTGTGTGAATTTAACCATTTTTGTATCATCCTTGTTTAAGTCTTAACTTGTTAACCAGTCTTAACCAATGAGGGATTTATTTTTCAATATCCTTCAAGTTCCCCTTTGACGCATTCCCAAACAATGACGCATATACACGTCGAACGCAATGCAGATGTTTTCATAGTAAATTTTGCAAAAAGTCATTATAAAGCGAGTAAAAATTCCTTTTTAGTAGATAAAAAAATCATTCATCGACAGAGGCAAGATGAAGATTTGGATTCATGTGTATACCCGTCGAATGCACTTAAGTGGTTAACTATGTAAGCTGCGGTATTCTTCTCATCTAGTTGTGCATTGGATTTTAAATAAAGTGTATTTACCATTTTTTTAAAAAAAGAATTCGTTACACTTAGCTAGAATTCAGCATTTTCTGAAATTAATTCGTATATTATAAATAGACTGTTATAATGATTATATTGATGATAAAGCTGTTTTTCACAGCTACTTTAGGTAATATTTAGTGAACCTGAACACCATGAAATGATGGTTTCCGACCGTATAAATCAGTAATTATATAAACAAATAACCATCAATTTCTAGATTTCAAATTTGGCATTAATGCATGATATCCACGTGAAAATTGACATAGAAATCTGCATAAGAAAGATAAATAAACTATTTTCTATAATCGTGTCTATTTTACTAAATAATAGACACGGATATACCATTCCATGCTGTAATATTATGCAATGCCTTATATGTCAAACCGGCAATTCATTTAAAATACTCCCCTGCATTTAAAAATTATCATACAATGACAGAAAGAATAAATTTGCTACTCTATGAATAATAAATATAGAGAACGGAGGAATCTCTTCTAATTTAAAAATTTATTGTACGTTTCTTTTGTGCATTTGAAAGCTTATTCCAACCGTTGTCATTTTCCTTGTATTCCGCGCAGCGCCCACGTCAGAAGTTTCCCGCTCTGCCATTGATTTGCATTCACATGCAAATGTGTTTATCCGCGGCGGATTCTTCGCTATAATCAATAAACTCACTAAGAATGCACGTCTTTCGCATCTAAACACTCCGAGAGATTGCGAAATAGGCGAAGAAAAATTTCTTTTTCTTGATGGAGGCAGGTAGAAAAGCTTTCCTTCGCCTTCCATCTTTTCTATTTTTTTTTATTCCAGAAAATGAGGTTGATGCTGAGAATCAGGCAATTTTGATTCCATTTTTAGTTAATAAATGTGTGCTTTGAAAATACCTGATAAAGCAATCACATTTGTGAGGAAAATGATGAAGGTGATTTTTCTAATAGCAAAAAAAAGCTTTCAGGATAGCTTTATTTTTTAAACAATGAAATGTGTTTTTGTGTTCAGACCCATTAAAGAAACATTTCCATTTGTTTAAAGATGCATTTGCTATAAATCGCACATATTAGCGCTGAAAATCGTATTAATCTAATTTCCACGTTTATCAACACGGAAGTGTTGGTCTATTAGGATCCAGAAATCCCATAAGCAGGGCGCCCAAGATATAAAGATGAGAAACTTACGGTTTAGTGGTTGATTATCGCCTCCCTGGAGGATAAAGTAATCGCGTGGGTTCAAGTTACAGCCATTCCGATAACGGGACGTAGATTCTATTAGAAGGGTTGTACTGTGACCGGTAATGGTCATTCTAATAGAATCATTAAAACTCAATCATAGTGACTGTCTCAATATTATTGTGACAATTTCATTTTCTTCATCAGGATACTTCTGCATATGGAGGTCGTTCCCATGCGGCTATAGTTACTAAGGGTAGAATTTCATTTATTATCCACTTTATCTTATTAGTTTCGAAGGCTAGTGTGCTTACCACTTGTTACTATACTATTAATGTATGCCATACTTTTCTAGAATTGCATATAAATAGAAAAGTATTTCATTTGAAAAGAGTTTGGTTCTATAGCGAATATATTATTTAAAGAGAAATTTAAAAATATCATAGATAGCATAAAACAATTAATGAAGAGTTATATGACTTTGACCTATGAATGCATTATAATCATTCTGCTGATGATAATGGATTCGATTTGTACCTACGGAACAGTCACATGTGAAAAGATAAATGCTAAGATAATGGACAATTCATTGTTAGAGGGCATGCGCATTTATCTTTTCACGTGACTCAGATGACGTAATAAGAATTTATTTCATTTATTCACAAAGAAAGATATTTGAAGATTTCTCTAGAAAGATATTACATGATAGAAATGGCATGATGAAAGACATGGTATTTAATATTCTCTCATTTCATGTTCCTTTTAAGAATTCTTTGGAGGCGAATTTTTACATCTTTTTTTGGTTTAAAAGTGCTTTCGATCATATTTTTGAGCACAATTTTATTGTATATCACAATTATTATCATATATTTGAGCACAATTTTAAGCAATTCTGCGATAAATTATTACACGAAACAAATCGAAAAACAAAACAAAAAATTCAGACTACACTTGAAATGTGTTTTAAAATTTTATAACTATTTATTTTTGTGCTATTGTTGTTATTGAAATTAAATAGTTTTCATTTATTCGCTTGTATATTACGTGTCCTTAGAGTATGAAAGAAAGTGTTAACTTATAAAATATGATTTCAAACACAATTTCCGGGTACTGAAACTTATACGGATAAGTTCCATTATTTTCTAGAAAAATGATTTAGATTCTAAGAACGTCTACATAGATAGTGCAAATCTCTTCAAATAAAAACTGTTGCCTTGTTAACACCATTTTATTTTCGTGCATATTTTGAGTCACTTCAAGTTAACTATCACAGATTAGGGTGCCTCTCTCAATACTAGCATCGGGTGCCACGTCTCGAACGCAGAATACCGTTCTTCAGCTGAACGTTAAGATACAAAACGAATGAACAAAAATTTCTCACGCGATAGAAACGCCATCTATGGGCGTGAACCTGAAACAGTTAGAATGAGACTAAGTAAATAAATGAAATTCCTGCTTTATAAGCAAACAAATAAATAAAAAGCGATCATTAAATGGCTGAAATAGATTAAACATCATCAAATTAGGGAAAATTTTCAGATATAAACAATTTAAAGCAGATTTGAATGTCTAGCTCAAAACATCGCGACATGAAAATGTCTCAGGATTCAATGATTTATCTATTTTTTATTACTTTCTTTTATTCGAAGTGCACAAAGAGAAAGTTAAACAATAATCAATTTTCTGGAGAATAATCTCCCGGAAATTCAAATTTGGAATTTTTACGATTTTTCATGTTTCACATTTCTTGAGTCCGAAAAAACGTCTTTTTGGAGTGGCGTTTATCTGCAAATCTGTGGACACCATAATTCAACAACGGTTTAATCTAGACGGATGAAATTTGGTATACAGCCCTGACGATATATTTTCAGATTTTTATAAATATTCAACAAAATCCATTTAGTGGATTTCTGGCTGTCCAGCTGAACGAATATAAGTTAACACGATAATTTAATGAACAGAGCCATATTAATAAAATTTATTTCATAGATGTTTCAAACCTCTTTGAGTTAAAAAAAAATCTTTTTTTTTTTGGAATAATATCTATCTCTGAATAAAGAAACTAAAAAAAAAAAAACTTTGAGCCAGAGAGATGGAATTCTGTCTATGGTCTATGCATTCAATTTGTAGAATTATCCCAAATTTTTAATGTGGAACTATTCAGAAGAGATCTGTTCGTTGTCAAAATGTTTATTTAATAACTACAAGACGAAGACGGCTCAACAGATAAAGTTTGGTATATAGAATTAATATCTAAATCGTGAATTCTTTATGAAATTTGGATCAAAATTCGTTAAAAGGTAATCGTCAAGAGATGTCCAACTGCTCTTCCAGTAGTCATATCACTGACTCTCCAACCCGCCCGAAGCGAGGCCGTGCGCGAAAGACAAGAGCGCTACCTAGAGAAGGCCATAAACATGAGAAATTTAGCTGCTGTGACGTCACAGCGTAAAGCCTTCATTTGAGTGCTTGCGATTGGAATGCGCGCGTGATTTAAGAAAATACATATCGAAATTCCGGTGTATTCTTGGATTAACTCATTCTAAAGTAAGTTTTTTAAATTTATGTTAGTTCCATACAAAAATATAATATAGTTATATTTTAGAGTTAACTTTGATTGCAATATTTTTAGATATAAAGTTGTTTTTGTATTTACTAACGTGGTGACAAGTCTAATTTGATGCTTTAATTGTTCATTATATTATCTCTACATTATCGTTTATTTCATTGTGTAATTTAAGCATTCCTTAGCTTCTTCTAAAGCTTAAAAATTTCAATAGCTTCTTTTAAATGTAAGCATTTCATAATGGTTAGAAATTAGTGTTATTCTCGGAGATCGGCTAAGCCTAAAGTACGGAAAAAATCAACTCGCTTGTGCGGGCCGAGCAAAACGAAATTGTTCGGCTGAAAATTAACGGACTTTTTCTCTTTATGTAAAATATACATAATTTTTTTAAAATTCAATTGTGAACTAAACAAAATTTTTGTACATTTTTTGTAGGACCTGTGCCCCATTATTAAGAAACTCTGGTTTAATTATGGGTAAAGGTAGAAAATGTTGCGTCCCGGGCTGTAATTCTAATTACAACAATACAGACAATTATGTCTCATCATTTACTTTTCCTAAGAATGAGGTGAGGAAAAGTCAGTGGGTTAAAAGCATTAATAGGGCAGATTTTATTCCTAGTTCAACTGCTGTAGTTTGCATAAAGCATTTTAGCTCAAAATTCATTATTAAAGAAGATCGTGTAATTAGAGATGATGGTAGTGAACTGGTTGTACAAAGACAGATTCCAAAATTATCCCATGATGCATATCCATCAATATTTCCTAACCAACATTCTTACCTTTCTCACGAGCCGTCTACTAGTAGAAAATCTCCATCTGAACGTATAAATGCCTTGAAATTAAGAGATGAACAAAAGTTTGCTGAATGGTGTGCAAATGACACTATTAATTCTTTTGAAAATTTTCAGGAAATGTATGCTAAAAAACTTAGTGATGGCTGGCTAAACATAAAAACAGATAATTTCGTCTTGTGTTACAGATTAGACACTAACCAGTGTCCTCGTATTGTTATTTCCTTGAAAATATATACGGATTTAACTGTAGAAATTTAGCATGATTCTGTGTTATTGAAGAAAAAAATCTTCCCTTTTTATTTTGGGAGAACATAATAAATGTGATCGATGGACAAAATTTGATAGCTTGTTGAGTTGGTTAGCTGCATTTAAACTAAACGATGTCAAACTAAATGAGAAAATAGAAAATGCTATGCATTTAATAAAAGATGCATGTTCTCAGCAAGAGGATAGTGATAAGATTTTATTTTTCAGTGTAATAATAGAGCAATTGAAATTAACATTATCATCTAAGCCCATTTATTCCACACAGTTTCTTCTTCTTGTAGCAAAATTTTATTTTTGCTATCCTGCAGCTTATAGTTTCATACGTAGTTCAAAAATTTTAATTTTACCTCATCCTGTCTACTTAAAAAAATTATCCAATGCATTGAAGGGCCCAAGTAGTGTTTCTAACAATAGTCACATAGTATACCTTCAAAAAAAGAATGACATGCTATCTCCCCATGAAAAACTTGTCTGTCTTCTTTTAGATGAAATTTATGTAAATGCCGGTTTACATTATAAAGGAGGAAAACTTCTAGGGAAAGCAGAAAATGCCAATGAACAAGCTAACACTGTCCAAGCATTTATGATAACTTCTTTATTTTCAAATTATAAAGAAATAGTTGCCTTAGTTCCCATGAAAAATCAAACAGCTGATGATCTTTATTGCCAAACCCTAAATGTTCTAAAACTCTTAAATGACTGTAAATACAATGTTTTATGTTTAATTTCTGACAATAATAGAGTTAATAGAAATATGTTCACTCAGATGTGCCAAGGAAACCTTGTAAACTGCATATCAAATCCTGTACAGCCTGATAATAAGTTGTTCTTTTTATTTGACACAGTTCATCTTATTAAATCTGTTAGAAATAATTGGTTTAATGGAAAAGCCCTTGGGCAAGTTTTATGTTTTCCTTCACCTGAAAATCCATCTAAAATCTCTTTAGCTAAGCTTCAAGATCTGAAAAATATTTATGAAAGAGAAAAATCGAATTTGATTAAGAATGCACCGAAGCTATCCCAAAAAGTCTTGTATCCCACTTCATTTGAAAAACAAAATGTGTTACTGGCCTTAAATATATTTCATGAAAGCAATAGTGCTGCATTAGCACACATAGATGAAGATACCATGGGAACTAAGGAATTCACTGATCAGTTTTTAAAATGGTGGAATATAGTTAATGTTAAAAATTCTGAAAAAGGTAAGAGATTGAAAAATCCATTTTGTGACCCAATTAAGAAAACAGATCAAATGAGTATGGTATTCCTAAACAAATTTCATGATTGGCTTGTTTCCTGGAACAAAAAATGTGCATTACCATTAAAAGAAAGAAAAGAAGTAGGGCTACCAGGTAAAGGTGGTAAATTGTCTAAGGAGACACAATTTGCTCTTCAGTTTACCACAAAATCTTTGATAGATATTGTTAATCATATTTTCAAAGAGCATACCCCAGAATATATACTATTAGGTAAATTCCAAACAGATAGTCTGGAGGCAAGATTTGGGCAGTATAGACAAATGTCTGAGGGAAATTATAATGTTTCATGTCTTCAAATATTTGAATCAGAAAAGAAACTAAAAATTGTAGATTGGATAAATTTTCATTCAGAAAAAAAAGGGGAATTTCATATAAAATCTTTGGAAATTTTTGAGACCACTCCAGAAACTTCAGTAAATTTTGAAATTGATGTTGAATTCTATGAAGTTTTCGACACAACCACTGATGTAGAAATTTCACCAGAGGAAATGCCTGCATTCATTTATGTTTCAGGGTATGTTGCCAAACATGTTAGTCAGAAATTGAATTGTGAACTTTGCATATCAAAATTCATTACAAAAAAAGATTTGGAATATGAAATCCCCTCTGCTTTAAAATATGTTTCACTTCTAGATCGAGGAGGCTTAAAATGGCCTACTGAATATGCTTTAGAAATTTTTGTGGAAAGTTTCCAAATTTTCAATAAATTAATTCGTAAAGAATTTGAAGAGAAATTTTTAAAAGTCAGTAATCATAAGCAGCTATTGGAACATTTGATTTTTGAAAAAATGGAATTGTTAAGTTCCATTCCTGAAATTTCATGTAAATGTAACAGTAATTTTGTTCTAATTGTAAAACATTATATTTCTATCTCAGCTAATATATTTTTAAACAACTACACTAAACTTAAGAATGACCAGCTTAGAGCTAAAAATTTGAAAAGAAAACTGTCAACTTTTTCGTAGTAGGATAAACTTTAGGATATTAATCCTTTAGCAAATGAAGGAAATAGACCTACCGGGGAACCCGCCTTCGCTTAATATTTCTGGAAAGGGGTAGTGCATCTAGAAACAGTACCTCCAGGGTGATGTGGAAAGCTGTTTCTAACAATTTAATTAGAAATTTATGTAAATAAAATTAAATAATTTATCGTTTTTGTATATTTTTTCTCAAAACACTGGATTATCCATCCTCAGAATTTCCTGCTTTGAACTAATCTTTTTAAAACTGATTTTTTAATGAAATATCAGTTTTTTGCATATGCTATTTTATGAATATGAAAGAAAAATGTTATTTGGTTTCTGGTACTTTTTCTCTAAACAATGGGTAATCTACTATCAAAATTCATTTCTTGCAATTGAAATTTGTGTCAAAGCCTTTTTAAAAGTTTTTTATTTTACTTGTACTATTTTTTCAAATATTTATTTTAATTGATCGTCGATGTTAAAAATTTATTCAGTAATAAGTAACTGCCAAAAACTTTGTACTTATGTTGTGTTTCTGTAAATGCGATTTGATTTGAAAGGGAACTTATGGATTTAAAGATATAAATCCCCTATTCATTTCAAAGGTCTTCTTAATCTGCAAGAAAATAAATGTTTAATTAAAGAAGTTTTATGAATTCTTAGTTTTTATCGGCTATTCATTCCGAGGTTAGTTTGGATCCGTAAAAAAAGAAAGACGAAATAGTTAGTTTCTGCATAGGAATAGCATTTCCTACATCAGCAACAGAGCTAAGCAGAGGCTTTCGACTGTGACGTCACGAATTCAACCTTTCGGCCTCCTGCATAGCTACTTCTGTTTATCTTTTTCGCGCACGGCCTCGCCCGAAGGCACACGGATAAAGAAAACTGAATGACCGCACCGCCTCAACAGCAATACTGGCGGGAACTGTGGTTGAGTCCTAAGGACCATCACCGGCCACTATACAACCTTTCCCGAAGGAAATACGTCCCGTCATCGATGGGAGGAACCAGATCCCCCACCTTTTTGTGTACCCTCCAGAATGGCGAGATCCAACTACCATACCGGAAGCATCTCATCCTCTTTTCGAGGTGCCCCCTGGGGGGTTTGATTCCAGTAGTAGTGAATGCTATAACTCAAAATCGAACTTCATATATAATTAAAGAAATATATGAATTTTAATGTGTATATGGCTATAACTGCAATTATGTGCCAATTTTGGTTTCAATCGTTTCACTTTCTATTTTCTGTTGCTTATGTATTAATTGCAAAAGTGATGAATCGCCAAAGTTTAATAATAGTTTTCGCCTAATAGTTTCTTTGATAATAATTGTTCGCTACTGGCAGTCGGTTAATAACGTCCAAGTACACTTATTAGCAAGTATACGAGAAAGTTTCGATGAAATCATTCTCCTGGTTTTATTTTTAAAACCTGTTTTTAATGATATTGCAAAGCTGAACTAACACAAAAAAATTTTTAATGTTGAAAAGATGCACATGTGTATAAATGCTGTAAATAAAATAATGAGAGGTGCTATAAAATTCGCTTAAAAATATATTTGCAATTTATTAAAAATTTGGGAAAATAATACACGGAATTTTAAAGCGGTTCAAAATTAGTTTTTTTAAGCTATATTATATTGGCTACTTTATAACTAAAAATCTCTGTAAAATTTTGAAACCCGGTTCTTAATGAACATATATTACCCATGGAGTAAAGATGCCCTCAAGTTGATAGCTCTAGTTTCAAAGTTTTTCCATAGAAAACTGAATGATTTTTTTGCATTAAATATGCTGAAATTTCCAGATAGCAACCAGCTTATAAACATTATCATGTTGATAAATAGACAAACAAAAAAAATCTAATATTGATTGAAAAGTAAGAAGATACCGGGTGTTTAAAAAATGACCGGTATATTTTAAAAATCAATAAAAAATAAACGGGTGTTCCGTTTTCGTAATTTGTACTTTACGAACCAGAAGTATATTAAAACTCGATGTTTTGTGTACTCTTAAAATGGATGAAACTTCTCTTCTTCCACATTAACACAAACGTTTTTTATAGTTCAAATATATACTCTCTTTGTTTAACTTCCCAAATTTTCACTCAGAAATATATATTTATGGCGTAAATCATGCTTATTAATTTCATCAAAGTAAGAGATTCTACTCAAAAGCCATTCTCAAAATACCATAACTTTATTCCATTTTTATTACAGTTGCCATTCGGAACTTACAAAATATTAAAAAACAAAGATAATAATCAAGTATAGCATCAACGTGACATCCTCCCACCTAAGTTAATTTTTATCTTAAAATTTAACTTACAACAAATTATAATAACAATTACAACAACAAAATTATATAAAGAGTTCACAAGTCCAGTTTATGAGGCATTTTAATGATACGACCACTTCTCGTTTTCCTTTCCTCCTCCGAAGGTTCAATATTGCAGTCCACTGAATGACTAACTATTGGTTGCTCACTTAATTGTACACTTGGCAATTTCTCTCGAATTAGAACTGACTCTGTTGCTGACACTTCCAAAGGGTATAGGCGTTGTACTGGTCGAAGCAATTCCCTATTGAAGTTTTCAGTTTTACAAGTTTTGTAATAAATAACATCTTTCCCTGGCATTACCTCTATTATTTTGCCAAGTGGCCAACTGATGCTTTTCGTATTGTCATTTCCAATTAATACAACATCACCCACTGCTACGGCAGAAGCTGTTTTACGTTCTGGTCTTTGAAGCAGAGCTCCCAAATATTCCGACCGAAATCTGTTTCTTAAGGCTTTCTGTAAATTTTGCCGATACTTGACACGTTGATTAAGACTCTGGTGGTCAGCTTTATCACAATCAGGAACACCACTCCCTTTGATATCCTGCAGGAACATTGACGGAGTCAATGGAAGCAACTCTGCATCATTATCCGTGACATACGTCATCGGTCGTGAATTGATTATGGCTTCGCTATCACATAACACCGTCGTCATCTGTTCATATGTTAAAGAAGATCGACCTAAGACTCTTCTTAATAATCTTTTAAGAATACCGATCAGTCGCTCCCACCATCCACCCCACCAAGAGGCAGTCGGTGGGTTAAACTTCCACTTAATAGGAGGAAGAGCAGTGTCACTTACAATAAGGCTCCAATCCAGATTACTCAGCAGATTAGAAGCACCCACAAAATTAGAGCCATTGTCACAATAGATAATGCTGCATCGTCCCCTACAGGCTATGAATCTGCCCAAAGCCAGTAAAAATGATTGCGTAGATAAAGAAGTCACTAATTCGATGTGTACAGCCCTATAGACAGAGCAGGTGAAGAGACAGGCCCAAGACTTCTTATTATCTCTGAGAAATAGTGGCCCAGCCAGGTCAATGCCACAGATCTCAAACGCAGCATCTTCTCGGATTCGGTCCTCCGGAAGAGATGCAGTAAGAATATCAAGCTTCTTTGCAGAATGTCTCTTACAGACAACACATTTTGATAAGATGGATCTCATTGTCTTTCTACCATGTAGAATCCAAAATCGCTTTCTCAAAATGTTAAGCAACATTTGAGTACCGGCATGAGCGTTTTTTACGTGATAGTATATCACTATACGCTTTGCAAGCTCATTTTTTGATGGTAAAATTGCAGGCGTCTTAAAGTCCTCGCTATCTGGAAGATATAAAATCTTTGTTTTCAACCGGATGATGTCGTTTCCATCTTTGAAAGCTCTCAGAGTTTTCAACTTTTCATCTTCTTCATTAACGAAGCTTTCCTTCTGTATTATTCTGATAACTGCATATTCAGCTACAGAAATTTCCTCGGAATCAAGGATTCCATATTTTCGATCATCCCTAGAAATACGACTGTTATTAATAAATCGAAGTATCCAGGCAACGATTCTTACAGTCTTGTGATAGTTCGAAAACTTGTAAATAAAGGAATTGTCAGGTTTTTGAAGGCTCACCATAGATGATACTATTTCCTTTCTCTTTTCCTTTAACACTTCTTCTTCATTTACGGAGAATTCAGATCTAGGCCATTTATCAGATGGGTAATAGAGCCAAGGAGGACAATGCCACCACTCTGTCTCCGAGAGCTGTCGAACGGAACAACCTCTGGATGGTAGATCCGCCGGATTGATCGATCCAGGTACATAATGCCAATTTTCGGGTTTACTCGCCAATCTAATTTCTCGTATCCTGTTATATACAAATGGTGTCTAGTTTTCGCTACCTTTTATCCAACATAAGGCGGTACTGGAGTCAGTCCAAAAGAAAACTGGAATATTTCCTAATTTTAACTCTTCAACCGGCTGAACGTAGAAAGTCGCTTCAACGTGTCGTTCGAATCCCGGCTGGAACGTAGGAAGTCGCTCCCACGTGTCGATCGAATCCCGGCTGGAACGTAGGAAGTTGCTTCCCGCAAACTGTTTGAATCCCGGCTCCAACGTAGAAAGTCGTCAATGCTTTCCCCCTTAAAGGCAATAAACGAGGTGGGTCATCTGCTTGTTAAGGTCATTTTGTGGTTTTCGCTGACAGTTAGAATTTGGGTGGTCCCTCCAATTAGGGGAACTAACTCCAGAGAAGGGGAAATAACGCTTTTCGTAAGAATTCGCGATTGCAGGATCCATGGGTGATATGAGCTGTATACTTCATTTCTGATATGAATATTTCATTATTTCACAGCAAATTTAATATACAGGTGAAAACTATCATACTTATTAAAAATAGGGAATCCCTCATATTTACATGTCATAATCATGTATAACAGTTAATGACTGTGATTAGCTCGCAAAAACAGATTTGAATTTTCAGTGGTTGATGAAATATTAAAAAAATACGTTTGAACTTTTAATAATACATTTTTTAAAACGCATTAAAATATAAAAAAAATCCTTATATAATTTTTTTAAAATTTATTTTCATTCCACTTATTAATCGAGACAAATATTTATAAATGTAATTTTAATTATTGCTTAGGCTTTGTATATAGATTTTGGCGAAGTATTTAATACGTAATGAAAGGCACATTTGAAAACTTTTGGATCTAATTATATATTTATTTTTTATAGTTTAGAGTGAACTATAGTAAAAGTGTTTTTAATTATTTTTATAAACGTTTTTATTTAAAGTATCTTAATAAATGTTGTTACTATTATTCTTTTTACTGCTTAATATTATTTTTTATTTCACTATTTTAATACAAGCGCTGTTTACTGCTTTTTGCAAATCATATTTGTCTTTTTTTCAGGAGAGGGGCTCGGGAAGGGAAAAAACGTTTCTTTTATAAATATTTTTAAAAAAAACAATTAGAAATTATATTTTTAAAATATATAATTATATTATGAATATATATTTAAAATCTCTATAAAAAAACCACATTGAAATGGGAAGAAGTTTTGTGTCTTGTGACGGGCTGCGAAAAGTATAAATGAAAAAAAAAATAACATAGAAATAATAAGGACTATTAAAAAAAGTTTATTATATGAAAGAAAGAAAATATATTTAATAAATGGGGAACTATTATAGAAATATTTATTTATATTCAACAAAATTCGATGATTAGTGAATTTAATAGATATTGCTTTGAAAAATGGAAAGAATAAATTGTATCTGTGTGATTATAATTATTGCTTTGCATTAAAACAGTATTAGCTATTTAATGAAATTAAACAAATGCATTTAAAGGCTGATACGATTTCTAGCTGTTTGAACGTATCCCAAGGCTGTGGATTCAGAACTTAATAATGAATACTGATTTACATGCAAACTTAAAAATGAAAGTAAATAAATGCAATTATAAATAAAAGTTACTACCTAACAGATGACACATTTTTTTATATATATCTGCAACAAAGCTGCTGATAATCTGTAGAATATAAATATTTTAAAATGTCTTCTAGAAGAAATTTTAAATATAATAAAATTTCTAAGATTAATAAATATAACACAAACAGTACTGCATAAAATCTGTTTATTTTTTACTAGAAATATTTTTAAAAAAATAATTAAGCGATTATTAAAAGTTTTTCATCAGAAATAGTTTGTATACTTTCTTTGAAAAGTGACAAAATTAGAAAATAACTGCCAAATTCCACGTATCATTACCGAATTCTTAAAAGTGAGAATATTAACATGAAGCTATAAATACTGAAAAAAAATACGAACTTAAAATACAGCAAAATTTTTAGATGAAATTTATAAAAAGGCGTAATTCAATATTTGAAAGATAAATGTGATCATGAGTTTTACAATATTTCATCCACTGCAATTACATGTAAGGAAATTTAAAAAACAGATTGAGTGTGATATATCTCAAAACATGGAGCAGCGCATAAACCCACCTTGCAGATTACACATTCAAAACGTGTTTCTCTTCTCACTCTTTTACCATTTGCATTTGTTTTTGAGCAACACACGACACATCTCCTAGCGGAGTATTTTTTGTTTTCTGTTGGAGCAACTAAAGACGGAAAATGTCTGCCCGTCAATCTTCCCACATTTTCAATACTCTTTGGGACTTTAGACGATGGTAATCCTCTTCCTTCCTCACATAATCTCTCTATCAATCGCATTCTAAATTCCAGATGATTTACACTTCCTCCATTTTTTTTATAAAGCAGAAAAGCATTCCACACAGCCTGGTCAAGTAGATGTCGAAATATTTTTTTGTAATATTTCCTTTGTCGGCTTCTGGGTGAAGAATAGTATGCTAAGCACTGATCCGACTTATCAACTCCTCCCATAGATCTATTATAATCGACTATCACCTTAGGCTTTTGTTTGGTTGCAGTGGATTTTTTTGATTCAACACTAACTAATGCAGCATTATGAATGGTACTTAGCATTGTTAGAACCTTCTTGTCTTTCCACTGTAGTACCATAATTTTTCCCTTTTGAAATGCTCTCAATTCATGCTTTTTCAATTTTGTGTTCTTAAATTCCACCGGTAACCCTTTTCTGTTTCCTCTAACAGTTCCTATTAAATCAGTTTTATATTGAAGAAGAATTTCGGCCACTTCCGGAGAAATATAAAAATTGTCTGTTGTTAGCTGATATCCTTTATTTTTAAGTTCATGGATTAAAGTCAGTACACATTTTGTAGATAATCCAAATTGTTCGTATTCTTCCATGAAAAGGGTTCCTTTACCGGTATAGATAATAGAATTCCAAATGTAACCGCTTTCTGATTCACAGAGTTGGAAAAATTTAATTCCGAATCTAGCTCTTTTAGTTGGAATGTATTGCTTCCATGCAAGTAAACCCTTGAAAGCAAGCAAAGACTCGTCTATTGTTACAGATTGATTGGGTGTATAAGCAGATTTAAATCTCTCAACCAGCATGTTATGGATATCAAAAATTTTTCTTAACTTTGCATTTGGATGCGTATTTTTATTGAATTCATCTGAATTCTCAAAATGAAGAAATTTCATTAGCAAACTGAATCTTTTCTCACTCATGATTTGTCCAAAGAAATGAGTGCTTAAAATGGGTCTTATGCTCCACTACGTTGCTTCCACAGATTTTGGCATTATTCCTTGAAGTAAAAGTAAACCAAAAAATAGATGTAACTCTTTTATATCCGTATTTTTCCAATTTAATGCTCTCGATGATGGCGTCAAATCGGTTTTGTTGAAAAAGTCTTCGGCGTATCTATTTGTTTCTTCCATAATGAAACTCATCACTGCATTATCAAAAAATATGCTGAAAAACATCATCGGATCATCTGAGTCTCCAAGGAAATTTTTTGCCGCTGAACTGATACCAGGAGTCGAAGTAAATTGAAAATTTGGGGGAGCAGGTGAAAGTGCTTGTAAGTCAATAGGACACCAACAGCGAGCCGCATTTAAAGTATCATCGTCAGATTCACTTTCAGAGTATTCATCTTCAGACGATAACATTAAGTCATCACAGTCAGAATAGTCAGAATTTGAATCCATATTAAGCTCATCAATTTTCTCATAAATATAATATTAATTACTTTGACTGCAGGAATTCAATTGCAAATTTCAATAACATATTAAAGAAACTGGATGATAAAATCTTTCATTAAAGCAATCAACATTTATTTAATTAAATAAATATTAATAAGGTCTACTCAAGTTCCCTGCGCAGTGCACTTCCCTCGAGTTGCTAGACCTTTCAAACAGAAAACTATAGCCAGCAAAACTTAAGAGCCTTTGGATTTAAAATCTAAGAATAAGAATCCTGGTGAATGCCTATATAAGTCAAGCTGTTATGAAGAAAATACCAATGAGAAATTAGAATTTGAACATGTGGCCAGTAAGAAAGCAGAGGCAATAAAAAGTGATAAAGGATTTATTTAGAGAGCCCCTTCCCCTCATCTAAAAGGATTTTTTTTAATGCTGCTTCGATTTTTCAGATTTCTTGGATGACATTTTGTAGAGAATATGCAACCTGTCAATTGATAACAGTCAGCAACATTTTTACTATCTACTGTCTACTCTCAATGAAGACATAATGGAACCATTCCTATTTGCTTGGAACAATGTCGAAGAGTTGGACCGATGAGGTGTAAATGCATAATATTCTGTTTTATTACCACCATGGTTCATTTATCGTTTTACTGTGCAATGTGTTTTAAGAGAAACTTCTCACAGATTATCTCAAGAATATTTTTTTTATTATTATTATTTCTATGGATTTCGGTTCTGTTCAATTGTTAGTATTCCGTAAGAAAGTGCGTTTCTCTATGTGAAAGTAGTTTTTCGGCTTGTCCGTATTGTTAATAGTTTTACAATCAAATCAAGCAGTAAAATGTCGGTAGGTTTAGTGCTAACAGTTGCCCGAGTTACGTTACAAAGAGAAGCGTTATATCTGGCGACAATAGCCTATTGAAGAAACATTTGTGTCTCAAAATGGGTTATATAAAACATGCGCCAGGCAAATTGTACAATAGAAGTACTAATTTTGCATTGAAAGGGAGGATATTTTCCCTTGCTAGGCATTCAGCAAGACACGAAAGAATTCTTGAAGGATGTTACGAGTATTTCTTTTAATCTTTACCATTCTTGAAATTTATGAGTCTTGGATTCAAAAGATTTATTCATCACTCTTGAAAGCACTGTTCTTTTTATAAAATTAACGTCGGTATTATGGCAATAATCTATGAAAAAAGTTTTAAAGTTTTTCTCTTTATTCAAGTTCAAATTTTGGTTCAAAAAATTGTGTGCTCTATCATATTTGATTTTCATATTTATTAAAGTTTTTTTCATAGAACATTTAAAGACGTACTTCTTAATATATTTAATAATAATTAATAACTAACAAGTAAAATAAAAAAAATCGATTTCTCTGTTCACTAATATAATGCAAATGGATTTTATTACTAAATTGGTTTATATTTTGGTTGAAATTCGGCTATTGATCAGACACTAGTAAAGATTGTTTCCAATAGAAAAATTGCTTCCTTTAGGAAATTTATTTCTAATGCACCTCCTAAGGCCGGTCCTAATAGCAATTTTTAAAAATGAGCTAAAATTTTTTCACCAATGCTTGATTTTGCACTTGAACTTTATCTAAAGTATAACAATTTTTTTAACAAAAGCATACCACTGAAACATATTCAACATTAAAGAATAAGTTGAATCATATCTTGATATCAACAATAGAAGCAACAATAAAGACAATTTAATTTCACTTCCATAATTTCTTTCCTTTCATAATGAAATATACTGATGTAAAATATACATAAATTCGATAAATTGATATACAAATTTCAAAATAATTAATTTTTTTTTCTTTGAATTACCCAGGGAAAATTTTAATTAAAATTTTTTGTCATGCTTTAAAAATTAATAATTTACGAAAATATTAGCTTTTGAATTTTTTAAAAGCTATGTGTGAATCTTACCTTTTGCTTTGATAAAAAATAGTTACAGATGATAAGAAGATTTTAACATCATGTGACCCCAATGAGTCATCTGTGACTAGACCACCAATAACTTGTTGCTTTACCACACCAACATGATTCTCCGACCCAGTCTTTGCTAATTAATTCTATGACGTTAAAATTCACGCTTCTCTCTATTTTTCTTATATATATAAAATAACTTATATATACTAGTTCAGCGCAATTTTCTTAATATGTAATGTCATTGTTAAGCCACTTTTCTTCCATCCAATTTTTGTGACCGGAGGATAAGATCCTTTAAATGAAGAACTCTGTCCTTCCTCCACAAACTAGCAAAACTATTACAGATTCATTAATATCTATAATTTGTTTTATTTTAATTAATGTGCCAAAATTTATAGCAAGTACTTTTATTGTTGAAATGAAATAAAAACCTTATTTTTCACTCACGGGTTTTTAAACTTCGCTGAAGTTATGATTACCTACTCTAGATTGTTTTTCTTTTATTTTATTGTGCATCCGTTTTTTGAAATTCACATGAAGTGAAATATATTATAAATGTTGCCAATGAAATTCGTTTGAATTGTTCAGACATGAAGAGCATGGAAGTACCGGTCTGAAAGGGGTAATTCTTAATTATTCGATATATGCAGCTAAGTCTCATTTTTATCTGCGAGATTTCATAATTTACGAATTTTCACAAAAAATCATAATGTTGTAACTTAATAAAATGGGTACAATTTAAATTTTGAGTTCATTGATGGAGTTAAATGAAGGAAAGGTTTCTTTCCAATATTTGTCGGCAGAGAAATGCATGGATTTAGGAAATTATTTTTGCGCTGACTTTGAGTCCTTTTTATCAAGATTTGTGACAAGATTAGGAATGATATAAGAAATTGCCATTTAAAATATTCACCTACTAAAAATATGAATGAAATGATAATTTTTATCAGATATAAACCTTGTGAGTAAATGGATGCATTAATAAGTTTTCATATTTCAGCATTAAAATTATCTTTAAAAACTTATTATCTCACCTTATTGCTTTAATTATTTCAAAATAAGATAATATGTCAAAAATATTCAAGTTAATAATATTTTCATAAACATATTATCAATAAAATATTCACCTACTATATATTGACCAAAGATTGTTTTATTATTTTCAGAACTTAAAAAAATGGAATAGGAAACAAAAATCTAAAACAAAAAAAAAAAAAATCATGCAAATTTTTATTTAAAAATTTTTAATAACAGATTATATTTTCCGAAATGAACGTAGTATTTTTACTATTACGTATTATTAAATCATTAAAAATAAATTTTTTACAATCTGTTTTAATCAGAAAACAATATTATATATATATAATATGCAATGCTATTTTCTTTTCGTATATCAAATATACGAGTAAAATGCTTAAAACTAAAAATTAGATGAAACTTAAGTAAAATTCTCTGAATGTCAGTAAAAAGAATATATTATATTCGTAATGTAATTTGATAAATGATAATAACTCTAAATCATTTATTAAACAAATTTTTCTATTACTTAAAAAAAATTATAAAATCATATTGCGGAATTTTTTATTTATTTTTGAATTTATGCGGAATTTATTTTTGAACAAATTCTATTTTTTGCAAATATTGCAGATTAAAAGAGAAGGTCTTAGTCTTCAGAGCGAAAACCAAATTCTCAGTTGAAAAACCGCATGGCAATTGCCCTGCGTTGACAGATTTATTACTTGATTAATCGGTCAGTACTATTCAAAATCCCCGGTGTTTAGGGGGACGTGATAGTCGAGACGTGGGAAAGTTTACACCCTGCTGTTAATGGTCGGGGGAAAGTAAAAACATACCAGGCCGGTTTACGAACGTTTTGCCAATTTCTTTTCTAGTAAATTGTGTTCATCCATTATTTTGACTGCCGCCGTTTTAAGAAAATTCTTAAGCTAGACAGCCGGCGCTCGATGGGTTAAATCTTCAATAACTCTTTGCACCAGTCTGGTACCAACAGAGCAAGCTAACAGCTCTAGCCTAGGAATTGTAATAGCCTTCAGCGGAGCTACCTTACTCCATGCTTGAACCAACTGACATGAAGTCAAGTTCTTGATAGTTGGGTTGACGGGGCGCCTAGCCCCGGCAGGGGCTTATCCCCGGTAAGGAGAGACTTCACAGTGCTTTGCTGTCTATACTTTGCCGTGGCCGTCTTCGACGAAATTTGGAGATGTCGAGTGTCAGGACTCATTGTGATTGTCTGATATTAGGGTGAGGGTGGGGGGGGGGTACGCTGCCGTTGGGCTTAGTAAGTTTTTACTGCTTGTGAGCTAGAATTGGCTATTGAGATACTGTTTAATTTGAGTTTGAAAAAATAAAAGTTAGGAAGAAAAACTAAGGGGCTGAGATAAATTAAAGTAGTATATTACGGGGTCTTCTAGAGTTTGTAGATGGTTTATATTTAAGGATTTTAGCTATTGCTTCCTTTTCATTCTTATCCATGTTTTTAAAGAAGTTAGTGGCTAGTTTTTTAATGAATTTTTTAAGAGGGGGATAGTCAAGGCATAAGTACATATTTGTATTGGGCATGTAGTATTTCATATTGCAGAAATTTCTAATTAAGTTATTTTGCTGGCGTTCAATAAGTCTAAGATTAGTCTTGGCAGCATATCCCCACACAGGGCAGGCATAAGTTAATACTGGACGCAAGTAGGCAGAGTAAATAAGCATTTTATTTTGTCTACTCATTTTGGAGTTTCGAGAAATTAAGGGATAAAATTTACGAGTTAGGTCTCGAAACTTTTTAGCTGTGTAAATAAAGTGGGGTTTCCAAGTTAATTTACTATCTAGAATAACGCCTAAATATTTGCATTCCTTAGACCACAGGATAGTTTGATTTTTAATTTTAACTGGGGAGAAATTCTCTTTACAGTTATTTTTATTAAAAATTATAGCTTCAGTTTTACTAGCATTTATTTCAATTTTCCATTCGACGAACCAGTCCTCAAGAGATTTAATATGTCGGTTTAAAGCTATGGTAATGAAATTTTGATTTTTGTTTCTAGCTAGTATTGCAGTGTCATCAGCGTACATGCACAACATAGTGTTAAATGGCTTGGGGATATCATTAATAAACAAGGAAAATAAAATTGGCCCTAGTTTAGATCCTTGAGGTACACCTGCAAGAATAGGTTTTACTTCCGAAAATTCATTGTTTATCTTGATTTTAAAGGATCTGTAACTGAGGTAAGAAATTATAATTTTGATAAGGTGTGGGGGTATGTTGTAATTAATTAGCTTGTATATAAGACCATCTTGCCAAACTCTGTCAAAAGCTTTCTGAATGTCAAGGAAAACCGCTGCAGTTTTTTGTTTATTTTCAAAACCTTCCTCAATGAATTCTACTGCTCTAATTAATTGGTGGGTTGTAGATAGGTTACGGCGAAATCCAAATTGTTTAGGTGTTAGTATATTATGTTCTTCTAGGTAATTATTTAATCTATTGAGAATTATCTGTTCAGCAATTTTGCTGACAGAGGAGAGTAGGGATATGGGTCTATAACTGCAGGGATCAGTTGGGTCTTTTCCTGGTTTTAATATGGGGATAACTGCAGCTGTTTTCCATGACATGGGAAAATATCCTAATTTGAGAATGCTATGAATTATATTAATTAAAAATTTTAGGTAATTGTCCGGAAGTGTTTTTAACATTTTGTTGTTAATACTGTCAAGGCCAGTGGCTTTTTTGATATTAAGTTTTTTAATATGATCCTTTAATTCATCAGTTGAGGGAGGGGGAATATCAATAAATTTTTGTGGCAATGAGTCGAGAAAGCCTTTGACTGTATTATTTACATTATGTTCTGTGGTGAAATTGCTCAATTCATTATGTTGAAATTGTTTCTCAAGGCTAGCCGTCAGGCAGTTTGCTTTTTCTTTATCAGTTATTGCAATACTAGCAGGGCCTTTAAGGGCCGGAATTTTTTGTTTTTTACTTTTAAAAGTTTTGACAAGTTTCCAGATTGACCCGTCTTCTGTGTTAACACTAATTAATTTGTGTATAAATTCATTGCTTTGGATTTTATTGTTAAGTTTTTCAATTTCCTTATTAATTTGGTTCATTAGTCTCTTGAAGACTGGGTCTCTGGTTTTTTGAAAATTTTTCCTGGCAAAGTTCTTGTTCCTGATTAGGTCTCTAATTTTAGGGTCAATAAAATTTTGACTATTTATAATGGGGGTGGAGGCTAGATTTTTTGCATTAATAATTTGCGATTCGAAGATGTTTACAAAATGGTCAAGTTTATCTGGGTTTGTAAATTCATCAATGTTTGGGGTTTCTGATTGACTGAGGGTTAATTTAAAATTATTCCAGTTTGTTTTAAATTTATTAAGATTATTGGGCAGGGAATATTTAAAGAAAAAATTTAATAAGATGGGATTATGGTCAGAGCTAAGTTCAGGTAAGGAGTGAATTTCATATGGGTACAGGAAGTCTTTAATTAAGGTGAGGTCTATTGTATTGGCTGACTGAGGCCCAAATCTAGTGGGGGGTGGACGGTGCTATAATGTCTAATCCGGCCTGAAGGGCGAATGATTTTAGGGAATTACCTTTTGGGCAGTTACGCTTACAATCCCAGCTAACGTGGTGAGTGTTAAAGTCTCCGCAAATTATTTGATTAGGTCCTGTTTGCATCAGGTTTTCGATGTCGAAAATAAAATTGGAATTATCTGCACTAGGGGGGATATAAATAGAGATTAAGGTTATTGGATCTTGATTTTTAAAATTTAATTTTACCACGCTAGCTTCTACATGTTGTAGTAAAGGGGAGGAGACCTCACTGTGAGGTAAACCATTTTTAATTAAAACAGTACCGCCGCCAGCCTGGTTAGCTCTGTAACTGTAATATGAGAAATAGTTTGCCAGGAAAATTTTTCTTTGTGGTCTAAGGTGGGTTTCTTGCAGTAGGATTACATCGGGGTTATACTTATTTACAAAATTACGAAGGTCAATTATTTTATTGTTAATGCCATTTGCGTTCCAATAGACTATGCGAAGGCTATTGCAGGAGAAAACTAGTTAATGACAGGTTGACTTGGGTTATCGAATGCCTTCATGAGTATATCCAGTTTTTCCATAACAGTGTTTGCGGTTTTTAGTTTTTTAAGCTGTGAAAAGAGTAAAGGGTACTCGGTCGTTAGCTTTTTCAGTTCTTTCATTGCTTCTATAATGTCAGCGAAATCCTTTCCTTCTAAAACGGTGTTGTTGGCTTGTTTGTGACCATAGGTTTGTGGCGCCAGCTCTGGTGGGCTTGTGTGGTAAGAGTGTAATTTAGGCGCTATCTCATGATGGCTTGTGTTTTTAAAAAGACCTGCAAAACTGACATTTGGCCTGATCAGAGCTTGGTTTTTGTGAAAATAGTTGTCCCTATTTTTTCTCGCAGACTGAATTTTTGGAAAGGCCTCGCAGCCGCGGTAAGATGCTATGTGCCCTTGTTTGCCGCAATTGATGCAAGTTGGCGTTTCAATTTTTTCCTTTATCGCGCAAGCATTAGTTTCGTGGCTTTCGCCACACTTCAGACATCTGGGTTTTATGTTGAAGTTATTCGCTTCGTGGTGAAAAAAGTTGCAACGATAACATTGCGAGACTAGGTTGCGACCTATGTAGGGCTCTACTGTGATACTAAGGTAATCCAGATGTTCTATTTTAAAGATTTCTTCGGCTTTTTCAGTTTTATTAAGTTCAACCATATAAAATGGAAGAGGTCTCTTAGTTCTTAGCTGGGTAAGTTGAACAACCCTAGTCACTGGGAAACGACTATCAACTAGGTTTTGAGCTATTATTTTTGTGTCGTATTCATGGGGGAGGCCTTTGATGACTGCTTTTAATGGTCTTTTGTTTTGGGGGGTTATGATATAATAATCATAACCCTGCTGCCTGCAGAAATTTTGAATGGCTTTGTGTTGATCAGCCGATTCTGGGAATATTTTTATGAACCCTTTATTCAGTTTGTTGACAGTTTTGCCGCAGGTTTTGGCAATTTGGGATAAAATTTCATTAAAGTTATCTGCATATTTCAACATTATTGGTGGTATTTTATATTCTGCAGTGTTGGGAGTTTCATTTTCAACTGGAATATTATTGAGGACTTGAAATTTATTGCTTATGTTAATTACATTTTTAGGGGGTTCCGGTTTATTTCTGGCAAGTTTCCTCTTTGTTGGAGAGACGAAATTATCATTACTCAGGTTCAGGGAGGGTTCCTTAGAGTGTTCACATTTCGAGTCCTGACAAGAACTAACAAGGTTCATCTTACCCAGAAGGGTCTCCATCTCCTGAATCGCTTGCTTTCTTCTAGAGTCCATGGCTGCAAGATGCGGGTGAGCATAATCAATCTGCTCCCTCTTGGCATGCCTTGTGGCTTGGTTGATACCTTCAATTTCAAGTCTTAAGACTTTTACCGAATCGCGGATCATCAATCTTTCCTTGCAATGGATGCAAGTGTATTTCTCTTTAGTTTGAGGCAGATCACTATGATCGCCATCAATGATCATTTCTTCATTCGTCTCCGCGCATCTGAGCTTTCCACCTTCTTCGCAAACGCTACCGTTCATGACGGAAGCTAACACGAGAATGACTTCAAACAAAATCAAGTGAAAATCACAGCCTGCTTTTATGCACACAAGTGAATACACAGCGTACTTCAAGGCTAAAATCCAATTCACTCTGAAGTCAAGTTCTTACTTTCACTTCTTAAATATATGCAGGTAGCATAAGCTGCTTTGCTTGCGTCACAAAACACGTGTATACTTAAACTGCCAGCATTATCAGGATCTTTTATTAAACATCTAGGGATAGCAATTTTCCCAAGTAGACTCAACTGATTTCTCCACCTTTTGAACTTCTTAGAGATTTCTGTTGGCAATTCAGAATCCCAATTTGTTTTCATTTGCCACAGTTTTTGTAACAACAATTTCGGGTATAAGGTAACTGGACAAGTATACCCAATAGGGTCAAAAATTTTATGAACTTCTGATAGTATTTTCCTTTTAGTAACAGGTCCATTATCTTCACGATCTTCTTTTAAATTTACAGAAAATGTATCCGAGTTTAAAGACGATTGCAGGCCTAATACTGGGACAATTTTATTTGTCACACAGGAAACCTCTTCTGTTGAGGAGTGGGAATAATTATGCTCCCACCCTCTTAGGTCGAACTTCCTTTCTAGCATAACATCTTTAGCCACTTGAATGAACTCATGTAACTCAGTCTAAGTTTGTAAACTAGTTAGACAATTGTCCACATAGAAACTATTTTTCAGCTTCTCTACAACACCAGCAGGATATTTTGAGTTACCCATTTGTGCTTCCTCCAAAATCATTTCTAGATAGTACTGGATTACGGAATTAAGCAAGAACGGACTACTACAAATTCCGAAGACGACACGGCAGTGTCTAAAGTATTTCAGCTCATTTTTTTCGTTATACCAAAGAAATCTTAAAAAATCTTTTATCATTTTCTTTAAGGCGAATTTGTAAAAAAAGCTTTACGGATGTCTGCTGTGACTCCAAACTTGTTCATCCGAAATCGCGTTAATAGAGTAGGAATCAATTCTACAAGATTTATTCCTTTCTCCAGACAATCATTTAAGCTGGGGAAGGCTTTCACTTTCGCTGAAGCATCGAACACAGGTCTGATTCTCGTCGCGCTATTTTCTTTCACGACATGTCTATGGGGTAAATAATGAGCCAGCAAATGAATCTCGTGCTTAGGAATTTCCTCAATTATACCCTCTCTTGCCCATTCTTCAAATATTTGATTATAATCGTCATACAGATTTTCTTCTTTTAACTTTCGTACAGTATTGCCCAGTCTCTTTAAAGCCAAATTAAAATTGTCAGGCAGTGGAGGATGATCTTCCACCCATGGTAAATGTACCACAAAACGATTGTCTTTGTCAACCTGAACTGTTTTAAGAAAATGCTCTCTGGCGGATTCATGCAAGTCTTCTTTAGTTTTCCTATCCGATGGGTCAGTAATTCCAAGGGAGTCAAGAGTCCACAATTCTGTTATTGTTCTAGTAGTAGAAAGCATAGAATTAGCAACTGAGATTCCATTTTCTTTTGAAGAAATCTGGGGTATTCGTCCCATAATGGTCCATCCTAAACGTGTTTCCATTGCTGTTAAGCCACAAGATAAAGATTTGCAACCACCGGTAATGAGTTTTTCAGCTACATCAGCTCCTATTAATATTTCGATAGGACCGTCATAATCATCGTTCACATGAATACCATAGTCATTAAGTTCCTTTAAATGAATCGCAGGAATTGTCGGTGGGACACTTTCACAGATAACAGGTTGACTCAGTACTTTGAAATGACAGTTATAAGATTCATCACAACTTGTCAAATACAATGTAAACACATCGTGCTTGCACACTCCTGTATTTCCTCCACCAAACAGAGAATGTTGAAGATATTCCCAGCTTTCCCTTTTATATTTCATCTCTCTAACAGTATTTTTTAAAACGTAAGAGGGCTGCGAAGCAGTGTCGAAAACTGTTAAGGTTAGTAGCATAAAACTAGGACTTCTGGATACATTTGCAAGCGCTTGATCACCATTCGGAAGACTATCTACTTCTGCAGTTTCTTTTCTAGTAGAGAAAGATGTTCGTTGGTTTACGTTGTGACAGAGTATAATGTGATGTCTTTTTCCACAGCCTAAACAAGTTACTTTTGAATAACATTTACGAACTTGGTGACCCGGTTTTAAGCACAGGAAATAATAACCTGATTTCTCAACAAGATTCTCTCTGTCCTTCATCGGCATTTTCCGTACCTTCAAACAGTCAGTGGAATTATGTAAATTGTGGCAAAATATACACTGTCTTTGTTCTTTCGACGAAGTTAAAAGATCAGCCGCACTAGCTATTTGACGAGTGTCCCCATATTTGTGTTTATTATTTGCAGCCTTTTTCTCCTTGAATGATATAAAATTAGGCTTGGTATCAAATCCAGTTTTGTGAGGCTAAAATTATACGTTCCTCTGCTTGTACTTCATCTTGAAGAAACTCAAGAATTGAATCTAGATCAGTTTTTGTAGTAGTTTTACTATTTTGATTTTCCTCATCATGTGATTTACGATTTGTAGATCTATACCTTTCCCAGGCTAGAAGTGTTTCTTCAGGTAAAGCAGACTCAACAAGTGGGAAAAGCATCGCCGCATATTTATCCCTTGTTACTCCTAATATCTCAAGCGCACGGAGCTTTGTTTCCAATAAATCATAAAGATTTCTCAGAGATTTTTTCGGCATATTCTGCTTTTGAAGAACCAATGATAAAAGATCTCTGACATACACTTGTATAAGTAATTCTTCTCGGCCGAAGCGTAATTTCAATTGTTCTATAGCTTTCTTATAACTGTTTCCTCCTGGTGGAAAACTTTTAATTAATTCTTCAGCGACACTTCCTTTTTCCATACATTGGGATATGTATGCAAATTTATCATGTAAATCTAAATTTTGGTCTTTATCGACTTCCTCAAATTGACCCCAAAAACTTACCCAGCTTCTTATATCTCCATTAAACGTAGGTAACTGAATTTTAGGGTAACGTAATAATGTATTCTGCTGAGAAACACCACAATTGGACGAAACTTCTTCCATTCCTGCAATTGAAAGTTGTTGCAGTTTCAACTGTAACAACCGCCAACGGTCTATATAGCTTTCAGATTCATCTATCTCTTTATTTATAACATCATCTTCAAAGTTTTCAGAAAAAAGAAACGCTTTAACATTGTCTTCAGAATTTATCATTAACATCACTTTCTCGTAGATAATTTTTAATTTGATTATTTTATCAGAAGTTTCTAAATTTGTTTCTTCAGCATCGAACTCATTACATGCTTTAGTAAACAATCTCCTCTGCTGAGTTCTATTTTTCTTTGCGGTTTCCATTTCAGCTCATAAATATTCAAATGCAAAGACCATAAATGCTCAGCTCAAAATAATATAAACAAATAAACGAAATAAAACTCACTCAGTAATGAGCAGATGAGTCCTGCCGCGGACGCCAGATGTTCCGTTTTCGTACTTTGTACTTAACGAACCAGAAGTATATTAAAACTCGATGTTTTGTGTACTCTTAAAATGGATGAAACTTCTCTTCTTCCACATTAACACAAACGTTTTTTATAGTTCAAATATATACTCTCTTTGTTTAACTTCCCAAATTTTCACTCAGAAATATATATTTATGGCGTAAATCATGCTTATTAATTTCATCAAAGTAAGAAACTCTACTCAAAAGCCATTCTCAAAATACCATAACATTATTCCATTTTTATTACAGTTGCCATTCGGAACTTACAAAATATTAAAAAACAAAGATAATAATCAAGTAGAGCATCAACGTGACAACGGGCAGCGATAGACATATACCGTTTGTTACAATATGCTTGGGACAACAATAAATTTGCAGGCAGACAAACTTGCGAAATTAGTTACAATTTACAACAACAGATGGCACTGCAAGTGATTTGAAAGATATAGAAGAAAACGCAGCCTGAGTTCGCCATTCTGTAAGTTGTCTTTCTACTTTAAGCGTGTGCTGTTCACAGATTGCAAGTTTGTTGTGAAAAAATGGTTTATTCCTTAGAACAAAGGATTTTTCTGGTGTTGGAATTCCACCGCGTAGAACACAGTGTTGTTGGAACAAGACGAAGTTTTCAACAAAAGTTTAATGTAACCAAAGAGCCGAAAAGCGATACAATAAAGGATCTGTTAAAAAAATTTAGAAATCGCTAGACATGAACCCCTGGGACTTCTTTCTGTGGGGACACTTGAAAGAAAAGGTGATCCGTCACAATCCGGAAACATTTGAACAACTGAAGCAATACGTCTGTTCTGCATGTGAAGCCATCCCGTCTGAGACGTTTACACGGGTTTCTGCTCATTTTATTCTGAGACTACGTCATGTTATTGCTGCGCATGGTGGATATTTGGAAAATATTGTAGTTTAGATTTTTTCCAGACTGCAGCGCCATCTGTTGTTGAAAATTGTAACTAATTTCGCAAGTTTGTCTGCCTGAAAATTTACTGTTCTCCCAAGCATATTGCAACAAACGGTGTATTTTTATTGCTGCCCATTTAGTTTTTATTGATTT
This sequence comes from Argiope bruennichi, assembly GCF_947563725.1. Taxonomy (NCBI): domain Eukaryota; kingdom Metazoa; phylum Arthropoda; class Arachnida; order Araneae; family Araneidae; genus Argiope; species Argiope bruennichi. Next base: position 21,456,221 of record NC_079155.1, read on the forward strand.
TTGAAATATACCGGTCATTTTTGAAACATCCGGTACAAGTGAAACAATAAAATGCCAACTGTAAGATCTAAATATATGTGTGTGTACGCGTACAATAGGCGAAAATGAGTGATTTTAACTTAATATAAACAATAAATTATCAAATAAATAACTCCTTTTTATTATCTTTATAAGTATGATATAGTACCTTATATCCTACTTATTATTCTGCCTTGCTCCCTATTACTATCCCTTATCCTCCAATGAATCCTTAATAAAAATATTGTAAATTTAAATTTAATATAATTTAATAATTCAAAGCAGCCATTTTGATACATATTCATATCACATCTTTAAACATGCAAATAGTAATACACACTCAAGATGAATTATTTTAGTTATAGACACTTATTTTTTTCAATTCAATTTCAGAAAATTCTCAATAATTCATTCTGTGGTTTATGCAAAATTTAAACCTTGTTCATTATTATACGTTCTTAAATATTTACCCTAACTTTGAACTTCTTATTCAAACTTTAGACCTCATTTTGATTAACTTGCATTCTGCGTTTCTCCATCGAATTCCGATAGCTAAACAAAGATCCAGCTTTTATCAACTCTATTATTCATTGCACTCTGAAGAAAGGGCAGCTCCTTTATTTCAAGCAAGTTAGGGGCAGAAACTAACTGCCCAACTTTTATAACTTGTTTAAAGTTTTGGAACAATTAACTACCAACAAGTGAAATTAGCTCAAGAAATGAGAACAAGGAAAATTAGAATCCATTGATAAGATGAAATAATTCTCGGGAAATATTTATTGTTGATACTGGAAATGTTTCTGCAATTGGTAATAGATAATAAAGTTTTTAATTTATTATCCTATTTTATAATGTAGGATGGAATTTTTGAATCAGGATAGATTAAGTGTTTTGCTAATTTACGAAATTTTGGAGTTTATAAATTAGTCATAACCCTAAAATGAATTACATACAATCCATGACGGAATTTAATCTCTTAATAAATTGAAAATTTAAATTTTTTTATAAAAGAAACTGAATAAAAGAATTTACGTTTATTTGCAGACGATTCCAAAGAGTTCAAAGCAGATTTTTATATAGTCTATTTTTTATAAATTAATAATAACCCCCAAATGAATTACAAACAACTCATGGTACAATTTATTATTTTTAATAAACTGAAAATTTGTGGGGTTTTTTTTTATCAAAACAACTGAATGAAGGAATAGAAAATAGCAGATTAATTTTATCATACGCAAATTTCAAAAGGTTTCAAAGCAATCCTAAAACTGTACTATTTGATTTTTTATGGTTTGCATTTTTTGTTTTTAAAACTGATATTTATATTTTTTATCTTTTCACTATGTAAACAAAGAGAATCAGGACAAAAAAAAACAACCAATTAAAGTTCATTTCTATGAAAAGTGGCAATGACGGACTCATCAAACCATCGCGCCAAAATTTTATTAATAATTGTAAAATATGCAGATAGACGAAGTATTTGTATTTCGTAAAATCGAATGATTTTAAAGCGGTGAGTTTATGTGAAACTAGAAAGAGTAGGATCCAGAAAATGTCTCATATACTCTTTAATACATGTGTTTATATGTTATTAACCGCATACCATCGGCGAACAATAACTACGAAAAAGTCAACTAATGTACGCTCTTTAACGATCAATAGCTGGGATGCGGTTAGTGCACAACTGCCCGAAAACCGAATGTTAATTTTGGACATCTTTTTTTCTGAAAAAACCAAATCAAAGTCTGAAACAAAATTACAATTTTGGTCACAAAATTCCATACCAAATTTCAAACATTAGCATTTACCAAATTTCTAATATTAACATTTTTACATTGCATTTTTGAGTTACATTCTTGTGAAAGCACGGACCGACAGACGGTTAATATTTTGACATATTTGATTTCAAACATGATGCTAATCTATTGAGAAATCGGTGTATCGAATTCTTTTCATCTAACAGTCTTCATTTTATATTATCGTATTAACCCTTTAAAGGGACTTTTTTTTCTAGTCATATAATGTTAAAATATTTTTAGGCTTGAAAGCAGAATAAGAAAAAGGATTCATTTAGCTTATTAGATAAGTTTAATCTGATTCATTAATTAATTTGGTTCATTAATAATTAAGTAACAAATCAAGACACGTCATTTTGTGTGAGATAAAGAGCTGAAGCATCTAAGTTTCTGATTTACTAAAAAAATTTGTCAGGACTTATGCCAACCTACATAATTTCATACAAAGATTGATAAATTTGGTTTGAAGCATACTTCCCACGGCCATGGAAAGGGTTAACATATATACGGAGTGCCAGACAGAAGACTTCCTCTAAATGTATTTCATTTAAATTACAGATAGACAGAAATTTCCAAATGTGTGTGTATGTATGTGGACCATTTATCAAATTTCGAACGCGTTACTCAAAGTACTATTAGATTATAGAGTTCACGGCCCAACAGAGAGTCATAACGCCAAAACTAAAACCCTCGGATTCTGGGACGTCTGTAAATTCGTCAAAATCTTAATTTTTTTTGGCGATAATATTTTTTTTTGTGTACTTCGTATACCTAAAAGCAACCAGTAGGAGTGGTCTTCCTGATGCTTTCTCTCATACTCTACATTTATGGTTTTATCCCTCCCAACGTATAAAACTATGGACTTTCGGTAAGACCACAAATGGATCATAGATCTATGTATAAATAATAGATTTGCAATATATATCTTTGATATGGATTCAACATTTTTACTGAATCTATGTGCTAATGTTTTGAATTCCTTTTTATTGACCGAATAAAACCAAAATTTGATACGGAAGTAATTTTGCAGACACATCTCCAAAATCTTTATCATGTACCGAATTTTATTCATTTAAGTCATTAAGTTTCTGAATTATTGCATTTTCATGCAGTTGTACAGGCTAACAACCCTTCGCAGATTAGTTTCGAAATTTCATAAGTATCAGTATTTCAGAAACTAAACTTATGTACGAAATTTTATTTACCTAGTTCTTTGGACCCCCGGGGGGCACCTCGAAATGAGGATGAGATGCTTCCGGCATGGTAGTTCGATCTCGCCACCCTGGAGGGTACACAAATAGGTGGGGAGATCTGGCTCCTGCCATCGGTGATGGGACGTACTTTCTTCGGGAAAGGTTGTACCATGGCCGGTGATGGCCCTTAGGTGTCAACCACAATTTCCACCAGTGTTGCTGTTGCGGCGGCCCAGTCATCCAGTAGTTTTTCCGTGTGCCTAGGTGGCGGGTCGGAGGTCAGATATATGACTTACCTAGCTCTTTGTATTTTGGAGTTATTTGGACGACTTGGAATCGAATAGTAATCTAACCAGACTTCTTGTAAATGGATTTAATTCAAAATTAGATAGAAATTATAATTTCGGTCATTAGTTAATATACGTCATTAGGCCATACATGCACACCAATATCCAAAATCATCAGTCATAATGACTGCTTGCTTTAGCATATTTTATTCGACACCAGTCGATATTTTAGCAACACCAGTCTGAACTTTTAGAGTCAACCGCTTATTTGAAAATGTATTTATAAAGACCAATTATAGGAGAATTTCTCATTTAATAAGCTTCAGTACATTCTTAACAAATTTAATGAAGACTATTATACTTTTAGTATGCTTTTAAAATTTTATAAGATTATGTGTTTATAATTTTAAACTCTCAGTATGATTTTTAATGTCTTAGTTATAAATGTATACAACTTTTGAATTTCTAATGAATTTTTTAGATATTGAATATTTAGTGTTTAAAGTTTTTAACTCAAAATACATTTTTTGATCATTTTAGTACTTGCATATTTGTTTTTAATATTTTAAATAGAATGTTTATTACAGTGTTCGTTTTATTAAAAAAATAAATTTATTTAATAAGAATCAGACTTTGAATCTCAAATTTTTAAAATTAATATTTAATTTTGCTACAAATATTTTATTTACAAATTGCTATTAATTTTGCTACGATACTCATTTTATTACATTTCGAAAAATCAATATCATTTAAAAAATAAATACCGTGAATCAATTTTTGATTACATATGTATTATTCCTTTTTTGTGACTATATTCTTTCCCAATTTATAATAAATTTTCTACTTCAATATTAATCACGTTTTCTATAAACTTCTGAATCTTTAATGTTTCATCAAAGCAACTTGAGACATATTTACTCAAGGGGGTCTACTTATAGAGATTGTAATTGTTGGTAAAATCGATATAGACAGATGGGATTTTCATTTAATATGTGGTCGAAATTAAATTTTGAAGACTTTATATAAATGAATCGTTTGGAAAATTTATGCGTCTGCGCATATCTTAATCATGAGTAGAGATATTGACTTTCTGAATTGAACGAACAAATTGGGATTGTTTGAGTTCATTATAGCTCCTCTAAGAGATTAAATTCTGATGTTAGTAGTATAAAATAGTTCCCAAGTTCTGGTTGCTAGAAATGCATTGAATATCATTTTTATTTATTATCATTTTTACTGAAGTTGATTCGTTTCATGCTTGTCAATAATGAATTTTGAAATTGATTTTCGACTCTAATCCTAATATGCTAGAAGTTTAAAATTTTGTATTCTTGTATATTCAAGCAATTAATATATCATTTTAATATGCTTAGAATGTGATTGTCAAATAATTATAATTTAAATGAAATTTTGATTTCATACTAATGGTGCTACTAATAGATTTAAGAAGCAACAGATCTCAGAGATTATAAAATAGAGAGAAAAAAAAAGAAATACTTTGTTTATCAATATACTTAAAAGCATATTCATAAACCACCGAAATGGTCTCCCTAAAATTTTCTCATATGTTCTCTAGTGAACTTGTCATGGCAGACAACGTCTGGCATGTCAATGATGTTCAATAGATAACAAATGTTAACTTTTTGGGTGCGAATTTATCATTTTTACTGAATCTATCGTGAGATAATTGACGAGTTTTTTGACAATTAATCCCTGGCATACGTTAATAGTATCCAAAAATCGAACTTTTTCTCAGTTGATTTAAAAAAAATTTGAAACAAAACTACATTTGTAATCATAAAATAACAAACCAAATTTGATTTGAGCTTTTGAATGATCACACTTACATGTTTCTGAAAATACAGACAGACAAAAAAATCAACCCTTTATTGGATTTGGCTAAAAATTTGGCAAGCATAGATTTTAAATCTGTGTACAGAATTTTAACTATCTAGCTCTCTTCATTTAGTAGCTATCGTGTTAACTTATATTCGAACACTGGACAGACGGAATTCCTATGAACATATTGTACTAAAAATTTGATGGAAATCTACAAATTTATCATAAAGAATGTAAACCAAATTTCATACATCTAGATCAAAACTTTTCCAAAAATGTGTTTTTCCAACTCAGTGAGGTCTAAAATGTAGAAGTCAAATCTCAAATTCGAATTTTTTTGACGATTATAATATTTTATACTACTTGTACGAGAAAGTAAAAATGTTTTTAATGAGATTCATTTATGCATCTATCATATTATCTATATTCCTCATTTGGAATTGATTATCAGTTTTCAAAATCGATTTCACAACATTATTGAACAATGCTGCTCAGTTGCGTTTAATATTTTCTATTTTTAATTCTCCATTCTTCTTTTTTCGTATGGTAAGCGTCTTTAATACTACATATTTTTCATAATTTGTTAGTAATCTTTCTTGCTTTCTGATATTTAAATATTACAAGTTTAGTATAGCATCATTAATGTCCTATTTTTCAACATCACAAGGTCTATTTTAATACATATCTCCTAAGTTTGAGACTATAACATTTCCCCGTTTTCCAGCACTGATAAGACAGTTACACCTGGGTGGTCTCGAGGGGTTAAGTAAGTAACACCGATGACACAGCCAGATAGTGGATCTTTTCACCTGGGTGGTCTCGCATATGTTCATTAGCGATTACAATGAAAGACCACATGTGGAATTCCTCGTCCAAGAGGTATCGATAGTACCTTCAAAGAGTAAGGGGTGTCCAAACATCTGGATGCTAGATGTTTCTCTTTGTGAAAGGACCTTCCCACGACCGACTGGCGCCCCTGAGTGAGCATATTGCTGAACCCCGATTGGCCGAAAGAGAGCTCAAATGACCAATGTAAATTAAGAGGCAGAGATAAAATGCGGAGATTTTTTTGAAGAGGAGAGAAGAAACGAATTGCAGGAACTGTTGGACTACGCCCACAAGTTCGGAGTCTGAAAAACTACCCCTGGAGCGGTCGTGTTGACGTGATGAAGAACTGAGGTTCAAGAAAAACCTTAGACTTTGACTGTTGTAGCTCCTACTACAGGTGTAAATAACTATTTATTTAACCAATATTAGAACAAGTTGTTCTTTGTATATATAGGGCTGTAAAATAAAGAATTGTCTGGAAATTCTGCTTCGTTATTTGATCAATCTAGTCGGGACATTGCAAGACGCCTTCAGATGAAGGGAACACCAAACTTCCTCATCATACCAACAGGAGGTATGATGAACATGATTTCTTATTTAATAAGCATCTCTCATATACATCGGGGACGGAATACCGCAACAGCATAAGCGGGATCTAAGGTTGAATCCTAAGGGCCATCAGTGGTCACGGCACAACCTCTCCCATAGGAAGCATGCCTGTCACTGCTATGGAATAGCCAACCTTACATACTTTTATACACATCAGGGAAGCGAGAACCAATCACCATGCCTAAAGTTTTTCATCACCATATCTGAGGGGTCTTTCAGGACGTACAAAGCAACAAGTTATGAAGCTTCAATGGCCCAGCAACTTTATGTTAGCAATATTCTCCCCCGTGATAATGTTCCTTTATATAAAATAGGGTTTACATTCAATCAGTTACAATCTATCCAATAAGACCAAGTATACGCAGAAACTATACAGTAGCAAGTAATTGTTCCGTCAAGACAATTGTTTGCTATTGTCTGATCTCTCAGCCCATGCGTTATCTTCCTTCCGCGCATATGTGACTTATTGGAATCTTATATCAGGCTGAATGTAAGTCCACCTTAAGATTATGAAGAGGGCAATCCTTAGTCACTTCCTTCCAGTCCGGATCTTTCATCTTGTGATTTTGTAGTGCATAGTATGCAGAAAAAAAAACTTTGAAAAGGCATTGAAACAGGCTGACATTAACATATCGGCTTGGTTTGGAAATAATTTTGAGAGAAATCTAAGTAGAACGCTGAGTTTACTTGATTAAATATTGTTTACTTGGTTAAATATTGCAAAAATTATTGTAAAAAAAATAATAAAATCTAGCCGACTTCTTTTTTTGAGCAACAAAAACTTTTAACTGTATCAGGATGAGCTTCACCTTTATTTATTGAATCTCCCTAATGGTTCCAAAATTTTTTAAAACATAAGAATAAAGTGAAAAGTCAGGTAAAATTGAGTAAAAAAATGAGGTACATAGACTCATTCAATATGAAATTTTTTTGTTGCCCAAGTCAAAAAATAACTTTACCCATTAGAACGTGATAGTTGAATTACATTTTTCTACCTTCTTTTTCTTGACACAGTTGCCATACAGGCAATTTCTTTTTTTAAAAAATAAGGTATAATTGCAATTTCTATTTTGCTTTGCGATGGGAAACAGCATTTTTTCTGATGATAAACAATTCTATAAGAAAAGCAGTTTCTTTAAAAAAATGGATAAAAATTGTTTTAGTTTTTTAATCCTCAAAAAATTGCGGCGAGCGCTTTTTGAAAATAAATCTGCAGCAGTCATATCTAACCAAAAAGGGAGATGAAACAATAAAAACTCTTACACGAAAATAAACATTTGGTTTCATAAAAAAGCTTTTTGAAAACTCTGAATCTTGAGAGAAAAACACTTTCACCTTTCAGTTTTTAATAGCTAACATATGCATGCACTTGTATTTACTCAGAAATGAATTATGGTACATAAAGTTAATTTATTGTAGGAACTCGAAAAAATAATTTTTCCTCGAATTATTTTGTTTTTATTGCTACACCCACCTCCCACGACGATCGCAGAGAAAGTAAATCATGAAAAAAAAAAAAATTACATCATTTTTTTTTTTTTTTTTTTGCGCAAAAATGAAATACCGGGACTTTCAAACAGATTTTATAATAAAAATGGTGATAATAAAGGTATTTTTATAATTGAAACTTTGTGTATATTAACATCATTGTTGCAATTTAATACGTATTTTTGCTATTACAATAAAAATAATTTGCAGTGCTTTTCTATTAAATATTTTCCAAGAGTATTAATGAAGACTAATTTCAATAGTTAAATGCTAAAATCGTTTGCATTTCATTCTCATTAAATTCCTGGAAAAAGAACCGAAAAATCTTTTATATGATTTAGTGGAAGAGACTGGATTAAAAAGGAGATGAAAATTCAAAACATTATAATTATAAAAATAGAAAAATGCAAGAAGGTATGTGAATCTACTATAATAATTTTATTGTGAAGAAATGCAAATATTAGGATATAATCTAAGTTAGTGATTCTCAACTTTCATTTTGTCGTGGCGCACTTTTAACGATTTCAAAATTTGTAGGCACACAAAGAAAAAGATAAGTTTGGAATTTGTTTATTTATCTATAATACACTGTGTAAAATAGTTATAAAAATATTATACTATGTGTAAAATAGTAAATAAAATAAAATTATATAATATGTACTACAAAAACAACGTACATTTATTTTGGGATTAATTACAAGGTAATAATAAGGATACTTTTAATGAGAAATTTAAGCTTGATGTTTTTTGATAATTTCATTTATATTTGGTCGTAAAAATGGCAATGCTACTCTCATATCGTCTTCTACATTTAACAGTCTCAATCTTTTTTTTTTTCGTTTTTATGTTGGTTAATACTAAAATTCCGAATTCACACAAATAAAATGAAGAAAACTGTAATAATATTTTTAAATCTTTTTTGCCTATCATGGGATAATCGTATTTAATGTTAATCCAAAATGAGGAGTGGAGCTGAGGATACTGGAAACACTTGAAATTTCTTCACGTGGGGCAAATATTTCACTTTATGAAAAATCACAGTTATCGTAGATAACAACAGTTTTCTTTTACAGTGTACTTTTCTTTAATTTAAACAAACTTTACTCGTAATAAAAAAATAATTATAATTTTTACTATATACATTTCTGAAATTTGGTGGCACACTTTAAGAATTTGGCGGCAGACAAAAGTGCCGCGGCACAGTGGTTGAGAACCACTGATCTAAATTGTAGAATTGCAACACTCGTTGGTATACTTATATTCAAAAAGATTACTTTAGACTCCATTCATATAGGGTTAGTATAAATGAATAACAAGATTTTAAAATTTATATTTGCAAAATTATTATGCATAATATAAATAGTGATGCATGAAATTTTTTATTTTTATTATTATTTTAAATACTTTCAATTCATAGTAATTCATGATAATAAATATTTATTTAAAAACTTTGATGAGCATAACGTATTGCTGTGGATGATTATATGCTCTGAAAAAAAATGCACTAGAGGTTACTCTCGTGCAGTTGAAATACAAGGGTAAACGTTACAAAGTGATCAAAGTTTTTAAACTTTTTGTAAAAAGAATGGCAGTTAGTTTCTACATGGCATGTTGTTAGAAATTTAGATTAGTAAAAATATTAGAATGATTTTTATTTCAATCATATTATACTCACGCACATAAATTAAGGTCGATGCCAGCTCTGCTAAATAAAGGCTCAGAAACAAAACAAACGTGACATATTCATAAAGATCATTTATTAAATAAAAGATAAAGAACAAAAAATATGGTGTATGTGTGATACCATTCCAAAAAACTACGATTTTTTGCTCCCTGGTACAATTTCAAAAAATATCTCCCTTACAAAAACTTAACTTTACATGATTGGCATGATGGTTAATACATTGTATGTCTCTCAGGCTATGAAATACAGTCCGTAACGCCTATGATCTAGGCATGCTGAGTATCAAATTACCGAGCTCATCATGGGAAGATTACTCCACTCAGAAGACAATGCTTTCCGAAGTTCCGGTAGACATGTAAGAGGTGGTTGATCGGCTGCAACTCGTCGGCTAAGCATGTCCCACACATGCTCTACTGGATTCAAGTCTGGTAAGAATGCTGGCCAGTCCATACGGGTGATATCCTCAGATTGAAGGCATTCGTTTATGATGTTTGCACGGTGAGGACAGGCATTGTCATCGATAAACACGAATTTTGCGCCCATGGCGCCCCGAAACAAACGTACATGTTGTTCCAGAATGATGTCTAGATAACTGTGGCCTATCATGGTTCCGGTTTGAACATGGAGATCTGAAACGCAGTATAATTCAACCCCAAAAGAGTACTTTTGAATCACTGTAGTGTTGCCGTTCAATGATGTTTTCTTGGTGGTAACGGTACCTGATGTTCCCCATATGAAAGTTTGACGTGAATCAGACTGCAGGCTATACCTGGATTCGTCGGAAAATATCACACAATCTTGCTGTGATGATGAATTTGACATTGAATGCTCTCTGCTCCAGGTTAACAGTTGGTGGAAGCCGAGTGGACACATATAACAGGTTTGCGAGCATTTAGAGCAATAAATCCAAAAAAGTCTGTAGAAGGTTTACCTTGAAGTTGTCATGGACGTGGCTGAAGATAGTTGAAGAGACAGGTCTGATGTGCTCCATTCGCTTTTTTTGGCACTTATTGCCAAATACTGGTTGTCATTCGGCGTTGTAACTTGGGAAAGACCTGTACTGTAACGACAACTGACATTTCTATCATCTTGAAGCAGTTGCCAAAGCTTAGAAATCACACTTTGGGTGATTCCAAGTTCCTCGGATACTTTCATTTGAGTACGCCCACATTCTAGATATTTGATAATTCTACCACATAAAAATCGTCCTCAGGCATTCTCTGTACTATAACTATTCGGTTGTGGCACTGAGCAGTTTACAGAACGCTTGTGATCCATCTTACCCCTTGGCCAACATTCCTTATATACTCTATCTTATATTCTCGTCATTGTGACGTACTATCGGCGTCATCTGGTGACGTCCTGTAATTTGCGCATTATTCTGAAAATGTGTATGATATTTGTACAGGTAAAATAGTTCGATTTCAGTGTGATTCTGAATTATATGTAATTATGACGAGGAAAGTAAATCCCTGGAAAAAGAAGCGAGGCACCTTTTAAGATTCAATGGACAAAACTGAATTAAAAAGAAGATGAAAACTGAAAACTTTAAAGTTATATAAAGATGAAAAAATGTATGAATATGCTATGATAATTTTATGAAGAAGAGATACAAATATAAATTTAAAATATAATTTGCAGCATGTGCCTAGATAATTTCTTTCAAGAACATTACTTTAGACACGGTTCATATAAGGTTTGCGCAAATAAATGACCAGATTTTAAAAACTTATATTTACAAAGCTATTGCAAATAATTTAAATAGCGATATTTGAAAACAAAGAAAAAATGCCGTATTTTGTTTTTAGCATAACTCTAAAGATGGCGGTTATCTGGATATTTTGGAAATATGCTTTTTCCACAACTTTGGGATAATAATGCGAATTTTATATTTCAATAAGATGGGGCCGCATTCCATTGGAATTTTGATGTTCATAGTCTACTTCATAGAGTAGCTTTTACAATGATGGACTCGACGTGCAGGTAACACTAACGTTCGTCGCATAGCCGCCAAGATCCCGGCATCTTATCATGATTTCCTTATATGAGGTTGTGCTAAAGACTTTGTTTATAAAGTCTCTTTGTCAGAACTGACCTCTGCATTTAAATAATGCATCAATGCTGCATAAAGCACTCTCAGTAGTGTAAAACTTTAAAATATGTAGAAAGAAATTGACTATAGATTACATGTTTATCTTGTTACGAAACGCTTACACGTTGAACCTTTGTTAATTGAATATATATATAATGGAATGTCTGTCTTTATTTTTATGCAAAATAATCCTTTATCCGTTATATTATGTGTAATATTGTTAAAAATATGATTCTTTAACAACCGGCCAATTATTTATGTTAATTCTGTATAAAAGAACTTAATCAGCTTTCGATCTGGAAAAAAATAATTTGCTACGTGTAATTAACGACATTATTAAACTATTATATCAACAAAAATTATTTTATCAACATGTTGGAACATTTACACGCAGCTGGCGTGCTGGCATAGGGGTAGCATGTCTTCCCCGTGATCTGAGCGTCCCGGTTCGGGGGTGGTTGTCTTCTTCTGTGGTCTATCTGTGAGGTGTGTGAATATGCCCCGCTGTAAAAAAGGGGTTGTGCAACCGAATATGAAGCATGTAGTAGCTAAGTTGTTCTCTTGGCCCTAGTTGGAGCTATTGAAAAAACAAGAGACGCTCACTCGGCTTAAATCGCTCACAGATAAATGTCAGCGGACTTGTAAAGTGTCATAAGTCACAACACACAGAAAATTTACACATTGAACGGCTTTTCTATGAAGTCAATATCCAATTAGTTTACATTTTGTTTTTCCTCGCTAGTAAAAATAATTAGTTTTTGAATGGCTTTAATTTCGAAGATTATTGAACCATTATTTATGTAATCATAACGTTTTAATATGTAAAATTATAACCAATTAAAGATTAATTATTGATTAAATTCTTTAATTATGAATATTATTGATCCATTATTTATGTAAATGTATCTTTCCAATGTGAAAAATTATAGTTAATAAAGAAGAAAAATTACTGTGTACTTTATTTATTATCACATAAAAATTCGTAAGCACGAGGAGGTACTATTTTGTATCAGCATACATCTGAATACGTATTTAAAGTGAGTTGTGTCATAAAATAAGTAATAATAATACATAATTGGTATCATGATATAAATAATAATAATACATATCATGGAATTTTAATGTATTTCATATGACATATTATTTGTATAATAATTATTTAATGTAAAATATAATATACATAAATAATAGTATAATATTATTTATGCCTTTATATTTTATGGGGATTTTCTATACATAAAAAGACAAACTACTTTTTTGCTTTCTTGTATAAGACGTTTATAAAGAATAAGAATTGTAATCATCGAAAAAATTTGAACTCGAGAATTTGATGTATTTCCAAGTTTCAGACCTTTCTGAGTCCGAAAAGCACATTTTTTGGAATTATGTCTTCCTATGCGTGAAAGCAATAATATAAATACACTTTGAGACAACACCTAATTTGTAGATTTTATTTAAATTTACAACTACCGGTGTTTTTTTTTTACTGTATTACGAAATAGCGGGGTTTTTACTGTAATACGAAGCACTCAAGTGCGAGGCCTTTAAAAGAAAAATAATGGTATTAATGGCTTTGCATAACGTTAATAATTTTATACGGAGTTTATCAGTGGCAGAGCGCTTTCATTAGAGAATATGCGAAAAAATTTTAGGGAGACTTCTACTGGTAGTTATCTTTGATTTAAGGGCATAATAATATTCCATCGCATAGCAAATATTCTATTTTTTTTAGTGCAGTTATTTTAAGAATCAGGTAAAAATTAGTTTATTATTTGAAACACAACGGTGAGTACTTACTATTTGACCAAATTTATAATTGAATAATTTGAGAACTATTATTTCTAAAGTAGAAATTCAGGAGCTTATTAATGTTTTGTGTTCCTTAAGTGATGAAGAGATGGCTCAAAATGGTTGAAATTTCAGGGAAATGCAGCTTGTTAGCTTTTATCATAATTTCTGTGTTTTCGTAATGAGAGCAGATGTATATCAATGATGCAGAAAAGATAAATGGACGTTTTCCATTTTTTTAAATGTTAAAAATTTACAAATTTCATTAAATAAATTTTTAAAATGTTAAAAATTTATTTCATAAAAATAATTTCTTAAAATGTTAAAAATTTATTTCATAAAAATAATTTCTTAAAATGTTAAAAATTTATTTCATAAAAATAATTTCTTTCGTAATAATTTAATAATAATTTCATTTCGTAATAAAAAAATTATTTACAAAATTCAAAACATTCAAAAATTTTTTAAAATGTTAAAATTTGTAAAAAAAATTTCATTTTATAGTTGAAAACAGAGAATATATTATTTACAATTTACTTGATTTAATTGATAACCTACTTATAAATGAATGACCAAAGATGATTTACGATTAGACATTTCTGTAGACAAAAGGAAAAATAGAATATCAGTGAGAGAGGTAAATTTATTTTATATTATCAGCATGTTTACTTATATATTTAACAATAAAAATTCGGACAGTAGTTAGATTTATGTATAGTGTGTATATTATATTGCATTTTAAATTGAAATAAAAACCAGAGAGAAATGGCCTCCCTAAATCTTTCTCGCATACTCTCTAATAAACTTATCATGCCAGAGAGCGCCTTACATGGCATTTTCGTACAATAATTACGAAATATTATTTGGTGCGAATGAAGCATTTTTACTGAAATTTTCGTTCCATCCTTTGCGAGATATTGCGATAAATTCCTCCTTAATAGTATCCAAGATTCGAATTTGTATTTTAGGCACGTTTTTATCAATCAATTGAAACAAAAATCAGGCACAAAACTGCACCTGTAATCACGAAAAATCCACACAAAATTTGACACATTTAAGTCATTGCGTTATCGCATTTACATGCTCCTGTATTTACAGACCGACAGACAGTTACCCGTAGTTTTTGGCCCAAAATTTGACAAGTGCCTACACTGTAGATGTTAAATCTGTTACCGATTTATATTTATCTAGATCTCTTCGTTTTGTGATTATCTTGTTAGCTTATATTTGAACAGCCAGATAGACAGACTTCCTTTGAACAGAATTTACTAAAAATTTGATAGAAATCCTTAAATTTGGTGTAAAGACTGCATAATAAATTTAAAATCTCAAGCTCAAAACTTTTTTGAGTTATCTTTGTCATTGCCATAAAATGCATCCTTCATCAAAATGTCACAGACGGACATTTTCCAGAAATGAGTTTTTTTAAACTCAGGGAGTTCTAAAACGTAAAAATTGGTCAAAATGCCGAGTTTGATTTTTGATTTTTTTTTAACTATTACTATACTTTATCTATACTGCGTATGAGAAACTAAAATGAAAAAAAGAAAGAGAAAGTAAAAAGTTATAAAATGAAATACGAATTATATGTAATATATACACATATATATACGAAGTCAACTATTTTATTTCACTATCTCATTATCTAAATTTTTTCAATTAACTGATTATTTTTTAAAAAACAATTTCTCTCCTTATCAAAAACATATATGCATTTTTAAAACACGACTACTTGTTTGCTTGCCATTGTCTGATTTTGATTCCCATCAGAATGCTATTTCAAAATAAACAAGATCATAGAATCAGTTGACATGTTGATTCTAAAATCTTCAACGCAATTTCCACTTTCCAAGAAGTTCGAAAGTAAGTTTTTGCCAGGGAGGAAGTCGTTCTACGCGATAACAGCACGGTTCTTCCGGTGGAAAGTTCTTCCTGCAGCCATGGGCTTATTGGCTCCGCATTTGACGGTCACATCCTGGAGCTGCCATGTTCCCGCTCGGAATCCTCCTACTTCTGTTGCCTCTTCTACAAACCGGTAAGACGACAAAAACAACAACAAATTTGTATTCATTAAGAAGTGATATATGTTTGTTACTTACCTTAAGGTATTTTTGAAAGCGGATATCATGTTGTTTGTAATCTTAAAAATCTTGACCCATCTTCCTTATTTAGGATTTTATTCAAAAACATCAATCTTTAACAAATATTTTAATGTTCTCGTTGCATTTTCGTCTTTTTGTACGTTATAAACAAAAGGATAGTATTGTCAACAATTAGAACTCCAGATGTTTTCCCCGTATCCATGGATTTCCGTTTTTGAAAACTTCCTGATTTTGCGTTTTTGGAATTATCTATATCTATATGTCTGCGAATATAAAATTTCAAACACAAAATGAGCTGAGTGAAATTTTCATGGGGTTTTTACACTGAATTTGTAAATCTATAACAATTTTTTGAAGAAATCCTTCAAGAAGAAATCACTTTCCTTCATATCGTTTGTATAGGAAGACGATGAATTAAAAACATATTTCATCGTCATCATATGGAATATAGTTACACCCCTATAATTGTATATTTGTATTAAATTTCAAATTAAATATGCTTTTTCGGCGATAGCTTGTAAGCCTTTAAATCCACACGTGTTAGAAGTTTCTAACAAACTCGCATACTCACTATTAAATGTATTTTTGTATTACTCGCTGCTTGCTATGAGCGAAGAAGCTCTCTCTATATAAAAAGTTAACGTTTGTGTCACAGAAATCGCTTTTATTACTTATTGTCGAATGGCAACAGACAAATATAAACAAATCGTTATACAAAAGATTTAAATAACTTCACTGAATATTTTTACAATTGTATTTAATTCATTCTTTCAGAAAATTAGAACTTCAGATTTTTATTCAAAAAACTTTGGAGAAGGTTCGAACATTTAGTAAAAGGAAGAAAGATGTAAAAGAAATTAAGAAATAAGTTTCGAACAGAAAGCTTAATCTAGCACGAAAATAGGCTTAACTGTCGCCAGATAAGGAATCGTAATGGCTTATCCATGAAAATTGATGATATCTTCTTGCAAAAGTATTATTTCGTATAAATGATGTTTGCATTATCTTAAAACTCTAAAAGTCACCATTTTTATCGAACAGTTTAATTTCTGTACAATTTGTTCCTTTACTTTTAATAATTTTAAATTTAATTCAAAATTAAGGCTCAATCTAATAAAGTTTTGACTTCTATAATGAAATATAAATTCATCCATAAAACATTTGCTAATGTTAAAATGAAGATAAAAGAATCGCTTTCTTTGGCATTGATTTCGAAATTGGATATTCATTTCCGCTTTTATTTTGTGGTATATACATTTTTAATTTGCTCATACAATGATTTAATAATAACTGATAATAGTAACGGTAATAAACTGATTAAATTAAATTCATAATTTCTGTCATATACACATCAAGCTGAAATTTTTGTAAAAAAAAAGGGCTCCATATTAATCATTTAACAGTATAAAAAGTAAATAATTTGGAAGAACAAGTTGGTTGCCCAATGGTACACACGAATTGCTCAAAAGCCTATTAGCAGAAAATCGAATGTATACACCTTTTTTCCAACCGAACGACACCAAACTTCGACATATAGTAATTACATTGTAGTCACAAAAATTACAATTGCAGTAATTCTTGTGACTGAATTCACAAAAATTCTTGTGACTGAATTCATAAGAATTCACTGCTAACTCACGTTTCAGATTTCAGTTATTTAAATAATTATATTGTTTACGTACAAGCGAAAGTAGAGACAGACAGACGTTCAACACATTGATATAGTCTGTGTAATTTCTGTAGGTTTTTCAAGAACATTCGTTTTCCTACTCTTCACTCTTTCTCCTTCTCCTTTGCCGTGGTTTCGACAAAGCTTGTTTTTTTTTCCACACCGGTACATTTCTGGAATACCTTACCTACGGAAAACCTTAACAGCTGTATAAAAAAATGAGTGATACAGTTAACTGCTTCAGTTTTGCCAGGCAGGCAAATAGTAACGAGGTAGAAAATGTGACCTTGAACCGCCTACAGAAAACACACAGACTATTGATTGTGTTCAAACTTTGTTAGAGATCTACATCTTAATCTAATCACACCTCTGGACTAAAATTCATACTAATAGCTCTGTTCATTGCCATGGTTATCGTGTTAACTTACAAGCGAAAAGCCGCTTAGACTGACTTCTTCTGAATTTATTTCATTGAAGTTTGATAAAAATATACAAATTTCGTGTAAAAACCATAAATCAAATTTCATCTATCTAGATCAAACAGTTTTTGAATTATCGTGTGCACATTTAGGCAGGAAAATATAATCCAAAAAATATGTTTTTCAGTCAGTCGCAGGGAAGCCTGAAATTTGAAGATCAAAATCAAATTAAAATCTCGAGTTGGATTTTTTAACTATTACAATATTTTCTCTTTGTATAAATCCAATAAACGACATAAATGAAATTTCATAAGTCATGTTGAATCAAAAACTAAATATCTATATCAAATATCAAATACTGGAGAATAAAATGAAGAAAAATTAACTTTTTTTATTGGACATTAAATATAAACATTGTAAAGACGACATACAATAAAGTCTGTAGCAGTTGCATTACTCTTATCTTCTCTTTCGGATACTAGATGGCGATACCTGATTAGGCAATCCCATAGTGCATTGCGATTGTAATTAGAATGAGATGACGCTGTTCTGTTAAGCTGCGCGCGTGGATGTCTTGTCTTTGTCTTTGTGTTTGTGTTTGTTTAGAGTGTGATTATCAAAAGAAATGTTCCCGAAAACATACATCCTGTTGCTTCCACTGCACGGATTATAATAATCTACATTTTCCACAACAAGCCGATGAAAGTATTTCCTCATTGATTTTAAAAAATATCCTTCCTTTGCTTTTCGTTTAAAATAATATTGCTAAAGAGAAACTCATGTATAGCTAAATTCAAAGCCAATATGACAATTTATATTTCATTTATTTAATTAAATTAGTGCTTTCATTGTGTAAGTGTTGCAAAAATTAATTAATTAATATAAAACAACAGTGATTTGAGGTATTTTGAATCATTTGTATTTAGAATAGTTTTGTACGCTATACCCTCAAATGCTTATGTTGTTGATATCTTCTTTCTTCTTTTACTTTCTCTTACACGCACTACAGAGCAAGTATTGCAATCGTATTATAACTCGAGAATTTTGGCGAATCTCTGCGCTTTAGACCTCTCTGAATTAGAAAAAGACACTTTTGAAAAAGGTCCATTTGTCTGTATGTCTGTGAAAAAGATAACTCAAACCGATTTGAGCTAGACGGATTAAATTTGGTAAATGGTCTTTGTAACAAATTTGTAAATTTTATTCTAATTTTGTGCAAATTCCTCTCTGAGGAGGTCTGTCTGCCTGTCTGTTCGAATATAATTGTTGTTGTGTTGTGACTTATGGTACTTTACAAGCCCGCTGACAGTTATCTGTCAGCGATTTAAGCCGACTGAGCGTCACTTGTTTTTTTAGTTGCGCCAACTAGGGCCAAGAGTACGACTTAGCTACTTCATGCGTCACATTCGCTTGCACAACCCCTTTTTACAGGGCTCACATTCACACACCTCACAGATAGAAGACAGAAGAAGAACAGTTCGCCCTGACGGATTTAACCTGCAACAGACACCCTTACACGACGGTGGAATCGGGTCTTGAACCTCAAGCAATACGGCTCACTCCGAGACCTTACCACCAGGCCACCGTAGCTTAAAAATTTGTTTCTGAAGAAACCTCTCTAGTGATAATTTTTGAGTTTCTGACTCATTGCTATATTACAAAATTTACCTCTTTATGACCTCTTTTTCTGTACTTATATGTTTATTTTTAATATTTATCTTTATATACTTTTTTTTAAAAAAATTTCTGATTATGTTAGTGTAGTCCTATATAAAAACGAGAGAATATACTAAGTGGGTCAGACCTCAAAGAAAATACTAACAAACCCTTCTCATTGATTTCGTTTTTCATATCAATAATGTTTTTTAAAAATAAATTGCCACTTGATCATATATTCTTTTAAATGCGTATTTAAATTAATGTGATATATTCTAGAAAATAGAAATGAATCTACCCAGTTCGATTTCATTTCTAAATAAAATGAATGAATGTTATGGTGATTTGTAGCGATGTACTTTTTTTTTGAAAATGCTTTTGCTTTACGAATTTGGTTACTACATGGTGCATATCCCTATCATATTACGTATATTATGTATCTAAACGATACATCCAGGGGAAGCACTCATATCTACCCATTGGATATGCTTCTCATATGGTGCTTACCTAATCATTTCTTCGATTCGAAGATGGCATCCAACCATCTATCTGAATTACTCTCTGTGAGACTTTTTCTTTGACAATATTGGCATCACTAAGAAGCCATATTTGCCGTCCTATATTATGAGAGCAAAGTCAATGAATTTTTATAAGTTGATAAATTTACTTTTAAGAGTGTTCCAAAAACAAGAATTATTTTTCTGAAAGTGAAATTTTTTAAAAACCAAATCAATTCTCTTTATGTTTACGAATTTCAAGATATATTAAAAATGAACTAAAATATGCTTTTTATTTACAAATCTCATTTATTTTTTCCATTTATTATTCTTTATTTCCATTTATTTATTCTTTATTCCATTTTTTCAGAATAAACTAGTAAAAGTAAATAATAAACTTATTTATTTTTTCAGGTTAAATTAGTAAAAATAACTAATAAACTTATTTATTTTTTCAAAACGAACTAGCTATTTTGGTAGATAAAAAAAATAATTATTTTTCCTCAATTCAATTTCGATAAGAAATAGATTTATAAAATACAAGAAAGAGAGAGAAAAAAAGATATTTTTAAATCTTATTTCGAAATTTTTTTCGGAAGCCTTTCAACATACGTTACTTCCTCATTTCTGTGGATTTCAAATCTATCTTTAGCATATTCTGAATCATTTCAGATGCTATCTCTTGATCAGACAACCAAATCGAATTTTACTAAATTAGCTATGTCCTTTTTGCATTTTTTGTATTTCGAGAAAATTTTTGATTCTGGAAACATCTATCAAAACCAGTTAAAGTCATTGGGAACGAAATTTATTTCTTGTGAATTTGTTCTATTTAAAAAGATTGAATGAGAGATTGAAAATAGGATATTACATAATCACTTTTATAGGTTAATTAAGCTATACCGTTTTTCAAATTAATATATTAGTTAATCAATTTTAGTTACAGCACTGTTCATAATTACCCAGATATATTTCCTATTACTCCCAGATAGTATGCTATTGGGAACAGCTGTTTGATTGAACAGTCATGAATTGATTTGAAAATACAGTGTGGTTATAATTAAACCTCTCCTATGAACACCATCCTACAACTCAAACGGATAAACGGATTGATGCGAAATTCGGTATATAGGTACGAGATGCACCGACGGAAAAAAAAAAAATTAGTTCCAAAATTTCCACCAGAGGGAGTCTTTTCCGGAAAAATATTATTTTTAACACAATAAACGACCAAAGCGGAATACAGAAACAATAATAGTAATCCAGAACAAGAATTATGTGTAATAAAATGTAAAACTGGGAAAAGCTGTCAATTCAAGGAAAAAAATGTTGAGATTTGCATGCTTGCGAAGAAGAGGAAGAGTTATGTAAGACACGTTAAAATAAGAAACGTTTGCAATCGTTGTCATGTTTTATGTCGATGTTTGCGGCTGTAATGACGACGGTATCTTGTTGCGACATTGAATAACTTAAAGAATTCCCTAACGCTTCATGTGCGAAGCATCACAACTGATCAGTTATGATCTGCTCTTGAACACACTGTCCATCGATTTGAAATTTTGCAGTTGAATGACGGTGGTCACATGGAGCACCTTTCCTTACATCACCTTGGACATTATTAACAATTGCTCCTCTTGTGCAATTTCGTCCCAATCTGTTCTTGTTTCTGCAAACTGAACTGTTTTTCTCAAATTGTTATTTTTTTCCTTACTTTTACATAATAGGGCTCGATGACAAGGTGATCAGAAACTAATTAATAAATTTAATAAATGTTAATATTGTTTCTGTAATCTGTTTTGGTTGTTTAGTGTGTTAAAATGAATGTTTTTCCTGAAAAGGCGCCCTCTGGTGGACATTTTGGAACTAATTTTTTTTAATTCCGTGAGCACATCTCGTGCATAGCCTATATACCAAATTTCGTTGCAATCCGTCCACCCGTTTGCTTTGTAGGATGCTGTTTATAGGGGGTTTAATTATAACCACCCTGTATATTTGAAATGATAATAAACTACGGCTTCAATCAGATTTATTTAACCTTTCATTTCTCCCCCCCCCGAGGGGGCATCTCGGTACGAGGATGAGATGCTTCCGGCATGGTGGTTGGATCTCGCCACCCTGGAGGGTTCACTAATAGGTGGGGGATCTAACTCCTCCCATCGATGACGGGACGTATTTCCTTATGGAAAGATTGTATCGTGGCCGGTGATGGCCCTAAGAACTCAACCACAGTTCCCACCAATGTTTCTGTTGCGGCGGTCCGGTCATTCAGTTTTTATGGTTTAAATCCGTGTGCCTTCATGGCGGGTCGGAGAGTCGGATGGCTGACTTAACCTTTCGTTTCAAATAATGTCAAAATATTAATTTTCAATAAAACTATATTCTATTTCATAGAATATCGCAAATTAATTTTAATATAACTATTTAATACCTTCAATATAGATTAATTTCTAATCATTCTATAATCAGTTATGTTGGGAAAAGTCGAAAAATTAATCGTTATAAAAACAAAAACAGTGAGGTACCAGAATACTAAGAAATGCACTTTAAAAAGAACAAAGACTGTGAAGTGTAATTTAGAAGTAAAAAGTGCAGCTCTCATTTCAAGCTTCTCGTTCTATTCTCATTTTTCTCTGACATTTACACTGATTGAAAAAATCTACTTTACCAATAATTCTAGTTGCATAGTTTTTATTTGATTCTCGGGAATCGCTAACTATCATTAACCATCAAATGAAATTCTGGTTAAGTCAAATCGGTGCTCTCCAAATGCATCCATTTCAGTAGTTCCTATCAACTCCATGGTGCACCAGATTTACGAATAACGTGTCCTCATTTTGATACTTTCAATGTAATTGTGACCTCATTTGTAATTTCAATGAAATATCCAGATTTTTTTAAAATCAAAATTTGATGATTCTAAAAAATTGTTTTCTTTATCTCCACAGCCTCTACACCTTATTGAAAAAAATCAAAATCATTATTTTCATATTTCTTCTTCAAAATCACATTTTTCTTTTTTACTTGATGCATGTTTTCTTGTTTATTTCCATACTTGACATCAAACAGCATCAAATTATTATTAAGGAGCAAATTTAAATCATGAAAACTAATGAATAAGCAGATCAAGTTATTAATTCGTTCAAAGTAAAAATTTAAAAAATATTTTTGATAATCTGACATAAAATAACGAATATTATTAACAGGAAGGCACTCAACAGTTTTTCTAAGTTTAATATCACTTCCTATTATATAGTGAGTTATTCCAAATGCATGAAAAATAAGTTTTTTTATTACTGTTAATGCCTATTGCACCACGATGGAAATTAACAAGGGTAATTGAGAATACTATTTTGTTTCTCAAGAGAAAGTCCAAAAATGAAACTTTAATCGTACTCGTAACCATTATAGGTTATAATTCCAAGAAGTATATACTGTTACGAAATTTCCCGTGGTTCGTTTGGATAGTGAAAGTTATATGGTGTGAAGAACGCTCCATCACCAGGCGGCAGTAGAAAATAAAACAACGACGTTTATTTACACGAAGACACACAGGACAGCACCAAGACGACAACTATATACAGCACAGAAGACGATTATCTTCAGCCGAGACGTGCAGCAACAATAGCATACACAGAAGCATATAACAAGACTCTCTACTGCAGACAGTAGCACATCTGAGTTCAGCACTAGCTTGACTCCGTCGCAGCTCCGCTTATCCATGAAAGACCACTTCTTCACAGTCGCTTTCGACTACTCTTTAATTCACCACCGGTTCACGACTCAATTCACCGTCACTCCCCGGCAGCTGCAGCTCCTTTTATAGGTCCCAGGAGGAGGGGCTAGAAGCCTCCCAACCAATCAGGAACGTTCAAGACGTATCTCGGTTCCTACTGGACGGATCGGGAAATTTCTCGATGTTTCAAGTATAATCTATTTTGGCGCCAAAGTCGCCAAATTCGTCGCCAAGTCACCAAATGGTTGCCAAATTTGTCGGGTACCTCCTTCGCTTCGGGACCTCCGACGCGACACACGGACTCCGTCCAGTATAGATGACTGTAAAACATTCTTTCCGATGGTGGAACCAACTATGCTGGGAAGCAGCATTACAGATTCGTAACAATACGTTTGGAATTACTTCGCAAACAACAGGTGCCATTGTAGATAATAAATAATAACCCGTAGGAAAGTATTATTTTGTACAAGTTTTACTGTTAGCGTATACAAGTTTTTGAACAATGCTACAACTAAATGAAACAAACGTTAGAAAACGATATCGGAAAAATGTGTTTCTTACCTCCTGTAGTGTGCCTTGAAACACATGGTTCCCAGCTCAATGTACCTTCAGTGATGCATGGTGTAATCACTGTTTCTTATTATCTTTCATTCCCAGTTACAGTTCTTGAATCTACATATAAAATTAAAATTTCTTTCATTTTTAGAATCATTTTAATAAACTTATTATTATAAGACTTAAAGATACCGATTTCCTCAAAATATAATCATTATTTTTAGGGCATTCTGTTTAATTTGATTTTGAAATAAAAAGAAAATTTGTATGTAAACGAACACAATTGATTGCAAAATTATTTTAGAATTTATAAACTTTTTTTAAGCAATCAAAGAATCAATAAGCATTTGTTTAAAACTGTAAATATCACAACCTTTTATGATTAATAAAACATTTGTACATTAAAAGATCAGATAAAATTAACTTGATATACGAAAGGCAAATGTTGGATAAATAATTTGTTTAAAGGAATTTATAAGTTTCTGCTATTAATTTAGTATTATTGAAAAGTTAAGTATAGAATTAGATCATTCAAAAAAATTATAAAAAAACAAGTCTCTACTTTCCTCAAAGATTCATTTGGTAGAATCTCAATTGACCATTTTGTTTGAAAATATTTCAGATCATATTTCGATACAAAACTAATTTTGTGACAATACTGACCTCCAATCCAAGACAACACCGACCTAATTAAACCTTTCTTCGTTTAGAAGCTGGGTTGAGGTTTTGCTTGGCTGAAAGTGCAAACTGATGTGTTTTTCCTAAATCATAGACAACATATTTTTTTTCATTCGTTTCTTCATTTGCTGTCGATAAAATTTCATAGATATTCTGACTATATCCCAAACCAGCATCCTGTTTGCACTTTGTAATTTTTTTTTTGTCATGAGTTTCAGCAAAAATAGATAACATATCATTGTCTTATCTATAAACTGATAATACAGTTTTCTCAATATCATTATAAAAAAGGCTTTATTACTCATTTCTTTATTCATTGTCATTGCATTTTTGTAGAAAATGCTAACTTTGAATTTTGAATAACAAATATAAGGATACTCATACTGGATAAAATAAAAAAAACGATGATACATTTGTTCAATATATATATATATATATATATATATATATATATATATATATATATATATATATATATATATATATATATATATATATATATATATATATATATATATATATATATATATATATATATATATATATATATATATATATATATATATATATATATATATATATATATATATATATATATATGTATGTATAATGATATTTTAAACTCTTAATTTAATCCACATTAATTTCGAAAGCTTTATAGTAATTTCATTCTCTTATTTCCTGATCCATTTCCACTTTCTTTACTTAATTAATTCAAGAGAAGTTTTGTAAAAATGCTTACATTTGCAGTTTCATACGCTCCGCTTGACGGAATAGAAAAATGTCCAGTAAACACATTCTTTTTAAAAGATCCCTGATGTATTTCCCTTACTTGTGATTGGCATGCGTCAGAAATCCCTATAAGAATCTTAATAATATATTAGCACTGTAATAAAATATTTTCCCTATCAATATCTCATGTTATATAAGACGAGGGATAATTTATTTCTCGTTTCTTCCCCTCTTCTGCTTTTGTGCCGCACAAAGAGCGGACGTGCCTTGTCCGCGCCTTCTTGTAAATATATTATGCCTTCCCGGGATGGATTAAAATGAATTTAAAAATGAAAAGTCTGCTTCACTGTCTTCGAAGCTTGCCTTCTTCTTTCAGAAAAATTATGTGCTTACATTTATATATATAGTCTATTTGCATTTTTACTTTCTAGTAAGCGAAGTTATTGTGATTGTCAAAATATTTGAACCCATAATTTTGACGCATCTCCACGCTTTAGATCTCTTTGAGCTGGAAAAACTTATTTTTCGCATCATGTCTGTCTGTCTATCTTCTGTAAACTCTATAATTCCATAACTCTTCTATCAATGTGTTCGAAATTTGATCTACGGTTTTTATAAAATATTTGTCGATTGAATGATCTAAATATATCAAATTTGGTATACAATTTTGTGACTGCAATCGTAATTTCGTATCAAATCTTGGTTTCAATCCTTTTGCAAAAACGCGTTGAAAACAGAAATTCGATTTTCAGTTACTATTAACCTAATGCCAGGGATTGATTGCCCAAACACTCGTCAGAGTTCATTTCGATAGATTCAGTAAAAACGTTAAATTGATGCCAAATATTAATATTATGTAACTATTTAACTTCAGTATCATGCAAAGCGTTCTCTGCCTTACCCAAGGTCAACAATGTTTTTTAGGGGGGTTGGAGGATAACACATTTATTATAAAGTATGTGAGAATGTTTTGGGAAGAATTTTTTTTTTTTGGCTGTAGAAACTATTGTTTTTCTAGTTGAAAAAAATATATGCAAGTATATGATAATATTTTTCCTCATAAGTTACCACGGTACCGGATAAAAGTAATAAAATGTATAAACTCACGATGTCTAAAAATATAAACTTACGAAATATTATCTAATATAATTGAAAAATGGACCCTTTTACTCTTTTTTTAGGCTTTTGCAATGACTGCCAAGCGGGATTCGCAGATTCCTGTTTCGTAGCTGTATCTTACGATCTCCAGTACATGCTGAACCTCAAAGAAATGGTTACGAAAAATGTATCAAAGGAAGCAGTGCACGAACTTTGTTTGTGAGTAGTAAATTCGTTCCAGTGATAATTATTACCTGAATTAACAGAGAGACTATATAGATTTTAAAAGATTTGAACTTGATATAGTTCGACTATTTTTTTTAATAAAATAGTCGCCTTTGACGACCAGCTTGTTCCCTCAGATTATTAACTTTTTTAGACTGTTAAAGTATTTATATACGACTGAAAAATTTGAATTCAATTGAATGAGATTCCTACATATTAAAATATATATATATGTGGGAGCGAATGTGTTCATCCTCTGAAAGAACTCACTACCAAATGGTGAATAGGGTTAAATATAGGTTCTATTGTACATATTTACAGTTTTGGTACATATTACAGTGTGGACACTTCATCCTGTTACCACAATTTACAACCATTCAACCCGAACAATCCAGCACCCGCTCTCTAGTCTCATTCAATATTCACAAGAGTTAGCATTCTCACTTTGACGTCGCCTGCGCCATCTCGTGGAGACTGTCACAACCGCTTCTACATATATTACGCAATAAAAGTGGAACTTCAAATCCTATTATGGAATAAATAATTGGCAGAAACTCATAACTGAATCACGCTATCGATGAATCTTAATTCCAAAATAATATTTAAAAAAATATTGTGTCAAACTGAAATAAAAATATTATTAAAATTATGTGGAAAATTGTGCGAAAATAAAATTCATATTATTAAAAAGATAATTTTTGAGCCTTAAAATAATATAAAGAATACTTTTGTTAACCTTTAAAGGGCCATTTTTTTTCTAGTCATATTATGCTAAAATATTTTTTGACTTGAAATGAGAATAAGCAAAGGGATTCGTTTAGCTTATTAGATAAATTTAATTTGATTCATTAATTAATTTGGGTAATTAATAATTAAGTAACAAATAAAGACACATCATTTTGTGCGAGATAAAGAACTGAAGCCTCTAAGTTTCTGTCTTTCTAAAAATATTTGTCAGAACTTATGCCAACCTACATAATTTCGTACAAAGATTGATAAATTTGGTGGGAAGTATACTTCCCATGGCCCTAGAAAGGGTTAAGATAGCTATTTTGGAAGATATGAAGATCAGTTTTCTCATTTAATCTTTTTATTATTTATTTAATCTATTAATATCAATTTTCTTATTTAATCTTAATTACCCATCTGGTGACGGTTAAGCTTATATTTGCTCTCGATTAAGCATTTTGTTTAAACCTATTTATTTCATTCGTAGGCCTAATCAATATAATAGAAAAATCGGTCTCTTCTCTTCCATATCGCATATTGTGCTACTAATAAATGATGTATCTATCTTATATTCTATGCGTCTTCATGTATTTTATTAAAATTTGAATGTAAACAGTTTGCGAATTTTCCTTTCTTCGTTTACATTTATATTCGCAGTGATATTTTTTTCGGTCAGGCGTATTTATTAGAAGTTTAATTTTTAGGATTTGATGCTACCAGTTAAAGGCTAAAGACCCTTTTATTGCTTGCTATTTAAAACACACCTTAGAGAATAAATTATGTAATTACGTAAATGCGCTTTTATTATTTATAAAATGTGCAAAATAAGTACAGTAAACTAACTATCAGTTATACATTTTTCTTTTTAGTTTCTCTTATACTAAGTAGGCAGAGATAAGTCATTGCAAAATTGTTATAAAATTCGAAGCTCAGATTTTGATGCAGCCCCTCGTTTCAGAAATAATAGAATCCAAGAAACACATTTTTGGAATTATGTAAATTCATTTGTCTGTTAATACTATAACTCGAAAACGTTTTGAGCTAGCAAATGAAATGTGGTTTATAGTCTTTGCAACAAATTCTAAGGTTCCTTTAAAATGTTGAACGAAATCCATACATAAAACACCTATCTATCAGATGTATTTATCTTAATTTGTAATTATCATGTCAAGTACGATTAAGCTCAATATCTACAAACGAAGAGAGCTAGATGTATAATATTTGGAACATGAATTTAGCATCTATAAAATATCTATATAATATAAAATATAAAATTTAGAAACAAATCTGTCATTTAGAAACAAATTTGAAAGTCCTTCTTTGTGTAAGGATTAGTTTTAAAATATGCAAGTGAAGTAAAATTTCGATCGGAGGAAAAAAAACAATCAAAGAACGTTGTTTGTAATTATCAGCCTTTCTTGCAATAATGAAACTTTCTGAAAGAATTCCCTTTTCATTTACAACAAATCTTTTATCCCGGATGCGATGGCGGTCGACATCCGGCACAATGCTTGGTCAGCGGAAAGCGTCAAGTGCCATAAGAATGGGAATTAGAAGCACTTTTTCTTGATCTTCAAGGCTTGATATTGCTTTGAAAATTTAATTTCTGTTCTTGTGCATTATCTTTCGATGTTTATATAGCCCAAAATTAGCATTAAAGCATAGAGCATTAAGAGATTATTTTTTTTTGGAGTGCTGAAATTCTTTTGGAGATGGAATCTAAACAAGAAATAAATTAAGATAAAACAGATTTTAGCAATACAATTTTATATGTGTGATTAAAAGTCGAAATATTTTATTTGAACCATTATCTATTTAGAAACTTTGAATTACAATTTGTTATTAGAAATTAAAGGAATAAACCAATTTTATATCAAATTCAACAACAGATGTCGCCACTCGTTTGAGATCACAATTTTGTTTATTAATTTTTATTGAATAAAAATATTGTATTTTCATGGAAAGAACTTCAAGATTTTCGAAAGCCTAGCTAATCCAGAAATAAATGAAAAATTTCTTACTAAGTTCTATCTTTATAAGCACGACATATATATAGGTACTTATAAAAGAAAGTGTATGTGTGTTTATCTGAGGTGTCCTGGCAAATATATCATATTTATAGCTAGAAAATATGGCATACAGGAATCATAATGGTAACTCAATGCATCTCGAAGCCAGAATTTTAAACTTTAATATAAAAATCTTTTTATTCAGTTTTTGTTATTTTTTTTTTGTTATTTTTTGCGAGTATTCTTTTGCACTTTCTTTTCTAGTGATTTTCTATTTATTAATAATATTGCACAGAAAAAAAGTATATTTAAAGGATGTATAATGTTTGGTAATATTCTTGTATAAAATTTCATCTGATTATAATTAATTGAATGCTTTCTTAGCTTACTGAAATTTGAAAAAAAAAAAAAAAACCTCATGTTACGAGAAAGACAAAAAACATATTTTTAAACGGCTTTTCAAACCTATGCAAATTATCTAATTCTATAATCATGGAAAAAGTTCCTTTTTTATTAGATAAAAATTAAAAAAATCAGTTATTTTAATATACAAATATTCCCAGTTCTCTCAATGATGTGTGTATGTAGTGTTATAAAGAAACTTAATTTGCCTAAAGAAAATAAATTATTTCAAATTCATTTTGTTCGTAATTCTTTCTCTCTCTCAAGGGCTATTGAAGACTCTTTGAATTGTACAGAGGACATCATAGACGGGGATTGCTCGAGGTCTGATGGTAGATACAGGTTTGATTCATGGCTAAAAGCTTTACGTGGTGCCTACAGATATGTTTGTCGTGGAAAGGACCATGATTCTATCAAAAGTGAGTCAAGTATTATTATTAAATAAATTATATAATATATGCTTTTACAATATCATTTCAAATTCTGTTCAACACTAAGGGATGTAGAGACAAAATCGCAACTCCTGTTTTATTCCAATTAGTAAAGCAATATAAGCAGAATATGCGAAATTAATTTTCTCTAGCAACAATCAATAAAGATAAATCTTCTTGAAAATAAGCAGAATTTTAAAATAATATGAATAAAACACAGCGTTGAAATACTCATTTTATTTTTATTGGAGTCCTTTTATGAATTAATTAATTTTCTTTCCATAATCTATTCTAATAATAAGGAATAATGTAGGTGTATATTTACGATTAACGTGTCAAACCGTTTCACCTAGCACTATCAAACTTGGCGAATTATACATTGGGGAGTGGCAATGTATAATTTAGAGTGATTTAAATTTGAAATTGTATTGAATCTTAATTAATTAAAGATTAAGTCAAAAATGAATTTTTTATTGTAATAAGTTCCAAAAATGTTCTTCTACAGAAAATTGATTTTTTAATCATTTTGAAATTCAAAAAATTGTCTTTTTAATAATATTAAAATAATGATTGTCAAAGTTTTCTACTCTTGATATAATTAATATTTACAGATATTTTTAAGAATAGTTTGCATCAATATTATTATTATTGTGAATGAAATCGAAATCGTTTTCATTGTTTATCCACTTTCCCCCCTTTATTGCGATCAAGTTATGAAGATTCGGCTTATTTCTCCCTATGGAATATAGGTATGTGTTTAAAATGTACCCTTGTCTTTGGGTTCTGTTCTTATTGTAGGTTTCCATTTAAAATATGTCTTTGTCTTTCTGTTCTTGTAGCTTTCTCTTGTCACGTAGGTACTCTAGTGTGGAACTCATTGACACACACAAGAAGTAGAGCTGAATCAATTTATTAACTCAACTCAGAACTGAGAACACAGTAACTGACAGATCTTCTGCTTTTATAATAGCAGGGAAAGTTCCAGAATACTTTTTTGGAGACAGTAAGAAAAGTCCAGAACATTTGTCTGGTAAATTAAAGAAATGTCCAGAATCTGCTGGAGAATGAAATGAAGGAAAACGTAAAATGAAGGAATTAAGCATTTATACAGATCGTGAATCGCCTTGTCTCTAGCGGGATTCGAACTTACGATCTCTTGATTATGAGACCAGTGCTAGGACCATTCGGCCATGGAGAGTTGACTGCTTCTTTTCAATGCGGCACTATTATCTATTATATTAAACGAGTTTAAAATAGGATTTTGCCTTTCTGTTCTTTTACTTTTATGTTTAAAATATACCTTTGAACTCCTTTTTGAATATTGTGACGATTGCGATTAAAGTTTAACTCCAGATGTAAACAATGGAAAAATTTAAAAAAACTCACACATTTTTAAACATTTTCATACTATTACACTCAAATGTTGTCGTTTTGCTTTTTATTAAGGCATGTCGATTTCTTTACTGAAGTTTTGTTGAA
This sequence comes from Argiope bruennichi, assembly GCF_947563725.1. Classification (NCBI taxonomy): domain Eukaryota; kingdom Metazoa; phylum Arthropoda; class Arachnida; order Araneae; family Araneidae; genus Argiope; species Argiope bruennichi. Next base: position 21,488,257 of record NC_079155.1, read on the forward strand.
TAATCGACTGATATATTGCATAAATTATGTATTATATTTTATAATGTACCAAAATTTTCAAAGCTGAATGATTCTTTTTCTTTCTTCCTTTATATTCTTTTACAAACGTGCTTCGATTTGGATAGTTGAAGTTTAATCATTGCCCTTCCAAAACCAAATTTCTCATTTTAGAGGAATTGAATAAAAATTTAAGCATTAATGAACATGTCTGTGCAAAGTATTTCCAAAACAACATGGTTGCATGATTTTTAAAATTCAAGATTTAAAATATTTTGCTGTGGAATTAAAAGTAAGTTGCTTACAAATTTTTTAAATAAGTTTAAATTTTTTGTTTTTATGAATTTTAATTTATGGAATATTACGTATTCTATATTCTGCAAACAACTCATCACTAAAGGCGTATAGTTAAAAATTAAATACTATATATTATAAATAGTCTATTTGATTAAAAATAGTAAACGAAAAGCAAGGTTCGACCTTTCGAAATTCGAATATACGACAGCTATAACTAATGTCATGGTAAGGCTCTTGACATGTCAAAACACTTGATCATAAATACTGACACTTAGCAATATATAATGGAATAATTTATGCAAGAAAATAAATCTGCCTATAACTATCTAAAGTATTTTAGTTTCTGCTAGTCAATGTGTCTGTATTAGTACTTTGCAGAAGAAGCCATTATATAAGAAACCGTTTTTATTTAAACCTACCACATATGAGACTTTGAAGGGTGATATTTTGCACAACGGAATTATTTTTTTTTATTAAAATTAATCAAGACTTTGGTTATTTTCACGACAACATTTAAAAATATCATTGTAAAATATTAAATAGAGTATTGACTTTTACATTATTCTAAAATTTAAAATAAGTATTTTTAATATTAATTTCTGTCGTGAAAATTTTTTCTGAATGTTGGCAGTTTTTAATAATATTTTTTTTTTGTAGTTTACAAACATAGATTTTATTATGGTGTGGTGTAATCTATGTTATTCTACTCTTGAATCTTATTGGCTGCCAGAACAATTTATTTGCATACCATTCAAAGGCAGAAATGTTTTCTGGAATTTCTTTTATGGAATTCGTTTTCTGGAATTTCTGGCCTTCTCATTAGTTACAGAAAGCGAATCTAATTTTGATTTTAATCTAATTCTAATTTTAGTTAAAATTAAATGTAATTTTAATTTTATTGAATTTTGATAAATATATTCATTGTTCTTTAAAATCAAATTAAAATTGCGATGAAATTCATATCGTTTTCATTATTTCACCAAATATTTTTTCGCATAATTTTTCTCATGTTGAAAACTAAGAAAAAAATTATGCTCATTATCTGCACAATTTACGCGAGCAAGGAGAAAGCGAAATTTCACTACTGCTAAAGACAAAGTGCAATTTGAAATAGTTTACTCAGATATTTAAACTTCATGATAATATGACGTCATAGGATTCTATTTCACAAGGAAAGTTCATTTATACAATAAACAGGGTAAGTATGAAGTTATTAAAATAAAACGCTTTAATATCTGCCACTATCTGATTCTTAAAAAAATTATTGAGAAAATTACGAAAATGAAATTAAGCATAAAAAAATACAACTGAAATTTTACACTACATATATATATCCAGATAGTCGGTTGGTAGCGAAAGACAGCAATAGTTAAACAAAATAATTTCCTCAAACCATCTTAATTTTAGAAAATCTCAGCTAAAATCCTTTGTTTGAAACATTTTTAAAAATTAACCAAAATATTTAACATTTTATTCTTAAACTTTATTCCAAGAACTTCTGTACCGAAATTAAAAATGCTCTTTGGTAAAATTTCCGAGTTTTAGCTAGATCCTTTCTACGCTTCCGGTTGAGGAAATCTGCATTGCCATTGGCTTTCAAACCAATATTTAAGTCAAGTAAGCATATAAAATTGAAATCAGTTGGGCGAAAGATTTGTAAAAGCAGATTCGCACGAAGAAAATGAAATTTAGAGCACGGCGGGTGAAGTAAAATATACAAGCGAAGTTTTATTCGTAAAAAAATTACAAAGAAATACTTTTTTATGCTTCTTGTTTTACACATCTTTTACGCAGATGCTGCTTTTATTTACCTTGTTTTATCGAGGTTATATTTTCTATGCATCCGATAAGTTATTTTCAGTTTTATTATAAACTATTTTTTCTGAAAGGTCCAATGCACCACTAAAAAAAAATCCATGACACTTCTATCCTGTAGAATGCAAATATATATGAATACATTTTATGATCTCTCATGTGGACTCTTTTATATTTCAGTGCTTTTGCAGTCCACTTCTTGTTGGAGCCTGGAAGATTTCGTGCTTTGCATCGAGGATCATATGGATCTTAAGCATGTTCGAGATCTTCTTCACACAGAGATCAATGCGGTTGAATGCGAGTTAGTAGACCCTTTTCCCCATTCTTGTTGAATGACCTTCTGAGAAAGATTATTAACTTATGGTCAGTAGCGTATAGTGTGGGATAATAATGAGGACAATTTTATTTTGAATTATTCATTGTGTAATGACGACATTTGTATACATTCTTTTAGGCAGATACCTATAGACAGACAACTTATTGCAATGGTTCTCATGATAAGACCTCGGGAAAATTTCTTCAGTTCTTAACCGATCATGATCAAAGATTACTAACTTATAGCCAGTAGCGCAGTGTGGGATAATAATGAGGACAATTTTATTTTGAATTATTCATTGTGTAATGACGACATTTGTATACATTCTTTTAGGCAGATACCTATAGACAGACAACTTATTGCAATGGTTCTCATGATAAGACCTCGGGAAAATTTCTTCAGTTCTTAACCGATCATGATCAAAGATTACTACTTATAGCCAGTAGCGCAGTGTGGGATAATAATGAGGACAATTTTATTTTGAATTATTCATTGTGTAATGACGACATTTGTATACATTCTTTTAGGCAGATACCTATAGACAGACAACTTATTGCAATGGTTCTCATGATAAGACCTCGGGAAAATTTCTTCAGTTCTTAACCGATCATGATCAAAGATTACTAACTTATAGCCAGTAGCGCAGTGTGGGATAATAATGAGGACAATTTTATTTTGAATTATTCATTGTGTAATGACGACATTTGTATACATTCTTTTAGGCAGATACCTATAGACAGACAACTTATTGCAATGGTTCTCATGATAAGACCTCGGGAAAATTTCTTCAGTTCTTAACCGATCATGATCAAAGATTACTAACTTATAGCCAGTAGCGCAGTGTGGGATAATAATGAGGACAATTTTATTTTGAATTATTCATTGTGTAATGACGACATTTGTATACATTCTTTTAGGCAGATACCTATAGACAGACAAATTGCAATGGTTCTCATGATAAGACCTCGGGAAAATTTCTTCAGTTCTTAACCGATCATGATCAAAGATTACTAACATATAGCCAGTAGCGCAGCGTTGGATAATAATGAGGACAATTTTATTTTGAATTATTCATTGTGTAATGACGACATTTGTATACATTCTTTTAGGCAGATACCTATAGACAGACAACTTATTGCAATGGTTCTCATGATAAGACCTCGGGAAAATTTCTTCAGTTCTTAACCGATCATGATCAAAGATTACTAACTTATAGCCAGTAGCGCAGTGTGGGATAATAATGAGGACAATTTTATTTTGAATTATTCATTGTGTAATGACGACATTTGTATACATTCTTTTAGGCAGATACCTATAGACAGACAACTTATTGCAATGGTTCTCATGATAAGACCTCGGGAAAATTTCTTCAGTTCTTAACCGATCATGATCAAAGATTACTAACTTATAGCCAGTAGCGCAGTGTGGGATAATAATGAGGACAATTTTATTTTGAATTATTCATTGTGTAATGACGACATTTGTATACATTCTTTTAGGCAGATACCTATAGACAGACAACTTATTGCAATGGTTCTCATGATAAGACCTCGGGAAAATTTCTTCAGTTCTTAACCGATCATGATCAAAGATTACTAACTTATAGCCAGTAGCGCAGTGTGGGATAATAATGAGGACAATTTTATTTTGAATTATTCATTGTGTAATGACGACATTTGTATACATTCTTTTAGGCAGATACCTATAGACAGACAACTTATTGCAATGGTTCTCATGATAAGACCTCGGGAAAATTTCTTCAGTTCTTAACCGATCATGATCAAAGATTACTAACTTATAGCCAGTAGCGCAGTGTGGGATAATAATGAGGACAATTTTATTTTGAATTATTCATTGTGTAATGACGACATTTGTATACATTCTTTTAGGCAGATACCTATAGACAGACAACTTATTGCAATGGTTCTCATGATAAGACCTCGGGAAAATTTCTTCAGTTCTTAACCGATCATGATCAAAGATTACTAACTTATAGCCAGTAGCGCAGTGTGGGATAATAATGAGGACAATTTTATTTTGAATTATTCATTGTGTAATGACGACATTTGTATACATTCTTTTAGGCAGATACCTATAGACAGACAACTTATTGCAATGGTTCTCATGATAAGACCTCGGGAAAATTTCTTCAGTTCTTAACCGATCATGATCAAAGATTACTACTTATAGCCAGTAGCGCAGTGTGGGATAATAATGAGGACAATTTTATTTTGAATTATTCATTGTGTAATGACGACATTTGTATACATTCTTTTAGGCAGATACCTATAGACAGACAACTTACTGCAATGGTTCTCATGATAAGACCTCGGGAAAATTTCTTCAGTTCTTAACCGATCATGATCAAAGATTACTAACTTATAGCCAGTAGTACAGTGTGGGATAATAATGAGGACAATTTTATTTTGAATTTTTCATTGTATAATGACGACATTTGTATACATTGTTTTAGGTAGATACCAATAGACAGACAACTTATTGCTATGGCTCTCATGACAAGACCTCGGGAAAATTTCTTCAGTTCTTAACCCAGCGTTTCTCAACCTTTCAGTATTCACGGCCCAGTTTTCAATCATAATTTTCAACGCGCCTCCCCCCCCCCTTACAATAAAATGTATACAACAATAATGTATATTGAGTATTGTGGATCCTTTTTTTAAATTATTTTTAACTAACTGCCAAAACAAGAATAAAAGCGAGCCAACGTTGGCGAGAAACCACATCTTGCATTTTGAACAAAAGGACGGTAAACAGATAAAGCGAATGAAAAAGGGGAAAATTTAAATATTATATTTGAAATGAAAGCCAAACAGGGAGATAACGTTAAAAGAATATGAAAGTAGAAAAATTCTTAAAGAAAGTTAACCTAGACGGAGTGAGCTAAATTTAGAAACTGGGAATACACTTTTTCGAATAAAATAATAAAAGAAATAAAACAGAAGCATGACTAAACAAAAACGAAAAAATTAAGCAATGTTTGTGGAAAGGAATCCACACGACCGATGCCTTCTCGAGCATGATCGGATTAAATGTTTTCTCATAGGAAGGAAAATGTTCGATAACGCAAGTTTCAATTCCAGCCAGTCTCATTCGAGTCGATTCTTTTATTGAATATATCGTGAATGTGTATGTTATATATGTTTTCGTGTTAATTGCAATTCGCCATATTAAATATTCATGGCAACAGATTTATGCAGACTCATGGATAAATTTTTAAGCGGAAGTAAGCAAGCATTAGACGATAGTCAAACAGCAACAAGTACACAAACGAGCGTGGTTCTGAAAATAAAATCGAGAAAACATTCTCAAGAATACTTAAATTTTGAGTTTACTGAAAAATATGAAGAAGAAAGGCCCCTGTGTATCATTTGCTGAAAAATGTTGGTCGTAGACAGCATGAAACCTAATAAACTTAAACGACATTTGGAAACGCTTCATTGTGAGTACGTAAACAAACCCAGAGAATTCTTCGAATTAAAATTAAAATCATATGAAAAGCAAAAATCATTTTTTAAAGAAACTTTGTCTGTGAATAAAAAAGCTTTAATTGCATCTTTCAAAGTTCATATAAAAAGGCCAGATGTAAAAAACCTCACACCATTGGTGAATTATTTTGCCAGCAGCATTTGAGATTGTAGAAACTATGTTTGAAGATAATTTTTCAAAACAATTGCAGTACATACCTCTTTCAAAGGATACTGTTGCTCGTCGAATTGGCGATATAGCTGAAGATGTACAGTGTCAGCTTTTCTCGAAGTTGTGTGACAAATTGTTTTCAATACAGCTTGACGAAGCAACAGATAGTAATAAAGATGCTCATTTAATTTCCTATGTTCGAATTTGTGATAATATGTTAGTAGTAGAAGAACTACTTTTCTGCAAAATAATAGAACTCAAAACAACAGCGCTCGCATTATTTGCTATTTTAAATGATTTTCTGAAAGAGGCAAACATAGAATGGAAAAATTGCGTCGGAATATGCACGGATAGTGCTCTTTCAATGTCCGGAAGATTCCGAGGTATACAAGAACTTGTAAAACAAAAATCGCATCAGTGTACACATTGCATGATCCAAATAGAAGCTTTGGCTTCGAAAGAAATGAGTCCTGGTCTGAATATTATGTTAACTACGGTTGAGAAAATTGGAATTGTGGAGCAGAAATTTAAAGCAAAAAACGTAACAATGTTTGCAAATGTGGATGATTGTACTCAAACTTACAAGGCTGAAGAAGAACATGTAAAATTTGTTTTTGTATCCATTTAAAATCATTTTTCCATGATGGCAAAGAATTTTAAAAAGTATTTTCATGTTGACGATAAACTGGTTGCAAGTTACGAGTGGGTTAGGGATCCATTTCATAAGACTCCCGAAGGACTCTCAATTGATGAGGAAGAAAAATTCATAGACTTCAAGACAAGTGGCGAAACTAAAAGACAATTTAGTAATAAATCACTATTTGAATTTTGGGCAGGAGTAAGGATGATTTTTCTGCACTAAAAACAAGTGCATTTCGCATTCTATTACCATTAAACACCCTACTTTTGTGAAACTGGATTTTCTTCTGTGGCTTCTTTGAAGACAAAATATAGAAACAGAACTGAGAGTGGCTTTTTCTAATATTAATCCTTCCTTCAAAACACTTTGCTCTGCAAAACTGACACCAAGGAAGTTAATAATAATTATTAAATTTGTTTTTAATTTAGTATGCTTTGATTAAGTAAGTTTTGATTTAATAAGTTGTTTAACTTTAATAAGTTATTAAATATGTTGAAGTGTATTTTGTTTTCTATGCGTATGTGTGCTTTACTTTCAGTCAGTTAATCAATTTTTTAAAATAATATTATCCCTTGGATATTCTCGCTCCCCCCTAGGGGAGCGCGCCCCACAGGTTGAGAATCGCTGTCTTAACCGATCATGATCAAAGATTACTAACTTATAGCCAGTAGCGCAGTGTGGGATAATAGTGAGGACAATTTTATTTTGAATAATTCATTGTATATTGACGACATTTGTATACATTCTTTTAGGTAGATACCTATAGACAGACAACTTATTGCAATGGTTCTCATGACAACACTTCTTCAGTTCTTAACTGATCATGATGTTTAGAACAACCCATCGTTCAAAAGTTCATATATATATATATATATATATATTATATAATTATATAAATTGATTTTATTATTATTATGATTAAAAGTATTAAATTATTAATTATTAAGTAATTTTGTTTGGATTTTAACTGGCTTGGAATATGTTAGTAGAAATATAAAAGTCTCGGTCGAGTTCGTAAATGGCCCATCTAACTCAAAAGGGATAGAAATAGTTGAGGCACGAAAGAGAGTTATATGTATTGTATTGTATTTCGCTGTAACTTTCTTAATATCGAAGATAGAAGATTTGCCATATCAGAGCCTTATAAAGACGAACATCTTTCGTATTTTAAGTTTTTCGATAACTGTAATTGTTAAAAATTAGAAGTTGAAAAGTGATTTCAAGCCTTCATTTTGGCTGTTTCTAACATCAACAATTTATATTGCCATATAGTAAGGTGTAAAAGAATCTATTTTTGCCTTTCACCTTGCCGAGAGCAATTTGTTTCCTTGAAGTCATAGTAATAATTCTTCAAATAAGATTGTGCAGAATTACATTGTCCCAAATAAATTTCCGCTGAATAATTTAAACCCAAATAAGATTATGTAGAATGAGAGAGCTCTAAGTAGATTCCGATAACAAAAATAGATTGCTTTTAAGTTGTTGAAAGTTCTTTCAAATAGGAATAGAAATCATGCAGAATAATACTACTCAAAATAAGATCATGCAGGATAATACTTGATAGTTTAATATCCTAAGCACTTAATTACCATTGGCCTTTAAATTAAATTACATTTTATTTTAAATGCATGATTCCAGCATGTTGAGGAAAATTGATATCAAGATTGATCTTTAAATTAGTTCATTTAAAATTTACTAATTGCAAAGAGAAAGGAAATAAAAAATAGCCATTTTTGGTATAGGCTAAATAAAACGACACGAGAGGTATAAATTGACCAATTTTTTTGTGTTATTGTGACCAAACGGTATGTAGAGAAAGAGGAGATAAGAAAGACAACTCCTGTTATGAAATGGAGTCCTATTCACATGCAATCACCGCCGATATCTGTGTCCATCTGCTGGACGGTATCATTGACCGATCACCAGGCCGAATCTCCAAATTATAGATCTTCCCAAGTTCGCAAAGCACATTTTGAAAATATGTTTGTCCATGAAAATAATAAATTTAAAGCGCTTTGAATTAGAGAGATGAAATTTGGTATATGACATTCATACCAAATTTGTACATTTCTTTTAAATTTTGAGCAATATATATTCAGAGAAAGTCTCTATATTCAGCTTTTCGAATACTAGTAAACACGATAGCTACAAATCGAAAAGAGCTGGAGGGATAAAATTTGGTGCATATATTTAACATGTATATTGTAGATATCTAGCAAATTTTGAAACAAAACCAACAATGGGTAGAAAGTCTGTCGGTATGTACTTTCATAAGCATGTAAATGCGATCAGTAAAAATGTGCAATGGTTTAAATAAATAAAATTTGGTTTGTGATTTTGTGGCTTTAAATGATGTTCGTAACACTTTGGTTTTCATCGGTTGGGCAAAATACATGTAGAACGCAAATTCGATTTTAGGATGCCATTAATCCCATGCGAGATATTAATTACAACAAAATTCGCCAAGAATGACATTATAGATTCATTAAAAAGGCTTTTTTTCCCGCCAAAGATTAATATTTCGTAATTAGTGTACACCAATGCCATAAAAAGCATTCTCCGCCTCACTCCTACACCAAAATGTTTTGCGAAAACTTTCTGCATTGTTCTGAAAAGTTTTGAGGGTAATTCGGGATCAATTTTTTATTAGATAGTATACGAGATAGTTTTGTGGAGACCTCTCCTTTTGGCCACTAGGACAGGAAAGTCATAAACATTATTAAAAATATTCATTCTTAGAAAAATAGCTTGTATGAGCAAGATATCCACCACTTTTCGAAATTCGATAAGCCAATGGGACAAGTGCTTGAGTGATCTTGGAGTAATTTAAAAATTGGAATAAATTTTGGAGTAATTTAAAAATTGGAATAATTTTTGGAGTAATTTAAAAATTGGAATAAATTTTGGAGTAGTTCAAAAACTGGAATAATTTTTGGAGTAATTTAAAAATTGGAATAATTTTTGGAGTAATTTAAAAATTGGAATAAATTTTGGAGTAATTTAAAAATTGGAATAAATTTTGGAGTAATTTAAAAATTGAAATAAATTTTGGAGTAATTTAAAAATTGGAATAATTTTTGGAGTAATTTAAAAATTGAAATAAATTTTGGAGTAATTTAAAAATTGAAATAATTTTTGGAGTAATTTAAAAATTGAAATAATTTTTGGAGTAATTTAAAAATTGGAATAATTTTTGGAGTAATTTAAAAATTGGAATAAATTTTGGAGTAATTTAAAAATTGGAATAATTTTTGAAGTAATTTAAAAATTGGAATAATTTTTGGAGTAATTTAAAAATTGGAATAAATTTTGGAGTAATTTAAAAATTGGAATAATTTTTGGAGTAATTTAAAAATTGGAATTAATTTTGGAGTAATTTAAAAATTGGAATAATTTTTGGAGTAATTTAAAAATTGGAATAATTTTTTGAGTAATTTAAAAATTGGAATAAATTTTGGAGTAATTTGATGATTATTAAAAAAAAAAAAACTTTTTTTTCTCAATCTGTAACTTTTTTTCCTTTTTCAATTATTTCACCCATTACTTCAATCAAAGTTTGGTTTATATATCTGTTTAACATATTCATTTTTTCCCCTTTAGGAAACTCCATAGGGAAATAAACCTGTGCTCAAAATTGGCGACTACCGGTTCTTGCCGGGAACAATTTGACATCGACGCCGAAATCTTAAAGATGATTGAAGCCTTCTTTTCAGCTTCTGACTGTGGACCGATGACTTACAGAGGCCATTCGATGGCAGCGACGTCAGCGTCTCTGGCAGCGTCTACGACGTTGATAGCCTTCTGCTTGTTGTGGTTGCTATGAATATGGTCACTTATTTGCAAATTTGAACATTTAATAAAACGCTTATAAGAAATTCATATAACTGATCTATTTTTTATTTGCCAATAGTTGCCTATGGCGATTAATTAGTCCATATGGATTAATGGTTATTAAAATTTTCAATAAGATATTTTGGGTGACTATGTTTTCGACAGCTTTTAATTTTGATGGACAGAAAATTCATACATACTATTTTAGAAATCTCACACCTTTTCACACCTTTGTTCATTGTGTTATTCGTTTCTCTAATTTTATGTCTATATGTTTAAGCATTAATATGTATACAGGAAAGAACGGCATTGATTAAAAATTAGTGCATTAAATTTTCTCCATTATTTGATATTGGATTCATTTTAATCGTAAGAACAACAAAAATTTGAAAATTTTTATTAAAAGCCATCTTATATTGAAGCATACTCAACTCATATAAATATATATATATATTTAAGTAGTATATATTATATATTGTAATGGAGACGAATCTCTTTACATCAGAGTGACATTAAAATGTAAATGTGATAAAAAATTGAATTCAAATGATTTCTTTCGATTGTTTGCAATGTCTTTGAGGATGTATTATTATATACTAGCCACCTTTGGTGACCAGCTGGTTCTCCTTGAATACTGAATGTGCGTAGGTTTAATTTTATTTCTTATGTATAACTTGATGCTCAAGAGTCTACGGAGAATTTTTTTAAAAAAAATTCAGCTATGGAAGCCTTTAGAGTTGTGTTGTTCTTATGTCTTACAAATGTTCCATTCATTGCGTATATGAACCATCATAATGGAGTCAAATCCCATGACATCAGAGTTTTATTAAAATATAACTGTCCGAATAATCTACCTTTCTTATAAATTCATAACTAAATTTTTTATTATGTATTTCACAGAGATATTATACAGAATTCTTCTTAGATTTCAACAGTGGAATAAATTCAAATATTATTTAGAGAAACAATGAAAAAAGTCTGAATTTCAATTCAACGGTGACATCGACTGTAAAAAATAATGCACGAAATATTTTTAGAAAATTATCGAAATCCAGGATAACTTAGCACAACAATTAAATTGCTAATATTGAAAAGGTATTTTTATTAATTTCAAAATAATTTAAAAATTTATTTTCAGCCGTCATATTTTCGAATGGTATCTAGGAATAAATGCAGTCATCATGCTTAGTTTTAAATTAAATAAGATTTTATACAAAAATTGCAATGCATATTTCCACACTCCAAAATTATGCCTCATTTGGTAGTTCTAAGCCTAATATCTTATTTCGTAAAACAACAATAACGTATACATACTCAATCGTCTTTACTATAACCTGGCACCAATGCTTTTTGCTACCTGCTTGTTGGGTACGAGTCCCTTGGGTTGCGAGTTCGAACCCCGCCAGCCGAAGACTCTCCGTGTATGCGGTGATTGACGCGCGTATAAATCTGTCGTGTTCACAAGTCCTCCATGTCGGGAGTAATACCACTGGGGGTATTGGATCAGGGGTGATCGTTCTCTGATTCAGGTCTAAATGACGATCTGTGGTTGAGTGAATGAAATGCATAAGTGAAGTCCGCCCCGTATAAAGAGTTGTGACGTGTGTGTAGCTAAGTCGTTCTCTTGGCCCTAGATGGCGCTACTGAAAAACAAGAGGCGTTCCCTTGGCTTAATCCACAAATGACTTCTTAAAAGTCAGGGGGCTTGTCTTGGACAAGTGCCATTAGAAACAACAACAATACTGATTTTGTTTATATATATATATATATATATATATATATTGTTAAGAATCCAAAATATTGCGTCCGTGCACAATTAATTTTATTGTAAGGAAAAGAGTTTTATGTACGCTTTAAAGTTTACAAATAGATTACCAAGTTAATAAGCCACTAACATTGACTATAAACTTGGTGACCCTTTACGGTCTCTGGAAAAGAATCCATAACTCTTAAAATTACTGCAATTGTGACAGCATCCCAATTAGGAGCTAAGGAAGATAGTCCTTTTGAAACGTCTTTTACCTGTTACGAACATCCCAAAAGACAGACCTAAAGTGAATAATTGGGCGATGTCCCTATTTGGAATGTTGATCTCCATCGAATTCTGTCTGAGCGCTTGGTACTGTTGTGGCTATTTATTATTTTGACTACTATTAAACTGTGATTTCAGTGCTGTTGTTTACTGCGTGTGTTGTTTTTTAAATTAAAATTTTTTTTTTGTGTATGTTAAGGCTTGTGTTGTGTTTGTGCATTTTCGTGCAGAATAAAGTATCATTATCCGTAATTGAGCTTGTAGGACGTTTCAATGTAGACTCACTTTTCGGGTTCACCCTAATGAAGACGTAGCAATATTAAAGTGGTGCAGCACAATTTATGTAGTTAGACAGCTAGCTAAATTAAAACAGACCGAAATAAATAAATAAATTTCACTGAACATAATCTTTGAGAGTACCGGGTCTATTTACTAATGATATCTCAAAAGAATTTATTGACAGTGCTTCCAAAAAAGTTATGCTGTTGTGATTTATGGCACTTAACAAGCCTGCTGACAGTTATCTGTCAGCGATTTAAGCCTGGAGAGAGTTTCTTTTTTTTCATTAGCGCCAACAGTACAACTTAGTTACAATCCCTTTTTACAAGGGATCACATTCACGCATTTCACAGACAGAACCCAAAAGAAGAACAACCAAGCCCGAACCTGGACTCGAACCCGGGATGTCCATATCACGGGGAATGTGCGCTACCCCTATGCCAGGATGCCGGTGAAAGAAAGTGACATATATATATATATATATATATATATATATATATATATATATATATATATATATATATATATATATATATATATATATATATATATATATATATATATATATATATATATTGAATTTTAAGATGATATCGAAGTTATTTTCGTATGAGAACACCATAGATTATCATCTGTTAACGCAAAAGTTTAGATTTAATTACTAAGCAATATAAACACTTTATTGAAATACGTGGGAAATTGTTCTGAGGTGCATATACTTACTTATAATACAATTTATACTTGCGCAAAATTTCGTTGTCCATGATCTAACGGTTTATCCTGCAGAGAAGCAACGCACGCACATCACACAGAGAGAGAGAGACAGAGAAAGAGAGAGTGAGAGTGAGAGAGAGAGAGAATGAAAGAGAGCAAGAGAAGATGTCTAAGCTAAGAGTTGTAGACTATCTAAATTCTAAATTCTTATAAGAAATCATATACTTCCATTTGAAAATATTCGTTATATGAAGTATAGAATTACTTTTATGTTGCTTGAGTTTGTATATGTAATGCTAAACATCGGAAAATATTAATTTTCAGAAAATATTCCGGTTCTATTATTATTTATAGTAAAAAAATATTGACACTATAATATTTTAAATTAAAGAAGTTGCAGACATTTGCAACAAAAGATAACCGAATTCGAAAACACTGAATTTCATTATTTTAGGTGAATCAATGACTTTCTTCATGACACAAAGTTAACTTTTCCACAGTTCTTCCTTGGGAAAGCCATTGAAATGTTAGGAATAGTTTAAATTATTAGAATTCAAAACTTTATGTTTCAGTTCATTTTATTTAATATTTTTGTAATTTTGTAATTTCTAGTTGAATTAATATTTTGTAATTATATAATTTCACATCAATATCAGCTTAATCTACTTTGTACCACTCAGTTTTATTATAAGAGTTCCGATTCTAGATCCAGAGATTGAAATGAAGTGGAAATAAAAAGTTCTAACATTCTTCTATTAAAATGCGCTGAAACGCAAGAAAAAAATTACTTGACAAACAATATAAATTATTTTAAATGTGAAAAGATAAAATGTTATCTACACTAAAAAAGGTAAGATTAATATGTAATAAGTTCGAAACAATCACCATATTCTTCTTACAATCATTTTAATTATAAAATTTTCTGTAGCTCGAGATACTTCTTTCTTGATGTTGAAAATAAATGTTTTATAAAATATCGTTTTTAATGATTTAGAGTTTCTTCAGTAGTGAAGAAAAAAGAACTTAAAAATTAAAAAAAAATGCTTCAAAGAAAAATAATTCTTTCAAATTCCTGTGGAAACTTGGCTTTTATATCATAATCCATCTCTCGGTAAACACAGCGGCATGCATATGTTAGCTGAATAAAAATAATGAGATGAGATTGTTTTTCTTTCGAAAACTAAAGCGGTTTTTTAAAACCTTTTTAAGAAAGTACATGCATTATTTTTAGGAGGTGTTTTTTATTATGTTTCAACATCTACTTTTTGTTTAAATATGATAGTTGAAGATTTATTTTCTGAAAGTGGTTACCACAGACTTTGAGACTTAAAAGAAATTTTAAAAAATAATTTCTGTTTAAAATTTGTGTTACATATATTGTTTGTTAATAGAAGAAAATTCCTTTTTCATCACAAATCAATGCAGAAATATTAATTGTTATATTTTTTCGAAAAGAAATTTCGTGTTTTAATCATATAAAGAAAAATGAATGTATAATTTGGTTTGGTTTTATGACACATGGATCAAATTTGGCCATTCTGCGCCAAACATTTGTTAGACATGGTTTATACATTAAAATTAAGGTATTATAAAAATGAAATGCAATTAAATTTCATGTAATATGTGTGTATCCTTTAAAAAGACAAAAATATTTGAATAAAGATTATCATTTAAACTGCCATTTAAGTTAAAAACAATTGCACCGTAATGAACTTGTTGTTGTGTACTAATATCTTGGCACTCGCACAAAATAAGTTTAACTGTTAAAACAAAATGGTGCATGATCAGCAAGAAAAAGATGTTTTGGGGGCAAATAGGTGTGGCCTATTCAGAGTTCTCGTGATAATGACATTTTTCTTTCCAGTTAGAGTTACACAGTCACTCTAAGTGAAACTTGGACACCAAAGAAAATATACTAATACAATCAGAATTTTTAAATCAGAAATGATAAGAAACATAGTTAAATGAATTTTCAATAGCATATTTATTACAATTATGAAAACAAATAATAAAAATTATAAATTAATTCCTTGTAACTAGAAATTATGTCAAAAAAAACAGAAAATAATACACAGCCCCATTTCGGAGGGATAAGAAGATTTTGAAAACTAGTTAATATTTCCAATGAATAAATATTTTGTATAGAAGTCCTTGTGTTTTGTAACCATTGCATGTATTTTTCACAATAAATAGAAGTAATAATTTCCCATTCCTGCAACAATGGTCTTTTCAATTTATCTTTACTGGAATAGGCTGTTATCGGACTTCTTCAGGTATTCCCATGATTTTTAGATGGGATTTATATCGGGGCTTTGAGGTGGAATGTCCATGCTGTGAAAAAAATTATAAAAGAGCCAGGAACGCACCCAATAAGCTTTAGTTTCGGATCGTTATCCTAATAAAATCGGGAATAGTTGCGAAGAGAAGGTTTCAGCACACATGGTGGCAAATGTTTTCTTGAAAATGTCGAAGTCTCTTATCCTTTCTCCTATCAATAAAATGCAAATTTCTTGGGCCAATTGTTGAAAAAAACCCCTCCCCCCTCCAAACCATTACTGATCAGTCGTCATATTTTATAGTCGCTTTCAAATTTTTGTGCACAGTTCCTTATTCGATTTTCTAGAGACATCAGGCTTGCCATTGGATCCAAAAAATGTCGAATTTGCTCTCATAAGTAAATAACATACTTTTCCTATAAGGAAAGTTCATGTTTTCTCGCTCCTTGCGAATTTAAGTCTGAGATCTGATTTCGCCTTTTTATGAAAGACTTTAGTCTGGATTTTCCTCCACCGAGATCTGCCTTATGAAATACATTTGTTATTGGTGATAGGCTGACTTTTTTTTCCTAATTCCTTTTTAACAATAATAGCTAGCTTTGATGTATTAAGGAATGGATTTGCTTTCCTTTTTCATATTAAATATTGCAGATCTGCTTCAGGGAACGTCTTATTTTGGGCTGTTTGAGGCTTATTTTCCATATGATTATTGGTTCTTTAGAGCATTTTGTGGTGTCACGAATCGTTGTATGACTTCTGTCGACAAACTCAGATACTTTTGGTACAGACTTTCCATCTTCAGCATGCTTAATAACCAATTATCTGAGTTCAAGACTCGTTTGGCCTCTTTGCCTTGACATTTTGATTAAATCAATGTTTATTTTCACAATAAAGGAAAATAACACTATTGGGAAATCTCGTTGAATAACTAGAATGTTAACCATAAAATTGGCAGTAATTTTCACTCAGAATTGCAATTATTGGTCAATGAATTGTGAGATGTCCGAGTTTGGCTTACGTGTTCTTTTTCACAAATTTTACTTTTATATCTAAATTGTTAATAATAATTTATGAATTGTCGCTATTTGGTTCTGTTTTTAGCTATACAACAAATTCATTGCAAGAAAACACTTTTAGCGCTTTTCCAATTCATTTTCATTAAAATATTTTGGTCGAACAAATTTTTTTCCTATGGTGTCCGAGTTTGACTGTATGGTGCGACTATACTTTGACGCTTTTGATAGATGGCTGTGTTTGAAATATTATTGATAGTTTTCCCCACATAGATTGCCACAATTTATTCTGAATTGTTTTTATATCTTGTAATGCTTCTAGTAATGGAATAAAATTTCCTTCATTAGGCTTGACTTTCAGCTGCCCTATAAAAGAAAATAAATGCATAATAAAATTGCAGTTTACCGATCAAATTAAAATGGATAAATTTTTTTGACTGGCGCAGTAAAATAATTTATCATGGCAAACTTTATAAAACCTATTTCTCATACAATATAAATTAATTTATGATTTAGAAATTATAAAAAAATAGGATAAATAAATGACAAAAAATAAATAAAAATAGGTTCAATAAATGACAATAAAGTTGTTCTGGTACAGTAATGATTTTCTTTGCTATAAAAAGAAGTCGTTTGTTTTTTACCTTAACTTTTGAGATATTTAATCAAACTTACACTAGTGTTTCTCTAAAGATATTTCCGAATTACTTCATTAGGCCAATATCCAGTTAGAAGAGTGTTTGTTTCTATTTTCTTGTATACATAGCATAGAGAAAATCTAGTAATCGTCAAAAAATTCGTACTCGAAATTTTGACCTTCCTCAGGTCGAAAAACTCATTTTTGATGAATGTCCGTATGACTGTTTCCTCTGACAAAGGTAACTCATAAACGCTTTAAGCTAGACTGCTGAAATTTGGTATACAGTCTTGAAAGCAAATTTACATATTCCTATCAAATTTTGAGTAAAATCTGTTCAGAGGAAGTCCGTCGGTCTGGCTGTTTGAATATTACTTATCACGAAAAATACAAAACGAAGAGAGCTAGATAGATTAAGGTTTGGTACACTGATTTAACATCTATGGCGCAGACTCCTGCCAACATTGAGCTAAATGTAACTAAGGGTTGACTGTCTATCGGTCTGTATTTTCAAAAATAAATAAACGCGATAATTCAAAATCACGCCAAATTTATCAAATTTGGCGTGAAGTTTTGTGATAACAAGAGAAGTTTTGTGTAAAATTTTTATTTCAATTGGTTGAGAAAAATGTGTCTAAAACACAAATTCGATTTTTGGATGCTATTAACCATATACCAGGGATTAATCGCCAAATTGCTTGCCAAAGATGGCATGATAGATTTAGTAAAACTGTTAAATTCACGCCAAAAGTTAAATACTTCCTAACTATTGGAGGTTAATGCCCTGCAAGGCGTTCTCTGGCATGAAAAATTTATTAGAAAATATGCGAGAAAGCTTTGGGGTGACTACACCCACTGGTTTTAGTTAACTAAGCATTGCGAAGTTGCTGAGTAGATTTCAAAGATTCGGAGGACAAGGGAATGTTTTAAAATAGCTTTTCATAGTATCAAGGGAATGTTTTATCATCGTGAAGAGCATTATCTAAGAAAAGAGTAATGCAGGTAAAATATTTTTCTGCCATTGTCGGATCATTTCCTGTTATAATGAGACTTGAATTTTGAAGCAATATTCTTCATTTCCTGTTCCACATTCTGAGCTTAAAATATCGTTATCATTCTTAATTTGCAAGGTAACAAAATAAATAATTTGTATCTTTGCTCAGTAAATAATATTCTTCTAATTACGTCAGATGACTACATATTTTTTTATAAGCCATATTTGTTGTTATGTTTACAATCGGTGAAATTTAGTTCATCAAAATAATTAATTGCTCGACATTAATTTTTTAGCCCGGATGTGTAATTTCACGAAATGTCATTTTCTGTATAGTATATTTATCTTTTTATTTTATATATTGAAACTTTTCCATAGCTATTTTTTGCTTAAAGCTGATCTGTATCTGTATGTAGACCAATTCGAAATATTATGAAAAATAGAAAAAGATTTGTATTGTTACGAAATTTCCGGGTTTCTTTTGGATAGTGGGGGTTATATGGTGTGAAGAACGCTCAATCACCAGGAGGCAGTAGAAAATAAAACAACGACGTTTATTTACACTAAGACACACAGGACAGCACAAAGACGACAACTATATACAGCACAGAAGACGATTATCTTCAGCCGAGACGTGCAGCATACAACAAACTCTACTGCAGACAGTAGCACACAGCTTAATTCAGCACTAGCTTCACTCCGTCGCTGCTCCGCTTATCTCTGGAAGGCCAGTTCTTCACCGTCGGTTCCGACTACGACGACTCCACTGGTCCACGACTACCCAATTCACCATTCCCCGGCAGCTGCAGCTCCTTTTATAGGTCTCAGGAGGCGGGGCTAGAGACCTCTCAACCAATCAGGAGCGTTCGAGGCGTAACTCGGTTCCTCGGGAAAATTCTCGATGTTTCGGGTATAATCTATTTTGGCGCCAAAGTCGCCAAATTCGTCGCCAAGTCGCCAAAGGGTCGCCAAGTTTGTCTCCAAGCTCTGGGACCTCATACGGAACCAACTATGCTGGGAAGCAGCATCACAGGTTTGTAACAGTATAATAGCAATTTTATTAGTTTAACTCATTGACTTATGAATTTATCGAACTTCCTAATTAGATGACCAATCTTATTTGGGACATTTATAGTTATTTTAATTCCTGTAATAATATAAGGGCGTTTGAGTTGTATAAGTGTTCTTAAGTAATTTTTGCATTTTAAATTATTTAATACTTTCACTTAATTGCAGATTTATAATTACGAATTCAATAATTCGATACGTGAATCAGGCTTATCATTTTATACAAGGATATTCAGAAGATATTCAAAGAAATCCTCTAAATTTGCAGCCAGATACATCATTGGATTAGAGGCTGCGGGAAGGTTGTTTTAATACGAATAAAAGGACTCAGTAAGTGAATTTAATATATAGTGCAATATTCGTTTGATTAAAGCAGGAGTAAATTTCAAAAAAGTGCAAAGTTGAAAAGAGAATATGTTTTTTTTCTTAAAGGTAATAGGTAAATATATTCAGCTTTGACATTTTGACTTTAATGTTTGAGATAAAATGTCAACTTATTTTCAAACATAATTTTCAACACTTTTTTTGAAAATAAATCATTATATTACCATTTGAAATTTGATTTTTCTTGAAATTTAATTTTTCTTGAAAGCATATAATAATGAAGTATTTATTAAAAAATGAGAAAATATTTTAATATACCCTGCATTAATATTCATTAAAAATGCATATGCCTTTTATATTTAACTTACGAGCGAAACTTGAACTATACAGACAAAAATATGTCTACGCGTCTTAAAATGTTCCGTCATGTATAATCTATTTTCATTTTTGATCAAAATGGCTAATTTAGCAGAAAACTTAGAAAAGATTTAATATTTCTTTTATTGTAAATTTATGCTGTTTTAGCTGGAATTAAGTGAAATTTACTTTAAAAAAATCTTTAAGTCTCTTTTAATTCTGAAGTAAATTCCAAGAGACTTACTTCCTTAGAAGATTATCTTTTCAATTTTGTGATTTCAAATAAAATCCGGAAAAACTTCTTTAGAAAAACCTCTTTTATAAATATTTGCAGATTTTAATCGGATTTCTTGGAAATTTTCTTTTTAAAGAAACTATTTTTATAAAAAAATGTTCATGGAATTTGAATCTTTAAAATTTTTACGCACCTCTGTTAATTCATATAAAATGTGAAAAATAATATTTTTGAATTTTAGGAAATTCAATCTTTTTTATGTATAGGGATAATAAGCAAATTACATATTGATATAAAGTATTTTTTATTTTAATGAAACAAATGGTGCAAATTAGATATACAAATTGCTTGCATACGCCTTGGTTTTTTATGTTTCAGATTTTTAAAAAATTCGATTTAATTGAAAGCAGTTTTAATTCCATGATGGTAGAATCAGGGATTTAATTTTAACTCTTCTGGCTGGATATTAACTTATAGAAAGGATCTACAGAGAAACGCTGGGATACGTTTGGTTAAATATCTCAAAAGTTAAAGTATAAAATTAAACGACCTCCTTTTGAAGCAAAATGAATAAATAAATAAAAAATAAATAATAATATTTGCTATATCATAACAATTTTCTTGTCATCTATTGAATAATTTTATTTTTTAATTTCTGAACCATAAATTAACTTCTAACTGCTTAATAAATTGGTTTTTATAAAGTTTGCCTTATCGAATTATTTTGCAGCGCAAGTCAAAAAATAATTTTATCTCTTTTAATTTGATAATTGAATTACAATTTTGCTATACATTTTTTTCTTTACAAAGTTGCAATACAAGGAATATTTTTTTAAAAAATATAACAATGAAATTAAAATTTCGGCATTGCTTTGTGGTGAAAAATAATTTTTTTTTTCTGTTGAAAAATTATTATATATGTAACACAAATTCTACAAAGAATTTTTTTTTAGTTTTTTTAAGCCTCGAAGTCTGCGGCAAATCCTTTCAGAAAATAAATCTTCAACTGTCATATTTGAACAAAAAGTAGATATTCAAACATAATAAAAATATTTCCTAAAAATAATGCTTATATTTTCTTTCTTAACCCTTTATAGGGCCATGGGAAGTATGCTTCCCACCAAATTTATCAATCTTTGTATGAAATTATGTAGGTTGGCATAAGTTCTGACAATTTTTTTTAGTAAGTCAGAAACTTAGATGCTTCAGTTCTTTATCTCGGACAAAATGGTGTGTCTTGATTTGTTACTTAATTATTAATTAACCAAATTAATTAATTTATCAAATTAAATTTGTCTAATAAGCTAAATGAATCCCTTTTCTTATTCTAATTTCAAGCCTAAAAATATTTTAACATAATATGACAAGAAAAAAAAATGGCCATTTAAAGGGTTAAAGAGTTTTTTTTTAACTCTTGTTTTCGAAAAAAAAAAAAGCAATTTTATATCATTTTTTTTATTTAGTTAACATATGCACGCTGCTGTATTTATTGAGAGATGGATTATTATATAAACGCAAAGTTTTTACAGGAATTTGACAGAATAATTTTTTTTTTTTTTTTTCTTTCGAAGCATTTTTTTTTTTTTTTTTTTGCATTTTTAAGTCTCTCTTTTTTTTACTATTGAAGAAACACTAAATCATTAAAAACTATATTATTTTGTAAAGCATTTGGTTTCAACATCAAGAAGAAAGTGCCGCGAGTTACAGACAAAATTTATAATTAAAAAGATTATAAGAAGAGTATTTTCATGTTTCAAACGTATTATATATTAGCGTCATTTTTTAGTTTAGTTAACAATTTTTTTTTTTTTTGCATTTAAAATAATTTATATTGTTTCTCTATTAATTTTTTTGCGTATCAAGGCAGATTAAAATGAAAATATTAAACTTTTTATTTCACTTCAGTGCATTCTCTGGATCTAAAATTGGAACGCCTCTGACAACATTAGATGGGACAAAGTGGATTAAGCTGATATTGACATGACGTAATATAACTACAAAAATATTATTCAGACTAGAAATTATAGAATTACAAAATATTAAATAAAATGAAGTGAAGCATAAAGTTTTGAGTTTTAACATTTTTGACCATTTCGAACATTTTAAGAGCTTTCGCAAGGATGAATTGTGGAAAAGTTGCTTTTGTTTCATAAAGATAGTCGTTTATTCACCTAAAATAGTAAAATTCGATGTTACGGATTTCGGTTATCTTTTGTTGCAAAAGACAAGGACTTTTTCATTCAAAATATTAATTATTCAGTCAACAATATTTTAATAATACTAATAGGCCCGGAAAATTGTCTGCAAATTTAGATTTTCTAATGTTTAGCAATACATGTAAGACTTAAAACAACGTAATTCTACCTTTTTTCATAATTAAAATATTGGCGTAATCCTAATTAAATAAGGATAAATCGGCGTTGGGAGAATCAAGCAACTGTTTTCGTATAACAGTTCCGTAAATACAGTACACTCCCGAGTATACTGTTTGTGACAATCCGCCTTCTGTATTATCCGGCCTAGGTTTCCTTTATCGTAATTAAATGAAGAAGGCTAGGCGTTGCATTGGCAACATTGCCAAGGCATTAGAAGCGGTCGTCTGCTACGATCCTCTTTCTTGTCATCTGCAAAATACAAGTTGTGACAGGAGAAGAGCTGCGGTCTGCTCGTTGTTCATTGTTTCGTCAGTGTGTAACGGTCTTCAATCGTTGCCACTGCTCTTGATTATAACTGTACAATACAGCATTGGCAAATTGTTATTGGGGTATGCTTAGTATTTTTTTAAGTGTAGTACAATGAAGATTACAGAATTTATGTTAAAATGTGAACAGTTTATATCCTTTAACTTATTTTTTCTCTAATAAATTTTTGAAATGTGCAGTGCAGTATATACACATATATGAACTACCAGTACAGCGCTTTCTATTTTAACACGTCACGTTACCGGCAACTGCTTGTATGATTCACCGGGCCGCTTTCACATTCTACGTGACTTGAGATAAATGGAGGGCTTGGTACTCAATAAGAAGTGGGAAAATACGTATTATAACAGAGAAATACTTCTTATAAACTTTGTCTTCTGGTATTAGTGGGCCAAGAAATGAGTTCCTAGAACACCAAGCTATCCAGCTTTCTTGTTGTCCAGCATGTTTTTTCGCCGCATTACGCCGGATTCTCGGAAGTGTACTGTATAAAATATTGCGACAGTTCTCCAGCAATATTTCATTCTCCTCTGTTTTACTTTCGTTGTTTAACATCTTTATTATAAATAACTTATTTTAAACATTTTAGTATCAAATTTGCTTCTTTTATATAGTTTCTTGATATTTCATAATTTTATTAAGTGTGGTGACATGATAAACAAATAAATCTTCAATGGATATCATATGGAAAAAGAATCTTAAGTAAACTTTAAAATTCTTAATTACTTTATAAGAAATAAAATTCTAATTTAAACAGAATATTTTCTTCCGAATTCTTTCTTTCGATGCCTAAATTTTTTATCCGTCGGGGCAAAACGTCCTCCCTCTGGTGTGGTGTTTAAATTTGGTGAGGAGGGTGCCAGCTCAGATGTCGTCCTCATCTTCTGACAGCGGCTCAAAATTACGAGGTCCGTCCCAAAATAGTCCTAGTGTTGCTTTAAAACGGGACGTTAATATAACTAAACTAAACTAGTCTAAATTTTTATGAAACATTTAAAAATTGTTCTTTAAAAATTAAAAAAAAAGTTGTGAAATGTTTTTTTTATTCCACTCATATAAGCTTTTAAATTATTCTACTTTAATAATAATAGTAGTAAAAAGAGATAAGTTGCATGTGTGTGTCTATTTTATTTTATTGTACAGGGGAGGTCATTTAATCTATAGCTATAGAATTTGCTAGAAATTCATTTTGTAGGATATAAATGAACAACATGAATCCATTTTTTTTGAAATTATAATGAAAAATTATTTAATAAAACATTTGATTAGAATTTTGCATTATTCTTTGATTTTTTTCGAGGAAATATTTCTTTATCATTCACAGATAAAAAAATTGCGTTTTAAATAATACCAATGTTATCAAAAACAATAATTGTAAATTTTTACAGTTTTTAAAAATATATTTCCCGCATATTTTTCATAATCAAATTTTATTGTTGTAAAGAATTTTAAATTATTTTTATTGTTTCATCAAACATTTGAAAGCGTGATCTCTCCATTGCTGATAATGACAAAAGACTTATTTTGTTTATTATTTTCAGTGTTTATTCGAGTCATAACAAAGTTAAATTACAATATCATGAAAGACAACATGTAGTTAGCAGAAAAATTGCCTGAACTGTTATATTTTTAAAGGTGCTACAAATCATGCTACTATAATTCAATAATATAATATATCAATCTTTTACTCGATATATAAAATAGGTGTAAATCAATTATAATAGCACACCTTCATATTTATTGTAAGTAAACATGCTTTGCTGAGAGAAACAGCGAAATTAAGCGCAAAAAATACTTATGAAATTAAAAATTACTGATGACTAGCTGGTCACCAAATGCGGTGAGTTATTATGCATTGCTCAAAACAGTTAGAGGATATTGTGAGTTCAGTATAAAGCAACTATATAAACGACAACTGTTTTTACAAAACTGAAAAAGAAGAAGTTCAAAAGGAAATTTATAATGTTTACAAAATTGGGAAGACCCGCGGGCGGCACCTCGAAATGAGAATGAGATGCTTCCGGTATGGTGGCTGGATCTCGCAACCTCGGAGGGTACACAAAAACGTGGGGGATCTGGCTCCTCCCATCGATGACGGAATGTACTTCCTTCGGGAAAGGTTGTACCGAGGCCAGTGATGGCTCTTAGGACTCAACCATAGTTCCCGCCAGTGTTACTGCTCCTGCAGTCCGGTCATTCTGTTTTCTTTGTCCGTGTAACTTCGAGCGGGTCGGAGAGTCAGTGACTTACAAAATTGGGAATGTACAATTTTTTTTCTGTGACGTAGAAAACTACGCTTTTTAGATTAGAAGTGATAGAGCAAATAAACCATTTGAACAGTAATTTTTTCTAAACTCCGAATTAGAGATCACTTTTTATTATGGGCATGCTATTTTTTTCCAAATAAAAACAAAAAAGGAGGCTGCGATCCCGAAACATGTGTCCTCTCTTTTCTAAGATCATTCGAGTTCAGGCACCTCATCAGAACTTTAGAAAATTCCAAAATCCCTTTAAAAACCGTAATGACAACCTGTGATCATAAGTGATTGGTATATAAAAGAGAGTCTCGAGTTACTGAGCAAATAAATGAATGTATATCCTTCGATGGAAAACTTTCTTGAGCTCCAAATACATTTGGGTGAACGTCTCTAACGAACAAAGCGTGAGTCACGGATATTCAATTAATTGTATTCAACTAAAAGGTGATACAATTCAGCAATGATACCCAGGCATTTCAAGAATCCATCGCAATTTTCATTGAGGCTTTCAGTGCTGATTGAATTAAATATTATTTTGCATTCATAGATTAATTAAAAGCGTAGCTGTCAATCTATAAAGCGTGTCCAAGGGATTTTTTCGTCATTTAAATTAACCTCTACTTTAACTTAAATGGTGATTTACATTTTAAAAATCCTGTAATTTAATGCATGAGTCTGACAATTTCAAAAGAAATTGTTTACTATGGTAGAAGACTTCAATTAAGTTTGATTTCTTTTTGCCGCTGATGTTCTTCAAGTAAAGGGCGTTCCAAAATTAACGCTAGTTTTGAATTTATAAACATTTATGCAATAAAGTATTGGCAACCCTATTTAAAAAAATTCATTTTACAGCTGGTTGCTTAGGACTAGTGAAAATGGTGCATTACACGATAGAACAACGTGTTTTGATTGTTGAACATTATTGTTACGTAGGTTCTTTAGCGTGGAACTTAATGACATCCACAAGAAATAGAGCTAAACGATTTTATTAACTCAACTCTGAACTGAGAACACAGTGACTGACAGATCTTCTGTTTTTATAATAGCAAGGAATGTTCCAGAATACTTTTCTGGAGACAATAAAGAAAGTCCAGAGCACTTGTCTGGTAAACTAAAGAAAGGTCCAGAATCTTCTGGAACATGAAATAAAGGAAAACATCAAATTGAGGAATTAAATATTTTCACAGAGTGTGAATCGCATTGTCTCTAGCGGGATTCGAACTTACGATCTCTTGATTATGAGATAAGTGCTATGACCATTCGGCCATGGAGAGCCGACTGTCTCCTTTCAATGAGGCAATATTTCAAGAATAATGAAAGTTTGGCGGTTACAGTTCGAAAATTTGAGAATCGGCCCCTCTCTCCAGATAATGTGATTTAACACAATTGGATTTATGTTTATGGGGTTATTTGAAGTCAAAGGTCTATGCCAACAAGCCCACAAGCACGCGTGCATTAAAAGTGGAAATTCAATGCTGGATCAAAGAAATTTATCCACATTTATGCAAAATGGTCATGGAAAATTTCAACAAAAGAGTGTGAATATGTCAGCAAAACCGCGGAGGCTATTTGACCTATGTTTGTGTTATTCCATACGCAATTATATTTTGTATACTTCACTCAATTCAATAAAATATAACAATTTAAAGAAAAATAACTGTACTTTTTATTTAATTCAAATCTTGCGTTAACATATTGCTCTATTGCATAACGCCCCCTTTTTACTAACCCTAAACTATTAGCTGTCAAATAGTTTTTTTAATAGAGTTGCCTACACTTTACTGCAAG
The DNA here is from genome assembly GCF_947563725.1 of Argiope bruennichi. NCBI lineage: Eukaryota > Metazoa > Arthropoda > Arachnida > Araneae > Araneidae > Argiope > Argiope bruennichi. The sequence goes on from NC_079155.1 coordinate 21,515,487, forward strand.
AAGAGTGAGAAATTCAAATCTTGCGTTAATTTGGGGACATCCACCAGTTTGAGTCAATAAATGTATTCTTAATTAAGTGCAAATTCTAAATTGTTACAAAGTTCTCAGATTCTATTAGTCATAGCAGAAGAAATTAAATTAAAAGTAAATTCTTCTCTACTACAAAAAAAATAGATAAAAATTTGAATTTAATTATTTTAATTTAATCAACGATCTTGTAGAAGAAGCGCTAATTGTTTACTTTGTAGATCTTCCTCAGATGGCTAATAGTGCGTAAAATAACAAGATTCATGCCATTATAACACGGCTGTTAATTTATTTTATTACTTTACATGCAATTCTTTTCATTAAAATTGATATATTATTTTCATACGACTATTTATATTTTATTATTTTAAAATTTTGAATTTTTGCTTTCACCTCTTTAATCCTCTTTCACGTTCCTAAACCTTTTGATTCATGTTCCAGAGGAATCATTGACAGGGAAATGCAAACCATTCTAGCCTTCTCATGTTAAATTTAATCTATATTAATACGAGCGGCATATATTTAATAGGCAAACATTGGAATTTAGTTTATTACGTTGTAAAATATCACAGTAGAAGGAGAAAAATATGTGTTTAAACTACAAAATTGATATTTGTATATAATTAGTTTGAAACATGTAGTATCTTTCATATAATTCTTTAAATTTAAAAAATTCATCAGTATAATGCTGCATTAATTTTCACTTAGAAAATAAAAATTTTTTAAATAGTGTTTTTAATAATTTAGCTTTTCTATAATAAATAGAGAAAAGGAGTTAAAAATGAAAATCTGAAGCTTCAAGTGGAAAATTAATCTTCCAAACGTCTATAAAAAATTAACTTAACACCTTAATCCGTGTCTGAGTAAATACACCTACATGCAAACGTTAGATATTAAAAACAATGTTATGAAAAAGGCCATGTTTTGAGTATAAGAGTTCAAAATATCTTTTTAAAAAGGAAGCAAAAGCATTATCTTAAAGAAAGAGGTTTTTTTTAAAAATTTTCTTTCAGCTTTATTCTTTTTGCTTAGATGTGACTGCTCGATGTTTATTTTCTTAAAGTGCATACTGCATTTTTTTACCAAAATCTTAAGTACTGGAGAATTTCCCCCCCCTTTTAGTGGAGTTTAGTTCCCATATAAAATTATCTACCACCAGAATAATTTTTAAATTTTTTTATCGCAAACAAATGAGGAAATTTCAAATTAGAATTTATTTTGATGAAAAGAAATTGCTTGTAGTGAAACTTAGTCAAGGAATGAATATCGAGAATTTGAAGTTCAACTATCAAATTTTATTAGGTCAAATTGTTTTTTGTAAAGCACAGCAAACGAATTCATGATGTTAGATTTTATAAAAATCCAGTTCACTTCCGAAATTAATCTAAATTTCCATTTTAAGGGGACATACAATTTAAAACAATCAGGGTTAAAAAGAATTCCCATAATTATGAAAATTAGGAAGAAAAATGTTGCAGCTGTCCAATCTAAATATTGGAACTTAAGGTGAATTAAGCAGTGACAGAGAAGAGCAAAAAAAAAATACGGTCCAAAAAAGGAGAAACAGGAGAAGAGCAAAGTTACTATCTGAGAAATAAAATTCTAAAAAGGAAGGACCAACATATGAACCAGGAGGAATTTAACTGTTTAATTAGTTAATATCTTAAATATTTTATGCTAAAAAATATTTTAATAATAGCATAATCTAGGAAAAAATGCTTTAAGACAGTAACCTTTTTTTTCCGCACTCTGAATGTATCTTTTATTTTCTTTCAATTACTAAAATTTTTCTGACTGTATGTGTGAGAAAGTTTTAAGAAAAATGTACTATATCCTTATATTTAAACTGGGAGCCTTTAAAATAGTTAGAATTTAAAATATTTTAATTTACAGTAAAAAACGTCTTTAATGCTTTCCCCCCCTCAAAATGTGTTTTTTTTTCGTATTGTGCTCACGGTATTTCAAAAACTACTAAATATTTTCACACGAAATTTTTACTGAACATATTATGCTATGTTCTACAATCTCAATTTCTTGTTCATGTTTTCCTTGGAAAACAAATTTCTGGAGGTTTGAAAAGTTGAAACTTTAATTCATTTTAATACTTTGATTTAGGCTGTTGTATAAAACGGAAATTAAATTTAAATATAAATAATTTATGGTTCAGTTTCTTAAACTGACTATTTAGATTAATCAGATACCCAAAATATTGTGTTAGGACACATATTTTATTTTTAATCCTGCTTGCAAGGTGACTAATTCGCTTTTTCTTTAAATGTTTCACCCATATTTATTACTTTTTCAAATAAACAGATACTGATGTTAAAATTAAAAATATATTTACATTAAGATTAAAGGGTAAAAGGGGAAAATGCGTGTTTCTAATGTGCATTGTTTTAAAGATATAAGGCATCAAAACAGTCAATTTTTCCGACAATTTTTCAGAGGTTTAAGAGTTTTATGCCTCCTCAACCACTTAATTGTTTTGCCCGAATACCATACGTGCATCGATTTATCGAATTTTGATAGTTATAAGCAAAAAATAAACCATTCATAACGATTATAATTCAATACTAACATTACTTCGAATACATAGATAAATAAGTCAAGTATTCAATGGATTTCCAATCGAATCAAAATAAGAAAACATTCCCAAAATAGAAGGTGTCACCTTATTAGATAGTAAAGAAAATAAAACAGTTAAGTGTTTAAGTTTACGATTTAGAAATTATGGAAACGTGTTTTTTTTTTAATTAGTAAGAAAAAAAAAAGATCATTTGCTGTAAAGATGTTTTTGTTGCTTAAAGAAAAGTCACCAACATTTTGCTTTAATTGCTGAATGAATTTGCCATAATTGCAAATCCCAGCGGAAAGTAGCGTTCCTATGACAATTTCTAAATCAGTTTCCGACAACAATTTACGGTTGGAAAAACTGTCTATCCATAGATATTTTTTTTTTCAATTCTCTAGGCACTGCGAAATCATGAGGTGAAAATTTCATACTGTAAGATTAATTTCACTAATCTTAAGCCTGTATGAGAGAGTGTTATCATAAAAGAAAGTAATACCAATAGAATATGAAATTTAGTGAAATGCCAATAGAAAAGGTGAACATTGTAATTTTATTGTTCGTTGTAAGGAAATCTGCATTTTATAGTAATATTCTTCTTTTTCTGCATCAGATACTGAACTCTAAATGTTTGTAGTTTATATTCCTACTTCATTGGTAACATAACAATAATTTAAATGGCCTGCTTGATTGTCTATTCTCTTTTTAGTACTTCGGGTAACTGCAAGTTCTATCTTATGTTTTATTAATATAAATGAATGACATGATATTAAACATTTATCTTTACATGTAATATAATTAGTAATGCAGAAAATAAAGAAAAAACACTAGAATTTATATATATATATATATGATTTAAGTTCCACCCACACCATGGCAATGCATAGAGTGACGTCATGAAGCCTATATTTTCCCACTCGATCGCTAACCCGAAAGGAGAGAATTGGAGAAGGCGTTGAGGCTTTACGATGTTTGGCAGCCAGCCTTCGTTATTTTTTCATTAATTGTTATGCTTCTCCTACATGCTGTGTGCATCCTTTAGCTGTTAATTAAAAGTATTAAAGTAAAATATTAAATCATTAATTATTAGCAAATTTGAGTGTATATGTACATATATACTGCTCAAAACAATTAAAGGATATTGAGGTTATGGGTTGATCTTGCACTGGAGAATTGTTTGAATGATTGATACATTATCGATAGACCTAGTAGCCTATATGAGATATAAATGACATTCGTTTAGCAGAAACAAAATGCGTTTTATTGAGCATTTGGGCACAAAAGGGAAAAAAAATTGTACATATAACAAAAGCAAATACAAAAGATGTTTCCTTAAAATAAAATTGATTTTAGTAGGGGATATGGTTTCCCCGGACAGCCAGCAGCGTTGAATTTCTTTGAAACATCGAGTCAATGAGGCCATTAATGAGGGGCAGCGGTATTCTATCCCAATTACTCCAGAAGATATCTTTCCAATTCTTAGTTTGTGAGGTTGGTAGGCGTCCAGCAATTCGTCTGCCTAGAATGTCCCAAACATTCTCGATTGGGTTCATGTCCGGAGAACACGCTGGCCAATCCATTCGTATGATTCCTTCCTCCAAAAGAAAATCACTTACCAAGTTAGGACGATGTGGCCTGCAATTGTCGTCCATTAACATGAAGTCTTCTCCATTTGCTGCAGCGTAAGGGGCTACAATAGGTCTCAGGATCTCATTCCTATATCGGCGACCTGTCAGAGCTCCATTTCGAATGATATGGAAATCGGTACGCCCATCAATGGAGATGCTAGCATAGATCATCGTTCCCCCACAGCCAAATCTTACCCTTTCGTGCACAAACGCAGAATTGTTTCTAGTGCCAGGTTCCCTCCAGATGTAAATACGCCAATTATCAGGATGAACAGAAAAACGGGACTCGTCAGAGAAAAGAAAATTGCACCATTCATTTCTCCTCCAGTTCACATGCTCTGTCGCCCCCTCCCTGCGGGCATGACAGTGCCTTGCTGTTAACGTGACATACACCATTGGTCGGCGAGCATACAGATCTAAAGCGTGAAGGCGGTTTCGGACAGTTTGTGTCGAAACTGTGGTGCCAGTAGCCGAGAAAAGGTGTTGTTGAAGAAGTGGCATTCATATTTCGGTATCTTCCAGCCGTTAGCGTTAAATAACCGTCTTCATTGGTCCTTGTTGCACTTCTACGCCCTTGCCCTAATCTTCGGCCTACATTTCCAGTCTCCAAAAACGGTTCAAGATCCAGGAAATCACATTTTGTGAAACTCCAATGGCTTATTCTACTTCGACTTGAGTTTGCCCCCCCCCCCATTTAACCGGCCAACAACTCACCAAGCTTCAGATTTGGTTAAATGACTTCGTTGAGACATCCCACACATCGAAACAACGCTTACTGAATGTCGATCATTCTTTTCCGCTTTGTCTTACTTTAAGTTGAAAGCCAAATCAAATTCACTACCGCTAAAGCTTCATCTTCGACGTCAAACTCAAAATTTGCATGCTGCAAAGCTTGAAAATAAGAAAAATTTGCATTTGTGACTCTCTTCATCAATTTTATGCAAAAAAAGTAAAATACACAGTTTATGGCCAATCAACAAAGAGACCTTTAACTTGCAAATTTTTTTCGAGGCGACCGTCAAAATAGTTGTTAATTTGAAAAATAATGGAACTCAAAGCTTTTTAACGTAGCTTGCTTCATATTTTATATTTTTATAAATTTTCTTCTTCATGAAATAAACTTATTATTTTTACACTGTTATTTATTTTGTTCTTTTTTATAATTACAAATTTTATGTTTTTACCTCCTTTTTAATCCACCCTCACTCACTCGAGAATTCTTCGTATAAAATTTTTTATAATTATTTAAAGTCTTTATACAATTTCATAAAATATCTTATAAAAGAGTCTTACGTTTCATTAAGTCAGGTCGAAATGCAAACAGTTCCAGCATTCTTTTGTTGAAATTTATGTAAGCTAATAAGTGCCGCAAATATTTAATAGACAAACATTGTAAGTTAGTTTCTTTATACGAAGAAACATTTTTAAACAAGATCAATGACATAAATATATAAGTTTAAAACATGAAAGTATCTTTCTTATAAATATTATTAAAATGAATTAATTTTTTAAAGAGGGAATAAGTTTTAATTAATATTTTTTATTATTTTACTTATCAATATTTATTTAATTAATTATAAAATCTTTTGTAAGATGTCATATCCTTTTTTTTACATAAAATACAAATGTTTTTCAAAGTTTTTTCTTTCTTGATTTAGTTTTCCCACCATAGTCAAGGAAGTTGGTTTAAAAAATGAAAACGTAAGGCTTTGAGAAAAAAATTATTTTTTTCAGCTTTCTAAAAGCTTTTTATATTATAATCCATTTCTGAGTAAATATAAGTGTCTACATATGTAAGTTATTAAAACAATAAGATGAAAGTGTTTTTATTTCAAGAGTAAGAGATTCCATAAACTCTTTTTAAGAAAGCAAAAACCATTATATTTAAGGAAAAATTTTTACTGTGTTGCATCTTCTCTTTTTTGCTTAGATATGACTATGGCAGATTTATTTTCTGAAAGCGCTCACTGCAATTTTTTCAAAGCTTATAAAAACAATTTTTATCATTTTTATTAGAATTTCGTTTTCTTATAGTATTATTTATTACCAGAAAATGTTTCTATTTTTCTTTGCTAAGAAAAGAGAAAATTTCAATTGCAAGTTTTATTTTCTCGTTTAGGAAATAAAGATAAAGTAGAAATCGTCAAAAATCTCGAACTCCATATTTTAGATCTCCCTGAGTTTGAAAAACGTATTTGTGGAAAACTTCTGTCTGTCTACGACAAGGATAAATTATAAACACTTTGAGCGAGACAAATGAAATTTGGTATACAGTTTATAAATCAAATCTGAATATATCTATCGAAGTTTGTGCAAAATCTATTCTGAGAAAGTCTGTCTGTCCGGCTGCTTGAATAAAAATTAATACTATGAATACAAAACGTAGGAAACTAACTAAATAAAATTTGGTTACATTTTTCTAACTAATGAAATAAAGAAATAAAGATAAAAATGCATTCGATTGAAGGTCCGTTTTTAGCTACAGCTTCTTTGTATTTAAATATACTTGTTTGACTGCCTTATTGAGTTAATCATATTGGAGAATATTTTGAATGTTGTTTACAAAATGTAGAGAAAATATTGTAATCATAAAAAATTCGAATTCGATATTTACCTAACTGAGTTCGAAAAACAATTTTTGGTATTATGGCTATCTGTGACCAAGAGAACTCAGAAACGATTTCGATAACTAGTCAGATGAAATTTGGTTCATGGAATAACTACCAAATTTTTAGATTTCTATAAAATTTGAAAGGAAATCTTTTAACAGGAAGTCTTTCTGTCTGCTTTTTCGAGTAGAAATGAACTGGGTAAATAAAATTGGATGCACAGGTTTAGCGTTTGAAATGTCGTTACTTATAAACTTTTCAGCCAAATGTGTCAGACCTCTCACCGTCCGATTATCTGTATTTTTACTTTCACATGCATTTAAATGCAATGATTTAAATTAATGAAATTCGTTGTTATATTGTGCTATAATCGTAGTTTTGTGTCAAATTTTGGTGTAAATTGATCGGTAAATAGCTGTCCAAAATATACATTCTCACGATTGATTCATTAAAAGTGCTAGATTTACGCCAAAGATCTATTTTTCACAAATGCCATGCCAAGTATTATCGGTCTTAAACAAGGTCCCCAATTTTATACGGAGAAAGGGGTATAAGACCTTTATTGCAGAGTATGTGAGAAATTTCAGGGACATAACCCCACTGGCTGAAGAGCAATTTTTTCATTTACTAACGTCTCATTGCTATTTTTTTAATAAATTATATTTATTTCATATAATCTTTTTCAATACTTTTGTGTTTATGATTGGAGTGTTGTTCCTGACTTTTTACTTTAATTTCATTGAAAAACATAAAATTCATGAAGCTTTCTTAAGAAGATACAATGCTTTAATATTTGTTTCTTGAAAATCAATTCAAAGTTTTTTTTTTCATAATCTATAAACAAGCAAATTTCCGGTAGACTAACAGTTTGAAATACACATTTAGATACCATTTACCCATACATAGATACCCATACATTTAGATATTTAAAATCACTATGATGTCAATCAACTCGAATTGCTATAAAAGGTTCATGTACGCAATAAACAAAAAAGGTGTAAGGTTATTAATATAATGGCTTTATAAATATCATAATTTACTGTTTAGAAAATTTTGTTGAAAGAATTTATGATTTAATATATAAGAGTATTTATTGGATATATAGAACAAATAATATCTGGTTGAATCATCTGCTTACCAGAGGTGGCTGGGATTTTTAAACAGACTTTGCATGGGAATGGACGATGTGGAAATATATATTGTTTACTTCTGACTTTACATCTGAAAAAAAATCATTTCATATGCAAAACATGTCCGTTTTTCTTTCTTATTTCTAAAATTCTCATAACGTGAATTCAATGTGATACAACTCACATTTAACTGATTATTAGTTCTAAATTTTATTCTGCGTGATTTCACGGAAGTGCAGAATAAATACTCCCACCCTTGAAATTTGATTTAATTTGAATTTCTAATTTAGTTTTACTTTCCGGAAAATTGAGATTCACTTGGCACTTATTATTTTTTATTATAAAATCGTGTCTTTTCAGAGAAAATATTTAGACACGAATCATATACGGATTGCATATAAATATTTTTCACTCTTACGAATGATGATCCAATCCTCATATGAACCGATCATTTAAATAAAAAAAAAATCATGAATGCACTCAGTTTAACATGTTATTCGAAACAATCCGCTGTATTACAGAATTCATTTACAGTTTATCTATCATTACTTGTATTTTTGAACTCGCATTTAATTTTACCATGGTGAAATCAGGTCCGAGTTGGCGTTGTATGGCATTGTTAGCATGAGAGCAGATAGATAAAACCTCCATTATTAGCTATAAAAATGTTCTTTTTGTGTGTGAAATCGCGTTTTTTCCAAGAAAGTATCGTATATGGATAAGCTTAAAAAGAAAAAAAATTAAATATAAATACATAAGTAAAAAAAAGCAAGAAAGCGCCTCATCCATGCTATTCTGACCACTATATTGCATTGTCCACACTTCGAAGCGGAATTTGAATATACTTATTCTAATAGTTATTTATAAAAAACGTTTAGTTTTGTGTAAAACCCCATTTTTTAAAGACATCTATATAGAGAAACTCAAAAAAGCAGAGCCTTATCTAAATTTAAAATTCAATCCAAATCGTTAGAGCCGTTTCCGAGATACATGAAATAAATAAATATATATGTATATATACAAGAATTGCTCGTTTAAAGTTATAATGTTTTTTTTTTGCTATTTCAATATGCATTGTATAAACGGTTCCATATAAAGACGGAGAGAGATTTACAATAAAGGAATGTTACAAATATATTTGTGTTGTTTGTACTCATATAAATACAAAGTCTGATATGGTGGTTGTCATTGTGTAAAGCGCATTCAAGTGTTTTTTGACATTAAAATTAATCGCTATTTTTAACTGCTGATTTTAAAAAAAAATTCTACAATTTGATATACGAGATCCCTTCAGAATAAGATTTAATCATGTTTTAGAAGAATTTTATTCAAAATAATATTCTAGCAGCCATTATTTCTATTTTTAACTAAATTCGCATCTTCATTATATATAAATGTGTCACAAAATGTCTGATCTATGAAAGCAAAATCCGAACTATGGGAAACAGATAATTAGTATCTGTGGAATTAGGATGCATTCAAAAACATATTTAACCATAAATCACAAAAGATTACGCATTTCCTCCTAAATGAGGTCTTAAGAGAGAAGCGGGGGTGGTCTTTGAGTATTAATTAGAGAAACAAAAAATTCAAATGCAGATAGAATAGGAAACTATGGCCTAGTTTATTGTAATTAACATCTCAATTCATCTTGAGACTTGTTGGAATTTGTACATAAATTATAATTTAATGATCTTACTCATGTTTATTTCAGTAATGTTACCATCCACGTTTGAATTACATCAAACTTTACATATTGGAGCCCAATATTTATAATATTTTGCGGCAATCAGTAACTAAATTGCCTCACCATGAAAGTAGAAGAATACCTTGCAACAATAGATTCGAGATATGACATATCAGTTGATATTGTGAATATTCAGTGGTATGGGATCTCGAACTCAGGACCTGCGGTCACACTCTCTCATATAATTATTTTGACTTATGTGAGATATTTTAATTTTTTTCTGCGAATATTTTTGGTTGCTTATAATAAAATTAATGAAGCTCAAGAATGGTTAATCTAATTTTTGGTTTTATATATGTGGTACACGGTGTTTCAAAAATACACGGCAAATTTTGATGTAGATCTGATTTACAAAACATGCCAATTTAAAACCAATCAAATATTATTACAAAAAGCAAACGTGAATCCTTACAAGGTGTTGTATATCAGTAATTAGTAATAAAATTGCAAAATAAAAGGAAATATTATACAAAGTTTACAACACGGGTGAATCTAAAATCTCTAGGCACATTAGAGCTTACGTTAACCTATTTTTCTATGAGTGGAAATGAGGGTGAGGCTCTTTCTCTTTCAGTGTCATACATAAACATTTTATTATATTTTGAAATTAAAATTGACCAAGTTAAGATGCTTTGAATTTTATTATTTTTGGTGATCAAAGACCATTTAGATGAAGCAAATCCATTTTTTGGTAAATATTCATCGAGTCGGCTGTCAAATGATCTAAAATTATCTTCAGTTGACTATCTTTCAGTATGTAATTTGCTTGGATGCAAATGCAATAATTCAAAAACAGAATGACGCGAACCCATAAAATTCGTTATATTATCTTGTAACTACAATTTTAGTTCTGCATGCAATTTTGATTTCACTCGGCTTTCAAAAAGGCGTTGAAAATACATATCAGCACTATAATTTCAGTAAGAATGTTAGATTCGTAGCTATAATTCATCATTGTCATGTAAGGTCTTTGCTGCTTTATACAGGGTCCATAATTTTATACTTGGGGGGGGGTTATAAGACTTTAATTGGAAAGTACGCTAGAAAATTTTTGGGAGACATTTTCAGCTGGTTTGCGTTTAGAACGCATCACTTTCATTCGGACAGAACATTTACTACGCTAAGCAATACCAACACCTTCATTTTGATCTCAATTTATATAAAACAACATCACCTTCATTGGGATTTTTACGAATTCCGGAATTTTCAGACATTTTTGAAATGAAACTTCTGCGTTGGAAATGCATACATATTTATTAAACGCTTGCAATTTTATTTGTCAAATACCTACATATTTTTCAATCTGTATGTTTCAAACTTATGGATTGATACTCAGAAATCCAACGGGCTCAGGAAGGTGAAATGTTTTATATAGTTTTTTTTAATCTAAATTGAATTTCTTATCAAATGTTGAGCAAAATATCTCTCTGTCTGTCTTTCAGCTCCAGTTCTAAAAGGATAATTCAAAAATATAACGCGTAAAGAGTAGAGAATTCGGGATTTATTTAATTTTATCAGCAGAATTATAGATGATTATAGATATGTATCACATTTTGGGCAAAACTTTTCAAACGGTTGGCTGTCTATCAGTCTGCTTATCCGCGCGTGTGTGAATCAGATAATTAAGAAAGACAACAAGTTGATAAATGACATATGGTATGTGATCTTGATATCAAAATTGAGGAACTGGGCCAGTTCTTAACCTAATGGATCTTTTAAAAAAATCCGAAACGCTTGAATTATCAGATTCCCATAACTCTGCTACGTTGTTGCACAAAAAACGCGATTCACTCCATATTCATATTCGAATGAAGCGAATAATACTTCCTTTGGTTTATTATCATGTGAGAACATGATATTGTTTTGGTTAGGGGGTTTTGAAGCTCGAAAAAATGTAGGCAATAAATAAAGCATAAATGGCTATTTTCATCATCATCTGTTAATAGCATATATTTTTTTACCTGCTTTTACCAGTATTGTATTATTATTACGCATGCTTCTTTGACAGCAGGTTTTAAAAGGTTGACGTAGAACTATGACATCATTTCATCTCAAAATCGGTCGAACTCAAAAACTTTGTAACTTGAAAATTAATTTAAAATTTGCGATCGTAGATTTCATATTATTTTTATTTTTTTTGCTATTGTTTTAACAAGTTGTTAGAAATAAATCAAAAATTCGAACTCGGGGATTCGAATTTGATAAATCTCCACGTTTAAATCCTCCCAGAATTAAAAAATACATTTTTGGAAAATGTCCATCCGTCTGTCTATATGTCTCTGACAAATAAAAATCAAGCACGCTTTGAGCAAGATGGTTGAAATTCGATATACGGTCCTTGCATCAAATTTGTAAATTTCTTTCAAATTTTGAAAAAAAAGAAATGGGAAGCAAACGAAGTCTGTCTGTCCGTTTGTTCGAATATAAGTTAACACGATTACTTCAAAACAAAAAGAGCTACAAAAATAAAATTCGGTACACATATTTAACATTTATAATGTAGATGCCTTTCAAATTTTGAGCGAAATCTAATGAAGGGTTTACCATCTGTCGGTCTGTACTTTGAGAAAAATATGAATGTGATAAATGAAAAACGCAATAAGTGAAATATATTAAATTTAGTGTAAGATTTTGTGTATCTTTGTCTCAAACTTTTGCTTCAATCGGTTAGGAAAATCAATCGGCGTCTAGAGCACAAATTCGATTTCCGGATACAATTAACCGCTTGCCAAGGATTAATCGCCAAATAACTCGCCAAGGATTGTTTGGGATAGCAATCGAGAAAGTTTTGGGAAGACCACTCAGGCTAGTTTCTGATGGGAATTGTTTGCGAGTTTTACTCTATATTTCTAAATTGTGAAAGACTAGGCTGCGGACGGCGGTCAGTTTAAGGCTTGAGAGCGAAAGGACGGTATTGACAAACGAATGCATATATATAGTTCATAAACATCAGACTATAAGGAAATTCAAACCATGATTATTTAGAGACAATATTTACTAGTAATGCGAAGTCTTATCAAAATTAAAGCGATGTAATTTAGGGACAATATTTATTAGAAATGTGGATCAATATCAAAATTTACATGGTGTGATTTTGGAAAAACATATAATAGAAATGTGAGGCCGTAATAAAATTCAAATTTTGGTATATATGGTTAACATATGCCAAGTGAAGCCAGATCGAAATTAAGACTATGTGATTTGTGGATTATATTTGTTTGAAATGTAGTGTCATATCGAAATTTGCATCTTGTAATACAGGGAAAACATATGTTAGACACGCGAATCCGCATTGAAATTTAAGTTTCGGCATGTATGATTAACATTTCCTAGCAATGTGAGGCTGTATCAAAAAGTTTCTTAGAAATGTGAGGCCATAACGAAATTTACATTATGGGGTCTAGAGACAGCATATATTAGAAATGTGAGGCTATAATGAAATTGAAATTTTGGTATACATGGTTAACATATGCTAGCAATGTGAGGTCATATGGAAATTCAAATGTCCTATATGATCTAGGAACAATATTTGTTTGAAATGTGTTATCATAAGGAAATTCGAACTATGTGATTTAGAAAGATTCGAACTATGTGATTTTTTTTGAAATGTAGGGCCATATCGAAATTTACGCTATGTGATTGAGGGACAACATATGTTAGAAATGTGAAGCCACATTTAAATTTAAACTTTAGTATTGTAATTATCATTTTCTAGCATTGTGAGACAATATCGAAAGTCAAAGAATCAAATAATAGGATCTAGGGACGACATATGTTAGAAATGTGGGGAAATACCGAAATTCACACCACGTGATGTAGGAACTACATATGTTAGAAATGTGAGACAATATTGAAATTCAAATTTTGGTATTTACAGTTAACATTTGCTTGAAATGCGAGGATACATCGAAATTCAAACTACGTGATCTAGGGACAATATATTTTGAAATATGAGATCATTTGAAATTCAAACTACGTAATCTAGGGACAGCATTTTTTTGAAATGTAGAGTTATATCGAAATTCACACTATATGATATAGGGACAATATACATTAGAAATGTGAAGCAACATTTAAATTCAAATGTCGATGTATATGGTTAACATTTCCAAGCAAGGCGAAACATCACGAAATTCACATTATAAGATCTAGGGGCAACATTTGTTAGAAATGTAGGGAAATACCAAAATTTACACCACGTGATGTAAGGACTGCATATGTTAGAAATGTGAGACAATATTGAAATTCAAATTTGGGTATTTACGGTTAACATTTGGTAGCAATGTTAGTCCATATCGAAACTCAAATTTTGTTATCTAGAGACAATATTTGTTTGAAAAGTGAGGTCATTTGAAATTCAAACTTTAATATTTATGGTTAACATTTGTTAACGATGTCAAACAATATCAAAATTCAAATAATGTGATCTAGCGAGAAGATTTATTGTAAATATGAGGTCATGTCGAAATTCAGACTTTGGCAATTATGAGCAACATTTTATAGGAATATAAAATCATGCACTTTAACTTTTCAGATTTGACCTTTCCATTCTAGTCAACCTATTATAATGTAAAGACTATATGAAAACATTCCCAATCTTACTTCAACTTGAGATTGCAAAACAAAATTAAATTAAATTAAAGCATATTTTCTTTTATTTGGTTTTTAATTAAAGAAAAGATATATTATAGAATAATAATTATAACCAGTATAATTAGTAAATCTGAAAAAATAGTTGATTATCATTGTATCTTGTCTGCAACTTGCTGTGACAAAAAAAGTAGACTCGCGAAATGAAAACGGAAAAGAATAAAAATAAGCGAAGCCAATTAAAGAATATGAAAGAATTAATAGAAAAAAAAAACGAAAATGCATGAAAAAAAAACAATTGTTAGAAAAGTGATTTTAAAAATTGGATGAACTATAGAAAACGATATGTACGCTTTCTTATGAATAAATTTAAAATGCGATGATTTTTTTTTCTTTTGTTAGAATAACAGCAGTGAATTTCATCAAGAGGTTTATTATTTTCCATGTCATGATATTAATTGAAAAAAGCATCTTACATTTTTTTTCTTTGGAATTAATAATTTATTAGCTTTACAGATTTATGATGTTTTTATAAATACACGAAGAGGGTGTTTACACCTTTTGAAGATGTTTTCCAATTTAAATTTAAAAATAATTGGGTAAAAGGCAAGAAAAAAATATCCGGTGGAGATAAGTTTTTTTTAAAAAAAATTAATTCACAGGAAATAAAATTTCTTTGTACTCTGTTATGACGCACATTCGATTTCTTTTTAAAGAGAAATATTCAAATTATGCTTACGTAAATCAGCATAATTAGACTGTTGACGACGAATATAAATAAATGACTAAATCATGACTACGAATATAAATAAATGACTAAATCATGACTACGAATATAAATAAATGACTAAATCATGACTACGAATATCAATAAATGATTAAATCAAGACAAAGATGATAAATAAATGACTCTAACAATAAAGACTTTTCATAACATATTTTTTTATTTTGAAACACCAAATGCTTTTCAGCTTTCCAAAGTACTATTACTAATTTCTGTAACAACATATAATATAATGACATATCAGACAAGGTAATATAATCTTCATGCACATTTTGAACAAAATTAAATATGACATCAATTCAAAATTTTTTTGATGGACGAACAGAACCATAGTTAATGACTTATCATGCATCAAAACAACTTTTAGAAATCTTCCAAATAATGTACAGGGTGATACAAAATGATGCAAACCTTTAATGACACATTAGACAAGATAATATAATCTTCATGAACATCAACAGTAACATTAACTTGTAATTTGTTGTTGGACGAACAGAACCATAGTTAATGACATTTCATGCATTAAAACATCTTTTAGAAATCTGCCAAATAATGTGCAGGGTGATACAAAATGATGCAAACCTTCAATTTGCGATGGAGCTGAAAATGCGAAGCTTAATTTCACTCAGAGAAGTCAATGTCGTCCTAATAAAGCAGTACACACGGAGATTTGGTGACTATTTCTCAGATATGCACAAACTGTCTTCAAGCATATCAAAATTCAAACTGCCATGCGTGTTACAACAAATATTTTCGCTTAATACTTCATAAATATGTGAATTTCAATAATAACAAATATTTTCAGAGTTATACACACCAGTTATTTTTGAAATATTGTATTTTTTCAGAAAATAAGGATGAGATCTCATTTGTTCTGAAACCGGTAGTGTTAGAAGGTACATTCCTCAATTAATGAAGTAATAAAGCTTCCTTATATTTTACTGATCGGAAATTCTTACAATCAGTTTTAAATGTCAAAAAACTGCAATTGCATTATTAAATAAACAATCTTTTGTAATTTACATTAAATAAAATTATTGCAAGATTTGTTTAACAATGTAATTAAATGGCATCGATAGAAAATCCTTTGAAAAATTTTATAAATTGCTTGTAAAATTTATGTGACAACGCTTGTAAAAATATGTCTGACAACGCTCAATGTTTGACTTCATGTTTTCATTTTAAAATGTAATTGTTTTAAAATATAGTAACAATTTTAATTTTATTATTTTCCAAAATTTATTATATATTTTCACCATATAACTTTCGTGAGACCGGGATAGCTTTGTTGGTAGGGCGTTGGACTCGCATCCCTTAAGTTGCGAGGTCGAACCCCGCCTGGCAGAAGACTCTGCATGTGTGTGGTTGCTGGCGCATGTATAAATCTGTCGTGGTCCCAAAGTCCTCCATGTCGAGAGTAGTACCACTAGGGGTACTGGATCAGGGGTGATCGTTCTCTGGTTCCTGTCTTAATTACGTTTTGTGGATGAGTGAATGAAATGCATGAATGAAGTTCGCCGCGTAAAAAGGGTTGTGACGTGTGTAGTGGCAAAGTCGTACTCTTGATCCTAGGTGGCGCTATTGAAAAAACAAGAGGCGCTCAATCGACTTAAATCGTTGACACATAATTCTCAGCGGCCTTGTAAAGTGCCATAATTCACAACAACGTATACTTTTCACAACTAAAATATTTAACATGTTGCATACGATCTTTGAAGAAGACTGTTTATCAAAAAGAAGAGAATTTGAAAAACATAATAAAAAGGTATTTTTATATCATATAAATAAGATAAGAATCTATCGTAAATGAAAGCTGATCTGGTAAATCATTCCCTTGTTTAATCATCAGCGTACCGATTTGCTGATTGGAGGAATGGTGGTTATTAATTATAATCAAGTAAAATTATTGTTGAATAAGTTCTTATATCAGAAATTACCTGAATTGTGGCGAGGTAACGCATGTGTTTTGACGCTAACAAAATTCCTTCAAGGCCTTCTCATACTGCTTTTTTTATTCACTAATTTCCAATTAAATAGAGCTACAGAAGTTCTGAATTTCCCAGATATGGCACTGTGTGATTTTTTTATGTCAATGGTTGAGAATGCTTTATTACGGTTATCATTCTGGAGTCCATTCATGCAATTAAACAAAATTCGTAAGGATCCTTGAAAGATTTTCATTGGGAAGATTTCAAGTCATATGTGAAATCGTGTTAGAATGTGACCAATACCTTTATGAAATTTTTCATTTTTAGTTTAAGCTTTCAGATTTTATTTTATTTCAATGAATGGCAATAGTGTTTTGCCTGCACATACACACACGCTGTAACACCCACCTACACTTGCATACACGCACATACATGTTATGGAAGTTGAAAGTAACCATATGGATTGACTGAATATTAACGTTTTGAATAAAAATAGGGTGAATGAGGTATTAAAAGTTGTGTACTCTTCGTTCACTTGCATGTGTTTTGAAGATTTGAAAAATGTTGTAGTTTAGTTATATTAACATTCCTCTCTAAAGTAACACTAGGATTATTTTGGGACGGACTTTGTAATTTTGAACATCAGTCACATGTCGAGGACGAGACCTGAACTAGCATCCTCCTCCCTAAACTTCTACATCACACCAGCCGGAGGACGTTTATCCCCGACGGATTTAACGTGCACCAGAGCCGCTTACACGATGGTTCTTCGGTGGAATAGGGTCTTGAATCTAAAACCCTCCGGTTCCGAAGCCGATACCAACAGCCACTGCCGCCCGAAATGCTGTCGACAAATATTGTTGTATACAAAGTATTCAGAAGAGATTAATTTGAAGGATATGTAATTGTATATCATTTATTGTATGTATTGTAGTAGTATATCATTTTATATGTATTGTAGTAGTATATAATTTTATATGTATTATATATGTATTCTAGTAGTATATCATTTTATATGTATTATATATGTATTCTAGTAGTATATCATTTTATATGTATTGTAGTAGTATATCATTTTATATGTATTGTAGTAGTATATCATTTTATATGTATTGTAGTAGTATATCATTTTATATGTATTGTAGTAGTATATCATTTTATATGTATTGTAGTAGTATATCATTTTATATGTATTGTAGTAGTATATCATTTTATATGTATTGTAGTAGTATATTATTTTATACTGAAGCACAAATTGATGACGCTGTATGATATATATATATATATGTTTTCCGAGAAATGTTATAATTTATTTGTTTATGTATGATTTGTCCATAATAATGATTAAAAATTAATACTCATGTATTAAAATAGAAAGACTTCGTTCAGGCTCATATACAATCCTCAGGGCTAAAAATTAAAGATGGAGGGTAAAAAGCGGGTAAAGAAAGAATTTATTGGCCCTTCAATTGATAATTTTTGATTCTCTCAGGAATAATCTACATTTTTTGCAGTCTGACGGGGATGACAGAAATGTCCTTTCTCCCATTCCTAATCCTTAACTGACTTCTCCCTCATCTTTTTCCACTAGAGCAGGAAATGGTACCATTTCGGACTCTAGAATGTCGACAACAGTACTAGTGCGAAATATATTTTAATTGTATTTATATATGATATAGATATTAATTTCGAATTACATAAAATTTGCCAGTTTAAAAAATGGCAAATATTATAATAAAATAATAATAAATAATAAAACTTAATAGCGCAAATAAAATTAATTTTATTTACGCTGACGTAATAACTTAAATTTTAACATAAAAACATAAATTATAATAATATAATTAATGAAAACACATATTTTAAAATAAAAGCATAAATTATAATAACATAAATAATAAAAACATAAATTATAATATCATAAATAATAAAAATATGAATTTATAATAACATCATAAACATAAATTTTAATAATATAAAATAAAAATATGAATTTATAATAACATTATAACATAAATTTTAATAATATAAAATAAAAATATGAATTTATAATAACATTATAACATAAATTTTAATAATATAAAATAAAAATAAAAACTAATTATAACATAAATTTTAAACGAAACATAAATTTCAGAGATAAATACATAAATTTTTAATAAAAATTTAATAAAAAAAAAATAAATAAAAATTTTAAATTAAAAATAATAATAATAAAACATAACAATAATAACATACATTTTAAACAAAATAAATTTAATAAAAACATGAATTTTGAAAATAACAACAAGAACACTGAAAATTTGCGAATGGAATAAACGAATCACAACATTTTATAGAAATTAGTGCATCATTTAGGCCATGTGGACTTGATCGTTCCATAAAGAAATAAACTTCCTTAAATAATTGAGAACTAATATTTATAACCGGGCAAAAATACATCTAATATATCATTTGTATTACTTAACCATGCTTTTTGAATCTTTATTATCATATTGAATATAAATCTTGAGGTATCATGCACTGGTTCGAATTATCAAATAGATAAAGATGGTAACTGGCTTGGGGTTCCAAACTTATACATTCGTTATATTTTCAAAGTAATTTGGTTGTGTACCTTCATTTGCTTTTTATTGCTATGTATTCGAATGTAATCAAATTGAAATCACATATCCTTTACATTTAGCATCATTATTTAAAAAAAAACTAAATTTATTTGTAGATAAATATGGTTGTGCCAATAATCTTTTACAAATGTTCTTGAGCGATTTACAAGCCAACAGCCCTAATAAACTTTGTATTAAAGTATTTGGATTATATTTAAAAATGTTTTGTAATTTATTTTAGCATTTTGTTTAACATTCTCTTTAGATTAAAAAAAAATTATATACTATCTATTAAAATAATTTCTCATGAATATGATTTAAAATTAAAAGCTTTGTTATTTTAATTTCTCTCAATATTAAAAAAAAAGAGGAGGAGGAGGAAAGAGGGTTTCAAGCTAGCCATCTGAAAGGATTTTCCGAGGTTTAATCCCACGCTGATCATACATAAATAGGATTTCATAATTTGTATCTTACATTCCTCAAAAAGGTTCTGTGTGAATTTTGTATCACCCTGCACGTTAAAACATTGCCGGAGAGTGTTCATGCACGGTCTTTATGCTCTTGCCGAGGGGTGACGCTTACCCCTGATCACCCTAGCGAAAGCCTTCCTGAAATCCGGGTTGAAGTGCGTGTAGATGAGGGGGTTGAGAGTCGAGTTAAGGTATCCGAGCCATAAGAACAGAGAGAAGAGTCGGGGATGGAGCTCGCAGGAGGTGCACAGGGCCATGAGCAGAGCCATCACGAAGAAGGGCAACCAGCAGATGACGAATACTCCAGTGATGATGACCAGGGTCTTGCCTGCCTTCTTCTCCCGTTTGGACTCGACTGTGTCTCTGGGACGCTTCTTTATCTTTGATGGAGTGTCCTGCAAAAATAGAAAGAAAAAAAACACCTTTTGATTCATAAAATTGAAGGAATTTTGATGAAATTAACGAAACACAGATCCATGTTTCTTTTTAGGGGTTATGATAGTTGTAGTCGTTAGAGTGAATGTCTTCTCCGCTACCTTTTATTTCCAATACAGAATTATTCAAAACAATAATATAGATTATAAATGATTATTACTTTCTCGTAAGCCAAGAATTGAGAAAGTATTCCGATGGAAATTTAGCGTTGTTTTTTTTTCGGTTCTATAATAATTGCTCTGCCATATGCCAGTATCCATGCGGCAATCCTTTTCAATATCTTATGAAGTATTTGCGAAACTCTCATTTATTGTGATGTATCAACAGGTACAGCTCGACCTTATATTCCTGAATCATTTCGTCAACAAATTTTTGCATCACTACATAATTTATCTCATCCTAGCATTCGCAGCACTTCAAAATTAATTCGATCGCGTTTTATTTGGCCTTCCATTCGAAAAGATTGTAACAATTGGGCTAAACATTGCATCCCGTGTCAAAAATCGAAGGTAATTCGCCATACTAAGACCCCAGTAGGAAAATTTGTAGACCAATCACAGAGGTTCGAACATGTACACCTGGACCTTGTTGGCCCTCTACCTCCTTCCCAAGGAAACTATTATTGTTTAACAATGATAGATAGGTTCACGAGATGGCCAGAGGCCGTAATCCCATCGACCAGCACGGGGCAGAAGTTCGGTGCAAGCCGGCGAAGGCAGGAAGTGAATCACTCGTATCCGTTGGAGAGCAAAGTTCATCTCCAAAGGTATGATTGATGCTTATCGCCAGTTGGCGAAACAAACAGTCATTTATCGCCTGTTTGGCCGCTGCATATTTTATACAATATTTTCTATTCTTTTACAATTGCAAGTGTGAGCAATAAATAAAATCTAATTGTTTGTATCTGACATCAACACTCAATATCCATTCACTCACTTGTTCTTTCATCACAAATTACTGAATAAAAATGCGTATAACAAATAATTCTTTTAATAAAAACATCAACAGTCAGAAGTAACATAAAAGAATAAATTGCTACAATTAGAGAACACAATTCTAGAATAGCATCCGAATCATGGTCATCACAGATTTATTCTATTTAGATGAGAAAAAAAAGCATCTTTCTAAAAGTTTGGATTTTTAGTTGAGAGACATGCCGGGTCACGGAATAGTGAGGTAGAGAAAACATCTTGAGAACAAACTCCCAGGAGAAACACTGTAGAATGGTTAAATTCGGAACCCTCATTATCGAATTTAAGAGCACCTCTACACTTCCCCTTCCATGAAAGTACATGCTCTTTAATAGTCACCACACATGCAAAGATAATGTTAAGATAAAATCTACGATTAATTCCGATTAAATAAAAACATAAGAAGATTTTTCAGACGATTGAAATTGTCACGTTCTGATGTCTAAATCTTCTGTCAAGGTTTGCGGACATATCTCTTTGAATTTGGCTGAACTGGATGTCAGCGCGGTTGTTTCTCATATGATGAAATTGAGTCACATAAGGCAATTATGACGGGCAAAAACAAAACGTCTAGCTTCATTTTATCTTAAAATCAATATTTTATCCCTAATAATGTTTGCAAGGAAGTTACAGTCACTTGTAATAAGTGCAATAGCTCTGAATAACTTTGCATTAACAATGAAAATATAAAATTCGTGAATGGTTTAATGGTTCTACTTGATTAGTTTATAAGCAATTTTTATATTAGTTTATGCTTTTATATTAGTTTTCAATAACATATTTGTTTTAGTTTTAGACCCATTAGCGAAAATGCATTAACAAGAAGTTTTGAAGTAAATTGTAATAAATATGGGGACAAAAATATGAGGAAAGAATGGACATTATCTATAAACTCGAATGAATTGGTAAGCATTCTCTCCTGATTTAAATCCAATAGAACATGCGCGGGATGCTTTGGGGAGATGCCTTGCGGCACGATTATATCCGCCGGAGAACATCTAAAAACTGAAACCGATGCTGATTGAAGAATGGGTACTCTTATCTCAAAAACTGTAGGACCATCTGGTGCTGAGTATGGAGAGACGGTGCGAAGCCACCAATGCAGTAACGTGAGGGCATATCCCATACTAAGAAAAATCTCCTTGTACTACCCCTTGGACAAACAATCAAGTGTAGCGATACTATGAGTTCAAGAAAGCCCTTATTTTTTTTATTCCATACTATATGCAATGTATTCATTTTTGCGCAAATATGTCTGTCACTCATTTCTTAATTTCATGCCTCTCAGATGATTTCTCGTAGACAAAAAGGCACCTATTGCTCAAGATTTGCACGACAGTGTATATCTTGTACTTCGACACTCGGCATTTGTGCTTTGAAGATTTTCCAAACAATCTTTCATTTTTTGGAATAATGTCGAATATTTAAAGAAGTAAGATAAGAATAAAATAAGATAAACTAATATCGTGTGCTTAATATTTAAAACTGAAGCTTACGATTCATGTGATGAAAATATTTTGCATTTTCTCAAAAATCTTTGTTTGGATAGAAACAATCTTAACTTTATTTGGAATATTCTGAATAATACAAAGATATAAGAAAAAAAGAATAAATTACCAATATAAAGTAAATCTTTTGCTCAATATTTAAAGTTGCAACTCACGATTCACTTGATAAAAAAAATTGAGTTTCCGCACAAATTTATGTTTGAATTGTTACATTTTACTCAATTGAAAGCATAAATAAATGATCAGACACATAAATGAGATTCAAGCTTCCATGAGAGCATAAAATATTCAACAAAAACTTATTGAATTCCCTATTTATTTTAAATTTTAGTTAAATCGTGTTCAATTCAAAGAAATGTTCCACCAAAACGTTCATTGAATAGTTTCAAATGGAGGTTAAGAAAATACTCAACACAAAAACGAATTTTCAGATTTAGAATATGTAGCATTTTGTACTTTAAAAGACACTGAATAATCCTTTTACAAATTTAAACCTTAATTTCCAAGCCATAAAAAATTCCATCACGTCTTAGTCATGCATACGTAACTTGTATCAAGAAGAGCTTTTGACTTTCAAAACCCGAAGGGGTTTGTTTTTCTTTTAAAGTGTTTGTAAAATATTTTACGATCTCAGCTAAATGTCTGATCATTGAGGCTTGAAAATTCGAAGCACGTATTTTACGCGCCAGAAAACTTATAGCGCTGTCCTTGCAGAATTATGAAAAACGTGATAACTTGGAATTATTTCTGTTATGATGGAAAATCAGCAAGTCCATCGAATTTGAAATAATAATAATAATAATAATGGAGAAACTTAACAGATTTTACCAGTTACTGGCGACAAAAAGTATTTAATTACATAACGGAACTCAGACAATTAGAATAGTCTTCATTCAAATTTATCAATAAATGGAATCTCTTTACCTTTTCTTGGAATTTAAAATAAGCACAATTTTAAAATGGTGTTAATAATTTCATTTTTCAGTTCAGATTGAGAATTAAGAAAAAACCTATGACTTTTGTTCACGATGTCGAGTTTTGTATGCATTCCATCAAAAAGAAATAAAAATTCTCACTTAAAAAAATTACATTTAAAGGATTGTCTGCCTCTTTATAATAATTATTTATTTATTAAAATTTTTTTGAAAAACATTAATTATAATTATTGTTATTTTATTGATTAAAATTACTTTTGCCAAATTTAACATAATATTTAATGTTATTTCTAATACGAAAAGTATAATATTTTATTACATAGGATGAATTTTTGCACGAGATTGATTGTAAATGACAACAAAGGAAGAAAAACTTATTATTTTGGAACATTCTTTCCTCTTATATGCAGAATAAAGTTCTTCTTCTAGTACTCATTGAGCCACCACAATTTAATCTATAAAGACCTAACTTTAATTTTTTAAAAATATAAATTTAAAAGTGTCCACTATATGAAATCTTTAATTCCGTTTTATCACTTTTTAATAAGGGTGAAATTATTGCCTTAGAAATAAATGTATAAAGCGAGAATTTACTGGACAAGACGCTTTTTATCTTTAATCCCTTGCATATTCCCAACAAGCTGAAATGAGACTTTATTCTTTGAATCATAATGGATTTAGTTTCTGTAATAAATACTTATTTAAACAACAGAATGCAAAAAGCAGACTATTAAACTTATCGATTCATTTGTTTAGCACAATAATGTTAAATGTTGCTATTAAGATTTGTAATTTTAGGAAGAGCAGAAGTGTAATAAATAGGAACGACAACAACGAATAATTGTCTTAAACTTACTTTTAAAATAAATGCAAAAGTAAAAATTCCATAATTTCTAAATAATTTTTTTTTTTGCTTTTTTTACCAGCTTTAACTTTTAACTCATTCTTGACAATGATTAAAACTATATGCTTACATCACTATATAATGATTGGCTATGAAAAGAAATATGACTGCCACTGAAAGTTGTTTGGAAGTGTGGTGAAAACTTATAAGCCAGTTAACAGCTACGTACAAGGGCAATTGCTTTTGTATTGTGGTCATGTTACTGAGCTTCAAACCACAAGGTCCCAGATTCTCCCCTAGCGCTTCACAATCCACCATCTACCCACAACCAAAGTCGTCAGACCCACTTGACGCAGCAACACAAAGTCGTCAGACTCACATGGCGCAACAGCAACCACTTACCCACACACGCTCGTCATAACGCTTGGCGCTACTCAAATGGGTACAGGTGCATTTGACTCAACCGCTAATACATCACCACTCAACGGCCATATCGTTCGTCTCACTGGAGGGAGAGTCTGCGGTGAAAGCTTATAAGCCAGTTAACAGCTACGTATAAGGGCAATTGCTTTTGTATTGTGGTCATGTTAATAGGCTGCAAACCACAAGGTCCTAGGTTCTATTCTCGCCCATTCTAATTTGCTATAGAAGCAATGTTTACATAAAATGTGATCACATTTGGTGATAAAACATGGGATTTTTCTAAATAATTACACTTACAGTCTTGACGGATCCGTTGAACGAGGTGATCCCTTCAGAGACCAGGGGCAGGAGGGTAGCCGGGCGGATTGGCCTCCTGCGGATGCGCCTACGGGCCACCTGATAAATGCGCCAATACAAGATAAGAATGAGCACCAGGGGTACATAGAAGGTGGCGCAGGTAGCGAAGATCTGATAGCCGATGTCTTGGCTCAGCAGGCATCTAGAAAGACAAAAAAATTCGTTAAAATGAAGATGAAAGCGAAATCAATGGAACATATTCCCGAACATGTATAAGAGCCAAATGAATATTATTAAATTTTTATAACATTTATTCATAATTTCCTACCGACCTCCACCGGTATCATTTGGTTTTCTCAAAACTCTTTTGTATACTTTATAATAAATGCCTTGTGTGTTACTAATTGTATGCCATCGGCGAACAATAGTTGCAAAAGAGCCTATTAGAGAGAGATCGTTGGTAATTTTTTGATGCTTAATCACTGGAATGCTATTAACACGCTAGAAGAGTGGGCACACTCACTTTAATAACAGTCTTTGTCTTATTCCCCTGCATAAAGTTTGAGACCTTGATAAGTTTGCGAATACTTTGCTTTGCATTGGGGAACGATAGTTACGAAATATAGATGTTTGGCATGAGTACAGCATTTTTACTGAATCTTTCGCCAGAATATCTTGTGATGCCTTTTTGGACGCCCATTAACAGCAAAATAAGATACAAAACTACAGTTTTAGTCACAAGATAGCATACCAAATTTCATCCATTTAAATCATTGCCTTTATGGGTTATTACGTTCGCATGCATGCATAAGTACAAACCGACAGGCGGTCAACCATTAAACGGATTTGTTTCAAATTTTTATACCTATCTATATTGTCCCCCGGGGGCACCTTGAAATGAGGATGAGATGCTTCCGGCATGGTGGTTGGATCTCGCCACCCTGGAGGGTACACTAATAGGTGGGGGATCTGACTCCTCCCATCGATGACGGGACGTACTTCCTTCGGGGAGGGTTGTACCGTGGCCGGTGATGGCCCTTATGACTCAACCACAGTTCCTGCCAATGTTGCTGTTGCGGCGGTCCGGTCATTCAATTTTTATGGTTTAAATCCGTGTGCCTTCGTGGCGGGTCGGAGAGTTAGATGGCTGACTTACCTATCTATATTTTATATATAAAACCTATGTACTAAACTTTATCCATCTAGTTCTTTCTGTTTAATAATTATCGATTTCATTTGTATACCAACAGTTAGATATATAGACTTTCTGTGAATGGACTTCATTCAGAGTTTGATAAAAACCTACAAAATTGGTCGGAATTCCATACACCAAATTTCAGAGGTCCTTTGCAAAGCGTTTTTGAATTATCAATTTAGCATAATGCCATAAAACGCATTTTTTGACCTCAAGGAGACCAAAAACGTGGAGATCATCAAAATCTTGAGTTCGAATTTTTTAAAATCGATAATAACATTTCCTCTATAATTATATAGGAAGTAAAATTGTGAGTTAATCTTCCGTTGATTGTTAATGCTTATATTTCTAACTAAAATTGATGAATAGGTTATGCGCAGTAAATGTGTTCCCTGTTCTTCAAAATATTTAAAATAAATAGTGTATCAATTTTACTGGTAGTGATTTAGAATTATTTTAAAAAACATGTTTGTGGCTTTAATTTTGAACATGCGTATATAAAAAGTCTCACAGTTATGCAAATTATTCAAAAATAATGGCCAATAAGATGAATAAACAAGAACCAGGAAGTTATAGGAAGTCGAAGGAAGTTAGTTGCTTTTTGGTTGCGGTTTGTTCTTTTGGCCATATGCCCATCTCATACTGTTGAGAAATCCAGTTGGGTTTTCAAGTAGGAGGAAATATTGACTTATCAAAGTTATTAGGTGATAAAATCAACAATACAATATGCACTGAAATGCGCTAGCGATAAATTCAAAATAAATTTCTTTCTTCATATAATCAGAGAAAAAAAACTCATTCAAAAACAATAGTACTAAAAAATTTTCTCTGTATCATATCAGTAAAACATGACTGTTATTGTCAGATTTCTTCTAAATTAATTAACTAGATTGATTGCGGATTGATTTAGTCACTGTAACCGTGGTACCACCATTCTTATTTATTCTATACAAATGTAAGAAAAATCAAAATATATGTAATTTTACATTGTACAGTTTCCAACTTCTCATATTCAACTACTTAATTTTGGAAAGATTGGTATAAATTAAAAAATTAGTTATATGGGAAATGAAATTTCCTATCATCATTGAAAAGCCAGTAATTTAAATTTTAAGATGATAAAAGAATAATTCAGGGACAATGTTTTATTCTAATGTTATGGCGGGAAAAATTAAAATAATTTTACTTCCATTTCACGCTTTTCAGGGTGCCGTAGAAATTTTTAATAACGCAGTAAGTCTTTCTAAGTGTAAGGAATATGTGTTCTAAATTTTATTTGATCCTGTCAAAAGGTGTGGAATTATTTATGGTTCAAACAGACTAACAAACTGACATTCAATTATGTGTATATAGATATGAGTAAGCAAACGATTCATTATAATGGGATAATGATATTAAAAACCAAAGTTTGAATGTTTTTTCTACAATCCATGGAAGTACGTAATCAAAAAACAATCAATACAAAGAGAATGTTGCAATATTGCAATAGCTGTTATTATTGACAATGATGCTGATAATTTCGACCATACTCTCAAGTCAGATAGTAAATTAACAAGAATAACAATCAATCCGTAGCATAATGTTAATAGATACAATTTAAACTCAAAGTAATGACATTTCTATAAAACTTTATGGAGCTTTTTAGAAATTATCATAAAACAATAAATATAATGTGTTCAAAGGAATAGTGAAAGAAATTTCCCAGTTCAAAATTTTCCACGAATTAAAGCAGCTCCGTTGTTTCTAATGGAATTTTTTTGGACGGACAGATAATAAAAGAAGAAATAAGAATGGATCTACAAATAAAATTTAGTTTTGCATTTACAAAAAAAAAAAGCGAAATGTCATTTATAGAAAAGAGAGAGAGAGAGAGAGAAAACAGGATGCGTGAATTCGAATTCATTGTCAAGTTAATTCACGAAATGGAAAAGTTCCGCTTTCAATCGAACATCGTTTTCCATTCAACATTAGTTCTGTCGATATTTAGAAAGTAACCTAATATTCAGTTAAGTGAAGAATAATACGGACAAAAGTTTCCACTTTGACTTATCTGTTCCCTCGCTTCACTGGCTGCTGCCCTACTAGCTTCTAACACTAAATTACAAAGAACGGTAGTACGTTCCCGTGTTTATTCAATAATTCCCTTTTAACTTTATTGCTTTGGGAAAAAGCAAGGCAGAATGTGGCTATTGTGCAAAGAAACTCAAACCATTTTAAAGGAATTTTGCAGCTATTTGCTTTTTTAGAATTGTTTGGCTGTTGCTGGTTTGGATAAGTGCTGTAGGGTTTTTTGGATCAATATTCTCTTGTTTTTGACAGGATCACATTTGATCATCTGTTACCTAGTATGTGCATAGACATTATTATACATCAAAACCTGTTTGTTTCTCATCAAATAACTCATAAATAGTGAAAATTTCTGTGAATATTTTCATAGTTTGAATTTATGGGATCTTTTAATGTTAGATAATACACATATCACAGCTACACAAAAACTATTTTGAGACAAATCATTACATTGATTTGAATTTAGATGAAGAGGTAAATAAATGAAACAGTGCCTAATTTTTAAAACTTCCCTACCTTTCTGATCTGAAATTATGTAAAGATGGTATAATAATGAGATGAGGATGGAACGGATACATCAAATTCATTTTCTTGGCGAGATTTCTATGTAATTTCGTGTCGAGACTATTATTCGTTAATGTTTATCTTACCATCAACCTACTTCTGAAAGAAATCTATGCTCTTGAAATCAAAAAGAAACATCAATATCATTTTCTTTCTTACTTTTTTACATTTTCCAGGATAATATCTTTGGATGTATTTTTTACTTCTCCTCAAATTACTGATGTTTGGACTCACGATTTCTTCCTTTTTTCAATGATATAGATTTAATGAAACTTTCGAATTGTTTCTAGAAATGTTCTTGCAATCAGTGAGAGTCTTCAGTTCCTGAGACGCGGGGTTAAATTATTTTTAATTAGGCTACGCTTCTGAAGAGCCTGGTGTCAATATGCTGGTAACTCTTGCCTAACTTTAGTAGCATAATTAAAGCCAGACAAGCAGAACTAATGATTTGTGTATTATTATAATAAGCTACAAACTAATAAATTTAAAAAAATCTTGTTTTGTTATTAGTTTACAATCCTCAAAATATATTTTTAAAAATTTTGAATTAAATCTAGATGAAATTACTACATACAGTCTGTTTTTTAAGCTGGATTTGGGAGGTTCTGGTTAAATTCTCTTCTACAAGTTTTTTTATTGATTCAAATTTATTTTTGCATCATTTATTTAAAAATTTGTACAGAAAAGGAAACATTATAAAAAAGACAAATTGCATTAAAAATAAAACAGTAATAAAGTCTGGCTTTATTAAAAAATAATTTAAAATATTATCAAGAAAATTGTGAGTCTGTGTTAATTTTATTTTTCAAGTCTGTTTTTTTACTTTAATAAAAATTTGAAAATGTAAAAAGGTGGTGATGTCTGGAGAAATCCTGCCGTTTATTTACTGGAAAGCAGGACCTGCTTACTGGAAACTCTGAAACTTACCATTTTCTCTAAATAGACATCTTCCCTATCCCTGCCAATATTTCACATCTCACAGTTGAAAAAAAAGCTCAGAAGATTTTCTTAAAATGATGGCCTGCTAAACAGGATGAAGAGAAGATGAGAAATAAAAGTTAAAGATTAACTTCTTTGTGGCTGGAGGCCAACAGCCTCGAAGATAATACCAAATCGGCGAATTAGTCCGTGATATGGATGACTTATGACTTATGATAAAGACAGCAATTAGCCACAACAAATCCTGTTGATACTGCACAGTTTAGTATTTGCGGTCGGTCAGCAGACATAAGAAGAAGAAGTGGTCAGAAACCACCACGGCTAACTGCTATTGCTTCTAAATGGACCTCTTCCCCTCCCCCTTGCCAACATTTCACAATCTCATAATTAGTCCATTAGGTCCCATTAGTCCATGATATGGATGGCTTATGATAAAGACAGCAATTAGCCGCAACAAATCCTGTTGATACTGCTCAGTTTAGTATTCGTGGTCGGTCAGCAGACATAAGAAGAAGTGGTCAGAAATCACCACGGCTAACTGCTATTGCTTCTAAATGGACCTCTCCCCCTCGCCAACATTTCACAATCTCATAATAGAAAGAAATTTATTATAAACTACAGTTTGTACCGAATCTAGATGGTTATTAAAAAACCTCTATATCAATTATTGCACATCTGTTTCCTTGGTGTTAATAAGGAAACATTGGATTACCCATCTAAAACTCTATGGTCATCTTTGTAGAATAGTTAGAGTGGAATAACATGCGAGATTGGAAATAACAAGAGTTTGAGATCGATACTGTAAACTTCATTTATACAAATTCATTCGTCAGTAGTCTTATGAAGGGGATAAATAGAATATTTCGAAATGATGTGGAAAATTACCAATTAATATAAGTGATTTCTATTACCATGGACATTTTATAATAATGTCGAAAACTTCGGTAGTCCTGCCCTTTGGCTATCAAGGAAACTAACCATTGTGATGAGTCGAATAAAGAACCTGATGGGGCAAGGAATAGTAAGTGTAATTATAAAATTCCCAAGAGATGCCTGGCGTAAAGAAAATTGATTGGCGAAGAAAACTACAATCACTTTCGACGGTGAGAGATACTGTTGGCTAATTCACAATCTGATATAATGAGATGAGTGCGTGATATATTTTGGAATGTTAGATAATTGTACTAATGGTCTTTTAATTGAAAAGCACATTTTTTAAAGATAAATTAAGGAAACAGTTATTTTGATAATATGCCGAGAAATGACACTATTCATCGTTTGGCTGAGATTTATTTTGTTCATTTTATTTCCTTTAATATTATCATATGTCTCTCTCCATTTATATTAATTATAAATTATTTTTTTGTAAAGAAAATTAATCTATGTTTTGTGAACAAAATGTTTCTGCCACTATTGTCTTTTCGTTTAGTTAATTCATATCGTATTACTTTATAATTATTAGGAAATGCTGGAATCTGAATGGTATCCGTATATACTAATGTATAGTGATTACAAATGTATGTTCCAACTTTCAAAGGAACAATACAAAGTAGAATTCTATTTCACACATCGTTTTGAATGAGAAGTAATAAAATTTTATTAATTTTCAGTTTCATTTTTTGATAAGAGATAGTGCTATTAACAGTTATTAGAAAGGAAACCGGTAAGATCCGATGTGAGTTCATTTGGTCGGTTACTACCGAGTTCACAATAGAGCAACAAAAGGCATTCTGAGTAATTGAATTTGTTAAAATTGTTCAAAGTTAATTCCATCATAAATATGGTGTTCGCCCTAACAGCAGCCATCGAAACTTAATACCATACATGCATGTGGGGGGAGGGCGAATTCTGTTTCAGAATGGATGTCATTCATGTTTATGGTGGTGGTCACATTGAACATTTATAATCTTATGCTATTAATAACTTTACAATGTCATTTTTTATTTATTTTTCTCAAAAGACTTGCACTGTCTTTTGGTTTGTAAATATAGTTCTTCTATGTTGGGACATTCCTTTGTAATCACCCTATAATTTAAATGTTAAAGTAATTATTACGGAAAACACTCTATTATACCGGGGTTATCTTGCATGAAGGCCTAAGGCATCTGTATGATCATCGTGAATCAAATGTTCTTATGTTGGTATGACCTCGAAATTTAAATAGTGGACGCTGGATGAGATATCGCTGTTTCAAAATCTAAAGAATAACTGTTGGAACACTTCGTACAGCAGACAATTTACGAAGAAGGCTTCTACAGGTAAAATATAGTCTGGTGTGTTAGGCTTCTACAGGTAAAATATAGTCTGGTGTGTTGTAGCAGCCGATGGCTGAATCGTTGTTCCTGTCTTTGTTGTTAAACAAAATTAAATCTTAAAGATGTATTAAATTTAAGAAAGCCTTAGTTAGCATAACTTGATTTTAATCTGATTAAATTAACTGATGGGTTTTGTATGCTGATCCGGGGTATTTTTTTTATTATGTTAATATCTGATATTAAAAATGATTAAGATTATCACTGCCATTACGAAACGTGCTGCAGTAGTCTCCTTGAAACATTCTCGCATACTTTCCAGTAAATGTACCTGTATATTTTTAATTGCATTTAATTGGCAAACAATACTTATTAAAGAACCTAAAAGCCTAGGATCTTTAGTAACTAATCCATGAAATATTGTTAATGACCAAGTCCAGAAAACAAAAATTGAATTTTGGACATCATTTTTCCGATCTATTGACACTAAAATCTGGCATATAATTACAGCACAGAACCACATTCTAAATTTCATATATTTAGGCAATTGATTTTTTTTAGTAATCGTGTTCACTTGCTTTTGAAAGTACATATCGGGAGACGGTTGATCTCTGGACAAATGTGCTTCAAAATTTGATTAAGACAAAATTTGATAAGAATCTAATTTGATTAAGACCACTTTAGATGCTATAACTATGAACCAAATTTCATTAACCTAAGTTGTTACTGTTTTGGATTAGTGCATTTATATGCATGCAAAAGAATATACTGAACTATGGTCATCCCCCTGAAGAATTTAATTCTAAATTTGAAACATAATTATATTTTAGATGTTAAATATATGTACCAAATTTGATTCATTTAGTGTTCTTTGTTTTATAGTCATCAGATTCAGATAGACAGACATTTTCTGAATAGTTTGAATCCAGAATTTGATAGAAATTTACACATTTGGAACAGAGACCATATACCAAATTTCATCAGCCTACCTCAAAGTGCTTTCAGATATAATTCCAAAAATGTGTTCTTTGGATTCACGAAAGTGGTGATCTCGAAAGTATACATTTTGAGAATTACATCAATTTCTCTTTGTGTTCTTTACAGGAGCATATAAACCAATCTCTACAGACACGTCCATGTCCAGCAGTCACAAAAAGTGTTTACATGTGTATTTGTCAACCCACGTTCCAAGGAATGACATCAAAAACCAAAAATGTATCTTTTATTCCATCTGCCCCTGAAACACCATATTTCTTTTATGTGATATCTCAAATTCAATTAAAGTTAATTTCATTTATTTACACACTAGCGAATTACACTGGCTTCAACACCCACTTAAACTGCTGAAAATATGATTTTTATGAACGAGAAAATAACACGGAAATTGATTGGCTTCTGCAGGAGCTAAAAATACACAGCTTATTATCGCCTATCTGGGTCTTTTACTCTAAAAATAGCAAATATTTTATTTTGATGCTGAGAGCTTCCGATTTCTACGATTTCACGGACAGATGGGTTTGATTAATATAAAAAACAAATTTTGGCGGCTCCTTCTTTTATGGTGTGAAACCTTATGTATGAAAAATTAGGAAATAATCGAGAATAAAATGCTATTGGATTAGAGCGCGTGGTTGAGATTGTAAAGGTTTTTCATTTTATATTTATACAACAAAATTGTGTTTGATTAGGAAAAAGAATGAATATTTAAAATAAGGCGGTTGTTTATTAGTAGGAGGTACATGGTCACAAAGGTTTAATTTTGAAAGTTAGGCATTTTATTTCAAAATTTATGAGACGAAATTAATTGAAGAAATTTTAAAAATATACAGAATCCCAAATTTAATGTAAAATCAACGCCTATTTATACAGGAAACATAATTTTAAGTTCTGAAAGGTAAACCTGGTGTAAATATCGTTATGTACCAAAAATGAAGTTATCTGATAGAAAGGAACAGTACTAAATGGAAAAAAAAATCAAAATAGTTACGTAAGCGTTATTTAAAATTTTTTTTCCAAGAATGTAAGCAGTTTTCATATTCCTTTTTTATAGAATGTAAACATTACTTTGGATATTTTTCATTGAATAAAACGTAACATTTCTGATAACATAAATTTAACGTATAACGTATTAAATTAACATATAAGCGTGACGTTTAATAAATAATAAAACGTAACATTTCTCATAACATAAAAAAAGTAAAGTATTAACTTATAACGTATTAAATTAACGTGTAAACGTAACGTTTAATAAATAAAAAATGTAACATTTCACATAACATAAAAATGTAACGAATTAACATATAACGTATTGAATAAACGTATAAACGTTACGTTTAATAAATAATAAAACGTAACATTTCTCATAACATAAAACTGTATATGATCGTGCTGAACATATTATTTAAAAAATCACATAATTATTGTTGTTAGTTATAAATATAAACGGCTTATCAATACAAAAACTTGTACAACATTCTTACTAAAGAAATATAATAAAATAAAAGCACTACATCTAATTAAATGTTCCAAAAGATATTTCCAAACAATAAACTATTAAAAACTTCTAACATCCATTCTATTCTAAGCTCATTTAAATTCCTGGGCCTGCAGAAAACACTTGGAATGCAAATAAATAGGATAATATAACATGTTAAATAAGGCATCGTCTTGCCCTTAATGGTGATAGGATGCGATCGCCAAAGTTGTTATTCGTCCCTACCAAAGAGAACACTGTTCACGAGCATTAACATTTTCTATCAAGGAAAGATAAAATTCAGGCTTTTGTATAGAATACAATTATCAGGTTGCTTAAGACAGAATTTAAAATCGTTGAAACATTATCTTGGATTGGGATTTTCCTGAATTGGTAAGCTTTCGATATTTATGCTCATGGTTTAGCCAAATGAAGAGAATTTGCTTTGAGCTTTAAAATATCGGACATTCGAGGGTTAAAAACTGATTAAAGACCTTATTTATAAGAATGTTGCTCTTAATAAGTATCACTAACTACAATGGCAACTAAGAAATTAAAGGTCATTAGATGGTACCAGATGGTTTTCATTACATTGCATTTTGGGCTTTGTCAGAGTCTAAAGATAAGATTCCGAATGGAATTATTTACTGAGATTAAAATCCTAAATAAACTTTTTTTTGTTTAAACGTTAAATTTAAGAGATTACGAGAGTATCTAAAGCAAGAATCTCATTTGTCTTATCCTTATCTGAAAAGCTAATTTACTGATTATTATTAGTCAATGACTTATCTAATTGACAGTACCTATATAAATTGCTGTGACAGCATAACAGAAACTTAGGGATAATATTTTCCTTTTTTTGCATACTGAAAAATATAAGGCTTCTTAAATAGTACAATTTTAAATATATATATATATATATATATATATATATATATGCAGTTAGTTATTTATGACATTAGAAATAATAGAAATGGTCTGAAATAACTCAGCTGTGTTCATACTTTAAGGGGGCAGTGGATTTAAAAATAACAAAAAAAGAACGAAAACATAAAAATCTTTTTTATTGCTTCATAACCAAAATATATGTTTATATTCAACTAAAATAGTATTATTAAATATATTATACAATAAAATGAATATTTGAAGGGCATTAAAAAAAGTACTTTTTTAATGGCATTCCTCAAAATTATATTCTAATTAGATTAAAATATCTTTAAAACATTCCAGGTGTTTTAATTTTTGAAGAAATTAAATTACACTGATAATAAAAATTTCGGGGAAACATTAAAAAGAAACAGAATATGCTTTTTATGTTTTGAAGTTTTTTGCAATTGCTTAAAAGTCATTTTCAGTTCAGAAAAACATAAAGTTTAATTCGTGTGCTTAAAGATATTTCTATAAAATAAACATTTAATTGGATATGCAAAATCATACACAGTTTTGTTTTTAAATTAATTTCTATAGCACAATAAGGAAAAAATTATAGAAAACAATTTAAAAAAATTAAGTCAACTGAAATATTTTTAATTTTTTAAAAACTATTCATTGTTTAATTTTTTAACAATAATATATTCCCCATTTAAAATAATTTAATTTTATATTATTTTTAACTTTAACAAAATATTTTTAATTTTTTAAAAATTATCTATTTTTTAATTTTTAAAAAATAATATATTCTCCATTGCTCGGTAGAATTCACTGTCCCCTTAAGATACAAAAGAATATTCAAGAATACTTTGATTATATTTTAGATGGAACATTCATAAGCATTTAATAAATATTTTTGGAACTTTAGTATTCTAAATATTCTTTTTATTGTGTTTTAGGCAGCTGCATTCATCTTATGAACTCATTATAATAATAAACTTATAAATATTTTTTATATTTATTGTGCTTTACTTGTATGTACCCTGCGTATTTTTTCCCCATTTGCTTTGCATTCATGTCAGACGATATTGTAATTGGAATCGTCTGCAATAAGCATTCTAAATAAATAAACACATTTTGAAAACCAAGCGGGTTAAAAATTAATTAAAAACATATAACAGGAATCACGAACACGTGTGATTATCATAAAAATACATTCGGCGTTTTATGCATCATAAAATTTAACGTTTCGGTTTCAGAGAACACGACACAGTGTCTGGTGCAACTAAACTTAATAGATTTGGAAGAGGGGAGATAAAACCGTTGCTTAATGAGAAAGAGAATGAGTTTCCGACAAAAGTAGTTTAACGTTTCAATTCGAAGATCGTTTGCCTTGATTAATTCTAAATTTGTTATCGAGAAAGTTTTAGAAATTTTTCAGAGATTCTTTTCTTCGAATAAAACTCAGTTTGTACAAAGGAACTGTGACAAGTATTGTGTAAGTTTACCAATGTAAAAAATGGAAATTTCCGATCTTTCCGATTTTAATCAGTTATAGTACTTACGGAATAAAGGAATAAATTTCAATTTTTTTAATTTTTACTATCATTGTGGGAATGTTTATATATTAGAACTATAAAATACATTATTTGTTTATATATTATAGGAATAACGTTTATACATTATAAGATCATTCTGAATATATCCAAACAAAATATTTAGTTCACTGTACACAAGACTATGTTTTTAATATCAGTACTTTAATAGATTTTCTTCATATTTAATAAATGCTACGCTTGACTTAAAATGCGTTCGTAAATATTTAAAGAATTTAATTTGATTTTAGTTTGTAAAATTGGAATTTGTAATTTTTATATATATTTTTTTACTTATGAGCAAGAGTTTTGAATTTTTGAATACTATTTAGTTATTTATCACAATTTAATTTTCTAGTATCTAATAAACCAATTAAATTTTAATTAATATCAGTTGGGAGTGAGTTTGAAAAAAAATATAACCTGATACTAAAAATAATGATTTTCATATTAAAATTAAAAAGTAAGAAAAAATGTGTAAAATGATAATATTTTTGCTTTCGTTACACACTAATAAAAATGTTTTTCAAAATTGTTTTATTAAATTTATTACGCACTTTTATTTAATTTCACTTGTTTCATATTTGTTAGGATGGAATTTTTCATCGAATTTTATTAACCTTGTGATTAGCTATAATTTTGAAAGAAATTATTTCAATAGTCCCAGAAATTCTTCATAAATAAATAAAATTGTTTAGTTCAATTTTGATTTCGTTCTCGTGGTGACATCTAGTAGCGGATTTAGAACAAAAAACTTTCATTTGTATTAAAATATTAATCAAAATGAATTGTAAATTATGGACTGAGAAATATAATATAAATAATATGATAAATGTCTTATTTTCCATTCATTATTATAAGTGACGTTTAAAAACAGGTTTTTATTGCACGTATTTGGAAAACATTTAAACGAGCAAATAAATCATTATTTT
This sequence comes from Argiope bruennichi, assembly GCF_947563725.1. Classification (NCBI taxonomy): domain Eukaryota; kingdom Metazoa; phylum Arthropoda; class Arachnida; order Araneae; family Araneidae; genus Argiope; species Argiope bruennichi. Next base: position 21,553,875 of record NC_079155.1, read on the forward strand.
ATATGCATTTTGTGATGTATGAAAATATAAGAGAACTGGTATGTTTTGATGATTCTGGCAAAATCTGATTAAGTAATACTTCTTTATATATTTTGTTAAATAAAAATATATATTTCAAATTTTTTAAATCCATAATAAATGAAGCACAAATATTTTGAAAATTAAGTAATTCATATAACTAGTAATATCATTTGCCGTATAATTGTATGAAAAATACGTTTGTATTAATATACCTAGACTGGGTGATCAAAATTAGACACATGTTGTTTTATAACTATCTATGCAAAATTAACTCCTTGATCACAACCAAATTTTGTATATATACTCTCTTAAATATGCGATTTTGAAAAAAAAGTCCATTTTTGGAAAATAGCACCGTCGAAAGCATTTGAAATTTGTCTGCTTGTATAGCGAGTGTATGAAATTTTTTTCATTAATAGTAATTGGGGCATTAATTTTACCAGATCGAAAGCTTCTCGTCAAATGCGTTTACCAAAAAAACGTCAATGCTTCTCGTGCATATGGAAAAATGTTTCGCTGAAAATTTTACAGTGATATTTGGAGGAGATGAAAGCTGATTGGAATAGATATGACGGAAGAAACTGCGACTGCGGTTGAAGAACAAGCAACAACTACACGTTAGCAGTAGTAAAAGGGCAGATCAGTAGTTTTATATTTTACTTTAAGTTGAAAATATCCTTTTAAAAATAAAAATTTATTCGCTGGAAAGAGCCATTTTCTCACTCTTCATCAAAATATTAGTTACAAATTTGTAATATTGCGCCGTCAATTTCAAAAAGAAGACAGCTTTGAAAACCGCTTTAAGAATTTCAAACAGATGCTGACTAAAGAATCCCCATTTTGTGCGCCAATTTGACTACGAATTTCGTGACTTTAATGCCAAAATTAAAGATTCCAGAAATTATAAGAAGCTTGTGTTACAAAGTTTCAGTGTTTTGCTTCAGAAACTATAAAAAGCCGAGACGCAGAGCTGCAGAATAGGTCAATGTTGAATAAAAAACAGTAATAGACGAGTCGAGAGGTGCGAGTTATTGAAAGAAGTCTCTCTCCTTCATGATCTCTAGAGAACTTTGTGATGTTATGACTATTTCATACCGATTTAGTATATATATATATATATATATATATATATATATATATATATATATATATATATATATATATATATATATATATATACTATATATATATATATATATATATATATATATATATATATATACTATATATATATATATATATATATATATATATATATATATATATATATATATATATATATATATATATATATATATAGTAACCAATCTAAAGTAAAAAATAGTTTGAAAACGAAACTAAAATGAAAACGAAACAAAACAGTTTCGAAATCGCAACTAAAAATTATTACCTATTCAAACTAAAACTAAAAAAGGAAAAGGAAAGAAACTTCATAGTATTTAGAGAGCGCAACTGCAGCTACTTCTAAAACACAGATGAATTGATACAAAAGTATTAAAATCAAGTTAATAGGAAAATCAAATAAACCAAATAAAAAAGAATCCGGCCTGAAGACTTTTTCAAGGGTCACCCTCAGGCAGGGATTCAAAGAAAGGGATTTTTTCTGTAAAGAAATCCAGACAAAGGTCTAATAATGATTCCTCGTGACCCGAAAATCCTCTGAAATTAGGCCCAAGAGATATACCATTTTAACAGAAAGGAAAATACAAAACAACAAATTAGAAGAAAAGTAACCACCACAAAGTAAAAATACAATAACAAAATTAACAATATAAACAAAAATATCATAAAATAGCACTAACGGAAAAAAGAAAGGCAAAAACTTACCATTAGCAGTCAAGGAAATTTTTAAGCTATCGATTGTGACACCCGCTTTTTAAAAAACAGTAACGGTAAATTAGGTAAGAAATTGTAGGCTCCCAGTGTCATCTATTGAGTGATCTAATATGCAATGAAAGATCTATTTTAATTTAAGCTAAAGGATTAATCCCAAACCATACCTTGTTTAATTAAAAAATTGACATTACAGTAATTTCTTGGAAATTCATTTTTAGTTAAATTTTTAATGAGGTTGTTTGATGCTTCAATATAGGAATTTTTATTATTGCAAGTCCTTTTGATCCTGTTAACTTGTGAGAAAATTAGATTTTTGAAAATTTTAGAGTTTAGATTGGAATGGTAGTTACATAGTTTTGTTATTTTAAAGTTGAATTCATCCCTTTTATCGTATATACCAACTATTGTTTTATCCTTAGCAATTTCGATTTTTAAATCCAGAAAGGTAGCCTGAAGTTGATTTTTATTTGTTTCCGTTAGAATTAAATCTTTTGGATAGCATATATACTAAATCTCTAATTTTAGTATAGGAGTTGTCTCAAGACTTCCTGTTGAATTTGGATCGTCCTGAACACTATATTATAAGAGTAATATATAAGTAGTGTCTTATAATCTAAGTCCTCAGTATCTAAGGAAGCAGACGATATATTGAAGGATAATAAATAAGATTCCGTCAAGAAAGATAAATTGACTGAAATTAATATGATTATTTCATTTAAATTATAGATATTTGTCGTTTCTAATTTAGAATAAGGAAAAGCAACAGCTTGTAGATTGTAAACGTGGATTCTGCTACATTATGCAGTGATTTATTTCTGTGTATCTCAAATTTTGTCTTCATAATTCATTTTCAATAACTTAATTAATTTTTATGTCTTTAATAAATTGTAAGTTATTACTTTTTAATTTTTAATTATTATTACTAAAAATTTAAATTTTAAATAAAAATTCTCATTTATCATTTTTTGTATTTTTAAAATCTTGTTAAAAAAATATACGCAAAATGTATCTGAACAATGAAAAATTTATGAAGTGTAAAGTTAAAATAAGTATTCATATAAATTATTTTCATATGTAAATTTCACACCAAAATGTTTTTACAGAAAAATTTTAATAATTATCAATTTTTTTTTTAATTTAAAGATTTATTCTAAAATAAAAGCCTTAAAGATGCCTTCTTCTCTCTCCGGATAAGAATTAAGAGAAACTTCGCCTTTCTTTGGAAAAAAGGTCCATCCGAAGATTTACCTAGAAGACTGAAAGCTATAAAAGGAAAATTGTTTTTTATTATTGCAGGAGTTTTTATTTCCTATGCGAAATTCAATTAAAAAATGACTGAATGTTTTAACTATAAAGTGCAGTTTCACTATAGGCTTAACAAAAAAAAAACAAAAAAAAAAACTGCTAATTACAAATAAAAATAAGGCCTAACAATCATATTTCAACATTTTGTCAATGAAATTAAGTTAAAATTAATTCGTTCAATGAAATAATAAACGATATTGAGAAATTGAATTGTAATTAATTGAATTGTAATATTTTCAACATCTAATATAATTATGCAGTTTTATGTCGCAAAAGGGCTCGTCTGAAGAAATGCCACGATCGATTTAAAAATAATTACTGTAATCATGTGTTTTGGAATTAAATGTATGTAAAGCAGCCATTAAAGCGATTTCAGTTTTACTTTTTGCAACTTTTCTAATTACGAAAGAGAGAAAATATTTTTTTTCAGCTTAATGCAATGAAAATACAATGAAAAGGATTTTTTGGGGGGATTTTAGATTTTCTAATTGTAACTGAACTAAGTACTTAAATAAATTTATCTTCTGTTATAAAATATTCGATATTTTATAACAGATCTTTATGCTTGCTGATTATTTATGACATTAAATGTGTGATAAATGCATAACTGGTTATTTTAATTCCCTTAATAAATTAAAACCAATTTTAAACCAACCAGTAGATTTCTAATTATTGTGGTAATCATTTTAAATGCGAGATAATTTGTATTCGAATCTAATTATATTTATAGAGATTTTACTCAAATTACGACTCTGAGTTTTTTTTTTTTCATTTCGTATAGTTATTTAACTTGATTTTTTTTCATCTAATAATTATCTGTAAAATAGATTCGTATTTGAAACCAATTATGAGCAATAACTGTCAGTAGAAACAATAAGAAGAAAACACTTAGCAGCTGTCTTTTGTATCTAAAATATAAAAATGACATTGAGATGCAGAAGTTCTGTTTTTTCTCTTGGCTAATGTAATATTTCCTTGAAATGTCAAGCAATCTATTTTATTTTTAAAATGTCTCTTTATGTTACGAAGCATCTGTAACCGATTAGAAAAAATTTGACCGTTTTGTAACGTCTTTTGCAGATACGGTTTGTGCTTTTGATTGCAAAATAGATTATTGACATGCAGATTTCGAAAATACTTGAAAAAAAAAGGGTAAAAGCACTACCGAATTTTATGCATTAAAAATTAAAGTTGGAACAAAACTAGCATGCGTGTTTTCAAAGTTTCAAAACGAAATAATAGCCCATTAAATTATGAGAGAAATATTTAATAGTTTATTCTTTTTGATTTCATTTTATATTATTCTTTATTTTACAAAATAAAAGCAAAAAAAAAAAATCAGGAATATCCACTTTAAACGAAAAAGTACAATTCAAGGCAGAAACAGTAATAATGAATTTCAACGATAATTTTAAAAAATCTATATTACCAAAATGAAGCGCATGCATAGTATGTATTAATATTAAGAATTTTTCACAAAATATGTGGTTTTTTCAATAATTCCATATAAATATTACCAAGTAATATAGAGATACTTTTTCTTTGCTGATAAAAATCAGGAGATTTTATTTGAAGTTTCAGATGGAGCTATTTACTAAGATGATATTTGATTCATTAAAACATATTTGAATAAAATAAATACCGTGATATCTAAAATACGATTATAAAAGAATTTCATGTGACGACAAAATGATATTTTCTAAAAGAGAAAACGATTCAGAAAACATAACTCTGGCTTCTTCAATTAAAATCTATTACAAATCGTTTGGAAACTTTTGAAATGGCTATTTGAGCATATATATATATATATATATATATATATATATATATATATATATATATATATATATATATATATATATATATATATATATATATATATATATATATATATATATATATAGCATATATATATATATATATATATATATATATATATAGCAGAATATATATTCATATATTCAACTTTGTTTTATTTCATCCGGGAAGGCATGATTTATGTACAATCATATGAGGAAAAGATAATGAAAATGTTATCTCCGTGAATATATACTGTGAGATTTTGGTAGGGATTTCCTACACGTGTCGAATTTCGGTAAGAGAAATATAAAGACCTTTTAAAAGAATTTCTTTAGGTCAGCAATTTTTTATCCCTTTACTTGGAGCGTGGGAACCGCTGACGAAAGCATTTTTACAGATCTTTCTGTTGCATTAATTAAATAGAAACAGTGGAATGAGATCAGAAAATAAGAGAATATTTTAGAATGAAGTTAATATGTGCTGAATTCAGCTAAATTATAAAATATATTTAAGAATTTAAAATGCAAAACTAAATAAGCATAAAAATTTTTTAAAGGTTTTTAGTATGAATGAATTTAATGAATGTTTATTAGTCTAAAATGTATAAAATAATATTTTCTGAAAGTTCTAGTTGTCAAAACAATAATTATTAATGTGGAAATTTTGAAAATGATGCCATAGGGAAAAATGAATATTATCGAAAAAAACATTATATGTTAAACATGATGAAGTGTTAAAATTGATTTAAATGTTTCTTTTAGCTTTTACAGATTTTCCTGCTTTATTTAGAGAACGAGTTTTATAATAAAAAATTATACTTCTCATATACCAATTTAGACATATAAAATGTTTTGTTACTTATACATCGGGTATAAAATATTATTTATACCACACATATGCACGTAAATTTCGATGAATAATTTTTAAAAAAAAGTTTTTTAAGTTTTTGAAATATAATAGTGAAATATTTAGAAATAGAAATATAAATTAAATGATTAGACTACAAAATTAACGAAATGAAAAATTCAAACCTTAAATTTAAAAAAGAAATTATTTTTTTTGCAACAACTGCTAACTTCAATTAATTTTGCGTTTATTTTTCAAATAAATAAATCATTCATTCTTTTTCAGGGTAAATATTATCGATCCTCGAACACATTAAGGAAAAAAGAAAAAAGAAAAAAGAATTACTTTTTTTCCTGAAATTAATTCCATCCGAAATAATAAACGTTTTCAGAAATTAAATAAAAAATGCTGCAAAAAGACTTCTTGCAATTCTTCTCTTTAAAAAGAAAACAGGAAACATTTTTCATTTTCCCTTTTCTGACCTATTTATTATCCCCCCCCCCCTTCTTTCTATAACACAAATAGATGCCAGCAAAAAATGGAAGTTTACTTTTTCTTCTACTGTCAGACGTGTTGCAGAAAGAAGATTAATCTAATCTTAGAATTAGATTCCACTGAGTAGAAACATATTTAGGAGTGTTTGATGTCAACTTCCTGAAATTGTTTCTCCAACTGCTGTTCGGGCAGAAAAAAAAACGTCTCTGCTTAATCTATTGGTGTAATATATGTCTTCACGCATTTTTTATCACGTTGAAACGTGGGATTGTTTCAGAAAAAGGAATCGATGGAGTTAACGAAGGGAAACAGCGTTAGTCCATTCACTTCAGTTTAGGAAAAAGAGCAGTTATTTTTTATTCTTATTGCCCATCATTCTTGTTTGCAATTAACTTATTCTGGCATATTGGCTTTAGTATTATTTATATCTCTCTGTCTATCGATAGACAAATGTAATGGTAATATAAAAAATATATAAAATGTAATGATGACTCTTTGTTGTAATTCTTTTATTTAAACGATTTTTAATTTGCTATGTCTTTTACTCAGTTTTGATGAAATCCGACAAAGATGCTATTCAAGGTCAGAGGCAGGTCATTATTCGAAGTTAAAAATATCATTAAGATGTAAATTAATTGAAAAATATTCTTCGATGTCTATATATTTTGACAACTATATTTTTATCTACATATTTTGATAAAATTATCTTATAGAAACAATTTTTACACTATCTTGTAATTTAAAATAGTGTCTTTGTAATACCAATTTCATTTTTGTAAAATTTTTCTCTTATTATAATAAATTTTTAAAATGTAAATTTATATGTATAATTTTTTATTGTTATGATGAAATATAAACTAACTTTATTTCCCTAACAAACAATTCAATTTCGTGCTTTTACTACTGTTAAAAGTAATATAATATAAATAATTTATATACATAACTAAAAGTAATAAAAATAATTGCCTTCTTTGGGTATTCGTAATAAAATGGAAACTTTTACATTCGCTTTTATTTTTTAAAACATATAATTTTTAATTTGCATGAGTAGTAATTTATTGTAGCTTCCATTAAATTCACATTTTTAATCAAATAGCAAAGCAGAATTTTAAATAAATATAATTTATATTAACAGTTTAAAAATCAGTATATCTTATACTTTGGGTAAGCAAGCTGGTCGACAAAGGTGGCCAATTAAATAATAACGGTTTTGAAAGCGCAATTTAAAAAAAATATATATATATAATTTTTTTAATAAAAAAATGTTAAGAGCAATATTGTAAAATCATGTATTTCATTCATATTTACTAATTTAAAGAAATGAGTAAGCATTTATTTTTTAAAGAGCATTTATAATATATTTTGATTTTTTTTAAAAAAAGATATAACATTTTATATCATTATATAAGTATTCCTATAATATAGTTTTCAGCATTCCACAATTAATTTTCTTGACATCCATATTTCTTATAAAAAATAATTTTTCGGTTTATTACGCTAATCAGTGGGTATTTTTTCAAATTTTGATATTTGGTATTATGTTCTCATTTTTAGCTCATATATTATGTAATTAATCATTTTAAATATTAAAAGTCTTAAAATCAGTTCTTGTTTCAAAATTTTCCATCAGAAACCACAACTATGATGGAATCAAAATTTGATTAAAATAATCCCATTAATTGATAATTAAATTCTCAAAATATTAAAATATCATATTGTCTAAAAACTTTAGAAATATAGTAGTACATCAAGAAGAAAGGGGAAAAATTGCATAAAAGAAATTCATCTTTAAAAGCATGGAAGAATTATAATTAAATAAAAAGCTTATAAGAAATAATTGATTCCTAATTTTTTTACATATATTTTTATTTTTATATTTCAAATAAAATAAAAAAAACTAAATATAATTTTAGTAAATCCACCCCAGTTCAGCAGAATGACTTAAATAACAACTGCTAAAATAAGAGATTAAATTCATGGACCAAATCCATTATATTTTCCATTCAACTGATTATTTGAATTATCTACTGAATTCACCAGTTTTGAAAACTAACTTAAATATCGGCTTCGAAAATTATAGACTGAAAAAATTGACCAAATCCATTATCTTTTCTCTACAACTAATTATTTTCAACGCACACTTAATGTTATTAATCTTGAAAAATAATCGAATCGCTTACCACTAGCGCCATGAATATTGATTTTCCTAAGCATGGATTACATTTTTCTTTCTAAAATTAATTCCATCTAAAGTAATAAACATTCCGCAATTTTTTTCTTTAAAATGAAGAAAAGAGAACTTAAGTTCCAGCAATCCTTTTCTTTAAAGTAACATTTCTCATCCTCTTTTATGATCTACTTATCATTTGCCTCTTGTCATTCTGGAACATAAAAGGAATGTTAGGGAAAATGGAAGTTCCATTTTTCCTCTTATGTCAGACGTGTTAAAAAAAAGAAGATTAATCTAATTATAGAATGGGATGCCAGATAGTAGAAACATACTTAGGAGTGTTTGATGTCAACTTAGTAAAATTCTTTTTCCCGTTGTGGTTTAGGCAGGTGAAAGAAGAATTTCTGCTTAGTCTTTGGGTTTAATATATGTAATATATGTCATCGGGTATTTTTTTTTTGTGGTGTAGAAAAGAGGAAAAGATTTCGTAAGTAAATCAATAGTTTAGAGGAAATATCATTCACTATTTTTCATGGGCATTGTATAAAATTTAATTCCTTGATTGAGATAAAGATTTGATAAAACGAATTGCAATAGAACTATGCATAAAGTTTTAATTTTTAAATAAATAAGATATTAAAGAATCTTCTACTAATAAAAATGAAATATTGGCTCCATATATCAACCCTATGCAAGTCAGACGGTTTATCTGCAGCTGCCAGATTTGGCGCATATATATATGTAATGATATTTTAACTCTAATTTCAATTTAATTAATTTTCATAATAACTTCATCTTAATTTAGCCCATAGTAACTTCATTCTAAAATATTCTCTTATTTCGTGATCCAATTCCACTGTCTCTACTTAATTAATTCAAGAGAAGCTTTGTTAAATTGTTGAATCAGCTGAAATCTAACTTTCCCACACTACGCATGAAGAGATAACATACCGCTGATCAAGCAAATTCTTTTTTAAAATCTCCCTTTGTTTCCCCTACCTTCTCGGCGCCTGTAATGAAAATCCCTATCGAAATCTCATAATACATTAGCACTGTGAAGAAATGTTTTCCCTATCAAAATCATAGGTTATATAAGACCAGGGATAAAATGTCCGAGAGCTCTTCCCTCATTCCTTTCTGTGTCGTTCTGTGTGCTCGTCGCTTGTACATATGCTTGCTTCTTCAAAATGAATAAAACGACGTCACGAAATTAAAAGTATCTTCATTGTCTTCAAACTGCATCATGCTTCACAACAAATAATATTACATATATATATATATATATATATATATATATATATATATATATATATATATATATATATATATATATATATATATATATATATATATATATATATATATATATATATATATATATATATATATATATATATATATATATATATATATATATGTAATGATATTTTAAACTTTTAATTTCAATTTAATTAATTTCCAAGATTTTATTTTAATTTAGCCCATAGTAACTTCATTCTAAAATATTCTCTTATTTCGTGATCCAATTCCACTTTCTCTACTTAATTAATTCAAGAGAAGCTTTATAAAATTGCTTAGTCAGCTAAACGCCGATACTTTCACACGCTCGGAGTTAAGGGGTAAAAATGTCCAGTAAGCACATTCTTCTTAAAAGATCCCTGTGTTTCCCTTACATGTGATTGACATGAGTCAGAAATCCCTATCAGAATCTTAATAATACATTAGCACTATGAAGAAATATTTTCCCTATCAAAATCTAAGGTTATATAAGGAGAGGGATAATTTATTTTGGCCCTTCTTCTCTACTTCTGCTTTTGCAACGCGCTGTGGCGGAGGCACAATGTCCGCGTCTTTTCATATAAATAATTACACTTGCCCGATAGATTAAAAAGAATTTAAAAATATAAAATACTTCATCTATCTATCTATCTATCTATCTATCTATCTATATATATATATATATATATATATATATATATATATATATATATATATATATATATATATATATATATATATATATATATATATATATATATATATGCTTTGGAGAGTAAAAAATGCAGCTAGCAGATAAATTTTTTTTTCATTAATTAAAAATCAGTTGACATTATGTTTGTTATCATAACTTCCCATAGTATTACAGCACATATTTAACTTTTATGTCATCTTAAAATTCAAAAAAATTATCGTTTGAATGATATCAGTTTTTGTCGTCTAAATCTATTTCAATTTTTAATTAGTTAAAAAATTTCTTAATCATATTTTACAATAATATATTTTATTACTGAAATAAAACTAAAATTGATTTTATTATTGCAAATGATATTTCAGTCTAGGTCTTTTTTTTCCTTTTCTTGATGACCAAGATATGAAGTTTTGGCATAGTTTTATTCTCGGCATTTTATCCAATTGTAACTTTTAGCAACCACTAAACCCGGCGCATGAAACATTGACTAATTGTAAACAAAAGTTTTAAAATAATAAAGTTTTTTATTAATTTGAAAAAAATTAAAAAAAAAAGAATTGAGAAAAGTATAAAATCAACGGTTATAATAAATACTGCCCTTATAGAAATGAAATAATGAGCATAATATATTTTCATTTTCGATGTATAATAAAACTTTTTCTATTGTAATCTTTTGTAGATTAATTTCCTTATCGTGTTGTTTTGAATATCTTTAATTAATTGGGCAATAATAATTTTAAAAAATGACGTAGCGCTAACATTAAAAAAAAGGAATACAAATTCCAGGAAGAAAACATGTTAATTAAGGGAACAAATTTCGATAAAGGTATAGTTTTTTTGTTGTTGTAATTGTTGTTCAAAACATTCTCACTTTGTTTATGCTTGAATAAGTTCGTTGCGCATTATAATCTCAGATCCTTTGCTACTTAACAAATAAGATTTTATTGTGCTAATTTGAATGCATCGAGTCTAACAATAATTGAATAGTTGTAGTCTGAATTTTGCACTTACCATGCGCCATGGAAAATCAAGAACTCATTTTTTTAATCCTCAGTTATCAAGAAAAATATTTTTTGTTTACAGATAATATTTTCTGATTTAAAAAAATGAGTAGTTATTATTTCGACTTTTGTCAATTTTTTGTCAGCTTCGAAACACAATACCATTTATATAGTCACCAACTAGCTTAAGGCTTTTATCAAAAACTGTATTACAATTTGCAGCGATTGAGTCATATGACGGCATTTATTTCTGGATGCAATTTATTTTCTGCTTAAAAGACCGAAAATAAATGTTTAACTTCCTTTCTCTGTAATTTCCTTTCTATTATCGCGGAAATAATGTGATTTATAGCGGAAGTTCCATTTTAGTTCTCCTGGAATAAAAATATTTCTGACAGACTAAAATACAATAGATTTATTTTAAGTATCAATAATTCAAGGCTGTCATAACTGTTTCCGAGCAATATTATAAGCTGTAGTAATTGAACTATACTCATTGTTGGGAAATTTATTTAATCGCTTTTAATAATAAAAATGAATATCTGAGCGTTTGTATGTATTGTCTTTCTTCAGGTCATATTGTTTGACCAGTAGCTATCCGATTTGAAAGACATATAAACTTGAAAGGTGGAAATGTCCACCTCCGTAGATGGTTTGTTTTCTGAACTTGATTTTCATGTGATCTTTTATTAATTATAAATTAAGTTGAATTTTGGCGTTTACCCCTTGCTAACTTCTGTAAATATTATGGTACAAAAATGAAATTTACAGTGTATTAAAATACAAAAAAATATCCTTTTAATAATATCAATTTAATATGGAAAGTTTTGCTGAATTTTTGTAATTTTTTTGCTCAATTTACAACATTAAATTATATTGTTACCCTGAAATTGAAACTGTTTTTATTGTTCCATGAAATATGTCACTTTCTTACATCAGAAAAAGCTAAAAAAAGAAGGATCTGTGTAGTTCACAAGACAACACTTCTGGAGGTTTTCTGATATTTCCCTAAACGAATCAGAAATGTTAGTCAGTTTGTTTTGTGACATCTCCAACAACTTTTCTTCAATGTTGAAGATAAGTCAGAATTTCTCTTTTGATTAGTACTACCTAGATGATGATTAGGTTGTCATACAGATTGTTTTTATCAATAAAATATTGCTCCTTACTTCTTCACCCTATGCCTTTTGAATATGGATATGAACTCATCATAAGCTAAACAAGGTGGAATTGAATCAACCACTACAAATAAAGTTAGAAGAATTAAATTGTAAAAATAGAGAAGTTACGGCGCATATAATGTCACATATCATTTATTCTCACAAAAGAGTATTATATTACAATGAAATTTTTTTACAGTGCAACCAAAAAAAGTTTAAAAAATAATTGATTATTGCTACTTTTTTGAAAAAAAAAAAAAAAAAAAAAAGACATCAATAGCAGAAAATGTATTGAAATATCAAAAACTTTACATTCCATGTCTAGAATAAGAAGCTCTGTTCTCAAATTTTTTTAGTAATAAATGTCTCAATGCATATAGAATGCCTACTGGAAGTTGTTTTTGGCTTTTCTCCAAAAGAATTATAAATACAGGGTGTTTCAAAACTCATAGGCAAAAATTTAAGGTGTGATAGAAAAGATCTAAACGCGCAATTTTCACCATAAAGACCATGGGTGGAGAGCAAGCTGTGAAGTGGAAAGCATAAAGCGCGAGTTTTCTTACATATCGTCATTTCTACAGTGGATATCAGAAGGTACGCGATGTACAGTAATCAGGAAAAGACGGACATGTATTTTAGGTATGGTCTGGCAAGTGGGAATGCTTTTAAAACAGCAAGACTGTACAGGTAGCGTTTCCCGAGAAGACACGTTGGAAGAATTGGCCCACACCTTGTCCGGCACGCTCACCCGATTTCTCCTGTCTCTTTTCTATGGGTCCATTTGAAAAGTCTCGCCTACGAAAACCCTATCGTCTCCGACGTGGACCTAGTTGTCAGGATTTCTGTTGCTGCCGACGCCGTTCGAAAAATGCCGGATGTGTTTGAGAAGTGCAAGTTTGTTTTATTAATAAGTCAAAATTTTTCTTTAGGTACGTATGACCTAGGTAATAACTTAGGTAGGTCATAAAGATTGTTTGATCAACAAAATGATGCTCTTTCTTCTTCACCATGAGTTTTTTAAATATGGACAGGAACTAATTATAAGGTAAATAAAATGGAATTGGATCAGCCACCACAAATAAAATTAGAAGGACATTGTAAAAAGAGTAGAAAAAAAGTGTTATATTTCATATCAATTCTATTCTCACAAAAGAGCATTATATTACAATAATACTTCTTTACAATACAACCAGAAAAAATATTAAAGAATGATTGATTACAGCTGTTTTTTTGAAAAAAAAAGAAGAAAGATATCAATAGCAGAAGATATATTGAAATATCAAAAACTTTACATTCCATGCTTAGGATAAGAAGCTCTGTTCTCAAATTCCTTTGAAGTCTAGCTGAAATAATGACATAGAGGAAGGGATGAAATGTCAGAGAAATCTATTTGGTTTCCGGAGAAAGAGCAAGCATTCCGAATAAACGATGAATTTCGTAAATTGTGGTTTAAAAAATATTGTTCATTCGAGATTCCTCAAATCTTTTGTTCCATTGTGCAAGTTTATTATTTGGAAATCGAATACAATTCATTTTCTGTTCGTGATGTCTTTTCTTCAGTTGCAAAGAAATGGTTGATCATTTCTTAAGCTATTTCAGAAAACACAATATATATTTCTGTCTAATAAGAAAGAGAAGAATAAATTAGTGTTCTAAATTAAACAAAAAACCCCATTACTTTTCTTTTAAAATGTTTTTCAAGACTTTCTTCGCAATAGGAAAGCAAATATTTTCATTACATTCCAATTTTTCTCAATATCTTTATAAGAATGCAAGCTTTTTTAAACGTTATGTTTCAATCTATACTTATAATAAAGCTCAATGTGTGTGTGTGTGTGTTGGCGGTCTACAGGCCAGACCTTTCGATCTACAGCTACCAAATTTGGCACATGCATACCTTGGAAGTCGGAAATGTGCACCTGGGGTTACATTTTTTGAATTTTTAATTAGAATTTTAATTATTTATTAAAAACTAACTTTCCCGCCAAAAAATCTTCATTTCCCCATGAGTTTCCCGCCAAATGAGTAGGGCTTCAGTTTCCCCCACGTTAATGAGGTTAGGTTCAACATATTTTCGGCCGATTATTTCAAACGATTCTGATTATTTTCTTAGTGTTTGATGCATTGAAAATTAAACATTGTTAATTAATCCATGTTTCAGATTCATTCTGAAGTACTTTTGAATTAAAATAAAACAGAATAAAGGAAATTAAAAATTTCTAATCTGCGTAGCGTTACCCCAACTTGCGTAAAAAATCCACGAATTTGCGTTACCGTTACTGGCGAAGAAAATTCACGCATGCCCATTGTGTTCTGACAACTCTATTTTTAACAGATACGGACTTGGTTTTGAAGGCTTAACATGTTTTCGAACGATTATTTCAAACGATCCTGTTTATTTTCTTAGTGTTTGATGTATTTAAAACTAAACATTGTTAATTAATCGATCTGTTCATGATAAATCTGAGATAATTTTGTTGACAAATTCTTGAGATATTACATAAATTAAGAAAGATTCTTTAGTGCCCATAAGGTTTAAATACTCATCGACTCTGTTTTCAGTACTCATATTAAAAAAAGAATGCTTCGTTTCAGTAAAAAACTTTCTTATATTAATGGGAATAATATAATGGACGTAATATATATGGACGTAATATAAAGTGGAAAGGATTAATTGCAGATTAATCCTTTCCACTTTAATTTAAAGCGTAAATTCTACGGGAGTTAACAGAAAATTAGAGATATGCATATTACGTCATGGCTGAAGGCCTTTATAATATTATGAGTGGATTATATGACTATCAAAATTTGAAGCTTTAAAATATTTTGATGAAGAAGCTATTAAAATAGGAGTAACAGAAAATATTTCCTTATTAAAATTTTAACGAGCATTAAGATTAACGAACAGGCTGGTCGCCAAATGCGGCTAATCTGAAATAAATTATTAGACCAAGGAGAACATTTCTAGTAAAAAATAGATTAGTCTGTGGAAAATATACAGGAATTTGTTTCTTTAAAACATAAAAATTCGAAATTAAACTGTAGGAATAAACGTGTTTTATGATTCAGTCAACTTTTTAAGAAATAGAATAGTCGTTTGGTTAAAATATGGCTGAATATATGAGAGATTAATATGGGAATTAATAATTTCAAAGAAATCATTATCATATCTAGGTATGCCAGAGGTTCCAAGAGGGTGGAAGAAATAGAAAATACGTCAGAACTTACTGTCTTCACTTTATATATCTATAAAACAAAAATTTCGAAAAAAAAATTCTGGTAACAACTGTTGCTTCAACAGTTCTGAGAAAACCATGTACATAGGAAAAAAATGCCTACACAGATTCAAGATCTAGAATCCGCAAGAGAATTCAATTCATTGTTTCAGAAACTAGAGGAATGAGATAATCTGAAGCTAAAAGTCGAGTCCCGAATTATCTCTTTGGAATCTTGATTCATATCTCTTTGAATCATTTGTTTTATTCTGAGCACTTTGTGTAGTGCTGCTATTTAATTAGCCATTTACTATCAACTAGTGCAATTATTCATTTCAGCAAGTACTGACTCCGTGTACAATTCATCTGTGTTTTACTACTTATGCTTTCGTGTTTTATTGTGGAATGAAACATTCTTATTTGCTATCAGACGTTGAATTTCTCTCCCACACCCAGCAGATGGATATTTTTGCCGCAGTATTGTAGCAATATTATAGTATTGCCGCAGTATTGTAGCTCTTTTAGCTTGATTTGAACAAAATTTCCTTTATTCTAAATTTATGGGCATGAATGTGAAATATGCCAGGCTTAATGCATTTGATAAAAACGTTCATTGTGAAGTTTTTGCAAAGAAATAACTTTAAAAAAATAGTTTTTACCAAACTGGAAAGAGAACAAGTGAAATTAGAGCCAATTTGTTGCGAAAATGGAAGAAACAGGAAATGGTAAACTGCGCTTAGAGTTAAGGAAACGTGATTAATTTCAACCCTTTGATTCCAAGAGATTCGAAACCTTGATCTTAGAACGCTGATATGTCTCAGTTAGCCCTGGCAGATTATCGGATTCATATAATTCTTGTTGAATACGTATAACAAGGGATTCTGATTACTGAAATTCGTATATTTGAGATGTGATAATTGAAACTGTACTGTGAATGATAGATATTTATGTTTACCGTTCTCTTTGTAAATACACATAGAAAGGACAGTTAATAGTTAAAAAAAACATACAGTAATCAATGGAACTGTTCTCCTCAAATTTTTCTATGTTTATATAACGATTCCACGATTCTTGTTCAACTTCTTATCAATATCAAGGAAGTCGGATATGGATTCCTGATCTAGGATAGATCTTAGTAGAGTTATGTAGGATATCGTAATAGATAGAAAGCATACAGAAATCAATAGAACTGTACTCCCAGTGACTTTCTATTCTTATCTAATATCTACAATTCTTGTTCAACTTCTTATCAGCACGAAGAAATTCGGGTATGGATTCGTGAGCTGCATGCCTTATCTAACAGATTCTAGGATTTATCCGTCAGATATCGTAATTGTTCGAAAGCATATCAAAATCAGTGCAATAGTTACCTCCATTACATTTCTATTCTTATCTAATATTTACAATTCTTGTTCAACTTCTTATCAGCACCAAGGAAGACGGGTATGGATTCGTGAGCTGCATGCCTTATCTAACAGATTCTAGGATTTTTCCGTCAGATAACATAATAGTTCGAAAGCATACCAAAATCAGTGCAATAGTTACCTCCATTACATTTCTATTCTTATCTAATATTTACAATTCTTGTTCAACTTCTTATCAGCACCAAGGAAGACGGGTATGGATTCGTGAGCTGCATGCCTTATCTAACAGATTCTAGGATTTTTCCGTCAGATAACATAATAGTTCGAAAGCATACCAAAATCAGTGCAATAGTTACCTCCATTACATTTCTATTCTTATCTAATATTTACAATTCTTGTTCAACTTCTTATCAGCACCAAGGAAGACGGGTATGGATTCGTGAGCTGCATGCCTTATCTAACAGATTCTAGGATTTTTCCGTCAGATAACATAATAGTTCGAAAGCATACCAAAATCAGTGCAATAGTTACCTCCATTACATTTCTATTCTTATCTAATATTTACAATTCTTGTTCAACTTCTTATCAGTACCAAGAAAGCCGGATATGGATTCTTGAACTAATCCAAATGTTTCTAGGTTTTTACTGTCAAATATCGTTATAGACAGAAAATATACGGAAATAAATGGAACTATACTTCCTACGATATTTCTTATTCTTATCCAAGATTCCTGTTCAACTATTATCAGTACCAAAAATGTTGGGTATGGACTCATTAACTGTACATCTTATCCAATTTAATCTAGAATGTACATGGTCAAATATCAGAATAGATAGAAAACACACAGAAATCCATGGTACTGTAATCACTACGACTTTTCTATTCTTATCCACTATGCTCGATTCTTGTTCAACTTCTTATCAGCACCAAGAAAGTCGGGTATGGTTTTATGAACTACACTTCTTATCTAATTGGGCCTAGAATTCAACTAATATCTACAATTTTGTTGTAAATGTTATGCATAAAATTTCTAGTTCGTTGTATTTTTGAGCTGTCATACTCACATACGCAAGAAAAAATGGACCGACAGACAGTTAACTTGTTGACGGGTTTGATCGAAAATTTGATAGAGACATAATTTTAATCATATAATCGTGTAACAAATTTTATTAATCTAGTTTGTTATTATAATCATTTATTCACTGGAATTCATGAATTACGTACCTTATTTAATTTATCTGGAATTTTTCTAATCGAATATCATAATAAATAGAAAACATACCGAAACTAATGGAATTGTACTCCTTACGACTTTTCTATTCTTATCCAATATTCAAAATTCTTGTTCAACAATTATCAGCGTCAAAAACGTAGGGTATGGTTTTATGAACTACACAGCTTATCTAATTGGGTCTAGAATTTATCTAAGATCTTCAATTTTGATGTAAATTTTATGTACAATATTTCTTGCTCGTTGCATTTTTGAATTGTCGTACTCACATGCCCATAAACAAATGGAACAACAGATAATTAACTTGTTGACGAATTTAATTGAAAATTTGATAGAGATTTATAATTTTAATCATAAAATCCCATGCCAAATTTTATTAATCTAGCTCATAATTACAATTATTGATTGTATTATCTTGCCCACCGATGTATAGATACACTTCTAATTGATGAATTTCAACAGAAATTAGATACAATCTGCAGTTTCAGTGAAAAAATAACAACAAATATCAAATTTCAAATATATGATGTTTCTTTTCATCAGCATACAGGATGATAAATTATAAATATAGTTTTTCTAGTCCCAGTGGTATCTAAAGCTTGGAAAATTCGAATGATCCATCCTGGTTGATATTTTTTGAAATTTAAATACGTTTTATTTAGCTATTTCGCATATGAGAAAGGCCAAAATTACTTTAAAAAATCATAAAAATGCTATTTATAAATTCTCTCAATACCATTACTTTCAAAATTTTCCTCAAATTTTGATGTTAATTGGCTGATATAAAGCATTTCAGACTTCATTGTTATTCCCCAAAGACAGCACAAAAATGCTTTTCAAACGAATCCCACTAAAATGTTTATCTGTTTCGAGAGAATTCTGAAAATGTTGAACAAAAATTTTTCATCTTTACTGAAACACTTTGTAACTCTAACCCCTGAGGAGTATACAAAATGCAATTGTATTTGAAAGTGAAGCAATTTTTCAGTATAATTTTTAGCATTATCATCAAATTTTTACGTTAAACTAAATTTACTTAATGAAAGTACATTTGGATTTATTTTAAAGAAGAATAAAAAGCAAACATAAAATAGAATACGAAAATAAACAAGTTAAATGAAATGAAATATTTTCATAAAAATATTCTGAAAAAAGGGTTAATCTCTTTTTTAAATCCTTAGTAAGTAAACTAATTTTTGCATTAATGTCAGAGGTAACTCAAGAGGCTTCACAAACCAATTTAAATATTGAAAAATAAGCAAAATGTATGAACCAGCAAACAAATATAATAAAATGATTGCTGCAATAATGCATTCATAATTCCAATACTTCTTGAAGGAATGCTAAAATGGAAATACTAATGATCTGAATAATTTTTTTCGTTAAATCTCTGTTGATTAAAAATTTTTGGGGGCAAAATTAAAGCGATGATATATTCAAAACAAGCTTTTTTTATTTTCAAGGAATCGAACATTAAATATATGGATTAGAATTATAATATACATTATAATATTAGGATGACATTACTTTTAGATTATTGCTTTAACCCTTTAAAAGGCCATTTTTTTCTAGTCATATTATGTTAAAATATTTTTAGGCTTGAAATTAGAATAAGAGAAGGGATTCATTTAGCTAATTAGATAAATTTAATTTGATTAATTAATAATTAATTAACAAATCAAGACACATCATTTTGTGCGAGATAAAAAACTGAAGCATCTAAGTTTCTGTCTTTCTAAAAAAAATTGTCAGAACTTATGCCAACTTTCATAATTTCATACAAAGATTGATAAATTTGGTGGGAAGCATACTTCCCACGGCCATAGAAAGGGTTAAATATAAGTTCCTATACTAATCTAGTATGAATAAAAATTTTTTAAATTTGTGATAAGAATAGGAGAGTAATTTTTAAATGTTTTGAATTTCATGCTATGAACTCTTTGGAAAAATTTAAAAAGTTGTATGTTTGAAATAAAATTGTTATTTAACAAAAATATTACTTTGAACTATAATAAACATAATCTTTATTCATGAAATATTTTCTAACTATCTAATATTTATTATCTTTGAATCAAAAATTAATTAACAAATTTAAATAATATGTTACCATTTAAGAGGAATAATGTAAAATTCATACAAATATTCAAAGTAATTGATTAAAACTTTAAATATATATGTTACCGTTAAAGTATATAATGCAGTTATTTCATAGAATACCTAGTTATTCTATGAAATAACTCATCGTGTCCGTTAAAGTGTGTAATATGTTATTAATTTGACACTTTAACTAGTTATTCTATGAAATAACTAGGTATTCTATAAATTAACTAATGAGAGACAGTTAAAGTGTAAAATAAACAATTTATCTAAAATGCAATTAAACTAATGATAGACAATTAAAATGAAAAAGAAGCAATTTATCTAATTTATGCAGCGTATAAATGGTATTTATGGAAAAATCATTTGTTACAACAAGGATTACTAAAATTACACTTGGAATGACAAAGAACATTATTTCTAAAACAAAAACATTTTTTGTTGACACGCTGGGTTTTACACGAACATTTTTTAAATCCTTGACCAGTACCTAAACTTTGAGCTGTAGCAACCGACCGGAGCGATATTTCTACATCCGGTACTTCTTCGATTTTAATTAATTGTTGTTCGCAGACGCTGAACTGGGATCCGGAGTATAATTGTTTTATGCGGCCGTTTCTTGTGCCCAATTGGAAAAATCCCTCTTCGGTTATTTTTATGATGATAGCTAAAATAGATTTGGAATCACCTTTTCCTCTGTCAACTTCAGGCACTGGGATACGGACGGTAAACCCCAATAGTTCATAAATGCAGTAGGGGTCGAAGGTAAATGTATTTGTCGTACGAGATATATGATATAGATTATTTTACACTTTAACGAGCTGCAGATCGTTATTCTATGAAATAACTAGTTAAACCATGAAATACAAGACAGTTTTACACTTTAACGAACACGATCAGTTATTTCATGGAATAACTAGGTATTCTATAAAATAATGGATTTCATACTTTAACGGTAATATATATATTTGAATAATCTATTGTAACATAAATAAGAACTGGAATTTAAATTTATTAATCCAACAAACATAAAAGATTGGTAACTGAATAATAATTTAATATCATTTCATGAGACACTATCTAATAATTAATTTCCAGTTCTTTACATTGGTTTACAATGTAATACATTTAAAGGCCAACATTTTATAGCTAAAATCCTTTAAGAGTTCTAAATGAATTTCTAAACTACCTCAGCACACTATTCAGGAACAACTCAGAGCCACTTCTCATCATTTGGGTATACACCGATGGCGCTTGTCTAGAAGTCCACGCTCAAAGCAATATTATGATAATCTTTAATTCTGTTCTCAACATTTTAATAATTGCATATCCTTCCCTAAGATTGAATTTTATATATATCCCTTAGAAATGTAAATCCTCCTTAACAATGTCCTCGGCGAAAGACGAGATTAGCAGTTCCGGCGGTCATACAAAAGACCAGACTCCGATAAGGATAAGACAACGCCTTATTAAATTTCCTACTCGGATTATTTGCATATCACGCGTTTAAAGAAAGGCCGAGGGGCTTAAATGGGCTTCGTTAAGAATGGCTGTGAGATTCTGCTGCGGAAGTTGGTTAATTTCTGAGACGTCGTTTTGAAAGAATTTGGATTGAAATGCGAAGCTTTAGTAATTTTATTTTCGATTAATTTGGAAATGTTCTTGTTGAAATCTTTGGATCTGAAAAGCAACTATGTGATTAATTTTATTTTTATGTATATCTTTTTGAGATTATACATGTAGCCAGCAATCTATGAAATTCCGAAATTTCGTAGAATACCTAAACACATTTTATAGAATGCTGGGCATTTTAAAGCAAAATATGAAAATTATTATATAGTATATAATATCCAATATAGATAGATATAGCTTATAATATCCAAGCATTCTATAGAATGATAATTTCTATTGAGAAAAAGTTTGAAAAAAAAAGCCATGATAAGGCCATGAGCTAAAAAGGCGTTCCACCCTCAAAAATGAAAAATTAATTTTGAAAGAGTTCCTTTGAAAATATTTATTCAAAATACGTTAAAAGAAACAATAAAATTGTACAAAACAAAATTTCATTTTTTTCTTATTAAAGAAAACAAAACAAAATAAGAAACTACTAGTGGAGCTAAAATAGGAAATAATTTATTTTGAACTGCACTTAATTTTAATTCGAAACGAAATGAAGATGAATTTCATACTTCTTCGGTTTTTTATTTGTTTTCTACAAAATTGTAATATACTAGATAGTAATATAATGTAATAGAATAGAATAAACATAATAAAATAAAATAAAAATGTAATATAATAGAATTGTGATAAACATATATATATATATATATATATATATATATATATATTGTAAAATTGTCAATTTTTTAATAAGTTCTTTGAAATTAAACAATTTAAGTTTATTCAGTTTATTTCACTAATAGAATTTTGCTTTAAAAAATAAATTTAACGAATTATTTTTCAACATAATATTAGCATATTGACATTTAAATTTCCTTTTATGTTATTCTTAACAAAATATGTATCTTTTTTTAAACGTTAGTGATAAGATTTTTTTTAACTGGTTATCAACCATTATAATAGAAAACATTAAAATGAATTTTGCATCTTTATTGTCAAAATCAATAAAAGATACATATTTTCTACAGATCTCAGAAAAGTAATTCGATTGGGCAATAAAAATATGTGACAACTTCACAGGCAAATCAATTAATGCATTGCTCATTTGTAATTTCTGGCTAAGAAATTAAATGTATTCCTATAAGAAATGCCTTTTCTTTCAAAGCAGTTCACTGTATAGGGAAATCTATACAACGAGGAGTTTTCCCTTTGGGGATAAATCATTAAGCTAATTCAATTTTATTGGTCAGAAATGTAATTAATCTTCCCTTTGATTTTGCTAAACTTTAAAGCCATTCCGTTTTGAATTTTATTTTTCATTCCTGACCGCTTTGGAATTTCAAATTGATGATTTGTTTAATTAGATTTTTCCGAATCTGTGATCCCATTTGACATCACTGGTATAATGGATTATCTGCGAATTTCTGCTTTTATTTTGCATTGTAAAGGATTTGATGGGGCTCAGATAGCAACACTACATGAATGTAATTAAATAATGAATGGATTAATTTAATAAGAAAATAATTAATTTAAAATAAAAAAAATTTAACGATTCATTAATTACTTTTTTCTATTGGCAAATAATAGTTTGAACAAGAAATGAGTTTAAAGTAGCATTTTATTATTAATCATGGGATTTCAAATTGATGATCTAAAGTTTTGTTATTCTAAGAATATATCAAATTTCATTTACAAGTTTATTAGTTTTTGATTTATTCTTCTTTTACATAGGCATAGACACACAAGCAGATACCCAACACTTTATAAGATGTAGTTGGAAAGGAAACATTTATTTACAATTTACATATAAAAATCATATATTTACATCCGTATTTTTTGTATTTTGACTTTGATTATTGTATTTTGCGAAAGCACATCGTAACAGACAACCAATAATGTGATTGATATGAGAAAATAGGCACTAAAATTTGGTAGTGAGATTGATGACTTTGCTAATAAATCGATTTTTTTACAAAATAAATAAATAAATAAAATAAAATAAAAATATTATGAATGTTTTAAATTTTTGAGCAGTTTGGTTTGATATGGGCGTTAACATTTTGTATCTATATTCATTGTTTGGACAATTAAGATTATTTTTATATTCATGTTATTTGCACATCGTAACAGACAACCAATAATGTGATTGATATGAGAAAATAGGCACTAAAATTTGGTAGTGAGATTGATGACTTTGCTAATAAATCGATTTTTTTACAAAATAAATAAATAAATAAAATAAAATAAAAATATTATGAATGTTTTAAATTTTTGAGCAGTTTGGTTTGATATGGGCGTTAACATTTTGTATCTATATTCATTGTTTGGACAATTAAGATTATTTTTATATTCATGTTATTTGCACATCGTAACAGACAACCAATAATGTGATTGATATGAGAAAATAGGCACTAAAATTTGGTAGTGAGATTGATGACTTTGCTAATAAATCGATTTTTTTACAAAATAAATAAATAAATAAAATAAAATAAAAATATTATGAATGTTTTAAATTTTTGAGCAGTTTGGTTTGATATGGGCGTTAACATTTTGTATCCATATTCATTGTTTGGACAATTAAGATTATTTTTATATTCATGTTATTTGCACATCGTAACAGACAACCAATAATGTGATTGATATGAGAAAATAGGCACTAAAATTTGGTAGTGTGATTGCTGACTTTGCTAATAAATCGATTTTTTTTACAAAATAAATAAATAAATAAAATAAAATAAAAATATTATGAATGTTTTAAATTTTTGAGCAGTTTGGTTTGATATGGGCGTTAACATTTTGTATCTATATTCATTGTTTGGACAATTAAGATTATTTTTATATTCATGTTATTTGCATTTTTAGACTATTTTACATTTTTAAATGCTATTTTCTGAAATTTAAAATTTTAGTAGAGTATTTCCAAAATAAATTCACAAAAATTAAAATTTTATAAATATTTTCAAGATGAAAAAAATTAAAAAATAATGCATATTTGAAAAATTAAAAAAATAATGCATATTTTAAAAATTAAAAAATAATAAATATTTTAAAAATAAAAAAAATAATGCATATTTTTAAGCAAATTTTGAGTATTGATTTCTCAATATATTTTGGAGTTTTTGAAGTCCAGAATACATGATCAGTTCATTTTTAAATGTTTTACATTTATTTTAATTCTTTATTATGGGAAAAAATTTAAATACTTGTGAGCGAGTGTGAACTCGATCACAAGTTTTTTATAATTGAATGAAAATGCAGCTTATTACTTAATTCAAGAAAAATGGCAATATGTTTCTTAAATTATCGCAAGTTTTTAAAAAAGCATTTGATAAACTAGTAAACTAGAAGATTTATTGCTATATACTATTTTTAATTGAAAGAACAAAAATAACTTATTTTTATTTCCAATTTTCCGAACTCTTTTGGTTCTTAACTAATTTATTTTGCAAAATTCAAATTTTGAATTTATGCAAAAATTCAAAAATACCGGCTTTTATAATATTTTTTGAAGAATTGTTTCCGAACTTAGTTACACTCATTAAGACCACATACCAAATTGCGTTTGTTACTCTAGCTTTGTTTTCTGTTGTCCTGATACTTAAGAGACAAATACATTTTTTTAACTGAGAGAACTATAATATGATGAATAAATAAAGTTTCGTCTTAGAAATATCTGCAAAATATGCTTTCAGTCTTGGATTCGAAGATCCTCCGCACATTTACGCATCCGTCAGGATGCGTTTATTTAATCAAAAGAGCGGTAAGAGGGGATATGATAGGAGATGTTTATATTTAATGATAATTGATCGGATTGTACACGAAATTAGGAGGTTTAAAAATTGATAATAATTCGTAATATTGTCAGGAAAAGACTGTAATTCACAATTAAATAGTTTAGAGCAATATTTGTTTACTATAAAATGCTTACACATTCAATTATGCTGAATAAATAGAATATTTATGTTTTTAAAATTTGCTGGTTCATTTTTTGCAAAATATTAAATTTTTTTATGTTAACCCTTTAAAGGGCCATTTTTTTTCTAGTCATATTATGTTAAAATATTTTTAGGCTTGAAATTAGAATAAGAAAAGGGATTCATTTAGATTATTAAATAAATTTAATTTGATTCATTAATTAATTTGGTTAATTAATAATTAAGTAACAAATCAAGACACATCATTTTGTGTGAGATAAAAAACTGAAGCCTCTAAGTTTCTGTCTTTCTAAAAAATTTTGTCAGAACTTATGCCAACCTACAAAATTTCATACAAAGATTGATAAATTTGGTGGGAAGCATACTTTCCACGACCCTAGAAAGGGTTAAAATACTTCTTTAACATGCAAAATTATTGTTTTTTAAATTAAATTCAGTAACGATAAAATTAGTTATTGAATTTTTCGATAATATTATGAGATTAACGAAGTAAAATTTTCCTCGTGTCACTCCTGAAAGCTTTTATGCCGCTTGAATTAGCATTTAAGAAATTAATACGAAAGTGTTAATTAAAATAAAATGGTACAGTAAAAAATAACACGATATACGAGGGAAAAAATGAATGAAGAAAAATCTAATGGGGAGGAAATCAAGGTCAAAGAATGACGAAGAGTTCTGGAAATCGTTCATCTTTTCCCATCCCATCACACCCTTTAGCGAAATAGATTTCTCGAAAAGTATTTGTCTCGGGATACTGAAAAAAAAAAAACAATACTCCCCCTGCAAAGTATCCTTTATGAATAAAAGTGATGCTGTTAACAAAAGTTTATAATCATTTCTGAATAAAAACTATGTATCAAATAGTCTTACGTAATTCTTAATACATATAAAATATGACTAGTTTAATATTTTTCAAATAATAAAGGAATATAGAATGAATGTTGTGAATAATAAATGAATAACGTTGAATTTGAAAAACAATAAAACAAGATCCATCCATTCATTTTTTTTTTACGTGAGGTGTGATATCATTCACCCGAATCAATGCATTCATGAATTATTAATGCCACCAATCGAATCTCATCACAGAAACAAAGGAAGCATTTTTCTCAGAAATAAATAAGGATAAACACGCGCACTTTCACAATTTTCTAAAATTCTGGCATCGGATTATTACAAGACTTCAAAACAAACTGCCAGTTACCGTTACGGTTCCCTAGCAAACATTTGCAAATTCCCCTCTCGTTCTTTACGAAAAATCTCTGTTGATTTCAGCAACAAATGCTATCTATTGTTATCTGAATCCGGGGAGAACGGGCGGAATAGTCTACAATTTTCAGCAATGAATAATGATAGTGAAAAGAAGATTGTTTGCATTTGCAGAGTTGTTCTCTAGAATTTCTAATAAATACATGCATGCATTTTATATTAGGACTTCATCTGATACATTGAGAGTCACAAGCACCCTTTTTTAAAATGAAATTTTGAAGCATTGATGAAAGGCTTAACTGTGTAATCTCTACTAATAATAAAGATGAATGTGTGTATGTATATTGGTTCTCTATAGGTCAGACCGTTTGACCTTTAACTACCAAATTTGGCACATAAATATTTTGGAGGGTAGGAATGTACCCTTTGGAATGACTTTTTGAATTTTTTTAAATAAAATTTTAATTAGTTAAAATTAAACTGATCTTTGGTTTTTTTTACATAATAACTTACAAAAATTAAATTTTTACTTTTTTAAAATTTGAAACATTTTTTTTAATGATACCAATTTAAATGTCGTGCAAATTATTTCTGAATTATGGCAATTTTAAAAAAAATATTTTCCTCTAATTTCCAACAATGAAATGCATTAAAAGTTTTCATTGTTTCATGAAATATTTAATTGCATGATTTTTTTACGTTGTTGAAAGTTAAAGCAATAGGATTCCGCTAGTTTTTATATATTTTAAAAGATAAAAAACAAACAAACAAATAACGTGAAATTTAAAATATAGATGAATCACACATTTATTTTTTTAACAACTCTATGTTGTCATGGTATCGGTTTCAAAAACACACTATTCATATACCCAATGAAAATATCACGGTTTTAATGTCCTAGCATTTTGATGCAATGATGATCATGAAACTATATCCAAATGATTTAACTGAAATTACATAAAATAAATATCCTCCTCTAACTAGCTGAAAGTCAGAGCTGACTAGTGTCTGTATATTTTTCTCAGAATTCTCAAGTATCAGGCCTTTAAATTATACTTTGTATACCATAAAGCCTTATAAAAATTTTTTTAAGTGTGGATCAAATAGGAGATACAATGCATTTTGCCGAAAACATGGAGAATGGTAACAGCTGCAGGGGATATTTTGCCATCAAAATAAGTAAAAGGATATATCAGATAGAGCCTATAGCATGAATTTAATCCCATACAAATTTAAATAATTAAATAATCCAGTTGCTAAAGTAGTATCAATGCAAGCATTATGCTGCATGATGGATTCAATAATGAGAAGTAGGAGGCAGCATCAACAACAGATCTTTGAAGTACTTCAATTAAGTGTCAAAAGATTTATACTTTGATGCGATACGAAGCATTCTGATAAGATAATGTATACGTTATAATTCGAATTGGATTGCTATGCTTTAGTAAATATCTATTCTATTAAATATGTTTAAGATGTGACTTTTTTATTTCTTAGCTATTCTGCGAAGATTTTTTTTTCTTATTTTGTCAGCAAAATATGTAAAAAGTTAAGTTGTCCACCTGCATGAATACTATTATTACATTGCTGTCATTACCATTATGAAACTATTTTACTGATTTTATCAGTAAAATACGTAAAGGGATACATGATCTAGTTGTTTAAATAGCATCATTACAAGTTATATTTAGCATGATGGATGTTATAATGAGAAATAGGATGCAGTGTCAATAACAGATCTTTGAAACATTTAAATTGTCAGAACACTTGTAGTCTGAAGAGATAAACGCTTCATATGAAATTATTAACTTGAATAGGGTGTGTTTGTACTATAGTAATTTTCTATTATATTACATATGCTTCATATTGTATCGAATGCATCCGTTTTTCCTTATTTATTTACCAAAGAACCTTAACTAACCCTCCTTTGTGTTCCATATTCTAAATATATTGCAAAAATGACTGATCTGAAATATTTTACATATTTTAAAACTGTTATATATTTTGTTTCTGACTGTACATGTTGCTACTCATGACATAACATATTTTTTAAAACAATCTTTTAGAACTAGACAATTTGTTTGTTATGGACCATATCATAATACTTACCGCAAGCCTGGCGCAGCATAATCAAAATGCTTTTTTGCATCATTAAAAATCATAAATCAAATAAAGAAAATGGTTTGTTTCTCTATGCCTGAGCTAATGTTCGTACATTTACCACATCTTTTGGAACACTATTTAATCATAATTACATTAAGTGCATAACGAAAATTCTTACGGCAGTCAAAGTCCAAGAAAACTTTAACCTAAAAATATTAATATTACTTATACGTATTGCATTCATAGGGCTTGTAATAATTGGAAAAATAAATAATCCTACATAGACATAAGAAACAAAAAAAAGGAGGAAAAGGAAAAAAAAAAAAAAAAGGAAAGAAAAAAAAAATGAAAAAAATGAAGGAAAACAGAAAAAGAAAGAAGAAAGGAAAAAAAGCATGCCAGAAGAAAACATTCTTATTATTTAGAATTTTTAATCCGAAAAATGATTGCGCATTTCTCATGTTCGTTTCGAAAGAGACTGTTCTTATATGAAAAGCGAAATAAATTTCATTGCTATAAATAATCAAAAAATTAATATAAATGGTAAAACGTTTAGTTTACGCACTGTTCTTTCCTATGAAAAATTATTTTATTTGCATTAACTTTCAAGATGAATACAAATATACACGCGAAAACTGATTTATAAGAATTTTGATAGCGTACTTACCGCTTCTCTTCCTGTATTCTGTACAAGAACTTGTCATCCTTCCATCCAAGAATTGGCGCAAAAGAAACCAGAAATGCTACACCCCAGACCAGCGCAATCGTCAGACCGACTCTGCTTGTATTTCGGTGCTGGACATAATCGATGCTGGTCACTGCTCTGAATCTGTCTACCGCTATGGCCACCAAATGCAGAATGGACGCTGTGCAGCACAGGACATCCGCCGAGGTCCACAATTCACAAAGGGTGGCCCCCAGCACCCACTGTTGGTTCATGACTTCGTATTGAGCACCCATAGGCATAACCAGACAAGCCACCATCAGGTCTGCAATCGCCAACGAGAACACCAAATAATTGCTCACCGTCTGCAAGTAGCGCTCTCTCAGGATGGCCGTGAGGACGAACAGGTTTCCGACCACGGTCGAAAGAATGAGCACTCCCAAGAGAGTGGTCAATGATACGATGGACAACAGGGATGGTCCCTGCAAATGCAAAGAAGATTTGAGGGGAACGTCTCTCACGTGGGAGTCGCTCAAGAACAGTGAGTTGTTGTCAAAGTCCTCCAAAGGGAAGGACATATTTGTCCAGTTGATGAAATAATCGTATGTTGCGTTTTGGATGATTTCCATGTTTGAAGACATTACTGTATTGTTCATTATTGTACTGCAAGATGCTATCTTATAGTAAAAGTCTATTGAATTATGCACCAAGAAAGTTACATTCTTCTGAATGTTTCACACTCTTATAAATTTCTGACCAGTCTTCTTGGTTCAATACACTTCTTTAAGCACACCAGGATGGTTTCACTCTGACATTTTTGTACTTTTACCTGATATGATGGGTTGCAATGAAAAAGTCTGTAAAAGGAAAAAGAAACACAAAATGTAATTAATTTGATAAGTTAACATTAGCTTTTATTATTATTAATAATGAATATATTTAAAAAAAGTTTCAGCCAGTCTTGAAAATTATTTTAATATAAAAGAGTTTCATTGCTGATATAGACTATTCAGATTAAGAGAAAAAATCCCTTCAGGTCAAGATATTCTTAAAGTTAAATATTACCTAATACTACTTGTAAGAAGTACATTGAAATGAGCAAAAGAAGTTGGAAATATTTTCTGAAGATTAGACATTTTATTTGACAAATTAAAAATAATTGTACTAAAACATACAATTCAGAAGTTTCAACATTAACCACTTTATTTTAATTAAAGAAATATTGCATCTGTTTTATACTGCAGTTGTTTCATTATAATACTGAAGAAGCAGACTTTTAGCCAGTCTTCAACTTCAACTAATGGAATTTTTAAACCGCTAAAAAAAGTGTCACAAAGTTCAAAAAAAAAAAAAAAAAACAGTATAGAAAAGAAATTTCTTGAACAATGAGTTCAAAATTAGAATTTTCAGAGGTAATAATACAGTAGGCTCAGAGTAGTGGGAAAAAAATTCCCTCCCTAAAATTGTTTTGAACATAACCACAGTTATTTTTTTATCAAGATTTTTTACCATTACTCTATAAGGGCGGTTTCTTCAAAAATCACATCGGGAAAA
This sequence comes from Argiope bruennichi, assembly GCF_947563725.1. NCBI lineage: Eukaryota > Metazoa > Arthropoda > Arachnida > Araneae > Araneidae > Argiope > Argiope bruennichi. The sequence continues at coordinate 21,585,471 of NC_079155.1, forward strand.
ATAGTGTTTCCTTTTGGTCACGTAAATGTGAATTTTAGTAATAGAAATTAGAGCTTTAATTAAATATGAATCCAATGAAACATATTTTTAAAAAATTGCAAATGACGCTGAACGATTTCACTCTATGCTCTCTTTCACTTTTTAAAAATCTTTCAAGTATTTTAACTTTATCTAGTGAGACTTGAAGAAGTTATTCCAGCAAAAAACTGTAGGTTAATTAACATGGAACTTCCACCTTTTACTTCTTAATTAATCGTAACAGCGTAATCTTTTGAAAGTTGTAATCCTTTGAAATTTTAATGAACGGTTTCGGATACTGATGTTCTTTGAATGTATGAGGGAAATGAATGTAATAAATGGGGTCACATTAACATAAGAACATACAATCACAGAAATGATGGTAAGGCAATCATAGAAATGATGGTAAGGCAATCATAGAAATGATGGTAATGCCATTCATTCAATAGTAATACCATCCTTGTGTTTGTATTTTTATTCTTGTGTGGTAAGAATGCGGAGAGAAAACATTAATTTATTATTTCACTTTTTTAAAAAATAGCTCTGGAGAAGGGAAATAAATATTTATATTGTTAAGGAAAACTCTCCGCAAAATTCCAGTGGCCTAGTTCTAACACAAAACTGTTAAGGAAAATTCTTCACGAACTTCCACAAAATCGACAGTTTCGTTGTAGTAGGTGTATGGAACACTATCAACAGGCTTCATTTACAAACAATGACTTGTATTAACACGGACAAAATACAATCGAGACGTACACAAGTAACAAGTATAGCTCACGAGTAACTAATTCGTAGTAAACAACACAACAGCCAACAAAGTGGCCAAACACAGCAGGAAGAGAGACTTCATATAACTATTCATGATGGTCTCTCCAAACACATACGATTCTCTACTGTCTCCTCTCTTTAGCAATAACCAACTGCCGACTCATTACTCTACGACTGGCTCCTCCGCACACGACTCGATGCTGCTTCAATACTTTACTCCAAGAATCAGTGTTTGACTCAATCTTTAATTCATTAATCGCATGAGCTTAAGGCTTGCGTTTCGGTTTACTGATCCAGCTAACTCGTTGTTGCCTAATTATATGACTGATTCCGGCTTGATCTATCAGCGTTTTTTAGGTTTCGAAGCGGGGTACAAAAAGTTCTCGAAGGTTTTGCTTAAGTTTCCGCATAAAATTCCTGTTGCCAAATTATATGAAAATTGTAGAATTTCCCATTTTGTCACCAAAATTTCCAAATGATCACCAAATGTGTCGCTATCCTCGATGCCAGTGATCTTGCATGCGAATATAGTCCAATAGAGATGTCCATAAAACTGTCGTTATTTAGATGAAACTAATTGTGTTAGAAGCAACATTACAGGTACGTAACAGGTTTCCATCCTTGCCAGACAATTAATCAAAGGATTTCCCAAAATGAACAAATATGTAAAATAGAACAAATTAGGAACACAAAAAAGGAAACACAGTAAGGAAAAATTTAATTACAAAATACATTTTAAAAACAAGGAGAGTATTTAAATATTTTTTAGTTCAAAGATAACGTTCAATTTGTTCACGATTTTCAATGATACAAATGCTTTTAATATCGTGAAATATCACAGTAATACTTGAAGAGTATGTTATTCTGTTTGGTTAGAAATTGAACTAGACACTTTGACAGTTTTAAAAATATACTTCCTTAAGATCGAGATTTTGCTACCAACCAATTTCGTGCGTACAGTTATAGCTTAAATCAGAAAATATCAATACAATTTTGAATTTTGTTCATATTATTTAATTTTTATTGCAAAAGAAACCAAAAAAGTCAAAATTTTGGAATCAATAAAATAAAATAAAATTCGAAACAAAACGCTACGAAACAGGCTCAAAACTTACAGTTATTCATCAATGCTGGAAAATTTTTGATTTTTTTTTTAGTACAAAAACGTATGAGAACAGCTGTATTTTTAATTTTATATTGAAATATGCTCTTATCAAATGTCTAGAACGATGACAAATATTAATAACAATGGAATTTATTTTGCTACATATTTACAGATTTTTTAGTAAAATTAAATTTTATAATATTTGTTCGCTTTTAAATAAATTTTAATGACATTGCAAAATATCTTTTTCTAAGTTATAAAAGAATTTTGTATTTTAATAATATAATTCTTTTACTTCTTAGTCTTGTAATTCTTTTACAAAAGAATTTTGTAAATTGCAAAATATCTTTTGCTAAGTTACAAAAGAATTTTGTAAATTACAAAATATCTTTTGCTAAATTACAAAATATCTTTTGCTAAATTACAAAATAATTTTGTAAATTACAAAATATCTTTTGCTAAATTACAAAATAATTTTGTAAATTACAAAATATCTTTTGCTAAATTACAAAATAGTTTTGTAAATACAAAATAATTTTGTAAATTACAAAATATCTTTTGCTAAATTACAAAATTTCTTTTGCTAAATTACAAAATAATTTTGTAAATTACAAAATTTCTTTTGCTAAATTACAAAAGAATTTTATAACTTATTATTAACTTACTAATTATTAAATTACAAAATAATTTTGTAAATTACAAAATATCTTTTGCTAAATTACAAAAGAATTTTATAACTTATTATATAAATCTTGAAACATGATTTATATAGTAATAATAATAAAATTAGCTAAGTTTGAACTCTAGACACAAACGAATGCATGTTTTTTTTCTATAGAGACGTAAGTAAATACAGATACTTTAAAAACCCTATAATAATAGTTCAATTTGCTTCAGGAGATCAAATATTTATTTTTATCGGCAAGGAAAGTCATTTTATTTTTTAAAATTAAATTCTTAATATATGCCTCTCAAAATAAATGCAAATCAATTTGCTTTTTGTGGAACTTTGTAATAGATTCACAAGTAAAATCAGAATATTCAGTTTTCTATCTTCTATTTCCTTTTTACATACATTCTTTCTCCTCCATTTGTCGAATTTTATTTATATCAAAATCATACAAAATGCCTCCTGTTTATGTCAATAAAAAATATTCTGCCGTTTGAGCATTAAATGCATTAAAATATGTTATCTTATTAAAGCAGGATTAATTCATATTATTATATTTTAGTACCCGGATACTCATAACATATTTGATACCCAAAGGAATGTGGAAAGGTAATTCGTTGCAGGGAATGTTCTATTTTTTTTTAATCCGGTAATAGCATAATTTGATTCTGCATGCAATATAATTTTTTAAAATCTGATGAAAATATGGCATCAAGAGACAAGCTTGGAAAAAATGAAAATAATAATAATTATAATAATGATATACATTTGCAGAATCCGTTTCAGTGTTTAATTATTTTGGACATAAAATGTTTTTGTTATTCACATTTAAATATCAATTATTCTTTCATAAATAGATCCTTGCGTGTTGTGTTGTAGTTGACTAAATTCAGTCAAACGAGAGCACAGAGTTATTTTAATATTGTGTTTGAAATTCAAACTATGTTGTTGTTGTTTCTTATGGCACTTGACATGGACAGGCCCGCTGTTACGAAGACAGCGATTTTAAGCCGGTAGGGGAGCGTCTCTTGTTTTTTTTTTTAGTAACACCAATTAGCGCCAAGTGGACGACTTTACTACTCACGCATCACTCATTCGCTTGCACAGCCCCTTTTTACAGGAGGGCATATTCACACATCTCACAGATGGAACAACGGAAGAACAACCATGCCCACACTAGGACTCGAACCCAGGACACCCAGACCACGCTACTCCTATGCCAGGACGCCGGCAATTCAAATTATAGTTATTGGCACATAATTATATTGACATTTAATTGCATTACAGTCATAATTATTTGTGCTTTGAAAATTAATTGTTTTATTTATAATTTATTACAAACTTTAAAAAATTTTTTGGAGCTTCTTAGTTTTAAATGATTTTAAATTTGGGAATAAAAGCTTGCATAATCAAATATTTATCTCAAAAATGTTAATATTTTATTTTTATTTCTATCAGTTAAATGATATTTTATGTATATATATATATATTTAAAAAAATGCATTAAAATTATTTCTAATATTATGAGTGGAAAGGCGCTTTATTTTTCCTAAAGACTGTTTTGTTAATCACTCTGTTATTTGGAGAGTCTCCATTTGGTTAATTCTTTTAATTCATCTTTTTGAAAGAAATCTTTATTGGCTCTGCAAATAATTATCTCAGTCGTGAGATCGTTAAGTATTCTTCTTTAGTATAAATGGACTTCTATGCTAATTGCTATTGTTTCGGCAAATTTTTTTATAGAATATCCATTGGAACTGGAGAAAATATCGTTTGTTTCTAAATCATCAAGAATACTTACAAATTATTCTTTTTTAGATAAGTGAGAAACACAGTTATAATTTTTATCTGATGTTTGAAGCGAGAAAATAATTTTAGCTTAGCTTCGAACGACACATTTTAATCCCAATAGAGTTAAAGTTCATAGAGCAAGTTGAGATATCTGTTTGCATTAAATATATTTACAAAAAAATCAGCAAATTAGTTTAGTAGAATAATTTATCAAAACATTGTTTTCAGAAGCGTATTTTTACATCATTTCCCTTTGAAAGATGATAAGCATATTAAATCTGATAAAAATTTGCAGGAGTTTTAATTTCGTTATAAAGCATTTATTGAAAAGTCAAAATTGTTTCCAACCCAAAAGCAGTTTTACACATCAGTATATTTACATTAAAGTTTGTGGAATAAGTTATTGAGGAGAGTTATACTAAAAGTGGTTTAAATAATATTTTTGATCATTAATGAATCATTATAAAAGAATACTAAATAAAGAGAAATTTACAAAAGTAAGTAGCAAAATAATTTGATGGTGTTCTTTAAAATGACAAATCAATTAGTAACAATATCATAAACTACATTTTTAAAAGTAAAATTAAGTTTTCAAATATTGAACACAAATTGCTTACATGTGAGAGATTCTTTGTATAAAAATAAATCCTATTCATAGCTATATGTCAATAGAAAAAGTTATTGTTCAGAACATAAAATTAAATATTAGGAGCTCATTATGGGACCTCCCACCACGCCAGAAAACTTTGAACATAATAGTTTTCTATTTCAATAACTTGCACATTGTCCTGTTTATAATTTTAAAGTGCAATGTGGTCATAAAGTTATTCGTTGATCACAGAATATAATCGAAAAGACCCATTGAATGTAATACTGTAAATTGTTTAATATAAAATAGTCATGTTCTTAGTTTTTTAATTAATAATTTTAATTAACTACAGATAGCGCAATTATTGCAAAAATAGTGATTTTGCAATAGTTGCGTCAATGAACGAAAAAGAGCAATATGATCTTTGGCTGTATGATTTGAAATCGACCATTATAACTCATTCTTGGAGCGACCTAAAGGACAGATCTCTGAATTGCACTCTCGTTACAACTCTGAAGTAATTGATACATTCAAAGTTAAGATGGTAGATGCAGCGTCTAGTATGACAGCCGAAATGTTGAACAATACTTAGCTTTACAATATATCGAAATAACTACATGCCAAATTATAGTAATTTTTTTAAATTACTTTTTTGTAACAAGCGGAAGTATTTGTGACCACCCTGCATAATATTTTGCATTAGAGAAAGTTAAAATTTTATATATTCAATCTACTATTGATATATTTTTTTTAAAATTTCTGTTTCTGTATAAATATATGTTTCTTTAAAATTTTGATTCTTAAATTATTACTTAAGCAACAAAGTAATAATTTAGGAATCAAAATTTGATTGCGTCTTATTCTTTTAGATACTTTTTTCTTTTGATATGTAAATAAAAAAAACATCGTAACAAATCACTACCATTTATTAAATAAATTAGATTTGGATAATAAAGCATTAATAAAAGTATTACCTATTTTTATTTTGAACTAAAAATTTAAATAACATTTGATGTATGGCAGATGAATGAAAATTGATTTCACCACATATTCATTTCATTTCCTTACGAAAAGTTTATCTCTAAATAAGTTTATTAATACAATACTTTGGAGAATTTCATAGAATTATATTTTATATTTTTATAACACATTGATCTACTTGGGATATTTTCACTTGCTATAGCTGAATTAATTTACTCATGTTTTTTTTACACAACTAATTTTATAATAGAAAATTTAGCTTTATATTTTTTTGCAATTAATTTCTTTGTGATATTTAATGAAATTTATTTGTAATTATTGATGGTCGAAATGAAAGACTCTTAAATCATAAACAGATTAAAACCTAAAAATAGATGTTATGCATTATCTTTAAGTAATGTATTTTAAAAATAATTTCTTTCGTGTGAGTTGATTACTTTTCAAATTATTATGAAAAAAAATATTATTGCAATAACCTAATAACTAAATTTAAAAATAATTTTTGAAAAGTTTTGATAGATAAACTATCTTTATCAGGAAATCGTCTGAACTTATGATGATAGTTTGTAATTCAGTGAATAGATAAAAATCAATTTATTCTGTTGAATTTATTATTTTTCTTTAAAAACAAGTTGTCTTAATTTCCTTTATCAATGGTGAACGACGGAAATACTTTCAAATAAGTACTTCTTATGCAAATAAATCGACAATATAGCGAATGGCTTGTAATTTTGAAACATTAATTTACAATTTCATACGAACAAAAAGAATTATTTCTTGTCATTTTTATTTGAATAGCATTCAACAAAGATTCTTTTAAATTCATTTTTTTAGCATATTTATTATTTTTTATTCATTACTTTCATTTATTCTAAGTTTTTTTCATCTGATTTTTTAAAAGGATTTGGTTTTTTTCTTGTGTTAATGATCCGTTTTTATTCTCGCTCATCATGAGGAATTATTTATTTCGTAATTTTTTTGGCTAATTACAAAAAGGATTTTAATTTCTAATCCCCCTGTTTTTTTATGATTAAAAATAAATAACAAAAGGTTGTAAAAAGCGCTATGTAAAAATATGGCATTCTAAACTATGAAAAGATTTCTTTTCATTTTTAATATAAAAGAAATTTTTCTTCTTTCTTTTTATGTAACCCATCAATACAAGGTTAAAAAAATCCCTAATTTACTAACAGATTCTGATTACTCCATTTTTAATCTGTAATTTCTAAGGCAAGGTCACATTTCGTCATACAATTCACAGGAAATTTTTTTCTTGATTAAAGAATGATTAAAATATTCAAGAGAAAACTAGATTTTTTTTGTTTCAAATTATGTATGTTGTGATGCATTGCAATAATCAATATGTTTTCATTATGAACATAATAAAATAGCATTGCCCTCAAAATTAGTAATTTAAATTAAATTTTGCTGAAATCAGTGTGAACCTTTAAAGCTAAAGCTGAATAATATATATTTATTTTTCATGAGTTTTTAAAAGCAATTTAATTTCCGTAAAAAAATGTACTAAATAAGAATGTATGATCCGAAATATCATTCCATGTTAGAGAGCTTTATTTATTTTATTATTTCAGTTTAATACTACTTTCTAACTTTGAAAAACTGTTAAACTACTAACTACTAAAAAAATCGAAATCAAGAATTATTTGTTATTATATTATATCAAAATAAGCCAACAGGAAAAATTGAGTTCATTTCTTTTAAATCTTCTTCACAATTAAATAGATTACTAAACTTATACAATTACTTCAGATTATAGATTACTTATAGATTACTCCAGTTAAAGAATAATTTTAACACTTTCATTACTGATCCGCCCTAACTGGCAGCGCAAATTCTATCCTGGCAGGCCAATTTCTCTTTCAAACCAGGGGTATAGGATATAAAACGAGCTATCATTAAGGATGTCCTCGCTTTACATCCTTCACATCTCGTTTGAAGCAGAAACCAGCCCTTTAGAATAAAATTTGCATGGCCGGTTGGGGTCAGGGTTATAGGATATAAAACGAGTTATCATCAAGGATGTCCTCGCTTTACATCCTTCACATCTCGTTTGAAGCAGAAACCAGCCCTTTAGAATAAAATTTGCATGGCCGGTTGGGGTCAAGGACATAGGATATAAAACGAGTTATCATCAAGGATGTCCTCGCTTTACATCCTTCACATCTCGTTTGAAGCAGAAACCAGCCCTTTAGAATAAAATTTGCATGGCCGGTTGGGGTCAGGGGTATAGGATATAAAACGAGTTATCATCAAGGATGTCCTCGCTTTACATCCTTCACGTCTCGTTTGAAGCAGAAACCAGAATAAAAGTTTCAAGGCCGGTTGGGTCGGGACATATCCAATGAAATTTGTGAAATTTTTTCGTACAACAAAATCAAGCAGTTGTGAACATTTCTTACATTTCTTAAGCCACTCTAACTTTAAGACACAGCCGTTCTTTCCTGTAATATACTTTTGCCTATGATACAGAGGACACTGTAGAAATTCGTCGAATAATAAACGGAATGATGGAAGTTTTTTTAGAATAGTAGTAGTTGTATGGAAACATGAATTTCAAAAATGTTTTTGTTAAGAAAATCGTTAACACCCTTACTGACACATCTGATATTAAAATCATGTATCTAATTTTAGGCCCCCTTCTTCGTTATCTTTTACTTGTAGTAAAGAAGTTGTCATCTAATTAGATATATGGTCTGGTATTGCATAATAGGCCTGAATCAGAGGCTAAACATATTGCAGTCAATATGATTAGATCAAGTTTCACTAAAATACTTAATTGATATTTTTATCTACTGTTTTAAGCTACCGATGTAGCAACTCGTCGCAGAAGACGGCTTGTAATACGAAAGGTTATTGGATTGTATTCTTATTCAGAAACATATATAATGTAAAGACTCACCCAAATCTCAAGATCGATTGTTTTGTTAATTAAATGCTAGTCCTTTGTGCATTTCGTATACGAGAAACTAAGAAAAGAAACTCTTGGGCGCAGGAAAGTAAGCCTTTGTATTCTTGAAATTTTCTATCAGTTTGTCTATTCTTGAGTTTGAAAGAATAGCAAACGAAACATTTGCAACTAAATTAGCCAAGTTTATACAAGTCACATAGTATAGCTATGTGTACATTCTGTAGTTACAATTGCTAATTTAATAAAATAGTTAATGAACTAATTCCTCATTGAATAATTGTTCCAAGAAAGAGCTTTAGATTTCTTTGCAACGTGAAGATAATTGAATCAACGGATCAAATGGGTAACTGGATGACTTGCTGTTGGATTCTTGGTGGTGTTGTTTGAGACTCGGAGGGAGGGAAGGGAGCAGGACAAATTAGATGCAAACAAGTGAGAAAAGAATCGCTGTTTCAATTTCTCTAAATGCTGTTTCGCAGTACTTTTAGGAAAAGAATTAGCTTCTTTTTGCTGGATTAAAATAATATTTTGATAAGGTATATTGTATTCTGTTCTGTTTCTAAAAATTATCCCTTTGATAATTAGATGCAAAGATTCATTTAGTATTTTCTCGAAAATGATCTATTTGACATTAATATCTAATAATTTTAATAATTATCTGTTTGATAATTATTAAAATGTTAATAATGATAAATGATAATTAAATAATTAATAATTAAAATGATAAATGAGGATTAAATAATTAGTAATTACAATGTTAAATGAGGATTAAATAATTAGTAATTACAATGTTAAATGAGGATTAAATAATTAGTAATTACAATGTTAAATGACAATTATTAAATAATTAATAATTACAATGTTAAAAGATAATTATTAAATAATTAATAATTAAAATGATAAATGATAATTAAATAATTAATACTTACAATGTTAAATGATAATTATTAAATAATTAATGATTAAAATAATTAATGCTAATTGTTAAATTATTTATAATTATTATCTGATCTAATAATTCTGTGTTGATTTTCAATAATTATTTTTAATCTGAAATTTAAAAAAAAAAATTAATTTAAAATGCTTTTATAGTGCAGAATTTCGAAAAAAAAAACTACTTTGGTTAAAAAGGACTGATGGAAGAAAGAGGTTGATATACAAATATAAAAAATGGAAATAATTCAAATGAAACTTTAAGCATTTCAGTACAATGTAAAGTAGGTATAAAAACCATTCATTAATGGGCTGAATCATGTAAACTGTTACAAATAGTTTTAATTATTTTTCCATTTATCTACACACGGTCACGTTTAATGACAGATAGTAAATCAGCCAAATTTCTCCGACAGTCAATTTTTAATTTCCATTATCTTCTGAGAAATGGAGTAATGTGTATTTGTATATTGTAAATGTATGAAACATAATCAATAATTTTATATATTTATCTGAAAAGTAATTTCTGTGTATCGAATAAAATTTCTGCATATTGAATGAATATTTTTGTTTATCGAATGAAAGCTATCTCATTAAAGATAATGCATAAAGTGTATGCATACAAATCACTATACGAATGTTTCAGACTATTTCACCGATTGTTTTCACAACTGCGTTTAATTCAACTCTTCGGAAATTAATAGAATTGAAAAATATTATTAGAAATAGATACAGATAAGTTAGTTTCACAAAAATTGTCTTCACTCAGAGGAAAAAAGAAGAGAAGAAATGAAGAAATAGACGTCAAAGTTAAGCTAAGTTTAATCGGGAACAAAAATAAGCTTAACAATTGACAGATAGGTAATTTCTTTAACTTATCTATGAAAATTGATGACCATATCTTCCAAAACTATTAATCGCACAAAAATAATTTTTGCATCATCTTGAAACTTGTAAAAGTTGCCTAGCGAAACTTGTGAAAGCTGCCTTTTAATGATATCAATTTGATTTCTGTACCATCTTTTCTTTATTTTTTTAATGATTTTTAAAAAATTTAATACATAATTTGTAATATTTTTTTTTTTGATTTTGCGAAATTAAAACTTATATCCATCAAAACATTCAATTGCGTGCCTTTCAATCTCATTACAAAATGTTTTTAAAAAATGCTTTCTTTAGATATTAATTTTAAAATGGTATTTTTACTTCCGTTTTTATTTCGTTGTATATAGGCTTTTTAAACTGCTCGCTTTATAATTTGTTTTGATATATTCAGTTAAATTCACGTTTTTCGGTTGTTTTATATTCTACTATTCCTATGAAAGATCCTGCATATCGCAGAAAAAACACAAATTTATTTCTCTAGTTTTTTGAACATTTATATATTATCGACATCTTAAGTTAACTTTTATCTTAATTAAAAAAATTATCGATTTCAGAAACATTTATATATTTGTAATGTTTGAATTTTAAGTACATTAAAATATCAACTCCAATATTAATTAATCTGTCATCAATATCGAATTCTGAAAACAATATATCCGTAATCAAGATCAATTTAGTTGACAACAAGCCTTGTAAGCTGAATATTTTTCAACTTCTTTATGAGTATCATTAAGATAAAACACTGTTAGTGCAAATTATCAAAGGAAATCCATTAACGTTTTCCATTTTTTTACTTCGAAGTTCTTAATTAATATACTCCGGTACCAAAGCAAGGAACAGGAACTGCCTACAGCATATACAGTGCACTAATGATTTATTTGATTTATTTTGGTTGATGTTTCTTAATGAGGACATTTTTCAATTCTTTCGGCGCTAAAAATGTCTCGGGGAATAAGAATTATGATTTATAACAATTTTCCGTGTAATAATTGCACTTCTTTTTAATCGTTTCTTTCATTTTTTTATTGCTACATTCGAAAATAGTTATTATAAATAATTAGGGATATATATATACAATTTGAAAAAAAAATCTTTGTTTTTACTTTGGGAATAGAGAAGTGTAATTAAAGGAGAAAAAGCTGTTCAGAATGATAGAAAAAAAAATATTTGCATATATATTATATCTCCTTCAAAGAAAAAGGTTGCTTTAAAAAACTTTAGTTTGACTAGTTATAAATTGATTTAGAATTGTTTTATAAAATATAATTTACTTAATTATTTGCTAATTATATAAAGATAATTATAAAATTGAGTTACATCATAGTTAAATTTTCTTTATAATTTTTACCCTGAAGGCAGTTAATTAAATCTTATTTTGATTTGTTGTATTCTTCCTGATGTAATGTCTCAAGATTTTTTTTTTCGTTTTTTTAAAGATATAAATCAGATTTTGAGAACTTGATTAATTTAATAATGATAATTAGAATTAAAAGTAATTAAAACAAAAAATATTTCTCATTATAATTAATACAAAATTGAATGGTAATTAAATATAGGATAGTTTATAATCAAAGAGAGAAGAAACTCTTTATATAATTCACTCTATTAAAAGAAGAAAGTAAACTCACCTATAAGAATTATTTAAAGAAATAAATTTTAAATATTTATTAACTAGTTAAAAAATAAAGTATATAAATTTTTTTTACTAACATTAAAGCATTGAAAAACCAACTAAGATCGTCTGCATTATGATATTCAAAAACGAAACTTTTTATTTTTATGTGTTAATATTTGAAAACCAAATAAGATCGTCTGCATTATGATATTCAAAAACGAAACTTTTTATTTTTATGTGTTAATATTTGAAAACGAAATAAGATCGTCTGCATTATGATATTCAAAAACGAAGCTTTTTATTTTTATGTGTTAATATTTGAAAACGAAATAAGATCGTCTGCATTATAATATTCAAAAACGAAGCTTTTTATTTTTATGTGTTAATATTTGAAAACGAAATAAGATCGTCTGCATTATAATATTCAAAAACGAAACTTTTTATTTTTATGTGTTAATATTTGAAAACGAAATAAGATCGTCTGCATTATGATATTCAAAAACGAAACTTTTTATTTTTATGTGTTAATATTTGAAAACGAAATAAGATCGTCTGCATTATAATATTCAAAAACGAAGCTTTTTATTTTTATGTGTTAATATTTGAAAACGAAATAAGATCGTCTGCATTATAATATTCAAAGACGAAACTTTGTATTTCTAGATTTTTTCTGGCATTTTCATGTGTTAATATTGAAAAACTAAATAAGATACTCTGCATTATGGTATTCAAAAACGAAACTTTTTATTCCTAAATTTTTTTCTGGCATTTTTATGTGTTGATATTGAAAAACTAAATAAGAACGTCCGCATTATGATATTCAAAAACGAAACTTTTTATTTCTAGATTTGTTTTTGGCATGGTCATGTGTTAATATTGAAAAAACTAAATAAGAACGTTTGCATTATGATATTCAAAAACGAAACTTTTTATTCCTAAATTTTTTTCTGGCATTTTTATGTGTTAATATTGAAAAACTAAATAAGATCGTCTGCATTATGATATTCAAAAACGAAACTTTTTATTTCTAAATTTTTTCTGGCATTTTTATGTGTCAATATCCAACGACCGTTTGATTACTGTAAAGAGATTTCAACTGTTACACAGGAGTAATCCGCTTTGAATAATCTTATTCACAAAGTTTTCAATTAACAATTACTAGACTCCATCACGATCTGGATGCAAATTAATAACGATGATTGATTTTAGTAAATTAATGAAATAATTAGTTTATATGAAATGAACATCTTTAATCATAAAATATTAATGTTTAAATTAAATACATAAGTATGACAATTCAATACATTGTTTTGTTCCTTAACAAATTATAACTCCAGGCTGAGAGTAAATATTCAATAAGAAACAAACAAACTTTATTAGAATGAAAAATTCAGCAACTTAAAAGAAGAAAGCTTTGCCGAATCTACTCATAAGCTCTGTTACTTCTAATCAGAAAACCGGAACTCCCGTTACAAGACACAGCGACCTGAATTAATTAAGGGATGAAAGACAGTCACTAGGGAAACCTGTTAACTGAGTTCATACATTGTGCCATCCTTTGATGAGGACAACACAGGGCTTAGTTTATGATCTCCCATATTACAGATTGAATGAGCTCCATTCAGCAGACGTAATGAGTCCCATTTTGGACTTTGGGGCATGCAATGCATAAAATGAAACTAAGATTAGAGACTTTAGTTGTACAGGATAGTTTTTTCATGTAGCTTCCGGGAATTTCGATTAAATGTTTATTAACAATAAAAAGAAATGTGTGTCTGTTGACGACAAACCATTTGACACAAAATATTCATATTCGGTACTTGTATATTTGTTTGGGTGCTAATGGGAATTTTAGAGTAGTTTTAAAAAATTTTGACTAGAAATTTTTAAGGGGTATTTTGATAATTATCAACCCTAATTCCCACTAAAAATTATCTAAATTATTTCTTCAAAATTCACAGTTTTTTTCTATAATTTTTTTGCTGATGTTTGCATTTAAAATTTTTAATGTTATCTTTCTAATTATAAGAAATTTGTTGCCATGCACAGTTTGCTTGAATTTCGGCAATTTATTAAAATATTTTTTGCATAATTTTTAATATTTTTTTTTTATTTTTGCAACTAAATCCAAAATATTTTTTTTATTAATTCATTAAATATTTTACTGCTTATTTTATATCAATGTTTAAAGATTTGAAAGGGCAATACTGCTTAACATTTGCATAGTATACGCAAGGAATAAGAAAGCGAATTAAATCGGGAGAGACAAAGTGCAGTTTGAAATCCTTTTAGTCCCGTTTTCAAGCAACGTATTCGACGAACCTCGTAATTTTGAACAGCGGTCAATCGACGTGGACGATGTCTCAGGTGGTATCTCTCTCCAAGGCACTACAACCAAAGGCTTAATATTTGGTCGCCACGTGATTTAACATCTACCAGATTCACCTTCTTGGCAGCTCTTCGGCGGTATCAAATTTCGAACTTGAATCCTTCAATATTAAAGCCAAGATCTTACCACTGGGTTATCAAAGCCACAATTTAAAGAAATATTGTATGGACATTAATTGACATCATAACGCCATTAAATTTTTAATGGCATTATGATGTCAAGTGACCTTATTGTATTAAGAAGGTTCTTACACTAAAACAGAGTTCATACGCATTTAAATTTCAATTTATATCACAATACTTTGTTGAGGAAATTATGAACGTAATGTAATGAAAAAGAGTTTCGATAAAATCAGCATATAAACATTATTCACATCGAATTAGCTGAACTCTAAAATCAGCTAATTAATAAAAAACGTTTTTCTAGTTAAGTTTTAGTGAAATCAAAAAAATCCAATGCATTATTGATTTGACATCGATTACTCTTGATAAAATATATTTTGTGATAATGCAACTGAAGGGAATCGACGCAATGTCGCATGCGCATTTTAGAATTCAATAATGCGCTTCTCTTTCCTATATATATATATATCTATTACTTGCAAATAATATTGTTTCTAAATTAAAAAATAAATAAATAAAAGTTTGAATAAACATAAATCAGATAGAAATGTATTGAATTTCCTAGAATTATTGAACTTGTGAATTAGTGAATGCCAAAATAAATTGTACTGCCAGTTTTTGATATTCGAAAGCATACATAAGATGCTCAACAAATTCATTTATTGCGAACTTGTATCAATGGTAAAAAGCGCTAATCAGTAAAATCAGTAAGTCGTTCTTCGAAATATTATTATCAGGAAAGTATTTTTTTATTATAGAAAATTCGTTAACAAAAACAGATTAACTTGAAAGTGATCCCATAAAACCTGGTTATTAATTTGTGCATAAATCCATAAGTATATGAGCTGCAATTTATAACAATGTAAATCTGTTTCATGGCTGCTGTTGGAATTCATCATGCAGATTGTTTTTTCTTCTGTTCATTCCGTGCATAGCATCATAAATTTTTTCCTGGAGTCAATTACCACAGTATGCTTAAGGCATGTATCTTATGTTTCCTGAGCTCATTAATTCCTTCATTCTTTAGAAATTGATTTGCTATCCTTTGACAAATCATTTATCATTCATTTTAAATTGCAAAGGAACGATAATGGCATACAAGTTTATTTTAGTTAATAAAAAAAATATTTTATAAATTCTAAGATATCGTTTGCTGAGCCCTAAATCCGCAGAACTTTCTAGTTTTCCTAGCAATTTTTAACCTGTTACTATTAATATATCGAATGTTCGCAATAGTTAGAACTGAATGTCGAAATTCTTAAACTATTGCAATATGCAGAAAAATTAATTAGCTGTTAAATTGTTAAATGAATTATTTGTTTAACATTTTGCGAGAATAAATTATTTTTCTCATGCAACGTTGTTTATTTAAAAATTAATTTTTAATTAATGACATTTCATAATTTCTTTCAATTATCAGTAATTAATAATTATTTTTTTAACTTGTTTGAAGCAATAAAATTTTAGAAAAAGTGGTTACGAAATCTAAATGTTTAAATGGGATTTTATTATGAGATTTTCTTTGCGTTTTAAAAAATTTGTGCTTATCTTACATGTAAGACTGTCAGAAACTTTTTAAACCAGGAATTTTTCTTGATTGAAAGCAATTTTATTTTATCCTCTATAACTATGCAAACAGTTGTTTTTGTTTCTTATGGCACTTGCCATGGACAAGCCCGTTGTTCGAAGACAGCCGTTTTAAGCCTGAGGTGGGAGCGCCTCTTGTTTCAATAGTAGCGCCATCTAGGGCCAAGAGAACGACTTAAGCTACACACACACAACACAACCCTTTTTACGGGGCGGACTTCATTCACGCATATCATTCACTCAACCACAGATCGTAATTTAGACCTGAATCAGAGAATGATCACCCGCACGTGGGGAATCTTCGGCCGGTGGGGTTCGAACTCGCAACCAAAGGGACGCAAATCCGACGCTCTACCAACCAGGCTATGCCGGCCCGCAAACAGTAAAGAATATTACTAGATTTTTGTAGTGTTTTATGATCCACATGGGAACATCTTCCACTCTCTATCGCTTGGCAGATTAGATTAAACTCAACCTGTATAGTTGTACAGTTTCAGAATTCATTTATATCAAAAAATGAGAGAAAAATAGAATATAAAATCAAATATTAGCAAACTTGAAAAAAGTCAAATTGAATAAAGTATATAAAAGACACAGTAAAAGAAAAAGAACGTTCAAGTACCCTTGTTCATAATTGTTCGAAAAAACATGAATTTTCATTAATTTAATAATGAAAGTCTATACTCAGACAATACAAGAATATTAATCCCTGACTTTGAATATTCCATTTTAATAAAGTTTGTAGCCAATAAAATTTATTTATTATATGTTGTCACTGAAAAAAAGTCCAGCCCCCATTTACACGATAAAGTAAAGCTAGTTTAATTCATATTTCATTAATAAACTCTTTTCTTTAATCACTCCATTAGCAGTAAAGGCAATTTTGAAATAACAGCTTGCAATATTTCTTAGTTAATCGACTTAGTAAAGCTTTACTTTCTGTGTGTTGTGAAAACCGTTGAAAAATTTTAAATTGCGATTAAATTTCTTTCAATGAACAAAAAAACATGACTTTTCATTAATTTTAAATGATTTACCGATAGCGTTCCTTAATAAGTTTCACCATATCACACTTAAAAATGTTTTTTTTTCAGCATCTGGACTAAGTTACTGTTTTATAAATATAATTTTATTTGTGGTAGTTAGCTTTACTTTTTAATCAATCCTTTTGCTCGAGCTGCTGTTTTAAGATTATTTTTCTCTAATTATTTTAATTAATTTGTGTTATATTCTTATAATATGCAGAAGTATCCGGAAAAGAATAGGTTTTAGATAACGGTTTAGAAAGTTAAAATGTAGTACAATTAAGCGTATATATAAAATTGTCATAAGAAATAAAAAAGCCAATAATCCTCTCATTTACCTTCAAATTCAAAAGGATAGCGAAGATATTTATTATTTATAGGATTTGGCACAGCTTGGCTAATATTGGCCCTTGCGCCATAAAAAAACAATCAAATCATATTTATAAGATATCTATTATTTATAGATACATTATTTATAATATAGCTGTTGTATACAAAAGGAAAAAAATGATTAAAAATGCTCTAAAGGCCACGCAATTGATATGCAGTTTCTATATTAGTCAAGTAATTACCATTTGTGCGGTAGATTCTCAGTAAGAATTTTTTTTAAGAAATCAGATTTTTAATCTAAAATTTTTAGAAATGATAAAGTGTTGGTTCAATATATTAAATGTTCAATATTTTTTGCAAAGTTTGAAAATTTCTAATAATTCCGAAACATACAAAGATAAAAAATAACATTTATACCACTTTAAAATTAAAAAAAAAAGATTTAACCTTTCAATGATATCAATTTTATATGGACGCAATTTTCTCAGGGGATTCAAGAAAAAAAAGTATTTTTGGAATATTTAACATTTTTATTCTAATAATCACTGATTTCTGTTTACACTCATGCAGCAATGACGTTAAATATTTTTTATGTTTTGCTATAATTTAGAGTAAAATATTAAAAATGACGAAGACAGAAGAATTTTGTCTAAAACGTTATCATGTGACGATGGTTCGTACAAGAGATTCTAAATTCCTTAAAAAAATGTTTAGCATGAGATCGAAATTCAGTAGGAAACATATTTTAACGTAATTATCTATTATTTTCGAAAACTAAAAATATCTATCCGCACAGTTTTAATGATAAAATAACAGATAACCATTAAACATTAATGCCTCTCCTATTTGCACTTATCCCATGATGATGAGCGTCATCATGTGCCAGTCATAACTGCGAAATCTGCTGATGGGCAAAAATTTTCAATGCACTGAATGAACAATAATTTTTTCGAATTATAAAATATTAGAAGTATAGTGTAAATACACATTATTAAAATAAATAGCTTAAATAATTAATTTTTCTAATATATTGTTTATTTAGTTGTAATGCTATATTCAAAATTAGCGTTAGAATAATTTCAAGCAATGAAAATTTTTATTAATAACTATGGTTAAATTTTCTATAATTTTATTATTTAAATTTTTTCCATAATATATGTATTTAGAATATCTTATAAATTTAAACGAGCAATTCTTGAATATATATAAATTTTTATTTGTGTATTTTGGAAACGGCTCTAATGATTTGGATAATAATTTTATATTTAGATAAGGTTTTGCTTTATAAGTTTATCTGTATAAATTCTTTCCTGAAAAAAAAATAACGCGATTTTACACACACACAAAAAAAAACACCAATTCTTTATAAATATAATATTAGAGCCCTTTTCTATCGCTTTTCACGTCATATACACCATCTCGTAAATTTCTATGGTACTCACATTGTTGCCATAGAATGATAACTTACTGGTACCTCAACATTTTTCGAGATGGCGCTATGTGACATTACAAGAATACGAATTCGTTCGCCTCACATCCAATAGCAACAATGCAATTATTGTGTTAACCAATTCAAATAACATGTAAAATTAAGTGCATTCAGGATTTTTTCATTTAAATGACCCGTTCATATGTAGGTAAGATTAAAAAATATTCATATGCAATCAGTATGTGATTCTAATCTAAATAGTTTCTCCAAGAAATACTATCTTACGAAAAAAAATAGCATTATAGAGTCATTAAATTTTCAAGCAAAATTATTTTCCGTTTGCACTCAATCTTTTGGTTGACTATAATCGCACAAAATTCCTTTCTTAATCCTTATATGAACTATGCGGATTATAAACAGAATCGTTATATATCTCTCAATAACTTTAAAAATTCAGTTGATAAAATATTTGAAGAGGCAGTGAAAAACGGCTAAAATTTCATGGTAATAATGAAATATATTATCAAACATTTTGCAATTATAGTTTTAAAAAAAGACGGCTAATATTCATAAAAAACTTACATGACAAAAAAAAGAAAATTTTTTAATTTTAAAACGTTGAAAAATTCTTTTTGTGCATTAATATTTACCAAATTCATTGAGAATAAATATGAAATTTTCTTTAATTAATAATTAATTTAAACACCAATTAAAAAAGCAACTTCTCAAGATGCCACTCTCGAAAAAATGTATTATAAATTTGGTGGTATTCCGTCAACCCATAAAGAGAGAAAGAGAAAAACAAGCATTGTTTTAGAAACCCGCAAACATTTATAAATTCTACTACTACTACTAATTTATCATTACTGAAAGAAATGATATTTCTATGTTCTCACGGAAGCCTTCAATTCATATAAGATGGATTAAAAAGGTTTTAATATACTTATTTTTCCTTGAAAGGTAAAATTTCAGTTAATTAACAACAGACAACTAATAATCAGTTAATAATGAAATATGTAATAAAGGTAATATCAGCCTTTTCCATTACAAATAGTACTACTTTACATTAAAATCAGCAATTTGGAATTTATCCCTGTTTGCATTATTGTGTGTAAATTAGACGCTTTGATTTATCTACAGAGTTTTAAAAATTCAAAGCTATTTCAAAAATAACCGCAAGCAGTATCTTTTGAATGAATCAGAAAACGCATTTCAACAAGCATCGAATTTTAAATGAATAATCTAGAGTACCCATTCTCAGTGTGATAACTTCCGCATTGCAGTAATCGAACCCCGAGGTAATTTTTGCTTCAATGTGGTATTTATTATTTCTAAAAAATGTATCCTATTACATTCAACAACATGTAGCCATACTAGTCAAATAATATGATAGTTAAAGCGGTAGTGGTAAAATTATATCGATTAGTTTGGAAATGATAAAATCTTTTCTCAAAAATTATGGCTCATCTCTGAATTAAAACCTTATTGTATAGCCATTTTACATTTAGATAGCTTGTATCTGTTGTGTTTAAATGTATTTATTTTTACTGAAAGTACATTACTTTATTGCATGAAAAAAAACAGGAAAAGATTACCCGAAGTATTATAATGTATAGTAATTGCGTTTATTAGATTGTGATCTAAAAGAATATTCTCCCATGCTTTATACTAGCCGCCGTCGCCGGGTTCTTAGCTCGTCGAGAAAATTGGCTGCATTTAATCTCGATTAAATCTCGCATGCATTGTTTGTTGTTTTCCATTCCTTCAATAAAGATATTCTAAATTTTAAATTGCGATAGAAATAAAAGCATGGTTGTTTTCACATCTATACTTCATTTCTTCATTTTTATTCCTCATGAACCCTTCTAATGGAGCCGAGACTCATGGCGTCACAGAGCTATTCAAAGCATAAGCTATTATGCCCGTTTTCTTCTGTTTTCTATTTTTTGTGGCATTGTAGCTACACAACATCACTCATAGAGTTTACAGGCCAAATAATAAACCCAACTTTTCTTCCTTAGTTTCAACAATGGAAGATATTATTACGAAAGTTAGTCCGATGATATCATAGCTCGCTTACTAGAATATAACAATGAATGTTTGAATGAATGTTTTTGAATGTTTGAAAGCACTTTCCTCGGAATAGACTGGTTATCTCTCTCCGGTACTTTAATGAATGAACATCCTAAAGGAATACTACCATTATACGATCCCGAATTCAGTGTATCAATTCGTGCCCTCTCTTTCTAAGAGACCTCGCTCCTCTAAAACATTCGAAAGAAAGAATTCCAAGCTTCCTTTTATATTGAAACCATGGATGACAGAGCATAAACATTTCTAGAAATCTCTTTATCTTGGCTACTTATAGAGATATAGCCGCGATTCTTGTATTCTCGAGAATCTTTCTTTATGTAAAATCATTTGACAAATTCAACGCTAAGACGCCAAAGTCGGGGTCATACCTTTCGCATTCATTAAAATATCTGTAAAACGCTCTACCGTTCAATGTAATTAATTGCCTTAAGGAAGCATTGATACAAATTCTTAACCTTATTTTGACGACAAACTAGACAGATGTAACAATAAAAAATGTTTAAGCAGTGAAATGTATTGTTGAAAATTATTCAGAAAATATTTTTTAATTGTCAAACTTTAATTATAAATTACACAACGCAATAGATTGCTATATATATATAAACAGTTTTTAAAATCTGTTAAACGGTGTAAAATTTATTTTTATAGAAAATTGTCATTCAGTATTACAATTAAATTTTTAAATAATTCAAATTTTAGAGAGTTTATTCCATTCATTTAGAGCATATTATTGTACAAAAACAACATTTCCATTAATTTAATATAAAAATTTACCTTTCAATATTACTAGCTTTATTCCCTTAGAATTTTTTGCTCTAATTTTAATATGTTTAAAAATTATTTTTAAATTCATTTTATAAATATTATCTCTTAATGTTCTAGTTACAGCGCTTATAGACAAGCGCTTTCTGATAATATTAAATTAATTCATTACACAATTACATTACAATATAATTGTAAGTAAATTTTTAAAAATAAGACGAATAAAGAAAAATCCAGTCTAAAATATTATTATGCTAGGATGTTTCGGTCAAGAAGTTCAGATAATTTTTAATGCTTTCTTCAAAAGTTATTTATTTGTCTAAAAGGAAGTTGCAGTGTTCTACTCTTTTATATATGCAAAATATGGCTAGTTTTCTGTTTAGTCTTGTTATATAGTGGAAGGAATTTATTAAATCTTACAGTTTTGAATTATTCGTATAATTCAGTTATTGCAATTATTAAAATGATAATTACATTTCTGCTAAGAAAAGTAATTAAAAGCACTTATTTCTGAACAAGATATTTCGGCTTTCATGTATTTAAAAAAACCCGAGATACCAAAAATTGACAAAATATCGATTTTAATTTCATCGATTTGATTAGTAAATTTGATCCTTTTCATTTCATCCAAATTTCGAATTTCTGCTTTTATTATATTCGAAACATTTAAATATTATTTTCTCATTTAGATATTAATCACAATAATAGAGTTACTCTCACATTTTTACTTGCTCTTACTGTAGCGATTTGGTTATCGCGAGAACCGAACTCGCAACGTTTGGGTTCATAGCCGAGTAACAATACAACAAGACAAAAGTAATTACGCATGTCCCGTAGTTGTTATCTGGCTTATAAAGTGTCACCACATTATTAATGAAACATATTTGCACATGAAATCTTTATGCTGTTTATCCTCCTCATTTGATAGTTCATTTACTTTTCCGATAAAAAGATAAATATGAAAAAGAAAGAAAAACATATATTTCAATGAAAATATAAGAAGTAATTAAATGTTGGTTGTTACTAAAAGAGTACGAACGAATTAATACAGAATGGGTAAATGAGCTCTCTTCATGATTGGCTTTGTACCAATCAGTATATTCATGCTCAATACAGAGCAATGTGAGTTTAGTTGCATAGTGAAATGAAATTATAGGATAGTTATTTTGGCTTCATTTCTATTCACTTATACCGACAAAAAAATTGGTGTTAATGTACAATTTTCGGAATCATAATATGGTTACCAAATTACATCTATCCAGCTTGGATGGCTTTTAGTCATCATGTTTCATATAGACAGATGAAGAAATAAACAGTCCATTTACACGCTAATGAATTAAAGCATACATGCAAAACACTGTATTTAAAATCACACACTAAAATTTAAAGATCTAAGTAATTGGGCCAACACATTCACATATGACAATAGACAAATGAGCTGACAAGGAAACTTTTTAGTGGATATGGCTAACATTTTTATTCTCTATCTTCAATTCTAGTAATAAAACTGTATACTAAAGTTCATCTATTCAGCGTAGTAGATTTTGTGTTATATTCCCATGCACCAGAATTGAAGGATAAACAGCTTTCTCACTGCTTCATTCCATCCAAAATTTGATCGAACTCAGCAGCTTCGGTGTAATAAATATATAATAATATACATTGTTTTATCTTATTCCGATTACAGTCATCATATTTTAGTAAGACATACAGACTAGGAGTAAGGCAAATTTTCGTAAGTATTACTTAAAATAATTGCTCTAAAAAGATACATTCGAAAAGCAGTAAGTAAAAGGAATTATTCTTAAAAGATAGTATCTCTACTTATCTAACTTATCTGATAACTCTAAGATAAGATAAATTAGAAAGTGATTACTCTAAAGAGATACTTTTGACAAGTATCTTTTTAGAGTAATTTTATTATAAAAATCTTGAAGATTTACCAAAGTCTCAATGTCGAATTTTTTTATAATTACAACATGAGGAAAGTAATAAATGAAATATTATTTTAATATGCATTTTCAGGGCAATGATATTACAATGTTTATGATATAAATGTTACAGTAAGTGTGATTGATCTGGTGATTTGTAGTGATTATGAATAATTACCGGTGATTATTCTTAATCACTACTAAATCATTGGTGATTATGAAAAGCCACTAGTTTATTACATTTATTACAACATATACATAATGATTATCTTTTTACATTTTCTCAAACAAGAATTTTTGCTCAAGTTCGTTTTCAGAGTGTTCCATTTTCCAAAAAGAAATATTTCATAAGTATAAATAAAATGTGATCTCTTTTTATCCAAAAGTCAAAACTATAAATTTGTATTTTATATGAATATAAATTTTATCAATATGTTTATTGAAATTCTGAAACAATTGGGACCAAAGCCGTCTTGAAAGATGTTTATGTTAACACAATGAATATGTCACAGCGCAAACGCAAGAAAAAGCTTAATTGCATACAAATGTTATTTTTTTCTATCTTTTTTGAAGGCATCGAAGAAAAAGAGAAGCAGAGGAAAATGAGACATCAAAAAACGTCCAGCAGCAGCAGCAGTGAATTTTCCAGACCAACACAATAGAAAAGAAACGAAAAGAAATATTAAAAGTGAGCAATGTTATGCTTAATATGTCTATGCAGAATTCCAGAACAGGGTTCTTGCAAGTGAATGTTAGATTTCTATTTTCCCAAAATTCGTAGTATTCTTTGAGAATATTTTTAGCAAACATAAAATGAGTCGGAAATTAAGATTCAAGTTTGACAAAAAAGCAATGTATTATATTGTTTGATAGCGTCAAAATTAATATATTATTTTTTTATTGTCAACATCCTTTTTTACTTTCTTCCATAAGAAATAAACAAAATATTGTAATACTTGAAAAATTCCAACACGAGATTTTGACGAATCTCCACATTTTGTACCTTTCTGAGTTCGAAAGCTCATTTTTGGAATTATGTTTGTCTGTCTGTCTGTCAACAATTTTTGAGCTGGTTGGATAAAATTTGATTTACTGGTTTTAAGCCAAATTTCCTGATTTGTATCAAATTTTGAACGAAATCAGTTCATAAGAAATATCGTTCTCTTGCTGCTAGAGTACAATCGAATACCATAAATAAAAAAATCAAAAGATCTAGACTTAAAATTTGATGTACAGATTTATTATCAGATTCGTAACAAATTTTGGGCTAAATATATCAGGGCTTTGATCGTCTGTCGGTATGTAATTTCTCATGCATGTAGACGCGAACTCAAAAAGGCAGTGACTTAAATAAATGAAATTTGTTGTTGTTGTTTCTTATGACACTTGACAAGGACAAGCCCGCTGTTCGAAGACAGCCGAGTTAAGTCTGAGGGGGAGCGTCTCTTGCTTTTATAGTACTGCCAACTAGGGCCAAGAGTACCGCTTAGCTACTCACGCATCACTCATTCGCTTGCAGAACCCTTTTTTTACAGGAGGGCACATTCACACATTTCACAGATAGAACAACCATGCCCAACCCGGGACGGCCAGATCACGGGGAAGACGCGCTACCCCTATGCCAGGACGCCGGCATGAAATTTGATGGTCTTGTGGTTACAATTATAGTTTATGTCAAATTTTTGTTTCAACCGGTCCTAAAAAAAACATCGATAATATATATTAGATTTTCTGGAACCTGTGTCAGCGACTAATCATCAAAAATAGCACATTAGCTTCCGAATGAATGCTAGATTTGACCCAAAGATCCAATTTTCTAAATTTCTTCAGAATCGAATCAGTGTTATTTAAAATCTTGTCTCGTGCTAATCGATTCTATAAAGTGGCTACCTTAAAAGAGCATATCGTTTTCGCTCAAGCATCTCTTTATATTTAATAAACATGAATTTTTAAAACATATATTTAGTTGAAAATTTAATTAATTTATTTGTGATATCTGAAACCATACAGGAAAAACGTCTTAAGCAGAGTTAATGAAAGTTAAGTTTTTTAATAAGTCGCTCCAAAAGATTGCAGATGAGTCACATTCCTAAACAATGACAACAATCGCTTGTAATCCTGGAAAACTCCAATTCCCTCTCAAGAGACTCCATCAACTATGAACATAAACAACAAGCAGCACATTTAATGCATTGAATCAG
The DNA here is from genome assembly GCF_947563725.1 of Argiope bruennichi. Classification (NCBI taxonomy): domain Eukaryota; kingdom Metazoa; phylum Arthropoda; class Arachnida; order Araneae; family Araneidae; genus Argiope; species Argiope bruennichi. The sequence continues at coordinate 21,611,625 of NC_079155.1, forward strand.
CAGAGAACTTGATTCAACCTACAGCCGAAGCATTTCACAGCTGCTGCAAGTGAAAATAAAACTAATGTTAGACAATCTGCCACAGAATTATAACCGCGACAAGCTTTTACAAAAGGATTGTGTTGTGACAAAACCTTCTGTTAATGTTATGGATAAAATTTGCAAACATTTTGGTACAAAACTGTTTTTTTTAGAAATCCCAGAAGGATCGTTATCGCTTAGCTGTCATGATGGTAAGATTAATTTACCAGAAGTTGTTGTCTATGATGGATTAGAACTTGATTTGAGAGTCATAGTAAACTGAATTAAAACTATTTTGACATCATCCAGAGCTATTATTTTAGTTACAAAAATAATATACTAAGTTTTATGAATCTAACTCGTATCTACATTTTAAAACTGATACTAAATCTTATCTATCTATCATTTGCGTTTTTAGTTATTATGTTCATTTGTACACACATAGCAAGCTAAACAAACCTCCAGTGAAAAGACCTTGTTCAAATGTGTTCCAAAGATAAAAATTCGAGTCAGTACCACACATTAAATTTCTTCTAACTAGTCAAAAACGATTTTGCATTATCGTGTTCATAAAACGATACAAACAACTCCAAAAACTTGTTTTTAATGCTTGAAAATATAGGGTGTTCATTAATTATCGTCGGGGTTTCTGTACCTCATAACTTTCGAATAAAAAATATTACGTAAAAACCGATTACGTATTCGTAAATTACTACTCAAAGAATTTTATTAATGATATTAAAGTGTAAAGCTTGCACAATTTGCACTTTGTGGGCATTCAGCTGAAGGCGATTATGTATTCGTAAATTCGCTGAACAAATTTTGACTTTTGATAATCGTGCTGGTTCTCCGAGCCCCATATTCTACAGTTATGTTTATTCACTTTTTCTGACGCATGAAAAGTGGATTCGTCACTGAAGAACCATTTCCGAAGGTAATTTTCAACATCCTCAATTCGAGTCAAAATTTGTTCAGCGAATTTACGAATACATAATCGCCTTCAGCTGAATGCCTACAAAGTGCAAATTGTGCAAGCTTTACACTTTAATATCATTAATAAAATTCTTTGAGTTGTAATTTACGAATACGTAATCGGTTTTTGCGTAATATTTTTTATTCGTAAGTTATGAGGTACAGAAACCCCGACGATAATTAATGAACACCCTATATACTTTCTTCTTTAAGGGATCTAAAATCTGAGATACCATGCATTAGATAACAGTTGTTTCAAAATGAACCACTATTCTTGGAAAAAGTTAATGGAATTCTGGAATAATTAACTTTTCTTAATAATTTAGGTAAAAAGTATTTCTTTTTTATAGAGCGTATGAAATTTATTCACTTTCTATAATAATATTTCTTAGAAAAGAAAAGAGCATGCAATTATACACTCTGTTAAATGCTAAATATAACTATACATCAGATAATTTCAGAGAAAAGAAAATTCAAACTTACAACCGAAGTTAAAGTGTTGCCATTTTTAGAATTATAGATAGGCGAGAGTAATAACATGCTTTCAATTTTGGGTAAATCTTAAATTCAATCGCACCTACTTTATTAAATTTGGCTCCAATACTTCTAATATCTGTCAAAAATCTCCTATTCTCTTCTGCATGCCTTACAGAAAATTTAATTTAAATACAATTTGAAGAGCTGAAAATATTTCATTCTAGAAGTGTTCATTGTTTTAAAGTTGATGTTTCTTGAAACTAGGATTTATTTTAAACGAAACTGATTATATGTAATTTATAAACTTATTTATTTGAAACTGTAATTTATAAAACTTACAATTTTCTTACTTTGGTTACTTACATGATTTTCATTTAAATACTTTAATAAAACAAAAAGATTATTTATTAATTATTAAGTGAAAGGAACAAAATATATGGTATTTTTGAAAAATGTCACACATAACGTTTTAAATGCAAAATAATAATAATAATAATTTGCACATAAAGAGAAATTTCTATAAAATATATTACATCTGACAACAGAAATTAGCTATTACTGTTATATTTCTCAATCAAACTGAGGCTAGATTTTTTAACGATTGCATTTTTACCTAGATTCTTCTTTTTAGGACATTAAATTATTATTAACTGGTATTCATATCATTAATATATCAATCTAAAACATTCCCTATTATTCGAATTAATGACATACTAAGGAAATTTTCGGGAATTTTTTCTTATCAAAATATGTAAGGAAGTGTTATATAACGCCCAGTGACCTTTGTATGAAAACCTTCATTTATAAATTTTATCTGGTTCCTAAATCTTAGTTAAATTGTTTTAATTTTTTATAACTTTTAAGGTTTGAAATTAAAATGTAAAATATTAGTAGCCTTATTGATAAGTAAAGTCATTAATTTTATTTTGATAAATTGAAAAAATTAAAATTGCTAGATGTCAGTTCCAGGTTAACATAATCAAAAAAGACTGAAATCCAGATTTGATAAATAAAAAAAAATCTTTATAAATTGAAACGATTGTGATAAATTTTCTGTTAATCTAAATTAAATTAGTTAAATGAACCATGATCATTGTGGTTCTCTTCCCAAGCAATTAGAGTGAATTTAATGAAATTTGTAACACTATTCTATTGAAGAAAAGAGAAAACGAACTATTACTTTTTTAAAGAACAAAAATTTATCAAATATTCAAACAATTAGAAATTAACCAAGCTTCTGCCTTTTTTTAAAATTTATAGCTTTTCAAATATATCAATTTCATTTCTTTGCACAGTTTCCTACATTTATTTATGAATTTTAAAAATAATAAATTTGGCCAATTTTGAAACAAAGAAATATATAGATATTCCTTTGCTATGCAATGGTAAGACTTTGACATACTCTTTCTTTTAAAAAAATTCTGCTTCATTATAAACCCATTAATTAGATGTTTTAAATAGTTTAATTAGTTGTTCTGTAATTGTCTGAAAATGTTTATAAGTTCTTTTTTTATACTGTACTGTGAATACTGTACATCTGTAAATTTGTGAACATTTTTCGTACTTATATAACAAATATTAACAACTTATGAAGAAAATCAACTATCGATGCTTTTTAAAAATCAGTTAGCTCGACTGTTATCGTATTTTTAACTAAAATGTTTCAGACGATGAAGTAGCTCTATGTTATAATATTTTATACAAAATTGTTCTTAAGCTAAAAATATCATGCAGAAAGTGTTTTAATCTCTAGAAATACCCGATATATCAACTAGTTTTAACTAAAATAATACCTATGGCTAAATAATTTGTGATATTATTCCTAATTCTTAAGGGAATCAGTAACATTTCCAGGAAATGCAACCATAATTCTTTAGAACAGAAAGTTTGTGATATATCACTTCACGATACCAGGTTTTATTTGCACATAGTATACAGATGCATTATTTCATCCATTTTATCCCCTTTTTGATAATTCATTTTTTATAAACATTGAAACTATATGTAAGTTAATGCATCCATGTATTGCATCCTAGATATACTTCAACAATTCCCACTGCTTTTAGCTTCCACTTTTCATACAGCAAAAGCAATATTTTGAGCAATTCCCAAATGCACTTCCCATCACCTCCCTGTCAAGTGCTGACTTCATCTCTTGTATTAAAAACATCAAAAATAGAAAAAAAAGAACCACAAAAACCAATCGATATACTTCGAATATCTGACTCGAACTTTTCGTTGGCGCCAATGGTTCCCAATCTGCTTGAAATGTTACTTCAACTTAAGGGCAACGCTCTCTCTCTCTTTTCTCTGGGTTTGACATTTGACAATCTCATAGGAAATCGTTGCCAATTCGGAAAAGTTCTCCTCTCTTTGTTATGATTATGTTTTTTGCATACTTTTTGAACGATCAATCCTCATTTTTCCACGGGCGGTTGCTCCTGTAAGGGCCTGCGTATGGCTGATTGGATCGCCGCATCTATCTTTCATGCGGTTAGCTGTTGCCACTCGATAACGTCATTGGCTAGAAGAATGTATGAAGGTGCCGTTATTTAATGTGACAGCTGAGTTTTGCAGGAAGGAGAAATAAGCACTTGAAAATATGAATATGGTTATGCAGTCCGATATTTGGCTAAGGATAATAGAACGAAAAATAAATGATGATACGGTTGGTATTTTGGAAATAATGCTGGATGTTTTATTCAACTTATCGAATATTTGCATAATCTAAAGCAAAAGAGATATATTTTGATTGGCTGTTTAAGTGAACTAGTTAAATAGATTCCCATCTTTGAATCATTCATATTTTTTAGCATTTTTGACGTAAATCCTTCATTTATCATATGCTGTTTTCATTATGTATTTTGAATGACAACGTAGCATATTTCAGAGTAAAGAAGATGTTATTTTTTCGTTTGACATTTTTTTTTTCGAAAATAAAATGAAGGCGAAATAGAAATAAAGCACTTAAATCTATGCATGTAACTCTTCAAAATAATGCCGACTGCAAGAAACTGGTATTGGTAACAGAAATAATGAATGATATTTCTTTAAACGGTTGCAGGTAGTTCACTGTAACCGTGGGGATTGGGTTATTTGTGATCTATCCTAAATTTTGGTGTAACGTAAATTTTTTCTTTACTAATAATTTCAGAATAATTTCCTCATTAGCAAAAAACATTTTAAGGCTTTTGACTTTATGTACATAAGCTCAATAAATTAATTGTAACTAAGTAATTGCTGATTTTTAATTAAAAATTAAACGTGAAAAGAAACGTTTTCAATTATTTTCTTACATTTCTCACTTCTTGATTATAAATGTTTATTTATTATTGTGTTTTGATACTTATTTGCATAAAGCAAGAAATAATCACTAAATAATATTTATTTGCTTTATTCAACTCACTTTACTAATTTACTAAAAAATTAAGAAAAAATATAAAATTATTTATTTTATATTTTTGTATTTTAGAAACATTTTAATAAATTCATTTTACAGAACCTCTTCCCCTTTGCAGATTATGAAATGATACGAATGCGCTTTGTACTGCGATTGCACAGTAGCAGAAATTTATGCTACTTTCTAGACAGCATCTTAATTTTAGAAATTATGTAACGGAACAAATGTTCTAAATTAATAGATTAACATAGCGGTACATATGGGTACTCTTTTTGAAGTTTCTCCCTTTGTTAAGAAAAGCATATTGTATTTCGCTGCATGTTTGCTGTATATTAAGAATTCTAAAATAAATGGTGCCAAATAATTAATGGATTTAGATATAGCATGGAAATTAAATGAATCCAGTGATTATATTTATATATTGAAAAATGATGAGGCTACTGCAGTTGCGCAGTGCTTATATACGGACAGCTTTTTTCTTTAAAATATTAAAATAAAATTGAATATCTATTATCATAATAGTAGAAAGTAGATTATACTTTAAATTTTACTATGCATTCTTCAATTAATACTATGCGTAATTTTTATCAAAGAAACTATGAATATTTTTGAACAAATGTTTTTCATTCTAGTAATGAATATTATTAAAATTGTGGAATTTAACAAGGTATATATTTATATAATAAGAAAAAAAGCATTGTTTTGTCATTTGAATCGTAATCGCATTTGAGTGCTTTATGTATTGTATGCATACATAATTTTTGAAATTATCTGCTATATAATTTAATTATAATTCTCTCTTGTTCCTGATATACTTGAATAATATTTTATAGATTATGAACCATCTGCACATTGATTAAGACTTAATTACATAACAAGACTGTAACTAAGTTTCAAATATGTTAAATATTTTACAAGGGAAGAAGTGAGTGACGTTACAAAGGAGACTGTAATGCAAGGATCAGTTAGATATGGAATGATATGTGTTGCCACTAATGGTAGAGCTGCCATACCTTCGAGTTTAGGCCAATTTTTCAAAGAATACATAAATGCATTATCATTGATAAGATTATTTTTGAAACGGTTAAATGAGACCTTTAAATTCAACATCACATTTTCTTATTTAATATGGTCACGGATTATTTTATATATCGGTTAAATATTTTGAATTATATGCTTTTGTAGAATTCTTTTGAAATCTTGCTGTATGTACTATTAAAGCAGGGCTTCAGAATCAAGCAGCGGGGGAAAAGTTTTAGTGGGCCTATTTTTAAAATACTTATGTTTTTCCTGTTCTATTATTGGATGTATAAATATATAGATAGAAAACTACATAACATGAACACTGTATAGATATATAGACAGAGAATGCATAATTCACCGAAATGAATAATGATTTAACACATTATATCTATCGAAGAGTTAAAATTTAAGAATAATTTCCAGAGGAAGCCATTAAGATTGAGATAAAAAAATATTTAATTGAAATTCTTAGCAACTATTAATCTCAGGAGACCGACTTGTCACCAAAGGCAGCTAGTATTACATATTTACGCAAATCTTTTAGTTTTGTTAGTTATTGCTTTCATTTTTTGTTTCTTTCCATTTTTCGATTGTCGACAAGGGAATTATATGATTTTTAAATAATTTCAACGTAATCTTGTAATTTGAAATGAAAATATTCATTATCGAAAGAATAGAGGCTACAATTTTATATTTATTGAAAATTCAAAGTTTAGTTTAACTGGAAAATCAGACCTGCCCTGCTCATAAAATTTATGATGATTGAGAAAGAAACAAAGAAAAATAAGACGAATAGAACAAATAAATAAATAAATTATGCAAATAAGTTTGGAAACTCATTGTAGTTACTGAGATTTTGAACAAGTCTTGAACTTTTCCAATTTATCATAAAATATTCTTTTCACTGAAGCGTTCTACGTTTTTATAAATACAACTGAATAGCGATTAAATAAAGATTATTCCAATAATACTTTCTTGAAATCCGAACTTTAGTCCAACTTTAACTGCATACATTACTAGAATTAAATTGATCTATGAGAGCTCTTGAATTTTGATAGAATAACAAACGATTTTTAGGAATTCAGAGAAAACATAACAGTGGAACTTGATGTAGAAAAGGAAATGATTATAAAAATAATCAGGAGGATTATTCAAATATTCGATTGGATTTTATTTTCTTTGCTGTTTTCAGTGAATTGAAATAATAGTCATATTTAATATTTAACTAGTAACAGATTAATTATTTGAAAAATTAGACATATTTTGAAATTAGAATAATAGATTTGAAAAAAATTATAAAATGATCTCATTATTATTTATAACTGTTTTATCATATTTATGAAAACAATTCAAATTTATTTTGAATTTGGTGAGAAAAGAGTGCAATATTCTATTACACTGATTCGTGGCAGTTTCCTTTCAAAATGATTTACACATGAAAGAATGAATTCTTCGCCTTTAAGATTTTTCCTAATGATGAGATTTCTTTATATAGTTAAAGAAACACTCGTTGTTTTAAAAATTTATTCTATTATGTAAATACAGTATAGAAGAATTAGGCCTACGAATTGCATTAATGTTTTATATATGTTTCCTGTATTGAAATTAGGCATAGCAGAATTTATGTTAAAATGTGAACAATTAATATCCTTTAACTTACTTTTTCGCTAATAAATTCTTAAATCATGCAGTGCAGTATAAGAACATATGTAAACTACCAGTACAGATCCTTCTATTTTAACAGGACACGTTACCGGCAACTACTTCTATGATTCACTGGGCCGCGCTCAAATTCTATGTGGCTTGAGATAAATGGTGGACTTAGTTCTCAATAAAAAGTGGGGAAATACTTATTATAACAGTGAGTTTTGAAATAAAAAAATTGTCCTATGGTGTTGGTAAGCAACGAAATCAGTTCATAGTACTACGGTATATCCTACCTTTTTGTTATTCGGTCTAGCCTTCCGCCATATTAGGTCGGATACTCGGGAGTGTACTGTATATTGCAAATTTCAATTACACTGAGTTTCTCTAAATTAACAGTCACTATTTTTTTAGGTTGGCATTCTTCATTGAAATTGCTTGATGTAGCCGTCACTCAAGTGAAAAGACTAAAAAAGAACTAGCTAAAAGAGCAGGTGTAGGGATATAACAGTAACAGACTTTAATGAGTAGAACAATTTGATGGTTAAAATTACTTTACTGTGAGAGTGATTCAGTAACATCTATAAATGTATACTGAAATTAAATAAATTTGATATCTGAAATACTTGTTTATCAGAAATTAATAAAATTCTCGGTGTACCAGATGGTCGCAAAAAAGTGGCTAGTATATTATAAATTCAAAGAACGTTGATGTAATTTAGACTAACTGGCATAATTCGATCAAGTGGGAATGAATTTAAATTGAATAGCAAACGTTATGCAATAAATTGTCCGAAGGTTAAAAGAATTAAATAAACACTAAACAAACTTAAAATGTGTTTCAATATAAAATCTGAAAATAAATGATACTTTAAAAAAATAAAAGAGAGCATTTATTTCTAACAAAAGGAATTGTTTTTAGATTTATTTTTATAGCAACAAATCCAAAACAATCAAATAATCATTGCATTCGGAAATCGTGAATAAATGCATGACATGATCATGAAAAGATTCTATAGAAATTTTGACAATCGTCTTATAGTTTTCAATATGATACATTTTTAAGCTGACGCACTATCTATATATTGAGTGAGACGAAAATACTTAATCGGAAAATAAAAAAAAGAAAAGAAGCAAATATCATAAAGAGCTGCTATAAAATTGACTATCAGACAGACGGAAGGCTAGACAGAAAGATATTTATTTTGTAAATTGCGTTATATAAAAATTGTTACGTGTAGAATGCAGCTCAGATAAGGCAGTGGAAGCAGTCCTGAAATATTACTGTGCTAGCTACGATATTTCGGACTACGATTTCGAAATTGTTTCGTCTACTGTAAGGGGGAAAAAGCTCTCATTTGAAAGCGTAGAATACGTTCCGATGTTTTTCTTAAAAGATTCTGAATGGACAAAGTATTAAGAACCATTCGAAAAATTTGTTTAGCTCTAAAATATTCATTGCAGAATCGAGATTGTGACGCAAAAGTTGTGAATAAAAAATCGTTTGCTTGCAGATGACGCAGACGAAAAAGTTCTTCTGCAGAAGCACTTGAAATAACTTTAAAGCAATCCAGGAAATTCCTTTGAAGTTCCCAAATACAAACAAAATAAAAATTTGGATTTAATTTACTTATGTATTCAGTTTCTTCATATCATCCATATTTTATATTTTGAGAGATGGTAGTTGTTTGGAGTAATTTTTAATTTCCTTATTTATTTATGAATTATTATAATAAGGATTATATTCCTGATAAATGAATTTGTTTGTTGCATGTTTTGAATGTATTTGCTGCATTTATTATTACATATTCGCTATAAGCTTTCATGTTTTAATAAATATTAATAAGCTTTAGTAAATAATAATTTTTAATAATAATAAATTGAAAAATTTTGAAATGAAATGCTTTATCTATATTTTTCATTATATAGCTGTAAACAAATGCGGGAATTATTTTCTTTAATTTGGTTTCTACTTTCATCTTGTTTTTAACAATAAATGAATATATGACTATTCATTTAACTTAAGAAGCAATCAGATTTGAGGAATAAATGGTAATATTAAGTTCTATATTTATTTAATTTCAAAAAAAAGTTTTTAGAAAAGTAGAATATTTAAACATATTAACATGATAATATTTCTAAACTGACATTCTTTCCGTAAATTGCATAACAAAACATGAAAAATAAAGGTCAAAACGTTCTGTAAAACAGCATCTAAAACAACTAGATTTTTAACATTATTATAACTTGGATATTAAGAGTTCTTTAAGAAAATATTTCTCAAAATTTAAATTAGATTTTTATTTAAAATTTAATCAAATTTTTAACACGTCTTTTCAATGACTGTGGCAAAAAATAATTTTATGTATTCTTTAAAATCAGAAAAATTAAAATTTTAGTCATAACAATTTTTTTGTTTCCGTACAAATTAATTGTAAAACTTTTTTTGGTATATTTTACAAAAACACTTTCAATTATTTTAAATAATGTGGTAATATTTATGCACTATGTAGCATTGTCATATGCATTTCTTTGTACATGTTTATTGATATAATTAAAAGCAAATTAAAAAATAATGCCATAAAGGCAGAAGTTCCAAGCCTAAAGCATTAACAGATTGCAATGCTGATGACTAAATGCTCTAATTTTTGAAAATTTTTTCCTAATCATGATTTTCAATCATCATTAAATGATTTTAAAAAAACTTTTTTCTTTCTTCCAAAATTTATAGCATAATTTCAGATTATATGAAATAATGCGTCACTTCTTGATATGTCTGAATTTCAAGTTAACTAACAATTTTTTACGTGTGGTAATTAAAAAAGATGGATTAGATTGCGTCCTAGAAGTTTCAATATTTGGCTTTATAAGATTAACAATCACAAATATATTTTTATTACTTTTTTTCTGAGAATTAACGGATGTTTTATTGTTCTGTATGATACATGACTGGTTGTTCTAGTTAGACAATATTTATAGTATAGTGTATACATTTAAATCTTTTGCAAAATCTTCTTCTCAGAATTAAATAAATATATCGTTTGCTTTCCGAAAATCTGCTTTGCCAATCATGCTCAGAATTGTTCTATTTTGGTTATTTTAAGAGCAGAATTTTAATTTCATTATTTGACACATTTGATATTTCTTATATTTATATTGATTATGCTACAGATTGTAAAGAAAACGAAAAAAATATGTTCACATTAGTGATATTTTTCAATAGCATTGGTGTTCTACAATTCTCATGTTTTTGTATTATCTATCGGTCTTGATATGTTTAGTATTCGTTCAGAATTTTTAATAATTTATTGTATTCTTTTTTTGGAAAATGTGCTTAACTATAAAAGAAAATTATACGGAAATAAAATTGATGTCATTGTAAAGATTATTCTTTGAATTATATTATGGTGTTAGTATAATTTTTTGTAGAATAATATTTTCGGAAGTCATCATTGAAAATATATCAAAGCATTGTTTAATTTTAATTAAAATTCTAATAAAATTTTTTACACAATTACTCGCAGGTATACATTCTTATCCTTAAAAGTTTGTATATGTTAAATTTTTTAAGTATATGTGAACCACTTCATACACATCTGTCACAATTTATTGCTTAAAATTAATGCGTTAAATGAATCATGGATATAAAGTTACGAATAAAACATTTAATTGAATTTAATCTCTACTAATATTTCCGCAGAACCAGATGGTCGTCAAAGGCGGCTAATTAACAATAATTGTGTTCCATGTGCTATCATCTAAAAGCCACATTATGTCTAGACTTGCAGAACGAATAGTCTAGACGACTAAAAGACTTTTGTTGGAATGTTGTTAGTTACAGATTCAAAGACCTGATTAATTATGATATATTCCATAATGCAAATATATGTTCTGCTCTACACTGGAATCCTGGAATTAAGTAACAAAAACGAGTGCTGGAAATTAATTCATGATAAGAACATCATTACAACAATTATATTTTCTCCATTATTTATATAATTAGACTTTTATAAATAATTGTTATCTCTACTAATAATAAAGATGAATATGTGCGTGGATTGGGGCTTTCTATTTAAGATTGACCTACAGTAACCGTTTGTGGCACATATATCCCATGGAGGGTGAGAATGTGCATTTCAGATTGCTTTTTTTTTTCTTTTTGAATTTTTGAGCATTTAAAATGTTTTCTTTTCTTACTTTATTTATATTTTAACTTATAGAGTAAATATTGTGATGAATTTGTTTTGTATTTTTCTTTATTATGTTTCGTATACGAGAAAAAAAAAACGTACGAACTATAACAGAGTTATAAGCATTTATTCTAATATGATTCATTGTTAATTAACATTTAATTAAAATTAAAGTGACGAACAGTAAAAAAATTACATATTGCTTTTATTATTAATATAGAATTTTTTAAAGATATTATTAATATCTTTAAAAAACGATTAAAATAGTTGGCAACATGAAGAAAAATAGTTAACAATGATAAAATAGTTAATTGCCTTAAATTCACTAAACAGAAATTAATTTTTAATCTGTAGTATGAAAACCATGCTACAACGTAACTAGCCCGCCTCCTACCAAACTATCATTTCATAATGGTTTTATTTTTTGAAATAAATCTACTATATTGTAAACAACTTAATTATTAACATCAAAATACTTTCAACCCCCCCCATAAAAAAGCATTTTCCATTTTGGAATTAGCTTAATTAAATCTATTTTTAGCATTCTAATTCCATTGGAGTACTCTTAATAATTAATTTAAAAACAAAAAAAAAATGTATTAAATGTGTTGATTTGTGAGTTTGAATCCCTTTTTTCATAATTGAAGAAATTACTTTGATGTAATTCTGAGATAAAATTATTGCTTAATGTCAATATGTCATCGGGAGCATTAAAAGCATTTCTGATTTTTTATTTTCTTTTAAAGGATTAATAATTGTTTCTTTTAAGAAAAACATGTTTTTGTGCCTTTTTTTGTTTCTAAAAGGGGCAGGATTATGCAATACAGAGCATAGAAATTTGAAGGATTTCCACATTTTCATCATTCCCAGAAAGCATTTATTTTTAAAACTAATGGGATGATTAACTTTTCAACTGATGTTTTTGCATTTAAAATTATTCCACAAATGAACACGGTTATGCAATCAAGAGCCGATTATCGCTTTATGAATTTCAGATGCACTGTTTTGGGGCATGCTTACTGCCTCTGAATGCTTTAAAATATTAATACATGTTTTTCTTAAACGAAAATGTTTTAGTGTTTATTGCTTTATAAAGGGTGTCCCAAAATTAACGCAAGATTTGAATTTGCCACCATTCGTGCAGTAAAGTATTGGCAATCCTTTTAAAAAACCATTTGACTGCTGATAGTTCAGGTTTAGTAAAAATGGAGCGTTTGTAAAGTTTATAAAATGAAAAATTTCCAGCTTCCTACTACAGAAAACACTACCATTCCTATGTTATAGCAAATAACGTCTTCAGTTTTGCCAACCTGTGACAACTACGTAATGATGAATAAGAAATAAATGTTACACATCTTATCAATTTGTATTGTTTCCTATCCAAACATATATATTCCAAACATATTTTTACTTTTTTCATGACCTTTGTGTTCATATTTGTCTGACGAAGTGGTTTACTTTCGCTGTTTCTTACTTTTCTCCCATCAGATCTGAAACATCCTTTCAGTATCGTGTAGTATTGTTATAAATCTGTAGTACTGTTTTCCTATGCAATTAATCTCAATATAAGGAATAGAGTTGATATTGATTGTCGGTATTTTAATTGTTGCTGAATGGATGCCAATAACCTTACCTTGACGGCATTTTACAAATTTCCGACAAATTTGATAAATCAAAACAAAGTGTAAAATATGCACGAATTAATGTGATAACTCTATAAGGAATCGAGAACCTTCATACTTTTAATAAGTCCCATACCCTGTCATGGAAACTATATAAAAGGAGGTGCGCATAATAGAGTGAGTCAATTGAATTAAATTTTTCTTTAGAGTGTTAATCGCGAAGCGAGCTCTCTAGTTGCAATGATACAGATTTTCTTATTTAATATTTTATTTTCTCCTATACTTAGCGATTTATTGCTTGCTTGAAGATTTTTTTTATTTTCTGAAAATATTGTCTTTGTGTCAGTGTATTCTTATTCTCCTGTCTGTGCTTCGTGCATTCTTGTTGAATAAAGTTGCTTTATTGATATTAAAGCTTATCAAGCAATTTAGACTTCTCATTCACTCTTTTTAAACTCTCATTCAAGAACGAATTTTCCGTAACAATTTATAATAACAACGAATAAATATTAATATTCACTGTAAAATTCCGATTTCTCAATAGAATGACACAAAAATACATCACTGAATAAACAGATATTTTGGCTTTAAGATTTAGGGAAGAGAAATGTCCATTTTAAAATCGCCGTGACTGTAACCTTGTTGATCCAGAAGTGCTTATTTTTACATATTCTGAGAAATAAACATGTTTTCATGGCAACAATCGGTTTCAGGTGGGATAAATATTGTCAAACTGTGATTGAAAGCGGCATATTCAATTCAGGTTTCAGTTAAACATAAATACAAAAGTAGATATACCACATATCAATGGCACAATTTGTTTATTTCATCAAAATTCTGAAAACTTGAAAGACTTATATTTAATTTTGATACTTTGATAAAGCATTACTATACTTGTGCTCTCTAATGCTGATGTAGAAGAAATGTGCCCTCGTATACAAAGTGAAATTTTTAAAAAAATATTTTCTTAAATGCATGCTTAATGTAGATAAATTGATCTCAATTTATTTGATGTATTTGATAATGTGCATCATTTTTATATTTTCTTCTGAAGTAAATTCATAATGACTTAAACTTATTAATCTAAATTCATATTAATATAAAAAAAGTAACTTTCAAAACCTTATACTGAGTTTTGGCAGTTGATCAAGAATTTTTATTGACAAATTAAGGAAGCGCATAGAAATCATTCACTGATTTCAGTACACATGATCTTATAAACTTATACTGATCTAAATAATCAGTTTATACTCACATCTTAAGTGCCAGATCAATTTAATGCTGAATTCTCTTATACATTATACCTGTAAATGGCTTTGATGTGTCCATAGCTTCAAAATGGATTGTTAGTCAAATTAAGTCATTCGGAATTTGCCCTCCAAAATTGATTACATAGTGATTAATACTTCAAATAATTGCTCTTTGAAATTATTTCTTCAACACATAATATAGTGATGTCCAAAGTCTTTCAATCCTCTGTTCTTTTCGTGATTTTTTTCTTGATTACATTTTCTCTATTTTTTTTCGTGATTTTGATCTTTTTTCTTCTTAGAGCTCCCGGTTTTTTTTCTTTCTAGGCCACAGTTCTGAAAATGAGAAGCTTCCTGCATGGGATTGATTCTTGCCACCCGGTTGGGTACAGAAATGGTGTGGAGTCGATTACTCCCTACCAATGAGGAGACGTACTTCCCACGGGAAGGGTTGTATCGTGGAAGGAGAAGATGCTTAGGACTCAACCTTAGTATCCTTCGATGTCGTCAAGGTGGTACAGTCATTCAGATATTATCCGTGTACTTCATGTCGGTTGGAATAGTTAATTCCATAGGTGGTTGGAATATATTAGCTTTCTAGGCATCTTATGTAAAACGCCATCAAGTAAATTTTCCAAATTAATCAGTAATTTTCATAGAACTTTGGCAAAAATAAAGAAAGCATTTTATTCTCTAGAAAATATACAGAACAATATTAGCGAATTGATGAACATGTTGATCACGTTTGATTGCCTCTTAATACAATTGTTTCAAAATATAGAAATAAACTGCACTTAGCAGTCTTTTACTACAACAGGTATTCCAGTATTCTAAGGATCCTGAAGTAGGATTATTTTGGAATGAGAGGGTTATTTAACCCTCTCATTCCAAATATATATTTCTGAATCCAGATGATTAATTCAGAAAACTAATTTTGCAAAATATCTCTGCCTTTTGGAATAGAATTAAAGATGCTAATGAAATTATATATGATTTCGTATTAACTCTGTATGGAAATGAGGATTCTTCAGGACGTTATGATAACTCACATTTTGGGAACTATTTTTGTAATATCAGTAAAGGGAAAGAATCTCCTTTTGAACAAATGCAAATGGGTCACACAGAGTAAAATATTGAAAATTTTCCAGCTGGAGATTCCGGAAATAGTCAACAGCGGTATTTTTCCTACCTCAGGAGATTTCCTCTATTTCCGGGATCATTATTCCTGGACTTTTGATAAATATCAATTCGGAACAGCAGTTTTGTTTATTCTGTTCACTGTAAGGATTTAGTTAATTTCCTAAGCTCTGTCGGTTGCCTAAATATAATCTCAATGAATTGAAAATAAAGACGATCAGAGAAATGATTTCTAAAATTACAGAGTATATACAAATATGTGTTAGTCAAATGAGTTTTGATTAATATTTTTTAAGAAATGGTTTATAAGTGTCACGGCTACCTTATGATAATCTCTAATTGTTTTAAAAATGAATGTGGCATAGGAAAAGGAATATGGATGTTTTCCTGAAACAATTCAAATATGATTAAAATATTTGCTTTTGTAGTAGTTGAATAAAATTTGAAGTAGTTTGTAGGGTTTAAATAAAAATTTTCAAAGATAGCGCTGGTATCGAGTGGAAATGGTTGGTTGTTTTGAATATACCAGGTGGAGTGGTCTTCACGCCAGAGAACTCCTTACATGGTACTAGCATACAGTAGTTACGAAATATTAACTTTTGGCGCAAATATAGCATTTTTACTGAATCTGTCGTGTGATCCTTGGCGAATTATTTGGCGATTAATTCCTGGCATGCGGTTAATAGTATAAGAAAATAGAATTTGTGCTTTAGGTACTTTTTTCTCAACTGATTGAAACAAAGATTTGGCACTAAATTACACTTGTAGTCACAAAATCCGATACCTAATTCGATATATTTCGGTCAGTACATTTTTTAATTTTCGTGCTTACATGTTTTGTAAAGTACAGACAGACAAACAGGAAACCATTTGTTGGGTTTGGCTCAAATTTTACAGGTGTCTTCAATATAGATTGTGTACCAAATCTTATCTATCTAGCTCTTTTCATTTTGTAGTTATCGTGCTAACTTATAATCGAACAACCGGACTGCACCAAAACACATTTTACTCGAAAGATGACAAAAAACTGAGAATTTTATGCAAAGCTGGTATACCGAATTTCAACTGTCTTGCTCAAAACGCTTTGTAACAGATTGGCAAACGGACGTTTTACAAAAATGTGTTTTTCGAATTCGGGGTGGTCTAAACTAGTCTAAACGTGGAGATTAGACAGAATCTTGAGTTCAGATTTTTAACTACTAAAAAGTAACTTACTATATATTATTACTTTAGTTACTTACTAAAAAGAAAAAAAATAAATCTTTTTGGTTAATTTCTTTCACAACCTACGCTCGCCAAAGGCAAGATAACCTTTTAAACCTCTGATAATAGAACTACATACAGGCTTTTTTGCTTAATAATAGAAGTAAACATTCCCCAGGTCACAGCATTTTTTCCACCTATGATTATATTTGACCCTTTCATTAAAACTGAAATATTTTGTAGTGCATCTAAAAAATAATTGGTCCTAAGGGCATCAATATTTCCTCTCCCATGCTTAAAAATACGAGTCAATAGTCTGATTGATCTGAAGAATATAACTGTGGCGATCCTGCTTCCATCAAAATGACTGTATTCGAAAAACTATTTTCCTAACTGCGCACCGGAAGTACGAAGCAGTTATCTACGATCAAGCGCGCAAGCTGTGCGAATTAAAAAGATAAATTTCCGGTCTTTCACAAAAAATCTGTTGTCTGTCGATGTGTTAGCGTTAAAAATTAAAAAGATGTTTATTTTTATATAAAAAAAGTCGTCGCTCATTCTTTATGTGTGGATGTAACTTAACTATCCCAATTTGCAACCTTCTCCACTAAAACATCCCACATTTGTTAACCCGCCTTTACAAGCGCCATACGATGGACCATATCTCGTACTCAAACGAACTGATAAAATGTTCACAATTGAAAAGAACGGCAAACAATCCACGATCAACATTGATCGCTTAAAGCCTGCGTTCTTCGAGAACTCTCACCAGTCCTCTGCACCAGCAATATCACCACCAGTTGCAGTTCCGACTTCACCAAAACCAGTACCTGAACTGTCTCCATCGAGTCCTGTGTCACCTACAAATTCTACTCCAGTACCTTATGTGACCAGATCTGGCCGACGAGTTCGCTTCAAAACTCGTTACCTCTAACTTCAGTGCCTGCTGCACTACTAGAGGGGGGAGTACTGTGGCGATCCTGCTTCCATCAAAATGACTGTATTCGAAAAACTATTTTCCTAACTG
Source organism: Argiope bruennichi (assembly GCF_947563725.1). NCBI lineage: Eukaryota > Metazoa > Arthropoda > Arachnida > Araneae > Araneidae > Argiope > Argiope bruennichi. Next base: position 21,629,591 of record NC_079155.1, read on the forward strand.
CGCACCGGAAGTACGAAGCAGTTATCTACGATCAAGCGCGCAAGCTGTGCGAATTAAAAAAATAAATTTCCGGTCTTTCACAAAAAATCTGTTGTCTGTCGATGTGTTAGCGTTAAAAATTAAAAAGATGTTTATTTTTATATAAAAAAAGTCGTCGCTCATTCTTTATGTGTGGATGTAACTTAACTATCCCAATTTGCAACCTTCTCCACTAAAACATCCCACATAATTAAGGAATAATTAATTAAAAATTGTTGAATAAAATAGTTTCAGAGTCAGCGTTTTTTTTTAATTGATAAGTTTTTGTTTAGTACTGTGGTTTCAAATGCCTTTATTTAATATCATTTGTTTCATGTTCATAAAAATAGGAATTTATAATCTTATTTTTCCCATTTTTCTCATACTTTTGAGCTAAAAAGATTTATGTATGCTTGTACTTTCAATCATAATAAATTATTTTAATATTTTTAAAGCTTACTTATAATTGATCAGATTAGTTTAATTTTGATTCAATATACATTGAGATATTTGGTTAGAATTTAAGCAAGAAATTAATTTGAGGATTCCTTCTTGAACTTAAGTTTAAAAAGAAAAAAAAAGTAAAAATATGAAACTGTTTTTTTTTTATTAAAATTAAATAACAAATTTAATTTATTTAGCTGTTTTAGTTTGGAACTGTCGTATTCAATTAAATTCAGATACACAAACGCACAATCTTTCTATGTAGGTATTTCGTTAACAATTTAAAAGAAATCCTAAGGTTGATGTAAAAACCACATACCATATTTCATCTATATGACTCAAATGTTTGAGAGTTTTTAGGTTCTCAGGCAGACAATCATAATTCCAAAAATATGTTTTTCGGATTCTGTAAAAATCGCTAAAAATTCACCAAATTCGTAAAAAAATTTTGCTAAATATTTTTTTTTTTACTTCAAAGAAGAAAAAATAATATTGAAAATATCGAATCAAAGAATTTTCAATGTTTCCTTGGAATATCTGCTCAGACCTGTTTGGGAATTAATCCGATTTTTTGAGTTCTAAATAACCAATTAAGATTAAATATAAAGGGAAATAATATAAATATTAACCTTTTGTAAGGCCATGGGTATTAAGATAATTACTATTTTTTTTTCTTTTTTAACAAGATGGGTGTCTTTTGATAATCTATTGAGGGTGGGAGGGAAGACATTTAAATGAAATAAACAAATGGCAGCATGAATTCCGATTTTTTTTCTTATGTTTTATCACATTGAACATTGTTTTCATAAAGGAGAATGGAATTTAAATTTAAATTTATTAAATTAATTTATTATTAATTAAGTATGAAATTTAATTATTAATTAATTATGAAATTTAATTATTAATTAATTATGAAATTTACTTATTAATTAATTATGAAATTTAATTATTAATTAATTATGAAATTTAATTATTTATTTTTAATTAATTATTAAATTCATTATTAATTTCGAATTAATTATGAAAATTTGATTGATTAATTAAATTTACATTTATTAAGTTATTATTTTTTAACATTTTATACAAAAAAATTTAAATTTCACATTTTATACAAGGATTCTACTCTGTTCTGCCAGAGATCGCTTAAATCTCTGGGAGAACAGATTAGAATCCTTGTATAAAATGTGAAATTTAAATATTTTTTTGTGAATAGGTATATTTTTATTCTATTTGATACATACAACATTTCGCTTTTTTTATTTCAAGCGAAACTTTCTTTGTTCAGAATTGTAAAGGATGCATAAGTTATTTCAACTCATATGTTTAATCAAAATCAGTTTCAATTATAACTTTAAACTAACAATTTTTGTACATATATATATATATATATATATATATATATATATATATATATATATATATATATATATATATATATAAATTTATTTTGTATCTCCTAAGATTTGGCTCAAATTATATATGCTTTTTAACTTTATCTATATAGATGTTTGCCCTGAATAAACGGGATTTTACACAAAAGAAAATCATTTTTCATAACTAAAAGTGCGGGCAGTGCAGTATAATGGCCAGAACAATATGAGTGACGCGCGTGTTGGGGGTCCTCCGTTCAAATCCGTTCTCCGTTTTTTTAGTATTGCGCTTATATTTAATATTTTTGCTTTTTAAGTTATTCTGTATTGGTATCTTTCCTGAAAAAATGAGATTTTACATAACAAACATTTTTTATAACTAACTATTGCAGCCTTTTTCTATCTGTTCATAATCCATAAACTATTGCAGCCATCTCGGACCCGGTTTCATCATGATAAAACTGAGTGTAAGTTCAAAAATACAAATGATAGATAAATTGCGATATGAAAACTGTAATATAACATATTGTTTCGAATTATATGTTAAACTAAGTACATTCATTATTTTTTTATTTATTTAAATGACCAATTCATATGTCGGTTAGATTGAAAAATATTCATATGCAATCAGTATGCGATTCGTATCTAAATAGTTTCTCCGAAAAAACACGATTTTATATAAAATCGAAATCTGCTATCTCAAATTTCAATTTCTCATGTGAAAACATTATTATTTTGAAGTCATTGTTTGTCTTAATTAATTTAAGTCATTAACCAGTTTAAACGGTATGAAACAATCACTTTAATATCAGATTACGCATGCGTCGATATTTAGAAAAACGATGGTTCCTTCCCCCTCCAAATCAAAACTGGTCGAGGTCTAAAACTTTTTTCTCAAACCAGGTTTTTAATTTTTTTTAACGAAAATAGGGTTGAAATTAGTTTGAAATGATCACGTGAATACTGTATTGCTCAATCGTGAACTTTTAGAAAAGCGATATATATATATATATATATATATATATATATATATATATATATATATATATATATATATATATATATATATATATATATATATATATATATTCCTCTCAAAATCGTCCGAACCCATTTTTTTTGTCAGCTAGAAAAATTTGAAAATTATATATTTATATATATTATCTTCTCTGAGCTTCTTCTGTCGATAACTTTTTAAGACCCTGCCCTTTATTTGCCAGACAGGAGAATCGGGTACCCGGTGGACATTTACGCCAAGTTGTAACATTTTGTTGTGGATACGTCGCCAAATGTGGCAACCTACTTTATCATTTTCTAATAATGCTAAAAGAAAAAAAAATGATGCCTGAAAAGCGATAAATTATCATTTTTCTGCCTGTGCATTTTTAAGCTTAATAAACCCCAAAACAAAACAGCATAATGTTCTCACATTGTAAAAATAAATAAATAAATAAATAAAAATAAGAATAAAAAAAACTGTTTAGCGAAGTTTGGTCTTTCAGATATTAGGATAAAAGTACGAATTTTCCTTAAAGATCTCGTTTAGTAATCCTATTCTTACTCCAAAATAAACTGGCATTACATAATGCATTTATTTAGAAAATGAATACATTTGCTCATATTGAAAATTCATTATTATTGGAGCCATCCATTATTAAACGTCAATCATCAAGAGTATTGAAATCGGACGCTAAATATTTACTCTTCTGTAATGACGAGTCAATAATCATTCGAAACGAGGAACAGTCATACACATCATTAAATCGGCCCAGAATTTAATGATACGCATTCAAAATATACTTTTATGAATAACTGTAAGCACTGTATTCTGGATGAATTATTGATGGCTTTTACTGAATGTGAATTTTAAATCTTTTGCAGCAACATATGAATTGATGAAATTGAATATTCTATTGAAAATTACAGAAGAGTATTTCTGTTTGGCGATTATTATTGATTGGCGAGATGGTATTATTGTCAAACTAAAATTAAATTTTACCCCGAATGGATAAATTTTAAAACATAATTAAACTTTGAATTAAAGTCTGTTCTGAAGCTATTTGTTTTGTAAAGCGAAAATTCGTTTCAGAAATGTAATCTAGTTCCTGCATGAGTTTCAATTCAAGAAAATAACACATATTTAATCTATTCCAAGGAATTATCTGTTAGTTTAACTACAAATTACAGTCAAGCATTTGTAATTAACTTCCATAAAATTTTGATATTTACTTTTATATTGATGCTTATTTATATATTTTATATTTTAAATTATTCATGTATTTTTGAACATTAGAATTCCGTTTACTTTCGGATAAAATACTGCTTCTGATGAAAAAAAAAATATTTGACTTGAATTTGAAATTATTATTCATTATTAACATTTTTTTGGGATTGCATTAGATTTCTATTATTTAATTGTTTTGGAAGGCTTGCTTTTATCAGTATTATAATTTCGAAAATTTTCGATAAAACTTTTTGCAGTTTCTGAAAATATTTATTTTATTTGACTTCTTTCATGTTGAAAAATAAAAAAGAAATTGTAATAATTTTGTCACTTACTTCCATTGTTCGCCATAATTTTGAAATTTTATACACTTGCATGTATTTGATTAAATTATATTATTTTAATATTTTGAAACCTGAATTATTAGATAATCGAATAATTTAATTAAATTCTAATTTTATTCGATTGGCATAATTTATCAACGAATTGGGAAAAAGTAGATTTCAATAATTTATAAAACCAATAATATTTAATTATAAATGAAATTTAAAAAATTGGAAAATAATTAAAATAAAAAGTTTTAATAAAATATTTTTTTACAAATTAAAGCACGTTTTTAAAAATAGCCTTTATTAAAGTCTTTTAAAAGCCTCAGAATGCATTTTCGAAAAAAAAAAAAAAATCTGACTAAGAGGGGAAAAAAAAAATTAGAACTTGATTATATTAGAGAAAAAAAATTATTTTCTCACATGATGCCTTGAAATATGCAATAGCAGATTTGAATGTTTTTTTTTTTTATTTACTGGACTTTCTCTGTGCTTTTTAAGGAATAAGTCTCTCATAATAATAATTACCATTATTGTTCTTTCTAGAGGCTAATGAATTAATTATTAAAAATGCTTTCAATATTAGAATTTAATAGTTTCATACTTTTCTTTAAAATGTCGTGACATTCGATAGAATACCAGAATTTCAAACTTTTCTGTCAGCAGAATTTTCTTCAACAAAAAATTAAAGTGATGATAATAATAAAGAAATTTTTAAAAAAATTTGTTCTTTTACTTAACAAATTACAGCAATTTATTAAAGTGTGTTTTTCGTTTCCAACCAGCTGTCTTCTTCTTTTGTTTTTGTTTTGTCAAAATTATTTTTTCTTTTCAAGTTACCGAATCCGGGAACATTTTTGAAAACAAGAGCAATTCGTCACAATCGTATCACTCTGAAAGAACATTGAAAAGAATTTCTTTTTTTGAAGCACAAGTATTTCGAGAATTTTGATCAATATTATTCAAACATGGAAGGTTTCATTTCCCGTCTTAATTTAGAACAAAAATATTTACGAAATTTTCCGTAACTGATAAGAATAGAAGGCACAGTTAAACCAGAAATGCATCCTTGATTAAAAATATGCTGAAAGATGCCTCAAAAGTACTTTTATCTGGGGAATACAAAGCTAGATAAGAGCTTTCTGATTTTCTTTCGATGAAGTAATAATAAATGATTTTTGCAACAAAAGGGAGTTCGTTAAAGATATATCAGAATTCTAATCAAGAACACATGGTATTGATTTTTTTTTCTTGTAGTCCTATTCGAGTTTCTTCACAGTAACTAAAGAAATGTTGTAGATTTAATGCTATTGGCTTCTTTTTATTTTATTTAAAGAATAAATGCTGATTTTATCTATATTCTAGTCTTCTTAGGTGACCAACTGCTCTCCGGGAGTATTGGTTATATTTGATTTAAGATAAAAAGTTTTCTAATACTTGCATGTTCATGAAGTTAGTTCAAATTGTCCGACATTAAAGTCCTGTAATTTGAATTGTCTTAGTTAAATTATGTTTATCGTGTACATGAACCTTTTTAAGGGAGATACATGACATCATAGAGCTATTAAAAATGTAAATATCTGGTTTAAATGTCTTATCAGTTTCGTGATATTGCAACTTCACTTTCTTATTTCTCGTAAACTACACATATATTAAATATAATACTTTTTTGTTTGGTGTGATTAAATATTTGATAAGGCAATGGAAATCCGTTGGAATTTCAGGGGAATAATGTAATCGATTGTTGAAAACGAAGTGAAAAAATTTTAATTATCAAAATTCAGGAAAAATTTCCTTATTATTGAACTGGTATCATTAAAAACATAATTTTGTAAATTTCAAAACAGTTATAATTTATTTTTATACGATAATATTTAGAAAATATATTATAGCGGAGAAATTCTAAAATTCAGCTTAATTTTGAATTAATTAAAATTTCCAAATAAATTGCTAAGAGGGTCACATTCGCATCCTTCGTCGCGTTATGCATGTACTAAATTTGGTATCTGTAGATTAAATGGCTCCGTCTGTGAGCATCAGCACACACATACAAACACATTCATAATTATTATTAAAAGAGGTTACTATTAAGATATGAAATTCGCAATTTCATGTAATAACGAATGAAATTATTCAGATATTTCATGAAATGACTGATCAAGTAAATTAAAATGTGCTATGAATTAATAATTCTACACTCTAACTTGCTTTTATGTAAATTAATTAATGTTTGGTTTGGTCTTTTTTCTCAATAATCTTTCATGATTTTGTTATCACTTCATATATTTTCTTATAAAAAAACTATTGTTTTTTATTAACTTGATTTTAAAAGTATGTTTTTAAAAAACATTCTTTATATATTTTATTGTATTCTATTTTTAATCTTTCATACACATAAAAATGCATTGTGAATTACTGTAATCTTCATTTTTAAATTTTAATGATAGAAAGATTGTCTTACACAAAAATAAAACTATCCGACTACTAGTAGTTAAGTTCTGATTATATTAAAAATATTTCATCGGGATTATACATCTCTACGAAATTTAATAACTTCAGCATACGAAGTGAATGAAGAATTCAAGTCAAAATATCATCTTTACAATCCTATACATAAAGAGAAATAAAATAAAAGAACATGAAAAATAAAGAGCATGGCGAAAAAAATATTATCCTAAAATTGAACATAATGACAAATAGGGGCCATGACAACTCACTATATGAAAATACTATAAAGATGCTTCTAGTCTTGGTTCAGGCATGGTTGTTCTTCCCCTGAGGAGTATGTGAAAGAGCCCCTCCCCCTTCCTGAAAAAGGGGTTGTGCAAGCAAGTGTGTGAGTGTCATTTTCATAGGAGCTAGAAGTCAGACTTCTGCCCTCGGGTGCTCAGGGCCCTTTACCCTCAGGAGCTAATGCACCCTCCTTTCCGTGGTAACGCAGACACAACATCATCATCACAAATATATCATCACAATTTCAAATTTTAAACCTATACTGATAATTGAATTCCGTAATTATAGACATCTATTAATTTATCCTTTTCAAATAAAAAAAATCAATTTAGCAGTTTCTTTTTTAAGCAACGTACATTTCAATTTAAAATGTTCTATTATATCATCAGCCTTCATGAACTATTAGTTGAAAAGAATTGTTTCATAGTTTAGTATAGGAATACATTTAATCTATTCAGTTTGATTTAAAAAGTTTAAAAAATAAAAAAAAAAAAAAAACATATAGACCTTAAAAAAATCGTAAAGCAACAGAGAAAATAAATGCATTATAAATACGTATAAATAAACATATAAAGAAGAGTATTTCCTTCAAATTTGAAAAACCCATTTGAAATCTATGTTTATTTTAACTTTCATTTCGTTTTTTTAAATAAATAAACATAAGAGCTGATTTACCACAATTTGAATCAAGTCTCCATCGCATATTACTTTTTGCCACATTGAGGCATTCATATTTTCCGTCATAATTTTGGGATGTGCTTACGGTTTTTGCTATGGAATCCTTTTATGTATTTGACAGATACGGATTTAAATAAATTGAAACTGACAGCTTTATTGAGTCAACATTTTTCTTGTCAATATTCTTAGACAAATAAAGTAAAGTAAATGGAATATAATTTAGTCATAAATGACATGTTTATTAATTTTCTGTCTTTCTTACTGATTTTATTTTTGGTGATTTCCCTTTTCAGTAGTACAAATAATTATGATATTTTTTAAGCGGGAGAATGTTTTTTTACATGACATTCATTAGAGAAATATGCCAAGAAAAATATTTTTATTTTATGATTGAACATCCATTTATATCCATTTTAATTATATAATTTATTTATTCATTAATTATATTATATTCAACAGCATTAATGTCATAATGAAACCGTCGCCAGCACAATTTTTTTAAAGTCGTGTTACCATGACAACCAGATTTTTTTAAATTTCCTGAAATAAAATATATAGAATCTATTGTGTATTAAAAATTCATACTCTATGTTCTTGATCTATTTGAAATTTATCAAAATCCTCACTTGACTTTTCTCCATAAATTTAAATAAATTGTTACTATGACAACTATGCTCCAATTTAGATCACAGATATAAATCTATCTATTTTCAAACAAACGATAATATTCAATTTATATATATTTATAATCATCTATATATAGTACTTAATTTGGGTTTAAAAAAGGCTTGATTGGAGAGATTCTTATATTAATTCTTAATCAAAATGAATTCCATTCGAGCCTCTTGACAGTAAGGTTCATATGTACTTACTTAAAGAATTAATTTAAATCACGAATCACATTTGACCTTTCCGGAAGATTCTTCATCCCATCTTAGATTTCAATACAAATCAATTTGCAACCCATCTCCACAAAGCTTTGACAGAAAATGAGTATTTGTCTTTCAGTTCTACATCCAACCCAATCTAATTAAATACTAAATCTACAAAATAAGCTTTGAAATCAAAATTTAAGGAAGAGTTTGATTTTTCGTTTCATAAGGATATTTTATCAGGATTGCAAGATAAGATTTTAGAGTGAATAGCTAAAATTTTAATTGATTTCTATTGCAAATAAAAGATAATTGATAATTGATTTTTTGCTTAAAAATAATATTACTTTCTCTATTAACAGTGGGGAATTCTTTAGTTCATTATTTTATTGATACATATTTTTTTTATTTATATAAAACATCGTTTGAGAAAAATTCTTTAGTTCATTATTTTATTGATAAATATTTTTTATTTTATTTATATAAAATATCGTTTGAGAAAAATTCTTTAGTTCATTATTTTATTCATCAACATTTTCTTTCATTAATTTAAAATATCGTTTGAGAAATCAAACAAACAAAACAATATTTTATATCATTAAACTTTTATACACTAATTTTACAATTTCTATATAAATATTTTAATCATAATTCAATTTATATTTCTTGTTTGAAATTTAATAATGTTTAACATGAAACAATTTAAGTTCAAAGGCATGATATCACTATGAATGTTTTGAAGAATTTTGCAGTTCAAATTTATTCAATATAATTGCTTTAAATATTTCATATAAATTAAATTTTATTTGTAAATATATCATTTAAAATATATTTCGTTTGATAAATTTCGTATAAAGACTATAACTATATTCCGTTTATAAAGACCAAAATTCTCTTCAATAGCTGTTATTACTATTTATTATTAGCATTATTGAGATCAGACTGCTTCAAACGCGTTGAATATTATCCTCTTATATGCAAAGGTAAAGTTTGAAAAAGAAGAATAAAATATGCAAAGATAATATGGTTGTTTGATATCACAACATTTCAAAAATTTTCTGATAGAAATATTTGAGGAAATTTTCAAAAGTTATTGAATCCACTTCTCAATTTGTAGGCTTTATAGTTTATGATTTCGTTGCTAAATACATAAGACTTTATTAAAGATAGATCCTATTACATGTTTTCATTTTTATGAAATCAGTCTGTATTTTCTTGTTATTGATTTTACATAAGCCATACTCAATTAATAATTTATTAAAGATAGAACCTATCACATGTTTTGTTTATATATGAAATCAGTCTGTATTTTCTTGTTATTAATTTTACATAACAATACGCAATTAATAATTTTCTACGAAATAAAATATCCTTGGAAACGAAAAATGTAACAAACTGTGTTTAGAGTGGATTAAATTTTGTGATCCCAATTATTTAAGATAAAATTATATTCAAAATTTATTAAATATAACATATTTTTGTTTGGAGGTACTTGGTCCACATTTGTGGGACAAGAAAAGTCAACGATGTAACATTTGGTGAATTTATTTTCCCCCCTTCAAATTAACAACTAATAATCATTACGCTATTATGCTCTTTTCACTGAAAAAAAAATTAAAATTCAGACAATTTTCTTTTATTTTCCATATTTACGATCAGTTATCGATACAAAATAACATATAGACACCACTCAAACAATATTAGACGGACATCCAGATCTGAAAAATTCATTTCTATTAAAAGTTATTGTTAAAAGAACTTTCTCTAGTTAAGTTAAAATTTAAAACTCGAAAAGTTAAAACATTTTTATTAAAAGTTACGGTTGTTTCAGGATCCCGAGACTAACACTTTTCGTTGATTCTACTTCGCTAAGGATTAGTCCGCAGAATGATTAGTGATTATTAAGTTTCCAACTTCCACGAATAATCTCTGGTAAACCTATTGCTAAATGTAACCATTTCCTCCTTTCATCTTTCCTATCAGCACTGTTTTTGACGAAAAAAAAAAACGTTTCCTGCGTAAAAGCGCGGAGGATTTTCAAATTGAAGAATGGACAGTATACTCACATTAAAAAGAGAATTTTGCTGTAATAAGGTTGTGTTGTATTGCAATAGGGTCACGTGTTTACTGACGTAAAATGGCTCCTACAGCAGAAAAACAGGTGATATCATTCTGATTCTTCGTATCAAAACACATTTTAAAAGAAATTTATATATTTAAAATATTTGTTAAGACTTTTCTACGTATACTGACGTTCATATCTATCAAAAATATTATCTCACAAAAATTATTTTTTCGTTATCTCAAAATAAAAAAATAAAAAAAAAAATAAACTTTTTAATGATATCAATTTCATATCAATACAATTTTTTTTTTGCTTCGAATACATTTTAAAATATTATTTTGGTTTCAGTTTACTAACAATGTTTTGAGGAAATTCAAATTCATCTATTAAAATGTTCATTCGTGTGGTTTTGCCAATGTTAAAATTAAGATTAAAAAATTGCATTTTTTTGGGCATTACCTCCGAATAAGGATTTTCACTTTCGCTTTTATTTCGTTGTGTATAAATATTTTTTAATTTGCACCCTAATAATTTGCAGTAGGTTCATTCAATTAAACTTATGTCTTTCGGTCCTTTCATATAACAAGTTAATATTAAAAAAATATACATTCCACTTTAATTGTTTTACTACGTACAAACACAGTCTGGTAAATAAGCTTGTCACCAAAGACAGTTTGAATAAACAAAGATATTTTAAGCATATTTCAACGAATTTATTTTACCCAAAATTCAATTTTACCTTCACGAGGTACATTTCACGGGCATGGGAAAAAATTAACTTTGATTAACCATCAAGTTGATAAAAGCTCAAATAAAAATATTAAGTTAACTCTTACTGCAAATTAAAGAGTGATAACTAGAAAACTTAAAGAGCTAAATGGGTAAAATTTTGTACAAAGATTTTACATTTAATTTGTAAATCTTTAGAAAAATTTGAAATAGAAATATATGAAAAGGTTGTTGATTTGTATCCTTGCATGCATATAAACAGATCTCAAATTTATTGTTCATTATCATCAAGTTAAAATTGTTGTTCATTATCAAATTTTTATTACAAAACATATGTTTAAAATCCACATTCGGTTTTCTTTTGTTTACTAAGAAGCAAAAAATGCTCATAAATGCGAATCTGAAAAAAAAAAAAAAAAAAAAAAAAAAATTGGGTTTTTATGATCTTTATTTGATTAATATTAAGGCTCATAATAGTAATTATAATTGTGATATAAGTAATGTAATTATGATTTAACATTAATCTGATTAATGTTAAATTACAGTTATTATTTTAACTATGATTTATATGCTGAAGAAGAAGAAATAATTGCCACTTTTCGTTATAAGACTTTGACAGGAAAGAAATAATGTTTCGGATGTTATAACAAATTTGCTAATTATCTTGAAACAATTACAGTGAATTGCGTACTGAGATGATTCGGTAAATAATTCATATGAAATGTTATAATTTTCCAGAATTACTTATTGTGGTTTGTAATTATTTTCATAACAACATATTCTTGTATTGTTTCATATCTTCTACTCCGTCATATTGTATTGTTTCATATCTTCTACTCTATAATTAATTCATAACTAAATAATTAAAGCCAACTAATAATTGGAAAATGTCATTACAAGGATTCAACTAAGCATTTAAAACAATAGACCAAAGCTAATTTATTTAATTTTGAATGCCTGGATTTTTCTTCCTTGATTAGTCTATATAATAAATGTCGATGAGATAACTAAATTTAGAATCCTAGGAGATATTTTACCGCTTATTAGATTGTGAAAGTGTTTATGTGGGAGTAATTAAATATGTTCAGTTAATTATTGATAGAGACCGAAATGAAACGACCATAATCTAATTTTGGTGCTGTTTACCTTGAAATCTCGTTTGCAGTGATTTGGAATGATTCTTTTAATAAGTTTCTACGAATGTCATTAGTTTAAGGTTTAATTTGTTTTGCTTGTAAGATTTGGCGTGTTTTGTTTAAGTAGCTAAATTGAATTTCCAATATATTTCTATTTTTAAAGTAACTTTTAAAATTATTTTGTGAAATTAAGGCTTGGATTTGAAAAATTGAGATGATTTTATTCTATTTTCATGTTACAGTTTTTCCAAATATTTATTTTTATTTAAATATATTCCATAGATTGAAAATTTTGCATCTCTTTCAGAATTGGGGATTATCTCAGATCATTCGATTTTTTAAAAATAATTTGCAATTAATTTTATTTTGGAATGACAAAAATTTATATGTCATACAATATACTAATGATTTTTTGAATGGACCAGTAGTATAAATAAATTTAAAAAATACTTTTGAATATATATTTTATAGATTAAATTCAGGGAAATTGCAATACAAAAGTTTTACAATTAATCAGTTGATTTAATAGTTTTCTTATTGCATAAATTAATTATTAATGCTTCCTCTTTCGCTTTCATTAAAAAATTAAATGATTTATTGATTTTAGTATAATTCCAGTTTCCATAAAGTATTTCTATTAACAATTTACAGATTGGACGTAGGTTATTTTTGATAAAATTCTGCTCTCGTCATTTTAATACAGAAATAAAAGCATTGAATTAAAAAAAAAGGAAAAAGAATATTTTTCTAATTTCTTAAACAAGATTTCTGAATTTATAGTAAATTAATGGTTTATAATGAATTAAAAAAATCATTATATTAATGTATATATATCAATGGAAACTTTTATAATATTTAATAATACACATTCATATTATTATTATATAATATTAATATATCCAGCTGCACTTCAGCAGCTGGATAAACGCTGAATATATAATATAATATAATATAATATAATATAATATAATATAATATAATATAATATAATATAATATAATATAATATAATATAATATAATATAATATAATATAATGTAATATAATATAATATAATGAATGAATATATATATAATATAATAATAAAATTGTTATATTATAAATGCTCCTCGCCCTATAAAACACTTAATTCAACAAGAAGATTTTCAAAAATTAAGAAATAAACTTTAATCGGAAAGCTTAATACTTGGGAGTGAAAATAGGCTTAACCAATCATTATGGATATACTTGCCATGACTAACCCATTTGAAATAGATGATTTCCAAATGAATTAATTTCCCGAAAGGGTTTTTGCATTAACTTAAAACTCAAAAATTATCTCTTTGAGGATATCGATTTCATTTCTATATAGTTTTTTTTTCTTTACTTTTAGTAAATTCTTCAAGTTTAATTTACAATGTTACAATGCTTTCAGCCGGGATAGCCTGGTTGGTAGAGCGTCGGATTCGCGTCCCTTCGGTTGCGAATTCGAACCCCGCCGGCCGAAGATTCCCCTCGTGCTTGGTGACTGACGCGCGTTAAATCTGTCGTAGTTACAAAGTCCTCCATGTCGAGAGTAATACCACTGGGGTATTGGATCAGGGGTGATCGTTCTTTGATTCAGATCTAAATGACGATCTGTGGTTGAGTGAATGAAATGCGCCTAGATGGCGCTACTATAGAAACAAGAGGCGCTCCCCTTCAGGCTTAAATCGGTTGATTTCGAATAGCGGGCTTGTTCATGGCAAGTGCCATAAGAAACAACGACGCTTTTAATGTTAGATTTGGTTTGGTTTAACTTGGTTTGAAAGAGCGTTTTTAGATACTTGTTCACTTTACTTGCTTTTTTAATGTTATGAAATTCAAACTCATTCATCAAAATATTCAATCGCGGGCTTTTGCTAATAGTTAGGATAATAATAGTTTGCTTATAGTTAGGATAAAAAAATTACATTTTTTCTCATTGATTCCGGATTTTCGCCTTGGTTTATATTTCACAATATATACATTTTAATTTATGGCCACAATAATTTGTTGCAGAAGGATTCAGTTAAAGTCCTATTTTTAAGTTGCATCAAATAAACGGAAATTTTAAAAAATGCCTTCCATATTAATTGTTTAATAACCTAAAAAATCAACAATCTTGACGAACAAGTTGGTGGCCAAAGGCGGCTAGTAATATATTAATAGCAAAGATGCCTATATTTTGTCTAATTGAACGTCATATATCTCATTTGAAAAAGAAATAAATAATTGAAAATTAAATTAAAAAACAATTCTTTAAAATGATGATATTTTAAAAGGCACACATAAACAAAAGATTAAAAATTTTGTCCATTCAACATTTAATATAAAATAAAGAGCTAATAATTTTTTATATATCTTTTCATCATGTTAAACAAAATGTATGAAATGTTATTCTGTGAAATGCTCTACCAAAAGTAGAGTATCGAGCATTATCCATAAAATATCTCATTGCTTTATCCAATTCTAAAATATTTTAGCCAATTAAACGACGATATTGAAAATAAGAGTCTTAAAATTGAGTTCATGAAGTTAGAATTCTGCATTAGTAGTCTTAAAACATTTTATAGAATTTCTATAGACGCTATTTACTTAATTAACTTTTCGTCCCATGTCCAACTATATTTAAGTGAATCATTTCAGATTCAACCATTTTATTCAGAATGTTAGCCACGGTTTCCAGTTTGTTGGAATAACCGAAAACAAGGAACTAGTTTGCGTCAACGTTTAGGAAGTTACTCGCAAAAGTTTGCGTTTCCACTGAAGTTGTTACGGGGCATTCGCCCTTTTCTAACAGAGGCTTTATTAGTTATTCAAGTGCCGGCCCATAGAAATCTGCATTTTGAATTTAATTAGCATTGAAACGAAGGCGAGTTAAGCCTTCGAGAAAATTTATGTATAATGTTGCAAGTGGATATTTTTGGGAAAGGTGAAAAGCACTTTTAAGTGGAGGAAATCGGATTACTTCGTAACTTATTCCTGACAACGACTTACTGCTGAAAATTTAACATGTAATCGAATCTGTTTAAAGAGAATCTTATAATTCCTCTTGAAAATCTTCCATATAAAGAAACTTCGTTAAATATGAATTTATAAATTAAGCTATATTTACGAGAAAAAGATATAAATACGAAGAAATCTAACCTGTCTGCTTTTTAACTTTAATGCTTACCCTAGTTAATGATATCCTGCTTTGTACAAATTACATATTAAACTTCTAATTTTTAAACGATTATAGCTATCGAAAATCATTCATAAGTTGCTCGAAATGATGGATTCATTCTTGCAATTTCAATTTTTCCATCGTTTATAGTTAAGGAAATGAAAATTTCTATCTTTTCATTTTCACCTTATTTCTTGAGATAGATGGTTCGTCTATGAAATTGGCCGATATTTTTATCATCTCAAACAATATGTTTCCGTCTGATTAAATTCGAATCAAAATTAATTTTGTTATCGTTTCATAAAATAACATGGAACAAAATAGGTGAGAAGCGCCCTCTAGCATTCTATTCTGACAATAAATGGTATATTTATTTGTGTTTGACTAACTGCATTCTATTTACGCTAAAACAACAAATAGGGTTTTCAAACACCCTGTATAGAAGAAAAGTAAAATAACTCTTTTCAAGATTTCATTCATCCTGTATTGTGAAATTCTTCAACTTTTTGAGGGTTAAATTTCTTATTAACTTGAAAAGGAAACACAGGTTTTTTCATGGAGGTGGAAAAAGATGAAAGATCTTTCTTTGAGAACATAGAATGATCCTGAATACTCATTTCTTGATTATTAAAAAATATTTTTTTTTTTGTTTAGATTCAATGACATTGGAAAGGAAATTTCTGTTACTGCTCTTTTCCTTCTATCATTTCCTAATGTAATACTTACTACCATCTCATGCGTTTTGAAGTAATCCCCTATAGGGCACATTGTCCACTTGTCACCCAGTTTTTAATAATAATGCATGATCGTTGTAATTTTGGCGGTATATCGATAAGGAGCAAAGATACATACCCTTCTAGAATATTAAATCCCTGTGTATCGAGAACTATAAAATGAAAGCTATAAATCGGGGGGGGGGCTTAGTGAAATGAATCAGTCTACAGTTGAATTTAGCTCAATATGAATATTTGAGCGAAGTCCTTCTTTGAAATGTTGATCTCCTGGAAGTTCTCTTCGCGAACTTTGCACTCCTACAGTTTTTTTTTATTACTGAATTGCTAATCGTGTGTTTCTGTTTACTGCAAGTGCTGCTGTGTGCACGCTTCGTATATATTTTGATAATTTGAAGTGGAGCTTTCTAGTGGAATAAAGCGCTTTTTTCCTTACTGCGCCTAGTACACTTTTCCCAATACAAAGTACCGAATGATTTTTTTGTCTATTTTTATGTAATGGTATTGTTACGAACCTGTGATGTGGCTTCCTAGCATAGCTGGTTCCATAGGAGGTCCCAGAGCTTGGTGACAAACCTGGCGACGAATTTGGCGACTTTGGCGCCAAAATAGATTTTACCCGAAACATCAAGAATTTTCCCGCTCCGTCCAGTAGGAACGGAGTTACGCGTCGAACGTTCCTGATTAGATGAGAGGCTTCTAGCCCCGCCTCCTGAGACCTATAAAAGGAAGCACCCGCAGCTGCCGAGCGAGCGGTGAATTGAGGAGAAATCGGAAGTGACAGAGCAGAGCAGAGTAGAGTGAACCAGAGTAGTGGTGAGTCGAGTGGTGAAACAACGGTGAATTGGAGTCGTGGACCAGTAGAGTGGGAAGCGACGGTGAAGAACTCGTCTTCCAGGGACTAGAGGAGCAGCGACGGAGTAGAGCTGCTGTGTATACTGTTGTATGCTCGGCTGAAGATAATCGTCTTCTGTGCTGTATATAGTTGTCGTCTTTGTGCTGTCCTGTGTGTCTTCGTGTAAATAAATGTAGTTGTTTTTATTTTCTACTGACGCCTGCTGATCGAGCGTTCTTCACACCATATAACCCCCACTATCCAAACGAACCCCGGAAATTTCGTAACAGTATGTAAGTGAAAGAATGAATATTTAGTAAATTTGTGATACCAATTCATTAGACTACGCATTATACCTGATAATGTCAAATCATCAAAATACATTCAGTATTTGAGGTAACAACTTGTTGAGCCACACGTATCAATTTGTCGAAATAACGTTTGCAGTAAAATTTCTGATTTCTTTCTGGTAACCCACTTGATCGAATACGTATATAAGGCCATAATGCAACTGGTACTGAAAATCAAAACTAGGTTGTTGTTTTTTATTTGAGCATCAAATTTGATTACATTTGGATGATGTAGGGTTTACAATTAAGCTTGAGCATCTCACAGTATTTTGTGAAAATCTTTTCAAATTATTTGTTAAATTTAATTATTTCTGGATACAAGTTACCATCTACTTCTCAATTATTGTTTCTTACATTTTGAATAGTCTTATTTGAGTGAAGCGATCTCCGGTAATCGAAAACTTTAGTTCGGAAAGTAATTTTTAAAAGTAGGCTTCCAAACTTAAAGGGGACATTATTTTTGATTAATTTTTTCTTAAATAAGTTAAAGTGAAAAGTTATCCAAGCGCATTTTTAGGTCACCGACTCTGAGGTGCAAATTATCTGACTGAAACTTCTATTTATTGGTTGGAGCCATTAAAAGAACAAGAAAGGCGTGAAATGAATCTGCAGCAACCAACCAAAAAGCTCTAATCCTAGAGCTCTAAATTTACACACGGGGACAGCTCGGAACTGATTAACCTATTTCAGTTTCTTCGCGAATTCCAAACTGAACTTTAAAATCAAATGAAAGATATGTTATGTATTTATCTCCAGTGAGTCGAATTTTGATTGTACATATCCATAAGAGGTTATAGTGAATTGTCGCAACTGGTGGTATAATAAAAATTAGAAGTTTGCTTGAAATTAGTGTCCCCATAATAAATTATCTTAATAAGAAAAAAAATTTCTATCAAAAAATGAGAAAAATAGGTGAAATCGGCTATTTTAAAGAAAAATGTCATAATGCAATTTTGTTTTAAATAGCCAATTTAGGCAATTAGCCAATATAGTGAAAATAATAATGTTAAAATAGCCAGTATAGCCAAAGATTTATTTCTAATATTTAACAATTCTGTCGAATAATATATAATTATTAAAAAGCATAGATCAATTTTAAATATATCCATATCAATAAAAAGTATATATGAAACATATCAATATAATATCGATATAATAAAATTACTATCAAATATAAAAGTATATTAAATATATTAATAAAAATAATGCAAATAAGTTATAATTTTTTGATAGTTCAATGGATATGGATATATTTAAGTATCAGAAAAAAAAACTAAAACTGAATTTTAAATATATATATATATATATATATATATATATATATATATATATATATATATATATATATATATATATATATATATATATATATATATATATATATATATCTTCAAATATCAAAAAAATACACAGATTTAATGAAATAAATTCATTTTATGGATGATATTTTACAGTGATGTGAAAAAGAAATTCTCGATACGAGAAAAAAAAATGCTCAAATTAATGGCGAATGGGAATTAATAATAACACAAGGTTCTTCTTTTTAATTAATCCAAATAATTTCTAAAAATATAACATAATTATCCTCATATAATTATTTGCAGCTCAATGAAGACAATTGTAAAAATATTGTCATCGAAAAATGTATCATGTAAATACTTGTTGTACTAAATCATAAACTATTCGTCATCTAAAAACTTGCATTCTATAGTGATCTAAGTTTGCATTTTTTGTTGTAAAAATATTTCAATTTTTGGATTTTGCATCAAAATTTTTTTTGCCAAATTGTACATATGATATTTTTACATAACTGCTAAAATATGTATCTTTCATAAAAAAAGAAATCAACGCCCCTCTAAATACTATTATTTTGAGGTCACCTAATTACATCATATTCATGCCGATTTATTCACTATTACATAAATTTATTTAAAAGCGTGCTAGGGAAAAATAAAAGACTTATTACTAGAATTGTAAGGATAGTTTTCTGAATAAATAACACAATTATGAAATACTTTTGTTTCTGTAATATATTCATACGATTGTTCAACTGAAAATTGCTAAAATCGCCGTTAAATTCCATCAAATTTTCATTAAACACCAGGAAATAATATAAATAATTGAAAAGTTTTAGATTTTACCATATACTGTTTGTATTGTATTTCTTTTTATTAACGTTATATTTGATTATAAGTTAGCATACAATTCGTAAATTTTATTTTACAGTATGCATCATAAAAAAATAATCGTTCATAATCTATAAGGAAAAACCTTTAGACTTAGAGCGATTAAATGTTGTATTAATGTACTTTTTAATTGGTAAGTACTATGTAGAAAGCATTTCTAAATAAAATAATTAGAATTTTAACTAAAAATCAATCTTTTCTTTTAAAAACCATTGCTCTAAATAATTTCTTTTCATTAACATTATATTTGTTTATAAGACCGTACAATTCGTAAATTTCATCTTGCAGTATGCATCATAAAAAAAAAATCGTTCAAAATCTATAAGGATAACCTTTAGACTTAAAGCAATCAAATGTTGTATTAATGTACTTTTTAATTGATAAGTACTATGTAGAAAGCATTTCTAAATAAAATAATTAGAGTTTTTAACTAAAAATCAATCTTTTCCTTTAAAAACTATTACTCTAAATAATTTCTTTTCATTAATATTAGATTTGATCATAAGTTAGTATAAAATTCGTAAATTGTATCTTTCAATATGTATCACTAAAAAAGAATCGATCAAAATCTTCTATGTATATAACCTTTAGATCAGAGCTATCAAATATTGTATGAATGTACTTTTTAATTAGAAATAATTAGAGTTTTAAACTAAAAATCAATCTTTTCCTTTAAAAACTATTACTCTAAATAATTTCTTTTCATTAATATTAGATTTGATTATAAGTTAGTATAAAATTCGTAAATTGTATCTTTCAATATGTATCACTAAAAAAGAATCGTTCAAAATCTTCTATGTATATAACCTTTAGACCAGAGCTATCAAATATTGCATGAATGTACTTTTTAATTAGAAAGTACTGTGCAGAATATATTTAAAAGAAATTAATTAAGAGTTTTAACTGAAAATCAATTTTTTCCTTTTAAAAGCTGTTGCACTAAATCATTCTCACATGCATTTAAAATTCAAAAAATAAAATTTTCTTTGATATCAGTGACATTTCTATTTAATTATTTCCTTCATTCTTTTGAATTTACATTAGACTCCCGATTATCCACGGGCGGGTTATCCGCGATGCGGATTATCCGCGCCTGCCGCACAAAGTTTTTTTTTTTTTTTTGACTGATTTTTTCAAAAAGGTGCAGTTTTACAGTTATGCTTTTGTAATTACATAATACATTACAGTATTAAAACAGTACATATGTATTAATTTTTCAGTGTATCCTTGACGCCTCTCGTAAATACTAAGCACTTTTCTGTTTTCATTAACAAAAGGCATTTTAGGTTAGTTTTGAGTGATATACTAAAATATGAAGCGTTAGTTAAACATTTCCAGCTGTTTATTTTACATTTTATTGTACATAAAACGATTTTTCAAAGTTGGAATGACTGTTTTCTTTTTTGCTATACCCGGTTTTAGCGTTTTCGGATTATCCGCGGTTTTTGTTATCCGCGGCGGCCGGGCCACCCAATTCCGCGGATATTCGGGAGTGTACTGTAATTATATTTTTTAAATATATTTGTTCATAATATTTTTCTTGATATATTTACAATATTTCTTGTTTTAGTCACTACATTTATGCACATGTATGCTGAAGCAATATAAAATACCTTTTTTAGCGTTTGATATTGCCCTGACATAATTATGAATTTCAATATTTTATATTAGTTAAGAGTTAGGAACTTAGATATTCTTTCGCATTCGCTTTTATCCTTATTAGGATTATTAAAAAGAAATTAAATGGCTGTTTTGTTTAGAGCTGATTTGTCGCCTTTTATTTGAATTCTTAACAATACTAATATTTTCAATAAAATTCAAACAAAGAACTTATAAAACCACAGAGAACAGACTCCTTGTTAGCGAAATTTCACAAAACTACACAAACACCAGACAGCAAAAATAACAAGATCTGACAGTACACAAGGGAAAAGATTCCGAACAGATTTAATCCGCTTAGAAAATATTTTTCTTTATTTTAAACATTCCGAATAAGTCAGTATGGAAATATTATTCTCTCTTGTCCTCCACAGTCAAGTTACGGAAAAGATTAATGTAGGTTTCACCCCAGAAAGACATCGCGAAGTTTCCAGACCCCCCCCCCTCCCCCCTTCTTTGGAGTTGTAGAAAGTTTCGATCCTTCTCGGCCTTTTGTTATGCCTCTGCACCCTGTGGTGAGGCATAATAGGGTTAGAAATATGGCGGGTAATCAATTAACGAGCGACATCAGTCCAAAGAAGATGTTCGTTGGCTGTTTTGTTGTTTAACAAATTATCGATTTTTCGTTCACTTCAATAGGAATTCTGAAATGAGATGACTAAAAAAAAAATCCCTTATTGAAAATAAAAGAAAAGTATTTTGTGTGTTGTTCATATACGCATATTCTGTAAACTCAATGTTATCAACAATATAATAAATACAACACAAGTACTAGCTTGCAATGGTAACCAACGCGGTCTATTTTAAATGAAAATCTAAAATAAAATAAATAAGAAAATAATTTACTTGTTGAAAATAAAATAAAATAATATGTATTATTTACATGTGGGAGTTTACAGAACTCGCACGCGTAAATAATATTATCTGTATAATATTAATCTGTGAACTGTAAACCAATAATATTGTTACGAATCTGTGATGCGGCTTCCCAGCATAGTTGGTTCCATAGGAGGTCCCAGAGCTTGGCGACAAACTTGGCGACCATTTGGAGACTTGGCGACGAAATTGTGCAACTTTCGCGCCATAATAGATTATACCCGAAACATCGAGAATTTTCCCGATCCGTCCAGTAGGAACCGAGATACGCCTCGGACGTTCCTGATTGGTTGAAAGGCTACTAGCTCCGCCTCCTGAGACCTATAAAAGGAGCAGCCTGCAGCTGTCGGGTCGTCGTGAACCAGAGTCGTAGTCGAAAGTAGTCGGAATCGACGGTGAAGAATTGGTCTTCCAGGGATTAGTGGAGCAGCGACTGAGTCAAGCTAGTGCTGAACTAAGTTGTGCGCTACTGTCTGCAGTAGAGTTTTGTTGTATGCTGTACGTCTCGGCTGAAGATAACCGTCTTCTGTGCTGTATATAGTTGTCGTCTTTGTGCTGTCCTGTGTGTGTCTTCGTGTAAATAAACGTCGTTGTTTTTTTTCAACTGCCGCCTGGTGATTGAGCGTTCTCCACACCATATAACTCCCACTATCCAAACGAACCCCGGAAATTTCGTAACAATATATTAAAACACAGGCACTAGCTAGCAGTGTTGACCATTGTGGTGTATCATCTGTTTCTATCCCTTTTGATGTCGCGGAATATTTGGACCAATCCAAGTTATGCCTTGTAATATTAAATCCCAGTCAGATGACGAGGACGACATCTAATCTGACGACTTGGATCAGACTTTTGCACTTTAAAAATCGGATTAAGCTTGGCGAACGACGTCAAATTTAATGTGCACTAAGCCCTCGTACACGGAGGAATTTTTATAGAAGCAGGTTTCGAACCGGTGCTTTCCAGTAGCGAGGCCTAGACTTTATTACTTCTCAATTGCGACCAAATAAGTTCTTCAAAAATTGGGAGAGATCTCTACGAAACTTTTTTTCATCATTTTTTATGAAGGTATCCCACATAAAGGATGGAACTAAAGCTTAGTATGGGGGTGGGGGACCTCTGAGTTCAACTCTAGCCGAACTCAGAATTTAATTTTTAGATATTGAGGTGTGCGATTTGTAATACAGTAAAAGAAACCAATACTTGTGTATGAATTGCATGGTGTTGGCGAAAAGTAGTTATGAATGACTGGATTTATGGCTTGATTATTTTAGCGATTAATCGCTGAACCAGTATCATGAAATTGAATATAGATTTCTAATGCCTTTTTTTCCAGCCGATTGAAATCAAAATTCGGCATAAAACCAAAACTCTAATTAGAAGATCATATGCCAAATTTCATTTATTGAGTTATCGCATTTATATGCATAAGTAAATACACACCGGTAGTTGATCAAATCTTAACGGGTTTGGTTTAGAATTTCAAAATCATTTTCACATCAAATGCTGAGACTTTTAACAAATTTTATTTATTGAATTTGTTACGCTTTTTAATATCGATTGCAAAATTACATACCGATGGATAATGAATTCCTGAGGAATTTAATTCTAAACTTGATATGGATCTACATTTTACGGATTCTAATTATGTGTAAAACTTTTATATTATATATATATATATATATATATATATATATATATATATATATATATATATATATATATATATATATATATATATATATATATATATATATATATATATATATATATATATATATATATATATATATATATATATATATATATATATATATAAGTAACCAATCTAAAGTAAGAAAAAGTTTGAAAACGAAACTAAAATGAAAACGAAACAAAGCAGTTTCGAAATCGCAATTAAAATTTATAACCTATTTAAACTAAAACCAAAAAAGAACTTCATAGTATTTAGAGAGCGCAATTGCAGCTACTTCTAAAACACAGATGAATTGATACAAAAGTATTAGAATCAAGTTAATAGGAAAAACAAAAATCAAATAAAAATTAAACCAAAAAAATTATTAAAAAATATTAAAAAAGAATCCGGCCTGAAGACTTTTTCAAGGGTCACCCTCAGGCAGGGATTCAAATAAAGGGATTTTTTCTGTGAGGACATACAGACATTAAGTCTAATAATGATTCCTCGTGACCCGAAAATCCCCCGAAATTATGCTCAAGAGATATACCATTTTAACAGAAAGGAAATACTAAATAAAAGGCTTTTCGTTTTTAATTTTAATTTTAATTTTAATTCTGTTTTTGTTTTTATTGTTATTGTTTTTATTGTATTTTTACTTTGTGGTTTTTTTCTAATTTGTTATTTAGTATTTCCTTTCTGTTAAAATGGTATATCTCTTGAGCATAATTTCGGGGGATTTTCGGGTCACGAGGAATCATTATTAGACTTAATGTCTGTATGTCCTCACAGAAAAAATCCCTTTATTTGAATCCCTGCCTGAGGGTGACCCTTGAAAAAGTCTTCAGGCCGGATTCTTTTTTAATATTTTTTAATAATTTTTTTGGTTTAATTTTTCTTTGATTTTTGTTTTTCCTATTAACTTGATTCTAATACTTTTGTATATATATATATATATATATATATATATATATATATATATATATATATATATATATATATATATATATATATATATATATATATATATATATATATATATATATATATATATATATATATATATATATATATATATATATATATATATATATATTGTATTAATTTATGCTCTAAAGACGCCTGCACTAGCCTGGTGCTAAGGTTCTGACTTCGGAACCGAAGGTTCCAAACTCGTTTCCAGTGAAGAACTTTTGTGCAAATGGGTCTGGTGCATGATAAATCAGGCGGGACCAAACGCCCTTCCGTCGGTGTGGCGTGGAAGATTGGAGGGGGATGTCAGTTCAGGTCACGTCCCCGTCATCTGATTGCAGTTCAAAATTACGATGTTCGTCTAGCAGTGCTTTAAAATGGGACATTAATACAACTAAGCTAAACTTGTATTTGAACGAATTACAGATCATCTTTCTCTGAATGAATTTCGTTCAAAATTTGATAAGAAAGCAATTGTTTGGGTGTAAAAATCATGTACCAAATTTCATCCGTTTAAATCTAAATGATTTTGATTTATTGTATTCACAGGCAGACCGAGCGATAAGTGGACATAATAATAATAATTTTAAAAAATGCATTTTCATAAATCGTGAAGTTCCGAAAGGAGGAAATTCATCAAACTGCCGAGTTTTCAATTTTAAATAATTACAATATTTTCTTGGATTTTTCGTGTACGAGAGAGTAAAAAGTGAAAACAGAATTTATTTCGAAGTTTCTGTTTCAATTTGCTTTCAATGTTAATACGTTCGCTCATCCGTCTTTTGACTGCTGTTCAAATTCACGATGTCCGTCCCAAAAAGTCTTTAGTGTTGCTTTGAAACGGGTTGTTAATATAACTAAACTAAATGAAATTCATGTCTGCTGATCATATTGAATTGCAATTTCTAAAACACAAAGCAAATGTAGCAAGCTTTCTTTAACATTTGGTTCCATCTGGGTTTAACATAAATTTCTCGCTTTACGAATCTGTGGCATGAACCATTTTTCATATTTACTTAAGTTCAGTTATATTAATGTACCGTTTTAAAGCACCATAAGACTATTTTGGGATGGTTCTTGCAATTTTGAGTCGTAGTCAGACGGCGAGGGTGAGACCTAAGCTGGCGCCCCTTTTAGTAGCTTCAGCGCCACATTGCTGGAAATGCGTTTAGTCCTGACTAATTTGGCACGCGCCAGAGCCGCTTGCACGATGGTTCTTGTTGGTAATCAGTCGTGGGATCATTATGAAAAGTGCCGTAAGGTAGCAGACGAATTCAGATGCCATTGAGCTCACGATATAAATGTATTTATGTAGAAGAAAAGACGATGGAAATGGGTAGTCGGAGATGGCTATAGAGAACGTGTACCAAACATGCCCTAATGTTCATTTTTAAGTTTTCTTTTGGATCTTATTATGTTTTATTCAAGACGAATAAACAAAGTTGTTTCGAAAACCTGTTCTCTGTTAATTCTCCAACAGTTCTTCCGTGGAATCGCGTCTAGAACCTGCAACCCTCTGGTTCCGAAGAATTGCCACAAAGTCACCGCTAGCCCTTTATTTACTTAAGAGTAAATATAAAAATGCCAACATCGGAATTTTTAACTGGATATTTCAGGGAAAACTCGAGGCCGATGCATTCGGGTTTAAGAAATTGAAATTCTGTGCCTTATTTTAAAGGGTAAACACCATTAGATCTCTGGCTAGAATGCAAATAAATAATTTAATTATAGTTCTTAGAATTCATATATAACACACCAAAACACCTGCTGCTCCGCTTTAAACTGAGAATGAAAATTTCCACCCATTGCATGCACTTAATTAAAACACGAAAGTTCAACCAGCACTTCTTCAATTACAGTGCAAGGTTCTAAGATCCTATTCGCGGAATTCTTCTGCTTAAGAGAGTTTTATAAAGATCAAATGTAAGTGAATATTCAGCAGAAAAATTCGGACAGATTTGTTATTCTCCAGCGAGGTTAGAACGCATCTCACATCCTTTCCTACAACGAAGTTTCGTCTTCTCGGTACGAAGTGAAATTCTGGAATTCCTTGCAGGGGAAAATCTTACTGGATCAATTTGGATTCGTCTTGAGCTGGGTATCGTTGGGGCCTAACTCTTGGATTTGAGCTCTAGAGACAAAAAAGGAAGCAAAGCACGTTATCGAAGAAGTTGCTTTCGTTTTATGGTATAAAACAAAGCAAAGGAATGGAGGGGGAGGGGGTTAAGAATTTTTCGATTTCTTGAAGAATTGGAAGAATAAGCACAATAAGGTTCTCGGTGAATTTTCGAGGAAAGAATGGGGATTCACGCAGCAATAACGCTAGTATGTTATGTGATATATTTTTTTGAAATTTTTTATGATTTTATTTGCAAACTGTGAAGTAAAATAGTTGTTTGCGAGCATATTTTTTAACAACTAATACTGGACAAAGAAACAATAGATTTTCGGAAGGTTGAAAGTATACATTTTTAAGAACAACGCCGAAATTTTAGCTTAATCAACAGTTCATTCTTTTGTTATGAATAATTTGAAAATATAAAGATACTTAGGGTCTAGGTGATACTATTTTATATAAATTAAAGTCACAAAATCGATGCTTTGAAAGAAATATAAGAAATTTAGGAATTTTATTAATTTTTTTTAAATCCATCGCATACTGAGTAGAGTATTTTGTTAATTTTGTCATTATATTTAAATATATATCATCATATTTACTTCAAACATACATAATGTAGATAAAATACTGGGCTAAGAAACAATAGATTTTTGGAAGGTTGAATACATAAATTGTAAAAAATAGCGCTAGAAATTTTAGCTTAATCAACAGTTTATTTTTTGTTAGAAATTATTTGAAAGTTATTAAAGAAATTTAGAATAAAAGATATACGATTTCTTTAAAAATATAATTCACAAAATCAATGTTTTAGAAGAAATGTACTAAATTTAAGGATTTTATTTAAAGTCGTTTAAAATTAATCACATTATTGAGTCTTTGAGCAGCATATTTCGTTAAATTTTGACAAGATATTTAAATATCTATCAGCATATTTACTTCAATCATATACCAAAATTAAGAAAAAAAGAATAAAAACATAGATTAAAAATGTAGATAAAAACAAAAAAGGAAAGATGACTTTTTTCTGAAGAAATTTACCTGAATGATGTGAAAATGTTTAAGGAAAAAGAGAAACATCTTTCAACTATTCAATTAACTGCTTCAAAGAGTTAATAAATATTTAATTGGTACTTTTTTTTATTTTAGTATACAGTGCATGTTTAAAAAAGTACCTTAGAAATAAACTGTCAAATTTGTAGTGCAATTTTTTTTTTTTAAATTACAAATTTTTGTATTTTTGGTATACTTAACACTTAGTTAAAATGGTCAAATAATTATTAAGAAAAACCAAATATCATCACGATTTTGGGAATGATTTTATGTTTAAAACTTGTTTCCTTTTCTAAAAGGATTGGAAAATAAAATATGCTTATGGGTAATCTATACTTATATAAATCTCAATGTGTGTGTGTGTGTGTTGGCGCTCTACAGGCCAGACCGTTCGACCTACCGCTAACAAATTTGGCACATGCATACCTTGGAAGTCGGGAATGTGCGCATGGGGTTCCTTTTTTTCGAATTTTTAATTAGAATTTTAATTATTAATTAAAAACTAACTTTTACGTCCAAAAAATCTTTTCATTTCCCCACCGCCAAATGAGTAAGGCTTCGGTTTTTTTCCTACGCTAATAAGGCTAGGCTTAATATTTTTCGGTCGATTATTTCAAACGATTCTGAATATTTTCTTAATGTTTGATGCATTTAAAATTAAACATTGCTAATTAACCGATCTTTCAGATTCATTCTGAAGTACTTTTGAATTAAAATAAAACAGAATAAAGGAAATTAAAAACTTCTAATCTGCATAGCGTTACCCCAACTGGAGTAGAAAAATTAACGCATTTTCGTAAAGGTAACTGGCGATGAAAATTCGCGCATGCGCATTGTGTTCTGATTGTTGACAATTATTATCAACGGATGAGGACTTGATTTAAATTATTTTTAGGTTAGTTGTAGGCTTTTGTAATTAAATTGCATTTATGTTATATATTTTTTGTATATGCTTATAGTTTTAAGTACATCGTTTTTTTTAAGTAGTTATTTTAAACCTGTTTTTAACCGATTATTTTAAACGATTCATGTTATTTTCTTAGTGTTTGATACCTTTAAAATTAAATATTGTTAATTAATGGAACTGCTCATGATGAATCTGAGAAAATTTTGTTGACAAATTCTTGAGATATTACATAAATTAAGAAAGATATTTTTAGTGCCCATAAAGTTTAAACGCTCAGTGACTCTGTTTTCAGTAATCATTATAAAAAAAATGCTTTGTTTCAGTAAAAAATATTATTATATTAATTGCAGATTAATCCTTTCCACTTTAATTTAAGGAATACATTCCACGGGAGCTAACAGAAAATTAGAGCAATACATATTACGTTATGACTGAAGGCTTTTATTATAATATGAGTGAATTATATGACTATCAAAATTTGAAGTTTTAAAATATTTTGATGAAGAAGCTATTAAAGTAGGAATTGCATAAAATATTTAGTTATTAACATTTAAACAAACATTAAGATTGGCGAACCGGCTGGTCGCCAAAGGCAGCTAGTAAATAAATAAATTCAGCTTATTGATAAAATAAATAACACTAAATTCGGTACCAAACAAGATGTGCACACTGAATCAGATTGTCCAAAATTGCAGTCGTATGTATGTTTGGATGAAATAAATAAAATAATTCAATTCATGGATAAAGGGAATAACACAAAATTCGGTACCAAACAAGATGTGCACACTGAATCAGATTGTCCAGAATTGCAGACGTATGTATGTTTAGATCAAATAAATAAACAAATTCAGTCTATGGATAAAGGGAATAACACTAAATTCGGTAGAAAGTAAAATGTGCACTCTGAATCAGATTGTCCAGAATTGTAGACGTATGTATTTTAGATCAAATAAATAAACAAATTCAGTTTATGGATAAAGGGAATAGCACTAAATTCGGTATCAAAAAAAAATGTGAACACTGAATCAGATTGTCCGGAATTGCAGACGTATGCATGTTTGGATCAAATAAATAAACAAATTCAATTTGTTGATAAAGGCAATAACGCTGAATTCGGTACCAAACAAAATGTGCGCTCTGATTCAGATTGTCCAGAATTGCAGACGTATGTATGTTTAGATCAAATAAATAAACAAATTCAGTCTATGGATAAAGGGAATAACACTAAATTCGGTAGAAAGCAAAATGTGCACTCTGAATCAGATTGTCCAGAATAGTAGACGTATGTATTTTAGATCAAATAAATAAACAAATTCAGTTTATGGATAAAGGGAATAGCACTAAATTCGGTATCAAAAAAAAATGTGCACACTGAATCAGATTGTCCAGAATTGCAGACGTATGTATTTTAGATCAAATAAATAAACAAATTCAGTTTATGGATAAAGGGAATAGCACTAAATTCGGTATTAAACAAAATGCGCACACTGAATCAGATTGTCCGGAATTGCTGACGTATGTATGTTTGGATCAAATAAATAAACAAATTCAATTTATTGATAAAGGAAATGGCACTAAATTCGGTATCAAACAAAATGTGCACACTGAATCAGATTGTCCGGAATTGCAGACGTATGTATGTTTAGATCAAATAAATAAACAAATTCAGTCTATGGATAAAGGGAATAACACTAAATTCGGTAGCAAGCAAAATGTGCACACTGAATCAGATTGTCCGGAATTGCTGACGTATGTATGTTTGGATCAAATAAATAAACAAATTCAATTTATGGATAAAGGGAATAGCACTAAATTCGGTATCAAACAAAATGTGCACACTGAATCAGATTGTCCGGAATTGCTGAGGTATGTATGTTTGGATCAAATAAATAAACAAATTCAATTTATGGATAAAGGGAATGGCACTAAATTCGGTATCAAACAAAATGTGCACACTGAATCAGATTGTCCGGAATTGCTGACGTATGTATGTTTGGATCAAATAAATAAACAAATTCAATTTATGGATAAAGGGAATAGCACTAAATTCGGTATCAAACAAAATATGCACACTGAATCAGATTGTCCGGAATTGCTGACGTATGTATGTTAGGATCAAATAAATAAACAAATTTAATTCGTTGATAAAGGGAATAGCACTAAATTCGGTGTCAAACAAACTGTGCACACTGAATCAGATTGTCCGGAATTGCTGACGTATGTATGTT
This sequence comes from Argiope bruennichi, assembly GCF_947563725.1. Taxonomy (NCBI): domain Eukaryota; kingdom Metazoa; phylum Arthropoda; class Arachnida; order Araneae; family Araneidae; genus Argiope; species Argiope bruennichi. The sequence continues at coordinate 21,660,939 of NC_079155.1, forward strand.
TGGATCAAATAAATAAACAAATTCAGTTTATGGATAAAGGCAATAACGCTGAATTCGGTACCAAACAAAATGTGCACACTGAATCACATTGTCCGGAATTGCTGAGGTATGTATGTTTGGATCAAATAAATAAACAAATTCAATTTATGGATAAAGGGAATAGCACTAAATTCGGTGTCAAACAAACTGTGCACACTGAATCAGATTGTCCGGAATTGCTGACGTATGTATGTTTGGATCAAATAAATAAACAAATTCAGTTTATGGATAAAGGGAATGGCACTAAATTCGGTATCAAACAAAATGTGCACACTGAATCAGATTGTCCGGAATTGCTGACGTATGTATGTTTGGATCAAATAAATAAACAAATTCAATTTATGGATAAAGGGAATAGCACTAAATTCGGTATCAAACAAAATGTGCACACTGAATCACATTGTCCGGAATTGCTGACGTATGTATGTTTAGATCAAATAAATAAACAAATTCAATTTATGGATAAAGGGAATAGCACTAAATTCGGTATCAAACAAAATGTGCACACTGAATCAGATTGTCCGGAATTGCTGAGGTATGTATGTTTGGATCAAATAAATAAACAAATTCAATTTATGGATAAAGGGAATAGCACTAAATTCGGTATCAAACAAAATGTGCACACTGAATCACATTGTCCGGAATTGCTGACGTATGTATGTTTAGATCAAATAAATAAACAAATTCAATTTATGGATAAAGGGAATGGCACTAAATTCGGTATCAAACAAAATGTGCACACTGAATCACATTGTCCGGAATTGCTGACGTATGTATGTTTAGATCAAATAAATAAACAAATTCAATTTATGGATAAAGGGAATGGCACTAAATTCGGTATCAAACAAAATGTGCACACTGAATCATTTTGTCCGGAATTGCTGACGTATGTATGTTTAGATCAAATAAATAAACAAATTCAATTTATGGATAAAGGGAATGGCACTAAATTCGGTATCAAACAAAATGTGCACACTGAATCAGATTGTCCGGAATTGCTGACGTATGTATGTTTGGATCAAATAAATAAACAAATTCAATTTATGGATAAAGGGAATAGCACTAAATTCGGTATCAAACAAAATGTGCACACTGAATCACATTGTCCGGAATTGCTGACGTATGTATGTTTAGATCAAATAAATAAACAAATTCAATTTATGGATAAAGGGAATAGCACTAAATTCGGTATCAAACAAAATGTGCACACTGAATCAGATTGTCCGGAATTGCTGAGGTATGTATGTTTGGATCAAATAAATAAACAAATTCAATTTATGGATAAAGGGAATAGCACTAAATTCGGTATCAAACAAAATGTGCACACTGAATCACATTGTCCGGAATTGCTGACGTATGTATGTTTAGATCAAATTAATAAACAAATTCAATTTATGGATAAAGGGAATGGCACTAAATTCGGTATCAAACAAAATGTGCACACTGAATCAGATTGTCCGGAATTGCTGACGTATGTATGTTTGGATCAAATAAATAAACAAATTCAATTTATGGATAAAGGGAATAGCACTAAATTCGGTATCAAACAAAATGTGCACACTGAATCACATTGTCCGGAATTGCTGACGTATGTATGTTTAGATCAAATAAATAAACAAATTCAATTTATGGATAAAGGGAATAGCACTAAATTCGGTATCAAACAAAATGTGCACACTGAATCAGATTGTCCGGAATTGCTGAGGTATGTATGTTTGGATCAAATAAATAAACAAATTCAATTTATGGATAAAGGGAATGGCACTAAATTCGGTATCAAACAAAATGTGCACACTGAATCAGATTGTCCGGAATTGCTGAGGTATGTATGTTTGGATCAAATAAATAAACAAATTCAATTTATGGATAAAGGGAATAGCACTAAATTCGGTATCAAACAAAATGTGCACACTGAATCAGATTGTCCGGAATTGCTGAGGTATGTATGTTTGGATCAAATAAATAAACAAATTCAATTTATGGATAAAGGGAATAGCACTAAATTCGGTATCAAACAAAATGTGCACACTGAATCAGATTGTCCGGAATTGCTGACGTATGTATGTTTGGATCAAATAAATAAACAAATTCAATTTATGGATAAAGGGAATAGCACTAAATTCGGTATCAAACAAAATGTGCACACTGAATCAGATTGTCCGGAATTGCTGACGTATGTATGTTTGGATCAAATAAATAAACAAATTCAATTTATGGATAAAGGGAATAGCACTAAATTCGGTATCAAACAAAATGTGCACACTGAATCAGATTGTCCGGAATTACAGACGTATGTATGGTTGGATCAAATATTTCTAATTATCAAAGATAACACATCACACAACCTTATGACACATAATACCTAATAAAGTATTTTTTTAAGAATAATAAACTATTATATAATTACTTCAAATAATAAGCCAAAGGGTTTGATCATTCCGACGCCCTTCTCACATACTCTGTAATAAAGGTGTTATTTCTCTCAACCATTTATATGCTTCATATTGAAAAAAAGCAAAATGGCATTTGTTTATGAATACAGGCTTTGAAAGAATTATAGAAGATCACTCTTTAGCGTGAATCTACCAATTTTACTGAAGCACGCTTGTCCTTTGCCGATTCATTTCTGACCTACGGCTAATACATAATAAATCAAATATGTATTGTGGACAATATTTTTTCCTGCCAAATGGAACAAAAATTCTACACAGAACTGCAACAGTAGACAAATAAATAAAATTTGGAATATGATATTTTAAGTCATTGTGTTGACATGTATGAAAAAAAAAACAGATCGACAAACGATGAAACTTTAAAAAATTTGGATCAAAATTTGAATACAATCTTAAATATAATAATTAATTCAATTATACTTCAGATAAATCAGAATTTTATTTACTTAAAGCTATTACATTTTTTCACTTATCTTTTTAACAGGCGTACATATGTACCGATAGACAGTGAACTCCTTTATGGATTTTGGGAAGACTGACAAATGGAAAATTTCGTTAAAATCTCTATTTTTTAAAAAATTTTTTGACTGTTACAATATTTATTTTCGTATACTTTCATGTATTTAGAAGTAAAAAAAAGAAAAAAAAAATGATAGAAATCTTTCTAAAGAATAATGGCAAATGTGAGACTACATGTTGACCATTTGTACTTAACGCAAACTAATATTACAAAAATATACATCAGAAGGCGGTAAGTGCAATTTATAGTCATTTATTTAAAACTTACTTAATTAAGAATTAACGGTGATTTTAATATATTTTTCCATGATAATTGAAGAAAATATCATTGTTTGAAACAACTTTTAAATCATTTTAAAATTTATTGATATCTTTTTTTGAATTTTCAAAGTTCCTCATAATTTTTTAATATTTCGTTTCATTGTTTTAATGAAATTAGACACGTTTTCATTGATTCATCAAATATTTAAGCGTGTGATTTTCTTCCACAATTGAATGCCAAGAAAGAAATCTATATAAAGCTGCGCATTGCATATAAGGGATATGAAAGTGAATTTAAAATACTGTTAATGACGGCGTGCAGTCAGCAGGGAGATATCCAAATAAATGCATTTTTAATGGCATTTCCATAACATCGGATTTTACTCTTTATGTAGTTTCATGTTCATGGTAACAGAATAAACATAAAACCACAAGGTTTGATGCTTCTTAGAATTTGATTAATAACAATGCATTAATTAAGGAAATCATGAACATCAAGTGTTTCTGCAAATGTTTAACTGACATTAAATATCAGGAATCCAAGTCAAATTAAATAAAAGTGCTTAAAAATAAAATTGTTTTACAAACTATTATATAAATAGAAGGTTACTGTTTTTCATACTAGATTAGAATTTAGCTGGAAACATTTGGATTAGCATTTAGCATGAAAATTAAAACTAAAAGCCAATTTTGTTATCTTGAAAACGCTTTTGCAATGCTGGATGAAAATGACTGGAGTAATGTCAACAAGAGAAATAAATTGTAAAAATATTAAATGCATTTACCCAATTCGTTGAACTGGCAGTGAAAATGGCTTCTCCTCTCTCAAGCTTTCAATATAAATTACCTGTAAAGATGCAAATATTCTCATCAATGCAGCTCTTGAATGACCAAACCTTCCAATCATTAAAATTTGATTATTAGTCTTAAAGTGTTGCAATCATATAATAAAAGCTACTAAATGGCAAATGATTAAAAAAAATATATTGTGAAAAAAAACTTTCAAAATGACCGATAATTGCATTGTTTAGCCAAAAATCTTCAGTTTCCGCAAAAGGATCTATAAAAGAAATATTCTATTTCCTTTTAGATTCTATGACCCACTTATAAAGCATGTTCCTTACATGGATTCCATTTTTAATATATGCATCAACTGCCAAATCCCAACAATGAATGGGGCTGCGGTGGCCTAATGGTAAGGTCTCGGCTCGTGGACCCTAGGGGTTCAAGCTCGGAACCCTATTCCACCTAAGAACCGTCGTGTAAGAGGGTCTGCTGCAAGCCAAATCCGTCAGAGCAAACGTCTTCCCCCTGTTGTGGTGTGTTGTGGAGAGGGGGTACCGGCTCAGGTGTCGTCCTTGTCATCTGACCGCGGTTCAAAATTACGATGTCTGTCCCAAAATAGCTCTAGTGTTGCTTTAAAAGGGGACGTTAATATAACTAAACAATCAATGATTTTCATATACTTTTCTGAAATACATTATTTGGAGAACGTCGTTAGTGATGTAGACTAGTATTACAGCTTGTAAAGTAAAGATAAAATAGGTTGCATAATAATATAAATGGTAGATTTAAATTAAAATTAACCGAATTTTTTCGGAAACTTAAGTCAATGTTCCTGAAGAAACAGCGCGAAGTTTTATACAACTTGAATAATTTTATCTAAATTTTTATTTTCTCTTATACGTAATACAGAGAAGAAAGTTAAAAAATTTGGACTCTCAAGAGTTTGGCGAATCTTTACGTTTCAGTCCTGTCTGAGTTCCAGAAGCACATCTTTAGAAAATATCCGTTTGTCTGTCTAACTAAGATAACTCAAAAACTGTATGAGCTAGACGGATGGAATTTGGAATATGTCTTCTGGTATAGCAAATTTGAGGATTTCTATAAAATTTTGGATAAAATCTATCAGTCTGACCGTTCGAATATAACTTGAAACGATAACTAGAAAACAAAAAGAAGATAAAATTGTGTAAACAGATTTATCATCTATAGTGTACATATTTATCAAATTTTGAGCCAAATACAATAAGATGTGACCGTCTGTACCTTCAGAAACATGTTGTTGTTGTTTATAATGACACTTGCCATAGACAAGCTCACTGACGAAGTCAGTCATTTTAAGCCAATGGAGCGTCTCTTGTTTTAGTAGCGCCAACTAAGGCCAAGAGTACGTCTTAGCTACTCACGCATCACATTCGCTTGCACAACCCCGTTTTACAGGGGGGCACATTCACACATCTCACAGATAGAACAGATGAAGAACAACCATGCCCGAACCAGGACTCGAACACAGGACGCCCAGGTCAGGTGGAAGAAGCGCTACCCCTTTGCCAGAACGCCGGCTCAGAAGCATGTAAACGCGATAACTCGAAAACGCAATAACTTAAATATATCAAATTTGATGTGTGATTTTGTGAGCATAACTGTAGTTCTGAGTCAAATTTTTGTTCCATTCGAGTTAAAAAAATATGTCTAAAGTACATATTCGATTTTTGAATGCTATTAACCGCAGGCCAGTCGTTAATTGCCAAAATACTCCCCGAGGATGAGATAGATTCAGTAAAATTGCTAAATTCAGGCCAAAACATAATATTTCGTAACTATTGTATGTCAATGTCATACAAGGTCTTAGCTTTACTAGAAAATAATCGAGAAAGTTTTGGGTTGACCACTACCGCTATTTTCTTAAAATTATATAGCTATTTTTATTATACGAGATCCCCTAGATAAACCGTATGGTATTTTAATATGTATAAATGATGAAATTTTTTCAATGAAATCATGTGTCATTCTAAATCAATCATTAATTCTCAAACTTTCTTATCTTCCCATGTATGTCCGTATACGATTACTAACCGGTCCTTTCCCCTTAAGCAATTCTTAGACTGATCAATCTCAAAATGAGTTAAATCTTCGGCCAAAACACTCTTAAAAGTTATTCTAAACGGCTTTCTTATCCAGACTTTCGGCGAGCGAAACTATTGGATTTCTAATTAAATTTTACAAGCTCCGATTTAACACTCAAGTAGTAGTAAGCTGGTACTGACATAAACGGATATGTAAAGCAAGCATATAAGTGGACATGGTTTCCTCAGTCTACAATCGACTTTTCCAGCTATAGCTTGTTCAACACTGCATTTTTTGATATAATAAATGTAGCCATTTTTACTTTCCCATTTTGCAAGAAATTAAGTGATAAAAGTATGTGTTTTCATTATCCGTTAATGAAATTTTCTTGTCTTCCATCTTATTTTGAGCAAAATTAGATTTTTGGTATTTGCTGTCATTAAAATCAAAGTATAATGGAATAATCAAATAAAAGGAAAATGAAAGGTAGATAGATTTAACAGGTTGATTCCAGCATGAAGAACTAATATCAAGATCAACAGGTTCGTATGTCTTATTAATTATTCTATTTATAAAAATTAGTTTAATGCATTTTTATATGATTTATAATGAAACTTTGTAGAATTTTGTTTAGGATGCATAAACATTACTGACTATTATTCTATTAATTATTCTATTTATAAAAATTAGTTTATTGCATTTTTATACGATTAATAATAAACTATGTAGAATTTTGTTTAGGATGCCTAAACATTACTGACTATTATTCTATTTATAAAAATTAGTTTATTGCATTTTTATATGATTAATAATAAACTATGTAGAATTTTGTTTAGGATGCATAAACATTACTGACTATTATTCTATTAATTATTCTATTTATAAAAATTAGTTTAATGCATTTTTATATGATTAATAATAAACTATGCAGAATTTTGTTTAGGATGCATAAACATTGCTGACTATTATTCTATTAATTATTCTATTTATAAAAAATAGTTTAATGCATTTTTATATGATTAATAATAAACTATGTAGAATTTTGTTTAGGATGCATAAACATTACTGACTATTTTGCAAAATTTAATTGTTGAGGATTTACAATAGGCCTTTTGGAAAATCTGAATTCAGTAAAAAAAAAAAAAAAAAAAAGTTAATTGAAAATGTTCGGGGAGCATTGGATACGGCGCGAGTAGGATTAGCCCATTCTTAAATGTCATTTTTCGAATCGTTTGGAAGTGATTAATTTATCAAGGTAACATTCTAAGTAATTGTTGCCTAACGACGGTTGAAAAAAATTACTATAACAGCATTACTTTTACAGTTTTGCTACTATTTTTTCTCTTTGTATATTTTTACTTTCTAGTAAACGAAATATAGAGAACGTATTGTAATCATCAACGAAATCCGAACTCGAGATTTTGATAAATCCCTAAGTTTCAGACCTGTATGAGTCCGAAAACACATTTTTGAAATTATGTCCGTGTATCTGTCTTTCCACATGATAACGTAAATTCGCTTTGAGCTGAATGGATGAAATATTGTATATAGACTTCACACTAAATTTATAGATTCTTTTCAAATCGTGAACCAAATCCATTCAGAGAATCTCTGTCTATTCGACCATAATAACAAAAAGCGTAATTAGCTAGGTTAATAAAATTTGATACACATTATAAGCATCTAAAATATATCTTTTCATCAAATTTTGAATCATATCTTGCAAAGGTTTAACTATATATTGTTCAGCACTTTCGCAAGCACGTAACCACAATAACTAAAAACACAAAGACTTAAACACATTGAATTTGATATGTTATCTAGTGATTTCAGTTGTAATTCTGTGTCAAATTTTTGTTTCAGTAGAGTCGGTGCCCTAGGAATTTTGGAAAATCGATGAAATTATCGATTTTCTGATTTTGAGTTTAAAATGATCATTGAACCCTTGAATTATTAATCTGAAAATTTCAAAACAATCGGACATTTTATTTAACCTTGAATCAGGTGCCAAGCCCAATTCCAGTGTTTAAATCAAACATATTTCATGCGCAAGTAGCCAAGCCACTTTATTTTCCCCTTGAGTTAAAAGGTAGGATAGTTGTTTGAGATTGCAACGGTTAAATATTGCTTTCACATAGTTTTACTGCTTCAGCTTGTTTTTTCGGTTGAATTTCTCACTGGTTATAATCATCTTCAAAATGACTCATTTCATTTAAATTTCAATCAAATGGTCTAGAATTTTTTTTTGAGTATTAATAGGTATTTGATAAACAAAAATGCAAATAATTTAATAAATATTTTGACTAAAAAAATTATTGAATGAAAAAAGTGAATATTTTCTAAGTTTTTTTTCTCTTAATACCTATATATGATAATATTATAACAATAATATTAATAAAAGTCCTTAATAAATATTATAACAATATATATTAATAAAACTGATGACTTTGGACTTACACATGACATGTTGATTTAATTAAAAATTTTGGTTAAAATTTTTTCTAAAAATGTTCAAAGTGAAAAGAAATTTGATATTTTTCAAAAAATTTCACTCAAAATTTTGAGCAAATTGTTTTTTAGAAATTAATATAAATATCAAAATTGCGATTCTTAATTCCGTTTAATATATTGTGAGGTCCCTTTCAAAGAAATTTCGAAAAAAAAAATTATTGAAAATTGTGCGAGAAGAAGCATTTAAAAAAAAGATTATTATTTTTTTTTAATTTAAAATATTTAAATTTAATACTCTGGAATCTGAAAAAAACTATTTCAGAAATTTATTTTTATGCACAGATAATATTTACCTATCATAAAATTAATATTTTTTGTCAAAATTGTGGGAAAATTTTTTGGCGCTCTTAGTCCCCTTCAGTCGGGCGGAAAAAGAAACATCCAAAATAAAAATTCGATTTTCAGGTATTTGTGGTTAGAGATTAATCGCCAAATAAATTGCCGAAGACTGCCCGATAAATTCAGTAAAATTGTCAAATTTTCTCTGAAGATCAATATTTCGTAACTATTTTTCGCTGTAAGGCCCATGGAAGACTTTCATAACCATATCGAAGATTTTAAATTGTATGCGGGGCGTCGAAAATACCTTTATTAGAGAGTATGCAAGAAAAAAAAATTGCTCAGACAATTTATTGATTATACACCACCTAAAGCTTTTTTTAAACCTATCATAAAAATCCGCCAAAGAATATTCTTCCAAGAAACTTTTTATTATGTGTGCTTTCTAAAGATTATAGATGAACGTAATGTGCTAAATTATTGAACTAAAAAATTAGATTAAAAATCCATATCGAAATGAATGCCATTTTTTCATAGTTTCTGATACTTTCAAATTATTGATAAAACAATCATTTGTCAAATAAGGATAAATATCATCAATCACTGTCCATTGTTTAGCTTTCATTATAATCGAATTCTCATATATCAAATTTCTGCAATCGAAAATTTCTATAAAAATAACCTTTTAAGGAGTTTCCTATATATATATATATATATATATATATATATATATATATATATATATATATATATATATATATATATATAATGATATTTTAAAATTTTATTTCAACTTAAGTAATTTCCAAGATTTTATCTTAATTTAGCCCATAGTAACTTCATTCTAAAATATTCTCTTATTTCGTGATCCAATTCCACTGTCTTTTCTTAATTAATTCAAGATAAACTTTATAAAACTGCTGAATCGGCTAAACGTCGATACTTTCACACGCTCGGCGTGAGGGGGTAAAAAATGTCCAGTAAGCACATTCTTTCTTAAAAGATCCCTGTGTTTCCCTTACATGTGATTGACATGCGTCGGAAATCCCTATCAGAATCTTATTAATATATTAGCACTATAAAGAAATATTTTCCCTATCAAAATCTGAGGTTATATAAGACTAGGGATAAAATGTCCAATAGCTTTTCCTCATTCCTTTTTTGTGTCGTTCTGTATGCTCATCGCTTGTACATATGCCTGCTTCTTCAAAATGAAATAAAAAGACGTCACGAAATTAAAAGCACTGTCTTCAAACTGCATTCTGCTTCACATAAAATAATTGCTACATATTAATATATATATATATATTACTGATGTGTAACAGAAAAGAAGAAACGTTTGAAATTTTATTTTCGAATTATTTCTCAAAGGGGGACATATTAAATACGAGAGAGAACAGATGATAAATTGACATCTATTTATATCGCTTAGCCATATATCTATTATATTTAACCCTACACTGCATGATTTTTTATTTTTCCTTGAAAAAAATATATATGTAATAGAGTGTAATGATAAAACATGAAAAAATATTTAAAAAAAATTAAGTCTAAATTTTCATTATTTTTTAATTAAATGTTAGTTTGTTGCCAAGTGGCAACATCATGCAGTTAAGCATAAAAAATAAAAAAACAAACTGTGCCAAATGGCTACACCATGCATTCCAGAGAGAAAAATTACTGTAAATGATAGTCTCTAAAACAGTTCTTCTCTTTATAAAAACATAGAGGAATTGAGCATTTCATGCACTGTACTCTTGTAAATCCTTTACAATTCAACATTTTACATCGTTGTTTATTTGTAGAATGCTCTGGCCAGTGATCAATTCTGTCAAATCTAATATCTTTTGGAGGCTCTTTTCGACAAGCTTTTTTTGATTGTTTTCCAACTGTTTCCTCTGCACTTGATGGTCTCCCTCTTTTTAGTGATTTTACTTGTCCATGTAAGCACAAAGTTTCTGCTAACTGCAATCTAAAAGTAACAAGTTTCATAGGCTTTTCACTGTTACGCTTTTGTTTGTGCACTCTCTTATACAGCAACCAAGCATTGATAATCGTCAGGTCTAATAAATGATAAAACAACCGAAAATACCACTTTTTGCTTCGCATTATTATTTTATACCTTCCAATCAAACTGTCAAGTAAGTCCACACCTCCCATGTGCTTGTTGTAAGTTTTTATAACGTAAGGGCAATTTACTTTTACATGACATTTTTGTTTCCTGTCAAAGCGCTGTACTTCACTTACCGGGTTTGTACCAGCAAATGTAGAGAGCATTGTGACAGTTTTATTGTCTTTCCATGATACATTTGACAGTTCACAGCCATCATATTCAGCCACAAATTCAGTGATGGATCCACGAACTTGTAACTTCAGCTCCCTTTCAGTTGGAAGTTTGCAGTCTGGAATTCTATTTCTTCTAATAGTTCCAAGAGATAAAATTCCCTTTTTCTTCAAATATACTTGCAGAGGAATAGAAGTGTAATAATTGTCAAAGTAAAGTTTGTGATTAACATTTTCTTGAACAGGACGAGTTAATCTAATAACTACATTACTACTAGCTCCTAAATCAGGCTCTTGAAGTATATTAGCAACATCAAGTTCTTTGCCACCATAAATCTCGAAATTGTATGCAAATCCGGATACTCCACTCAAAATGAAGAGTTTGTAACCGTATTTATGGGGCTTGTCAGGCATATACTGTTTTAAATGGTGTCTAGCTTTAGTAGCACACATTTGTTCATCGACACATAAACATTCTTCCATAGGAATGGAAAGGAAAGATTTTTGAAGTTCATCAATCAAAGGTCTCAGTTTGAAAAACTTATCCTGGCCTCCTTGCAAATCAGTTGAAAATGCATTATTGTCATTGAAATGAAGATATCTTCTTATTTTTTCAAATTCGTTAACGGGCATAGAATTTTGAATGAGAGATATTCCAACAGCAGGATTCCAGTACAATCTAAAATCTTTAACACTTGATACAGAACTCAATATACAAATTCCCAAATATTTTCTTATATCAGATGATGTTACATTCAGAGGTTTCTCAGGTGTCTGTTGTACACTATATAGAATAGTTTGTTCAGAAATAAAAGTTATGAGATCCGGATGAAAAAAATATGAAAAAAACTCATAAGGTGTTTCCAAATTCAAAATATTTTGAGGTAACTGTGTATCTCCACTGAAAGTTATGATTTCAGGATTTACTTGCAAAGACTTTTTCTTCCATACAAGTTTAATTTTTTCCTTTTTAACTTTCTTACTTTTTTCCTCTAATGTCTTGTTACCTGAAGTCGAACTTTCGTTTTGAATATTCACTTCATTTTCAGATGATTCAGAATCATTGTTATTGTCAGAAATATCTTCTGAATTTCTATTGAAGAGAACATTAGGATTAAATGTAGGATCTTCATCGCTATCATCAAAATCATCATCGCTTCCACTCGAAAGAGCATTCCATATTTCATCTGTCAATAATTTCTTTTTACCATCTGTATCAACAAAGTAAACAGACCTATGCTCTTCCATTATTCTAGCTTATAGAATTTCAAAGAAAAAATAAATTGCTTCTAATTATATCACAAAACTCATAATTAAAACTGCAAAGACAAAAAAGAAAGACAAAATGTAACATAAGTAGTATAAACAAAGCACATGCTTTCTGAACTACAGTGTTGAGTTGAATTGTTCATCGCATCCTTCCTGCATGATGTTGCCAAATGGCTACAGATACATATTGTGGCTTAAATTTTTTTTAAATATTCGCTTTATCATAAAAAGCCTAATAAACGAATTTTAATAGTTCATTTTATGCATATGATTTTTTTAATGGACCTAGGAAAACATTTAATAGTAAATAAAAATTTCAAAATATGGCCATTTATGTGATTGCAAAAGTCTACTGCTATGTCTCCATTTACTGTTATCCACGGACACCTACCGCCATCTATTGAGAATAAATGGTGATAACTGAATCAAAGAAGTCCAAACTTACTTTTAATGCACAGTGTTGCCTCATGGCTACATTTTTCTGGTCATGAAGATGACAAATCGCCAGTGTAGCCAAATGGCAACATGATGCAGTGTAGGGTTAAATCCAAAGTGACCGTAAATTTTCCCCATAGTGATTTTACTATTAGATACTTATAGGAATTTCTTTGCCGCTTGTCTATTTAGGCAAGGGAATGTTAGGTATCTTTGAAAGGTATGTGCAAGTGTTAGGGATTTAGAATCGTGAGAAAGTGCATGAGTCGTCAGTTTTTCAGAGCGCGTGTTCAAAATAATTAAATAAAAACTGGGAATTAGATCAGGAAATAAGAGAACATTTTAAAATTAAAATAACTTTTGATAAATCAAGAAATTATTTAGATTTAAAAATATCATTACACACACACACACACACACACACACACACACACACACACACACACACACACACACACACACATATATATATATATATATATACGGTGGTATTCTACGGAACAAGAGAGACAAATAAAATATGGAATAAGATTTACATATGGCAAAATATTACTACTGGATAAGCAGACATATAAAAAATTATATTTCTAAATTTTTTAATCAACTTTTTTCAAACTAAATATAAAATATTTTGTTAGGGCTTTAGGAAATATTAATATTTAAAAGAAATATAACTTTTTTTGAGTGAAATTTTAAAACTTTTCTTTGAATGACAAATACGAAATACTTAAAAATCTTCAAGAAATTATGTAATGCAGTTTGTAATAATGGAAATATGGTTCATTAAACTATAATTCGCGTTAAGAAAACATTAGATTTAAATGTAAGTTAATAAAATATAGACAAAGATTATCTATAATCTTATAATGTTGTCCATTTCCTACAAAAATATACAGATTAATTTCCACTTGAGTAACCATTCTTTGTTAGCCGATTCTTTCAGTAATAAACATTGCACCCACTCATCTCTTCTGAAATCTTGAAGAACGTTTCTGTTACAATTTTGATAAATTTCAAATGCCTTAGGCGTTCTTTAAGACATACTTAGTACGACAAATTTATTATGTATGTTATGTGATCCGTGAGGATCGTCGTCATTCTTAAAACCCTCTTTTCAGGATTTCATTTCAAGGGATTCTTTCAACCTGACAAATATGGAATACTATTCTATAATTGTTACGCTCCTAGTATTCCTTATGCATAGCTTATGCAAATAGGCCTTAATTATAGAGAAAATTAAACTCAAAATGCACCACATAAATATCCCCATAGAAACAAAATTTAAATGCAAAAATAATAAGAAGATAATGATTTACAGAAATTTGCATTTTCCATAAAACATATAAATATTTGTTGAGTAAACTTGATGGCCACTGCAGCGACAAAAATAACATTTAAGAAATGGCTAATTTTTAATAAAAAATAGCAATTATTAACATTTCGCTATGTGTCTATAAGTTTGCAGCCCTTAACAAAAGATAATCTACCTAATTCCATGATAACACATCTATTACATATTTGTGATCTTTTCTCTGATGGAAGTATTCAAAATTGTCCGACACGGCTTGAGGTTTATTTATATCGCTTTTTTTAAAGAAATGTAGAATTCTCTGAAAAAAAAGAGCCCATTTTGAAATAACTTCGACTAAGTTAGTTTAGTTTAGTAGTATTAGCGTTTTGCTTGGTAGCAACACGAAAGTTATTTTCGGAAGGACTACGTAAATTTGAGTCCTGCTCAGGTGATGAGGTTGAGCATGAGTTGGCGCACCACATCAATGGGAGGATAGTATTCGGATCATAACATCAAATTTAACGTGCACCACGCCTGTATAACGACGGATCTTCCACAGAATATGGTTTCGAATTTGGAACTCTCCGGCCCTGACCCTTACCTCGAAACCATCGCGACCTCAGGTCGGTAGATTGTTTAAGTTTTAAAAAAAATGATAGGGCTTACTTTGCTCCAAATTAAATAAGAATTTAATTTTGTCTTTACATGCAGACACACAATATAATATACACGTTAAAATGAAATGATTTTTTAAAACATAACATATATTGATATATTGCGTAAATGCATTATATAAATGCAATTGGTGAAGAAATTTGCAACTTATAAAATAGTTAATTAAAAAAAAAAGAAAAAAACTTGAATTTGGCTTCATAATTTTTGTATGCCTGTATAAATCTTAAAAATTACTAAGTAAATTTATTTTTAATTAAAAATTATGAAACATTTTCAGTACGTATTTCTGCGTATCATATTCGTTTTTCAGAGATTTCAAAAATGATATATAGATATTTGATCGCATTTACCAATATGTATTGTTATTTTATAAACAATGCAATGGCAGAAAAAACTATAAGTTGAATTTAAAAATTAAACTGAAAAATAATTTGTTAAAAATATTTTTTTCAAAACATCGATGAATCAAAATGAATTTATAAAATAAAACAATATTTATATTCTTTTATCAATTACCTGTGTATTTTTGAAACAATATGTAAAAAAAAAAAAAAAAAAAATTTAAATTCTCCTGAAAAAAATTAAGATCTGAAACAATCATTCGCAAAATAAATAAATTATTACACGCCATTGTTATGTACAGCTTGTCCGAATAAGGTTGAATTCGGCTTTAATATGTGAAATATTTCGTTACGTAAAGTTTATTGGTCTCTGCGCAACCATATTCGAATGTCTGACATAGAGCATAAATCTTTCACAGCAATTTCGAATTTCGTTTATTCTACTTAGGCAAAAATGGAAAATCATAAATAACTGTTCTAAAATAGAAATGTCTTTTCATTTCTTTTTTTTTTTTTGAACATAAACAATATGTTTTATTTTCAGTTTAGTAGAAATGGAGTCGTTAAAATCGAATGCGCGTTGTTTGTTATTTTTTCCAGATTCCATTTCCAACTAAATTATTTCCAAAATTCCATTCCGAAAAATAAATTAAATTTCTTCTGTTTCCTTTTGTTGCCATAACCTTTCATTTTTTTCGTCTCTGGCAGAAAATCGTCTGTCCACTTTAATAAAAACAAGCAAAAACCATCTGCGCAATATGAAACAGCGTTATCTATGAGAAAGAATTTTCTCTATTTTTTTGTTTGATATAAACTGCTCTAATATTTTTTAAATGTTTTTCTCCGTGCTGAAAAGAACCTTTTTTTTTAGATGGATTGAATTCCATTCTTTCTTAAAATGATTCTATGGAAGAATTTTCTCTTAAGAAATATTAATTAAAAAATGCTTCCAATATTTTTGAATTTATCAGATTAAAATAAATATTGGTTTTTGTCTTGAAACACAAAATGAGCTTCTTGAAAATCCGTTTTCACTTTCTCGTATGCGTAGTATAAAGAAAATAGACTAATCGTAAAAAAAAAAAAAAAAAAAAAAAAAAAAAAATCCAATTTCAGATTTTTGATAAATTTCGACATTTCAGAATTTCTTGAAATAAAAAATTAAAAAAAAAAAAAAACCCACACTTTTGGAAAATATCCGTCTGCCTGTCTATGACAAAGATAACTCAAAAACGCTTTGCACTACATGGTTGAAATTTGTACTCTGTCTTTGCACCAAATCTCTCAAAAATCAAATTTTAATCAAAATTTGATAGAAAAAAGGCATTTAAAATACGGATGTTTGTATTAATCATATCCCAGCTAAACTCACCAAAGTCAGCACTCTAATAGGTTCTTTAGTAATATTGTTTTCCTCTGGCAGACAGTTAATAATACATAAATACATTTATAAGAGAGTATGCAATAAACTCACGGGAAGACAGTTCCCGCTGGTTTAAAAAGTGATTGTTTTCATGTTATATCAAATTTAATTCTGAGAAAAGTGCATAGCACTGGGACTCTATCTGGGGATCTAATCTTTGTGTTGAATTTATTAAAGTCTGTTTTCTGGACTTAAGGAAGATATTTTCAAAAATTCTTTCATTCATTTTCATCTTCTTTTCTAATTTCTTAGTTTCCGGAAAAAAGGCTGATGCTTTTTTCTTTTCTCTCAGACAAATAACTTTCAATCTACTTCAGCATTATAAGATATACAGAATGAATACTATCTTAAATCGAATGTTTTATTTTATTAGAAGGTTAAAGAATGTGAATTAGAGTCCTAAAATCAGAATGCCTCAGAAAACAAAGATTATTTAATAAATGCCACGCACTCCAAAATGCCACCATAAGCCATTTTAAAATTTATATGAACAATCCCTGCCTCAAATATGACAAGACAGAAACAGTGAATCATAAGTCATTTTAAAATCTATACTAACAATCCATGTCTTAAATATAACAGGATTTAAAGAGTGAATCATAAGACATTTTAAAATCTATACAAACTATCCATGTCTCAAAGATGACAGGATTGAAATAGTGAATCATAAGCCATTTTAAAATCTATATTAACAATCCATAAATCAAATACAGCAGAATTGAAAGAGTGAATCATAAGTCATTTTAAAATCTATACTAACAATCCATGCCTCAGATATGACAGGATTGAAATAATGAACTCTTAGCCATTTTAAAATCTATATTAACAATCCGTATCTCAAATATGGCAGGATTTAAAGAGTGAATCATAAGCCATTTTAAAATCTATATTAACAATCCATGCCTCAAATATGACAGGATTGAAATAATAAACTCTAAGCCATTTTAAAATCTATATTAACAATCCGTATCTCAAATATAACAGGATTGAACTAGTGAATCATAAGCCCTTTAAAAATCTATATTAACAATCCATAAATCAAATATGGCAAAACTGAAATAATGAATCGCAAGTGATTTTAAAATCTATACTAACAATATATGTCTCAAATATGATAGGATTGAAACAGTGAATCATAAGCCATTTTGAAATCTCTTTTAAGAATCTATAAATAAAATATGGCAGAACTGAAATAGTGAATCATAAGTCATTTTAAAATCAATATTAACAATCCATGTCTCAAATATGACAGGATTGAACTAGTGAATCATAAACCATTTTAAAATTTAATATATATTTTATATATTAACAATCCATAAATCAAATATAGCAGAACTGAATCATAAGCCAATTTAAAATCTATATTGACAATCCATAAATCAAATATGGTAGAACTGAAATAGTGAATCATAATTCATTTTAAAATAAATATTAATAATCCATATCTCACTATAGCAGAACTGAAATAGTGAATCGTAAGTCATTTTAAAATCAATATTAACAATCCATGTCTCAAACAAGACGGAAATGAAATAGTGATAAATGTTCCAAATGGAATTAATTGGAATAACGATAAATGTCTGCAGTATGATAAGATGGTAATAAAATGAAATGTACCAAGAAGGTCATGTTTGAAATAGTAATAAATGTGTAAAAATCGGACATGTTTGATATAATAAATGTTTGAAATTGGATATACCATCAAATTAGGAAGTTAAATGAATCGAAATCTTGAATTTGTGCATCCATGTCCTAAAAAATAAAGCAGTTCTTTTACGAGAAGGGTGAAGAAATCATAGGCCATTTTAGAAAATCTTGTATTTGGAGAAGGCAATGAAATTTCATTGTAATGCATCTTATATCACTAAACCATAATGACTCATTCGACTTTTTGATTAGATTCCATAAACCATTGAGGCACGAAATTCAAGGTGATTTGAGACATAAATAATGATACAAATTATTATAAAATATATCATAACTATTATTAAAATTTACTATATTTTATGTTGGTAGATGCAAATTTGTTCGTCCAATGCGGAATACGAGCATAGATCATGGAGCATTTTCTATAAGTTTTTAATGTAACTTACTTTCTTCGTTGTAAAAAGCTAACTCAGTATTTTTTCATTATAAATTCAATAAATATACATGTAAAATAATGTTGAAATGAGGGAAAACGTTGGATTTTATTCTTGAAAAATTTTATTCAAACATCTTGCAAAATAGAACTCCTTGCTTTCAGTAAAATAAACAATCATTTAAAAAAATAAGAGAGAGTTAAAAGATCTTGTAGTACTTTTGCTATTCATAATACATATAATTCCTTTTCCAAAACATGAAAAGATATTATTTATAATTCAAATTCTAAGAAACGGCTGAAATAATCTATACAAACAAACATAACAGTTAATTTTATTTAACACCGATTTAGAACAAATTTTTGAATGCTAATTCCCCCACTGAGTTGTCTTAAAAATAAATTATCATTTACAATTGTTTTTATTTTTCTTCTTTACGTAAAGCAAAAATATTTAAAGTTGAAATTCCTGTGTAACTCCTAATAATTGATATAACGGTATTCATAATTTATCTATGAATTTCTTGATAAATTCCTTATCTGTAACTATTCTAATTTGATTAAACTTTTATAAGCTCAAGGGAATCGCAAGAAAATTCTTAGGTATTTTTTACTATACCAAATGCTATGCAATATCATGAAGATGCTATTATAATATTATAAATCCTTTGGTGCTATTTACGGCAAATCCAAACGTCTTTCATATTCCATGTCATCATCTATATGTTTACGAATTGCAACTGTTTTAATATTAATAACTGATGAAGTTTATATTTAGGCCCAAGCTAATAAAACTGTACAAATAGATGAACTATCTTTAGAACAAATCTTGCTGATGACCGGAATTATTTATGAAAGAGCATCTGGTTCTATTTACGACATCTACAGACATCTCCCAGTTATTATGTGATTATTTATATCATTGAGAAATGCAACGGCTACATTGTTAATGAATGATTAACTTTGACTCTCGGTTGAAGTTAGTATGACTGCACAAATAGTCGAACTATCTTTAGAATGGAATCTGCGGATTACCAGGTTTCCGTCCATTACCACGACTACGCTTCCGGAAACAAAGATGTATGACTATAAAGTTGCGTAACATAGATTCCAATAATGGCATTTAATCATCCATTTGGGTGTTTCGAACCATATTAATAGGAATAGAAGAGTAGAAAGCAGACCAATTTTAAAGAGTGTTTGGTTATTGAGTACGATCGACTATTGGTTTAAATTCCTGCTCTTTCATCATCGGTGGGTTTAATTGGAAGTGCTCTGATCAGCCGTTAAAATACTCTTTACTGGTTTCAAATCCTATATGCATGTTGGCTAAGATAAACATAAGACTTTAATGACCTAGCAACACAGCATTGTGTCGTCTAAAATAGTGACGTTTAATTATCATGGATATTGAATTATATGAATTATTGTGGTTAAAATGTTAAACTCATTTTTATGAATATTTGAATCATTTGTCAGTATTTATTCTACATTTTTTTAAAAATTTTGGATGATGTTTGTTTGAAATAATTATCTACATTAAAAAAAAATAAGATTATTTCGATCACACGAGGCATTGAGAATTAAAAATTAAGATAAAAAATGATTTTCTATAACCGACTCTAGGTTACTGACTGACATAAAAGAAAATCTCCAGCTGGAGATCAAAAATGATTGTAAAATGTAATGTTGCAAAGAAAATCGGTATACAATTGGCCTCAGCCATAAAAAAAGGGAGAAAATAAAAGAAGATATGACTCTTTATCTGAAACGTTAGAGTATGGCGTTATTTTGGTTTAATTTTTTTTTATTTATATTATTTTTGAAAAATTATTCTAATTTATGTAGCGGAAGTAATGTGAATGCACAACCATTGACATAAAAACACTATTAAGTATAGTCAAAAAACGCGTGTGCAAAAATTAAGTTCTTAAAAGAAAAAAAAAATATTGTTTTGATTAAAAATAATTAATTCTTTTAAGAATTACACAAAAAATGAATACAAATAAATTTAGTATTACCAAAAGCAAGTTTCTTTCCAAATTTTAAACTATTTTAAAGATAGATTTAAAACGTTGATTTACTCCAAATTATTGAAAAAATGCTTTAAGAGTTCGATGAATTTTTAGTTAAAATTAAGAAGAAATTGATACACATTTTGAATATTTTCTTATTGAATATTTAATTAACTTATTGAATTTTGAATATTTTCTCATTGAATATTTAATTTACTTATTGAATTTTGAATATTTTCTCATTGAATATTTAATTTACTTATTGAATTTTGAATATTTTCTCATTGAATATTTAATTTACTTATTGAATTTTGAATATTTTCTCATTGAATATTTAATTTACTTATTGGATTTTGAATATTTTCTCATTGAATATTTAATTTATTTATTGGATTTTGAATATTTTCTTATTGAATATTTAATTTACTTATTGAATTTTGAATATTTTCTCATTGAATATTTAATTTACTTATTGAATTTTGAATATTTTCTCATTGAATATTTAATTTACTTATTGGATTTTGAATATTTTCTCATTGAATATTTAATTTATTTATTGGATTTTGAATATTTTCTCATTGAATATTTAATTTATTTATTGGATTTTGAATATTTTCTTATAGAATATTTAATTTACTTATTAAATTTTGAATATTTTCTTATTAAATATTTAATTTACTTATTGATTTTTGAATATTTTCTTATTGAATATTTAATTTACTTATTGAATATTTAATTTACTTATTGAATTTTGAATATTTTCTCATTGAATATTTAATTTACTTATTGAATTTTGAATATTTTCTCATTGAATATTTAATTTACTTATTGAATTTTGAATATTTTTTCAAAACTTTATCATTCTACATCTAACGGCTTCTCTACGGACCATTTTGAGCAATATTTATATCGTGCATATTAGGCATCGCAATTGATAGATAATATTCTATCTATAAGCGTAATCCTAAAATTTGAAGTTGCCCTTGCATAATTAGGTATAAAAGTAAGTAAAGATCAGTACTAATTATACTTACTAATTTTTTATATTAAAAATATTCAGATATAATATGTATTTCTTTATTTCTTAAGAATGTACAGTAACAAGATGCTGTATTTGTGATGAAATTCAAGATTTTAATTAATTTCCATGTTTTGAAATTGTTCAAGTCTGAAGATATAAAATTATTCTGGATTTACTCTATCTGTTTATCTATATATAAGAGATCACAATAACACAAACTTACAGAACATACTAGATGCATAAGATTTGGTATGTAGCTTTAAGACCAAAATGTAAAACATTTTAATAATATGAGCAAATATGCTTATGGGCATTTCTCATGTGCTCAATTTCTTCAAATTTTTATGGATATAATCATGAAACAACACATTTTATAAAGATTATATGTTAGCTGCCATGTCTATCCTTGATTTTCTTCTCTAATTTCTATTATAAACAAGGCAATATTTTATTTATCATTTTATCACATCATGCAATCATGCACTCATGCACGTTATCATTCACATCATGTGAAATAATGTGCATCTTTAAATGTTCTAGATTATTCACAGCATATATATATTCTCTTTGATATCCGTCCAGGAAAGCAATTTATTTACAAGCAGATGCAGCGCGCACCAAAGCAGAAGTAAGAAAAGAAGCGTGAAACAAATGATCACTAGCCTTATATAACGTAAGATTTCCGGCCACGCGCCGATGGAATACATACAATGACCTCTGACAAGGGCAACCAAAATATCACTTTCATTTGCGTAGTACTGATGGCGCATTTTTTTTACAAAGGGATTAATTAAACCCAAAGTGGAATTAGATCACAAAATAAGAGAATATATATATATATATATATATATATATATATATATATATATATATATATATATATATATATATATATATATATATATATATATATATATATATATATATATATATATATATATATATATATATATATATATATATATATATATATATATATATATATATATATATATATATATATATATATGGCCTTTTATCTATCTGTCTGCGACAATGAAAACTCACAAATGATTTCAGCTAGACGGTTGAAATTCAGTATATGATCTTTACATCGAATTTACAGTTTTCTATCAAATTGTGAGTAAATTCTGTTCAGAGAAAGTCCATTTTGTCGAAAATAAGTTAACAAGATAATTGCAATACGAAGTCAGCTAGAGAGATAAGATTCTGTACACAGATTTAACATCTATAGCTTGTCAGATTTAGAGGGAAATCCAAATACGAGTTGACCGACTGTCAGTCTGTACTTTTAGAAACACATAAACAAGATAACTTAAAAAGGCAATGACTTAAATATATCAAATTTCGTATGTGAATTTGTGACCACAAGTGAAGTTTTGTGTCAAATTTTTGTTTTAATCGGTTGAGAAAAACATGTCTAAAAGACAAATTAAATTTTTTTTGATACTATTAACCATATATCAGGGATTTATCGCCAAATAAAGGATGACACGACATGATTCAATAAAAATGTTAAATTCACGCCAAATGTTAATTCTGCGCAACTATAGTACGTCAGTGCCAAGTAAGTCGTTTTCCAGCATGACATGTTTGTTAGAGAGTAGGCGAGAAAGCTTTGGGGAGATCGCTTCCACTGGTTTTTCTATGCATTGATAGATGAATTAATACTGAAAATAGAATCTTATTCTTCCTCACCAACTAGAAAACACTTCTAAATTAAAATTGATAACTTTATGCATATTTGAAAGAATAGTCAATCAGTAGAAAATATAAATTCTTATAAAAGATTATAAGAATATACACATACATTTCTATATTTCAAAAGATATCACATCAATTATATGTAACATCTGTCAAAATAGAATACTTGAATTGTAAAATATTTCCATTCTACATCACATACCCATAAGCCCATTTATTCATTTTATAAATATATATATATTTTATTTATCTATATTTTTTGCATTGTAAAATATTTCCATTTTACATCACATACAAATAAGCCCATTTTATTCATTTTATAATTATATATTTATTTTAGAAGTATATAATTTTATATTTATTTGCATTTTTTGCATTGTAAAATATTTCCATTTTCCATCACATACAAATAAGCCCACGCAGTAAATATTCTTCAAAACATGGAGTATTCCTCTACTACATTGCATAGAACTTCATAGTGAAAGAGGTGAGCATGGTATAATATATAATAGCACAGAGAATCATTGTTACAAGGATATTACATGCGTATAGCCTCATACAAATATGCGGAAGCTATGTTTAGACATGGAAGAGTCCCATAGAACTCAGTGAATGTATTTATTTCCATATTTAAAGCATTTTTGGTTGAGGAAGCAACCTCAAATTTGCATCACTTTCCACTTTTGCCGAAATCTGGTGAACGCAAAGACTCTTTGTGCTTTCCTTTATAGGATTTTAGAAATCTCGCTAAAAGAGGCAAGAGTTTGCTTTTAAGATCCCATTATTGTGGGGGAAGTCTTAGCAAATGAGAAACTTCATTTGAACGGATGAAGAGTTTTCTTATTATTTTTTTAACTCAGAGATGAAAGTTTTATAAGTAGTTTTTTTTTCCTAAGGCAAGAAAAGCGGATAGGGAAAAACTTTGGAGAGTATTTTTTTTCTTTGATAATCGTGTAATGAAAATGAAAAGAAACGGCACCAGGGAAAAATACTATGAGGATTTAGAATTTTTCATTCCTTTATTTCATAAAGGTTTTTTTAAAGTTTATGTAGGAATGGGATCATTATTATTATAGTATTTATTCCAAGTGTTTTTGCTTATTTATTTAATATCTGTTTTCTAATTAATATATCACAAAACTAATTTATTAGATTGTTAAGTTCCCGAATATTTCATTCATTCTGTAATTTATTTTATTTTCTCATTTGATTATTTAATATAAATGTATCATTTCAACCCTATCAAAAATTGTCTTCGCATTAATATTGTGGCGTTTTTTACACTGTATTCACTTCTCTAAATTGCGTGAATTGTTTCTCATAGATTGCAAAGGTGGCTGCAATCAAGCTATATTGAGATAGGATGTACTGATTAAAAATATTATCATGCTGCTATGCTTCGGCCTAGAAATTCTTTCACACGCAAACGCATGCATTCGCACTCACACACACACGCACGTACACACACACGCAAACACACACACGGGTAAAGATTTTATATTATTTTTTTGGCAAAACTGTAAATTAAAATATGGAATACGGTCTTCTAGAAATACTAGAAATAAAAAGAAAGAGTATGCTTGTAGCAAATATCCACGAAGTAAGATTTTATATTAATTTTTTAACAATGCTGTAAATTAAAATATGTGATATATTCTTCTAGAAATAAAAAGAGAGAACATGCTTAGAGCAAATATCCATGACATAAGTGACATTAGAGACATATCCATAACAATGCTGTGCATTAAAATATGTGATATAGTCTTCTAGAAATAAAAAGAGAGAACATGCTTGGAACAAATATCCACGAAGTAAGATTTTATATTAATTTTTTAACAATGCTGTAAATTAAAATATGTGATATAGTCTTCTAGAAATAAAAAGAGAAAACATGCTTGGAGCAAATATCCACGACGTAAGATTTTATATTATTTTTTTTAACAATGCTGTAAATTAAAATATGTGATATATTCTTCTAGAAATAAAAAGAGAGAACATGCTTAGAGCAAATATCCATGACATAAGTGACATTAGAGACATATCCATAACAATGCTGTGCATTAAAATATGTGATATAGTCTTCTAGAAATAAAAAGAGAGAACATGCTTGGAACAAATATCCACGACGTAAGATTTTATATTAATTTTTTAACAATGCTGTAAATTAAAATATTTCATACAGTCTTCTTGAAATACTAGAAATAGAAAAGAGAGAATATGCATGTGCCAAATATCCTCGACGAAAAGTTTCATATTAACTTTTTGACAATGCTGCTAATTTAAAATATATGATGAATATTATTCTTTTAGAAATATGATGAACAAATAATACTAATGTGAGGAAATTAACATTTCTAACAACTTAATTATAAAAGTAAATCATGGAAATTTTAAATTAATTTTTTTATGTAAAGTGGAATTACAAATTAATTAGTTATAAGTGAAAGCGTACTTTGAAATTTCTTCAACCTTAAAAGGCATTGTAATGCGCCATTAACGTAAAAATGATACAAATCTTCAATGGCTTACTATATTATTTTGATGATTCTAATTGATATTCTTCTTCGAGTAATATCATGTTGGTACTTGGTGTAGAGTCAGGACTCTAAATGTGAGAGATGTAAAAAATCCCTTTTTCAAAATTTTCCACCATATTAATTGAAATATTATAGATTTTAAAATAATAATAAACAGATAAAATTAGTTTTAATTTTTCACTTGAAATAAAACTGATTCAAACGATTCATATTAGACTTTAATTTCTTGACATAATATTTTTTTTATCGTTTTCATTATACATTTTGATTTCTATAAATTCTGTTACCACATGTATTAACAACATTGGACAATGGTGGATGAGAGAATAAAATGCTCTATGTTATGAAAATAAGCGAGTCAAGAAAGGAATTTCGAGAAAATAAATTGTTCTTATACTTGTTCTCAAATTCATAACTTCGACCAGAAGGAATTTTTATGACGAAATTGAGTCTCGAACATATTAAATCAAATTCAGCATGAGTATCAGAAAGTGTTTGAAAAATGTATGTTGAAAAAAAAGGAAACTGAAATTTTACCTCTTGAGAATTCAGAATGTCATAAACTCATGTTCATTTTATTATTCTATTCTAATAAAATCAAGTTTCTTATCTTGAAGGATTTCTAAGTCAAAAATCCACGGTATCCAGATAGATATTTGTGTTATTTATTTCTTAATAAGACAACTTATTCTTCGAAAGCAAATATTTTTATAACAAATCAACTTTTGAAAAATCTTCTGTTTGCAGAATTTTTCTCTTTTATTTTATTCCAAAGGATTTCTCTTTCATAAAGATAGGAAAAAAGAAATTACAGCCGCGGTATCAATTTCAACAAAAGAATACAGCAAATAAGAATTATATTTAGAATGAGAAAATAAGAATTGCATGACGCTCATTTCAACGATATCGATGAAAAAATCGTTTTCTGAATTTGAAATTCTCGCATGCACTCGATTAAGAAACCATATTACTGTTCTCGCCTGTGTGGTGTTTCTTTTACATTATTCTTAAACCGACCCTGGGGAAAGAGGGAAAATAGACTCTACTTTTTCTGTGTTAAAATTCGAATCTTATGGAGGAAAGAAATAAAATGGTTCGAAGGAAATTAAAGAAGTTTTTACCCGAAAGAATACTTGTTTTTGTACTTCTAAGATGGTCTTTTTTCTTCATATTTATGAGGGAACAAGCGAAGAAATAAAGTAGAGAACAGAATTTTCAATTATCTGGTAATTAGAAGTATTTTTTTTGAGTAAATTAGTTTGCTTTTTTGAAGAATTTCCACTAAACCTTTCTGTTCCTAAAACATTATCGTTTGGCATTAAAACTTTCAGACGTATCTGAACTTTTAATTGGCATGGAGTAAAAAATATCGAATGGGGAGTAATTATAATGTTCCATGTGGCATACATTTATCTCAAATTATCTTAGACAAATTTGTAGGTAAGGATTAATTATTCAACTCTGCATTTAAAAATTATTTATATATCAGTTTAAAAAAAAATGTTTATTTCTCTTGATTATTGAGAATTTTTCTATTCAGAAAATTATAATTAGCAGTTGTTCTGAAAAACTCAATTTTCATTAAAAACTTTTTGTCTATCTCTACTTTATTTCCACTGCTTTGTATTTAGCCTAATTCCAGTTTGAAAAATTTTAATTTCAGTTTCTTTTTTAATAAACATTCACATTTTTAATAGTAATTATGAAGAAAAATAAAACGTTATATCTATTTAGTTTATTTAAATTAATTTTATATTTTAGTTTTGTTTATGCTGCTATTTTAATGGGTTAATCATTAAAGAAATAAAGGTTCTAGAAGAATAATTTAATATTACCAAAATATTTTAAGAAATAATCCTTATAAAATTATCTTTTATGATAGACTGTATTTCTGAAAATATTTCATAAAAACTTTACATGATAAAAGACATTTGAAGATATCAGACTATTCTTATATTATGTCCCCGAAAATAGGTAAACAATTATAGATATATCCGATTAAATTTTGTTTTAATTTTATGAATTAGGAGATGATTCCATTCATTTCGTTATAACTTATTTTCAAAAGTCAAAAATATAAATTAAATCTTGTATATTCGAAAGTTTGACTTAAAATGATGGCCTTAACTTAACTTTTTTTAACTGACTTAAACTTTTATGGTCCAAAACATAATTTTTTTCTGAAGTGAAAAATAGAATTATACTATTATTAGTGTCAGAAAAATTAGAAATGAAATAATATTTAATAGAAAAGACTAATATTTATTTTGAAGAGTATAACGAAAGTCATTAAAATATCTAAATGGATTTTTTTAAATACTACTGTTTATTGTCATGTGAAAATTAATTCGTTTTTGTGTGAACTGCGAACAGAAGAAAATAGTCAATATCATTGAACCAACTTTAAAAATCACTCTTTAACTAGTATATTAAAAAAATTTGGATTTTTAAAAATGTTAATTTTTGTAATTTTACTTCTTTTATCTATAAATTTTCTTATAAATTTTAAAACTAGAATACATATTTTTTTTCTCTACCAGAGAGTCTCTATCAGATGGTGCCACAAGCTTGGAATAAAAATTTATTTATATTAATGATAAAATGATGATTAAATTTTGATAACATTAAAAAGAATAAGTTATCATGAGGATTTCAGATAGGCATAGAATACGAAAACGCTAATTTAGAAAATAATCGATTGTAAAATAATATTGTTAGAAGCACGACACAATTGATAATAAAATCAACATGAAGTAAAAATACACAAAAATGGAAATAATTTATTATTGCGAATAAGCAGAATCTACTCCAATGATACATTTTGCTAATGAGAATTCTTATTAGATTTTTGTGGAATATTATCATATGGAACATTCATGTGGAATATATAGTTTATTCTTCCATGTCTGAAAGATAAGTCAAAGTATACATACGAAATATTTATATACAATTCTTATTAATTTTTCCTGATTAGATGCTATCTATAAATCGAAATCGATTAACTGTCTTCGAATACTGAAAGTTCAATTCATTTGTCTAAAATACTTGTGTCATCGAATTCTTGAATTTCTGTGTCTATATTAAACATTGTCAAAACTTGCTTAATTAAACTCTGAATTTCTTGAAATTGAAAGTAAACAATCTGAAAATTTAGAATTTATCTTTTCACATATCTGAAGCCAATAGACACATACGAATTTACATATATTAAATAAAGGTACATTCGTATATTCAAGCATTCCAATAACCTTACTAAAGATGCCAGCGGTTTAGAAAAGATCTGATTGTTTATGATGAGAACACCACATGTCTAAACAAATATTTGTTATCAATAATATTAATAAAATAAAATAAAATAGTTCCTTTTTTCAGTTTTAATGGTATAAATGGCTTGCTCTTACCAAAATGATTCAAAAGATTTAATGGCGTCAAACTCACCAAACAATAAAATCATTAAAAAAATCTTAAAATGGAATAAAAAAATAAAAAAAAAATCTTACATAAGCATCACTTTTCATGATTTCAAGAGACATTCCTTTTCAATTAGGTGGTAAATCGACATATGTTTGGTTCTAATTGCGTACTAATAAATTTATAGACTAATATAAGAAATGCCGAACGACTGAATTAAATCAGTATCTTGATTTGCTGTTTCAGTTAGAAGACTTATTTCTGTGTCTAACATACTTGTAAAATTCGAACTTTTAAATTTCTTTTATAACTGAATCCGGATTTGTTATATTTAAAAAAATTATTTGAATAAAATTTGAATTAATTATAAATATTAAAGCATGCTTTCTCCATTAAACGTTTGTAAACCATCTTTCCATATATTCGGACGAAGAAAACGTGCAAAGAAATATTAATATATTAAACTGAAGTAAAGTCGCTCAAACAACCAATTATTTTTCTACAGTTGCCCACGAATTAAAAACATAATGGATTATTTTTTCATGAAGATAATTAATTTATCTGTTTGAAATTCCTACCTGATTTAATTCTTGGAATACCTTGACTTAATAATGTCAAGATATGTTCTATCGAAAATAATGTTCAACCATTCTTCGTGTTCTGCCCTTTATTCTTTGAAGATGATTTAGAATTATGTTCGAACAATATATCCAAGTCATGATGTATTAAAATTTTTTTCTCATTCCTTGAAGGAATTCTGGAAACTAAAGATGTACTCTTCAAAATACACTCTATTAAGAGTTAAGAAAACATCTTCCCATGTACCTGGAACACACAAACATACAAACGAGCATTAATATGTTAAAGATAAATTCGTTAATTTAACCCATCTGATTTTCTTCTATACTTATAATAAAGCTCAATGTGTGTGTGTGTGTGTTGGCGCTCTACAGGCCAGGTCATTTGACATACAGCTACCAAATTTGGTACATGTATACCTTAGAGGTCGGGAATGTGCACCTGGGGTCCCTTTTTTTGAATTTTTAATTAGAATTTTAATTATTAATTAAAAACTAACTTTCCCGCCAAAAGAATCTTCCATTTTCCCCACCGCCAACTTTCCCGCCAAAAAAAATCTTCCATTTTCTCCACCGCCAAATGAGTAAGACTTCAGATTTTTTTTCTCCCAACAGTAATAAGGCTAGGGTTAACATTTTTCGGCTGATTATTTCAAACGATTCTGTTTATTTTCTTAATGTTTGATGCATTTAAAATTAAACATTGTTAATTAATCCATGTTTCAGATTCATTCTGAAGTACTTTTGAATTAAAATAACATAGAATAAAAGAAATTAAAAATGTATAATCTGCATAGCGTTACCCCAACTGGCGTAGAAAAATTCAAGCATTTGCGTTACCCAACTGGCGAAGAAAATTCACGCATGCGCATTGTTCTGATTGTTGTCATGACAACGTTATCAATGGATGATTTAAATTATTTTTGGGTTAGTTGCATGCTTTTGTAAGTAAATTGTATTTATGTTAGTTATATATTTTTTGTATATGCTTACAATTTTAAGTACATCATTTTTTAAGTAGTTTTTTTAAACCAGTTTTCGACCGATTATTTTAAACGATTCATTTTATTTTCTTAGTTTTTGATGCATTTAAAATGAAACATTGTTAATGAATCGATCTGTTCATGATGAATCTGAGAAAATTTTGTTGACAAATTCTTGAGATATTACATAAATGAAGAAATATATTCTTTAGTGCCCATAAAGTTTAAACGCTCAGTGACTCTGTTATCAGTAATCATATTATAAAAAAATGCTTTGTTTCAGTAAAAAATATTATTATATTAATTGCAGATTAATTCTTTCCATTTTAATTTAAAGCATAAATTCTAAGAGAGATAACAGAAAATTAGAGAGATACATATTACGTTATGACTGAAGGACTTTATAATATTAGGAGTGAATTATATGACTATCAAAATTTGAAGTTTTAATATATTTTGATGAAGAATCTATTAAAGTTGGAATTGCGTAAAACATTTAATTATTAAAATTTAAACGAACATTAAGATTGGCGAACCGACTGGTCGCCAAAGGCGGCTAGTTCTAAATATAACTATGAATTCCAATAAGATAGTTTATTAGAAGATTTATTTATCTAATACAATTTCTTCTCCGGTCTAATTCTTGTATTTCCTTAACTTAATAATATTACGATATGCTCTGTTGAAAATCATACTCTACTATTCTTTGAATAAATTCTAGAAATTAAAAGTTTCCGCTTAAAAATACTCTCTATTAAGAATTAGGAAAACTTTCTACCATATGCCTTGAGCAAACAAACATATAAACGAGCATTAAATGCGTTAAATAAAGGTAAATTCGTTAATTCAAGCCATCCAATTGCCTACCTAAATATGCCCATGAGTCAGAACGGACGATCGAAATTTAATTAAACGATAACGACTCTTTGCCAATCGGTATCGGAAATTCATTAGTCTCTCCCGCTGGAGGTTAAAAGTGCTTGGTGTGCAGGACGAACCAGTCCTTTATTACGCAGATGAATAAATTCCGCCTTGACAATCGTCCTCTGTCCTCGAAGGCGCCGACGCTGTGTGGTCCCACGGGGATTAAAAGGCACTTAAAGGTTCGGCAGAAATCACACTGTAAAGCTCCGTCCCGGGACTCCGAATGGAGGTATTCAGAAGTGAATTGCCGGTCTCTGTATTGTCCTGGGGCTTGAAATCATGTTTACAATTAAAGTGTTTGCGCATATAAAGAATACTTTTTCTTTCAATATAAGTCAGTGACGTCAGTTTATGTAATGCCATTGCCACATGACAAATGTCGTCATAAAATATTTTATCTCACATAGAAGCTCTGTTCACATTTTGGGCATAATTTTAGAGTAAATAAAATTTGGATTTTATAATTTTTAATCAACTGATCCCTGTTTACAACAATGTACATATTGAAATATTTTTTTGGATTTAATTTCGAAAGTAAAAAAGATGAAATAATTAAAAGTATGCCTCGAAACCATTCAAGTAGTCACCAATGAAAACGCATAAATTTAATTTTTACTTTCTCGCCTAAAAAAAAAAGAAAGTAAACTGTTACTTCTTTTTGTCACTCAGAAATTAATTATTGACTTCAACTTTACTTGTAACTGTCAAAAAATTTGACCTTAAACTTTTGACAAATCTTCACTTTTTAGGCTTTCTTGTGTTAAAAAAATACTCTTTTGTAGTTATGTTTGTTCATGAATAGCGTAAATTAAGAATACATTGAACTGAACGGATGAAATTTGGTATATATTTCTTACACCAAATTTGCATATTTTTTGACCAATTTTTAACAAATTCGGAGAAGAGAATTCTGTATGACAGTGTAAATATGAATATGATGATTTAAAATCACAATAAACTAAACAAATAAAAAATTTTAGCAAAATTATCTTATCAGAAATGTAAATGTGTATTAAACTTTAGATCTAATCCATCAAAGAGATGACATTATGTCTCTCTTTTTTATTCTGGTGTATGTAAACACGTTGACTGAAAACACGCAACCGTCTAGATTAATGAAATTTGGCATGTCGTTTTGATACGAAGATTGTAATTTAGTATTAAAATGTGTGTCCTATCGGTTAGTAGGAAATCGTTCAATATCCATACTCCAATTCCTTCATTCTGCTGTGAAGTACAAAATGCACTCATAAGACAAATGCAGGGAACATTCCGGCTGGCGGACTTTGCAATGAACTTTGAGAGATTGTTATTTCCATCCATTATGTATGGATAATTGCAGAGTTCCAAATTGTCTAAGTTATACGAGGAAATCGAGGATAGAAATATTATTGGTTTATAAATATGATTTTTAATTAGGCAAATAACCTTTTGTAGGAAAAGTAATTTTGATCGATTTGTAATAAGAAGAAATGTCTGTATTGTCGCTTTTTACATTCTAGGATGCGAAGTGTATATAAAAGAAAATGTTGGAATAGTAAAATAATAGTAATAATAATAAATAAAATAAATAAACATTACCAGATTTTAACAACACATTTTCAATCAAACATATTTTTTGAATTATATCCGTTTCTGAATATGGCGATTAAGAAACACTTTTGGTTAGACGAATGAAATCTAGTATATCGATTTACACCACACGTGAAGATTTATATAAAATTTTGAAGGAAATCCATTCATTTCATTTGAACGAAAGCCATAAATTCGGAGCCTGTTCGGATTGTTCCGAATATAAGAATTAAGACGATAACTATAAAGGGATGAGAGCTAGATGGATAAAATTTGTTACACAAATTTATCGTTTAAAATGTAGATTAAATATTGAACCACAGCTGTTGAAAAGCTGATCGTCTGTCGTCTGTACTTTCACAAACATATAAACATGATTACTAAGAAATACAATGGCATATATACAGGGTGGTTATAATAAAACTTCCCCTATAAACAGTATCCTACAACACAAACGGGTGGACGGATTGCAACGAAGTTTGGTATATAGACTATACACGAGGACGGAATTTCGAAAAAACTTTTAGTCCCAAAATTTATGTCTATTTAGCCTTATGTCTTATAATATTTAGCCTAATATTAGTCTTCATGTTGTCCGCCTCAATCAAGTTATAAAAAATATAGTTTTTTTAACAATTTTTTCATCAACGATGAATAGAAAAAGCGAGATTTTTTCTGTGATTTTAACTTTCAAATAGCTATTAAAAATTTATTTCCATAAATATAACTTTGTTGAGACACAAAACATTTGCTATTTCCTACATATTATTTTGATATATAAATAATTGTATTTGGTTCATTTCTTGTTGAGTTATGATTGTTTGAATGAAGCAACATAGTGGGAAAATATCATTCTTCATAAAATGAGTTTTAAAAGAACCGTAACTAGAGTTTTTAATGAAAGCACCTCAAGAAAAATAATTATAACTCGAGAAATATTTCGAATATTGACAACATCTTGGTATCGTTTGAAAGCTAAAGAATCAGAAAATATTATTAATCAATAAAAAAAAAAAAATTCGATATTTTGAATGATTTTTGAAGTTTCAAGTGTGTACATACACCTTAATATGGTTCGATGACAAGGTTATCAGAAACTAGTCAATAAATATTAATATTGTTTCTGTATTTTATTTTGGGCGTTTATTGTGTTAAAATTAATGTTTTTCCGGAAAAAGCGCTCATTGGTGGAAATTTTGGAACTTTTTTTTTCTTTTAAATTCCGTGAGCGCATCTCGTGTACAGTCTAAATATCAAATTTCGATGCAATCCGTTCACCCGCTTGCGTTGTAGGATGCTGTTTATAGGGGAAGTTTAATTATAACCACCTGTATATATATATATAAAGAGTGGTGTTTGATTTTGTGAATTTAATTTTAATTTTGCGTTTAATTTTAGTATCAATACTTCGAAAAAAAGCCGATTAATTGCCAATCAATCAATCAAAAATAATAAAAGAAAAAATTGCAATATAAAAGACTCTTTCTTAACTATTGTTCACTCATGGTAAGCAGTCAAAAATACAGAATCCCATGTATTTAAGAATATGTGATAAAATTTCTGGAGTCTTAAATATTTTATTCAATCCCATATATAAAATCTTGAAATATCTAAGATGGTTCTTTTTATCTTTAAAATTGCTGTCATTTTATCTCAAAATATCCAAGAGCTATCAATTGATTTGACAATTGATAAATCAAATTGAAATTGAAATAATCAAATTGACAATTGATAAATCAAATTGAAATGTATAAATTGATTAAGAATTAAAATAAGATTTTATTGTTAACATGTGCGAAGAAGCGTTTTATTTCTTGGAATAATTCTTTAAGAATCTAGAAATTATTGTTATGTCTTTTATTCTTTTCCAATCTTTTTACTTAGCTTCATTATAGTAAATATATAGGTTCATGCAAAATATTACATTTTTTAAAGCAGAATTGATGTCAATACAAATTATATTTCATTCAATTCCAATACTATTCAATCAAAGCATTACAAGTGTCTGATTTTCAGAATAAATGACTCCGTTTAGGATTTCGAAAAGAATAAATAATGTTGTGGGATATAACGTTCACTTAAATTCATTCTAATATAATTTAGAATCAGAAAATAGTTATAATATTTAGATGTTTCAAATTAACTCATTTTATATATTTCATACCTTTTATCATTAATTGAATGAAGAGGTACGATAATTTTTAAAGAGATTTACTCATATTTTCTCAAAGTCATATTTTAAAACATAATTTTATGTCATTCGCTAAGTTATGTGTGCTTTTTCTGTTTATTTAATGAATTCGTTTAGTAAACAATCACACATATTCATCAAATCATTCTGCTTACAATGAATTTACTTTGTACGTTTATTTACTGGTCTTCATACAAATGTATTCTTTGCAATGTTTCAGTTGAATAGGATTGTATGCAGGTTTTGAAATCATTGTGAATGATTAATGAATCTTCTGCAAATGTTGTTTATTATACATTTTAATTCTACAATTATATTTCATTTCATAATTACTTTGTGGTGCGTGAGTTATTTTATTTGCATATGATGCAAACGTGGATGCATGTTATTTGAAGTAGAGTATATTAAGTGAAAAACAGAAACTATGCGTAATAAAAGATGTTAAATTGCTCAAAAAGTTTCGTTTCATTTTAAGCAATATAAAATTGAAATGCTGGGTTTTTTTGTGTGTGTGTGTTCAAAAATTTATATTTTCACTTTCAGAATGATTATATTTCGGATTCATCACTTAATACATATTAATATTTAAATAGATTCTAATTTTATATTGTTTCAAAAAAATTTCTAATACAAATACCGCCAATAAATCGTAATAACGCAGCGCATTTAATCGCTAATTCAGCAGTTTGCTTGCTGTTTAATCATGTCTTTTTTTTTACTTGTCGGCGACTCCGAGTACTCTCACACACGACTTCCCTGCAGCTTCAGAGGGCCTGTCTTTCATACTTCCGGGAGGCGGGGTTAGAATCTTCCAGACCAATCAGGGCGTACCTAGGTGTATCTCGGGTCTTAGTGGATGAATCGTGAAAGTTCTCGAACTTTCCAGTATTATCCATTTAGTCGCCAAACTCGCCAAATTCGTCGCCAAGTCACCAAATGGTTGCCAAGCTCTGAGGTCATTGACGCGGGATTCGCTCAGCATGCACAGGGCAGATCTTACAACGGTTTTTCCCACGATGACACTAAATGGATAATACTGGTGATGGATAATTTGGTGCCGGGTACCAAAATTACAGATTTGTAACAATATTAAGTTGTAATATATTAAAATATATGAAACAATGTTTTTAAAAGATATATTTCTAGTAGGATTATTACTTTATGCAATATTGTCAACTTTTCGAAAATTTTCGTCCAATCTATAGGAATCCTTTATAATTCCTAGAAACATGCATAACACGATTTTTATAATTTTGATAGGATTTAAATAACAAAAGAATACATTGAAAAATAGTAGAAAATTACATCCTAGTGCATCTAGTGAAAGGAAAGAAATTGATCTAGATAAAAAATCTAATAAAGAAAGAGAAGTTATAAGCTTGAAATTGTCATTGCCGCATAATTTCCTTACGATTGAAGATAGAAAGATAATTTAAATAAAGCAAATTGTTAACTTTTAACACCTTTTGTAACGCAGATGTATCAATAGTTGCAATTGTTTAGAAACTAGGGATTGGAAAGCCGTTTTCAGTTTCGTAGCTTCAATTACCTTTGAACCCAAAGCTGTGATGCCTTTTTGGAAGTTCTCACAGTTGCATTGTCTGCCAACCTCTTTTACTCTCATTGGACATACTGCGAAGGATCAGGAGATTCTTTATATCAAAAGAGAAACTGATTCTGCTTTCACAACTTGCTGTTTGGATTTATTTTATATAATAATTCAAAAGTCTAATATTACATGTAAATGGTCCTTGTATCATTTAAATTTCCCTTCCTATGTCATTTTAATTGAATTCCGTAGTTTCTCTTTCTAAAATAATAAAATATCCCCCCCCCCCCTCACAAAAACTGCAATAACAGCCCGCGTTCCCAAGGAATTTTTATACAAAAAAGATCTCCACTACGTCGATAAATATCAAACAATTATATGCTCGGATACATTTAAGAGTTTTTAGTAAATTTCACTCATCCTAAATCCATCTGGGTGAGCGTCTCTAACAAGCAAAGCATGCTCCATGGGTATTCAATCAATCACACTTAATGAAAAGCGGAGGAATTTGGCTGCGATATCGAGGCAACTCTGACCGGGCTTTGCACTTTCAATGAACATCCGTTTGTGTTTTGTTTTTTTTCCATTTATAGACAATCCAAAATTCAAGATTAATAAATAATGAATACTAATTTGACATCTGGTTCTTTAAATTCTACGAATCCTAATTGTTATAGCCAAAACCTTCGTGGAATTCTACGAGTCCTGATGTTATCAATAGTAACTTCGTGGAAGAAAATTGCTGCGTAATCATGGCTAATACTCTTAATCAACAGGACGATGATGTCCAGAATAGGAATACCAGAATATGAAGCTTTGACACAAATACACTTAATTATATTTAGTATGTACAGATAACAAATGTTCTAAACGAATGTTTGCTTTAGAAAATTGATTTATACATGAAATAAAATGGCAATATTACTTATTAATCCTTGAAAAAATTTATCTTGTACTGCATTTCGATTCATATCGGTTTTACTTTTATAATTGTCTTTTTAAATTCATTGTGAATAATTTCATAATTAAATAAAATAAAATAAAGAAAAAATAATTAATTACAATTTTTAATTTAAGAATTAAATGTTATTAATAACAGAATTTTAATTAAAAATTTGGAATAATTTTAAATAAAAATTTTGATCCCAAATTATTTTTTTTATATTTAATATATCACTTGCAATTATTTATATAGAAACATTTATTTGCAAAAAAAAAAAAAAAAAAAAATCAAACTAGACGTTAAATCTTCGCTTACTACTCGAAAATACTATAAAATTAAAATAACATGCATTAGCTTATACATTTGATGAAAAAAAATTGGAAAAATATTATACAGAAAATGAACTGTTTTCTATGCAATGCGAACACTATAGCGGATTGAAAAAACTTCATGTGGTAAATATCGTTTTATATTTACAACTGTTGCCCTTTTTTATAAATCCACATAATATTGTTTATTCGTGGTTGTTTTACACAAATACATTTATTTTCCTCGTCTCTAAAATTATTTGAGATAAAATATGAACTTAAAATTTAAAGCTTTCAAGATATAATTCTTTATTCATCTCTCTACTCAACAAAATTGAACTTTTAAAACCAAAAAGTCATAAATTTCGAAGAAATGAATTCGAAAATGAGAAACAAAGTAGCCATAAGGAGACCTGAATACTTGAAATGCCTGATCTATGAATACCCGAAATATTATTCCTTCATATTTGCCAGAAACAGTATTGAAAAACAGTTTCCAAAATTTTACCATGTCGACAAAATCCTAGTCTACGAGGTTGAATAGCTCTTCAAATTTTTATCGTCTTATCAAACCTTTCGCCAGGCTTCAATTTTAGTCATACATTCTGGTCTCACAATAACTCAGACTTATAAAACTTTATAGATTGTGACAGTAAAATAGAAGCAGCTGAAGAGCTTATCGCACGAAAATGGGAAATAAAATTCTTACTTTTATGCTCATGAAAAAGAAGTAGACAGTCTGGGATATTTTCTCTGAGCGGAATTTGGTTAAATTTTCCCATGGTAGAAAATCATTGAAAGAAATCTTGTTTGCTATATCCTTTAAGAAATATTTATATTAAAGGATATCTTATTCAAAGGATAATATTCATCGAAAATATATTCCCGATATTTTATTCATGAATGCACAGTTTGGAAGTTTTGTTTAAAAAAAATAAGCATTTTTATTTTTGCTCCAAGAATTTTTTTAAGGAATTTTAATTCTTTAAAGCCTAGTAAAGAAGATTTCTAGGTTTATGAAAAAGATAGTTGTCTACATATTAACACACTATCTGCTTTCGTATGATATTTTTCTTAAAATTTAAAATATTCCTAGAGGAAAAATAAAATTCAAAATACGATGAGTTGTTACGTATCGATATGCTATTTGTATCGTAATCGTTTTACTCATAATACGAATCTTTTTATGCGTTACGTAATGTCAGTTCGTTTTACGTATTCGAAGTTGCATAAATTTTATCCTGCCGTGGATGTCATTTTCGTTTCACGATAGAGCCTTTTTATTAAACAATAATAGGCGAAATTTGCAGATTGCAGCGCAAAGAAATGCTCAGAGTTCAGTTAGAAAAAATAACAGCCTTTCTTTTTATTTTTATTAATGCATGAACACTCTGCCAGATACAGAATATGATTTTTGTGGGCAGATAATTAAAACGCTTACGATACAAATAGTATATCGATACGAAACGAAAGTCATTCGGAATGTTTTTTTCTTGCAAAAATCTATTATGTGATGACCAAACGAAATTAAAATTCTTCTTGGATATCTATATCTATACTTATAATAAAGCTCAATGTGTGTGTGTGTGTGTGTGTGTTGGCGCTCTACAGGCCAGGTCATTTGACATACAGCTATCAAATTTGGTACATGTATACCTTAGAGGTCGGGAATATGCACCTGGGGTCCCTTTTTTTGAAATTTTAATTAGAATTTTAATTATTCATTAAAAACTAACTTTCCCGCCAAAAAAATCTTCCATTTTCCCCACCGCCAACTTTTCCGCCAAAAAAATCTTCCATTTTCTCCACCGCCAAATGAGTAAGGCTTAAATGTTTTTTTCTCCCAACAGTAATGAGGCTAGGGTTAAGATTTTTCGGCGGATTATTTCAAACGATTCTGTTTATTTTCTTAATGTTTTATGCATTTAAAATCAAACATTGTTAATTAATCCATGTTTCAGATTCATTCTGAAGTAGTTTTGAATTAAAATAACACAGAATAAAGGAATATAAAAATGTATAATCTGCATAGCGTTACCCCAACTGGCGTAGAAAAATTCACGCATTTGCGTTACCGGAGCTGGCGAAGAAAATTCACGCATGCGCATTCTGATTGTTGCCATGACAACCGTTACCAACGTATGATTTAAATTATTTTTAGGTTAGAAGCACGCTTTTGTAAGTAAATTGTATTTATGTTAGTTATATATTTTTTGTATATGCTTATAGTTTTAAGTACATCGTTTTTTAAGTAGTTTTTTTAAAACCTGTTTTCAACCGTTTATTTTAAACGATTCGTTTTATTTTCTTAGTGTTTGATGCATTTAAATTCAAACATTGTTAATTAATCGATCTGCTCACAATGAATCTAAGAAAATTTTGTTGACCAACTCTTGAGATATTACATAAATTTAAAAAGATATTCTTTAGTGCCCATAAAGTTTAAACGCTGAGTGACTCTATTTTCAGTAATCAGATTATAAAAAAAATGCTTTGTTTCAGTAAAAAATATTATTATATTAATTGAAGATAAATTCTTTCCACTTTAATTTAAAGCATAAATTCTACTGGTGCTAACAGAAAATGAGAGAGATACATATTACGTTATGACTGAAGGCCTTTATAATATTATGAATGAATTATATGATAATCAAAATTTGAAGTTTTAAAATATTTTGATGAAGAAGCTATTAAAGTAGAAATTGCATAAAATATTTAATTATTAAAATTTTAACGAACATTAAAGATTGGCGAACCGGCTGGTCGCCAAAGGCGGCTAGTATGAAAATAAGCTGTAGTTTACTATTTTCAAATTTTGCGGCGAAACGCTTGCCACTGGCATACATTTAAAATCTTCATTTCCATTCTTTCAGCATAAAACAGAATTATCATGAAAGAAGTTCTCAAAGATTATTTTCTGTTTTTTAACTTTAGATAGAGTTTAGCCTAAAACAATTGACTGTGAAATCTTGATTGTATCAAAAGAGAATCTTCATGTATAATTCAGCATATTTATCCCTCGAAAACCCGAGTCCAAAGTAATAAGAAAAGTTCCTAACGCAAGAACTTTCACAATTTGTTATTGCATTTACAGAAGTTTTTTATACAAAGGATAAAATTTCCCTTTTTGGATTAATGTTGTTTTTTATTTTGTCTGGCATACTTTATATACTAAGTGTTGTTTTCAAATGTGAATTCGAAATTTGTGTAAGGATGTAATTTGTTGGACCCTTATTACATTACTTCGCCAAGATATGAAGTCTTGCAGACTTAGACATGATTTTATACTTTTGATTGCAGTTGGACGAAATCAGCTGATTATACATTTTGTTGAAGAAAATCGTAAAGATAGTTTGATGGATTATTTACGTAGTTTTAAGGCTACAACTAAATGAAATATAATGTTTTCAAAGCCTTGAAAAATTGGAACGAGCATATTTCTTTATTTAAGGGAAGACTATCGTAGAGATATATTCAGAGGGTCCACATTTCGAATTCAGTATATTTTTTCTCAAATTATGAAATATTTGAAATATTCTGATTCAGATTATTCATTTTCCAATTTCATATTTGTAATATTTTTATGAATATTACATTTTACATGTAATTTAATTATTATTTCAAATTTATTATTTATATTATTATTTAAATTTTATCATTTATTTAAAATCATTCATAAGCTCAAACGACAAATTCAAATGTTTTGACTTTTGAATATATCTATTATTCTCTCAAATTATTAAACTTTTAAATATTTTTGTGTGAAAAATTCTGATTCTAGTTATATGGTTATATTTTCTTTGAATGCCATATTCTGTAATATTTTACGAACATTGCATTTTACATTATGTAATTATTTATTTTTCGATATTTAAATCGCATTTAACTTCTTAGTAAAAAAAATAGTTAATTAGAACAACAAAAGAAGTTTTTAAGTGCGTCGTAACTTCAAAAAAATGTGGAGAAAATTCATCATGTTTCTAAAATTTCTTTACTTTGCAGGCTATATAACTTTAATGTATCCATTGTATGTTTATAACATGCATAACATATTAACTAACACTGTTATGCAATTTAGGCACGTCTGAGGCAGAAAATTGCATTTCACAAAATTAGATTAATTAAATAATAAAAGCCATTTGCACGCATATTAAGCCAAAGAAGCTTAACGCAATTACTCATAAGAAATTGAATTATTTTCTCACATAAATTCATAAAGCAGTGCATAAAAAGTAATTCAGTATACAGTGTAAAGTGCTTTGAAAACTTCTAACATTAAATATATTCCCCTTTTGAAATATTTTTTTCTCTTGATTGTAATGACGTTTCATAAAAAATACTATAAAGTTATAGAGTGTTTGAAATTGCTTGCTTAATTATCTATTTCGAGCTTTAATATGATTTGTCAGAAATATGAAACATTTCGGTAAATTTGGAAATATTTTCCTTCTTTGATTAACTTTAATTATTATTTTTTTCTTCATTTTTTTTTCACTTTAATTTTTATTTTCTCATCATTCTCCAAATATTTTCTCAATGCTCGGTTACTGATAATGTTTAGTACTTACATAATTGAGGTTAATGTTAAGATTATAGTACATTTGTTGATCAATTTGAAAAAAATAATCATTCTGTGCTACATTAGTTATTAATTGCATATGATGGCTAATTAGTTCGTCAGGATAAATGGTTACTAAAATTCTGAATTAATATTTCATGAAGTTTGATTTTCATAACTTCTTTATCAAAGTGTTTTTAAACTTCAAATTTTGAGAGATATATTGTTTCAGGAGCCTTGCAGTTTTCTGTGCATTGTGTTATGCATCCCTCTAATTGTCTGTCATCTCATTTAAAACTGGAACTTCAATTTTATATAGAAGTGATTAAATTTCACTTCATTCAAAAACTTTCTTGTTAAAACTATTTTAAATTGGACAAACCTGAAAAAATGACATTATTGCTTATTTGTAAAGTTAAACCTTAATTATAAGTGCAAAAAAAGTTTCAAAGAATTTATTAAAGGCATATTTTAAACAGAAACCTATTCATCAAGGAAAATTAAGTCATTACCAACAAAGGAAGAAAAACCCAGGATGGAATATTTGTGGCATTCTATAAAATAGTAAAATGTATTGCTGCAAAATACACTTAAAATATTTTTAAAAATGAATTAAAAATAGACAAAATATTGCTTGATATCGAAAATTATTGTTAACAAAATGATATTTTTTTCGTATTTTAAGGCAATTTAAAACTAATTTTTGTTCTATAATAATTTGGCATTTATGGTGAGAAAAATTCGAAATTTCTTTTAAATTTCAATTAAGAAAATTTAAAAAAAATGCTCAAAGATGTACATTTTTAGAGCTAAAATATGTCTGCTCCAATTTTTGTAGCTTTACATATAACTAGCTGGCTTATAGAGCTTCAACACAAATACTTTCACTCAAATAAAGTATGTACAAATGATATGACAAAAATATATAATCCTCATAATATTTATATGAAACACACTTATATGAACTTTTTATAAAATAAATCTGCTGAACATAAAAAATAGAATTCTATGCGTAAACAAGTTTTTAGGGTTAATGATAAATGTACTACCTTCGCAGGCCTAGTAATTCCACTTTTAATTGAAGCATTATTAAAAAATTAGTAGCAGCTACTTTTAATAAAAAAGTAAATATATTTTTTCATACAAGCATTATTTAATTAAAGATTAAAATAGTGGATTAAGTACAATAAAGCATACTACTCAAATATTTTTCAGCTTCCGTATAAAATATT
This sequence comes from Argiope bruennichi, assembly GCF_947563725.1. NCBI lineage: Eukaryota > Metazoa > Arthropoda > Arachnida > Araneae > Araneidae > Argiope > Argiope bruennichi. The sequence goes on from NC_079155.1 coordinate 21,705,174, forward strand.
AAATACTTTTACAAGTGTTTTCAGTTAAACTTTCTTTTAAATACTTGAGTTTAATGAAAACGATTTTTTAAGCATTTATTTAAAACGTGCAAAACAGTTTTCTATTTATCAAAGCAAATTAATGAAGCACTAAAAGTAAAAATTCGAAACTAAAACTATTAAGAATTTACTAGCTTTAGCAACAAAAATATGCAAATTTATATTTATGATATTTTCCAAAGTCATTTAATTTAAACAGTAAACAAAACAAAATATTCTAACTTGAGAAACGCATTAGTTATTTTTGGAAAACAAATTAAAATTTTAAAAGTAAACAAGAGCTTCAAATTCTTTCTTAAACGAAAATTTATAAAATAGAAAATAAAGTGTTTTGCAAAAAACTTCCAACAGGATTCCAATTAACGGATAAATTTTTCCACTTCCTTTATGTTTGCTATCGTTTGAGTTTTCGCATTTTAAAGGATAATTGCTGCTGAAATAAGGAAAAGGGAGAAATACATTTTCAGTAAATATATGCCACTAGAAATTAATTTTAATGAACTTATAATGCGTTTTTTATGAAAAACACGCATGTTTTTATATTTAATGAAATTCATGCTTAAACCGTAAACATAAACACTTCGATATAATTGAAAAGTTTTGATGTATTAACGTTTTATTAGGCTATGTAAACTCATATCTGGAAAATACTATTATTTTTCTATGTAAGAAGAGAAGTATCTTATAATATTAATAATTTTAATTACATATTCTATCTTTTGATAAATAATTATTTATTTATTATAGGAAGTATTAAAATAATAACAAAATTAATTTATATATATATATATATATATATATATATATATATAATTTATTAATGTGCAGGTGGTTCAAAGTGACATGGTTACAATGCAAATGTAAAAGATTTCTCAACACATCCTCATTTCTAGAAATTAATTTTAGCGAAATTATAGCTTTGTGAGTGATTTTTTATTGTTTCTCTAAACGTGATTAGCTTGAAGCTGTACTTATTTAAATTAAATTCCCATAGCAACATTAACTCGCAGACCTGTTTAAATATAATTGTTAAACAATTCTTGTGAAAAATTAAATAATTGAAGGATATAAATCAAATTCAGTCAACAAAATATTACGTGCATCTTATTGGTGCTATATATTACAAAATATTACGTGCTGTGGCCTAATGATAATGTTTCGACTTCGAGGTTCGTATTTACTAAAGATATGCCGTATATAATGTTCTGGTGTATGTTAAATCTTGTTATAAGTTAGTGGGTCAATGTACCCCCGTTGGCGTGATGCGGGTGTTTCAAGATGAGGATGCCAGCTCAGGTGACATCTTCACCATTTTACTAGGGTTCAGAAAATCACACAGTCAATATTAAAATATCCCATGTGTTGTTTCTAAATGTGTCTTTAAAATAATTATACTTACTTCCAAATTGCAAACGTATGAATCATAGTAATATTTGCTTTATTAGCACAATCTGATGCAAGCAGAACATTTCCGTTTCCTCGGTCATTACTTCACACAAAAATCAGCTCATCAAAGATTTCCAATGCCAGCCAAAGTTGTTTAAGGATATGTTCTGTAATTTTGTTAAGATGAAATCATAAGTGGTAACGTAGAAATGTAAGCCATGTTACAAGCCTAAAATTAAATATTTACCAGGTTTTCTTTATTTCTTCTTACTTCTATACTCTAAGCATCCTGTCAAAACTGTCTCACAGAAATTGTTTTGAAGACAATAAACTGGCATTTTCAGATCTTTATGAGGCAATAAGAAAAGCAAATATTTTTAAATCAAGTTAATAACAAATATTTATTCGGACCATAAGCTAAACATTTGCTCGTACGGGGGGGGGTGCATTGAAAGATGTTGGAAATACAGCTTATGTGGAAGTGACTACCACGTACACTTATATTTTTGTTTATACTTTGTTTTAGGTTAGATCTTGTAGGATGAGATGGGAAAACGAAGTCATATTATGTTCATGATACTTGGGTCAGTATATACCACGCATATTACATCATGAGCACATTTGACCAAATAGCGTTTGAAATTTGAATGAACCATGTTAAAGCTTTCAATATCTAAAGATATATGCATACAGGTTTTTTTTTAAACCATGAGATAAATTTTAAGGATATAACTTGGGAAAACTTGCGTCAGATTCGAATTGTTTTTCTCCGGTTTCTTATTCTCATTCCTCCACTGGGGAAGCAGAAGAAGAACAATTCAACTCAGAAGGATTGATGGAGACGAGTAGAAAGGGCAAACCCGTTGCACCCTTTGGCGTTTTATTTATGTATTTACTTTTTAAATTTTGATTGCTAAAAATAACTACAAAAAAAGTAGATTAATTTTTGAGGAAATTCAACCTAAAACAATTATAAACATTAAAAACTGTTTTTTGTGGTCCTTTTTTAGCAATTTCATTTTGGTGCGATTTACTTTGCGTGTTTTTTTAATGCAATGTATGAATTCCAACGGTGTTGGCATCATACACAGTCGTAATTTTTCCTATTAGTTACATATGTACACATGTAGAATGTGCATGGTATACAATGTATGCACATATCACGTCAAGTAATTCCATTATTCCAAAATAAAATAAATAATACATTCAAAAAATAAATCAGCTCTAATATCTTCAAGTGATAAAAGTGATTTGTAATCAGTTCATCACAAGAAGATACACATTTTGAATTTCGATGAGTAGTAGTATTGAACTATACGCATTTTGAAAATTTGTCTATGTTTAAAATAAGAAATTAAAATAAAAAAATATTTCATCTGTGATTTAATTATTTTATAATTTCGTAAATCTTCGACAGATTTTCTAAGCGAAGCTTTTTTATGCCGTCCCCCTTCACCACATAATTTTTTTTCCTCAACATGTTGAAAAAATTATTTGTTATATCTATTTAAAAAGTACCGGAATATATATATTTTTTTACAATTTCTTTTATACCTGTCTGTCACATAATAACAGGTTTGACTGCAAATTTATTTTTCTCAGCAATAAAAAAAGTCCTTACATTAGATGAATAATTATTCATCGAATTACTTTTCCGAGTACAAAGAATGAAGATCATAGATGATAGCGGACAATACTCGGAAAAAACAGGAATGCTACCTCGACATTCATCGAGCTACCAAGCATGCTCACATCGATTTTATTTTTAACTAAGTACTATTTTAAAGACATTATAAAAATGTGTATACTCTATCAAAACAACCATATAACGAATTATAACAGTATTTATTTCAATAACCTTTTTTTTTATCAGAAAAAGACTTTACGATTTCTTTGTACTTTATTGATGAAACTTTTGATCATCAAATTATGCATAATAGATGTCTTTGAAATTAAATGTAGCTAATATTGTGGCAAGCCAGATAGTTTCTCATGGTGCCTATTTAATAGTAACCTATTAAGAATATAATGATATTAATATTGTCGAAACACTATCCAATTATTTAACACAGATCATATTTGAAGACCACCAATTTATACTAATCTCTGTTGTGAGAAATTAATTCATGAAGCCGGAAAATAGATTCGCATATTTTTCTATATTTTATAATTAAGGGGCATTCCGCATACTTGAGCATTTTTCGTATCTAGATATAATTACACATCCATCAAAATCAATGCAGGCAAAATGAGTGCCACAGCGAGTATTAATAAATTCCCTCACCAATTTGCTAATGGATTGCGAGTTCAGCATTGAACTGAATGCTTGTCTGTGGCAGCTGTTCGTGGCTAACCACCTAACTTCTTTAGTTGAATAATAATTACTTAGAAATTAGAAGCGATTAGAAGAGAATTAGTTACCATTAATTAGATGAATGTTGTAACAGTCAGCATTTGAAATCGAAATCGACATTGCTAATGTACTTTACACCCCCTCCCCCGCCCGCTTCCATTTGTTTGAATACTATTTCGAAAACACTAGAATGTATTTTACTCCGCTGATTGACTCTTAGAGGGGGTATTACCAGTTTTCCAGAACTTATAAATGACAGAAATCTGACATTTGTAGAGGCATTAGTGTAGAGTAGGGGACAGATTATGATAATATCGTTACAAAGAACTGTTTGTTCGAAAATGGCTTCTTTAAGTCTTTTAACTCCTAATAGCCAGGCTCTTAGCTTTTAGCTAAACATCCAAAATGATGGGGAATGTTTGCAGAAAAAGAGTAAATATTACTTTGTTTGCTTAGATCTCGCAAGATGAATTATACAAATTACTAATGTTTAAAGTGTAAGAAATTTTAGTATAATCAGCAATATTATATGCAAAGTTTACTGAGCAAATATAGAATAAAGTATCGTTTTCAAAGAGGATTTCTGCATTTGAATAAAAGTTGAAAATAATTACTATTTTAAGTGCATGTTAAATAAATAAACGCATTCAACATGCTAAAAGCTGTACTAGCTAACATTCTGATGAATATTATATAAATTTATATTTGTTTTATTTGCATAGCTATTTTCCATGTAGATATACGGATTCTATCCCACTTATGAATATAAAATCACTTATAGAAGTATGGAAAATGATTTAGTTAAATAGAAACATACTTATCTATAGCATGCCGAAACTCTATTATATCCTTTCATCAAAAAAGAATGTTATTATGGCAATGTGAATAAATTATGACAGGGAGCGTTGTTTTTAAAATTCTTTAATTATAACAAATTTATTTTAATTAGAACTAATTTAATTTTATATGGTAACTTTACCTATAGTATGCTTGCATACTTAACAGCAGCCAGTTTAATATTTATATAAGACAATCATGGTTGAAAGTTTCGCTGCTTAGTTATAAATATATTTCAAACAGGATATTATGTGGAAATAAATATAAAAAAATAATATTTTATATTTTTATATCATATTTGTGCAGGAATATATATATATATATATATATATATATATATATATATATATATATATATATATATATATATATATATATATATATATATATATATATATATATATATATATATATATATATAACACATCGCATAAATGATAATGAAAAATAAGGGGGGGGGTGAACTTGGTGGAGTAGGAAAACTTGGTAATAAAAACTTTTAAATTAAAAAAAAATATAGCATTTAGAGTCTGTAATTTAATTAAAAATTTTGATTAGATTTTAGAAAACTACAAAGAATGTTTCACCTATATTTGAGGAGTTATCCGGTCTTTGAAAAAATATTGGAACATCTTTGCTCTAGAGCTCCATTTGACCCCTTTAATAGATGCTCAAATAATTGACTCCTTTAATAGAATCAAATAATTGATCCCATTAATAGATACTTTTGATCAAGCTCCATAATTATTTTAAGGGGGAGGGAGACGATAAATTTTTTATAGAGAGTGTATAAGTATTATAGAGAAACCACTCCTGTTGGCTGATTTTATAATTACGGAGAGCATCTTTTAACATTTCATGATCTTAAAATAGATATCATAGAATTGACCTCTTCTAATGAATGTAAATAATATAGTTTCCTTGGTTTCTTTATTTGGTATTTATTTGTCAGTTTTGTTCACGCATGTCGCAATCACTGTGAAACTCTCTCCTTTCTTTCATTCATAATCACTGTAGCTTGACACAAGCATTGAAAATATACTTATTATACGCAATAGGAAGCTGTTATGCAAATACACAAACAAGACAATATATAGACAATAAAAAATATAAATAACCTTGAATAATTATTCCTTCCATAGTAATAAATTTATCAGTGCTTGTCTCTTGCAAATTTTCTTTAAAAATTTCAACTTTTTTTCCAATGAATGCCTACATTTTCAATGTATTAAATAAGCATCATCTGCGAATTCTTTGATTAGTGAAGATTTTTGACGTGTTATATTAATTTTGATTTCTTAGTATTAGAAGGTAGCCTGTTTTTCTAATCCCAACCAGCATATTTTTCAAAAAAAAATCTTTAAGTACTTGAGCCAAAAAGACTTTAAATTGTCTTATTTTGATACTTTTATTTTTTAAAGTAGTTAAAATGAATATATTTCTCGCTACTATGAATATATTTCTGTTATGACCAGTTGAATTTTAGAGCGATGAATCACATAATATTTATAATCTATGAGCTGATACTAAAAGTGTTTTTCATCCGGATTCATCAGCGAAATTATTAGCTTGAAACCTCTTATGGTTTTAATTAGGTTAAAATACAAAACTCTTTTGGTTTAAATGTAAAATTCTTCGACTAGAAATACTCAAGATTTCTTAAATGATTTCTTAGAGATGAATCAAAGAAATCTTTATACTCCAAGAGTTGATACTAAAAGTGTTTTTCATCCGGATTTTTCAGAGTAATTATTAGCTTGAAACCTCTTATGGTTTTAATTAGGTTAAAATATAAAACTGTTTTGGTTTAAATACAAAAACTCTTCGTTTCAGAATTACTTAAGATTTCTTAAATGATATCTTATATTTCTTAGAGATGAATAAAAGAAATCTTTATATTCCAAGAATTGATACTAAAAATGTTTTTCATCCGGATTTTTCAGAGCAATTATTACCTTAAAATCTATTATGGTTTTAATTAGGTTAAAATACAAAAACTCCTCGACTTAGAAATATATATACATAGAGAGATGAATCAAAGAAGTCTTCATACTCCATGAGTTGATACTAAAAATGTTTTTCATCCGGAATTTTCAGAGTAATTATTAGCTTGAAACCTCTTATGGTTTTAATTAGGTTAAAATACAAAACTCTTTTGGTTTAAATGTTAAATTCTTCGACTAGAAATACTCAAGATTTCTTAAATGATTTCTTAGAGATGAATCAAAGAAATCTTTATACTCCAAGAGTTGATACTAAAAGTGTTTTTCATCCGGATTTTTCAGAGTAATTATTAGCTTGAAACCTCTTATGGTTTTAATTAGGTTAAAATACAAAACTCTTTTGGTTTAAATGTAAAATTCTTCGACTTAGAAATACATATACATAGAGAAATGAATCAAAGAAATCTTTATAATCCAAGAGTTGATACTAAAAGTGTTTTTCATCCGGATTTTTCAGAGTAATTATTAGCTTGAAACCTCTTATGGTTTTAATTAGGTTAAAATAAAAAACTCTTTTGGTTTAAATGTAAAATTTTTCGACTAGAAATACTCAAGATTTCTTAAATGATTTCTTAGAGATGAATCAAAGAAATCTTTATACTCCAAGAGTTGATACTAAAAGTGTTTTTCATCCGGATTTTTCAGAGTAATTATTAGCTTGAAACCTCTTATGGTTTTAATTAGGTTAAAATACAAAACTCTTTTGGTTTAAATGTTAAATTCTTCGACTAGAAATACTCAAGATTTCTTAAATGATTTCTTAGAGATGAATCAAAGAAATCTTTATACTCCAAGAGTTGATACTAAAAGTGTTTTTCATCCGGATTTTTCAGAGTAATTATTAGCTTGAAACCTCTTATGGTTTTAATTAGGTTAAAATACAAAACTCTTTTGGTTTAGATGTAAAATTCTTCGACTTAGAAATACATATACATAGAGAAATGAATCAAAGAAATCTTTATAATCCAAGAGTTGATACTAAAAGTGTTTTTCATCCGGATTTTTCAGAGTAATTATTAGCTTGAAACCTCTTATGGTTTTAATTAGGTTAAAATACAAAACTCTTTTGGTTTAAATGTAAAATTCTTCGACTAGAAATACTCAAGATTTCTTAAATGATTTCTTAGAGATGAATCAAAGAAATCTTTATACTCCAAGAGTTGATACTAAAAGTGTTTTTCATCCGGATTTTTCAGAGTAATTATTAGCTTGAAACCTCTTATGGTTTTAATTAGGTTAAAATACAAAACTCTTTTGGTTTAAATGTAAAATTCTTCGACTAGAAATACTCAAGATTTCTTAAATGATTTCTTAGAGATGAATCAAAGAAATCTTTATACTCCAAGAGTTGATACTAAAAGTGTTTTTCATCCGGATTTTTCAGAGTAATTATTAGCTTGAAACCTCTTATGGTTTTAATTAGGTTAAAATACAAAACTCTTTTGGTTTAAATGTAAAATTCTTCGACTTAGAAATACATATACATAGAGAAATGAATCAAAGAAATCTTTATAATCCAAGAGTTGATACTAAAAGTGTTTTTCATCCGGATTTTTCAGAGTAAGTATTAGCTTGAAACCTCTTATGGTTTTAATTACGTTAAAATACAAAACTCTTTTGGTTTAAATGTAAAATTCTTCGACTAGAAATACTCAAGATTTCTTAAATGATTTCTTAGAGATGAATCAAAGAAATCTTTATACTCCAAGAGTTGATACTAAAAGTGTTTTTCATCCGGATTTTTCAGAGTAATTATTAGCTTGAAACCTCTTATGGTTTTAATTAGGTTAAAATACAAAACTCTTTTGGTTTAAATGTTAAATTCTTCGACTAGAAATACTCAAGATTTCTTAAATGATTTCTTAGAGATGAATCAAAGAAATCTTTATACTCCAAGAGTTGATACTAAAAGTGTTTTTCATCCGGATTTTTCAGAGTAATTATTAGCTTGAAACCTCTTATGGTTTTAATTAGGTTAAAATACAAAACTCTTTTGGTTTAAATGTAAAATTCTTCGACTTAGAAATACATATACATAGAGAAATGAATCAAATAAATCTTTATAATCCAAGAGTTGATACTAAAAGTGTTTTTCATCCGGATTTTTCAGAGTAATTATTAGCTTGAAACCTCTTATGGTTTTAGTTAGGTTAAAATACAAAACTCTTTTGGTTTAAATGTAAAATTCTTCGACTAGAAATACTCAAGATTTCTTAAATGATTTCTTAGAGTTGAATCAAAGAAATCTTTATACTCCAAGAGTTGATACTAAAAGTGTTTTTCATCCGGATTTTTCAGAGTAATTATTAGCTTGAAACCTCTTATGGTTTTAATTAGGTTAAAATACAAAACTCTTTTGGTTTAAATGTAAAATTCTTCGACTAGAAATACTCAAGATTTCTTAAATGATTTCTTAGAGATGAATCAAAGAAATCTTTATACTCCAAGAGTTGATACTAAAAGTGTTTTTCATCCGGATTTTTCAGAGTAATTATTAGCTTGAAACCTCTTATGGTTTTAATTAGGTTAAAATACAAAACTCTTTTGGTTTAAATGTAAAATTCTTCGACTTAGAAATACATATACATAGAGAAATGAATCAAAGAAATCTTTATAATCCAAGAGTTGATACTAAAAGTGTTTTTCATCCGGATTTTTCAGAGTAATTATTAGCTTGAAACCTCTTATGGTTTTAATTAGGTTAAAATACAAAACTCTTTTGGTTTAAATGTAAAATTCTTCGACTAGAAATACTCAAGATTTCTTAAATGATTTCTTAGAGATGAATCAAAGAAATCTTTATACTCCAAGAGTTGATACTAAAAGTGTTTTTCATCCGGATTTTTCAGAGTAATTATTAGCTTGAAACCTCTTATGGTTTTAATTAGGTTAAAATACCAAACTCTTTTGGTTTAAATATAAAATTCTTCGACTTAGAAATACATATACATAGAGAAATGAATCAAAGAAATCTTTATAATCCAAGAGTTGATACTAAAAGTGTTTTTCATCCGGATTTTTCAGAGTAATTATTAGCTTGAAACCTCTTATGGTTTTAATTAGGTTAAAATACAAAACTCTTTTGGTTTAAATGTAAAATTCTTCGACTAGAAATACTCAAGATTTCTTAAATGATTTCTTAGAGATGAATCAAAGAAATCTTTATACTCCAAGAGTTGATACTAAAAGTGTTTTTCATCCGGATTTTTCAGAGTAATTATTAGCTTGAAACCTCTTATGGTTTTAATTAGGTTAAAATACAAAACTCTTTTGGTTTAAATGTAAAATTCTTCGACTAGAAATACTCAAGATTTCTTAAATGATTTCTTAGAGATGAATCAAAGAAATCTTTATACTCCAAGAGTTGATACTAAAAGTGTTTTTCATCCGGATTTTTCAGAGTAATTATTAGCTTGAAACCTCTTATGGTTTTAATTAGGTTAAAATACAAAACTCTTTTGGTTTAAATGTAAAATTCTTCGACTTAGAAATACATATACATAGAGAAATGAATCAAAGAAATCTTTATAATCCAAGAGTTGATACTAAAAGTGTTTTTCATCCGGATTTTTCAGAGTAATTATTAGCTTGAAACCTCTTATGGTTTTAATTAGGTTAAAATACAAAACTCTTTTGGTTTAAATGTAAAATTCTTCGACTAGAAATACTCAAGATTTCTTAAATGATTTCTTAGAGATGAATCAAAGAAATCTTTATACTCCAAGAGTTGATACTAAAAGTGTTTTTCATCCGGATTTTTCAGAGTAATTATTAGCTTGAAACCTCTTATGGTTTTAATTAGGTTAAAATACAAAACTCTTTTGGTTTAAATGTAAAATTCTTCGACTTAGAAATACATATACATAGAGAAATGAATCAAAGAAATCTTTATAATCCAAGAGTTGATACTAAAAGTGTTTTTCATCCGGATTTTTCAGAGTAATTATTAGCTTGAAACCTCTTATGGTTTTAATTAGGTTAAAATACAAAACTCTTTTGGTTAAAATGTAAAATTCTTCGACTAGAAATACTCAAGATTTCTTAAATGATTTCTTAGAGATGAATCAAAGAAATCTTTATACTCCAAGAGTTGATACTAAAAGTGATTTCATCCGGATTTTTCAGAGTAATTATTAGCTTGAAACCTCTTATGGTTTTAATTAGGTTAAAATACAAAACTCTTTTGGTTTAAATGTAAAATTCTTCGACTAGAAATACTCAAGATTTCTTAAATGATTTCTTAGAGATGAATCAAAGAAATCTTTATACTCCAAGAGTTGATACTAAAAGTGTTTTTCATCCGGATTTTTCAGAGTAATTATTAGCTTGAAACCTCTTATGGTTTTAATTAGGTTAAAATACAAAACTCTTTTGGTTTAAATGTAAAATTCTTCGACTAGAAATACTCAAGATTTCTTAAATGATTTCTTAGAGATGAATCAAAGAAATCTTTATACTCCAAGAGTTGATATTAAATGTGTTTTTCATCCGGATTTTTCCGAGTAATTATTAGCTTGAAACCTCTTATGGTTTTAATTAGGTTAAAATATAAAACTGTTTTGGTTTAAATACAAAAACTCTTCGTTTCAGAATTACTTAAGATTTCTTAAATGATATCTTATATTTCTTAGAGATGAATAAAAGAAATCTTTATATTCCAAGAATTGATACTAAAAATGTTTTTCATCCCAATTTTTCAGAGCAATTATTACCTTAAAATCTATTATGGTTTTAATTAGGTTAAAATACAAAACTCTTTTGGTTTAAATGTTAAATTCTTCGACTAGAAATACTCAAGATTTCTTAAATGATTTCTTAGAGATGAATCAAAGAAATCTTTATACTCCAAGAGTTGATACTAAAAGTGTTTTTCATCCGGATTTTTCAGAGTAATTATTAGCTTGAAACCTCTTATGGTTTTAATTAGGTTAAAATACAAAACTCTTTTGGTTTAAATGTAAAATTCTTCGACTTAGAAATACATATACATAGAGAAATGAATCAAAGAAATCTTTATAATCCAAGAGTTGATACTAAAAGTGTTTTTCATCCGGATTTTTCAGAGTAATTATTAGCTTGAAACCTCTTATGGTTTTAATTAGGTTAAAATACAAAACTCTTTTGGTTTAAATGTAAAATTCTTCGACTAGAAATACTCAAGATTTCTTAAATGATTTCTTAGAGATGAATCAAAGAAATCTTTATACTCCAAGAGTTGATACTAAAAGTGTTTTTCATCCGGATTTTTCAGAGTAATTATTAGCTTGAAACCTCTTATGGTTTTAATTAGGTTAAAATACAAAACTCTTTTGGTTTAAATGTAAAATTCTTCGACTAGAAATACTCAAGATTTCTTAAATGATTTCTTAGAGATGAATCAAAGAAATCTTTATACTCCAAGAGTTGATACTAAAAGTGATTTCATCCGGATTTTTCAGAGTAATTATTAGCTTGAAACCTCTTATGGTTTTAATTAGGTTAAAATACAAAACTCTTTTGGTTTAAATGTAAAATTCTTCGACTAGAAATACTCAAGATTTCTTAAATGATTTCTTAGAGATGAATCAAAGAAATCTTTATACTCCAAGAGTTGATACTAAAAGTGTTTTTCATCCGGATTTTTCAGAGTAATTATTAGCTTGAAACCTCTTATGGTTTTAATTAGGTTAAAATACAAAACTCTTTTGGTGTAAATGTAAAATTCTTCGACTAGAAATACTCAAGATTTCTTAAATGATTTCTTAGAGATGAATCAAAGAAATCTTTATACTCCAAGAGTTGATACTAAAAGTGTTTTTCATCCGGATTTTTCAGAGTAATTATTAGTTTGAAACCTCTTATGGTTTTAATTAGGTTAAAATACAAAACTCTTTTGGTTTAAATGTAAAATTCTTCGACTTAGAAATACATATACATAGAGAAATGAATCAAAGAAATCTTTATACACCAAGTCCTGATACTAAAAGTGTTTTTCATCCGGATTCTTTAGAGTAATTATTAGCTTTAAACTTCTTATGGTTTTTATTAGGTCAAAACCTCTTTTAATTTAAATACAAAAACTGCTTGACTTAGAAATACATATATTTTACATTTTTTTTATATATGCATAGAACATTTAGACGAAAGCGGATAAACAGGTACAGAAACAAATATGAAAAAAAAATATGCACAAATTATTGTTGCTATAAAATTAAGAACAAATTTAAAAAATAAAATAAAATTAGACAAACAAAATCGAAAACATTATTATGGTATGATGTTTAGAAAAATGGCTGATTGCATATTAAGGCTACAGAACCGTTGCGCTTACTGACATATTGACAAAATTACAAGAAATTTACAACATATATAGGTTGTTTAATATTTTTGAAATGTAATAATGCACCTGGCTTTGAAATCAGGCTGATTATGGTGAAAGTAATGTTTTAAAAGCTGTAATCTCTTGGTAGGTATTTTTTGCTGCACTGTTGATGTAGTAGAGGTTACTGTTTTGGATTTAAGATTCGAATAACCTTTGTAAACAAATGTGAATAGTATTCCTACATATATTGTATAATAAAGGTCTTATCCCAAAGAACGCCTTGGATGGAATTGGTATACAAAATTTATGAAATATTGACTTTTGGCATGAATTTAGCATTTTTACTGTACCTGTCGTATTCTGGGATACGAACTGCTTAACAATGTCCGAAAATTGAATTTCAGTTTGAGACGTGTTTTTGCCAATCAATTGAAACCAAAATTTGTTACGGAATCATATTTATAGTCACAAAATCAAAAAAAACCTTGACCTAAATACAAATTACAAAATACATTACTAAATACAAATACAAAATGCATTAAATACAAATTTAATGTATTGAAGGTGTTCCGTTTTTTGTTATCTCGTTTACATGTTTCTGAAAATAAAGACCAAAAGTACAGTTTCTAGAAGTACAAATCGACAAACAGTCAGTCCCTTTTTCGATTTGGCACAAATTTAATAAGTATCTAAGCTTTAGATGTTAAATTTGAGTTCCGAATTTTATGCATCTCATCATTTCCGTTTTCTTCTCATCATTTTGTTCTTATCGTCAACAAAAACATCGTTATTTTGTTGTAATTTATATATTATAGCTGCCAGACAGAGAGATTTCAATTGAAACCATTTTGCTCAAAATTTGATAAAAATCTACAAATTTAGCGTAAAACTCGAATACCAAATTTCATCCGCCTAGATCTAACTGATTCTGAGTTATCTTTATCACAGATAGACAGACAGGTGAACATTGCCAAAAATGTGTTTCTCGAACTCAGTGAAGAAATGAAATGAAGAAACTCATCAAAATTTCGAGTTGAATTTTTTTTTTTTTTTTTTTTTTTTACAATAGCAGCATTTTCTATACACATCCCTTATGAGGAAGTAACAAGAAATCATGAAATTGTCAGAAAAAAAAAACTTTATTACAGTTGTTCTTGCTTTATTTTTTACAGCTGTTCTTTACAGTTGTACATTCTTTCTTAAATTACAGTTGTATGTTTAGGTATCTTACTACCTATAAGATGCTGTCTAAAAATTTTTTCATTTATATTATTGGTTAGTTATATCCGTTTTTATATTATCCTAGAATCCTTTTATTTAGATTCATTTTTGATTAAAATTAAAAATAATTAGCAAATAAATTAATGAATTAATCCAAAGAAATAAGAATTCATGGAATTACAAATGAAGAAAATATTTTATTTTTGGGTAAGACGATTCGAAGTCTATTCTAAACAAAGAGAATGGACTGATAAGTCAATCTTATCTTTATCTGCCCGCTATCTTTCTGTAAAAGAGACGAGCCACATTTCACAACTCCTATTTTTGACGAATGATATTTTCTTTGAATAATAACACATCTTTGCGATATGATATCCTATAAAACCTGCGTCAGTTTTTTTATACCTGGAAGAGTCTTAAGAGTCAGAATATTTTCCAGAAATATTCAAAGAGTTGTTATCTTTTCTCCTCATCATGCATCAATTTATTTTTTCTACCGTGACAAAAATAAACTAGATTTTTTTTCTCGCCGACGAATTTTCTAGTTTTGTGAAATACCGTCGCAAAAAGCAAACAGAATATGAACGAACACCTTTTTTTCACGTTCTTCGGTTTTTGTGCGTGTGTGTGTGTAAAAATAAAAAAATATGCAGGGGAAAAAATATGTTCTGTGGATATTGAAATATACTCTGTATCATTGGGGCTCGAATATAATTTTTTTATCTTCTTTTTTCTTTACTAAAAGTGGGAAAAATGAAATAAGATTTGAGATATGCTCCTATGTAAATCTTCGGAACTCAACAATAACAAGGCGGTTCGAATTTTGATAACTTATCCAGGATCTTTTTTTCCAGTAAGCATATTTCGCTCTCTGCATGAGGATACTTTTTTTATTGCTACATAATAGATACAGTTCACAACGAATTTGCTGTAGGTGGTTTTGTATCAAACTATTTAGGAAAAATTCATTGCATGTTGATTGGCGTAACTTCTACGAGGTGAGTTATTTTTTGTTTTAAAATCGTTTAAAATGATAATATTAAAAGTTTCATAATTCAACAAGTTTTATTTATAGCAGTTAGGAAAGTTTACTGAATAAAAGGTTAACATGTGAAGACAATTTTATTAAATAAGATGGATTGAATAGCATGTATAAAATTTTAAATTTCTCTCTTTTCTCTTTTGTTTTGCATTTATTTTCTCCAATGGCGGTTTACCACAGAAATGTTTGAGGTGGTCGCTTTATGATTTGGGAATGCCGGGAATGTTAAAAAAATATTTTATGCACGTCGAATTGATATGTTGAATTTATGACTTTGTCATCTTCTTCCAATGGTAAATCCCTAATCGCAAAAATGTCCCTCCCTTTCTTTAATAAAATGAATAAATGAAAGGAAATAGCTAAAATAAAAATTGGTGGAAATTAGCTCTAATGTGACATTTGTGCATTTAAACTATTCCGGATCAGACAAAAAATATGCATATATTCTATACAGAACTATATAAATATAATCACAACTGACAACTCCGTCCCCTCATGAAGAACACGGAAATATCTGAATGACAAGAATCCCACGATAGTGTTGGCATTGAATCCTTAGGATCATCACCGGTCGTGGTTCAACCCTTCCCGTCGGAGGGGCATCACATCATCGTAGATATAGCCAAACTATACCATTTTTGCACTCACCATAGGAGCGAGAATCAAACACCATGCAGTAAGAGTCCACTCCCCTTATCTAAATGCTCTCATGGGGTAACAGAATTAGATAATCACAACTTGATTTTTACAACTTGTCCTGAGGCACAGGGTAAGATTCCAATGACCAGATCACCACGACAGCATTGGCGGAAACTGAGGATGAATTCTAAGAGTATCACCGGACACCCTTGGGAGATATGTCCCGTCATGCTTAGGGGGTAACTGGCCCTACACCATTTCTATATTCATCCAAGTGGCAAGAATCAACTGGCATATCAAAATATTCTCATCTTCAAATATGAGGTGTCTCCGTTGGGTGAAGCATAATTAGAAAAGAATAAAACCCTTATGTTCCTTTGATGATCTGCTCATGGTATACATGATGCTTTGGTCAACTGAATGTCTTACACTGGAAACTTAAAAAGCGGTTTCCTGTGGAGGAGAAGATTTTATTGTCATGTTTGGTTCAAACGAGGTGATTAAAACACGTTGGGTTCAACTTCCAAACTAGACGTGACTGAAGGAGTGCTTATAATTTGCGCAACGTATCAGATCTGAGTCAATTTTTCATATTGGTATTCTCTGAAGATATTGAATGCTGATGTTAAAGATGTTGATGCCTGAAATCATCTTTACTCTGCTTGAAATCGCATTGACATATTTCTTAATTACAGCGTTGTAAAGTATGCCCACCTCAATAACAGGCAGAAGAATTTTATACGTTTCCCACCACCAAAGTGTTAACAGAATAGTTAAAGTATAAGGCATGACATTTTTTTTAATTATAAAGGCGAGATTTGGCAGAGGCAGACGAGTTTGAGAGGCATTTTTTTGGGGGGGTGGTGGAAATACAAACAAATATAAAAGAATACCAACACTGAAAAAAGTGATATCTACATGCATATTCATTTCTTAAAACTTGGAACGATCAATAAGCAATAATGGATCATTTTTTATCAATCTATACAAAATAAAAGTAGCAACAGTTTTGTTAATAATAAAATAATTCTTATCGGAAAACTAAATTACTTATCTGATTTGTCTAGATTAAGAAGCAAATAATATGTTAAATTAAAGCGCAAATGTTATCTTTATTTAAACAATTATGAATCTTTATTCAGTGGTTAATCATTAAAACTTGTTCCTGGATTGTCATGGCATTATTATACAAAATTTAATTCGCTTAGAATGAGTTTTATTCTCTGTTAAGAGAAGCAGACTTTTTAAAATTTTCTTATTTCATAATGAATCGTCTTATCAAGCATGTTATATCAAAGTATTTCATTAACTGTAGGAAGAAAGGGACTGTATCAAATCTTGTTGACCCCTGATATATTGAAGAGATATCAGATGCTTAATAGGCAACATTGTCTGGGGGGGCGTCATTTCTCCCATTACCAATTAGTAACACGAGCGGAAAGAATCTTGCGAAGGTTCCAAACTGCATAAAGAGCTATTTTCATGTTAGAATAAGCCAACTATACTCCACAAACTATAATTCTGATTATTGGAAATAGGAATGGATTTATAAACATATAAAAATATTGGTACACTGGTTCTTCAAAATCAAAAGTACATTTTCAATATTTTTAATGTTTCTCAATATTTCGTTAAGCCTTAGTTTGATTTCTTTTGATATTTTTTTGTATGTATTTTAGTAAAATTATAGTGTAGTATTTTAATACCAAAATATTTATTTCCCTGTCCTTCTTCACACCTTCATTTCATTTTTTGTAATCTTTTGCAGTGTAATTACTTCTCTCCCTTTCAAATATATTTCTTTAATTTTGTTTTCTATATAAAAAAATCATGCGAATAAATTAAATTTAGGTTACCAGAATAATATGCGGTATAGGTTTTTTTAGTTACATTAAATTTCAAACTCTGTCTTTTTATTCTAATTTATAATTTATAATAGAATTTTTTAAGAGCGGATATTTTATAAAGGGTGGCGCGGTGGCCTGGTGGTAAGGTCTCGGCTTCGGTACCGGAGGGTTTCAGGTTCGAGACCCGAAGAACCGTCGTGTACGGGGGTCTGTTGCACGTTAAATCCGTCATAACCAAACGTCTTCCCGCTGGTGTGGTGTGGCGTGGTGTGGAGAGGGGGGTGCCACCTCAGGTGTCGTCCTCGTCATCTGACCGCGGTTCAAAATTACGAGGTACGTCCCAAAATAGCCCTAGTGTTGCTTCAAACGGGACGTTAATGTAACTAAACTTTATAAAGGGAAAGATAAAATAAAAACATTAATATTCTTTAAGAATTTTCTTGCCGGCGTCCTGGCATAAGGGTAGCGCATCTTCCCCGTGATCTGGGCGTCCCGGGTTCGAATCCCGGTTCGGGCATGGTTGTTCTTCATCTGTGTTCTATCTGTGAGGTGTGTGAATGTGCCCCCCCCCGTAAGAAGGGGTTATGCAAGCGAATGTGTGAGTTTCATCTTCATATGAGCTAGAAGTCAGGCGTTTGCCCTCTGGTGTTAAGGGTGTTTACCCTCAGAAGCTACTGCACACCCCCTTTCCGAGGTAACGCGGACACGGCATTATCATTATCAAGTATTATCTTGAGTTATTTAAAATTTTTATTTTTGAGAGACGATTTTATCATTTTTTTTCTCTGAATTATGAATACAATGTGCCAGTTAAATCTTTAGGACAAAAAGATTTGACATTATTTATTTCTGCTGGAAGTGCGGAAGCAATGTAAAACATATATTTTAAAGTCTTCTGTTAATAGTAAAATTCATTTTAATTTAGAAATAAGGATGCAGATAATTCATTTATTTTCCAATTTTTAATTGAATAAGTTGCATTTTAAGATTTAAATATAGAACAGAAAAAAATATATGTAATTAATAAGAACAACGTCTCATTAATTGTTGTTGCTCACCACAAAATTTAATTACTTTGGCGGTATTATGTTTTAAACCTCTATATAGAAGCTTTATTATTTTATCACTTTATTATTTTACATTAAAAAATTATTTATAGATCAAATGATAATAATAAAACGCAGCAAGAATACGTATTTTTTTTTAATTTATTTGAAATATATATTTTGCATAGTAAATATAAGCTTTCTTGTTTGCATAGATTCTAAATTTAAAAAAAAACATTTATGCCGTTTAAAAAAATGGGAAATAGTCTCATTAATCACAAACTTATCTATGAATTAAAATAAATGCGTACTACAAGCTTTTGGCGACCAGCTTGCTTTTCAACCAATTCTTTTCTAAATGTTGTTGATTGCGGAGTCACGTGAGAACATGATATTTTTCTGCCAGATTGATTCCGGACATTAAAAAATAGTATTCACGTAAATAAGTTGAAATTTGTGATATAGCAAATTGAATTATTTTATTAATTTTTTTTCGTTTCATCGATTGAATATAATTTTTAACAATCATTTTTGATTTAAATGTTTTTATATTCTTTTTCTGATTATAACAGGAACAAAATACAAACAACTGTAGGAACTTTAAAGAATAAAATTTCAGATTAACCAGAAATATTGTAATTTCAGTCCGAGTAAAAAAAAATAAATTTATTAATATTTAAATTTCGAAAGCCAGGTGATAAAATTCTATTATGTTTATTTAAAGAAGATCAGTTTTGTACTTGCATAAAGTAAAAATGAGCTTATCAAATATATTTTTAAAAATTTTAAATGCAAATTTTTTTTAATAAAATCATCTTAAATAAGCCAAAAATGTTTTACATTTAAAACAAATTATCAAAATCTATTTTCCTCATTTTCCTTTTATTATTTTCTAAAAACTGTTGATGAAAAGTAATCTCATATATATTTATAGTACAAGGTTCCGATGCAATTAAGTAAATACTTTCCTTCTGAATGTAAAATTTTCCAATGAAATAATCTACTCATAAAGAAATGTTTTTGTAATTATAATTTTTCAAGCTCAAAAGAAAAAAAAATCTCTAAATTACAACCAATTCTAATGAACTCGATCTGAATACTTTCGTTGCACTTCATTTCATTCCAGTGAAATCAAAATTCTATTCCAAGAGCGAATTCCTGAATAAATTATTTGCGCTACAGCGTCTAAAAATTCATTTCGTTCCAACAGCTTTTGCAAATCTATTTTTGAACTCAACAATTCCATACACGAATCTAAATTAATTGAATGTTCGAAATCACATTTCTGTGATGATATTTCTGCCCCCTCAATTAGCATTCAAAAGATTCCTACGTTGGAATCAATTTTCTTGGAACAAAATGCGATTCGTTAGGTTTCAATTCATCTAAATCGAGTAGATGTTGCTCTCCTAATCAACAGAAGCAAGATATTGCCTTCTAAAAAAACGTGTTATTTCTTTTAACACCTCAAATAAATTAGCATGACAAAAAGCTTTACGGAGAAATTTGCTTCGAAGCGTTTTTCGATTCATTTCAGAAGATATTGAAGAATTCTTTCCATTCCTTTGCTTTAAAGAAGCGCGTATAATTTGATTAAAACAATCTTCAAAGGTTCACTCGTTTTTTTTTTTTTTTTTTTTTTTTTTTTTTTTTTTTTTATGAAATGGATTAGATTACTGCAGATTATTCTTTTTCAGATGTATTATAAGAAATTCGCTCTTGTGGTATCATCTTTCACATAAAATTTTATGTTTTTTTATGCCGTTTTATTTAATTTGACTTATTTTATGATAGTTGCTGTTTAGTTTTCACATACATCTTGATATCCTATATTTTCGAAATTTTCTGTTGGGATCACATGGAGAAATTGTTTCTGGTTACTTTTATGAAATTAGTTGGTATTCATTCCATGATTATTTTTATTAAAAACTCGTTTAAATATTTGAGAGAAATTCGAATCATAATGGAATAATTAGTCTATGATTTGATTAAAAGAATTTTCAAAGGTTCACCCTTTTTTTTATGAAATGTATTTGATTACTACATATTATACTTTTTTCAGATGTATTATAAGAAATTTGCTCTGTTTTCACACATTTTTTACACAAAAATTTATGTTTTTTATGCACTTTTATTTAACTTGACTTGTTTCATGGTAGTTAAATGGATCATTTTCACCTTTTGATACACTATGTTTTCAAAAACAATTTGTGAGCCTGACATGGCGAAATTGTTTCTGGATACTTTTTTGCAGTTAGTTGTAATCCATGAATGGATAATTTTTATTTTAAATATTCTGATAAAAATTTTTGATCTTCATGGAATATTTGCACAAATAATTTAGATAAAAAAATCGCATTATGTTATATATAAATTTGTATTCGTTGTAATTATATAAATTTGTTTAAGGATGGAATATGAAATGTGGGCTTAGCCCACAAAATGAAGGGATACAATAGAAAGTTATTAGAGAATGAAAAAGAAGGCTATCATATTTGGCGACTTATCTCCAACCAAAGGTTTCAACTTGACGTAAATATCCGCCATGATCCGATTCTCCTGTCTGACCAAAAAGGGGCAGGGCTGTAAGAAGTTATCACCCAAAGAAGCAGAGAAAAGAAAAAGGGAATGAATGCGAAACAGCATGAAGAGAGGTATCGAATGTTACATATATATATATTTAAATTTTTCAACTTTTATAGCTGGCAAAAAGTTTTGAGCTTTAAGATTTTGAGATAATAAAAAAAAAAAAAGGAAACCCATCGTTTTTTTTAATTTTGACTCATGAGTAATCGAATAGTCACGTAATTGTTTCAAACCGGTTAAAACTGGTTAATGATTTAAATTAATTAAGATAAATAACGATTTAAAAATAATAATGTTCTCGCATGATAACATGAAATTTGCGATAGCAGATTTCAATTTTTTATAAAGTTGTTTTCTACACACGTTTTTATTTTTTCTTGTCTTTTCTTTGCAATCATCTAATATACTTTAAAATAATGGCGTTAAGTTTAAATCTGAAATATTAAAAATAAGCTATATCTTGACTATTCCGATTATAAAACATATCTTATTAGTTCTGTTGAAGAATATTTACCTATTTCAATGCAATCAATGTTAGCAACCATTCAGTCATTAGAAAGATATATTTTTATAAGCACCTATTTAATATTCTTTCAAAAGTCGTATTAAAAGTTTATTGTTTTTAAATAATGACAGCGGCGGTCCGTTCATTTAGATTTCAATTGACTCTAGTTTAAAATCAAAAGAAAAAAAATGTCTATAGGACATGAAATTAATTTTTCAGAGAATGCTTAAATGAAACGATTAAAAGCGTCTAGGTGATCTGATCTTATTATTTTTTTTATATTTTATACTTTTGCAAATAATTTTCAATTTACTCTTGCTTATAAAAAGATTTCAAAGATTTTTTTTTCACTTTAGTTTGGTTAAATAACCCTGAAAAATAATACTAGACTTAAATTAGTAAACACCTAAAAAGAAAAGAAAAATCTAATCTTTAAATAATAGTTCCAAGTTTGGTCATTATCCGAAAACATTTCTGTCTAAAAATTTTGAAAAAAAAAAAAAAAAGATGTTTGCTTTAGAATCAACAGAAAACGAAAGATTTAAGTGTTTTTAAAGAGAAATGTAGTTCTACGGAAAATCTAATCCCTCTGAAAAATGTTTATAACAAAGAAAAAGACAGCGAAAAAGGAGAGAAAAGACATTTGAATTCCTGATATTATAAAAACTTTCCTTACTATAGCATAAAGGGTGAAATTTTGGAGGAATTTTAAAGTGTTTATCTATTAATAGTAAAATGCCGTTTCATTATATCCGTAAAATATAAAAATGAGAAATTTTATATTATTTATTTCTTAAAAATCTAGAGAGAAAATTTGGACAGACTTTCAGGATAATTAATAAATCGATGATTAATAATTGAACAGATCTTTTACTTCAGAAAATTCATGTAATTAATATTTATCTTATGGTTGGACGATACTTTTAAAATAGGAATTCTTTCTAAGCAAAACAAATAAACGCGGCTTTTTCATAGAAAGAAAAGATCTGTCGGCTGTTTCTACATATCACGTATTATTATATATATTATTCTTACTATTCAAGTAATTGAAATATTTTATTTTTTAAAAGAAATGGAAAATTTGACAATATAGGAGAGAAAAAATCCATTAAAAGAATAATCCATACTTTCCTCTCTACAGGATGTTTCAAAACTCATATAATCATATTAGAATTTGATTGAATACTTCAACACAGGCACAAATAGAAGTACAAAATATGTTAAAAACTCAACCTGTGAAATTCCAGAGGCCATTTTTCAGAGTTCCGCTCCATATAATCTTGTGAACACGATAACTAGAATAATTTTAATTTGATTAGAATTGCTAAATAATATGTTGTAAATAGAATGATAATCCCAATCGAATTAATCGATGGGCTATCCAACTCAAAGTCGGAAATTGTGAGAGCTGAATTTTAATTTCCCCATAACTTCCTTACTACGGATTTTTTCAAATGCTAACTTTGATTGCTTCTTAAGATGTACGTACACACTAGAAGATTTTATTTTTAATTTTAACTTTAAAAATCCAGTTTTTACACAATAGGTCATTAATATACGTTTAAGCTCATTTTAGTGAAAAAAAACCATATTACACTTATTATTAATTAATTAAATAATAATTAATGAGCTAATTAGCACATTTTTTGAAACATTATATCTTAAATTCTAATTTGTACAAGCACACAATTCTAGTTGAAAATGATGCCTAAAATTAGTCTTCATGTTGTTTGCCTTAAAAACATATAGTTTTTTTAAAAATAATTTTTTCATCAGCAATGAATAGAAAAAGCGTGATTTTTTCTGTCATTTTAACTTTTAAATGGGTATTATAAATTTATTTCTATAAATACAACTTTGATTGAAATACAAAACATCCACTGTTTCATACAGATTATTTTGATATATAAATAACTGTATTTGGTTCATTTCTTGTTGAGTTATCATTGTTTGAATGAAGCAACATAGTGGAAAAATAACATTCTTCATAAAATGAGTTTTAAAAATGCCGTAACTAGAGTTTTTAATGAAAGCTCCCCAAGAAAAATAATTAGAACTCGAGAAATATTTCGAATATTGACAACATCTTGGTATCGTTTAAAAGCTAATGGATCAGAAAATATTTTTAAGCAATAAAAAATATTCGATATTTTGAACAATTTTCGAAGTTTCAAGTGTGTCCATACACTTTAACCTAAGCTTGTGACTACTCGTTAGAAGCCTGTCTTCAGATGCATTGTTTTCAACCTTTCTCATTCTCCAAAATTACAGATATAAGTGGCAAAGAAGACAAAAAGTTTCTTTTCTTTCCTTATTTAAAGATCTTTTTTTTTAATTTTCTAAGCTCTTAGAATTATTGTTAAAATGTTGGAAAATTATTTAAAAAATGTCATTTCAGAAATTGATGAGGAAATGTTTCATCCAATTTAGATAGCCTTTCTATCTTCAGTAATCTAATATATAAAAATGAATTTTTGTTTGTTCGTATTTTATGCGCTGCCATACCGTTCAACCGATTGTTATGAAACCTGGTCAACTGATTGCTTGCACTTGCGCGAAGGTTCTATTTTAAAATTGATAATTGACAAAAGACAAACAGTAAACGACAAACGGCATTTGCCATTCGGAGTTATTCACAAATATATCAAACAAAATAAGATTAGCATCATTGATGCCAATCAATGGGAGTGAAATGAAATCGAAAATATTTAGTGCAAGCACTAATTTTTTTTGTCTTCTTATTG
The DNA here is from genome assembly GCF_947563725.1 of Argiope bruennichi. Lineage (NCBI taxonomy): Eukaryota > Metazoa > Arthropoda > Arachnida > Araneae > Araneidae > Argiope > Argiope bruennichi. The sequence goes on from NC_079155.1 coordinate 21,729,723, forward strand.
TTGTCAACTATTTTAAATTTCAAACGATACTTCCAAAATTATTTCTTCTGCGGCAGCAACGCGCCGGGTACTAGCTAGTGATAAATATTTTCAAACGCCTAAACCTCATCCCTTTTAATTAAATGGCCCAGGAATGAACTTCGCCTCTTAAAACACATTACTCGCCAAATCGAATCAAATTTCACTAATTTTCGTATTCACAAAATAACAGGAGACAAAAAGATGGACAGCGCTGTTTGGCTACTCAAAAGCTGAGCTTTGAACATACGATGTAAATTAAATTTTACTTACCACCTTCTAACATTACTGTCATTAGTTTTGAAACATACTGTATAATTGATAAACGGAATTCTTGCATATTTCAATACTATTTCATAATATTCTATATAGAAAGACTATAAAGATTTCATATAAATAATTTGAAGAGATTTTTTTTTTAATAACAGGCTGGATGTGAGACAGACAGCAAATAGGATATATTTTAAACAAATATTTTTAACAGAAAGATATCTCATATTGCCGTGAACTTTCAAATAAATACAAACTAGAAATGTCTCTTTCTTTTCTATGTACAGAATTTATTTTAAGCTGAGCTTCAGCTTAGAATAAATTCTGTACAGATAGAACACAACAGAAAAATGCTTAAAGAGATAAAACAAATAAATTCGGTACAGATAAAAATAAAGTATATAGAAAACATTGTTTCTAAAGTTTTGCATGTAAAAGAATCTCGCACAAAAGTAAAACTATTCGTCTTTGTGAGAGTTATTCAAACAATAAAAACTTCACAATGTTTCCAGGCAACAAGAAATCACCAGTCTGATTCTAGAACTATCATTCTGTCTACTGCGCATGATCATACGAAAGAGAAACAGAGAAATTACTATTCGTGCATTTACGTATAAAATATGACCTTTAAAAAGTCTGGAATAAGCCTTTCAGTTCTATACTTTCTTATATTCTGTTTATTTTCTTATTCTGTTATTTTCTTAATGTGTGATGCATTTAAAATTAAACATTGTTAATGAATCGATCTTTCAGATTCATTCTGAAGTACTTTTGAATTAAAATAAAACAGAATAAAGGAAATTAAAAATTTCTAATCCGCATAGCGTTACCCCAACTGGCGTAGAAAAAATCACTTATTTGCGTTACGTAACCGGCGAAGAAAATTCACGCATGCGCATTGTGTTCTGAATTCCGCATTGTGTTGACAATTATTATCAACAGATGCGGACTGGATTTCAATTATTTTTAAGTTCGTTGTATGCTTTTGTCATTAAAATGTATTTATGTTAGTTATATATTTTTTGTATATGCTTATAGTTTTAAGTACATCGTTTTTTAAGTAGTTTTTTTAAAACCTGTTTTCAACCGTTTATTTTAAACGATTCGTTTTATTTTCTTAGTGTTTGATGCATTTAAAATGAAACATTGTTAATGAATCGATCAGTTCATGATGAATCTAAGAAAATTTTATTGACAAATTCTTGAGATATTACATAAATTAAAAAAAGATATTCTTTAGTGCCCATAAAGTTTAAACGCTGAGTGACTTTATTTTCAGTAACCAGATTATAAAAAATGCTTTGTTTCAGTAAAAAATATTATAATATTAATTAAAGATTAATTCGTTCCACTTTAATTTAAAGCATAAATTCTACGGGTGCTAATAGAAAATTAGAGAGATACATATTACGTTATAACTGAAGGCCTTTATAATATTATGAATGAATTATATGACAATCAAAATTTGAAGTTTTAAAATATTTTGATGAAGAACCTATTAAAGTAGGAATTGCGTAAAATATTTAATTATTAAAATATTAACGAACATTAAGATTGGCGAACCGGCTGGTCGCCAAAGGCGGCTAGTAATAAATAAAAACGCTCGAGGGTGTGTATGTGATGACGCATTACAGATCAGACAGTCTGATGTAGAAATACCTGGTTTTAGCACAAGTGTACTTTAGAGAGTTGATTATACACCTATGAGTGATATAATTTTTGAAATTTTCATAAGAAATTTTAATTAAGAATTAAATATGATTTTAGTAATTTTTCGCGCTGACTTGAAATTATAAATACATAGAGATGATTTTTACACCATTTATCTTTATAATAATATCAATTGTCTCATTCAATGAATTCAAATGCCAAAATGGATGTGACTAATTTTGATTTAAATATTATTTCTTCTGTTTGCTTTTTTTTTTTATTTATACCTATTTCTTCTTTTTGTCTTAAGCTCATTTCAAATTTTATTATTACGACTATTATAGAATATTAAGATAAATATTCTTTCAAATTCACCATAAAAATTCAATCATTTCTTCGCCTTTAAAACTTTGTTGTAATGACAATCAAAACTCAAATGCCAAAATTTCGCTGTCTTCCCGGAAATAAATGGATATGTCTAACATTCTTTTCTCCCTCATATATCTCTATAGAAAGCAGTTCAAAATCATGATGGATAATGTCACGATTTTAACCACACGATTTTGACTTTGTCAGAATTTTGGTTGCTTGCCAAAACAAAGCTGGAGAAACTAAAATTCTTATTAAACGCTTCTGCTAATCCTTCAAGAAAATCTGACAGGGAATTCTGAAATAATTAATTATCCTTAAAGGGAATTCTGTCAAATGTCAGATTATGTATATATAAAAAATACTAGTGACAACCACTTCAAGAAAAATATTTCAAATATCAATAACCCATTAAATATGTAGTTTTATAACTGCTACAAAAAATGATCGTTTTTTGTGTCTCTACTCTTTCTTCATAAATCGAAGTTAGTCTATTTTTAGATAAATGAATTTTGAAGTCTAATTTATGTTTAGAAGTATCATTTTTCAAAATTTTGATAAATTAAACTGATGCAATAAGTATAAAAAAACAGCAGGTGCAGTCTCCCCAAAACATACTCGCATATCCTCTAATGAACTTGATCTTACATGGCAGAGAATGCCTTATATGTCATTGTTTAGTCACAAAATATTAACTTTTCAAGTGAATTTCGCATTTTTTCTGAATCTATCATGTTGGCGCATTATTTGGCGTTTAATTACTCTCATGCGGTTAGTAATATCCGTAAATAGAATTTGAGTTTTAAACGCATTTTTTGCAACCGATAGAAAACAAAAAGTAGACACAAAATAGCACTTGGAGCCACAAAATCCTATACCAAGTTTGGTATTTTTAAGCCTCTGCGTTTTGAATTGTTTACATGTTTCTGAAACCACAGTCAACTTGTAATTAGATTTGGCTCAAAATTTGACAAATGTCTACAATGTAGATTTTAAAATGCGTACCTAATTTCATCCACCTAGCCCTCTTCATTTTGTAATTATCGTGTTAAGTTATTTTCGAACAGCAAGACAGATGGACTTCCTATGGAAAGAATTTCCTCAAAATTTGATTGAAATCTGCAAATTAGATGTAATGGCCGTATGCCAAATTTCAACCGTCTAGCTCAAAGCGTTTTTGAGTTATCTTAATCACAGGCAAAATGATGCACATTTTTCAAAAAAGTGTTTTTCTAATCCAGGGAGGTCTAAAACGTGAAAATTCGTCAAAATCTCGAATTCGAATTTTTTGACGATTACTGTACTTTCTCTATACTGCGTATACGAGAAATTAATAATAATTATAAAAAAAGGAAGAAAAACTGGAGAAAATTTTAAATGAAATCTACGATCACAAATTTTAAGTTATCATGTGAGATCATTATTATTTCTTAAGTCATTATTTGTCTTAATTAATTTGTCATTAACCAGTTTAAACCGGTTTGACACAATCACGAGACTTCTCTATCGATCTCTCTCTTTGTCTCTCTCTTTCTCTCTCTCTCCCCCCCTCTCTCTCTATATATATATATATATAATTTTTTTTAACTTTCATTTTCAATTTTTCTAGCTGGCAAACTACGTTTTGGAGCTCGACCGATTTTGAGATGAAATAACAGCTATGATGTCATAGTTCTATGTCTATTTTTTTTAAAACGCATCTGCTGTCAAAGAAGCGTACGTAATGATAATGCAATACTGGTAAAATCAGGTCAACCGTTTCAAAGAAGCATACATAATAATAATGCAATACTGGTAAAAACAAGTAAAAATATATGCGATTAAAAGTTGATGATGAAAATTGCCACTTATACTTTATTCATTGCCTACGCCATTTCGAGCTTCAATATTCATTGCCTACTAGATTTGAGCTTCAAAGTCCCCTAACCTAAGCAATATCATATTCTCACATGGTAATAAACGAGTAGTCTCAGGCAAATAGTTTTTTCTCTTCTATGCTCAAAATACTGGCTTTCATGCTGTTACATTATTAAAATAGAATATGTTTATTTCAAATGTTAACTCTTTATTTGATATCACAGAAAAATGCAAAATTAATAAACTTGGTCTTTTATATTGCCTTAAGTGCAAATCAGGAAATATGTATCCTAAGAAATAAAAATAGAAGTCAAAACTCTACACCGTATTTAATATTGAAATAAGTTTTTACCTTTGTTTGAATATTAATAAAAGATCACTATTGAATAATTTGATAAAAAAATGAAATTATTTTGAATTACATTATAGTAATAAAAATATAATTACAGACAAGTGTATGAAATTAAATTTCAAAATTTCTTATATAATTCTAGAAAAATTCTATACTTCAGCTAGATTAAAAATATTAAAAATGCATATTTTTTAGTTTTAATTCAGTAAATAAATAATTATTTGGTGAAATGATATTTTCAAAAGATATAACTGAGAAGTACAAAAAGTTATTTAATTTTTAATGAATTAATATTTTCATCTGTTTTTAGAGATAACAAACTTGATAGTCTTTTCTCTTATTTGGAAGAGTGCATGTGTAGTATTTCACCATAATTGGTGAAAACACTGCATATTTGAATAATTGCGCACAAGCAAATATTTTTTTTTGTATATACAGATAAAGGAAATGCTTGTTGTGAAATGATATTTCCATTATGAATGTTATTTCAAATACAAACATATTCACTTATAAATATCAGATCATATGCATCTTTAATTATTTCCAGCTTAATAATTAATTAGGGCACAAAATACAGCTTCCTATTTTTGATAGAAAATTATAATTCATAATAAATATTTACAAAGAACCATTTTTTTTTGTCAAAAGATGGATGATAATTTTTATAGAAATATTGGGGGTTGAAATAAAAATCGTATAGTATCTTTATATTGCTGCTTATTTTTTATCCCCTTTTTTTCGTTGTTATATGTTTTTCTGAATTTTGTTTGATCTTAAAATTTTAGATAAAAACGTTATTTCCTGTTTTTAAATTCATTGATTAAAATGGATTATTATTTTTTTTATTAAAAATTATTTGATATTTTTAGTCTTTAATAAATTTAATAATTTATTACCAAAATTATTATTGAATCTTATACTAAATGTTTTCTCTTCTTTATAAAATTGGGATCATTTATATGGAAAAAATTTAAATAAATTAATTAATTTATTGATAATTAAGTTAAGAAGATATTAAAATTTATTATATTATGATTCATAACGTACAACTATACAAACTTTTATTATTTTAATATTAGGATGTCCCAAAAGTTTCTTTTTCATCAAGATGGTTCTGCTCGTATAAACTTGTTTACTTATTGTCTATATCATCAGCATTAACCAATTGGATCAAATAAAAACTGCCATAGCAAAAAAAAAAAAAACCCGTCTAGAATTAATTAACCGATAATGAACCGACGAGGATTTATTTTTCCTCATGACAATGCGAGACCACATATTGAATTAGTCGTAAGAGAGAAGCTCTTACATTTTGAATGGGATGTTTTACCGAATCCTGCATACTCTCCAGATCTCGCTCCAACTGATTATCACTTCTTCCTGTCCTTAAAAAAATTATCTTCGCGATAAAGGCTTTAAATCCATCAGCGAAATAAAAGCTCACCTCGAGGATTATTTCTTGTCCAAAACACAAGAATTTAGGAAAGAAGGCATGATGAGGCTTTCTGAGAGATAAAAAAAAGTAATAGATAAAAGGGTTCTTATATAGCGAAATAAATAATAAACAGTATTGTGTATTCATTTCATATTAGAAATAGAAAAGAATCTGATGGGACACCCTAATACAACAAGACATCCAATGTGAGTTACTTCCCATAAACTTTTTCTCAGGTGCCATGGTGGATCTTCAATAAAGCGGTGGTGGCTGTTTTCTTTGCATGGCTTTGACGAAAAATATTTATGGATTATATATCTTTGAATCTATCATTTTTATAGATATCTTCGAACTTTTATTGAAGTTTTTTTTTTATCGATGTCTGCCTTTTTATTGAATTTAATGTGTAATCATTGGTGGTTCATTCTTGGCATGCGGTTAATACACAGTTACCAGAAAATCCAATAGGTGGACTTACCCGACCGACTGGAACCGAATACAGTTCTATTCACAAATTCACTTCGGAAATTGTATTTATTTAAGTCATTACAGTTTTCAATCATCGCATTTACATTTATGCAGAAGTCCAACTAACAAACGGTCAACATGTTTGAGAAATTTAGTTCAAAATTTGATAAATTTCTATTGAGATACCAAATTTGCATAGCAAATTTATTTATCTAGCTCTTCAAATTTCGCAGCGATCGCATTCACTTGTACTCGGAAATGTCAAGATCGACAGACTTCTCCTGATGTGATTTCGGTCAAAATTTGGAAGAAATCTTCAATTTATAAAGTTTATATACCAAATTTCATTTACGTAGCTTAAAGTGATATTGAAGTTTCGTGTTCGCAAACAGACAGACATAATACCAAAAACGGAGGTATATTTGCCTGCTATTATTGTTTTTCGGACGTGGATTCTTAAAAATCTAGAGGTCTAAATTTTTTTACGATTTCAAGACTTTTGAAAACTCCTTATAGGAGATAGTAAAAAGCGTACCATTGCAGAATTTTAAGTGCAAAATTGATTACAAAATTTCATTCATATATACTTCGTGCAATTTAAAATAACCGAATGTAAGTATACGGCATTTATGGAACCTAGTTTCTTGTTTCAGTAATGAATGTACGAGGGGTGATGCAAAAAAAAGTTGACAAGGCAAAGGAAAAACGCTTTATCAACGATAGACACATGATACAAATGGTAATTAAGAGACATATGTGGCGCTCACTTCTCTACATAATCACCAGAGGCCTTTATCACTCCGCTGGACCAATTTGTTTAACCCGTCTTGGTAATACCCAGACCGCTGGCTATTGAGCCATTTCTAGGCACGTTTTTGAACATCACCGTCTGATATGACGATATATATAAGTGTTTCTTCAATGCCGTGAAAAGGAAATAGTCACTGGGAGCCAAATTTGGGCTGTATGGGGTTGGCTCCAGACCTCCCAACTAAACATTGCCAGCAATCTCTCTACCCTCTTTAAAAGCATGATACCATTTCGCCACCTGTTGTATACTCATTGCTTCGCCCCCTTACACTTCAGCGATTTGTCTGTGAATGTCCGATGGGGACACATTCTTGGCCCATAGAAATCGTATCACGGCTCGCACCTCTGTGCGAGACCACTTCTCTAGACGTCTTGCCACTGCTGTCGTTGTTTCAGCTCTCAGTACTAACATTATCTGCTCGGACGACCGGTCTAAGACAACTAGCGCCATCTATCTACACTCTGGATAACAATATTCCCATCCACAATTTCTACTTTTCAAATGCTGCTGCTTGTAAACTTTTTTTGGGGTCATCCCTCGTATATCAACAAAAAGGCTTTCATTCTTTCAATTCTAGAGTGGGGACTTAGATCTCGAAATACAAATCTTGCACGTTGTTCATTCTTGAGTAGTTGGTCATTACGAATAAAGAATTTTTCAAACTCTTGATAAAATTTTTAATTAAATATTTATTATAGTTTTAACATACTCCTTCAATATCTTAAAACATATTCGTATAAAATTATAGCGTTATAATAATTTTTGCGCCAATTTTAAAATTAATAAAATTGATTTTTTTTAACGATTTCAGTTTTAATTTCTTATATTTTTTCTTTAAATTTAATAAATTTTAAAATTTATTTTTCAGTATATCTTACGGTGATATTGTCTTCTAGTTATAATACATAGGCATGCTACATTTTAAATGAATATTTTGTGTGGACGTAACCATTGCCATATAATTAAGAGTATGTTTTAAAAACAAAATGAAATTAGATGAATTAAGTCTGAAATATTTTTCTTACTATAATTATGATCAGGGAGCATTATGGTCAGGGGAAAGTTTTCGTGATATTTTCTGGGTGCACTCATCATTGTGGAAGGCACGAGGGATCAACACAAGTTTGCATCTATACTTGAGGACCATGTTCACCCCTACATGCGAATTGTTTTTCCTCAGGATGATGGCATCTACCAGCGGGACAATGCGAAGTGTCATAAAGCTCGCAGTGTAAGTGCGTGGTTCAAAGAGCACCAGGATTAGTTAACCGCATTCCCTTGGACAGCAAATTTACCGGACATAAACCCAATCGAGAATCTGTGCTACAACGTCGATCGGGTTGTTCTCCGCATGGATCCTCACCCGCGTAATCTAAAGCAGCTGGCTATGGCATGGTTCAACATAACAGTGAATGCCTTCAGGAGCCTAATTGACTCTCTTCCTCAGCTTCTCGCAATTGTCCGTTCTGCGAAAGGTGGTTATTCTGGATTTTTATAGGTAGTCACATTAATGTGACTGGACCATGTATGAAAAAGTAAAAACATCAACATTTTTGCTTTGAATATTTAAAATTACACTCAGAGAAAAAAAAAAGCGTCTATTAATGTAAAATAACTATAATTAGTTAAAAGGTTGTTTTTAAATTAAATCTTTATTTTAATTATTAATTCATTAGTGCATGAGTATTTTTTTTATTTATTTCAATATATATTTTATTATTTATTATTTCCTTATTTATTTATTATTTTGTATTGATTATTTTGTAAACAAATAAAATATAATATTTTTTTCTTATTAAATGTAAGTAAATATTTATTTTAATAACATCTTGGTAGGGTATTAAAGAAAAATTTTGTAAATCATAATTGCAAGATAAAAAAAAAAGTAAACCTTGCCTCTGGGAAATAATATCATGAAGAAAATTTAAATATTTATTTTAATTGCGATGCGTTTTCTTTTATTATTCCATAACGTTTGTAATTAGGATTTTTATGTTTCTGCAGATATCTTGCCTCCAATTCCGTCCTCTCTTAAGTTTATTTTATGTTAATTTAGAATTCTGAATGTAATGAAAATTTAATATGCAAAACAAGTGTGTGTTAACTGTTTCAGATACGCTGTCATTATCACTTTTTGTATTTTTTTAACAGCATCGTATATTCTAAGTATTCTTTTCTAAATATCTTATGCCTCTAAGCAGCTTTGCGTAGTTTTAAATAATTAATTTGTATTTTTTTTTAGCTTTAGCTTGTTAAAAATGTAAATGATTATCTTCTTTAATTATGTATATATTAGGACGGAAGCGTGAAATGATAAAAATTAAAATTTATTATCTAAGAACCTTAATTATTATGTATTTCTTTTCTTACTTAACTTCTTTTAATATGCAAAAAATACAATTACTTTAATTGTTGTAAATTTATAGACAAGTAAGCGCACAATTCAAAAAGTTAATTTAGTTTTATTAACGTCCTGTTTTGAAAATGCACGAAGGCTATTTCGGTGCATAGCTGACTATCCTGACCGGCCGAATGTAAACCGAAAAATTTGAATGGGCGGACGCTGCGACGACAAGTGGACTTATTATTCAGCCTTAAGGGCTGTCAACGGCGACGGTACAAACCCCTCCCGTAGGAGGTATTTACCATCATTGGAAGGGTGTTGTCATTCCACACTATTTCTATTCTTAGCAGGACGACGATAACCAACAACCATTCTGGAAGCATTTCCCCCTTACATTTGAGGTAACCCCACTCCCAAAGAGACTCGAATTCGAAGATCTACTTTAATACAGAGATTTGAGATCATTTGCCAAATTAAAAAGAAACAACTTTACTTTTATTAATATTAAATTGAAAACAAAAAAATCTTTATATAGGCTTCAAGTAAGATTATATTGAATCTAATGAATACTTTTTCTAAGGAACGGCACGAAATTTTACTCCGAATAAGCTTTAATAACTTACAGGCACGATACACCCCGTCCCTCCCCGTAGGAGGAATGTCCCTTCCTGTACAATTTCTGTACCCACCAGGGCGACGAGAACGAACCACAATTCCAGAAGCTTCTCATCCCCATATCTTTGGGGGGGGGGGGTACCTTGGTGGTATCTAGTAGTTCCAGAACAAGTTATTTGAATCTGAATGTCTCCAGATATTCGGCCGATCTAGACTAGAATCTTTTGTTGGTTAACTCCGTCAAGCTCCACCGACAAAATCGCTCTCTGATGGCCAATCCCCTGACTCTCTGGATTTCAGTCATTTTCATTGCATTCTAATGGTATCAGTGGTCTAAAGTATTTTTGGAAGCCAATGTATACGCAGATTTCTCCCCACCCCCCTAGAAGACTAGGGGTACAGCGGTGACTTGGTGTCTCGGCTACGGAAATGGAGGGTTTCAGGTTCGATACTCGATTCCACCGAAGAACCCTGATGCATGTTAAACACGTCAGGGTTAGACATCCTCGCGCTGATATGGTGTGGTTGTTTAGAGAGGGAATGCCAGCTCAAGTGTCGTCCTCGTCATCTGACCGCTGTTCAAAATTATGAAGTCTGTCCCAAAGTAGCCCTAGTTATGCTTTACGTTAATATAACTAATTAACCCAGAAGTCTAATCAATGCTCCGAAACAAAGGGGTTGGGATGGATCCCTGGACAAGGAATGAATGCATATCGTTGTCAGTATGTCCTCTATTTCCAGAGGCCAACGTGAAGTATGTGCCCTATTAATTTATTTTAAATTAATCGGCTCTGTTTGTGAATAAATACTTTAACTATTACCCAGGAGCTTTTCTAAATACATGGGAGATTACACATCACACTTTCAGCTACAACTGATTTAATAATTTTAACCGTAGTCAGAATACTTAGATATCATCAAGACCAGCTAGACCTTTCTCGATGTCTCCATACTAGCCGGAGAGCATTTGCCCAAAATGTCAGATGTAATTCGTAATGGTAACATATGAATAAAAGAATTTTTTTGTAAAATCACTGGGTTTTCTTATTTGGAACTCTTCAGCGTCGAAGTTAATATCATATAATGCTCATATAAATGATAAAAATAATTATCTTGTGATGAAAACTTATAATAATATAGGTTTTTATTGTTACAAAACAGTTAATCACATTGATCCTAACATTCATATGCTGTATAACTGTTAGTAGTAAACATGTACATATGGTACACATAGTATAAGTAATGCGCCATTTCGTAGATTTACTCTAATGTCGTTACATAGCAGAAAATGGAATTCTAAGTTTTATGTAAAGAGATTTTCCTCCTGATTTCTCACCAAATAATTTTTTTATCGCATGAAGAATGCACTTAGAGGATAACCACTCTCAAGTTCCGAAGAAGTGCAGTGTGAAACGATGAAAGTACTGGAGAATGTGGAAAAAAAGAAAGGTTTGCAAACAGCAAAAGCATTTTGTATGAATACGGAAAAAAGCACAGTTACTTCGAACGATGTACCAATTCAATTGAATCTACTTCTATAAATATATAAATCCCGGTATTTTTTTAATATAATAAAATATAGAATCGCTTTTCAGTGTTTCTTCAACCAGATTTTCTTTCAATTTCTCTTTAAATGATTTTTTCTTGGCATGACGAATATGCTTTAAGGACAACGATTCTCAAATTTTTTTTGTACATTGAGAAGCGACAAGAGAGTATTTAAAGGCATGGAGGGTTGTAATCTGCATTTACACTTTTGTATGAAGATGGTAAAATTGCACAGTTATACTGAAACTTTTCAAGCGAACTTTAGCGTTTTGAAAGAAAATACCAATAAGTATATTTTACTATAATTATTGTTCTAATAAATATCCTAGAACTTTTTTAAAACATAATAGAAAATAAAATATTAATTTGGAACAATTATTCAAAGTAAAAAAATCGGAATAAACTAGAAAAAAAAATTTTTTTTTTCAGAATTACGAAAAATGTTTTTATTATCCTGTCTTCAATATCTAATTTCATCAAAACTGCTCTTTCGGCTTGCTATTTGTCCTTTTGGGATTGTCTCCCTTTTGATAGTATATTATAAAATAAAAAAGAGGAAAAAAATCCGAAGCATAATTTATTTATTTGCCCTACAATATAACGAAATACTTTTTTTTTTATTTCTATTACAAAGAACAGAACTAAGACAGTTTGACTTGTTTTGGGGCGAAAAAGTTAAGAAAAAGGAACCAAATACTTTTTTTTAACTATGTTTTGGTAAAAGATGTTTAATTTGTCTAAACGAACATACAAATAACAAGAAGGAGTTATTTTTCCCCTTGAAAAATGTTTAAAAGAAACTCTTAGACCAAATATCTCTTCACAAAAATGCGTCTGTTTCACTTTTTAAAATCAAGGAAACAAAGAAAAATGTGAAAAATAATTTCCATTAACATATAAAAGAATTCTAGAAATAAGACTTTTTAAATTAAAATTACTATAAAAACATATTAATGGAAAGTAGAAACATTTTAAATGTACGGATTTGATAAAGTTTCAAAAGCTGTAGAGAGAAAGAAAGGGAGAAAATGAAACCTTTGATGGTTCACTAAAAATAAGTCCACCCAAAAAAAATGGAAGAGTGAAAAGAGTAATTTTTTCGTTAATGAGATTTGCTTTAAAATTGATGAAACTTTTCAAATCCCTATGAGTATTAAAACAACACTAGTGCCAACGTTACTGTGGTAAAATATTCTATAAAAAAGTTTTAGAGTGTTTAAAAAAAAACTTTAACTTTCTTGATTCGATAAAAATTTAAAATCTTAGTTCTTTGTAACGAGCTTATTCTCTGGAATTAAAATAATACTTAGCTAGGCGCACCAATTAATTTGGAACCTGTTTCTAAGAATAACCCATTTGAGATGATAAAAACTCAACTTTAACATTATAGAAAATATGTATGGCTTCGAAAAAAATAGAATAAAATATACTTTCTTACAAAAAAGCTTTATTAATTTCTAGCCATGGAAAGAAATTCTTTTTTAAATCTAAAACAACCATCCAAATGTGCAACATAATTATATTTTAAACAATAAAAGCATCTGAACAAGAGTTAAATTCGTTTTAGATACGAAATTCTTAATTAAATATAAAGCTTTATTTTCTAAAATTATACATGTTTTTAAAAAAAGAAAACATTTGAATGATTTAATTCAGTTCAGTAAAAATCCGTCTACTTTCTCTAAAAAGCATGAGTTATCCAACAGAATCCTACATGCTTGTCCTACATAAAACAGAAATTCATTCTTTTAAGCAAGAATTTATTCTGTTTTTTTTTTTTTCTGTTTTAAATGAATTAAAGCCGTCCTGATTACATTTACTTTCAAAGGGATTTTCAATCTGTGGGAAAACAGAGGTTCCTCTTGAGCAAATGCCTTTTGTTTATTTATCAAAAAGCGAAATTGAGAGCTTTCCTGAAGCAGAGGCAATTAAGGTTTGTAGGCAAATATTCTAGGAGCATATTAAAGAAGAAATCCGATTAACTGTTCTATTTTTTCCCTCGAATACAGAAAGCCGACTATGGTTTGTTTAAACAGAAGTGGAAATATTTCGATTTGAGAACTAAAGATTAAAGAGAATTGAAGAAGAGAAATGAAATATGATTAAAAGGCCATTTTTTAAAAGTCTATATAAGAATAGTTGATATACCTTTTTGCAATTAATGCCTTAGAATTGTATCAAAAGGATTTAGTAAAATGCTGAAAATACTTTTTGCATTTAGATTAACTATTCTCAGGGGCATCAATTTTCAAACTTCGAAAATTTACTTCATGAACATACATATTAAGTTTTGCTTTTATTAGCAGAAGATATTGTAAAAGGATGCCCCAAAATTAACGCAAGATTTGAATTTGTCCCCATTTGTGCAGTGTTTGGCAACCCTATTAAAATTCTGTTAGTTAAGGTTAGTAAAAATAGATTTTTACACGATAGGAAACGTATTTTCATTGTTGAACAATATTTCAAAAACAATGGAACAGATAAAAAATTTGAGAATTGGCCCCCTAGATCGCGTGTTTTAACACCATTAGATTTCCTTTTATGAGGCAATTTCAAGTCAAAGGTCTATGCCAACAAGCTTACAAGCACGAGTGCTTTTAAGGGGGGAAATTTAACGCTGTATCATTTAAATTCAGCCACGTTTATGCAAAATGATCATGAAAAATTTGAATAAAAGAGTACTTATGCGTGAGCAAAGCCGTGGAGACCACTTGTCTTATATGTTATTCTATATATAACCCTATCTTGTGTACTTTACAATTCAATAAAAATATAGCAATTTAAAGATTTTCTTTTATTATTTAATTAAAGTCTTGCGTTAACACATTGTTCTATCATGTACCGCTCCATTTTCACTAACCCTAAACTATCAACTATCAAATGGTTCTTTTAAAATGATTGCAAGAATAATGGCAAATTCAATTCTTGCGTTAATTTTGGCACACCCTATATAATATGCTCTTTACGTTGCTGCTCGATATTCTGAAGGCTGAACTATCCTTCGAAGATATCGTAGCAATATTGTTCATTATATTATGCTTAGAGTGATGGCAATAATTTTAAAACTAGTAACATTTTAAACAAGTGGCTGCTCTTGAGTTGTATTGTAAATGTTCCTGTTTTAACTCGTGGGTTCACTTTAGGATTTCAATTTCAAAGTCAGTGAAATGGGAAAACGTTATGAACTATTTATACTTATGTAATATTTTAATGATTCCACCTATATCTTAAATGAGAATTCTAAAGATATGTTATCGCAATAAAGATTGCATAAGTATCAAGAGATTACCTGTGACTATTCTAAATTCATTGCAATGATTCAAAATTCCAGCACTATGCTCGGATAATTCAAAATTTTAATTTTTTACCATAAAGATTGCATAGCTATAGTCTTACCTGAGTCAGAATGTTGCAAATTCTCTAGAAACATAAAGATTTCAGAAATATCATCAGATAAAGAAAGAGTTAAAAATTCTTTCGTATGATAAAGATTGCATTGGCATCTTGAGCTATATGAGATTGATCCAAATTATCTAGATAAATAATGATTCCAGATACATCCTCAGATAACTAAGAATGTTAACTACAAACTTGGCTATTCCAATTCGTCACTAAGGCGTGCGGATTAAGTATGACTGACCGGACCACCACGACCGCACTAGTGAGGACACAACTAAGGTTGAGTCCTAAAGAACATCACCGGCCATGGTACAGTTCTTTCCTTTGGAAGCAAATCCCGTCATCGATAGGAGGTACCCCCCCCACATTCCTTTACGCACCCGGGTGGCGAGAACCAAACACCATGCCGGAAGCCTCTCATTCTCAATTGTGAGGTGCCCATTGATGGGAGAACTAAAAATATTGAAGTCCCTTTTGGATAATGAATATTGCATTTGCATCTTCAGTTAGATGAGAATGTCGCAGATTTTCTCAAAAACTCCCGCAAAATCCTCAGAAAAGTGAGATTGTCTAAAAGTAATTTTACATAATAAAGATTGCATATGCACCCTCAGCAAAGTGAGAATATTTCAAATTCTTGAAAGATAAGGATTCCCGAAACATCCTCAGATAAGTGAAAATGTTTACTGATACTTTTACATAAAAAAGATTGCGTATCGCCCTCCTCGACTATGTGTGGGACTGTTACAAATTTTCTAGTGCAATAAATATTCCAGCATTGTCCATCTGTCTGATTATTTAAAGAATCAGTGTATTTAAATTTTTTTCAGTATCCTCAGTTTAAATGAGTGCATTACTTACAGAAGCACTTATTACTTAATAACAGGAATTATAGAGTGTTTTCTACATAATTACACGTGACCATGGCTGAGGTTATAAGCTTTACAGAAATCTGGATGTATGAATATTGTCAATTACGCAAGAGCATGCTGTTTTGGGAATGACCTTAATTCAGTTTTTAAAAAAAGAAAGAAAAAAAGCAACTTTAATTTGTTGTTCGAGACATTAAAGCATCCTATTGTCTAATATTTAATTCGTCTTGTCTTTTTCTGGCTTGATTATCAGACCGTTCTATAATAATCATAACGTTATATTTGTTACATATTTATTACGCATCGAATTCGAATAATAATTACGAATTACCATTCAATTATATTTACATTAGGCAATTTAATGAGCTAATGCTAACTTGAAAGTATTATCATGCTAATGAAAGCGAATAGAAAAACTCTGTTTTAAAGTACTCAAATGTAGCATTTTTTAAAAAATCATAACTTAAATATTTATATATGCACTCAAACACTAAATTATGCCATTATTTGAAATTAATTACATGCTTAATTTACATCTTTAAAATATTTTAAGAAGTTATATTTAATTAATTATATTTATTTATTATATTATATTTAATTATATTTATTTATTTATTATATTATATTTAATTATATTTATTTATTTATTATATTATATTTAATTATATTTATTTATTTATTATATTAAATATTTATATATTATATATAATATTTAATTTAATTTAATTTTAGAATTATATTTAATTTAATTTATTTTCAAATTTTTTTCTAGAAGTGTTTGAACTTAAATGATATTATGTGGATTCATTATATTTTTAAATGATTTATTGAATAACGCTTGAGCCTTTAGAAAAAGGTAAATACATTTATTTAGAAAATCTCTATTATTGAACTCTAATTATCCATTTTTAATAAAAACAGTTAACAGTAATAAACTAGTAACAGTAGATCATAATAAAAGAGGGCGAAATGCATGAACGAATACATATAAATAACAAATCAAAGCGCAGGACATTCCCATTTTCCTTAAAATATGATTAAAAGGATATCACTAGATTACTTCTCTAGATTGTATTTATTTCAAATTTTCAAGCTTTTGATAATTTTTTTTCATTGTGATTAATGACTTGCCATCTTATAATTATCAGAAATCCAAAAAACTTATTTTTAAAAAATATTTTTTTTTTCAATGAACCATTTTCACACAGAGAAATGTCTGTCTAAAACGTACTCTTAAAATCCCAAGTTTGATTTGACTTCAAATAATAAAGACTTTAAAAACCACGACCAGCTGCTTTACAAAACTAGCGGGAATTATCCTGTCTCATTGACTAAGAAAAATGGCATGTTTAAAGTTTCAACCAGAAAATGTATGGATTATGGATATTGTGACGAATTTGTAATAATTTTGTTGTTGTTGTTTCGAATGGCACCTGCCAACGAAAAGCTCGCTGACGAACTCAGCGATTTTAAGCCGAGAGTGTATCTTGTTTTCAGTAGCGCCAACTAGAGCTAGGAGTGCGTCTTATCTGCTCAAGTATCAAATTCGCTTACATAACCCTTTTTTTTACAGGGTGGGGGCGCATTCACACATCCCATAGATAGAACAGATGAAGAGCAACCATGCCCGAACCCGGGACGCCCAGATCACAGGGAAGACGTGCTACCGATATGCCAGGATACCGATTGAAATAATTCTTCCCTGCGCAATTACCTTCCTGGTTAAGAAGATTATTTTGCATTTAGTTTTAACAGATGCTGAATGAAAGCCAAGTCAATGATTACTCGCCATGGCAATGAATTTGGCGATAAAGATGAAGCACCCAGAATATTCAATAATCATGGCTATATCATTATTAGGACTCCATTTTCGACAATTGTTAAAGAAGCTTTTTCAAGCAAGAAGCAAGTGAAAGAAGCTTACAAAAAGTATTAAAACTTTGCATTAATATGTTTAATATTATTTCTTTTATAATCATACTAGTTATAAATTTGCCCTAAAGATTGTGACGTAATATTTCCTTTAATACGGATAAAATATTTTTGAAACTACTTCTCAGTCTGCGAATATGATATCTTAGCAACATAATGAGTTAGAAAGATGGAAGTCAGCATGCGGTCACTTCTGAAACATTTTAGACTTCTATTGTATTCTGTAGACACAAACTGTCAAATGCTGGATCATCATCTCTATACGGTAGTATGCATAAAGCATTAATTAGAAAAAAAAAATTAAAAGAATTATCTTTTGAATCACTTATTCATTACCTTTCTTCCGCATTCAAACAGGAGGCTTAATTTTTGATAATATTTTTTAAGTTCTTTGCCAAACTATTGCAAGATACCTGAGTAACTTGTTATAAGCGCCGATCACATATGTATGATACAATAGAGTCTGATATTAAACAAAATTCTGAATCTCTCTCTCTCTCTCTCTTTATATATATATATATATATATATATATATATATATATATATATATATATATATATATATATATATATATATATATATATATATAAATAATGCAGATTTGACAAGCAGTGAACATATTGTATTTTTAATTTCGTTTTATTATCTTTCGGGAGACAGGCATGATTTTTTTACAAGACCCATGCGGCACAAAAGCAGAAGTAAGAAAAAAGAGCGTGAAACAAATGATCCCTAGTCTTATATTACATAGGATTTCCGATGGAATACTATGTTGACCTTTGAATAGAGCAACGGAAGCATCACTTTCAATTTGATACGTAGTACTGATGGCGCATCATTTTTACAAAGGCATTAATTAAACCGAAAGTGAAATTGGATCACGAAATAAGAGAATATTTTAGAATGAAGTTACGATGGAGTAAATTAAGATAAAATCTTGGAAATTAATTAAATTGAAATTAGAATTAAAATACCATTATATATGTTACAGAGAAAGACCGAAATCTGGAGAATGTCAACATATACTAAATACATTTTATACTTTTTAAATCATACATTATTATTAAAACATATTATGAATGATACATATCAAAATAGGAGAAAATTAATTAAACTGAATTTCTTAAAAAGAAGTCTTAAAAGAAGAATAAAACTTGGAAAAATAAAGTAATTATACAATTAAACTTAAAGCTAATAGAATTATAGTAATTAACGCTATAGTATTAAACTTAAAGCTATAGTATTAAACTTAATTATGTGATTGACGATATACTATCTTATTTGTTACAATAATTTAAACACTTTGTACGGCACTTTGAATTGCACAAGAGTCCCTTGCTTTTACAACTGCGTTTAGTAGTGAAACATTTCTTTTTGCAACGACAGCGTGTATAGCCTTGCCCTCCACTTCTCGAATTAGCTGCAGCGGCTTCTCTCAGCGACATTTCTTGAGAAGAAATATCATCTATGGAAAGTAACTTTTCTTTACAATTTACAAACTGATGACGGGTATAAAGCTGCTAGAAATTATCATTTTTGTTTGCTAATTTATAAACGTCGGAGTCTTCTATTCCAACAGCAACCGCCAACATATTTCGGGCATCTGTACGACCACAATCGACATCAGAGACTTGTATTCGCACAGTGGTGTCGCCTCTCTGTGGACATCAGCGTAAGTATATATATATATATATGTATATATATATATATATATATATATATATATATATATATATATATATAATATATATAATGTACTTATATATATAATATATAATAATATATATATAAGTACACACACACACACACATATATATATATATATATATATATATATATATATATATATATATATATATATATATATATATATATATATATATATATATATATATATATATATATATATATATATATATATATATATATATATATATATATATATATATATATATATATATATATATGTGTGTGTGTGTATATTATCGAAATCGAAATTTCAAATTTTATAATATCTATATTATAAAATTTGAAATTTAATACCTATAATAATTTTATATGAAAAATAGAATGTTAATCTGAAAATATATCACATTGTAAAAAAATATCATTCCTCTCACAATTCGTATACTTTGTTTCAAAGAAACAAGAATATCATATTATTGCATTGTATAACCACTTTAGAATTATGACTTGTGCTTGCGCCAGTATGGAAGTGCGAGATACGATGCGTCCAAAAGGACATCGCCGGTCACTTGACAACGTTTCCCTGTTGTCTAGTTATGTCAGTTACATCCTGTTATTGGTGTGAGGTCACTCAAGAAGGCTAATAATTTAAAGGGTCAGATCTTGCTTATGTACGCTGATTCCTATCAATGTCCTAATAGCGCCACTTGGCGAAGTTTTAGATTATATACAGGGTAATTCTAAACTATTGGAAATACTTTAAAGCCAATCTTACAAAAACAAATGATGCCATTTTACAATAAATGCAAAAGGTGCCGCTGAATAGGATTTTTGTAAGTAATATAACTGTGAATATATTTTGACGATATATGAGCCCGTTTTCATACATCATGGCAATTTCAGAACTAAAAGAAAGTTTGTGAAATACTATAACATGTTTTTTTTCTCTATTATGTTTCTGCATTGAATAGTTTCTTTTAGCTTTCTTTACTAACTATTATTTTATCGTATTTTATGCAGCAGTAAATGTCCCAACTCGATTTACGTTTTTCTTTCCTTCTTCTTCTACTTTCTTGTAACGGAGTATGCAAAGAGAAAGTATAGCAATCGTCAAAAATTTCGAACAGGTAAGTTCGTACAAGTCCCCGTTTAATAATCTCCTTGAGACAAAATAATAATAATAATAATGTCTCTCTGTCGGTGAACATGATTAAGAAAACGGTTTTTAAACGGATAAAATCTGATATATGATTTGATATTTGATTTCTCTGCTACAAATTTGTAGGTTAAAATCAAATTTTGAAAGAAATTCATGCTGAGAAAGTCTGTTCATCGGAATATAAAACGATAATTCCGAAGCGAAGAGATCTAAATTCGTAAAATATGATACAGAGATTTAACATTTAAAGTGTGGCTTAGCTTCATATTTTTAATCAAATCTTTTAAATGATTTATCTTCTGTCAGTCTATAATTTCACGATATATGATAATTCGAAAATACAACGGCTTAAAGATGAAATATGGTATGTAATCTTGCCACTACAGTTGTAGTATAGAGACAAATTTTAGTTTTAATTTGGCATTTAGTCATAAAAAGGAACACAAAATAAGCAATCAATTTTAGGTACTTGTGTATTAACCGCTTTCCAGAGATTGATCTTCAAATATCGCTCTCTGAAAGGCTCTTTTGGAACAACTGCTCGCCCTATGTTTAACATTGTTCGAATGTATTTATCAGACAGCGTACAAGAAAGTTTCGGACTAGTTTTTGTCTGTAGGAAACTACATTTCCACAGAAACAAGAACAAATAAATCAATAAAACATGATGCAAATAGATTTAAGATTAGAAGATTTAATTTTTTAAAATTTTTTAAATGTTTTGTTTCGCACAATTCTTGAATATATATTTTAAAACACTTACAGCCAAAATTTTATTTCATTTCATTCAGCGGTCTAATCACCAAAAATTAGCAGCTTTAATTTATTTATGTTCAGGCTAAATTTGTTTATGTTCATATTGTATCTGAAAATGAATCATATGTCTGCAGTAGTCGCCTATATCGTTTTCTACTCTCTCTTCTATTGACAATGTTGCCTATTTTTGTATACCCTTTATACCTTTAAAAATAAGGACCGTGATTTTAAAGATACCCTATTTTGATATCGTAAAAATACAACTTTTAAATGAATCAAAAACATTATATACTATACAGTAATATAAGTAAAATATGCACTTATATAAATGCGCAAGATATTCAAAAATGCTAAATCTAATATTAAGTTTTAGCAAAATAAAAATTTTGACAAATATTTTTCTTTGTGAGATTTACAGATTTCATAATTGAACTTCAATAAAAATCTTTGTTTCATTTAGAAAACTTTTATTTATTATTTATAACAATTATTTTTTTTTTTCATTTTAAAAACGTTTGTTTTTAAACCTATGAATAATATGCAAATAACTATCTTTAATGATTTCACAATTTTTTGAAAATAAGTTGGAACACGAGGCAAAACTCAAATTTTAAAAATTCTCTATTTTAATTTCACAGTTGTTTTAAGCAAAAAATAATAAAATTATTTTCTTAAGAAAAATAACCATCTGTTAAAAATAAATATAACTATCTGTTAAGATGTTTGAAAAATGAATTCCATGTTTAAAAATGATAAAGCAAAATTTTCTTCGAAAGTATTTAATTAAAATACTTTCGAAGTATTAAAATTAAATTTTAATTAAAATACTTTCGTTATGTATTAATTCTTTTTATTTAATTTTATCTGAAATAATTAAATAAATGAATATTCTTTCGTAGCTAAACATTTGCCATTATTTAATAGAGAATTAAATATTTTTGGTTGACTACGCAAAAACAATATAGTAAAAGAATAAAATGATTTATTTCTTTCATTTCCATCTAATTAACGATATTATTCTATTAAAACTTTCAATTTTATTTAAAGTAATATGAAATTACAACAATTATGAATTAACTATTTGAATATAAAGTTTTAGAATCAGTTGATTATTATCAGATCATAGCAATATTTCTCTGTAAGTATAAAATCAATCTAAAATATTAAAAAGTCATCTTAATCTTAATTATTAATTATTAATCTTAATCTTATTAATCTTAAATGTGAAGCAAGAAAATCGTTTTCTATTTTATATAAAAGCAATTATTAGTCTAAAACGTGAAAAAAATCGTTTTATATTTTATATGAAACTAATTATTAATCTTAAATGTGAAAAAAAAAATCGTTTTCTATTTCTATAGAGATTATTATTAATTTTTCGGTGGCTAAAATGTTGAAATAGATAATGATTTTTTGTCTCTTTTTTATAAAGACAAATTTTTATTTTATTAAATTTGGAAACTAACTCCTATAAATACCAAAAGTTTCAACAGAACTTACTCGGAGTGGCAACCTTGGAAGAAGTCTTCCTCTTCTCAGTTCTCGGATGCGAGTGTGGCAAACGATCCGGAGAAACTCCGTTTTGGTATCAACTGGTGACAGCGGCGCCCTCCAACTTGTTAACCACCGGCAGACGATTATTTGGTTACCAGAAAGGAAATGGGGAAAGATTCTTTAGATTACTAGAGTGGAGATTTTCCCTTCTGAGTTAAGCAGGTGATTTATTTCCAATTAGTTAAAAGGTCAGTTTTCATTCTTTAATATTTAGAATCCAAATAACTGTATTAGTTTTCCTATCATCCCTTCTAATGAATGTATATGCATGAAACTATATTAATATCTAAAAATAAAATGATTTAAATGACAAATAACAACAATAGCAAAAAAAAAAAAAAAAAAAAAAAACGAGGATCTAAAAAAATTTCGAAGAAATGCAATTCCTTCCTTCGCCTCTTCTAAACATTTCCTAATTTTGAATGATTAATATCCCGGCTAAAGAAGTAATATGTGACAATATAAAATGTATCTCAGAAAGATTGTAATTGCCCTTTTTCTATTGAATTTTGTTGTTTTTGCTGATTAATATCCAGGATAAAAGAGTAATTTACGTGATAAATAATAACAAAAAAATCTAAAAAAAATGCATCTGAAGGATTGTTCCATTCCAAAACAAAATTAAAAAATAAAGAGTTTTCTAATTTTGAATGATTAATGTCTCAGACAAAGAAATGATTCTTAATAAAGAATAAAACGTATTTCAGAAATTGAAATTGCCGTCTTTATAATGAATTTGGTAATTTTTATGATTAATATATAGGATGAAGAAGCAATATGCATAATATATGAGGCATAGACTCTATATACAAATAATGTTAACGTTTTTGATAGAGAAATAATTCTCACTACTTATTATTAAATGACAATAATCAAATAAAAAAAAGCGCAGAAAGAATGTTTTAAATTGCTTTAATAAATTACTTCGCTGCAGTACTTTATTCAACTTTCTTCTGGTCTAATTAATAAAAAGTGAAAAACGTTATTTGAAATGCCAGGAAGAACGCTCGACGTGTCAACGACTCTTACATTCAGTCAGAGGAAAGAAGATTAAAAAAAATCAAAATGATAGAAACAGGAGTTAGATATTTTTATTGAGCCTGAAAATAGGTGAAATAGTTGTCAAATTGATAATCTCGATGATTTGCTTTTCAAAATTTATATTCATGTCTTTCAAAACTATATCAAAAATTAATTTTTATTTATATAAATTCCGATTTTCGTATAAAGTTATCATTTTTTAATAAACATCTAAAAGTTAATCTGATACAGAATGTGTAATTATGCTTTGTTACTATGCATTGTAATGTTATGTTGAAATTTAAACTCTTCTATCTAAAATCATGTTAGTAATAAAAATACTTTTATTGATGTCAAATTTAAGATAACATATTTTATTTTCTTTCGACATTAACTTTCAAACAGGAATTTAACTCTGTTCTTTATTTCGAAAAATACACATTTCTTAATTTTAAAATACAGTAATTTATATTAGATTAATTAAATTGAATTCGTGTTTTTCAACCATATTAAATAACAAAATACATTTTAAAGGTAACAAAATTTAAACCCCCTAAAATGCCAATAATATCGTCGCAGAAGCTGGTCGCGAAAGATGAATAGTAGCAAAAATAAGAGACATACGTCTTCGTAAAATTATATTCGATGAAGTTCTCCAGCTAACTTCCCTTAAAAAATGTTAAAGAATAGTTGCTTTTTATAGAGATATTTATAGAAAATGAATATTAAAATAAATAACACTAAGTATATAATTATTTCTATCTTAAGCAATCAATTAAATTCCACCAAAGAAAAATTATTTTGAATATTGGAAACAAAATTTAAGAAAATAAAAATGTACATGTACATATACAAAAAAATTTCAGTATTCAAAATTTTGTTTCTTATTTTTATTGACCAATTTCTACTAAAGATATTGGCACGCACATTCCAGTTTAGGAGCACATTTTCAACGAATAATTTTTTAAAAGATAACCATAAACATTATTTCGTTCTTGTAACAACTAGTTTGAACATTTTGCGAATAAAGGATTTTTGTTTTAATGTTATTCCTGGGATTAACTGCAACTGTAATTTCTTTCATCTCAACATTGATTGGTAATTACATCAAACAATTGGAAGATAAACTTTTTTCTCCTGATGGTTGAATCTGAAATTTATTTGTACAATTTCTAAGCGTTAACAAATGTCCAAACTATTCTGAAACATATTTCAAACATAACTTCGATTCCTCTTGCAGCGCATGCGCTAAACAATGCAATCCTCGTGCCTCAGATTATTTTAATTCAGCTCACTCTGAATACTGGAATGCCTGGGTTTTCTGTTTGAAATATAATAAAAATTCTCAGCTCCCACAAAAACTGCAATGACAACTGGTGTTAAGAGGTTGGTATACAAGATAGATTTCTTCTTAGTTGCTGATATACGAGGGGTGATCCAAAAAAAAGTTTACAAGGGAAAGGAAAAACGTTTTATCAACATTAGACACATGATACAAATGATAATTAAGAGACATATGTGGCGGTCACTTCTCTACATAATCCCCAAATCTGGTGAGGTATTTATAACTTCGCTGGACCAATTTGTTTAACCCGACTTGGTAATAATCAGGTTCCTGGCTAGGGAGCCAGTTCTCGGCGCCTTTTTGAACATCACCGTCTGATATGAAACTTGTTTCGGATAAGTGTTTCTTCAATGACGGAAAAAGAAAATAGTCATTGGGAGCCAAATCGGGGCTGCAGGGGGGTGACTCCAGACCTCCCACCTAAACGTTTCTAGCAATCTTTCTGCCCTATTCAAAAGAATGACACCATTTCGCCATCTGTTGTCAACTCATTGCTTCGCCCCAGTACACTTCAGCGATTTGTCTGTGAATGACCGATGGGGACACATTCTTGGTCTATAGAAATCGTATCACGGCTCGTACCTCTCTGCGAGACCACTTCTCTAGACGTCTTGCTGTTACTGTCGCTGTTTCAGGTCTCAATACTAACACTATCTACTTGAACGACCAGTCTAAGACAACTTGCGCCATCTGTCTCCAATCTGTGTTACAATATTCCCATCCACAATTTCTACTTTCCAAATACTGCTGCTTCTAAACTTTTTTTTTTGTATCACCCCTCGTACTAAGCAAATGTATTCTCAGGCAATCTTTGAATGTTCTTAGAAAATTTCATTGTTCTCCAAACCAAGTTCACCTTTAATGTACGTAAAGAGGAACATAAGTATTGATTTCTATAATCATGCAGTCATCTAGAGGAATAAAATAATATCCTGTCTAACAAAGTTAATGAAACTCTATTAAATAAATTCATGCTGTCATTTTCCATGAGCAGTTGAAAAACGTTTCGTGTTAAATAGACCCAAATAAAATAGCCGCGGAAATTAAAACTAGATGTAAATCTTTAACATATGTTAAAAAAGCTATTTGAAGTAGACTAGAAATCCTATATACCGCAATTTCGTATGGTACATTATATGCGATATTTACGAACGTAATCCTATTAGTTGTGGGCCGCGGTGGCCTGGTGGTAAGGTCTCGGCTCTGAGGCGGAGGGCTTCAGGTTCGAGACCCTATTCCACCGAAGAACCGTCGTGTAAGGGGGTCTGTTGCACGTTAAATCCGTCATGACCAAACGTCGTCCCGCTGGTGTGGTGTGGTGTGGAGAGGGGGGGGGGGTGCTAGCTCAGGTGTCGTCCTCGTCATCTGACCGCGGTTCAAAATTACGAGGTCCGTCCCAAAATAGCCCTTGTGTTGCTTCAAACGGGACGTTAATATAACTGAACTAAACCTATTATTAGTTCTGTGAATACTGACATGTAATGCATCATTTTATGACAGTATTTGAAGCTTGTAAGTATTTTAGAAATGACTTAATAGTCAATGATTCTGTTGTTATTAACATGTGTAATTCTACTTTTACTTCAAAGCATTCGATATAACTTCCCACCAAATTACGTTAATATCGTTTCTAAATTTTATCATGTAATCGAACATCCATAAAAATACCGAATTTGAATCTATAATGAATATGCTTTCTTATTTCTTAGGCGATGTAATATTTTCATTTAATCCAAAGAAATAAAAACGAAAATAATATATGGTAATTTGTTTTTTGCTTTCAAAATGAATATTCATGCTAATTTAAAACGGCTCATAAAATAAAATATTAATTTCCCAAAGAGCTCGCTGCTAACAGTCTACAGCCAAAATAAATAAATAAAAAAAATAGTGTTAGCATCATCCATATAAATAAATAAGATGATAGCTTAGGTTCTTTAATCTTACTTATGTAGAGGAGAAAAAATATTTTATTATTGAGCGCTCATTTCTTTTTTATATATTTTTGTTTAATATATTTTTTTAGAAAAAAAGAATAGAAAAATATTTGTTTTTAAATTTTGTTTGAAGCAAAATGAGGAAATATTCGCAGAGCTTTATCTCGAAAAAAAAATGCATTTAAAAATTAGTTTACCTAAGTTGAATAATCTTTCTAAAAAGAGCTATAAACAACTCTATCAATGACTCGGATCTGGTTTAAAATTCAAAACAATTTATTAATACTATATCCATATATCATTAGTTCTTTCGTTATAATTTTCATATTTTGGTATATTATTTTTATAGCACTCTTCTCATTGTCTGTACGTAAACAGGATTATAAATATTGATTTCTAAAAAAATACAGCTGTTATTTGAAATCCTGCAGACATCTATTTACTTCATATAAGAAAAAACACTGTTAACTAGCTTATTTTTCCATCTTTTAATTTTCATGCATGAATGTAAGCATAATTTTTTGAAAGCAGATGGAAGTTCGACAAAAGAGAAGACACTTAAAATTTTTAGGGTTCATTTTATTCTCTTTAATCCATCCCGGGAAGGCATAATTATTTACAAGCAGAAGCGACGAGCACACACACAACGTAGAGCGAAAAGAAGAATTGATGGAAAGCTGATGCGCATTTTATACCTGGTCTTATATATCATGAGCTTTCTGACACGTGTCGATTCCGATTGGAATTTCTCACCCGTGTAGATCTTGACAAGAGAAACAGAGGGATCCTTTAGAAGCATCTGTTTACATCAGCGATTTTCTATCCCTTCACTCGGCAAGTGGGAACCACTGAAGCAATCATTCGTCCCGCTGGTGTGGTGTGGTGTGGAGAGGGGGGGGGGTGCTAGCTCAGGTGTCGTCCTCGTCATCTGACCGCGGTTCAAAATTACGAGGTCCGTCCCAAAATAGCCCTTGTGTTGCTTCAAACGGGACGTTAATATAACTGAACTAAACCTATTATTAGTTCTGTGAATACTGACATGTAATGCATCATTTTATGACAGTATTTGAAGCTTGTAAGTATTTTAGAAATGACTTAATAGTCAATGATTCTGTTGTTATTAACATGTGTAATTCTACTTTTACTTCAAAGCATTCGATATAACTTCCCACCAAATTACGTTAATATCGTTTCTAAATTTTATCATGTAATCGAACATCCATAAAAATACCGAATTTGAATCTATAATGAATATGCTTTCTTATTTCTTAGGCGATGTAATATTTTCATTTAATCCAAAGAAATAAAAACGAAAATAATATATGGTAATTTGTTTTTTGCTTTCAAAATGAATATTCATGCTAATTTAAAACGGCTCATAAAATAAAATATTAATTTCCCAAAGAGCTCGCTGCTAACAGTCTACAGCCAAAATAAATAAATAAAAAAAATAGTGTTAGCATCATCCATATAAATAAATAAGATGATAGCTTAGGTTCTTTAATCTTACTTATGTAGAGGAGAAAAAATATTTTATTATTGAGCGCTCATTTCTTTTTTATATATTTTTGTTTAATATATTTTTTTAGAAAAAAAGAATAGAAAAATATTTGTTTTTAAATTTTGTTTGAAGCAAAATGAGGAAATATTCGCAGAGCTTTATCTCGAAAAAAAAATGCATTTAAAAATTAGTTTACCTAAGTTGAATAATCTTTCTAAAAAGAGCTATAAACAACTCTATCAATGACTCGGATCTGGTTTAAAATTCAAAACAATTTATTAATACTATATCCATATATCATTAGTTCTTTCGTTATAATTTTCATATTTTGGTATATTATTTTTATAGCACTCTTCTCATTGTCTGTACGTAAACAGGATTATAAATATTGATTTCTAAAAAAATACAGCTGTTATTTGAAATCCTGCAGACATCTATTTACTTCATATAAGAAAAAACACTGTTAACTAGCTTATTTTTCCATCTTTTAATTTTCATGCATGAATGTAAGCATAATTTTTTGAAAGCAGATGGAAGTTCGACAAAAGAGAAGACACTTAAAATTTTTAGGGTTCATTTTATTCTCTTTAATCCATCCCGGGAAGGCATAATTATTTACAAGCAGAAGCGACGAGCACACACACAACGTAGAGCGAAAAGAAGAATTGATGGAAAGCTGATGCGCATTTTATACCTGGTCTTATATATCATGAGCTTTCTGACACGTGTCGATTCCGATTGGAATTTCTCACCCGTGTAGATCTTGACAAGAGAAACAGAGGGATCCTTTAGAAGCATCTGTTTACATCAGCGATTTTCTATCCCTTCACTCGGCAAGTGGGAACCACTGAAGCAATCATTTTTACAAAGCTTCAGTTGAATTAATTAGAAAGAAATTAGAGTTTAAAATATCATTACACGCACACACGCACACACACACACACACACACACACACATGTATATGTATATGATTATATTAATAAGGGAACAAGAATGTATATATTTAAATAGCATTATTAGGCTTAAGGTGTTTTTTCGTAACAAATTGAAGACATTATACAATTTTTTATGAGATTTTTTTTTCAGTATGCTGTACCGTATTCGCGATAGGAATGCTAAGTAAGGCTTTTGAAGAGATAACGCTTTAATGGATATCACCGAATGGCTCAATGTTACCTTACGATACCTAGATATCAAATATGTGGCAATAATTGTCGCCGTTATCAAGTTAATGTGATATTATGAAACTTTAGTGAACTCCCGGTACAAGGATGAAAAGAGACAAATTTCAAAGAGTCTCCTCTCCAAGAAGGAGTAGCATGGCAAAATTCATAACAATCTTAACAATCTAGATTCCTTATTTTTCTGTAATTTATGCGTGAATTAAATTGAAACTTATTTGCAATTTGTTCAGAATTAAATGCTGGTGTGAAGCGGGCTGAATATGATAAACAACATTAGTCTGCATATGATCTAAGTACTAGCCGCAGTATTTTCCGCTTTGTTTTAGCATACTTGAAAGATAAGTTCACGGCAGATTTTATGGAAAATAGTTGTTGGATATAGAGTAAAAAAGTTCGACACATTGGATAAGGAAAAACGGCGTTCTATTCCACGAAAATATGAATTAAAGGTAGGGTAAAAAAGCCAAGACGCACACAAAGAACTACACTTATAGACGCTAAAACATATGTAAACAGCAAATAACTAAAATTAAAACAGAAGCGCACAGTGTAAAACATCTGGAAATCACACGCTGCGAAGCCTCAAAAGCGAAATATTCGCGCGAGTTCTTTTTTTTTTTATAGTCTCCCAAAAGGCTGTGAGGAGTTATATAATTTTCCAGAACAATCATAATTCTAGGCTTCTAATAGAAATAGAATCATAATTCTTGTATTTTCCAAAACTTTCATTTTAGTCACCAAATTAATCAAATCACCAAATAAATTCGATATATTGACTTGACATCCACT
This sequence comes from Argiope bruennichi, assembly GCF_947563725.1. Classification (NCBI taxonomy): domain Eukaryota; kingdom Metazoa; phylum Arthropoda; class Arachnida; order Araneae; family Araneidae; genus Argiope; species Argiope bruennichi. Next base: position 21,760,596 of record NC_079155.1, read on the forward strand.
CGGCATCTAATAAAAATTAACTATTGATTATTTTTAGTGTAAGATAGCATAATAGAAACGCTGTATAGAAAATTCGTAACATTGGATTTCACGATATATTTACGATGTTGCGCCATATTCTAAATGCTATATATTTAAGCAGCAATATCGTACTTTATATTATATTAAAAGTACCCATCGCGCTTTGAACTTCGTATTGAAAGAAACTGGATGTGCGATTTTTAAATCTGACAAATTTAATTTAGAAATTTGATTATATTACCAATTTTAGTCAAAAGACAACACATTGAATTTCAACTACCTAGCACTAATGTTTCCTTCACATGCAAACGAATCGACAAGCAGATGGAAAGTCAAGTTTTTGACGGATTTGGTGAAAACGGCCTTATGTAATTATAATTCTCATGCGAAAACTCTATGCCGAATTTCATCTATCTAGAGTGTGATAGAATTGTTTTATCATGGTTTACAGGCAAACATGAATAATTACCGTATTTCCCTTTATTCTCTTTTCTTTGCCTTCAGGAGATGGGATTCATCTAAATTGGAAGGGCAATTTTTTATTATTTTTTATTTGTCACTTTGTATGTGAGAAATCAAAAATTATGTATAATTTTCTGTATGCAGTTTGAAATTAAAAAAAATATTTGATGATGTTTTTAAATACCTTTTATTGCGTTTAAGATTAAATATAATTTTTAAATTCTTAATATATTTTTTTTAAAAAATTAATGCTGATTTTTTACAGTTTTTATATTTTATTTGTTTGGTGATTTTCTTTTTGTGATATAAATTCTGTAAATAGAATTTTTTTCAGTGTTTATATTCTCTCAATAAATAAGTTATGAAATATGTTAAATTCTAGTTTTTGATTTATGTTTTGGTCAAAAATTTTACTTAAAATCATATAAATTCTCACAAGAATAGATATGATTTGAATTTCAGCTTGAAGTTGCTATCAGCTTAGATGCTCAGACACTTAAGTGAAAAAAAATGCATCTAAATATGAACAATGGCAATGATAGAAATATATTTCATATCATTTTTTTAGTTAAGTTAATATAATGGAATTAACAGAGAGATTTGTCACTTTTTGTCAGTAGCCTTTTCAAGAAATTACAAGTTTTGGAAATACTGAAACTATCAGGAATCTTTTGGCACTTTTGGCAAGTGTCATTAAACCTGAGTGAAAATATGAGTCAACTTTCACTGACAATTTAAGCCTTAATTTATTAATTCTTGAAAAGAAAATGTTTCTAATTCTGCTGGAATGGATCAAAACTAATCTTTGAAAGTTAATTAAAAGTGGAAAATACTTTCAAACAAATCATTGAATCTTGAAGAAAATGATACTTAGTTTAATCCTTGACTTTTATACAATTATATAAATTTTCTATATAGTCAAATTTACAGAATTCCCGATGTTTTTGGAACTGGCTTTACAGGAAATACGATTGTTGAACGCTATTGTGCGATACTGTATTTGTCAATAATCTACAATATTGTAAATATTGTTTGATATCATACAATATTGCATTATTTGATATTCTACAATATTGCGGATATTGTTTGATATGATACTGTAACAAACCTGTAATGTTGCTTCCCAGCACAGTTAGCTCTATCATAGGAAAGACCGATTTACAGTCATCTGTATTGGATGCTGCTTGGGAGCCGAACCAGTGATCTCAAAGCTTGGCTACAAACTAGGCGATGAATTCGGTGACAAAATAGATATTGCTGGAAACTTCAAGAATTTTAACGATTCATCCAATAGGAACTGAGATACGCCTGATTGGTCCCGGACCTTCTCTGCCTGCCTCCCAGGAACTATAAAAAACCGGCATTCTCAAGCTGCAATGAATCGCAATTGGAGTCGTAGTTAAGTATCGAGTCTTCGAGAGGATAGCGAAACAGCGGTGGAGTGCCAGTATTGTGTGGAGCCCAAGCTATTGCTGAACTGAGCTGTGTGTCGAATCCAGTTGTCTGTTGTGGAACCAGCATCAAGTTGTGTGTGGAATAGCCAGTCGTGTGGTAGTGAGTCGGCAGTTGGATACAACTAAAGCGAGGAGGCAGCGGAGAATTTCAGCCGTTTAGAAAGACCGTAGAGCGAAGCTCCGAAGATTCTCTCTGCTGCTGAATTCTGCCTGAACGTTTTGTGTGCTGTGGTCGTTGTTATTACCGAATTACAACTTGTGGGCTGCAGTGTTCTGCTGTGTGTTCGTATCGGCTGTACATATTTGTCGTCTTTGTATTTGCATCTTCGTGTTAAATAAACGCCATTTTTGTTTCCTACTGAGGCCTGCTGACTATTTTCACACCATACACCCACTACAAGTGAACCCAGTGATTTTACGGACTTACTTAGTAGTGGAATCAGTAACAATACAATATTGAGCGTTATTATATTAGTCAATATTCTAAAATATTACGAATATTGTTTTATATCATACAATATTGTGCAATATTATATTAATTAATATTTTAAAATATTTCGAATATTGTTTTACATCTTACAATTTTGAGCGATATTATATTAATTAATATTCTACAATATAATGAATAATGTTTTATGTCATACAATATTGTCCGATATTATATTAATCAATATTCTACATTATTACGATTAATGTTTTATGTCATACAATATTGTCCGATATTATATTAATCAATTTTCTACATTATTACGATTAATGTTTTATGTCATACAATATTGTCCGATATTATATTAATCAATATTCTACATTATTACGATTAATGTTTTATGTCATACAATATTGTCCGATATTATATTAATCAATATTCTACAATATTTAGATTACTGTTTTATGTCATACAATATTATCCGATATTATATTAAACAATATTCTACATTATTACGATTAATGTTTTATGTCATACAATATTGTCCGATATTATATTAAACAATATTCTACATTATTACGATTAATGTTTTATGTCATACAATATTGTCCGATATTATATTAATCAATATTCTACATTATTACGATTAATGTTTTATGTCATACAATATTGTCCGATATTATATTAATCAATATTCTACAATATTTAGATTGCTGTTTTATGTCATACAATATTATAAATATATACGTGTACAATATATACGTGTTACCGAGATTATAGACAGGAATTATTGTGTAAAGAATAAAAGAGAGTATTCAATGAAAATTATCTGGTACACTTATCTAGAGTGCAAAAAGAATGAAAAAAAATTAAAATGAAACTAAGAAGAAGACGATTTTTCTAACTAGCATCAGCCTTTGAAAAAACACGTCTGTGCTTAATCTATTTTCTATCTTTAAAATCTTGATAAAAACAACAGAATCTCGGACGGATTTCTTAGAAAGGGGATTATTTAAAGCCAACTATTATCTTCTTTTTTTTTACTCGCTTCTTTAATGTTATTCTTTGGGCTAGGAAACTTTTTGGCTATTCATTTTTGATTATCTATCCTTGCCTTAAAATCCAAGACTGCATTCACAGGCGTATAGATAAGTAAAAATCAAAACAGACTTCGGAATAGTAGAGTAGATTTTCCTAAGGTTTGTTATCATTCGAACCGATATTATTTAACCTGATTTTAGGATGAAAAGTTTGAAGTTGCTGGATTTTTCTCTGCATCCTTTTGTTTGATCTTTCAACATCGATATAATTTTAAAAGTAAAGCATATTTTCATCCCAACATTGGTGATTTTCATTAAATTTTAAATTTTTCTTTCACTGCAACCAGCACAAGTTACTAGAAGAATTGATGTGTGTTTCTAGTACGGACTGACGAATGAACGATATATGTCGATGGTATTCATGATTTATATTAATTAATTTGGACACGGAAGTTTGATCTGTGTTAATAACTATTAATGTAAATATATGTTGAATTGGATAAACATTACCCTGATATTACATGATTCGGGTATGAACTCAAGAAATCAATCAATAATTATTCACTTGCCTCGTTTGACGGTCAAATACATATTATTGGTGATGTTTGATTTCAATTAAATTTCTTACGCATACTTTGCTCATGCCTCGGCAACAAAATACATTAAGATGTAATTGGAATAAAACTATAATTTAAAGGCCTTACATCTGTTCTTGCGTTTTTTCTGCTTATGAATTTGCAAGCGGAGTTAAAATTAATGACGCCATTTTCTATTAAAAGAAAGCGATAGAGTTAATCCATTCTTAAAGTGTCTATTATCCATTGAAATCCTTAAATTCACTTTTTGATTCTTCATATAAACTGCTCACATAATAAAAAGTCTTTCTTCCTTAAACTTCAACAATGGAAGAAAATCCTGTAATTAATTATCTATGTGTATATAAAACGCTAACGTATGTGGCCTCAAAATCGCCCTTACTATTTAATGCCGAATGGCAACAATCAAATGTAAGCAAATCGTTATACGAAAGTTATAGATGGCTTCATTGAACGTTTTGTAGCTGTTTTTAAATAAATATTTCAGAAAATAATGGAATTACAAACTATTATTAGAAAAACTCTGGAAGGGTTCCAAAAATCCACTTGGACAAAAGAAACAAGATATAAAAGAAATCAAGAAATAAGTGTCAAACCGAAAGTTGGATCGAACAAAAAATAGGCTTAACTATCGAATGAGGAATCGCAATGGCTTGCCTACGGAAATTGATAACCATATCTTCCAAAACTATTATCAAAAAAGGATGTTTGTATTATTTTAAAACTCAAAAAATTACGATCGTAATGATAACAGATTAATTTCTGATATGTCTTTTTCTTAATTTTTATAGATTCTTTAAATTTAATACAAAATCTAACAATGTTTAATAATATGATTAAATTCACACTCATTTATCAAAATATTTAACCGCGTGCTTTTGTCAATATTAAAATTAAGACTTGAAAAAATCCTTTCTTTAGCATTAACTCCGAAATACAATTTTCATTTCTGCTTTATTTCGTAATATATATGTTACGGCCAAAGCCCGAAGTACGGCCAGTTCGCGAACTGGCCAAGAGGTTTGGCCAAAGTCCGAAATACTTGCAATTAACATTGTATTTTCGACTTTGGCTGGCCGTTTCGCGAAGTGGCCGGGAATCCTTAGCCAAAGCCAAGATGTGATAATCTATACTTATAAATAAAGTTCAATGTGTGTTTGTGTGTTGGCTCTCTACAGTCCAAACCGTTTGACAAACAGTTATCAAATTTGGCATATGTATACCTTGGAGGTCAGGAATGTGCACCGTGGAGAGATTTTTTTAAAAATTTTTAATTAAAAACTAAGCGTAATTTCGGCGTTTTGTCGTTATAACCAGAACATAATACAGCACAAAATCGATTTTTACATCAAATTAAAGCTCAAAAAATTATCTTTTTAATGATACCAATGTTTTATTTTATAAATTATGCTTAGATTTTTAATGAATTTTTAAAGAAATATTTTAACCATATTTTTCAATAATATATTTAGCTCAAAATAAAAATAAAATTGAATCTGCAGGAGCACGTCAAATTAAAAAAAACCTTTTATCAACGTGCTGCCATCACATTTATACAAGTTTAAATAAAAAAATAAATCAACTATTCTTGCAAATTTAATTAAATAAAATTGTAATTTTCGGCAGGTGTCTGTATAAAATGAAAAAAAAAATGAAATAAGATATTTTCTGAAAAGTAAAAGGAGGAAAAGTTTTCTATGAGACTAGTTTTCTATTTTCTTTGACAGCACCTATATTATTAATTCAATAAAGCAATTTAATTTAAGGCAAACAAAGTTTAATATACTTATAATCATTCTAATCAGCGACCATCAGCTAATTTGGGGCATACATTTGCTAACAAAATGGTCTAAAGGAACTAAATAATTATATTTAATATAACTTTAGGTAATTGAAGGTAATTGAAAACTTTAAAGGTAATTGAAAACTGAGTACTCAATTTACCTTTGTATTCATACACGATACGCAACGTCTTTGCTCAAGATATAATTCGTTCATTTTGACGGGTGCAAATCTAATCTTCACGCTATCACGTTGTTACAGCATATACGTTCACTGAATAATTTTTATTATGGCTTTAATATGAGAACAGAATAACACGAGATCATATTTTTATATATTACAAGCTTATTTTTCACTCAGAGTTGTCACTTATATTTGAACTCCTTTCTGAAACAATTGTACTTAAAAAAACAGTACAGAGAAGTACTCATTTTTAAATACGTCATTTTTAACAGTGTGTAAAGCAATCTGCTCTTGATTCCTTTCTTCCTACTTTGGCCGATTGCCCCCAGCCACTTCATGAATTGGCCGGCCAAAGCCCGAAATCAAGAAAAGATCGGACATTGGCCGGTAAGTTTACAGCAACGTTGGCCAGATCGCGAATTTGTCCGGCCAATTCGCGAACTGGCCGATTTCGGGCTTTGGCCGTAACATATACATTTTTGATTTGCTCCGGCTGTAATTTGAATATAACATATCAAATAACAATGTGAAAGCCTTAAAAAATGGGCTCCATATTAAATGTTTAGCATAAAAAGTAAATAATCAGACCGAACAATCTGATCACCAAAGGAGGCTAATTTTATGAAGGAAGTAGTTTGAATTTCATTCCTTCAAGGAAAATCATTGCCAAATTTATGAAAAAAATTATGTTCAACATTGTCAAAATTCAGAAAATAATTTGCACTTTAATTAAATTGGTACATTTAAAAACAAAATTTTAAGAAATCAAAATGACGTAAAATTTATTTTTCTGCAATAGTATGTTTTGAAATTATTAGAGGAAAAGTCAAAATTTGATTTTATTTTTAATTAATAAATTCAAATCTTAATTAAAAGAGAAAAATATCGTTTCTACCATATGCCCACCTCAAAAATATATATGTACATGCACACACAAATACACACATGCGCTCTCTTACTTATTATTAATGTAGGTTTATATAATCGTTACTTGAAGTAACTAACTGACAAAATGGAAGTACTTTGAGGATTTTCAAATTAATTCAGGAAATTTCTTAAATTTACTTAAAACTCTATAAGCGATAAAATATTTTTGGATATAATTTTAAAACATCCCTTTTCTAATATCTTATAAAAAATATCCTACATGCTATTTATAATGGGAACCCAGGTGTTGTGCTAGTCAAACAAAAGCATGGAAAAAAATGTTGGCTTGCAATGTGACTTTGTAAGTTTTCGATACTCTATTGACATTTTTATCAACATTTTCCAGAAGAACTGTTGGTATCAAAGTTTTGTATAAAGTGCCTGTTACTTTGTATTTTACATTTTTTGAAGGTTGAAATCGATCTGTTTTGTATACCAGAAAAATTCTATGCATTCAAAACGGTTTGTTCTTTCTTTAACAGAAAGAAAACTTCAGCAGAAAGGAACGCCGTGTTTTTCGCACCGAATAATGATCTTTATTTTCTCCATCAAATAGAACTTTATTTTTCTTTTAATTAAACTAAAGAAAATAAATATAAGTTAGAATAAGCACGCTGAATTAGATTTGATTACGAAGAGATTTCTGTACAACTTTACTTTTTTGTGTGAAAGTACAATTTTTCAGTTTATTTAATAGTTCGCAAAACTACACGAATAAGAGAAAAAGTATCATAAACATTAAAAAAAATCAGTCTTGTGATTTTAAACATGTTTCTTTTTTAATTCCTTGAAGTCTGAAAATAATTTTGAGTGTAATTATATGTCTGTCTATATGTCTGCATACTTCTATATATGTGAACATAATCCTTTTATACTGAAGAAGCAGAGAAATAGATACGTCTATTTAAAAGCATGCAGAACCCTCATTTGCAAAAAATGTCGCAAAAGACATAGATTGGACTCAACTAATGTCTAAAAGTACACTGGAGGTAACACATTATGAATTCTGCAATGCTGTCTACAAATTTTTAGAGTGCGATGTGGTGGAAATCTCTTCTGAACAGACGTTGTATGACGTTAGAAATATGTTCGATAATGTTCATGCCTCGGGATTTAGGTGACCAATGAATGTGTCTAAGGTCAAAAGAGTGTTCCTGCATCCTCATGGTAGCAATTCTGGATGCATGGTGTTCGCATTGTCCAACTGGAATTGTCGGAATCCAGATGAACCGGAATGGGTGCAGGAAGCCGAGTAGTATATTTAGGTATTTGTCACTTGTCAAATATACAAATAAGGGACTACATATCACGCTAACAGCCCACATCTAATATCTTTTCAGAGACTCCACTAGATTGATATGTAAAATCCAGATTCATGAAGTTGTCACCATATCCATCGTTCATCGTCCATCTATCAGATACAATAGGAACAAACAACCTCATATCATTTCAGAGGTTCAACCAGACTGAACAATCCCCTGTTGACATTTAAAGTTCATAGATTTATGAGGTTGTCTCCATACCCATATTCATCTGTCTATCTTATATAAAGGGAAACATTCACACGCCATATAATTTCAGAGGCTCCACCAAATTGAACAATCTCTTTTTGGCATGCAAAGTCCATAGACCCATGAGGTTGTCTCCATACCCATATTCACCCATCTGTCCAATGCAATTGAAAACAAAATTTATCAGACAAGGCAGCATGTTTCGATTTATCAACAGTTCAATAGTGGTGTTGGCGGTACCAGGAAAAACGTAAACCTTTGTGATGCGGGTACACGAGTGGATGCGATAGAGGTACATACGTTGGCATTTGGCACCAAAAGCCCATATCAATGATGGTTTGTTGAATAGTTCGTCTATTGGCACTGGTTGATACCCCAGCATTGAAATCTTGCTCCCCTATCTCATTTAAGAATTGTCATCAATCGTCGATTGCTTTTTTCTTTCGAGTTCTTGGTGCGATTTGATTCCTTACCGTATAATCGATATTCGTAGTATATTCGTGAAGTTGTTGCTTGCAAACATCCAAATTTCATCATCACCGCAAAGATGCTCTGTCCTACCTCTAGTGTGTCGATATTAGTGAATCTTTCAAAACTGTCTAAATTTTGATAACTTACCATTGTAGTAGAAAGAGCAGGACTGACAGCTTTACTAGACACCTATTGTCTTACATAGATGCTGCCGATTTCATCAAGTGACGTTGATTGGTTCGTGGCTTCTTTACGAGTATATGCATACCTGCACCAGTGTTTCTGACTTTTCGGTGTATAAAGAGCTAAAACAATAAAGAAGTATTTTATTTTATTTACTCTATTACCTCTAGTGTGTCGATATTAGTGCCTCTTTCATAACTGTTTAAATTTTGATAACCTACCATTTTAGTAGAAAGAGCAGAACTGACAGCTTTACTAGACACCTATTGTCTTACATAGATGCTGCCTATTTCATCAAGTAACATTGATTGGTTCATGGCTTCTTTACGTGTATATGCATATCTGTACAAGTGTTTCTGACTTTTCGGTGTATAAAGAGCTAAAACAATAAAGAGGTATTTTATTTTATTTACTCTATTACCTCTAGTGTGTCGATATTAGTGCCTCTTTCATAACTGTTTAAATTTTGATAACCTACCATTTTAGTAGAAAGAGCAGAACTGACAGCTTTACTAGACACCTATTGTCTTACATAGATGCTGCCGATTTCATCAAGTAACATTGATTGGTTCGTGGCTTCTTTACGTGTATATGCATATCTGTACAAGTGTTTCTGACTTTTCGGTGTATAAAGAGCTAAAACAATGAAGAGGTATTTTAGGTTATTTACTCTATTACCTCTAGAGTGGATATTAGTGCCTCTTTCAAAACTGTTTAAATCTTGATAACTTACCATTGTAGTAGAAAGAGCAGGACTGACAGCTTTACTAGACACCTATTGTCTTACATAGATGCTGCGGATTACATCAAGTGACGTTGATTGGCACATGGCTTCTTTATGTTTATGTGCATATCTGTACCAGTTTTTCTGACATTTCGGTGTATAAAGAGCTAAAACAATAAAGAGGTATTTCAGGTTGTTTCAATCAAATTGTGAATATATATCAAATTATGGTCACACACACACACACACACACACACACACACACACACACACACACACACACACACACACACACACGCACACACACTAATAAACCAGCACTTATAATCAATATTTTAGATATGTTGATTATTTTTATTTCATATTTTTCTCTAAGTCAGAATTATAGGCTAATATGAAATTTTGAGCCTAATATATGAAGTAGAAAGGGCTTATTATATATCAAAGCTCATACATATAAAAAGCCTAAACATCAAAAGACCTGGTAAATGAATTCTGTGTTTTACACAAAAATTACAATCAAAGTATTTATATACATGAAATTTCGAAATTAATCTCTCATGAAGAAAGAATCCTTCAGTTCCTTAAATGAAGTTACTATAAAAAATATAGAGGATAATATTATGAGCTTTTTTTTTTATAAGCCAATGGTTTTGAAATTTCATTTTATAATTTACTTATTAAATACATATAATGATACATATTAATCTAATTTAAATATTAATTAATCTCCTATTGTTTATCTTAAATTAACCCATATTACTTTATTTTAAAATTATCTCTTATTTCTTGATCCAAATCCCACTTTATTTATTTATCTCTAATAAGGGCTCTAAAAATTGTCGAGCCTGTAATTCTCATGCTACAAGAAAAAGGATAAAAATACCTCAAGTCCATGACATAACTTTCAAGGATACTTAATATTCCCTTTATGAATCAATAGATATCAAAGGAATTTATAAAATTCTTTTAGTAAAAGCACTAACGGAGAAACTTTACTCACTTTCGCTCTTGTTTTCTGGTACGAGAAGACGGTTTACGCCTTTTTCCCCAAGCACGGATCATGCCCTCCCGTGGAAAAATAAATTGATGTTAGTTTCAAATTTGTATTCTTTTCAACCACTCATCTGCAAAATTGTGTTAAAAATATATAAAGTAAACATATAAAATTTTAAATCTGTCCGACTTCTTGACTTATATATAAATAAAACGAATTCAGAATTATCGCAATTCAGCTTGCAAACATAAAACCTAATAAATTAAAAATCAATCGTCAGGATGACTTGAAATTAAATTTGAATAGTCTTTAAGCAATAAGATTTAGTTTCTTGAAGAAAAAAACATTTCAATAAATGATAGACAGCATGCTGAACATTATTTGCTTAAGTCGTAGCTTTCTTTTTCTTTATCAGGACTTTCTTTTCTTGACGTCGCTGTCCACACGTTCTATTGTTTCTTACAATAAAGTTGTCCCTTTCTCCGGGCAGACCATTGTTTATCTTCGTCTGATAACAATGTTTGGTGTGTTAGAATAAGACATTTCCTTCCAAAAGCGGTTTCTCTTTTGAGAGCATTCTTTATAATGACCCCCATAGTGCTAACTATTGGCAAAGTTTTGAACTTACTTTTTTTTGTTCCTCAAACAAAACCCTATTCGAAGTCTGCGATCGGTTTATTTTCAAAAAACACTAGCACGTGGTGGCAAAGAAGGATATTACTTCTCTTTTTCCGATGGCAACAATCGATTTCTCTTCGGAAAAAATTTGTAAGCTTGCAACTAATGTAATCTTCCCTATTCGATTAGTTGTTCAATGGCTACATATGAAGCACAGGCTCAAACGTTAGGAGAAAATGTCTTTAGATTTGTATTTTTCGAATCTAATTTTCAGCCATATGTAGGATCTCTTATTTTGATCAGTCAAACACATAAAATTTTGCTTTTAGTGAACTGAAAACATTTGTACCTTCAAAAAAATTGATTTTTCTATTTTAGTCTAATAAAACATAGTTATTTCACAAATTACAAAATTGTATAAATTGTAGCGGTTTAAAGGTTAAAAGTTTATAAATTATCTTATTATAATGAATCTAACAGGAATTCTTATAGTAGAAAAAAACAGTTTTTTTTTTATCTTTTTTATATTTTTCGAATTTCTGAGAACATAGAACCCATTCTATTTGTTATAATTGTATGAAATTCTATCTAAAAATAGTTAGAAGTATTATCATTTGTTAAAAATATTTTTTTCGGTATAATACTATTAATCTTTAGAGACTATCATGCAAAATATTTTATATTTTTTTTTTCAATTTTTCCAATTATGAAACATTTATTATTTTTTAAATTTTTTATTATTAGCATATTTGAATGAAAATAAGTTAATAGCAAATATTAAACATATGCTCACATATTATGCTAATTTTGATGGGATGTTACTTAAAATAACTTTTCTTAACGCATCGATTTGTGGTTATGAATTTGAAAACATTTCGCATGAAAACCGATATTCGATTTACTATTACTCAAAATTACTTGAGACAAATACTCAAATAAACAAATATTTCTCAGCTGTTTCACAATTCAAATAAATCATTAATTCAATATATCCTAAATTTTTTTATTAGATATTAAATTTTATTTTCAAATATCTCCCCTTTATTTACAACTAAAATTTCAGAAATTTTCATTGTAGAAAACGTCCTATTTCTCCTTAAATAAAATTTATATACCTACAATCAATAAAGATATTCTATCCATATTTGATTACGATACATATTTATTATCATGTGTACATTATTGTAGCAAAAATTTCTCCTTCCGACCAAGCGCCGATGGCTCAGTCGGCTGAACGACGCATCTCATAGCGGAGCGGAAGGTTGCGGGTTCGAATACAAGCGAGACGAACTGTTAAAAATTGATTTTTAATTTCAATTTGCTTTATGTCAAACTTATGGTAATTATGCAAATTTATGTTAATTATGCAAAGTTATGCAAATTTATGTTAATTATTCTGATATGTTATTTATGTAAATTCCTAATCTTCTGCGGGCCTTCAAATTCTAGAAGGTTCTTGAACTGTATATAAGTAGTTTCCCAATCAGTTAGATTGGTAATAAATCTTCAGTTGATCTTGAGTGTGTTCATTTCTATCGGACTTACTACATTCACCTCATCTACGTGACAATATTATAACTTTTTGCGTTTCTGAAAGAATCCATAGTTTCTCTGTATATAGAGAAAATTTCAATATGCATGTGCTAAATTCTGTCTGTAATTTTTAAATTCTAATACATAAATTATACAAAGAGAAAGTAAGTAGAGACTAGAAGTGAAGAGAGATTAATCATCAAAAAATTCGACCTTGAAGGTTCAGATCTCTGTGATTCCAGAAACAATTTTTAGAAATATTTGGTCTGTCTGTTACTCCGTCTGTCTGAATATGATACTACAGAAACCCTTTAAGCTAGAGAATGAAATTTAGTATATGGTCTTAATGGCAAATTCAAAGGCTTCGATCAAATTTTGATCTACATCTCAAAGTAAATCTAACTGTCCGAATATAAGTCAACACTATGGCTAAAAAATGTAAATCGATAGCCATAAAAGAATTTTAGAATCGGAAATTCTTTCTAATTAAGAAAATCTACGGTTCGTACCGTCGGAACTGAACAAAAAAATAGATTCCAAAATTTGGAGATGCAGAATAAAATTTTATTTAACAGAAAACCTAAATAATTTAATATGGCTTTCTGTATCTTACAAAATGTTTTCACGCAACTTTTTTTTTTAGAAATGGAAGTTTTACAGGACTTTTTCCGATGGATATAATAAAAAATAATATCTAGTTTGTAAGAAAAATAAATATTTTGCCCTTATTTTCTAGAGTAAACGCAGGTTTAGACGATATATAATCAATATAAAGGTGAAAATTCTGGATCATTAATCCGAAATTTCTGACACTGCTGGATTTTAATTTTAATTCAGCAGTGTCTACGATATTGTGAGCGAAAACTCTATGCTAATCTTAAAAATTAAGATAGTTCAAATTATACAAATCTTTTGTTCCATATATATCTATGCAGCCTTGATTGGTGCCGACAGGAAGTATGAACTGCAAATAATTATTTAAAAATATCTAGGCTCTTAAAACTATCAGCAGTGTTTCATGATACATTAAAACTCATTCTAGTCTTTTCAATCTGAATAATGAAATCATGGATGATCATATTAGAAAGATTTGAAAAAAAAAATATTTTTGATGGAAAAGCATAAATGCAATTAATCGGAAAGCCTATTATCCCATCAACATTTCTTCACAGAAAACGGAGGAAAATACTTATATCCTACAAGTAGAACAAAAAAGACCATTGCCATCGAAAGCACGATAAGAAGCCTTCTCTTTCAAACAGAAAAGATAAAAATATCAAGCACCCAGCTGTACCATTCCGCTGCGCAATGTCGTTATCGATCTTCGATCCAACTGGACGCGCAATTTATGATACAACAACTTTGGCTATCAACAAATAGCTAGAAAGGCAAATGTTACGGTTGTCTAAGTTATATATTTACTTTCTTGTATACCTAGTGTAAAGTATAATAATCGTCGAAAAATTCAAACTCGAGAATTTGACGAATCTCCACGTTTTAGATCTCCCTGAGTTCGAAAAACACATTCTTGGGAAATGTCCGTTCGTTCGCTTATCTGTTCGTGATGAAGATAACACACAAATAGTGTGAACTAGATGGCTGAAATTTGGTATACTTTCTTTATGCTAAATTGCCGATAGCTATCAAATTTTGCTTAAAGGAAGTCTGTCTGTTCGGCCTTTCGTATATAATTTTACGCAATAACTACAAAACGAAGAGCGCTAGATAAATAAAATTTGGTGCACAGAATTAACATCTATAGTTTAGACACCTATCAAATTTTGAGACAAATCCAACAAGGGATTGGCCTTCTGCTGGTCTGTACTTTCAGAAACATATAAACGTGATCGCTCTAAGGCGGAAAGATTTAATTATATCAAATTTGAAATGAGATTTTGTGATAAAAACTGTAATTCTATGTCAAACGTTTGTTTCAAACCGTTGGGAAAATGTATCTAATACTAAAATTCGATTTTCGTGCACTATTAACCGCATACTAGGAGTTAATCGCCAAATAACTCGCCAAGAATGACACGATAGATTCAGCAGAAGTGCTAAAATAATGCCAAAGGTTAATATCTTGTAACTATGGTATTCCAATGCCATGTTAGGCGTTTCTTCGGGATAACAACTTTATTATAATGCATAGAAAATTTAGGATAGACCACAACCGTTGGTTTATCGTAGAATCGCGCATTTTTTTCTGCATATCTTATACTGATTTGAGTTCGAGATAATTCAGTTAATGCCGTAAAGAATAATAGGGAAATGTATGCATGTTAATTTCTTAAAATTTATCGATAGTACTTCATCAGATAAAACGTTGAGGAAAATATTAAATAAACTGATACGGCACAGAAGTTCAAACTTGAGTGAGGAATCAAATCCCAAAGCATGCAATAACAATAACAACATTTTTTTTAATGTAGACCTCTAAGGAACTTAATTTAACCAGTGAGAGCAGTCTCCTCCAAAA